>NC_071617.1:42255262-43496465 GCF_014839835.1 Dryobates pubescens | reverse complement strand
TCCTTCACATGCCTGGAAATGGTTTCCAGGATTAGTTGCGCTGTCACCTTCCCAGAGACTGAGGTGATACTGAGCAGCCTGTACTTCACTGGGTCCTTTCTACCCCTTTTAGAGTCTCTTTGATTGATCTAAGATTATCATGAATAGCCTTACAGTAAAATCATCCAGCTCCCTCAGCATGCCTGTCCACCTCAAGGCCCATCCATTTATCTGCTTCATTTGCTTAAGCATTCCCCTAGCTTGCCCTGTCATCCTTAATACACTTTCCCCATGTCCTCTGGGACCCATGATAACTGAAGGCTGGTCTTGCTAGTAAAGACAGAAGCAAAGAAGGGTTCAGTACAGCCATCTTTTCTGTGTTCTGTGTAACTAGGTCCCCACCTCATTCAGCAGAGGGGCTGCATTTCCCCTAGTCTTCCTTACAAAAGCCTTTCTTCTCGTCTTTGACATTAAAGCATTCTTTCCATGTTGCACTTTATGTAACCCAGTACAAGAACGGAAGTTTAACTTAAAATCAGTACATATATGTTTAATATACAGCTCACACAAAATCAATAACAATCAGTGATTTCAGTCTTGGCAGAATGTTAATGAAAACAAAAGGAAGAGAACTCATTTGTTGCTTCACCCTGCAAAATGAAATTACTGGGGGTGGAAATGATCTATTACTTTCCTTTTAACAGATTTCAGTGGCATTGCTGAAGGTCTTGATATAGCTGCATTTTGATATCCAAAAAATTTGATCAGCTGTTCATGTATTTTTTTTGGACTGCTACTACTTGAGATCTTTTCCGTTCTGATTAGTTTATCAGAGTTTCCATAGAGCCAGGAATTCTCTCGTTGAAACGACAACTGCTAATGGCTATAACTCAAACCCTTGTGAACTTCAGTAAACTTTCTGTGGTATTCTAAGAATGTTCAAGTTAAAATTTTGTCTTTCTGCTGAAGAAATGTGTTTCGGAAGGTTTTATTCTTGGAATATTGAAAGTAAATTTGCAGGTGTCACCAAGCTGGGGGCAGGTGTGGACCTGTTAGATGGTACAAGAGCTCTGCAGAGGGACCTTGACAGGCTGGACAGATGGGCAGAGTCCAAGGGCATGAGATTGAACACATCCAAGTGCCGGGTTCTGCACATTGGCCACAACAACCCCATGCAGAGCTACAGGCTGGGGTCAGAGTAGCTGGAAAGCAGCCAGACAGAAAGGGACCTGGGGGTACTGGTTGACAGTAGGCTGAACATGAGCCAGCAGTGTGCCCAGGTGGCAAGAAGGCCAATGGCATCCTGGCCTGGATCAGGAATACTGTGGCCTGCAGGAGCAGGGAAGTCATTGTGCCCCTGTACTCAGCACTGGTTAGGCCACACCTCGAGTCCTGTGTCCAGTTCTGGGCCCCTCAGTTTAGGAAAGATGTTGAGTTGCTGGAAGGTGTCCAGAGAAGGGCAACAAAGCTGGGGAGGTTTGGAGCAGAAGCCCTATGAGGAGAGGCTGAGGGAGCTAGGGTGTTTATCCTGGAGAAGAGAAGGCTCAGAGGAGAACTTATTGCTGTCTGCAACTACCTGAAGGGAAGTTGTAGCCAGGTGGGGGTTGGTCTCTTCTCCTGGGTGGCCAGCACCAGAACAAGAGAACACAGTCTCAAGCTGTGCCAGGGGAGGTTTAGGCTGGATGTTAGGCAGAAGTTCTTCCCAGAAAGAGTGATTGGCCATTGGAATGTGCTGCCCAGGGAGGTGGTGGAGTCTCCATCCCTGGAGGTGTTTAGGAAGAGACTGGATGGGGTGCTTGGTGCCATGGGTTATTTGATTAGATGGTGTTGGGTGATAGGTTGGGCTTGATGATCTCAAAGGTCTCTTCCAACCTGGTCTATTCTATTCTTTCTATTCTATTCTATTCTATTCTAAATAATATTAATGTCTTGCATAATTTTGTTTTTAAAAGTGTAATGTGCATGCTGTTTGTCATTATTGTTAGGAAAAATGAATTTGACTCCTCATCCATTTGTTCTGCTTCAATGTATAGTAGGATTTTGGTAAAACTAACTTAAATATATCTGTAATTTATGTTCTTAATAAAATATTTTTAATCCTGATTAAAAAAAATGATTTATTAAATACGTCAAATGATAGCTTTTTTTAAACCTCAGTCATCTGGATGCTGAATCAGAAAGCAAGTACAATCATAGTTTTGTTTGTCAAAATTCATTTTTAAAAAATAATTTGTACAGCATTCAGAGTGTTATTTTCATCACAGTATATAAAAAATTCATCCAAAGAGTTTTGAAAACTAGTAAAAAGCCTTTAGCAACAGAAGAAAGTCCACAATAGAATCATAGAATTGTTAGGGTTGGAAGGGACCTCAAGGATCATCTAGTTCCAAACCCCTGCCATGGGCTGGGACATTTCACACTAGATCAGGTTGCTCACAGCCACGTCCAGCCTGGCCTTAAAAACCTCAAGGGATGAGGCTTCCACCACCTCCCTGGGCAACCTATTCCACCCTCATGATGAAGAACTTCTTCCTAGCATCCAGTCTGAATCTACCCATTTCTATTTTTGTTCCATTTCCCCCCAGTCCTGTTGTTACCTGACACCCTAATATGTCCCTCACCAGCTTTCTTGGTGGCCCTGAAATTTTAGCTACAGGTAGCTAAAAGTTTTGTAGAAACAATTTGATAAAGTTTTGAAAATCTGAAGTGGAAAATTAGGGAGGAAGAAGTTATCCAGTTTATTTTTATGTGTAAGTTTGAGTCCTATTGTTATCTCCTCCTTTTATACTTTGCCTCCTATTTCCAAACCATTTCAGTTAAAATGGGAAATCCGTCTTAGAGAAACTGCTGCCCTTCTGCATGAACTACCAACTACTTAGGTTCACTATAATGTGCCCTTTGTGTGACACAAGAGGCATAATGTGCTTAAATCCATAAAGAATTCAGCAATTTACAGCCAGGGTAGATGTTTAAGAGCATGTAGGCACCTAAGTGGTGTGACACATTCTCTACATTTATGCTGCTGCTCTATGTGGACAGAACTCTTGTTGCTGAACTTCTGGAGCTTGTCACATGCTTAGGAGTCCTCAGTTCTGAGAATATTAGTCTAAAATCCTGAAGGCTTAATTTTGTATATTTAGAGTACATTTATATACATTGTCTGCTTTGACAACTGAGTGGTGGGTTGAAAGTGTTACTGAAAACATCAGTAATGACATGAGAAAGAGGAGATGCTGACTGAGGCAAACTTTATTGGAGGCAAACTCTGATAAAGCTTCAAGAGAGTAAGAATCAAAGTTCACTCTTACAAAGAAGTTCCACTCATTTCCTAATTGTGAATTTTTGGCTGCCAAAGTGAATAAGCAACAAGATCCTAAATGTAAGTAGATAGCAAACTAGGTAAAAGCCAGTTAATCCAGGCTGTTGACTGGTGCGAAGGGATAGTTTGCCATCGAGTGTATCTCATGGTTTCTTCTCTCAGTTCTACCTCAGCAAACCCCATTCTTCTGGAGCTTAGTTTCTGCTGAGAAATAAAAAACAAACAAAAACCCCAATGTTGTTTATAGCCTGAAATATAGCCCCAAATTGTCTTAACACAGAATTGATGATGTACCATTGCAGACCCTTTTTTTTGCTTCTTATGTACCTAAGATATAGTGCATACAGATTTCTACTCCAGAAAACCTCAGTATCTTAATAAAGAATAAAGCTAAAATATGATATGAAACTAAAAGTATGCTTAAGTTTCCAAAACCAAATAGATGTTTATAACCAGTCATTTTCCCTCTGCTAAACTACTCTGAAAATGAAATATGCCTGTTTTGTGGTTTATGGTGTTGCTGGCAAGACTGATGTTGGAGACAATTCTTCAGGCACCAAAAATACATGCAGATCTCTACAGATGTCCCTGACATAAAAGCTTCACTCACATTTAGTCCAAGCTGTCATGACTCCATTGATGTAAGCTGTCATTTGCTGGAGCTCTTAAAATACCCTTATCCCCCCTACAGTAGTTGTCAAATACCATATGTACCCCTCAAAACAACACAGAACATGCAAATGAGACAAATATTGTTGAGAGTGTTCCATACATTTTTAAACATGGTCTAGCTGAAAAAGGCAGATGAGTGCTTGCACATAAAACCTCTTTTTTTCAGATCTAAACCAGAAGTGGCAAATGTTGCTACTGCAACATGGCAAACACATGAAGGATGTCAAACCATATTTCATTTGCTCTTGCGCAATCTTCATCTTAAGCACAGTAGGCCCTAATGTATTGGAGCTTTCTTACATTTAGTAACATTTCTGCAATTGCATCAGCTATTAAAGGGAACAGATTTAGACTTCTACAAACAGAGGCAAATGTGCTATTTCTGATATTTAATATCATTCTCATTTGATGTGTTTCTAATATTTAACATAAACTGCACAATGCAGTCGAAGTGTTACAAGATAGTGTGATTCCAGCATAAGGAAAAGTGAGTCTTGTTTTATTTAGAAGTGGTAGCACTGTTGGGTGGGTCTCCTAAAGTTCTTGTGGGTTTGACTTCATATTTTCCCTTGTATCCGCCCCTGAGCTTCGACCAAGCCTGCCATGCTTCATTTCAGACTCAATTTTTGTACCTACTAATTAAGGACTTTCAAAGTGTGTTGTATTATATAATCAAATATGATGTCACACGCAGCTTTAAAGAAGTAAATGGTTGCAAAGAGTAGCTAGTTTTATTTCTCTCTCTCTTTTGAGACATACAGGCTGTCATACTTGAAGTCTAAAATATTTCTGCAATAATACTGCTATCAGAACTTAGTTGTATCAATAGGTACACTATTGCATTCCCCACTGCCAATATGAAAAAAACCTTTTATTCATGCTAAGTACCCTCTAACTGTGCCCTTGGTTCCTCTGCTCCAACTTTAAATTTATAGAATGGGATGGAATGGGATGGAATGGAATGGAATAGAATTGAATTGAATTGAAGTGAAGTGAATTGAATTGAATTGAAGTGAAGTGAATTGAATTGAATTGAATTGAATTGAATTGAATTGAATTGAATTGAATTGAATTGAATTGAATTGAATTAACCAGGTTGGAAAAGACCTCAGAGATCATTGAGTCCAACCTATCATCCAACATGGGAGTGATGAGATCGACAGGAAGGGCACCAGGGCAATTAAGAAGGAGTTCAGGGCCCTTGGACAATTGACTGATAGGGCAGGCGTGCAAGTGGTGTTCTGCTCAGTTCCCTCAGTGGCAGGGGAGTACACTGAGAGGAGCAGAACCCACACCATCAACAAGTGGCTCAGGGAATGGTGCCAGCGGAGGAACTTTGGTTTCTTTGATCATGGGGCAACTTTTACAGCACCCGACCTGCTGGGTCCTGATGGGGTGCATTTATCTAGAAGGGGCAAGAGAGTCCTAGCACTAGAGTTGGCAGGGCTCATTAGGAGGGCTTTAAACTAGGTCTGAAGGGGGTGGGTGAAGACATCGGTCCCTCTGCAGAGGTAAGAGTAGAGCACAAGGTAGGGTCAACTGAGAGGTCGGGAGCCCAGCTGCGGTGCATGTACACCAATGCACGCAGCCTAGGCAATAAGCAAGAGGAGCTGGAGGGCCTAATCCACCAGGGCAACTATGATATAGTCACCATCTCAGAAACATGGTGGGACAACAGGCACGATTGGAGTGCTACACTGGGGGGCTACAGGCTCTTTAGGAGGGATAGGCGAGGGAGGAGAGGAGGAGGGGTGGCTTTGTATATTAGGGAGACACTTTCTGCCTCAGAACTTGAGGTGGAAGATGAGGGAATTGAGAGCGAGTGGGTTAAAATTAGAGGGCAGCCCAACAAATCTGACATCCTAGTTGGAGTCTGTTATAGACCACCCAACCAGGATGAGGAGGCTGATGTTCTACAAACAACTGGAGGCTGTTTCAAGATCATCAGATCTTGTCCTCGTGGGTGACTTCAACCTGCCATATATCTGCTGGGACCTTAATTCAGCAGAGAGAAGGCAGTCCAGAAGATTCCTGGAGCGAATAGAGGACTGCTTCCTGATGCAGCTGTTAAGCGAGCCTACCAGGGGACAGGCTCTGCTTGACCTGCTGCTCTCCAATAGGGAAGGGCTGGTGGGAGATGTGACCGTGGGAGGCTGCCTAGGGTGCAGTGACCACGAGATAGTGAAGTTTTCAATCTGCAGGGAGATAGGGAGGAGTACCAACAGAACCTTCACCTTGGACTTCCGGAGGGCAAACTTCAGCCTCTTTAAGAAACTTATTTGCAAAGTTCCCTGGGTACCAACCCTCATGAACCGAGGGGTCCAGGAGGGTTGGACCTACTTCAAACAGGAGCTCTTGAAGGCACAGGAACTGGCGGTCCCCATGTGCCGAAAGATGAGCCGGCGGGGAAGGCGACCGGCCTGGATGGACAAGCAGCTCCTGAAGGATTTAAGGGAAAAAAAGAGGCTGTATCACCTTTGGAAGGAGGGGAAGGCTTCTCGAGGTATGTTTAAGGAAGTGGTTAGATTATGTAGGAATAAAACTAGAGAGGCAAAGGCCCAGTTGGAACTGAAACTGGCCACCTCTGTGAAAGACAATAAAAAGCAATTTTACAAATACATCAACGCTAAAAAGAAGGGCAAGAAGAACCTCCACTCCTTACTGCACCTGGAGGGGAACATGGTGACCGAAGATGAGGAAAAGGCTGAGGTCCTGAACGCCTTCTTTGCCTCAATGTTTAACAGCAAGGCAGGAGTTCAGGATGAGTGGCCTCCTGAGCTGGGTAATAGGGTCGGGGAGCAGTGTAATGCCCCAGAAATCCATGAGGAATTAGTTCGGGACCTGCTGAGCCACTTGGACACCCACAAGTCCATGGGACTGGATGGGATCCATCCTAGGGTGCTAAGAGAGCTGGCAGATGAGCTGGCCAAGCCGCTCTCCATCATTTTCCTCCAGTCCTGGCTCACTGGAGAGGTCCCAGATGACTGGAAACTGGCCAATGTGGTCCCCATCCACAAGAAGGGACGGATGGAGGAACCTGGAAACTCCAGGCCAGTCAGCCTGACCTCAGTGCCAGGGAAAGTGATGGAGCAGATTATCCTGGCGGCAATAACTGCGCACCTGAAGGATGGGCAAGGGCTCAGGTCCAGCCAACATGGATTTAGGAAGGGCAGGTCCTGCCTCTCCAACCTGATCTCCTTCTATGATCAGGTGACCCGTCTGGTGGACCTGGGGAGGCCTGTGGATGTAGTCTATCTGGACTTCAGCAAGGCCTTTGACACCGTCCCCCACAGCAAACTGCTGGCTAAGCTGTCAGCTCGTGGTTTGGACAGCAACACTCTGTGCTGGGTTAGGAACTGGCTGGAGGGCCGAGCCCAGAGAGTGGTGGTGGTGAATGGTGCCACATCCGGCTGGCGGCCAGTCACCAGTGGCATCCCCCAGGGATCAGTGCTGGGCCCCATCCTCTTTAACATCTTCATTGACGATATGGATGAGGGGGTTGAGTCAATCATCAGCAAGTTTCCAGATGACACCAAGTTGGGAACAGATGTTAGTCAGTTAGAAGGTAGAAAGGCTCTGCAGAAGGACCTCGACCGACTGGACAGATGGGCAGAGTCCAACGGGATGGCATTTAATAAGTCCAAGTGCCAGGTGCTGCACTTTGGCCACAGCAACCCCATGCAGAGCTACAGGCTGGGGTCAGAGTGGCTGGAGAGCTGCCAAACAGAGAGAGACCTGGGGGTGCTGATTGACACCCGCCTAAACATGAGCCAGCAGTGTGCCCAGGTGGCCAAGAGGGCCAATGGCATCCTGGCCTACATCAGGAACAGTGTGTCCAGCAGGAGCAGGGAGGTCATTGTGCCTCTGTACTCTGCATTGGTTAGGCCACACCTTGAGTCCTGTGTCCAGTTCTGGGCCCCTCAGTATAAGAAGGACATCGAGACACTTGAACGTGTCCAGAGAAGGGCAACAAGGCTGGGGAGAGGCCTTGAGCACAGCCCTGTGAGGAGAGGCTGAGGGAGCTGGGGTTGTTTAGCCTGGAGAAGAGGAGGCTCAGGGGTGACCTCATTGCCCTCTACAACTACTTGAAAGGTGGTTGTAGCCAGGAGGGGGTTGGTCTCTTCTCCCAGGCAACCAGCACCAGAACAAGGGGACACAGTCTCAAGCTGTGCCAGGGGAGGTTTAGACTCGAGGTGAGGAAAAAGTTCTTCACTGAGCGAGTCATTCGTCATTGGAATGTGCTGCCCAGGGAGGTGGTGGAGTCACCGTCCCTGGAGGTGTTCAAGGGGAGATTGGACGTGGCACTTGGTGCCATGGTCTAGTTGTGAGGTCTGTTGGAACAGGTTGGACTTGATGATCCTTGGGGTCTCTTCCAACCTTAGATACTGTGATACTGTGATACCATATAATCAACTAAACCATGGCACCAAGCACCCCATCCAGTCTCTTCCAAAACATCTCCAGTGATGGTGACTGCACCAC
The DNA here is from genome assembly GCF_014839835.1 of Dryobates pubescens. NCBI lineage: Eukaryota > Metazoa > Chordata > Aves > Piciformes > Picidae > Dryobates > Dryobates pubescens. The sequence goes on along the minus strand of NC_071617.1, from coordinate 43,488,013 downwards.
CTCCCTGGGCAGCCCATTCCAATGGACAATCACTCTCTCTATGAAGAATTTCTTCCTAACATCCAGCCTAAACTTCCCCTGGCACAGATTGAGACTCTGTCCTCTTGTTCTGGTTGTCTGGGAGAAGAGACCAACCCCCACCTGGCTGCAACCTCCCTTCAGGTAGTTGCAGACAGCAAGAAGGTCTCCCCTGAGCCTTCTCTTCTCCAGGCTAAGCAACCCCAGCTCCCTAAGCCTCTCCTCATAAGGCTTGTGCTCCAAAGGCCTGAGCAGCTTTGTTGCCCTTCTCTGGACACCTTCCAGCAACTCAACATCTTTCCTAAATTGAGGGAACCAGAACTGGACACAGGACTCAAGGTATGGCCTAACCAGTGCTGAGTACAGGGACAGAATGACTTTCCTACTCCTGCTGGCCACACTGTTCTTGATCCAGGCCAGGATGCCATTGGCCTTCTTGGCCACCTGGGCACACTGCTGGCTCTTGTTCAGCCTACTGTCAACCAGTACCCCCAGGTCCCTTTCTGCCTGGCCTCTCTCCAGCCACTCTGACCCCAGCCTGTAGCACTGCCTGGAGTTGTTATGGCCAATGTGTAGAATCTGGCACTTAGATGTGTTAAGTCTCATGCCCCTGGACTCTGCCCATCTGTCCAGCCTGTCAAGGTCCCTGATAACTCTACTGCCCATTGGCTCTTCAAATAAACCACAGAAGCATAAGTAGGTAAAAGCATAATCTACTTCTAATGGGATTCCTTTAAGTGGTTTGTTGTGGATTGTTGGAGGTTTTTTTAAACACTTTTGTTGAACTTTATAAAAACTGCCTTTTGCAAAGTTTATGTTGCATGTAATGTTTCTTTTTTGTTCTTTTATTTCAGTAATCTTAAACCTATCCAATTTGTCGGTAATTGCATGTCCTTAGCAATATTCATTCCAGTAGAAATGGTACTTCTGTTTGATTTGTGTCCAACGTGCTCTGGTACATGTTTGTTCTTTGCTGTTAGGCCTTCGCAGTGCTCGTCATGATTTCCCTTCTGTTTATAAATTATTTCAACATATATGGAATAGTTTACTTTGTCAATCAATTAATTTTATGTGGATAAAATTATGCTTGGATAAATGACTCATGTGCCAATTAATTCCAGCATGTGCACAGTAGAAATTTGCACTTAAGGAGTGCAGTCTGATCTGCCTAGATCAACATTCAGTATCACGATAAACATGTTCATGTCTCAAGGCACTGTTGGGTTTAACCTCTCTCTCCCTTGTAAATAAATTCCAGAGCCAGAGAAATTAAATTATAGCAACGCTTTATTTGGTGCATTGAGTCTGAATATTCTGAGTCTGCTTTGAGGCTTTTGACTTTCCCAGAGACCATTTTTTTTCAGTTTAACACTGCAGGGGCACCATGAGCAACCTCGTTTTATGTCTTTCCCATTTTTCAATTACAGTCTAATGAAGCTGGCTGTGTGTAATGTGCTTTTCATGAAGAGTTTAGCTGAGCTTTACTGTGGGGAAGTACTTGTATATTAGTTTTGGGTTTATTTTCCCATTTTTATTTATTCTTTATTGATTCATTATTCTGAAGCTCTGTTACATCTACTTTTTCCATTCCAAACAGATGGCTGTGATATCTTCAGGGTTCTTAGTAAAGATGTAATGGATTATGCTTACATGCAAACACTTCTAATAATTTTGTTTTATTGTCTTTAGTCTCTTTTGGAAGTGTTTACATTCCTTTGTTCATATCTGAGAAGTGGAAATGCATAATAGCTTGAACAGGTTGACAGTCTTCATAAGCACAAGGACACATAATCATAGAATTATAGAATCATAGAATCAATAAGGTTGGAAAAGACATCAGAGATCATTGAGTCCAATCTGTCACCCAACACCTCATGACTACTAAACCATGGCTTCAAGTGCCACGTCCATTCCATTTTTGAACACTGCCAGGGACAGTGACTCCACCACCTCCCTGGGCAGCACATTCCAATGGCCAACAACTCTCTCTGTGAAAAACTTTCTCCTCACCTCAGGCCTAATCCTCTCCTGGCACAGCTTGAGACTGTGTCTTCCTGTTCTGGTGCTGGTTACCTGGGAGAAGAGACCAACTCCCACATGGCTACAACCACCCTTCAGGTAGTTGTAGACAGCAATAAGGTCTCCCCTGAGCCTCCTCTTCTCCAAGCTAAGCAACCCCAGCTCCCTCAGCCTCTCCTCACAGGGCTGTGCTCCAAACCCCTCCCCAGCTTTGTTGCCCTTCTCTGGACACATCGAAGAGTCTCAATATCCTTCTTAAATTGAGGAGCCCAAAACTGGACGCACGAATCAAGATGTGGCCTAACCAGTGCTGAGTACAGGGCAGAATGACCTCCCTGCTACTGCCAGCCACACCATTCTTGATGCAGGCCAGGATGCCATTTGCCTTCTTGGCCACCTGGGCACACTGCTGGCTCATGTTCAGCCAGCTGTCAATAATTCACATTAGCTGCCACCCTGACATGTTTCAAAGTCTCACTTGAATGACAGCTTTCCTTGAGCCAAGAGGATTCTGGGTTCCTATTGATTTCAGTGGAAGACTTGGCAATTCTTGTCCAACAGACCACTTACTAGGAATAGAAAGGTGAAGTCTTCTGCTGTGAAATTGTAGTTTCTGAAAAACCGGTGTGTGGGCAGGTATGTGGACAGGTGCCTTTCTCATCAGAACACATGGCCTGAACAGCTATTCTCCAGAGTTTGCTTTTGTTAACAGTCTTAAGGTTTCTCACTCAGAACAACTCAGCTAGCAACCTTAATTATTCTCTCCTAGAGAATTGCTTCCAATTCTTTTTGCAGGTTAAACTGGCAGCCCTGTAGCATGAGGGCTACTGGAACCCCCTTGGAGCTCTCGTATGAGGATCAAAATCTGGCTGCGGGGTGGGATTGTAAAGAGACACTGTGATTCTGCTTTCTCACAGAATGAAACATTGGTTCCATGCTATTGTTTGACAAATTTCTCTGGACTTAACTGAAGAACAATGTAAATGTTTTCTGTGGGTTTCATGCATTAAACTTTATGAAGGTCTTCTCCCTCTGAGCAATAAACCTTTTTCCAACAAACAAAGCAAATGAAAGACAGTGGGCAGGCTCAGCACTCTGAAAGTGTCGTTTGCACTTTGAGCACTCTTGAAATCTCAATGAAAAAATCCTTCAGAATGGTCCAGTGTTGATAAACTGTGCTCAATAAAGCAAGCTGCACTAGGATTTGAGAGTGCTAGATACAGTTAAAAAACTATATGGTCATATAATATGTACAGCCATGTTTGATCATTTGTAGCAACAAGGAAAGGTCTAAGTTTATATACTCAGATACAGTCCTGGAATAATCACAATGGATATTATTTAACTTAAAAACAGTCTTCAGCCTGTAACTTCTCTGTGGCAGTCAAGCATCCAGTGCCACACCATACCCTATCTGTTACTATAACTTAATTTCCTAATTCAAGTTTGTGAGGTGGTTAAAAGTAATTTAGGATGGTTCTAAATAGCATTTCTACCTAACAGCATGGAATATATGATCTGAGCTGGGGTTGCTTAGCCGAGAGAAGAGGAGGCTCAGGGGAGGCCTTATTGCTCTCTACTACTGGGTTCAGCTCTGTAAGACCTTGCCCTTGCTGCAGTGCTCACTGCATGCTTCAATGCAACAGGTTGAAGGCCCTTATTATCATCCCACCCTTCCAACCCTAGTGTGTCTTCCTGCCACTTGTCACAGATAATTTTGATATTGTCACCTTCTCCCACCTCAAGTGAAATGGCAGGCTGAAAGCTGTCTTTAGGCTCATCTATAATGCACCTGGTTTTAACACCCTCCCCCTTCAAGCTTAGTTTAAAATCCTTTCAAGAAACCCACCAATTCATGTGCCAGGATCTTTTTCCCCCTCTGAATAATGTGTTTGTTCTAATTTTCCCATTGTCAGTTGGACATATTTGTATTTTAACAGTAAAGCAAATTTATACAACCTAACAGAAAATAGACAATTAAAATTAAGTTGATGCAAAGTGTATCCCTTTTTAATGGACCCTGTCAACTGGGGTTTCATGAATGGGACTGCAAGAAAGTTTTACGCTTTTTATTGTTATTGTTAGATATTTATAATACTAATATTTCAACAAAAGTGATACACAAAATGATCATAGGATCATAGGATGTTAGGGGTTGGAAGGGACCTTCATCAATCATCAAGTCCAACCCCCCTGCCAGAGCAGGACCATAGAATCCAGCACAGGTCACACAGGCTACACATTGAGATGGGTCTTGAAACTCTCCAGAGAAGAAGACTCACAGAATCACAGAATCACCAAGGTTGGAAAAGACCTCAAGGATCATCAAGTCCAACCTGTCACCACAGACCTCATGACTAAACCATGGCACCAAGTGCCACTTCCAATCCCCTCTTGAACACCTCCAGGGATAGTGACTCCACCACCTCCCTGGGGAGCCCATTCCAATGGCAAATGACTCTCTCGGTGAAGAACTTTCTCCTCAGTGCTCTGTGACCCTCACAGTGAAGAAGTTCCTCCTCATGTTGAGGTGGCACCTCCTGTATTGTAGTTTATATCCATTCCCCCTTGTCCTATCACAAAGTGCAAGAGACACCCAGCCCTCAGATATTTATAAACATTTATTAAATTCCCTCTTAGTCTTCTCCTCTCCAGACTAAAAAGCCCCAGGGCTCTCAGCCCCTCCTCACAGGGTGCATGCTCCTATCCCTCAGTCACCCTGGTGTTGTCTGCTGGTATCCAGGGGAAAAAAATCACTCTTGCAGAATGTTTTTGTTGTTAAAACTTGTTATCTTCATCTGAAAAGCACAGATTTTGCTGCCAAGCAAAACGACAATTATGGAAAGATTGCATTGTAATAGCTACCGTTGTGCTTTGTTTTACGAAGTATTATTGGTGGGTTTGTTCTTTTTGCATGGAGGCAAAGCAAACCATGAGCTGCAGTTGTACATCATGAAAGATTTACAGAAAATAAAGTTATTTTTAAATCCCCTTCTTTCACCACCACCTCCCCTTTCCCACCATATCTGCCCCTTTGCCACCCCACCCACCCCATTGTCCCCCTTTTTCCCCTCAAATCCCAGGGCACCTGGGCTCTGTTGGAGTCTCCTCCCACCCCAGGTGTGACCACTTGGCCCTCCCCTCCCAATCCCCTTTTTAATCTCGCCCAGGAAAGGCAGGAACCCCAAGCTGAGCCCATTTGGGCTGAGGGATTTGGCTCTTATCACTCGTGCACCCTGTGGTGCACACTGGGTGGTGGTGGTGACAACAAAGGCTGGGGGGCCTAGGGGCCCGCCAGTTAGGTAGGAATAGGATCGATGACTTCTCCAATATCATCCATGGGTGCTGGCTGAGTCTCCTTACTGGGGCTGAGCTCCTCTGTGTGGTATCTTGGCTGGTTGAGGCTCATGGCTCTGACTCTGGGATGGGAGCAAAAATGGTGGTGGTGGTGGAGCAGAAGCTGTTTAGGCAGGGTGGAAGGTGGTGTAGAGGGAGCAGGAGCCGCTTTGGGAAGATGAAGTGGGGTGGTGATGGGAGAACAGTTTTGTTACTGCTTCTCCCCACTTCCCTGCACACCAAAGACTCCACTATCTCATGGTTGCTGCACCCCAGACAGCCCCCCACTATTACATCTCCTACCAGCCCCTCTCCACTTGAGAACAGCAGGGCCAATGGTCTGAATTATTTTTATGCTAATGATTATTGCAGTTCACATTATAATGCATTGATGACATGTGTTTCCTGGTTCTCATCCTGTAGGATATGATGATTCTGCCTTAGATAAGAATGTTCAAATATTTATTTTGTAACCCTATATCTTCATACTAAAGAAAGGGTAGAGGAATTATTTGGTCTTTAAGAGTAAAAGGAATTGTTTTCTACAAGCCTAACAGTTTTAGCTGAACTGTTCAACTACCTTGCAGAAAATGTGTTGTCATCAATAGTTTGTTCTCTTAAGTTTCAGTTTACAGCTGGAGAAAACCAACAACTGAATAGCACCTTGTTTTAAAAGAACATGTAGTTTGTGTTTGAATTAGGCCCAGGAGAATAGAATAGAATTAACCAGGTTGGAAGAGACCTTTGAGATCACTGAGTCCCATCTATGATCCAACACTATCTAATCAACTAAACCATGGCACCAAGTACCCCATCCAGTCTCTTCCTAAACACTTCCAGTGACAGTGACTCCACCACCTCCCTGGGCAGCACATTCCAATATAAAAACTCACCAAAAATGTTAGTGTGCATTTGCACTGAATGACCATTTAAGAGAAAGTTATGCTGTTTTATGGAATCAAAGGTTGTTTAACAAAATAGAAACCGCAAGATTGAAGATAAACCATTAACCACAGAGAAGAAATAATCTGTATTACTGAGCAAAATGAAAATAAACTACTCCATCAGGCTTCCAATGTTTCTAGGAGTCTCTTACTAACATTAACATTGTTAAATTCCCTTATTATTATTATCCTAAATAACCTACATTCTTATGTTGCTGCTTTATGTTCATATTATGTTAAGGTACAATCTTAATAGGCCTTTTTAAGCTCCTTTCCTTAGATACTATTTTCAAAATGTGATTGCTTTCTACTTCTTAGCCTGGAGAAGAGGAGGCTCAGAGGAGACCTTATTGCTGTCTACAACTGCCTAAAGGGAGGTTGTAGGCAGGTGGGGGTTGGGCTCTTCTCCCAGGCAAAATGGGGTAGTTGGTGATCTGCTTAGCCATTTGGATCCCCACAAGTCCATGGGACCAGATGGGATCCATCCCAGGGTGCTGAGGGAGCTGGCAGATGTGCTGGCCAAGCCGCTCTCCATCATTTTTCAGCAGTCCTGGCTCACTGGAGACATCCCAGACGACTGGAAGCTGGCCAACGTGGTGCCCATCCACAAGAAGGGCCGGTTGGATGAGCCAGGGAATTATAGACCTGTCAGCCTGACCTCAGTGCCAGGAAAGATTATGGAACAGGTCATCTTGAGTGCAGTTGCACAGAACTTGGAGGATGGCCAAGGGATCAGGCCCAGCCAGCATGGGTTTAGGAAGGGCAGGTCCTGCCTGACCAACCTGATCTCCTTCTATGATCAGGTGACCCGTCTGGTGGATGCAGGGCAGGCTGTGGATGTAGTCTACCTGGACCTCAGCAAGGCCTTTGACACCGTTCCCCATAGCAAACTCCTGGCCAAGCTGTCAGCCCATGGCTTGGATGGGAGCACACTGCGATGGGTTAGGAACTGGCTGGAGGGCCGAGCCCAGAGAGTGGTGGTGAATGGTGCCACATCCAGCTGGCAGCCAGTCACCAGTGGTGTGCCCCAAGGATCAGTGCTGGGCCCCATGCTCTTTAACATCTTTATTGATGATCTGGATGAGGGCATCGAGTCCATCATCAGTAAATTTGCTGATGACACCAAGCTGGGGGCAGGAGTTGATCTGCTGGAGGGTAGAGAGGCTCTGCAGAGGGACCTCGACAGGCTGGGCAGATGGGCAGAGTCCAACGGCATGAGATTGAACACATCCAAGTGCCGGGTTCTGCACATTGGCCACAGCAACCCCATGCAGAGCTACAGGCTGGGGTCAGAGTGGCTGGAGAGCAGTCAGGCTGAGAGGGACCTGGGGGTGCTGGTTGACGGTAGGCTGAACATGAGCCTGCAGTGTGCCCAGGCAGCCAAGAGGGCCAGTGGCATCCTGGCCTGCATCAGGAACAGTGTGGCCAGCAGGAGCAGGGAGGTCATTCTGCCCCTGTACACTGCACTGGTTAGGCCGCACCTCGAGTCCTGTGTCCAGTTCTGGGCCCCTCAGTTTAGGAAGGATGTTGACTTGCTGGAGCGTGTCCAGAAAAGGGCAACAAGGTTGGTGAGGGGCTTGGAGCACAAGCCCTATGAGGAGAGATTGAGGGAGCTGGGGTTGCTTAGTCTGGAGAAGAGGAGACTCAGGGGTGACCTTATTGCTCTCTACAACTACCTGAAGGGGGGTTGTAGACAGGCAGAGGTTAGTCTCTTCTCCCAGGCAACCAGTACCAGAACAAGAGGACACAGTCTCAGGCTGCGTCAGGGGAGGTTTAGGCTGGAGGTTAGGAGGAAGTTTTACACAGAGAGAGTGATTGCCCACTGGAATGGGCTGCCTGAGGAGGTGGTGGGGTCGCCGTCGCTGGGGGTGTTCAGGGCGAGGCTTGACAGGATGCTTGGTTGTATGGTTTAGTTGATTAGGTGGTGTCGGATGATAGGTTGGACACGATGATCTCGAAGGTCTCTTCCAACCTGGTTAATTCTATTCTATTCTATTCTAACCAGCACCAGAACAAGAGGACACAGTCTCAAGCTGCACCAGGGGAGGTTTAGGCTGCATGTTAGGCAGAAGTTCATCCCGGGAAAGAGTGTTTTGCCACTGGAATGTGCTGCCCAGGGAGGTGGTGGAGTCACCATCATTGGAGGTGTTTAGGAAGAGACTGGATGGGGCGCTTGGTGCCATGGTTTAGTTGATTAGATAGTGTTGGATGATAGAATTGACTTGATGATATTGAAGGTCTTTTCCAACCTGGTTAATTCTAATTCACATATTTTTCTAAATTTTCTTAAAGTTGATTGTATTAACCAGAAAACAACCCCCTCCCAAGAGTTCTGGGGATCTATTTTTGTGTGCTTTATTTGCTGCATCTTAATGTAGCGCTGCAGAATGACTATCAGATTGCCTTCAGTTTTAATTGGAGCATTTCTGTGAGCTAGAAGCAATGATCACAGCAATAGCTTCATTTTCCAAACTGATTTCTGGTGTTTCTACTTCTGCTCTCAAGGGCAGGACATTGCCAGAAGGGTTAAATACTTTACATTGCAGTGTTACATATGATTAAGGGTGTTTCATTGTTTATCTTAGACTCAGCATGAATTTCATCCAGGCTTTCTGCACTTAATGCAAAACTTTTTCTGCACCAAAAGCATTTCTAGAGGGTCAGTTCAGGCTGCATATTAAAATTAGTGCTAGTGATGGGCTGAATGTGCTATAAAATTCCCCTTGCAAAGCCGCCTGTTTTTCTTCAAGGCAGACAAGAAGCATGAACATTATATTCTCAGGTCATCATCACAGAAAAATATTTTTTTTTCTTAAATCCTCTTGCTCCTTTGGATCACACAACAGTAAACACTGCACTGTATCTTTCTTTGATTTTCCTGTTCAAAAGAGGTGGAGCATTTCTGTGTGCTTTGCCATTCAAACATTCCTGGTGGTTCTATTTTCAACTGAAAAAAAAGAGAAAAAAGAAGCTAAATTAGTAACACATGTGCTGATTCTTCTGACTGAAACAGAGGGCAAATTTTTCTACTATATTCTGAATTAACTTTTTTAACATTTTATTGGTTATGGAACCCTGTGTTCCACTTTTTGTGAACAGCCTTTCCTATAAAGAGTATCTTACAGCACAGAAATCTCGCTGAAGTCAGTGGAGAATAGTATGAGGAGGGGGAGCCAAACATATGCAGAATGGCTATAAAATGCATTTTATGGAGCTGGACCCCAATAAAGTGTAGCATCCCAGTATTGCACAACCAACCTGTTTAGGTGTATTTTGTTAATGTACTGTCCCCACTTACACCAAAATTGCAAAGCAAGTAACCCAGAAAATACCCAGAAATAGCTTGGTTACATCATTGGTAATACTGATCCATTGGCCCAAGATGTGAAAAAACTTCATGTAGCAGGAAACTTTATAGTTCTTGTGCACAATAGATTTGGGGGTCCCAGTAGTGTGAAGCAGAAAGGAAGGCTTAAGAGTAGGACAGAAAAACAGGCCTGAGAGGAAAAATCTACTAAGGAGAACCAAATTCCAGATTAAGGAATATCATTTTGACAACCATGAAGCTGATTTAGAGATATGTTTTTCACACAGGCTGAGTGTGAGATTCCTCCCCCTTTCTTCATCTGAACTAGCTTTATTACTGTAATTTACTTAAGTACAAATTTCACCCTTTCTCCCTGCTAATGTACTAGCATATATGGTAGAATAGAATTAACCAGGTTGGAAAAGACCTTTGAGATCAAGCCAAACCTATCATCCAACACCATCTAGTCAACTAAACCATGGCACTAAGCGCCCCATCAAGTCTCTTCCTAAATGCCTCCAGTGATGGTGACTCCACCACCTCCCTGGGCAGCACATTCCAGTGGCGAATCACTCTGGGAAGAACCTCTTCCTAACCTCCAGTCTAAACCTCCCCTGGTACAGCTTAAGACTATGTCCTCTTGTTCTGGTGCTGGTTGCCTGGGAGAAGAGACCAACCCCCACCTGGCTACAGCCTCTCTTCAGGTAGCTGTAGAAAGCAATGAGGTCTTCCCTGAGCCTCCAGGCTAAGCAACCCCAGCTCCCTCAGCCTCTCCTCACAGGGCTTGTGCTCCAGACTTCTCCCCAGCTTTGTTGCCCTTCTCTGGACACATTCCAGCAACTCAACATCCTTCCTAAACTGAGGGAACCAGAACTGGACACAGGACTCAAGGTGTGGCCTAACCAGTGCTGAGTACAGGGGCACAATGGCTCCTGCTGGCCTCACTGTTCTTGCTACAGTCCAGGATGCCATTAGCCTTTTTGGCCACCTGGGCACACTGCTGGCTCATGTTCAGCCTACTATCAACCAGTACCCCCAGGTCCCTTTCTGCCTGGCTTCTCTCCAGCCACTGACCCCAGCCTGTAGCACTGCATGGGGTGGTTGTGGCCAATGTGTAGAACCCGGCACTTGGATGTGTTAAATCTCATGCTCTTGGACTCTGCCCATCTGTCCAGCCTGTCAAGATCCCTCTGCAGAGCTCTCCTACCCTCTAACATGGATGTTCATGTCATCTTTCATTCTCCTTAGTCTTTGATTGTTTGTTTTATTGGTGATAGAGATGCATGACTTTTTACTTGGACCTGTAGATCATCTAGCAATGACGACTGATAAACACTACAGACTGTAACACTTTTCCATAGTGATTTTTAAAAAGATTTGAAGGCTAGATAGATTTTGACCTTCTGTTGCACAAAAGGAAACAAATATTATGGTAAAAATGTGAAAGACAGACCCCAACTGTTTCTATAGGTAGAATACCTGCTTCACTTAAAGGGGCATGGAAAACGTCATTTTCCTTCCAAGAATGTTGAAAATATTCAAGGTATATTTAGGAGCCAATAGCACAGAATTGCCTAGATTGGAAAATACATTTAAGGTCGAGTCCAATTATTAGCCTAACGCTGACAAGTCTTTGACTAAGCCATATCTCTCAGCACTATGTCTACACAACTCTTAAACACCTCCAGAGATGGGGACTCCACCACTTCCTTGAGCAAGCCATTCCAATGCCTGATAACCCTTTCAGTAAATAAATTCTTCCTAATAGCCAGTCTAACCTTCCCTTGGCACAGCTTGAGGCCATTTCCTCTTGTTCTATCACTTGTCACTTGGTTGAGCAGACCAACCCCCACTTTTTTACAGTTGTAGAGAGCAATAAAGTGTCCCCTGAGCCTCCTTTTCTCCAAACTAAACAACCACAATTCTCTCAACTGGTTTGTAAGCTCATAGAAAATATTCCATTTGGCCCCACAGATTCATCTCTGTGTGATGCAGCAGGTCACTGACCATATCTTCCTGGATTGCAGGAGGATCATTCTTCTCCTAATCCCTGTCTTCTAGCTCAAGGGTTTGGATTTCCAGAGTAATGCTGGTCCTGTTACTAAACATGTCCAGAGAAGGGCAACAAAGCTGGTGTTGGGTTTGGAGCAGAAGCCCTATGAGGAGAGACTGAGGGAGCTGGGGTTGCTTAGCCTGCAGAAGAGGAGGCTCAGAGGAGACCTTATTGCTGTCTACAGCTACCTGAAGGGAGGTTGTAGCTGGGTGGGGGTTGGTCTCTTCTCCCAGGCAACCAGTTAGAGAACAAGAGGACACAGTCTCAAGCTGCACCAGGGGAGGATTAGGCTGGATGTTAGGAGGAAGTTCTTAACAGAAAGAGTGTTTGGCCATTGGAATGGGCAGCCCGGGGAGGTGGTGGAGTCACCATCACTGGATGGATGTTTAAGGAGTGACTGGATGAGGCACTTGTTGCCATGGTTTAGTTGATTAGATGGTGTTGGGTGATAGGTCGGACCTGGTGATCTCAAAGGTCTTTTCCAACCTGGTTAATCCTATCCTATTCACTAAGGCAAAGGCAGCATTGAGCACCTCAGCCTCTTCCTCATCCTTAGTTACTGTGTGTCCTCCTGTGTCTAATAAAGGATGGAGGCTCTCCCTTGGTCCTTTTTTTGCTGCTAATGTAGTTAAAGATTTCTTATTGTCTTTTACAGCAGACAGGTTGGACTTGATGGTCTTTGAGGTCTTTTCCAACCTTATTGATTCTGTGATTCTAGAAATTTCTAGCTGGGCTTTGGATTCTCTTAACTTTTTTTCTCTGCATAGCCTCACAATATCTTTGTAGTTGTTGTCTGTGACCTACCCCTTCTTTCAAAGGCCCTGAACTCCCCTTTTTTACCCTGAGTTGCAGCCAGAGCTCCCTGTTCAGCCAGGCTGGTTTTCTTTGCTGCTGGCTCATCTTGCATGGGGACAGCCTCCTCCTGCTATGCCTTTAAGATTTCCTTCTTGAAGAGTATCTAGCCTTCCTGGGCTCCTTTGCCCTTCAGGACTGCCTCCCAAGGGACTCTATCAAGCAATCTCCCAAATAAGTCAAAGTCTGCCCTTTGGAAACCTGAGGTGACAGTTCTGCTGACCCTACCCCTTCTCTGAGAACAGATAACTCAGTCATTTCATGATCACACTCAATCTTTTGTGATCCCACATATGTGAAGATAAGAAACTGTGATGAGGAGAACAAGCAGACTTCAATTTACTCTTTTGAAAACACCTCCCTCTCACTTCCAAGGATATTTAACATATTTAGAGTTGTCAGATTTTCGCTTTACTTATGAACATTTTAAGTTGTTTTTGAGGTCTCTTCCAACCTTGGTGATTCTGTGAGAAATTATACAGTGTAATCAGTCAGACCTTAGAAATGCAAAATGAAACTAACTTGTCAGATACAGCTTTCCCTTTGGTGGAATACAGAACCCCTGGACTGACCAGCTCTCTGTCTTGATGGAAGTTAAGTAGAATCAAAATGCCTGTCTGATGATGACTCTGAAGTAGTTCCCTGTCTGTTTGTTTTCTTGGGGCAGGAGGAAAGATGTCACTTGGATGTCAGGAAGCTTTTGAAGTGTTTAAGCGGGACCATGCTGACAATATAACCATTGAAGACAACAAACTACTTCTGAAACAGAGGTGAGTGTCACAGCAAGAAAAACCTGAAGGCAGACATTTGGGAGTCCTTTATAAGTCTGGGTAGGAATACATAATTTTACACCAGATATCCCAGGCTTCTATTGAGAACTTGGGACAGAAACTTCCTTTTCTTACTAGGTGTATCTCATATTCAGAAGGCACTGAGTGGTGTCAGTATAAAAGTCTGTATAGAATATGAATGTGGCATGAGGAATCCTACTGCCTATTTCCTCAGGTTTTAGTCATCTTATCACATGGGTTCAACACAGCTGTAAAGGTAAATCATGAATTATCCAGACAAACCAAGACCCATGTGACTGAATCAATCACTTCAGTCTCCATTGTCAAAATGCTTTATTGGCTTTAACACTCAGTTGGACAGCATGCTAGGAGATGTTTAACATAAGCTTTTGTCTGCTGTTCCTAGCTTGTTTGCCAAGTGATTTTTAGCTTCTGCCATTTTTGCACTTGAGCTTTTGGTTTTTTTCCTTATCTTAGAATCTCAGAATCAATAAGGTTAGAAAAGACCTCAAAGACCAAGTCCAACCTGTCATCCAACACCTCATGACTACTAAACTGTGGCTTCAAGTGCCATGTCCAATCCTCTCTTGAACACCTCCAGGGATGGTGACTCCACCACCTCCCTGGGCAGCCCATTCCAATGGCTATCAACTCTCTCTGTGAAGAACCTTCTCCTCACCTCCAGTCTAAACTTCCCCTGGTGCAGCTTGAGACTCTGTCCTCCTGTTCTGGTTGCCTGGGATAGGAGACCAACCCCCACCTGGCTACAACCTCCCTTCAGGTAGTTGTAGAGAGCAATGAGGTCTCCCCTGAGCCTCCTCTTCTCCAGGCTAAGCAACCCCAGCTCCCTCAGCCTTTCCTCATAGGGCTTATGCTCCAAACCCCTCCCCAGTTTTTGTTGCCTTTCTCTGGACACCTTCCAGCAAATCAACATCTTTCCTAAACTGAGGGGCCCAGAACTGGACACAGGACTCAAGATGTGGCCTAACCAGTGCTGAATGACTTTCCTGCTCTTGCTGTTCCTCATGCAGGCCAGGATGCCATTGGCCTTTTTGGCTACCTGGGCACACTGTTGGCTCATGTTCAGCCTAGTATTGACTAGTACCCCCAGGTATGTAAGAATCTATCTGTATGTAAGAATTTATCTGTGTATACTGGATATTTACTAATGCATTTCTTCTGATCAGTGTATTTTATGATACCACATCAGTGCATCATCCTTGCTTACCATTATTACATTGCAATCATTTTTGACCTTGCTGTACAGAACATTTCATGCTCACAGCATAATAGGAGCAACACAGTTCTGAGCCATGCCCTGCATTTCTTCCAAGGTTAATCACAATTCTTCCATATTTTCTCTGTTATTGCTATGAAGCAATACAGTATTTCCTTCTGGTTTCAGAACATGTGATAGAGATGGGCAGAATCCACAAAGTTTGATGCCAGATTTGCTTTCCCTAAATGGCAAAGAGGTTCAGACTAATGCCTTGGGTAACCCCTCTCTAATATGCATCAGCTGAATGCTGAAATCACTGTTATTGTGACTGTGGATACCCTGGGGCGAGACAGTTTTCCCTGCCATTTGCAGTCATTTTAGGCAAAGATGCCCTATAGCTCAAAGTTTACTGAGTTCATTAGAATGGACTTGTATTCAAACCCAGTCTGTAATTTGGAATGCAGGCTCTGAACTACCAGTTACACAAAAGTTCTGTTACCCAGCCAGTGTCCAAATTGCACAGGAAGAAGTGTGTGGATACCACATGTTTAAAAGTGACCATAACTTCCTTTCATATGTAACCCCTCATGTTAATAATCTTGTTTATAGTTGCATAACCACTTCTGTCATACCACAAACAGTATTTGGTTCACAAATTACTTATTTTTAGCTGTCTTTTTTTTTTCCCCTTTGGATATTTTGGGTGGACTGTCTTGGCTTGCTAATTATCATAGACTCATAAGATAGTTTGGGTTGGAAGGCACCTTTAAAAATCATCTAGTTCAATCTCCCTGCAGGAAGCTGGAACATCTTCAACTAGATCATGTTGCTCAGAGTCCTCTCCAATCTAATTTGGAATGTTTTTAGGGGTAGGGGCCTCCACTATGTCCCTGGGCAACCTGTTCCAGTGACTTTTCACCCTCTCTATCAAAAAGTTCTTCTAGTTAAAACCATTATCCCTTGTTCTGTCTCAGCAGGCCCTGCAGAAAAGTTTATCCCCATCTCTCTTACAAGCCCCCATTAAGTACTGAAAGGCTTCAATAAGGTGTCCCAAAAGACTTCTCCAGGCTAAGCAACCCCAGCTCTCTTAGTCTTTCTTCATGGGAGAGGTGTTTCAGCCTTTAGATCATCTTTTGTGGCACTCCTCTGAACCTGTTCCAACAGATCCCTCTTTTCTGTCCTGAGGACTCCAGAGATGGACAGAGTACACCAGATGAGGTCTCACCAGAGCAGAATAGAATATCTGTATCACTTCCTTCAACCTGGTGGCCATGCTTCTTTTCATGCAGCCCAGGATATGGCTGGCTTCTTGGCTGTGAACGCACATTGTCAGCTCACATCCAGCTTTACATCCACCAATAGTCCCAAGTCCTCTGCAGGGCTGTTCTCAAACCCATCACCCCCCATTTTCTGTTGATATAGGGGCTTGTCCCAACTCATGTGCAGGATCCTGCACTTGGCCTTGTTGAACCTCATGAGGTTCACATGGGCCCACTTCCTGAGCATATCCATGTCCCTCTGGATAACATCCTGTCCCACAGGCATGTCAACCACACTGCTCAGCATGGTATCATCTGCAAACTTGCTGAGTGTACACTCAATCCCACTATGTCATTTGTGAAGAAAGGAAACTGTACTGCTCTCAGTATGGGCATCCTCAGGGGCACTATTTGTCACCAGTCTCCATCTTGACATTGAGCTCTTTTCTGTCACCCTCTGGGTGTGACCATGCAATCAATTCCATATCCACCAAGAGCTTCACCCATCAAATCCATCTCTCTCCAATTCAGAGAGAAAGATGTTGCCAGGGGACTGTGTCAAAGGCTTACAGAAGTCCATGTGAATGACACTCGTCTGCTGCTGTAGTCACCCCTGTATAGAAAACCACTAGGTTGGTCAGGCAATTCTTGGTCTTGATGATGTCATACTGGCTGCCTTTAATCATCTCCCTGTCCTCCATGTGCCCTAGTGTAGCTTCTACGAGGATCTGTTCTGTGATCTTCCCAGGCACAGAGGTGAAACTGACAGGTTGGTAGTTCCCAGGGTCATCCTTTCTACCTTTGCTTAGAAATGGGTGCAGTGTTTCCCTTTTTCTAGTCACCAGGGACTTCACCTGATTGCCAATACTCTTCAAATCTCATAGAGAATGGCTTGACAACTACGTCAGCCAATTCGCACAGGACTCTGGGATGCGTCTTGTCAGGTCCCAAAGGCTTCTGTATATTCAAGTTCCTGATCTTCTCTGACAGTGGGAGAGTCTTTGCTCCTCCAGTCCCAGTCCTGTGTTCCATCCACTCGACAGATTGTCAGTGGAGACTGAGGCAAAAAAGTTGAGAACTTCAGCTTTCTTCTTCTCTGTTGTTACCATCTTGCCAGTCTTGCTTTCACAGATGGTATGCTTTTCCTGACCTCTCTTCTTCTGCCTGACATACCCTTTGTGTTTTGCATCACTTGCCAGTTTCAGCTCCAGTCATGCCTTGGCCTTCCTGGCCCTATGCATCCAGGTCATGTCCCTGTACTCTTCCCAGGATACCTCTCCCTATTTCCACAGCCTGTGCATTTCCTTCTTGCCCTTTTCTTTGACCAACCTGTATTGACTCAACTATGCTGATCTCTTTCCTTGCTTGATATCTTATATCTGGGAATCAAGAGCCATTATGCTTTATGGAAAGTGTCCCTAAAGATCTGCCAGCTCAGTTCTGCTCCCTTGTCCCTGAGGACCATTTCCCAGGAGTTCCTATTGACTAACTCTTGAAGAGCTGCAAGTTTGCTTTCCTAAAATTCAGGATCCTGACTTTACTCCTTGTTTGACCTGTATTCCCCATGACATTGGTGAACTCCACCAATGCACGATCATTGCAAGCCAGGCTGCTTCAAATCTTGACATCACTGATCAGCTCAGTTGTGTTACTGACTATCAGGCCCAGTATTGCATCCCCTCTGGTAAGGCTATTATCTGACTTAAGAAGTTATTTTCAGTGTATTCCAGGAGTCTCCTGCATTGCCTGTAGCTCACTGTGCTACTCTTCCAGGGGATGTCAGATTTGTTAAAGTCTGTCAGCAGAAAGAGAGCCTTCAAGTGTAGTGCTTCCTGTAGGTGGAGTAAAAAGGTCCTTGATAGGGCAGCCCATAGTAGAAGCCATCCACAAGGTTCCCTGTGTTGCCTTAGTGTCTTGATTATAACCTAGTCTAGTTGGAAGTTTGAAGGTTAACTATTGCTTTGGCTTTGAAATTCCTATGGGTGTGAATATACATAGTCATACATATGGCCAAGAAGGCCAATGGCATCCTGGCCTGCATCAGGAACAGTGTGGCCAGCAGGAGCAGGGAGGTCATTCTGCCCCTGTACACCACACTGGTTAGGCCACACCTCGAGTACTGTGTCCAGTTCTGGGCCCCTCAGTTTAGGAAAGATGTTGAGTTGCTGGAACATGTTCAGAGAAGGGCAACAAAGCTGGGGAGGGGTTTGGAGCACAAGCCCTATGAGGAGAGGCTGAGGGAGCTGGGGTTGCTTAGCCTGGAGAAGAGAAGGCTGAGGGGAGACCTCATTGCTCTCTACAACTACCTGAAGGGAGGTTGTAGCCAGGTGGGGTTTGGTCTCTTCTCCCAGGCAACCTGTGACAGAACAAGAGGACACAGTCTCAAGTTGTGCCAGGGGAAGTTTAGGCTGGATGTTAGGCAGTTGTTCTTCCCAGAAAGAGAGATTGGCCATTGGAATGTGCTGCCCAGGGAGATGGTGGAGTCTCCATCACTGGAGGTGTTTAGGAGGAGACTGGATGGGGTGCTTAGTGCCATGGTTTAGTTGATTAGATAGTGTTGGATGATGGATTAGACGCGATGGTCTTGAAGGTCTCTTCCAACCTGGTCTTGTCTATTCACAACATATTTCCCTCCCCCAGCTGAAACTACCTGTGCATAAGCAATCAGATGTAATCAACTGATTAAATCAAATACTGAAAAGCATTTGTCTTGTTGGGAAAAAAAAAAATACAGATTTTGACATAAAACTTTACACCTGCTACTTCAGAGCTCTTCACAGGGGCAGTAGCTCAGGAACATTACTCAGTGCTGAGTAGATAGTTCAAGTTATTCTATTAGGATACTTGCATATAGGAAATGGCTTTGTAAAACAGAGAAGGTGATGTTCTACAGCTTAGTTTGCACTTAATACAAAGCAATTCTTTCCCACTTTCATTCTGTACATTAATAACTGCTGCTCTACTTTAAAAAAACAAAAAAATAAGAAGTCTGTGCCCAGACAGAATCAGATTTCTGCCACTTGGACTACCTATGCTGGACTTCCAGAGAACTTAGCAATATCCTGCTTCTCAAAACAACCTTGTTCTTTCAGCATTGCTTCTCTGAGAAGGGGAAAAATACATCTAAATTTCTGGTTAAATACACTACCAAGAAATCTTCCCAGCTGAGCCACTCCAGTGAAATATTGCATACTGCACAAATCTATTAAATCCCATCCTCGTCAATATTTCCAGCAGTAGAGTGCTGCTGAGCTGACAAATGTGATGTAAATCCAGTTTCCATTTTGTTCTCCATTAGTTTTTCCACTTTTCTCTTTCCTTGTTTCCTGTGCTTCAGCTGTTTAGCAGCTGGCTTGTTTTTATTCAGTACCTATGGAGGAGTTTCATGGAATAAATAATAGCAAATGAGTTAATGTTCATCTAATTCACTAAATGTATCCATACTCTCATTAGACAGCCTCAGAGTTTGTTGTGGTTTACATTATCAATCCAGATTTGGTTTCCAAACTCTTTGTTTAATTACTGGCTTTTATATTCAAAAGTGAAAACTTTGCAGAACCGCTTGTTCCACTAAAATTATTGGCTAAATATGCCTTAGGGTTTCATCATGAAGTATTTTTCCTGTAGGTAACAGAAGGCATGATTTGGCAACTTCAGCCTTTCTGTGGAGAGGTCTCTGTGCACTCACCACTATTTGTAGGAATATCACCTTTATGCTAGGTAACATCACCTCTTTATTAGAGGAGTATTATAATTAGCCTTTCCCCTTTTGCTATTAGAGTAAAATCTTATGTGTTTGTCTGGTTTATTTTGACTATGATTCATAGCCACAGATGGAGTTTGCTGGACTCTCAGAAATTAATGCCAAATTTCAGTTTATGTTATTGTGCCAGTTATTAAACTGTAGTGTTTGGCAGAAACCTAGGAATAAGAATAGCTGCATAGATAACTGGCTTCAGCTTGTCCAGCTAAATCTCTGTAAGCATGAATCAGTCAATAGCCAACAGGAGATTTGCCTCAAGGATTACTAAGTAATTTATGAACTGAGTATTTGGCTCATGGGACCTGAGAGAAAGAGAGATGTACTTTGCAGTGTTTGCCTTTGATCTTTACACCATCTGCAAGGCCTACTTGGGTGCTCTACCAGTGGAAAAAGCTTACACAGAAGTCTCACAGATACTTCAAAGGCTCCTGCCTTCCTACTAAGAAACATTAAGGGCTGAGAAACCCTCAGCTTCAGCCATTTAGCCATGATGAACTCAGCCCTGAAAGCAAATGTTAGTGAGCAGATATTGAAGCAGGCACCTGAAATTCTAACTTGTTCCAGTTTGACAGGAAAATGGACTAATTGAGAAGGGCAATTTTCCAAACCCTGCCTCCTCAGAGGAAGTACTTGGCTACTGTGTTTTGACATTGAGATAGACAGAAATAGAATTACTGGATTTCCTCAGTTACTTTAACTAGACTGATACTCTTCCAGATCAGCTGAATGCCTGCTTAACAATTAAATATTACAGTGCTGCTTCCACATTCAGCAAGTTTCAGCTTGTAAACATCCAAGTAACACTTCAGAAGTTCATGTCAAGCCTCCTTAAGGAGGGTAATTGTTATTGGTGATTCCTTCCTGAGGAGAACAGAGGGCCCCCATATGTCAGCCAGACCCTTCTCACAGGGAAGTTTGCTGCCTCCCAGGAGTACAAGTTAGAGATGTTACCAGAAGGCTGCCTAGCCTGGTGCAGCCCTCTGACTACTATCCCTTACTGGTTATGCAGTTAGGGAATGATGATGTTGCAACCAGAACTCCCAGGGCTATCAAGAATGACTTTAGGGCCCTGGGAGATCTGGTTGAGAGGTCAGGTGCACAAATAATTTTTTCATCAATACCCTTAGTTACAGGAGGGAGTACCAGAAGGAACAGGTCAGCAGCTATAGTCAACAAGTGGCTTAGAGGCTGGTGCAGTCAAAAGAATTTTGGGTTTTTCGATCTTGGAGAACTTTCTACTGCACCAGGTCAGCTGGCAACAGATGGAGTACATCTGTCCCAGAGGAGGGGAAAGGTCACAGTGTACGAGAATGGACTGTCCCCCAAAGGTAAAAAGTCTAGGAAGGGAATTGGCAGATCTCATTGATAGGGCTTTAAACTAGATTTGAAGGGGGAAGGGGCTGAAACCAGTCCCCCCAGACAGGAGTCTGGGGGCAATAAGCTAGGGTCAGAGGCCAAACCAGCAGCCCAGCTGAAGTACATGTACACTAATGCACAAAGTATGGGCAACAAACAAGAGGAGCTGGAAGCCTTGTTGCAGCAGGAAAGTTATGATGTAGTTGCCATCACAGAGATGTGGTGGGACAACTCACATGACTGGAGCGCTGCAATTGACAGCTACAGGCTCTTCAGGAGAGACAGGCAAGGAAGAAGGGGTGGAGGGGGGGCCCTGTACATCTGGGAGGCACTAGATGCCATTGAGCTGGAGAGCAGGGACTATCAGGCTGAGTGCTTGTGGGTGAAAATTAGAGGGAAGACCAGCAGGGCAGACATCCTGGTTGGAGTCTGTTATAGACCACCCAACCAGGATGAAGATGCTGATGAATCATTCTATAGGCAGCTTAAGGCTGTCTCAAGATCGCCTGACCTTGTTCTCATGGGCGACTTCAACTTGCCTGATATTTGCTGGGATCTCAACATAGCAGAGAGGAGACAGTCTAGGAGGTTCTTAGAGTGCATGGAGGACAGCTTCTTATCCCAGGTGCTGCGTGAGCCTACCAGGGTAAGGTTATGCTTGACCTCCTCTTCACCAGCAGGGAAGGGCTGGTGGGTGATGTGGTGGTCGGAGGCTGTTTAGGGGCCAGTGACCACGAGATAATTGAATTCTCAGTATTCAGTCAAGCTAAGAGGGGCAGCAAGAAGACCTCCACTCTGGACTTCCAGAGGGCAGACTTCAGGTTACTCAAGGAGCTAACTCAGAAGGCTTCTTGGGAAACAGCCCTTAGAAACAAAGGGGTCCAGGAGAGCTGGAGCTGCTTCAAGGAAGAACTCTTGAAGGCGCAGGAACAGGCTGTGCCAATGCGCCGGAAGAGGAGCCGCCGGGGCAGACGGCCAGCCTGGATGGGTGATGAGCTTCTAAAAGAACTAAGGGAAAAAAAGAGGGTGTATCATCTTTGGAAGAAAGGTGAGGCAACCCATGAAAAGTTTAAGGATGTTGCTAGGTCTTGTAGGAAGAAAATTAGGGAGGCAAAAACATATTTGGAGCTTAGACTGGCCTCTGCTGTGAAGGACAACAAAAAGTCCTTCTATAAATACATTAATAACAAGAGGAAGGGCAAGGACAACCTTCACTCCTTGGTGGACACGGAGGGGAACGTTGTATCAAAGGATGAGGAGAAGGCAGAGGTACTTAACACCTTCTTTGCCTCAATTTTTTCTAGCAGGACAGAATGTCTTCCAGACAGCTGGCCTGCAGAGCTGGCAGAAGGAGCCAGGTAGCAGCATAATTTTCCTCTGTTCCAGGAGGAGGTAATTAGAGATCTCCTCAGCCACTTGGATCCCCATGAGTCCATGGGACCAGATGGGATCCATCCTAGGGTGCTGAGAGAGCTGGCATATGTGCTGGCCAAGCCACTCTCCATCATTTTTCAGCAGTCCTGGCACACTGGAAACGTCCCAGAAGACTGGAAGCTGGCCAATGTGGTGCCCATCCACAAGAAGGGCCGGTTGGATGAGCCAGGGAATTATAGGCCTGTCAGCCTGACCTCAGTGCCAGGCAAGATTATGGAATAGGTCATCCTGAGTGCAATCACACAGCACTTAGAGGATGGCCAAGGGATCAGGCCCAGCCAGCATGGGTTTAGGAAATGCAGCTCCTGCCTGACCAACCTGATCTCCTATGATGAGGTGACCCATCTGGTGGATGTGGGGAGGCCTGTGGATGTAGTCTACCTGGACCTCAGCAAGGCCTTTGACACTGTCCCCCATAGCAAACTCCTGGCCAAGCTGTCAGCCCATGGCTTGGACAGGAGCACACTGTGTTGGGTTAGGAACTGTCTGGAGGGCTGAGCCCAGAGAGTGGTGGTGAATGGTGCCACATCCAGCTGGCAGCCAGTCACTAGTGGTGTGCCCCAAGGATCGGTGCTGGGCCCCATGCTCTTTAACATCTTCATTGGTGATCTGGATGAGGGCATGAGTCCATCATCAGTAAATTTGCTGATGACATCAATCTGGGGGAAGGTGTTGATCTGCTGGAGAGTAGAGGGGCTTTGCAGAGGGACCTTGACAGGCTGGACAGATGGGTGGAGTCCAATAACATGAGATTGAACACATCCAAGTGCCGGATTCTGCACATTGGCCACAATAACCCCATGCAGTGCTGCAGGCAGGGGTCAGAGTGGCTGGAGAGCAGCCAGACAGAGAGGGACCTGGGGATATTTGTTGATGGTAGGCTGAACATGAGCCAGCAGTGTGCCCAGGCAGCCAAGAGGGCCAATGGCATCCTGGCCTGTATGAGGAACAGTGTGGCCAGCAGGAGCAGGGAAGTCATTGTGCCCCTGTACCCAGCACTGGTTTAGGAAGGATGTTGACTTGCTGGAACATGTCCAGAGAAGGGCAACAAAGTTGGTGAGGTGTTTGGAGCACAAGCCCTGTGAGGAGAGGCTGACGGAGCTGGGGTTGCTTAGCCTGGAGAAGAGGAGACTCAGGGGTGACCTTATTCCTGTCTACAACTACCTGAAGGGAGGTTGTAGCCAGGTGGAGGTTGGTCTCTTCTCCCAGGCAATCAGTACCAGAACAAGAGGACACAGTCTCAGGCTGTGCTAGGGGAGGTTTAGGCTGGATGTTGGGAAGAAGTTCTACACAGAGAGTGTGGTTGTCCATTGGAATGTGCTGCCGAGGGAGGTGGTGGAGTCACCGTCATTGGAGGTGTTCAGAAGGAGACTTGATAGGGTGCTTGGTGCCATGGTTTAGTTGATTAGGGGGTGTTGGGTGATAGGTTGGACGCAATGATCTTGAAGGTCTCTTCCAACCTGGTTTATTCTGTTCTATTCTAATGTCCTACAATAACTGTTACACTGCAGAAAAGCATGCTTTTACATTTTTAAACTGTTATTATTTAGACTATTACAATGGAGATTTCCTTGACCAAGCCTCAGTTCTCTCAAACTCTGCAGTTTTTGCCATTGGACATTGAATTGACTGCAATGATTTTTACAGCACAAAATGCTTGTGTGGTGGTTTAGGCTGGGTGCTGGCCCAGATGCCGCTGCACAGACCACACCTGGGAGGTCCCAAGGGGTGGGCCCGGCCTAGCCCAGAGGGGGTGGTCACAGGAAACCAGGTATTCCATTTCCCATAATGCCCTGCTCCTCTATAATACATCAGCACGGGGTTTTCACTCTCTCTTTTTTGCCTAGGTAAAACGTCGTGAGTCGCCTCCCTTGGGCCTGCCCAGGCCCAAGGCTGGGCTGGGGGGAGAGAAAGAATCCTAGGGGGTTTTGGGTGTACCCCTAGGTGGGGATGGGACGTTCTTAGGTATGGTCTGGGATTTCTCTCTTTTGTCACAGTGCCTGTGGTTCTCTGTAAAACTTTCATTGTTGTTTTTTATTGTTTTCCCATTTAAACTTTCCATCACTTTTGCAATCCGTTTGCCTGAGTTGTTATTTCTGCCCGTGGTGGGGAGGGGGTTTGCCCCAACCCATTACAGCTTGGCATCTGCAAATGTAACGTGTATGTCATTTGCCTTAAACAGATTTATATAGTGGTAAGTTAAATGAATATAGAAGAATAAGTATGACAGCAACTGCTGTAACAGACCAGAAAACTGAGAGAAATGAATTTTTTAAATGAGGAAGAAAAAAAAAAAGGCAAAAAGATAAAAACTAAACTTTTGATCACTAGAATATTTTTACATACCATGTGAAGATTTTATTATTTGAATGTAAAGAAGTGGTCTGTGGAGTAATTCAGAAACATACCTGGTAGGAATTTCACATCTAAACCCCCCACATTTCCAGTATTGATTTGAGATTAAGCTGTTTGCATACTACAAAAGTGGAGTTCACAAAGCCTGATCTATTGTCCTCCATCCTTCTCAGCCTGCTTCTTGCTTGCTGTTTCATAGAATCAATAAGTTTAGAAGAGACTTCAAAGATCATCAAGTCCAACCTGTCACCCATCACCTCATGACTACTAAACCATGGCTTCAAGTGCCACGTCCAATCCCTTTTTGGACACCTCCAGGGATGGTGACTCCACCACCTCCCTGGGCAGCCCACTCCAATGGCTAACAACTCTTTCTGTGAAGAACTTTCTCCTCACCTCAAGCCTAAACTTCCCCTGGTGCAGTTTGAGACTGTGTTCTCTTGCTCTGGTGCTAATTGCCTGGGAGAAGAGACCAACCCCCTCCTGGCTACAACCTCTCTTCAGGTAGTTGTAGAGAGCAATAAGGTCTCCCCTGAGACTCCTCCAGGCTAAGCAACCCCAGCTCCCTCAGCCTCTTCTCATAGGGCTTATGCTCAAGGCCTCTCCCCAGCCTCATTGCCATTCTCTGGACCCGTTCAAGAGCCTCAATATCCTTCTTAAATTGAGGGGCCCAGAACTGGACACAGTACTCAAGGTCCCTTGTATATCTTCCTATAAGTGGCTTTGATTTATATCAGTAATGAAGCAATAGCTGAGTATCATCTGAAAGTCAGAATAACTTTTTCTTTTCCTTAGTGACTGGGATGTACATTTTCAGACAGCGCAATCAGTGGTCATCAGCAGTATGCAAATTACAGGCTGAAATTTGAAAATTCCTGATAAGCAGGAATTCTAGTGCTTTCAAACATTTTCTTTTGATTTTGTATAGCTATGTTTTCTTTTCCTTTTATATAGCTGTATGTTAAAATAGTGCAACTAATGTAGAATATTTGAATTAGTAATCTGAATATTTAACAGAAGTGTTAGATTTGAAATAACATGATGTTTATAACTTTAAAAAGTCAAATCCATTTGTAAGCCTTTCTGTGTCACTGTTTCTTTTAGAAATAGATTCTTTTTCACAAGACAATATTTTCTGATAGAAGTATTTTTCAATCTAATTTTACTTGCAAGTGAAAATTTGGCCTGAGTAATTCTGTATTTTATTGTGCACAAGTAGTTTACCTAGTTGTTGTTTAGAATAATTTTCTGCTGTTATGCTTACATTTACAGGTTTGCTGAAGCTAAACACCTTGGAGAAAAATTAAATGAAGTGAGAAATAGAATAAGTGAGTACATTTTACTTTCATTTTGGCTTTTTACTGAGGAAATCACAGCAGACAATATGGGAAGAAAGTGTAGTTTCCAAAAGACAGGAGACAATGCGTTAACATGCATTGGGGAAGGTCCTACCTCACCAACCTGATCTCCTTGTATGATCAGGTGACTGCCTGGTGGATGTGGGCAAGGCTGTGGATGTAGTCTACCTGGACTTCAGCAAGGCCTTTGACACCATCCCTACAGCAAACTCCTGGCCAAGCTGTCAGTCCCTGGCTTGGACAGAAGCATTCTGAGCTGGGTTAGGAATTGGCTGGAGGGCTGAGCCTAAAGAGTGGTGGTGAATGGTGCCACATCCAGCTGGTAGCCAGGCACTAGTGGTGTCCGCCAGGCATCAGTGCTGCGCCCCATCCTGTTCAATATCTTTATTGACAATCTGGGTGAGGGGATTGAGTCCAACATTAGTAAGTTTGCAGGCAACACAAAGTTGGGAGCAGGTGTTGATCTGTTAGAGGGTAAGAGGACTCTGCAACTCTTGACAGGCTGGACAGATGGGCAGAGTACAACAGGATGGCATTTAACAAGTCCAAGTGTTGCACTTTGGCCACAACTACCCCATGCAGAGCTACAGACTGGGGACAGAGTAGCTGGACAGTGGCCAGGCAGAAAGGGACCTGGGGGTACTGGTTGATAGTAGGCTGAACATGAGCCAGCAGTGTACCCAGGTGGCCAAGAAGGCCAATGGCATCCTGGCCTGCATCAGGAATAGTGTGGCCAGCAGGAGGGAAGCCATTGTGCCCCTGTACTCAGCACTGGTTAGGCCACACCTTGAGTCCTGTGTCCAGTTCTGGGCTCCTCAACTTAAGGAGGACATTGAGACTCTTCAATGTGTCCAGAGAAGGGCAACAAAGCTGGGGAGGGGTTTGGAGCACAGCCCTGTGAGGAGAAACTGTGGGAGCTGGGATTGTTTAGCCTGGAGAAGAGGAGGCTGAGGGGAGACCTTATTGCTGTCTATGACTACCTGAAGGAAGGTTGCAGACAGGTGGGGGTTGGTCTCTTCTCCCAGGCAACCAGCACCAGAACAAGAGGACACAGTCTCAAGCTGTGCCAGGGGAAGTTTAGGCTGGATGTTAGGAAGAAGCTCTTCACAGAGAGAGTTGTTGGCCATTGGAATGTGCTGCCCAGGGAGGTGGTGGAGTCATCACCCCTGGAGGTGTTTTTAAAAAAAAAGAAAACAATTGCTTGTGGCACTTAGAGCCATGGTTTAGTTGTCAGGTGGTGTTGAGTAATAGGTTGGACTTGATGATCTCTGAGGTCTTTTCCAACCTGGTTGATTCTGTGATTTCAGGTTGTGGTATACACTGATTAAGGATTGTACTCATCTATAAATTTATATTGTTTTTCTTGTTGAATTACCTCTCTGGACTCCCTTTCTGTAGATCAATTAGTAGCAGCTTGGTTGTTTTTTTCTCAGTTTTATGCTTTAGAGCCCAAACAGCATATGCTTGATTTCCAATTTCTGATTGTTCAAAGCCAAAAATCACCCATACATGCCCTTTACCCCAAGCTAGGTCTTACCTGATCCTCCTCGCAGCCTTTGCTGTCTGTATTCCTATTCAGTTCCTGAGTTCAGTCAATTACAATCCTCTGGCTTCTTTCCTAGAAATTACTATTCAGACTCGCTATCAGATGTGAAACACAATTTTGTCCTCAACCCCTGAAGTCTTTTTAGATCAAGTCTGTGTCCTGCTGTATGCGCTATTTTGGGTGAACCATTTCTTTCAGACATAGGCTGTGAGGGACTAAATTTAAAGGTAATGTGGCCTCTCCTTCAAGTGGTATATACCTTGCTCTCAGTTTCTATCTTCTTTCTTTTCTGGTGGTACCAGCATAGACTTGGACAATGAAGTCATTATCATCACTTTTTATCTTATAAGAGCAGCTGACTTCTGGGAAAGGACAAAAATCTCATGGCACTTCTGACAAGCACTCTGTATTTTCACTATAGCTGTAATTACATTTTCTGTGGTCATGAACGGTAACTACTGCCAGATTCCCCTCCCTATCACTTTCAGGCATAACACAAGTCTCTCAGAGATGTTGTGCAGTATATATAAGATTATGGCAGCTGTGCGGAAAGCCTCAGCCATGCTGGCACTGTGTTCTCAAACCACAGCACAAAGGACATTTGGAAGGGATCCAGAACCAGAGAAATCAGGTGCTGAGCCCTACTGCAGCAGTGTCCTGAACACCGGGTTCTTTCTATAACAGACAACAGTTGAATTAGCCCACCTTCTTTCAGTAGGCTCATTTGTCACCTTTGGACTCACCAGAACATAAATGTCACTATGGAACTTGTGCATGGATATCCACAAATTGCCCCATGCAAGTGGAATTTCAATATCTACTTTGCAACTGTGGATCATTCCATATAAGCTCACTTAAATTCTGCCAAATAAGGTTCTTTTATTCCCTGGCAAACTTGGAAAATCGGGTTAAACCTACTGTGGAGGACAATGTCAAGCATTAGGAAGCATCCTCAAGGTGAATAATGTCTGTAGCTTTTGGGCAGTAGCATGCACAGTTGTGAACACACACCATTACATTAGGATACAACCTCTTTCTCTCTGCTGCCATCTTGAAGTCCACATTGTCCTAATTTACTTTTGTCTCCTAGACTTACTCATCTGAGATAAGCCTGTGAGATTTCTTGGCCTAAATGAGGTAGAGCCAAAATTGGGTCTTGCTGTCAAACTTCTTGCTGAAGTTGAAATCCATTTTTGAAGCAGGTATAATGAACACCAGCAACCACACACAAGCAGCTTTCTTAGTTCCTGTGGCTGTGCTGTTTGAAGACAGGAGCCTAGCAGCCACCTTAAATACACCCAACATCCTTTGCAAATGTCTTAGGGGAAGAACAAATATTAGGAGGGTGTGGGAGACAGTACAAGAACTGGTGGAGCACATGCAAGTCCAGAAGGTACCACTCATAGTGTCATGTTGGAACAGGATTTATGTGGTCTGCAAGTCCCTTGAGATCAACAGGTTAGTCTACTGTGGCTACTCTCAGAAGTAATGTAACAAAGCAATGCAGATGTAGTCTCTCAAGACTTTCTTTCCATGGATCCCAGCAAAATCTAAAAGAGATCCTAAATCTGAAATCACTGTGGGTTTCTTGCCAGTAAGTTAGGCAGAACTAGACTATGGATTTTGCTGCAATTAAAAACATCTGCTTCAAATTGTAGTTTAGATTAAGTTCTTCAATTTTAGAAGTGAAACAGAAGGTGTATTTGGGGAACATGAACAATACAAAGCTAGGAGGAAGTGTTGATCTGCCTGAGGGTAGGAAGTCTCTGCAAAGAGACCTGGAACAAGCTGGATCAATGGGCCAAGGCCATTTCCATGAAATTCAACAAGGCCAAGTGCCGAATCCTGCACTTTGCTCACAACTGTCCTGGAAGAGGCATTACCAAGACAGCTAAATCTGTTTTGAGCCACTGCCCCTTTCTCCTCCCTCTCTGTTACAGGGTTCAGATTGAGGTCGAGGACCCTAACAGGCAGGCGCCAGTAAGGCTGCCTGGAGAGGAGTGGAAGCTGAAGCCAATCCCCAAGCCTCACGTTTCAGAGACATGACTGCACGTGTCAGACACCATGAGAGAAGGTGTGTGCAGTTTACTCACCACATGAACATTTTGAATTGCTTGGTGGGATTTGAATGGCTAATGTGCCATTGGGCCATTCAGCTTTCAAAAAGGGTATATATAGGGGAAGACCTCATATACCTTTCGTTCACTCCTTACACTCATAGCTTGCATGCTATCCTCTCTTATCTCTCTCCCCTCTTCGTTAATGGGATTTGAGGCAGCAACAAGCACCCTACTTACTCCTCTCTTCAGGGCAATTAGCTTCTTTTGTTTTAGCGGCATCGTGCTCGAGTTGGGCCTCCACTGCAGCAGCCTGCTTTCTCATTTCCTCTCAATCTGTGGATACTGCCCTTTGGACTATAACTATGAACTCAAACCATCTCCTCATTCAGCAAAGGTTTTGGTAGTTAGCAGCTCGTCGGTTTGTGAGTAAATATGCTATCTTCCCTGGTTATTTCTGAGGTTTATAGCTTGTTACCTCTTAGTTAGCTCTGTTGTGAACTCGATGGTGGTTTGTCTACGCCACCCGAGGTAGTATTGCTGTTTGATTTCGCGCATATAGGGAGATTCCAGTTTGTTCCTCTGTATTCCAAGTTCTGATTGTTCTAGACTGTTACTCTACTGTTTACTAGCCTTCTACCATGTGTAAGCAACCCATCATCGACTGGGCATAAAATTGGCTCAGGAAAACCATTTTAGATAATAAATAATATTCATATTTTATCATATTTCCGGCAATAAATTTCTATAACTAAAACAACAACAACCCCATGCAGCACGGTAGATTTAGATTGGATATTAGAAGAAACTTCTTTACTGAAAGAGTTACTAAATACTGGAATGGGCTTTTCAGGGAGGTGGTTGAATTCCCATCCCTGGAGGTATTTGAAAGAATAGAATAGAATAGAATAGAATAGAATAGAATAGAATAGAATAGAATAGAATAGAATAGAATAGAATAGAATTAACCAGGTTGGAAGAGACCTTCGAGATCATCATGTCCAACCTATCATCCAACACTACCCAATCAACTAAACCATACAACCAAGCATCCTGTCAAGCCTCGCCCTGAACACCCCCAGCGACGGCGACCCCACCACCTCCTCAGGCAGCCCATTCCAGTGGGCAATCACTCTCTCTGTGTAAAACTTCCTCCTAACCTCCAGCCTAAATGCACAGATGCAGTGCTAAGGATCATGGTTAGTGCCTGACTTGTTAGGTAGATAATGATTGGACTCAATGATCTTAAAGATCTTTTCCAACTGAAATGATTCTATGATCTGAGTGCATATTCATGTGCATATGTAACCTAAAAACCCAAACTGATCCCTTGAATTAAAGAAGCAGCTGTTATAACAAGCCAGTAGTATTGTGCTGAACATTAACAAAGCATGTGTGCCTTCTGTAGGAATTTTTAATACCTCACAAAACACATGAGTATTTAAAAGCTCCTTCAAGAACCAACGCAGAAATGTCTCCATAGTTCAGAGAAAAATGACACATTTCAATTTTGGTTTGGTATATAAAGTTACAAGTAATTTTCAAATTGAGCATTAATTTCATTACTCTTATTTCAGTAGTAAAATGGAAAAATACTCTCTGCATTTAGTTCATGCTGTAAGCCTGTTATATAAGCAAGGGATACCATCCATGTTGTATCCTTTTATATCTGTCCATATGCTGATCTATACAGATTCTGAAGATGTACACTGTTTTGTGGATGTTTTTTAAGCATTGATGTTTAAGGCTTAAGAGTGATCTTACTTTGCCCGGGTGGCCAAGAAGGCCAATGGCATCCTGGCCTGTATGAGGAATAGTGTGGCCAGCAGGAGCAGGGAAGTCACTGTGCCCTTGATTCCTGTGTCCAGTACTGAGCTCCTCAATTTAAGAACAACATTGAGACTCTTGAACGTGTCCAGAGAAGGGCAACGAGGCTGAGGAGAGGCCTCAAGCACAAGCCCTATGAGGAGAGGCTGAAGGACCTGGGATTGTTTAGCCTGAGAAGAGGAGGCTCAGGGGAGACCTCATTGCTGTCTACAACTACCTGAAGGGAGATTGTAGCCAGGAGGGGACTGGTCTCTTCTTCCAGGCAACCAGCACCAGAACAAGAAGACACAGTCTCAAGCTGCACCAGGGGAGGTTTAGGCTGGATGTTAGGAAGAGTTTCTTCATAGAAAGAGTGATTGGCCATTGGAATGTGCTGCCCAGGGAGGTGGAGGAGACACCATCCCTGGAGGTGTTTAGGAAGAGACTGGATGGGGTGCTTGGTTGCATGGTTTAGTTGATTAGATAGTGTTGGGAGATAGGTTGGACTTTATCTCAAAGGTCTCTTCCAACCTAGTTTATTCTATACTGTACAGTCCTTCCTTCAATTCTTTCTGTAGAACTTCATGCAGAATGTGATATATAAACACTATATAACACAACATAAACACTGTATTATTCATCTGTCCTTTTCTCCTGTCCAGCCTTATTTTGATCATAGTTGTTAAGAAATCCAAACTGTCTAACATTTATTCAATCTTTGCATCCAGTCTGAAACTTTCTCCCTTATTTAGCTTAGTCAAAGCAATTACACTGCTTTATATAGTATAGCAGCCTGAGCCAGTTCTCATTTGTGTCTCAGCATAGCATGCATACTCAGAAGACCATTAAAGATACTAAGTAAGGTTAATAACATGCCAATTTTTTTACTGAAAATGTGATAGATGAGTTATCTATGGCCTGCAATTGGATCTTTAATTTACTTCTGTTGTTTTGCTTTCTTTATACATTCCTGGCTGTCATCTTGAATAGACTAGAATAAGCCAGGTTGAAAGAGACCTTTGAGATCGAGTCCAACCTATCATCCAACCCACCTAATCAACTAAACCATGCAACCAAGCACCCTATCAAGTCTCCTCCTCCAGTGATGGCGACTCCACCACCTCCCTGGGCAGCCCATTCCAATTGGCAATCACTCTCTCTGTGTAGAATTTCCTCCTAACATCCAGTCTGAACCTCCCCTGTGCACAATCAAGAACAGGTCCCACTGAGAACAGTTTCTGTTATTTCTAAGTGACAACTAATAATACAAAACTATGCACCACAGAAGCCACAGACCTCATTTCATAGAGCTTGGTCATATTTTGACCTAATGACAGCAGCTGTCTGTAGCTCTTATGTCATAAATGCCTATTGATTTTGGCTTTGAAAAGATTAGTGTTTTGAAGTGGAAAGTACACCAAATATTCCAACCCCTTCTCAATTACACTAGCATTTCCAAACCATGTTAGGGCTGGGGAAAAAAAGAAAAGTTTTGCAGTATGGTAGGGTTTTGCTGATATTATTATTTACATGAAAAATTTGAGGAAAGCAGTGTCTAGATTTAAGCTGGAGCTTAAGTGTGGAGTGACTACAATATCAGAAATCAGGCATTGGGGCTAGCATGCTTCTTTGCAGCTATACCAGATATTCCTGGTTTCTCTTTGCTTCTGTGTTTAATAGCACTGCAGAGAGGTTTTAAATTTCTTTTTATGGAAAATAATGTGGTTGCGGCGGCCCTGTTTGCCGCGGCGGAGGTGTGGTGGCCCGGTTTGCCGCGGCGGAGGTGTGGCGGCCCGGTTTGCCACGGCGGAGGTTGCGGCGGCCCGGTTTGCCGCGGCGGAGGTGTGGTGGCCCGGTTTGCCGCGGCGGAGGTGTGGCGGCCCGGTTTGCCACGGCGGAGGTTGCGGCGGCCCGGTTTGCCGCGGCGGAGGTGTGGTGGCCCGGTTTGCCGCAGCGGAGGTGTGGCGGCCCGGTTTGCCACGGCGGAGGTTGCGGCGGCCCGGTTTGCCGCGGCGGAGGTTGCAGCGGCCCGGTTTGCCGCGGCGGAGGTTGCGGCGGCCCGGTTTGCCGCGGTGGAGGTGTGGTGGCCCAGTTTACCACCTCATCACACAAATCTTCCTATTGGCACAAATAAAGGGGCAGGTTTGGTGCAACCATTCCTTTGAGTGGCACTTATTTTTGAAAGTCAATATACTGCATAAATACACCATCAAAACGCAGAGAAATTAAGTATGGATTTTGAACATCTCTGGATTTGTTTCTGTGGACTAGTCAGAATTGTTTACATATGACTGAAGATTGTACCCAAGGACACTAAGAAGGCAAATACAGAAAAGCCACGGGAGGAAAACTGGAAGAAATAATTAAAAGGTCAGGGAACTAATGAGAGGTCTGCACGCAGCATAGGAGAAGTGAAAAGTGGTCCAGCACTGACATACAAATATTTTTGCCTTTCTAGTCCAGCATTGAGAACTTTAAAAATGTGTATTTCACTGGCTAATGAATGGTGAACAACTCTCTGTGAAGAACTTTCTCCTCATCTCGAGCTTAAACTTCCCCTGGTGCAGTTTGAGACTGTGTCCTCTTGTTCTGATGCTGGTTGCTTTAGAGAAGAGACCAACCCCCTCTGGTTTATTTTCTTGTAGAAAAAGCATACTGTGCCACTGCAAGTGGGTTTGTAATGCATCCTTTCCAGAAAGGTATGGTCTCTAACAAGAACTGGAAATAATTTTGGTACTACTGAAAAAAGATTTTGTGAAGGAAATTTCATACTAAACCAAGGATTTTATTTTGGAATAGTGACATCATAGAATTTGATGCTAAACCAAGGATATTATTTCAAAATAGTGAGACTATAGAATTTGATGCTCAAGCCAAGGATTTTATTTCAGAATATTGAAGGTACAGAACTCCTGCTTGAAAAAAGTTGAGTGTGCCTAGCACACTGTCTTAGGTCACTCTGGGCTGGCTGCCAGGGATCTATCCAGCGGTTCTGTTACTCTTCTTCCTCAGTGGAAGTGGGGGGCGGGGGGAAGGTAAGAAGAAAAAGCTCATGTGCTAAGATAAAGATAGGGAGATCACTCATCATCACAGGAAAAACAGAATCAAGTTGGAGAAAATTAATTGGATTTATTGCTACTTGAAATAAAGCTGGATGATAAGAAACAAAAGACATAACCTCTGAAGGTTCTCTCCTTATCAGGGGTTCGCAGGAGTTTTATTTCTAGGATGCTGTTACCAACAAGGCAGTTTTATACCACTACCTAAAATGATCTGTGAAAGATTTCTGTCAGTAGGAAGTGTACGTCAGAACAAACTGCAAGACACTAAATAATAACAAAAAAAGGTCCAACTGCTACTGCGTTGATCATACAGCAAATTAGACTTCAAGGAATTAGAAACAGTTTTCATTGCTAATTGATCAGATATATTCATTCAGAATTAAGTGACTATAAATCTTGCCTATCTACAAGAATGTGCTATGTGTTAGAAGCATTTGGTATTAGTAAAAAATCACAGAATCACCAAGATCAAAGATCATCAAGTCCAGCCTGTCACCACAGACCTCATGACTAAACCATTGCACCAAGTGCCATGTCCAATCCCCTCTTGAACACCTCCAGGGATGGTGACTCCACCAACTCCCTGGGCAGCACATTCCAATGGTGAACAACTCTCTGTGAAGAACTTTCTCCTCACCTCGAGCTTAAACTTCCCCTGGTGCAGTTTGAGACTGTGTCCTCTTGTTCTGATGCTGGTTGCTTGAGAGAAGAGACCAGCCCCCTCCTGGCTACAACCTCCCTTCAAGTAGTTGTAGACAGCAATAAGGTCTCCCCTGAGCCTCCTCTTCTCCAGGCTAAACAACCCCAGCTCCCTCAGCCTCTCCTCGTAGGGCTTGTGCTCAAGGCCTCTCCCCAACCTCATTGCTCTTCTCTGGACATGTTCAAGAGTCTCAATATCCTTCTTAAATTGAGGGGCCCAGAACTGGACACAGGACTCGAGGTGTGGCCTAACCAGTGCTGAGTACAGGGGCACAATGACTTCCCTGCTCCTGCTGGCCACAATATTCTTGATGCAGGCCAGGATGCCATTGGCCTTCTTGGCCACCTGGGCACACTGCTGGCTCATGTTTAGGCTTCCAGTTCATCCCTATTTGAGTACTTGGGTGCATTTATACCACTATTAGATTGAGTCTTTTTTCCTAAATGAAAAAAAAAAAAAAAAAAAAAAAAAAAAACAACCAAACTAAATGCTATTTAATACTCAAAGGGAAGCAGCTGTTGTTTTCATTCTGTCTAGAAATCAGCTAACATGATTGAAGCTAGGAGAAGGAAGGACAAACTTATGTGGGAGTAATATCTGTGTGGGGAAACAGGAACTTTCAGAATGAAAAAGGGTAGGTGGGTGAAGTGTGTGCACGTGATGTTGATGATGCAGCCATACACGCAGGAATGCTGAGATGTTGCCTGGCTCTGCTTCTTTTCTGGCTTTTATTTCAGTGTACAAGCCAATAGGGTACCAAAACCAATCACAGTCATTGGTGAGGGCACGTCCTAGTATTGCAAAGCAAATGTATTGGATAGTCTTGATTTAATTTACTTGAAAATTATTCAGGTTTTCCTTACTTATCACAGTTAATGGAGTGCTACACTGAAATGATGAGGACTGGAGGAGAGTGAGGACAAGACTGCAGTGCTCAAGGGTAGTATCGATTCTGATTCACTGCTGGTATTTCTGTAAATGTAAAGTAGATGTTAGATCTAATCAGCATCTAAACAATGTAAAACTTGATTTTATAATCACCTTTTTCTCTACATGCAAGACTCTGTACTGGTTGATAGTGGGCTGAACATAAGCCAGAAGTGTGCCCAGGTGGCCAAGAAGGCCAATGGTATCCTGGCCTGGATCAGGAACAGTGGAGCCAGTGGGAGCAGGGAAGTACTCTGCCCCTCTACTCAGCACTGGTTAGGCCACACTTCGAGTCCTGTGTCCAGTTCTGGTTCCCTCAGTTTAGGAAAGATGTTGAGTTGTTGGAAGGTGTCCAGAGAAGGGCAACAAAGATGGGGAGGGGTTTGGAGCATAAGCCCTATGAGGAGAGGCTGAGGAAGCTGGGATTGTTTAGCCTGGAGAAGAGGAGGCTGAGGAGAGACCTTATTGCTGTCTACAACTACCAGAAGGGAGATTGTAGCCCAGTGGGGGTTGGTCTCTTCTCCCGGGCAACCACCACCAGAACAAGAGGACACAGCCTCAAGCTGTGCCAGGGGAGGTTTAGGCTGGATTTTAGGCAGAAGTTCTTCACAGAAAGAGAATGTGCTGCCCAGGGAGGTGGTGAAGTCACCATCACTGGAAGTGTTTAGGAAGAGAGTGGATGGGGCACTTAATGCCATGGTTTAGTTGATCAGATGGTGTTGGGTAATGGGTTGGACTCAATGATCTCGAAGGTCTTTTCCAACCTGGCTAATTCTACTCTACACATAGTTATTAATTTATTTTTTTTATGGCCACTCTACCTTCCCATGGATATAAGCCAAACAGGCCTACTTTTAAACACTGAATTAAAAATATTTCATGAATGTTTTCTCTTTACTTATGCGCAACTTTATGATGGGAACTGGTAGCAACCTTTTTGCATAGATATGAAATGAAATAAAATTAACTCTTGCAGGCAGAGGAGGTCTGAGAGCATTCTGTTGGCTCTGTTGTTTATCTATGGCTTATCAGCTTCATGTGCATGCAGTAAATTACTTTGACAAAGGAGAATCAGTTAGTTAAGAACTAGAATCCCAAGGCTGATCCTTGTAATGTTGTACCTATTGTAGGCCATGGTTATAGGGGCTGAAAGAATTGATGAAAGTCACATATGAGCAAACTCCATTTTTAAAACTTGTTGAGGAAGTATCTGTACTTAAGTATAGAAGTTTTCTGCTGAAGAAAGGTGTAATGGGTTGGGGCAGGTCCCCTCCCCACCACAGGCAGAAATAACGACTCAGGCAAACGGATTGCAAAAGTGATGGAAAGGTTAAATAGGAAAACAACAGAAAACAACAATAAACAACAATGAAAGTTTTACAGAGACCCACAAGCACCGTGACAAAGAGAGAGATCCCAGAACATACCCAAGAACATCCCATCCCCACCTGGGGGTACACCCAAACCCCCCCAGGGCTCTTTCTCCCCCCCCCAACCCAGCCTTGGGCCTGAGCAGGCCCAAGGGAGGTGGCTCACGCCATGTTACCTAGGCAGCAGCAGGGGACGAAAGAGGAAGTGAAGACCCCGCATGGCCTTTTTATAGGGGTGCAGGGCATTATGGGAATGGAATACCTGGTCCCTGTGACCACCCCCTGGGCTGGGCCCACCCCTTGGGACCTCCCAGGTGTGGCCTGCGCAGTGGCATCTGGGCCAGCACCCAGCCTAAACCACCACAAAAGGTTTCATGCTTTGCTTGGAACCTAAATGAAACAAAAAAGCTGTGATCATTTGCTATATGAAAAGAAATCTTATCAAAATCAGTGAGTTGCTTTCATGAAGCTCAGTACTGTTTGTAGTATTAGATATTGATTTCATGTTAATATAACTGTTCTGACTCAGAGACGTTAGCTTATTAGACTTATTTCAGACAAGAAGGAAGTGAAGCTATAATAAGGGAGAAATTACTGTGCTTGGGAATGCATTCCATTCTTCAGTGTAATATTCTGAGATACTTATTCTTGTGTGGAAATAAATATTGAGACTTTAAAGCTGCTGATTAGTATAGTTCACTGTTCTAATTTGATTCCAGAAAGTATCAAGTATTTACACAGACTTATATCGGACACACATGCCTAGTGAATTTTACTGGAAATGACTCGTGCAGAAGAAAAAGGGCAAAGACTGGGCTTAAAAGGGGATTGAGAAACTCCAAGAAGAAAGGTTACATTCCACAGGAAAATCTGCTTCAAATGAGATGTAAATGACTCATAAATAAATTATTCAGTATGCAGATTTAATGAACAGATATCTCAATAACATCATTTCACAGCGTTCCATTCTTCAGGTAGCTTGATATGAATTGCTGTTCTCAGCAGAGGCCTGTTATGTTCATGGAACTTGAAGTCTTGAAATGCTCACTAGATTAAAACTTGAGCTGAGGTCAGTTTGAGTTCTTCGTGTTTAAAGATTGAAAAGAACATTCCACATTTGGCTTTATTGTTGTTTCAGTTGCTAGAAGGCTACAGCCATTAGATATAGTTGTTTTAAGCAGATAAATAATACCATTAATACTGTGAAATATATTACCATACAGTCCAAGCTGCCCCCTTGAACTGCAGTCACCAAGCTTTGTTACCACTAAGGAGACAATGTTGAGAGCAATCCATGTGTGCTCAGCCAGTCACTTTGAAACTGTGCTGTATATAAAAGGTGATTGCCACTAAATATTTTCTCATTTCTAGCCTTTAGGAATCATACAAAAGGTACAACTGTGGTCTTTCAAGAGCTTTTTCTTATTTCTCAAGTAAGTGTTTCCCCCTATGGAAGTGTTGTATCCTACCCTTAAACACTACACTGATCTCTATGTCCCCAGAGATGTAATTTGCTCAGGATATGTTGAGTATGTGCAACTGGGCACTCATGCAGCACAAGCTGTGCAACCTACCATATTCTGTAGGTGTCAAAAGTATTGTGTACCCAAATGACTTCTACAAAGCCTGCTCAGTGTTATTATGCATGCATTCTGCATAGGCAATCATTTGTATGTCCAGGATTTCTGGCTGCCTGTAAGCTGCTGCCTTAGCTGGACTGTTCAGTACCTGAGGATTCCACAGCCAAATCAGTGATCTAGAACAAGGTGAAGCAATAGCTTACCATGAGAAGTAGATTTGACAAGTACACATTTGTGTAGAATCATAGAAGCAATAAGGTTGGAAAAGACCTCAAAGATGATTAAGTCCAACCTGTCTCCCAAGACCTCATGACTACTAAACCATGGCACCAAGTGCCACATCCAATCCCCACTTGAACACCTCCTGGGACAGTGACTCCACCACCTCCTGGGACAGCCCATTCCAATGGCTAACAACTCTCTCTGTGAAGGACTTTCTCCTCACCTGGAGCCTAAATCTCCCCTGGTGCAGTTTGAGACTGTGTCCTCTTGTTCTGATGCTGATTGCCTGGGAGAAGAGACCAACCCCCTCCTGGCTACAACCTCCCTTCAAGTAGTTGTAGACAGCAGTAAGACTGGAAGCACTTTAAAAAAGAGATAGCTTGCATCCAACTTCTCCATTTCTGCTCTAGCTTGGGGATATGTATGAAAATAAATACACTTAGTCTCCACTGATTTCTTCTCTCGTAGGAAGCTACTTGCATGTTGCAGATGTTCTCTGCCACTTAGCAGCCAATTGTGTTTGGTCAGGACACAACATTTGTGTCAGATAAAGGAAAACAAAAAGCACTTGAGTCCTGTGTCCAGTTCTGGGCCCCTCAGTTTAGGAAAGATGTTGACTTGCTGGAACATGTCCAGAGAAGGGCAACAAAGCTGGGGAGGGGTTTGGAGCACAAGCCCTATGAGGAGAGGCTGAGGGAGCTGGGGTTGCTTAGCCTGGAGAAGGGGAGGCTCAGATGAGACCTTCTTACTCTCTACAACTACCTGAAGGGAGGTTGTAGCCAGGTGGGGGTTGGTCTCTTCTCCCAGGCAACCAACACCAGAGCAAGAGGACACAGTCTCAAGCTGTGCCAGGGGAGGTTTTAGGCTTGTTGTTAGGAAGACATTCTTCCCAGGAAGAGTGATTGGGCATTGGAATGTGCTGCCCAGGGAGGTGGTGGAGTCACCATCACTGAAAGTGTTTAGGAAGAGACTGGATGGGGTGCTTGGTGCCATGGTTTAGATGGTGTTGGGTGATAGGTTGGACTCAATGCTCTTGAAAGTCTTTTCCAACCTGGTTGATTCCTGTCTATTCTATTCTGTTTCTGCCATATTTACCCTTGGGTAACAATGTTGTTTACTCCTGGGGGATGTCACGACTAATGTAACAGAGCACATCAGCTCTACAAAACCTGCAGCCATCTGTGAGAAAACAGAAGAGAAAACAAGCTGTGGGGACAAACAGTCCCCTAGATGTAATTTCCCAGCTGGGATGTTATTCAATGTGGCCCAGCGCCTAGAAGCCCAAGTCTGTTTCTGATCTGCAGGTCAGTTTCAAAGCAATTTTGTAATAAATGAGGCATGTTTGTGTGTCCACCAAAAATAGCAGTAGCTGGTAAAGCTGAAGTCCTTCAAAATGGCTGACACAGTCTTCGGATTCTTTCTACTTAATTTCTTGGCCTGATTGTTTTGCAACCTAATGCTGAGAAAACATAGTTCTTGTGTGTTAGTTTTGGATAAATATTTGATCATCTGTCATTATGACTGCACTTTTGGAATCCATTTTTTAAATGCTGCATTTTTATTTTTGGAAGCATGGAACTGAAAGCTCAGAAAAAAACAGCTGAGTTTCTGCTGATTTTATTTTCTTAACCACCTTGTCACCATCTGCAGTTTTTTGGTTTTTTTGTTGGGTTTGTTGTTTTGGTTTGGGGGTTTTGTTTTTCAGAAATGGGATTTACTTTGCTTTGCCTGATGCTGCATCTTTTTCTGTTTGGTTGTAACTCTTCCCATTGTGACTACTTTCTTTCTTCATCGTGAAATATAACTTCCTTTCACACTGATTCTGTTAAGTGTGTTGTCAAGCTGCACCAGGGGAGGTTCAGACTGGATGTTAGGAAGAAGTTCTACACAGAGAGAGTGATTGCCCATTGGAATGTGGAGCCCGGGGAGGTGGTGGGGTCACCATCATTGGAGGTGTTTAGGAGGAGACTTGATAGGGTGCTTGGTGCCATGGTTTAGTTGATTAGGTGGTGTTGGATGATGGGTTGGACACGATGATCTTGAAGGTCTGGTCTATTCTATTCTAATGCCCAAATCACTTCTGTGCCATACAAATCATGCCAGTTTAGCCAGGGATCTGTGGAGTATTGTATAAAAGTGCTGTGATCTCTCGCAGCATCTTTCATAAGATTTCCCTCAAACTGCTGTAATGCAGAAGAGATGTCAAGCATTTCACACAAGCCTGGCAGAGAACTAAAGAATGGTAAACAGTGCTACCATCTTGGGGCAGACTTAGTGCTGTGATGAAAGGTTCCACAAACTATTTTATTGTTCGAGGAACAGCCAGTTGGCTCATAATATAAAGCAGAGAGCGATATGACCTTTTATTTTCTTGCTAGCATTTCAGTGAAAAGTTCATGTTTAATGAGTTTTCGTTTTGTTTCTTCACAGTGTTGATGGTGAGTCAGGGTAATGAATTTAACTGCCCTGTTTATAATCAGCAAATTGCATTTTTGATTTACATTAAAATTTTTGCTTAGAATGGCAGAAGTCAGAATGTGAGTGGGGTTTACATTGTGCTGAAGTAGTGCAGTTATGTTCGCTTGGTGTAGTTCTTAACACCCTAAGACTAAGCAATGAATAATAAAGTAACACTTTTAGCTGCATGTAAGTGCCCAGAAGTCTGATAGTAAAATGTGCTAACAAGAAGGAAAAACAGACAAGGAATATAAGCTCTATTATAATGGGTCTGTAAAGCATTACTGTTCCTTTCTGAAATCAAGAAACAATCTATCTTTGATATACTTGCTGTAGGTAATGTAAGCTCTTACCTCACTTCAGACATACCACCTAGACCAATGGCAGCTGTAACAGAGATGTCTGTTCTGCCACTGCTCCAGCACAAGGTCATACTGGGGCAGACAGAAGGAAAGATATAATTTCCAAGTCTCAGTCAGTCCTTAGCTGGCATAGGATTTATCTTCCCTGCTCTGTTAAAGATGAGACTGACAAAGGAACCTGGCAGCCCTAGCAGCTTTCTGGCAGCCTTCTTCCTTTTTCTCTTTCTCCCTAGAAGAAGGTGGTGCCATCTTCAGTAATATAAAATCATCTTTGTAGCAATGCTCAAGAAACTCACTTTGGCAGGTCTTTTGGCTTCAGGGTGCAATGCATATGTTTATGCCAGTGCTAAATATTGTCCATTGTTTCAGCTAACATATGTTTGTTTTTACTTTTAAACAATAGGCAATGCCCTTGGGTGACAGTGCATAGGCTGAATGGATCCTTAGAATGAGAAAACATGATTGTCAAATGGCATATTCAGAAAATACCCAACTAAATAAATTCATCTGAACTACTCTGTGATGCTCCCCTGATGTGCTATTCTTTAAACACAGGAACCTTACTAGTGCAACGGTCACTCCAGGCCTAAGATGTTAATGTTTTCTTTGGATTTGTGCTGGAATCTACATATGTAGGAAACATTTCCCTTTTTCTAGTTATTGCTAAAGATGTTCTGTGCTTTAGAAACAGAAGTATTTTCAAGGGGGAAAGTTATGCTCAGGGAGAAACAACATAAACACTTTTGCACTTTTTTCACTTTTTTTTCTTTTTTTTTTTTTTTTATTCTCCATAAACACTGCATCAGGAACAGTGTGGCCAGCAGGAGCAGGGAAGTCATTCTGCCCCTGTGCACCACACTGGTTAGGCCACACCTTGAGTACTGTGTCCAGTTCTGGGCCCCTCAATTTAAGAAGGACATTGAGACTCTTGTACATGTCCAGAGAACAATGAGGCTGAGGAGAAGCCTCAAGCACAAGCTCCATGAGGAGAGGCTGAGGGAGCTGGGGTTGCTTAGCCTGGAGATGAGGAAGCTCAGGGGAGACCTTATTGCTGTCTACAACTACCTGTAGGGAGCTTGTAGCCAGGTGGGGGCTGGTCTCTTCTCCCAGGCAATCAGCACCAGAACAAGAGGACATAGCCTTAAGCTGTGCCAGGGGAAGTTTAGGCTTGAGGTGAGGAGAAAGTTCTTCACAGAGAGAGTGATTCACCACTGGAATGTGCTGCCCAGGGGGGTGGTGGATTCACCATCCCTGGAGGTGTTCAAAAAGGGATTGGACATGGCACTTGAAGCCATGGTTTAGCTAGTCATCAGGTGTTGGGTGACAGATTGAACTTGATGATCTCAGGGATCTTTTCCAACTTCATTGATTCTATGTGTAGTGTACATGGAATTAGTTTGCATTTTCAGTTGCTGAGCCATTGAAGAAGCTGTCTTAGTCTTACCCACATAAATTAATATATACTTTATCTTGAGAGGAAGCTACTTCCAATTTTACTGGGATATTAATACGTGTCTAACACTTAAAAAGCCATTTCTCAATATGTATTACAAGTAAATGAACTTTTACAATATCATACACCTGTTTTCACTCTGACCTTTTTGCCATCACCCTGAAACCTTGAGATGCCCTCAAAATATGGCAGCATACCTGAGCAGCTCCAGCCCCATTTATTGGGGTATTTTTTTGTTTGGTTTGGTTTATGTTCTGTTTGTTTATCATTATTTTTAATCTTGTGTTACATCTATTAGATTCCTAATATCAGTCCAAGTATGTCTCATCTGACCAGAATTCATGCAGCAGTATAAGCTCAATTCCAGGGCAGTTTCTTGGGTAAGACAGCAAAGTTTTTAAAGATTGTGAAATGGAAATATATGATGAGGCATGGAACTCTATATTTAATTTTCTGTTAGGCAGCCCTGTCCAGAAAAAAATATCACTACATGAAATGGACATCAAAATCATTCCACAGAAATTACAAACCCATGAAGGCAGTATTATAAAAGAACATAATGGCTTCCACCATCTACTTGACTGTGGTCAGTCTTTGTTTAAACTGACAACAATGTATTGTTTTAAAATACTTGTTTGGGGTAAAATTCTTTGACACTCCTTGTTTGAGCTTTCAGGCCCTTCATTTATTTCTTAGGCTTAAATTTGGACATTAGGAGAGAAAAAAAGAAAATGGCATGAGATTTAACACATCCAAGTGCCGGGTTCTGCACATTGGCCACAGCAACCCCATGCAGAGCTACAGGCTGGGGTCAGAGTGGCTGGAGAGCAGTCAGGCTGAGAGGGACCTGGGGGTGCTGGTTGACGGTAGACTTAACATGAGCCTGCAGTGTGCCCAGGCAGCCAGGAGGGCCAATGGCATCCTGGCCTGCATCAGGAACAGTGTGGCCAGCAGGAGCAGGGAGGTCATTGTGCCCCTGTACACTGCACTGGTTAGGCCGCACCTTGAGTCCTGTGTCCAGTTCTGGGCCCCTCAGTTTAGGAAGGAGGTTGACTTGCTGGAGCGTGTCCAGAAAAGGGCAACAAGGTTGGTGAGGGGCTTGGAGCACAAGCCCTATGAGGAGAGACTGAGGGAGCTGGGGTTGCTTAGTCTGGAGAAGAGGAGACTCAGGGGTGACCTTATTG
Source organism: Dryobates pubescens (assembly GCF_014839835.1). NCBI lineage: Eukaryota > Metazoa > Chordata > Aves > Piciformes > Picidae > Dryobates > Dryobates pubescens. The sequence goes on along the minus strand of NC_071617.1, from coordinate 43,443,223 downwards.
CTCTCTACAACTACCTGAAGGGGGGTTGTAGTGAGGCAGAGGTTGGTCTCTTCTCCCAGGCAACCAGTACCAGAACAAGAGGACACAGTCTCAGGCTGCACCAGGGGAGGTTTAGGCTGGAGGTTAGGAGGAAGTTTTACACAGAGAGAGTGATTGCTCACTGGAATGGGCTGCCTGAGGAGGTGGTGGGGTCGCCATCGCTGGGGGTGTTCAGGGCGAGGCTTGACAGGATGCTTGGTTGTATGGTTTAGTTGATTGGGTAGTGTTGGATGATAGGTTGGACATGATGATCTCGAAGGTCTCTTCCAACCTGGTTAATTCTATTCTATTCTATTCTAAAAAAAGGAGGAGGAGTTGTATACAAGGCTGTCCCTCTGACTTTCTTTTCCTTATTCTTTCTCTTCATATTAATTTCTCAGAAATCACAGAATCACCAAGGTTAGAAGAGACCTCAAAGATCATCAAGTCCAACCTGTCACCACAGACCTCATGACTAAACCATGGCACCAAGTGCCACGTCCAATCCCCTCTTGACCACCTCCAGGGATGGTGACTCCACCACCTCCCTGGGCAGCACATTCCAATGGCTAACAACTCTCTCAGTGAAGAACTTTCTCCTTATAATCAAGAGATAAGCTGCATTTAGTCATATGAGAATCCAGAGCACCAAATTCCCAGATTGTGATTCTGTATCCATCTGGCATTGCTTTTCAGCCATGCTTTTTTGGGACAACTTAATGTTAAATTCATGAACAAATAAATGTGATAAACAATAGAGCAATGGTTTCCAGATGTGCATCATTTCTGTCTCTTTTCCAGCATAGGAAAAGGAGATAGATACACAGAATATTTATTAGCTTTGGGTAATACTTAAAATAGCACAACCACCCCCCACACCCAAATATTCACCTTAATTTCTGAAATAAAACAAACTGCCTTTCTACTGCTTTATTAACTGATCTGCCTATTTCCTACCCATTTCGATTCCACAAATGATGTGACCTTTTGATTAAATTTGTCTAAAATTGCCTAGGCAGCCTTGATTTCAACTTAAAAAAGAACCCTATCTGGGTAGTAGCAGCCAGTCTTGGAATGGCAGAATAAAGTTCTGAGCATTTGATTCTAAATTCAGTAAGCATCCAGGTCACAGAATTGTGTCCTACAGAATTGTTAGGGTTAGAAGAGACCTCAAAGATCATCAAGTCCAACCTGTCACCCAACACCTCATGACTAAACCATGGCACCAAGTGCCACGTCCAATCCCTTCTTGAACACCTCCAGGGATGGTGACTCCACCACCTTCCTGGGCAGCCCATTCCGATGGCTAACAGCAGGGACACCTCACACTAGGTCAGGTTGCTTAAAGCCATATCTGGCCTGGCCTTAAAACCTTACAGGGTTGGGGCTTCTACCACCTCCCTGAGCAACCTCTTCCAATGTCTCACCAACCTCATGGTGAAGAATTTTTTTTTGAACATCCAATCTGAATCTACCCACTTCTAGTTTTCCTCCATTCCTCCTAGTGCTAGCACTATCCAACATCTTAAAAAGTCCCTCACCAGCTTTCTTGTAGGTCCCCTTCAGATACTGGAAGGCCACAATAAGGTCTCCCTGAAGTCTTCTCTTCTCCAGACTGAACAACCCGAACTATCTCAGTCTGTCTCCATAGGAGAGGTGCTCCAGCCTTCTGATCATCCTCATGGACCTTCTCTGGACATGTTCCATCATGTCTATATCTCTCCTGTAATAGGGGCTCCAGAACTGCGTGCAGTACTCAAGGTGGGGTCTCACTAGAGGGGGAGAATCACCTCCTTTGACCTTCTGGCCACACTTCTCTTGATGCAACCCAGGCTTTCTGGGCTGCAGGTGCACACTGGTGGCTCATGTTGAACTTCTTCTCCAAGCCCTTTTCTTCAGGGCTTCTCTAATGACAGTCACTGCCCAGCCTATATTGATGCTTGGGATTGCTTGTCACAGCTTAGATTGCCAATATGATCATGCTGAGATGCCAAACTGTGCTGGAGCAGCCAGAACATAGGCTACCCATTCTGCTGTGAAGGCAACCCTTGACAGGGGACCTAGGAAAGAATGGAAGGGAGAGGAGAAAGGAAAGCTAATAAAACTTTGAACTGCTGCAGATGTTCCTTCAGTGAACAAAAGGCAGAAATCTGATGCAGCAGACTGAGTTGCTGGAACATGTCCAGAGAAGGGTAACAAAGCTGCTGAGGGGTTTGGAGCAGAAGCCCTATGAGGAGAGGCTGAGGGAGCTGGGGTTGCTTAGCCTGGAGAAGAGGAGGCTCAGGGGAGACCTTATGGCCCTTTACAACTACCTGAAGGGAGGTTGTAGCCAGGTGGGGATTGGTCTCTTCTCCCAGACAATCAGCACCAGAACAAGAGGACACAGTCTCAAGCTGCACCAGGGGAGGTTTAGACTGGATATTAGGAAGAAGATCTTTACAGAAAGAGAGATTGGCCATTGGAATGTGCTGCTCAGGGAGGTGGTGGAGTCACTGTCCCTGGAGGTGTTCAAGAGGGGATTGGACGTGGCACTTGGTGCCACGGTCTAGTCATGAGGTCTGTGGAGACAGGTTGGACTTGATGATCTTTGAGGCCTCTTCCAACCTTAGTGATACTGTGATACCGTCACTGGAGGTGTTTAAGAAGAGACTGGATGAAGCACTTAGTGCCATGGTTTAGTTGATTAGATGATGTTGGGTGATGGGTTAGACTTGATGATCTCAAAGATCTTTTCCAACCTGGTTAATTCTATCCTACTTTACAATATATTACCTCAAGTATCATCATTATTATATTTTTAATGCTGACAAGGGCTGTACTTCATACCTTGAAAAATGCGTATGCTCGAGTCAGGAGGCTTTGAGTGCTGCAACAGTGGTTTTTCTTTCCTGATGCCTTCAAGGACCTTCTGAAAGTTGCAACTTGTCATGGGGGTTTGGCCAAATATGGATCCCAAAGTAAAGCATTTGCTTCTGAAGTAATGTAGAACTAGGGTACTACAGCAGACTACTTTACCTCTGCACACTGCCCTAATAAAGCTGATTGATTGACACATTTCTGCCAGTGGAAGAGGGCAAAGGTTGCAAAGCAAAGTCAGAACTGGCCCCAAATATTTCTCTGGGTTAGAGAAACGCTGAACAATGTGACTGCTCTTAGTGCTACAGAATTCTGAGTTAGGAGAGAATTGTGGGGTTTTATTTAATGACTTTTCTTGTCCTGTACTTTTTATCAGAGGTTGTGTTCTCACACAATTTCAGCATGATATTTTCAGACTTACCTAACAATTCTGGTAAGATTTCCAATAACTCTCTCTGCTTAAGTATTTTCCATTTGATACATTGCTGTATTTGAATACCTCCACTTGGTTTCAATGACTCCTACTTTCAGAAATTCTTTGTAAGCTGTTACAACTCTATCCTCAATCTCAGTTAAAAACATATGCCTACAAGGGTCATAGAAGTTATGTGATGACTCTCCTCTGTCTCTGAAAGCCTGTCATAGTGATTATTTGCTGAGTGTATGTGAGAGACTAAATCTTGTCTCTCCTGATGTGACTCAATAAAGATAAGATTGGAACGACTCTTGGGAAGATGCATAGATAAAGATTGCTCACCAGACTGCAGTTGTCCTGTAAATGGGCAGAGGCCACTGCCATCAATACTCTCTGGAATATGCATATTCACCACCTGGACTTGTACCTAAAAACTGCATGAAAGATCTGAGCAACTACTGGCTCAGGAGAAGGAAAAGGCCTGGACAATGCTGCTGAGAAGGAAAACACAAGAGAAGGAAAAGCCCGGGGCGATGCTGCTCTGAAGAAAAACAGAGAGAATACCAGGAGAGAAAAATGACAAAGACATCACCATGGAGCCTGGAAGAAGCAGACCAAGAGGAACCCTCTCTCCATGTCCAAAGTTCCACCTGCTGCAATTTGTGGAGCTGAAGAGGCTGCTCAGAGGACAGCACAGCCAACAAGGATGACCTCTCCTCCACGCCAAAGCTGCAGCACCCTTCCAAAGCTGCAGCATCCTTCCTCCACAGACCCAAACTGTCTTGGGGGGTGAGGGGTGTGCTAATATAATTCCTTTCCTCTTCTCTCTCCCTCTTCTCTCTCTCCCTATTTTCTCTCTCTCCCTATTTTCTCTCTCCCCTTCTGTTCCATCCACTTTATTCTGTTAATAAATAGCCTTGTTGGTGATATTTTGGCCTTATTTATGCCTCTGATTTCATAACATGGGAATATTCAAAAGAACGGAGTCTCTTTCCCTCTCTGGACTGAGACAGTGTACAGATTTAATTTGTGCTCCTTTCTCAAGACTCTTTATCGGATTCAAGTGGATGCACACTACTTTATGAATCAAATTTAATAGATGCAGAGTCTTGAGCAGGTTTTCATAGCTGGGTGATAGATCGCGCTCAAGTGCGTACATAGAGAGGTGTTGCGTTATGAACAACCCCATGTATTTCCTCTCATGGTTTAACCCAAACCAGCAACTAAGCCCTACACAGCTGCTCACTGTCTCCCTGCCCAGTGGGATAGGGGAGAGAATCAGAAGGGTCAAAGTGAGAAAACTCCTGGGTTGAGATAAATAACCAGTTTAATAGGTAAAGCAAATGCCGTGCTGGCAAAGCAGAACAAGTAATTTCTTCTCTGCTTCCCATCAGTAGGCAGGTGTTCAATCATATCCAGGAAAGCAGGGCTCCATCATGCATAACTGACTTGAGAAGACAAATGTCATCACTCCAGTTTTCCCCTCCTTCCTTCTTGTTCCCCTTGGATTTTTTTGCTAAGCATGACACGCTGTGATCTGGAATATTCCCTTGATCAATTGGAGTCAGTTGGCCCAGCTGTATCCCCTCCCAACTTTTTGTGCACCCCCAGCCTACTCACTGATGGACTCATGTGAGTAAAAAAATTTAAAACCAACAACAGCAGCAACAAAACCCCACACTTGGAACATATACCATTATTAGGGACCCAAAATGCCCTGGAGGATGAGGTCCAGGTGTCAGGGTGCATTCCTGGATGCTTTAGAGAATGTTCTAGATATTTTATATAACACCAAAAATTATTTAAAGATGAAGAGAGAGACACAGCATCCTAGTTGAGATGTGAAGGCTTCAGGATCTCCTGGATGGAAAGGCTTCTTAAGCTTGGAAAATGCAAACTAATAGAAAAATGATAAATAACAAGAAATGAGAAGTTATTGATGAAGGTTCCAGTTTGCAAGTTATTCAGGCAGAATAGACACTGCATCCAATTAAAGGCCTATCCATATCAATAACAACAAATATTCTCAAGGGGAGGTGGCTAAGGTATGTGTACTCTTCGCTTGTACAGTATTCTTATCCTTTAAGTTAGTAGTTAAACCCAATAATAGCATTTTATTGAAGAGCAGATCAAATGTAAAAGAAGCTTTAAAACCTGGAGAGTGGGCTGAAAACCAAAATACCTTTTAAAAAAATCAATATTTTCAGTTGTAGCATGCTCACATTTTCTGTTTCCCTGAATCATGTGCATTGTTGTCAAACCATTGTCTGTAATAAATTGGAAGATAATTTCCTCTCCTTGAAACATGGAACACAAGAAGCTTAAGGACGGCCATATTATACAAGTTACAAAACCTGTCATATTTAGTCATTGTACAGGATACATTCCTCTGCTTTACATCATTCTCTATTAGACTTCTCTATTCTATTTTGTCTTCTCTATTTCCCTCCTTGCTTTTGTCTCCTGCCACAAAGCTGGAAATCTGTGTTACCAGTTCATCTCTTTTCCATACCTTCAGGTTGGTACGTGTGTCCAGAAACAGAGGCCAAAACCAACAGAGTTATCACAGCCTTAATGACAGCTGGCTGCATGCTGAGTGAATTCTTCAATTCCCCAAAACTCCTTTTTTTGCCAGAACATGTGGAGTTGCAGCATTCAACATTTTATTGCGACTGTTATCTCCAAATGAGGAATGATTCCACTGGAAAAAAATTATTTTGTGTAAGCTGCAGACCTATTTTTAGCTTCTTGTTTGGTGAAGCTTCAGAAAACATAATTAGCCATATGTTGAGAGATGTCCTCCAAGTCTGAAATTCAGTTTTTGCAAACCAGATTTAAGCACTACCTTGTCCACAACTTTACAGTGTTGGCGGGGGGAAAGGATGAGAATGTGATTCTTCATATTTCTTTGGGTAAATATTTGTGTTTATGAAGGTTGTAGAACTGGCAGTACTAAAGACTGAAATCTTCCATTTGTTTACATGGGAAGGTCTGTGCAGGCAACAGTACTGGATTCATCCACTTCTGTAGCTTATGAACTCCAAGCCTTACATTAGGGTGATGGTATTCTCAGAGGCAGAAAAGTAGAGCAGGTCAGAAACATTCATCCTCCCCCACAAGTATTTGTACTGAAAACAGAGCAAGATTACTTTAATCAAAAACATGTACAGAAAATGTTAAGGTTTTGAAAGAAAGAAGAGTTTCAACATGAAAATGAGGGATTTTTCCAAAGGAAATCTAAATAAACTGTCAAATTTCAAATTGGATTAAAACAAATTGAAAGATTAAATCATATCTAGCTAAGTCTTGGAATGGAATTATAGTCAGGTGGCTCATGATACCGTCATGTCCTCTGAAACAGAGTTCCCGTTTAGGCTACTTTTCCTGTAATACACTCAGAGTTTATCCTCAAGATGTTTTCTGCAAAATGATGTTCATTTTTTTTATGCCCTGAAAAGGCAGTCCAGACTCTGTCTATTGCTTAAATGTCACCTTTCTCTTTATAGAAGAGAAAGAAAACTTACTGTAAGAATGATAAGACTGGATTTGTGTTTTTCTAGAGGTTTTCTTTGGTTCTTCTCTGGCTGCAACTTCTCATTCTTCTTTATAAAGCTGCTAAACAGAGGAGAGGCTGAGGGACCTGGGGTTGCTTAGCCTGGAGAAGAGGAGGCTCAGGGGAGACCTTATTGCAGTCTACAACTACCTGAGGGGAAGTTGTAGACAGGCGGGGGTTGGTCTCTCCTCCCAGGCAACCAGCACCAGAACAAGAGGACACAGTCTCAAGCTGCGCCAGGGGAGGTTCAGACTGGCTGTTAGGAGGAAATTCTACACAGAGAGAGTGATTGGCCATTGGAATGTGCTTCCCAGGGAGGTGGTGGAGTCACCATCATTGGAGGTGTTTAGGAGGAGACTGGATGAGGTGCTTGGTTGCATGGTTTAGTTGACTAGGTGGTGTTGGATGATAGGTTGGACATGATGATCTTGAAGGTCTCTTCCAACCTGGTTAATTCTGTTCTATTCTAATTACAAGATTTCTACAGCATCATGGTCCATGTCATGAATGGAGCAGAAGTGTACAAAGGCTAGAATAAAGTAAGGGAGGAGCATTTGTGACAGTTCCATACTGTTGGCTGGCATAACAAAGCTTGCAATAGAAGTAGGGCTTCTACTGTACTAAGAGTAAATTCAGGGTAATTGGAAGTCAAGCCTCTTAGCTATAGTAATTTAAAAACTAGTTCCCATGTTCATCTGTTTCCACATGTTTGTATTGATTGTAAGCTGTTATCTATATGTTCAATCTTACTTTCATTGACTTGTTTGGCTTGCTTTTTCTCAGTTGACCTCATTGCCACTTGAAATGCAGAATATTTAGATTGCTGATGATCTGTTTCTAGCAAGGTCAAAGAAGGAGAAATAGTGCTGCTAAAAACATGTATTGACAGGATTAATAACTTGTATGTCACATTTGTTTTCACTTGACTCTTGATGAACAGCATATTCTCATTATGTTGAGTTGTTGGAACATGTCCAGAGAAGGGCAACAAAGCTGGGGAGGGGTTTGGAGCACAAGCCATATGAGGAGAGGCTGAGGGAACTGGGGTTGCTTAGCCTGGAGAAGAGGAGGCTGAGGAGAGACCTTATTGCTGTCTACAACTACTTGAAGGGAGGTTGCAGCCAGGTGGGGATTGGTCTCTTCTCCTGGTCAACCAGCACCAGAACAAGAGTACACAGTCTCAAGCTGCTCCAGGGGAGGTTTAGACTGGATGTTAGGAAGAAATTCTTCATAGAGTGATTGGCCATTGGAATGTGCTGCCCAGGGAGGTGGTGGAGTCACCATCACTGGAGGTGTTTAGGAAGAGACTTGATCAGGCACTTGGTGCCATGGTTTAGTAGATAAGATGGTGTTGGGTGATAGGTTGGACTTGGTGATCTCAAAGGTCTTTTCTGGTCTATTCTATTCTATTCTATTCTATTCTATTCTATTCTATTCTATTCTATTTTTTTTTCAGATTATAGTAGCATTGCCTCTTGCAGCTCCCAGTGCTTAAGAAAGGCATTTTCTGAGCCTTCAAATGAAGATAAATGTATAGATGGCTTTCTGAGGCACCTAAGTTAATGATACTCTAGTAAGATTAATCTTGAGATTACTAAAATGATTTTGTAACTGTCTCATGACTCAATATTGAATGAGTAGCATCAGCATGTGTGATAGAGTACAATAGAATACAAGGATCTAAATATCCAGAATACCAAAAAGTAATTTGTGGAAAAAAATGGGGCATTTAATCACATTTCACTGAGTATTGACATCAACTTAGTTGCTTTATAGAGCTTTCAAAGTGACTGTTATTGATCATTTTACCAGGGTTTCATTGGTAAAAATAATTACTCAAGGGGATTTTATCTATAGTTATATAAATCAGGAGTTTACATAACTGAAGGGCTTTTCCAGTTGAGTGTAATAGAGTTGAGGTGAAGGATTTATTTGGTATAGCTAGAACCTGTTTCTCAGGAGCTGAAGGCTTCTCTTAATTTTACAGATAACTTTAAGTACAAAATAATTCATTGGTTTAATAGAAACAATTGAAAAGAATTAAAGTTCCTGTGCAGAAAAAATAGGTCTCTGCCTAACCTATTTTGTAGACAAGGAGTATGTAGGGACTTTTTTTTTTTTGGTTTTGATTTCTAAGAACATTCAAAACAACATAGCTTTGCTGTTACATTGATGTGTATTGCATGCAGGATCCTTTCTGCAGTGCTACTAAATACTCAAGACTTGCTCTAATAATTCCTAAACAAGCTTAAATTTTCATGGTTCTTTGGTGGTCCTAGAGCAGTCTAATTTTCATAACATATGAATTTAAATGATTTTTCACATTCTCAACTTGTACATTTGGCAGCTTTTAATGACTTAATTTGCTCTGATTAGCTTACTAGGTAACTTGTCACTTGTAAGCAGAAGGATAGTTTTAATTCAGAATGCATGCTAGCGTAATATACGTAACCACAGGTCTAGGGGGTAAAAGTGAATCCAGCATGTTTTCTTTCCCTGGCACAAGATGTGCATCTTAGTAAAAATTATAAACAAGTCTCTTATTAAACATTGTTTTAATTTGAAAACTTGAAAGGCATCATCCCATCTTCCCTCGGGGCCTATACTACTCAAGTTACACATTTGGGGTTGTGTTTTTCCTTTATTGGTTCCATTAATATCTATGAATAATGGCTTCCTATGTAGTAATCTAATATGGTTTGAAATAATTGGTGAACTAGAATAGTGTCATAGATCAAGCTGGAGATGAGTAAGAGAAGAGTAAATCATCATATGGGGCATGGGAGCCTAACTAGGCATAATGAGATAACAAAATTGAAGGGAATTTTTTATTAAGGCCAATGACACAAACACAGTGAGTTCTGTTGAGTAGTAGAACTTGCAGAAGCTCTAGCACATGGGATATTTTAAACTGAGCTGGACAAGCAGGAAGAAACAGACTGCAGGGAACAAATTCTTCGCTGCCAAAGAGGTAGACTGGATGACCTAATCTCTCATTTCCACTGCTAGCGCCTATAAGTCTGTTTGAACAAATACTTGGAATTCTGTATGTCTTCTCGCCTCACTTGGACGTCTTTTGTATCTATCAGCAGGAGTTCATTATCCTGTGAAAGTGCTTGACAGTAAATAGCTTCATTTTCAGTTTTTCTTCCTGGACAAAATTACATCTTAGGGTATGTAAAGCCAAATTGTGACTGCTTGTTTACCAGCAGTAGCGAGAAGGAGAGAGCTTAGGAAACTACTTGTCCTGTGAATCACAAAAATACCCTTTAAACTGGCCAGCAGCACAGAGGGTTTCAAATGTTGGGACAGAAGCAATGACTTGACTAGTTTTTGCATTTTGATTTCTAACTACTTGCATTTTGTGTCTTTTACAGACCATCTGAAAGGAGAAATTATCCAGAGGCGCATCCAGAGGGCAGCTCTAGGTAAGAGTAAAGCATTTTAGATACAAAAAGGTGCAACAAGGGCAGCAAGCTCTCTCCCGGGGCTGAATCTACTTTTGGCACAGTGTTTCTGCAATGTGTTTAGGAGGAGACTTGATGGGGTGCTTGGTGCCATGGTTTAGTTGATTAGATGGTGTTGGATGATGGGTTGGATGCGATGATCTTGAAGGTCTCTTCCAACCTGTTCTGGTCTGGTCTGGTCTATTCTATTCTATTCTATTCTATTCCATTGCGTTCCGTTCCATTCCATTCCACTCCATTCCACTCCATTCCATTCCACACCACACCATACCATACCACACCACACCACACCACACCACACCACACCACACCACACCACACCACACCACACCATACCATACCATACCATACCATACCATACCTTACCATACCATACCATACCATACCATACCATACCATAAAGAACACTCTGAACTTTGTCAGAGATTTGGGTTGGAAGGCACCTGAATTTATGTATGGTGAGAAAAATAACACAAAAGCCTCATAGGTTTGGGGATTTCATAATGGCTTACTCTCTTCTTATAGAGGCTGAAACAAGGACAGAAACACTTGAGCTCCCCTGATTTTCAGGTTTTTCTTGCTTTCTGATGACTCTAATTTGAATTCTCATTAACAGACGTGGATTTATTCTGAGACTGAGCTTCTAGCCATGCTGCCACAATCTGTCTGGCATGCTTCTTAATTTCTTTTGTTTCAAGAGGGACTGAAGAAGGCGTATACAGATCATTTCTTTTGCATCTAGATGTAGAAGTTGAGAAGTTATTTCTTGTCATTTCTGTTGACACAGCTGTGAAGCTAAAAGTGACATATAAGTTGTTCATACAAGTGAGAAGTTGTCCAAATTTAATTTAAGATGCTTTAAGCTGACTACACTGACTTCATATTAAAGCCTAAGAGTTTTCATATGATAATTTCACCTTTTTAGACAGAAAACTTCAGCTAAAATGTGACACAAAACTGCTGGAGCAGTAAGTTTAAGGTGCTCTCACTTAGATCCATAAAAGAATCCCAGAATGTGCCTTCATGGACCTTCTTCAAATAAAAGATGGAGCTAACTCAGACCCCATTACAGTTAATGGGTTTATTTCTATGTATGCATAACACAGCAAACAATATTTGTCTTTTAATGAAAAAGATAAAATGGAGGAGCTTTCTTTCCTCCCCCAAATTTGGAAGATTAATTACCACAGAGTAGCAAAATAGTTTCCCCTTTCTTTTCCTAATTTAGCCATGCATCTCAAGATCTGTTGACGATGCTATTATTTTATACCTTTATTGTCTCTTATAGTTTTCTTTTGTTTAAAACAGCAATGAAATTTAATGTTGTCTTTGTCAAGAAAGCTCTGGAGTTTATTTTCATCAGTATGAGAAGAGGAAGTAACAGAAATGCTAATCTCTTCTCCCTGATATGTAGTGACAGGACACTTGGGAATGCATCAGAGAAGGTCTAGACTTGATTTTAAAAAGCATCTCTACACCAAGAAGGTGATGAGACAGCTTGCTATAGATGTGATCAAAGTACCATGCCTGACAATGTTAAGAGTCATTTGTGAACACTCTGAGTAATATGCTTTAACTTCTGGTCAGCTCTGAAGTGGTCTGACAGTTGAACTAGATGATTGTTGTAGGTCCTATCCGAACATTCTGTTCTATTCTGTTCTGTTCTAATCCATTTCATTCTCTGAAGTTCAATCTATAAGTATTATCTCCTGTATAACATGGAATTCTTTAATTCACTCCATGTTTTAATACTGCCCAATATATATAATGTCTTCTAATAATACTATGTATTAATGTTATGCCACTTTAAGAAGTTTAATCAAGACAAATCCTCGCAATGCCATTTATTTATGCCATTGCTTACTCAGTGTTTCAAACAATGAAGTGCTGTGTCCTGGCTGTCTCAATCTGCATGACAACATTTGGTCTTGTATGCTGATTTCTTGCTATATAAAAAAATTGTGTTGCAAATGCTATTTTCAATATCTATATAAGATGCTTTTCAATCAATAAGCATAACTATTTGATGTCCTTGGGAAATGGCATTCTAGTGACTTTATCATCTATACATCCCCATTGTAAATATTCTATTCACATTCCACAACGTAGCTGGCAAGCTGTGTGGTGTTGCCTTTTATTTTGAGCATTGCTATCTGCTTTGTCATCAGTAAGTCTGGACCACACAGAGTATTTTCCAGTCTTTTCTTTTTTAGCTTCTCTCATTATTCTTTTAACACAATGATCTCAAAGGTCTCTTCCAACCTGGTCTGGTCTGGTCTACTCTATTCTACTCCTATTCTATTCTATTCTATTCTATTCTATTCTATTCTATTCTATTCCATTCCATTCCATTCCATTCCATTCCATTCTAAATACTGTGTGTATTCTGTGAATTGGGGAATATTACTTGCCTGTTTGCCTTGTTGGATGAATATTCTTCCAAGAAGTAACAGGTGTCAAGTCTCTTAGTATCATCTTGACAACCAGAATGTCACAAAGATATTTTTAAATGAAAGCTGCATGGTAAGAAGTCTAATTAAGAGCCTGTTGAAAACTCAACATAAATTAAAACACACCATTGTTTCAATAAGAAACCAATTTAACATCTTCCAGCTGTCTTATTTTTTTCTGAACTTAAAGCATTTTACAGTTAAGACTCTTCAAGAAACTATTCTAGTTGGATTTTAAACAGTTTAGATCTGTCTGTGAGAAACTCCATTACTTACCCCATTATTCCTAGCTATCTCTTTTAATATAACATATGCTGGGAATTAACAAAGGACACAATTAGATGAGAGTTTTCACTGAGGGCAGTGATGTGCTCCATGTTTTTCAATACTCAATGAGAAAACATTGAATACTTTGTGTAAAATTTCAGGGACTCGCTTTCAGTGTGACTTTCATCTTCATTAACTATGAAAATACCTTATTATTCAAATAACTTCTTTTCTTCAGTAAGATCTTTCAGAGTAACATGTTTATCTGCATTTTTAGGCAGGATTTTAAATTCCTTTGTCATGCCTAACTGCATTTTTAGGCAGTTATTCCAATGAAATAGCATACATGTTGTTGAAGTACTGACAGAGCAAAGCCACTGGGTCACCAGCATGCTTCTGCGTGCAAGATGGAAGAAAACAGGGGAAAGAAAAGCTTTCCCTGAGGTTTGCAATGTTGAAGAAGAAAATTTATATTTTATATGATTCTAGTGAAGTATTGTCTTAAGAAGTTTTAAAATAGCATTTCTGTAAAATACAGAACTTGATTATTTATTACTTTTGCATTGATACAACATAGAATCATAGAACCAATAAGGTTGGAAAAGACCTCAAAAATCATCAAGTCCAACCTGTCACCCATGACCTCATGACTACTAAACCATGGCACCAAGTGCCATGTCCAATCACCTCCTGAACACCTCCAGGAGTGCTAACTCCACCACCTCCCTGAGCAGCCCATTCCAATGGCTAACAATTCTCTCTGTGAAGAACTTTCTCCTCACATCATGCCTAAACTTCCCCTGGTGCTGGTTGCCTGGGATAAGACACCAACCCCCTCCTGGCTACAATCACATTTCAGGTAGTTGTAGAGAGCAAGAAGGTCTCCCCTGAGCCTCCTCTTCTCCAGGCTAAACAACCCCAGCCCCTTCAGCCTCTCCTCGTAGGGCTTGTGCTCGAGGCCTCTCACTAGCCCTGTTGCCCTTCTCTGGACACGTGATTACACCCAGACAGGCAGTCTAATGTATTACTACTCACCAGCACTGGGCGAAGACTGAATCATTAGTTGGACCTGGCCTGATGACATAGGAGGTTCTATGACACAGTGTAGTGCTTCTAAGGGATGCAGTCATGCTAGCAAAGACACATTTTCTACAGTAATTTTCCGTAATTGAAGCAACTACACAAAGACTTGCACAGTTTTGTCTTGAGACTTACACAGTTTCACCTTTCAACTATACCTTCAGTAGAGGCCTCTGTTGGGTCAACTCAGGAAGTTAGGGAAGGCCCTTGAATACACTCTGGATTGATGTATCCATATCAGCAGAAATGTTTAGTAAATTCAAAAGTCCCCCAGGTTGTTCAGTCAGCGTAAGATCCTGACAAAGCTTTGCGCACAAAGGGGTTGTTATTCACAGTCTGAAATACGCTCTCTAAATTAACACGAATGGTAGAGTCTGTGGCCAGCAGTGCAGCACACCTCTCATTAGCACAGCACGTCCCTTGTCATTGATAATTGCAATTACTTCATCAGTTTAGTTAAAATGCAGATTTGCAGATTTCCATCTCAAATACTTCCCTTATTCATCATGTTGCTCTCTTCTCTTTTTATGTAGGTTTTGAAATCTGGGCAAGTAGCGACCTGAGATGTTGAGTTGCTGGAAGGTGTCCAGAGAAGGGCAACAAAGCTGGGGAGGGGTTTGGAGCACAAGCCCTATGAGGAGAGGCTGAGGGAGCTGGGGTTGCTTAGCCTGGAGAAGAGGAGGCTCAGGGGTGACCTTCTTGCTGTCTACAACCACCGGAAGGGAGGTTGTACCCAGGTGGGGGTTGTCCTCTTCTCCCAGGCGGCCAGCACCAGAACAAGAGGACTCAGTCTCAAGCTGTGCCAGGGGAGGTTTAGGCTGGATGTTAAAAAGAAGTTTTTCACAGAAAGAGTGATTGGCCATTGGAATGGGCTGCGCAGGGAGGTGGTGGAGTTACCATCACTGGGGATGTTTAGGAAGAGACTGGATGAGGCACTTGGTGCCATGTTTAGTTGATTAGATATTGTTGGATGATAGGTTGGACTCGATGATCTCAAAATTGTTTTCCAACCTGGTTTATTCTATTCTATTCTATTCTATTCTATTCTATTCTATTCTATTCTATTCTATTCCATTCCATTCCATTCCATTCCATTCCATTTCATGCCATTCCATGCCATTCCATCCCATCCATTTTTTGGGATTCTTCTGAAAATATTCAAGAAAGGGCAAAATCTTTCTCCCTCTAGGGAGGTTTGTTGAGACCAATTTAATCTCTTTTTCTGTCCGACTCCATTGTCTCTGTAGGGCTACAGGAAAAGGGAAAAGCACAATCTAACATGGGTAAAGATGGCAAATATTCTATAAGGAATCAGAAGCCTTTCCATGGATTTCAGCATTAAGGCCCAGTTTTATCAACATTTTACTGACATTTAAGAAAAACTTTTATCCCCCCAGATTTTGTTCCTTGGGTTTTAGAAAAGATTTTTTTGATTTTGCTGTTATTCGAGGGGCTTGGAGGGTTTTTTTGAGCAAACTTCCTTTGAAACAGCTAATTCCTTCTAAAAAAAATTAAAATGACTAGGTGAGTCAGAAATAACAGCTATGTTTGAATCCCTGAAAATGTACACCAGCATTTAATTTAGTGTGGCAAAGGCATGACAGCAATGATTTGGGCATCTGTTATTCTTATATTTGGATTTGTAACACGTATTAGCTTGAAACAAAAGTAGAGAGCTTTCTCCTTATCTTTGTTTCCTCTATAGCTTTTCCTACATTTTCAAAGTTGCATACCTGTTCTAAAGATGTTAGTAATAGTGTGGTGGGTTTGGGGGCTATGCCTTTAAAATTTAGTTACAGATTTCCAGCAGAAAATTAGAAAAGTATAAATAAATCACTGTTGGGTGTAAAAAGGAAAACAAAAGATTACTCTGAAGAAATTGCCGTGGTCTAGTAGTCATGAGGTCTTGGGTGACAGGTTGGACTTGATGATCCTTGAGGTCTTTTCCAACCTTATTGATTCTATGATTCCATGAAATTCATTGGGTAAATATCTGGAATAAGAGGAGCTGTACCATGACAATTCTTCCCTTTTTCTCTCCTCTTCTGATCTTGGCTGGTTTTGCTTCACTTGGGAGAGATATCCTGCTTATCAGCTGGCCTTGGTTAAGTCTAAGTTCCCTGCTCCTTTCTCTTGTCCCTTCTGTACAGGGGGTAGCTTCCCCTGGTCCTTGTCCACGGGAGTCCTTGTGCTGTTTATTAATTGTTAATATTGTAACTCCTCTATGTTTTGTACATATTCATTGCACTCCATCTTAGAGTGTAGATTTTGCTTGTAAATACAGCTTCATTTGCTTCTAACTGAGTTGTTCTGGCAAAGTTAATGTTGGGGGGAAACTTCAACCCACCACATTACAAATAGTTTATGCTCTTGTCGCCCTGCTATGGTTTATAATGTGCTTCACTCTTGATTCCCTTGATTAGAAGTGAAAGAACATGATCAGTACCAAAATAAAGCAAGGGCAGACAGTCCTGTATAATGCAGCTAGTGCTTGGAATTTCAAAGAGACTGTTTCTCCAATGCACTAGTTTGTTATGCTCCAAGAAACTGCCACTACTATATATCCTATACCTGGTTGGGTGCAAATGTGTTGTCTGATGCATATCTGAAGCAATAGAATTGGGAACTGCTGTTCCTGCTTGTCCAGAGTGAGATGTCATAGAATCACAGAACAATTTGGGTTGAAAGGGACTTTTAAAGTCTAGCCCTTTTGTCATGGGTGAGGACACCTTTCACTAGTCAGGTTGCACAATGCCCTGTCCAGCCTGACTTTGAACCCTTCCAATATAGCCTATGCCACTAGAAAAGCTAGGCCAACATGGTTTATATCTAGTGTGGATATAAGCTATGTTTAGAGAGCGTATACTAGTTTTCTTTACAACCATAGCAGCATCTTACAGACATACATAACACTAATCAGGCTAATAATTAGAAAGTGTCTTGAACTCATCTGCTGTGATCTGTGTGAATGGAAATGCACTTCCAAACTGCTGGAATGCATCAGAGTTAGTCTCTTAATTAAATAAATCCATATTTAAATAAAATGTATTCAGTTTCTTTCATTGCTTTACATCTAGAAGAAAGGATGAAAGGAGGATGCAGGAAACTATAGACCTGTCAGTCTGACCTCGGGACCAGGGAAGGTCATGGAGCAGGTCAGCTCAAGTGCCATTACACAACACATAGAGGACAACCAGGGGATCAGGACCAGTCAGCATGGGTTTAATGAAGGACAGGTCCTGCCTGACCAACCTGATCTCCTTTTACGACAAGACAACCTGACTGTTGGATGAGGGAAAAGCTGTGGATATTGTCTACCCAGACTTTCAAAAAGCCTTTGACACTGTTTCTTACAGAATTTTCATGGACAAACTGGCTGCTCATGGCTTGGATGAGCACACACTCTGCTGGATAAAGCACTGGCTGGGCAAACAGGCCCAAAGAGTGGTGATCAGTGGAGTTAAATCCAGCTGACAGCCGGTCACAAGTGGTGCTCCTCAGGGCTCAGTGCTGGGACCACTTCTGTTTAACATCTTTATTCATGATCCTGATGAAGACATAGAGTGTGTCATCAGTAAGTTTGCAGGTATTCATCTGCACCAGGGTAGGGAGGCTCAACAGAGGAACTTGGATGGATTGGGTCAATGGGCCAATATTAACAGGATGAGCTTCAATAAGGCCAAATGTCAGATCCTGCACTTGGGTCACAACAACCCCAAGCAACACAACAGGCTTGGGGAAGTGTGGTTGGAAAGCTGTCCAGCAGAAAGGGACCTGGAGGTTCTAATCAACAAGCATCTGAATATAAGCAAGCAGTGTGCCCAGGTGGCCATGAATGCCAATGGCTTGTATTAGAAATGCTGTGTCTAGAAGGGGTAGGGAGGTGGTTGTCCCCTTGTACTCAGCTCTGGTGAGGCCACAGTTCAGTTTTGGACACCTCAATACCAGAGTGATGTCGAGGTGCTGGAGCAAGTGCAGGGGAGGGCAACAAAGCTGTGAAGGGCCTGGAGAATAAATCCTACGAAAAGCAACTGAAGGAGCTGGGGCTGTTCAGTTTGAAAATGAGGAGGCTTAGAGGAGACCTCATTGCTCTCTAAAACCACCTGAAAGGATGTTGTGGAGAAGCTGGTGCTGGTCTCTTCTCACTGGTGAAAGTTATTAATAAGAGGGAATGACCCCAAGCTGTGACTGGAGAGGTTTGGACTGGACATTAGGAAAAAAAATTTCACAGAAAGAATGGTCAGGGATTGGAATGTGCTACCCAGGGAGGTGGTTGAGTCACCAACCCTGGATGTTTTTACAGGCCATTTGTATGTGGTGCTCGGGGATATAGTTTAGGGGTGAACCTTGTAGATTGGGGTTATCGGTTGGACTTGGTGATCCTGAGGGTCTTTTCCAAGCTGAATGTTTCTTTGATTTATGTGATCTTATAATTCAGATGACATTTAACTTTGTTCATATGAAGCAATAGAGTCTTGAGCTATACTAACACCATGAAATGAAGAGACACAAGTGTTTTCAATCACATAATGACAGAAGCTGAGGAAAGTAGCAATCTGTTTTTCCCCACACAAATCCAGCACAGTCCATAGAGAATAATAGATGGCCTAGTTTAATACCATCATTCCTGGTGCTGAAAAACGATCTCTTATGTATGGGCTGAATAAAGCACTTAAATAATCTGTTTCAAGTCCCAAAATTGAAGATTATTATTATTTTACAAGAGATAAAGCAACATGTATCCAGTGCTGCTAGGCATTCAAAGATGCTTTCTCATAAACCACGTAGGTGGGTTCATGTATTTCCAGTGTGTGAAGTATGCTACTTTTAGGGCTGGGGGCGGGGGGAAGACTAGTCTAGTTAGTTTGCAATGGCCTCAGAATAAGGGAAAGATTTCTCTTAGAAGTTAGGAATTTTGTTATGCCCAGTGTTTCTGTGGTTATGTTTTACACATCTATGCCTGAAATATCAAGCAACAGGGTTTGATCTTGCTCATGCAAGGCACTTAATATATTCCTAGGGTGACCTCTAGTGGTATCAAGGCCACTCTATTTAGCAGTGGGTTTCATTTATTCAGTCTTTTTGTTTCAAAGGGGGAAAAATGAGAAATGCTTTGCATTAGGCTTTTTAAATTATTATTATTTCAGTTCTGAGACTGACAGAAATCTGGTAATAATCTTGTTAAAAAGGATGATGATTTTCCACTGTTGCAAAGACAAAGATATCAGAATCATAGAATAGAATCATAGAAATATTTCAGCTGGAAAAGACCTCTAAGATCATCAAGTCCAACCATCAGTCTAACACCACCATGGCCATTAAAACATATCTTAAAATGCCATGTCCACCTCCAGGGACAGTGACTTCTTCACCTCCCTGGGCAGCCTATTGCAATGCTAATATACTAATATAGAATATAAAATAGGATATAGAATTAACCAGGTTGGAAGGGACCATCAAGATCATTGTGTCCAACCCATCATCCAACACCATCTAATCAGTAAACCATGCAACCAAGCACCCCATCAAGTCTCCTAAACACCTCCAGTGATGGTGACTCCACCACCTCTCTGGGCAGCACATTTCAATGGCCAATCACTCTCTCTATGAAGAATGTCTTCCTATCATCCAGTCTAAACCTCCCCTGGTGCAGCTTGAGACTGTGTCCTCTTGTTCTGGTGCTGGATGCCTGGGAGAAGAGACCAACCCCCACCTGGCTACAACCTCCCTTCAGATAGTTGTAGAGAGCAATAAGATCTCCCCTGAGCCTCCTCTTCTCCAGGCTAAGCAACCCCAGCTCCCTCAGCCTCTCCTCATAGGGCTTGTGCTCCAAACCCCTCCCCAGCTTTGTTGCCCTTCTCTGGATATGTTCCAGCAACTCAACGTTTTTCCTAAACTGAGGGGCCCAGAACTGGACACAGGACTCAAGGTGTGGCCTAACCAGTGCTGAGTACAGGGGCAGAATGACCTCCCTGCTCCTGCTGTCCACACTGTTCCTGATGCAGGCCAGGATGCCATTGGCCTTCTTGGCCACCTGGGCACACTGCTGGCTCATGTTCAGCCTACCATCAGCCAGCACCCCCAGGTCCCTCTCCACCTGGCTGCTCTCCAGCCACTCTGACCCCAGCCTGTAGCTCTGCCTGGGGTTGTTGTGGCCAATGTGCAGAACCCGGCACTTGGATGTGTTAAATCTCATGCCCTTGGACTCTGCCCATCTGTCCAGCCTGTTAGTAGCAAAACTGGCTAAGTTCAAAATCCAGTTCCCCTTTCCCTTTTTTTTTTCACACTGAGTTTTACTCTGACAAAGATAAAGATATTTTAAATTTGCTTTGAGCAATTACTGTAACATAGGAAGTGCTTTTAGAAATATTTGCCAAATCAGTTTTCAAGCAAATGATTAAATACCGATGGACAAGTAACTTTGAAAACACATGTAAGTAGTAAATAGGATATTATAAGTAGATTAGAGGAACTTCAGAGCTTAAATACAGGTGGTATTTAAATGATTGTAGTTATTCCAGACTTGTGCTGGAGGAAAAATACATAAGCTCTCACCTGTGGCAGCTATGAAGCTAAACACCATTAACAAACTTTCTTGGTTCTTTCTTGCATGCTGTTTTGTGTTTCAAGTCAGCAGGGTATGTGGATAAAACTCTGAGTTCTTGAATAGCTTTTGTATTATTGTATATACCAAGTTCTTCTGTAAAGATGATCACAATCAGGAAAAAGAATTCAACACAGCAGCTAGACAAGCAGCAATTAATCCCTTGGGGCACTACTTGAGGTTTCTTTTAAGATAATATGGTTTTGTGCTGGGATTGTTTAGCCTGGAGAACAGGAGGCTTAGGGGAGACCTTATTGCTGTCTACAACTACCTGAAGGGTGGCTGTGGCCAGGAGGGGGTCGGTCTCTTCTCCCAGGCAACCAGCACCAGAACAAGAGGACACAGTCTCAAGCTGCACCAAAGGGAAGTTTAGGCTTGAGGTGAGAATGTTCTTCACTGAGAGAGTCGTTAGCCATTGGAATGTGCTGCCCAGGGAGGCGGTGGAGTCACCATCCCTGGAGGTGTTCAAGAGGGGATTGGATGTGGCACTTGGTGCCATGGTTTAGTCATGAGGTCTATGGTGACAGGTTGGACTCGATGATCTTTGAGGTCTCTTCCAACCTTGGTGATTTGGTGATTCTGTGTTTTTCCCAGTATTATTTAGGAATCAGGAGGATGTTGTAATAAGAAGATACTTCTTACACCTAACCTTTCAGGCCTCATGCCCACAAAGATGTGTCTTGCCATAAAGTCTAGTGGCAGACATGAGTTTTCTCTTTTATGGTGTCTTCAGGAAAGTGAACACTGCATCTTTACTGGAGACATTTGCGAGTATGTTCTCTTGAACTGTCAGAGAAAATTCTGAGTTCACTCATGTGTTTCCATTAAGCTTCTCATGTGACCCACTCAAATTCATCTTATTAGATCTCAAAAGAGAGGAAAGACATCTTTGGATCAAGCGATATTTTTATTAGGAGTCATGAACTTACAGCACAGCTAGTCAGTTCTCAGTTTTGTTGACACTGACTTCAGCATTTCACTGTTGTTGGAACAGCTTGCAGTCTCTGTGAGCTTTCCTGCAATAATTATTTCTTCTGAAACGCTGAAAAGTTCAATGTGAATTACATTGCTAGTTAAAGACTCACAGTGACTAGCAACTAAGCAAGACAGAATCTGGTACCTGTCGTTTCTCCAATTTGGTCTACTAAAATGAAGATATCAGGGAGAAGGTGCTATGAGGATAATTACATACTGAAAGAGATTGTCAGAGAAGTTTGCAGAATCTCTGTCCTTGGAGTCTTGCATAACACGCCTGAACAACCTAGTCTGATTCAGTTTTCACCCAGCTTTGAGCAGTAGGTTACACCACTCAGCCTTCCAAGGTCCCTTCCAACCCGAATGATTCTGTAATTCAAAAACAGGACTAGAGGTGGAGTGAGCAAAAAGTAATTTTTGGTTTATGCACACATTCTACTGTTCCTGGGCTGAAGCTTGTTTACTTTGGTTTCTGTGTACCTCAGAGTAGCCTCTCTATTGGCTCCAAAAAGAATGGAATGGAATGGAATGGAATGGAATGGAATGGAATGGAATGGAGTGGAATGGAATAGAATAGAATAGAATAGAATAGAATAGAATAGAATAGAATAGAATAGAATAGAATAGAATAGAATAGAATAGACCAGGTTGGAAAAGACCTTTGAGATCATTGAGTCCAACCTATCACCTAACACCATCTAATCAACCAAACCATGACACCAAGTGCCCCATCCAGTCTCTTCCTAAACACCTCCAGTGATGGTGACTCCACCACCTCCCTGGGCAGCCCATTCCAATGGCAAATCATTCTTCCAGTGAAGAACTTCTCCCTAACATCCAGCCTAAACCTTCCCTGGCACAGCTTGAGACTGTGTCCTCTTGTTCTGGTGCTGGTTGCCTGGGAGAAGAGACCAAACCCCACTTGGCTACAACCTCCCTTCAGGTAGTTGTAGAGAGCAAGAAGGTCTCCCCTGAGCCTCCTCTTCTCCAGGCTAAGCAACCCCAGCTCCCTCAGCCTCTCCTCATAGGGCCTGTGCTCCAAACCCCTCCCCAGCTTTGTTGCCCTTCTCTGGACACATTCCAGCAACTCAACATCTTTCCTAAACTGAGGGGCCCAGAACTGGGCACAGGACTCAAGGTGTGGCCTAACCAGTGCTGAGTACAGGGGCACAATGACTTCCCTGCTCCTGCTGGCCATACTATTTCTGATGCAGGCCAGGATGCCATTGGCCTTCTTGGCCACCTGTGCACACTGCTGGCTCATGTTCAGCTGGCCCCCAGGTCCCTTTCTGCCTGGCTGCTCTCCAGCCACTCTGACCCCAGCCTGTAGCACTGCATGGGGTTGTTGTGGCCAATGTGTAGAATCCAGCACCTATATGTGTTAAATTTCATGCCCTTGGACACTGCTCATCTGTCCAACCTGTCAAGATCCCACTGCAGAGCTCTCCACCCTCTAACAGATCAACACCTGCCCCCAGCTTGGTGTCATCTGCAAATTTACTGATGATGGACTCAATCCCCTCATCCAGATCATCACTAAAGATATTGAAAACCTGGTAGAATAACTGAGTAATGTGCAATTCAAAATTCAGCAAACTTTTTTCTTCTGACCATGTCTGGGGGGTGTTGGGCAGCTTGACTAGCACTTTATCAGTCAAGGTTTCCTCTGTGGAGAGCTCTTGGTAATAAACAAAAGTTACATGTAAAGAATGTAACACAACGAACAGAGCTCTTTCACATCTCTGTTGCTCTTGACTGTTTTCAAGGTAAAGGTCAGACCCAGAACAGCAATTCCCATCTGATCGCATAGAGCACAGGACATGGAGTGAATGAGAAACAGCATGATTAATGTGATAACCAGGATTTAAGAACAAGATCAAATCTGTTGGAAAAACTTCTTCCATTTCACTTTTTGTTTTCCCCCTGAAAAGGCTAAAATAAATCCATTCACTACTTCTTTGCTCAAAAAAAGTGCATGTCTAAGATTAAAGAAAATAATGACTTGCAAAAAAGTAGTTACTAATAATATTCCACAAATATGCAGAGGTTGGATATGTTTCTTCAGATAAGAATCTTGTGGATAAGTTGTAGTTGTTTGTGGACACATTGGAATGGTCTCTTAGAATACAGTACAAGCATAATCCAGTTGACAGCTACCAGACCATCAAGTTCAATATCCTTTTCTTCTCAGGTCATAAGAAAGAATTGTCCAGGTTATGAGAAATACCTAAACACGTGTATACTTCTTGCACCTTCTTGAGCTTGTAGCCCAGCACAGACAGCCTGGCTGTTCTGCAGCTGCAGCCATTGGGTATGTGCATGAAAGGACTAGCAAAGGTTGGTACTCAGTGTGGGGTATGAGTGTGACCAGCAGGGACAGAAGGTTCCAGAAACATAATCTGCCTACAACTGCCCCAGTTGTATATGGCGCAGATCTAGCACATGTGCCAGAACACTGAACAGCATCAAAATCAATCTTCCTAAAGGGTAACGTGGTTGTAGGCAGGAGGGGGTTGGTCTCTTCTCCCAGGCAACCAGCACCAGAACAAGAGGACACACTCACAAGCTGCACCAGGGGAAGTTTAGCCTCAAGCTGAGGAGGAAGTTCTTCACCAAGAGAGTTGTTGGCCATTGGAATGGGCTGCCCAAGGAGGTGGTGGAGTCACTGTCCTTGGAGGTGTTCAAGAGGGGATTGGACATGGCACTTGGAGCCATGGTCTAGTAGTCACGAGGTGTTGGGTGACAGGTTGGACTTGATGGTCTATGAAGTCTTTTCAGTCAGCGTGACAACCTTTGGTTCACAGGCGCTCCATATCTTTTTATGAGTCTATGATTCCTGCTGAGATGAAATGCTACGGTTGTGGCTTCAGAAATTTTCTGGAGAACTCATGCATCCTACCAACATTTAGAAAAACCTGCAGGAAAATCTTTTTGAAGGTTGGTGGAGTAGCTATCTGGGAGAGTGGAAACAAAACTTCTGTGGTACTTTGGCCTTTATGGCACACTTAACCAAGTGGCATCTTATCACATATCTCTGCTATTTGTGCAGAAGAATATTAGATTTATCAGAGGTTTTTCCGGCCTAATGTATTTTGTCTTATTTGAGGCAAGGGTTAAACTAAACAGTTTACATTACAACCTCATGCTCATAATATATTGATTTCATCAACAGTAGTGTATTTTTCCTTTCTGTTTTCCATCACCTCTACTTCTTTCTTGCAGATGAAAGGTCTTTTACTAATATAGCAGCAAGAACAAAATTGTTTTGGCTGATACCACCATATACATTTGTTTGGTTAATAGTCACCTCTTAAATCAAGGTCAAATTTCCTTTTATTGCCTAACCTGAAGTGAGGCATCAGTTGTGTGACCCCTCTATAGTGTGGCCAGCAGGAGCAGGGAATTCATTCTGCCCCTGTACTCAGCACTGGTTAGGCCACACCTTGAGTACTGTGTCCAGTTCTGGGCCCCTCAATGTCAGAAGGACATTACGACTCTTGAGTGTGTCCAGAGAAGGGCAGTGAGGCTGGGGAGAGGTCTGGGAGTACAAGCCCTATGAAGAGAGGCTGAGGGGGCTGGGGCTGTTTAGCCTGGAGAAGAGGAGGAGGCTCAGAGACCTTACTGCTGTCTACAACTACCTGAAGGGAGGTTGTAGCCAGGAGGGGATTGGTCTCTT
Organism: Dryobates pubescens; assembly: GCF_014839835.1. Lineage (NCBI taxonomy): Eukaryota > Metazoa > Chordata > Aves > Piciformes > Picidae > Dryobates > Dryobates pubescens. Next base: position 43,417,862 of record NC_071617.1, on the reverse strand, counting down.
CTCCCAGGCAACCAGCACCAGAACAAGAGGACACAGTCACAAGCTGCACCAGGGGAAGTTTAGCCTCGAGCTGAGGAGAAAGTTCTTCACAGAGAGAGTTGGTGGCCATTGGAATGTGCTGCCTCTGGAAGTGTTCAAGAGGGGATTGGATGTGGCACTTGGTGCATGGTTTAGTAGTCATGAGGTCTGTGGTGACAGGTTGGACTTGATGATCTTTGAGGTCTCTTCCAACCTTATTGATTCTATGATTCTGTGATACCTATACATAGCTGAAACAGAACCATCTAAGTATGCAGATTCTTCCTTAATATTCTTTTAAAAGGCATTCTATAAATTCAGTGTACCAGCCAAAATAAATGCTTTTGTGCATTTTCATGAGTGTTCGTACTGACAACCACAGCCAGACTTCCAAGCAGAGTGCAGGTTCTAACACCCATTATTTTTAGAAAACATTGGAGCTATTGAATTGATCCCACAGTTGCTGCAGGCATCACATTCCTGAACGTGACCTGCAAGCACGGGATTTACTCTGCATACCTATGTATATTGCTGGTGCACATATTGCTGCCATTTCTCAGAACTGCTCACCTGAGAGTCCCTAGCTAGAAGTACAGATAGAATAGGAATGGAATGGAATGGAATGGAATAGAATAGAATAGAATAGAATTAACCAGGTTGGAAAAGACCTTTGAGATCATCGACTCCAACCTATCATTCAACACTACCTAATCAACCAAACCATGGCAACAAGCACCCCATCCAGTCTCTTCCTAAGCACCTCCAGTGATGGTGACTCCACCGCCTCCCTGGGCAGCACATTCCAATGGCCAATCACTCTTTCTGGGAAGAACTTCTTCCTAACATCCAGCCTAAACCTCCCCTGGTGCAGCTTGAGATTGTGTCCTCTTGTTCTGGTGCTGGTTGCCTGGGAGAAGAGACCAACCCCCACTTGGCTGCAACCTCCCTTCAGGTAGTTTTAGCCTTGATGGTTTCAGAAACGTTCATGGCTTGAGTGCAGCTGACCTGAAGGCAACACCCCTGTCAACACCCTGTTACTAAATTCAGTGATTAAAATAAAAATCAACAAAATACACGTCCTTAATCCTGCAAGGGATGAATTACTTGTAAGCTGATCCTGAATAAAGGTGGGCACGTATTTCTTTTTAAAAGACCCAAATGGCAGCATGCATTCCAGTTTGAAAGCACTAAAGCCCCAGTTTGCCAGAAGCTGCAAAGCTGGTAGATAAGCAGTAAAAATATTAACTGGATACAATTCTATATTTTGTTGCTCCACATTTTATGCAGATAAAGTGACTCTACATTTATGCAGATAAACACAAGACTACCCAGTGGCAAAATCAAAAATTTTGACTGCAAAAATACAGCTGGAGAGCAAGGCATGATGCTATTTAAGGCACAAGACAGCAAATCCTTAGGAATTTGAACTCCAGGATACACTCAGGTGGCAAGATATATGTGAGTGCCCCAGAGAGTATAAAGTTCAGGGTCACAGAGAGTTTCTTGCAAAATTTTCTGACTGTAGACAAGAATCTGCCAGAGTATTTCAAGCTGTTGCCAGCTTGCAGTAAACTATGATGATAACACTTGCTATCTCATACTAGACAGTGGTTTTCGTCCATGCTTTCCATGCTGCTTTGAAATAGAGATCCAGCTATCAGGTGCTGTATCTTTTTCTTGTATTGGGTGATTTGGTGATGTGGAATGTGTTGTAGAATTTACTGCTTTCTGTGCTCCAAATTACAAATGCCTCTTGCAATCTTCCTTATGGGACAAACAAAAATAGCCAAAAACCTCAAACCCTTGTGATGTGGACTGAGTGCCAACTCATGCGGAGCTCACCTTCCTCTAAGCAGGCAGCTGGTATCAGTTGTATCATATGTCTCACTTTACCAAATGGGTTGTATCTGAAGATGAAAAACAAACCAACTGCCCTGAAGATAAATATCAAAGTTATTAGCTGTTTTTCTTCACAATGTTGCACTGTCAAAATCTGTTCTTTACATCATGTGTCTTAGTACCCTTACCAAAAGACTTCACAATGTAGGGTTCTTAATTTTTGACACTCAGCTGATGTTCAGTTATAGCAATGTGAAAAAACCTAATACTCCTTATTGCTGACTTCTACTAGAATGACTGTTGTATAGAATTGGATGGAGGTATGCCAACAGAAACCCCTAGCATACACAGAGGGAATGTTTTCCTTAGCATGAATTTCATGCCTCCTCTGCACCCCTGAAACCTGGGTCTACATTATCCAGGGTCAGACCAAGCCACTGCTTCCCAGAAGTCAAATCAGCTGAATGGTTCATCTCAGCTCTTGTACTAGAAGCGCAGAGCTAGACTGTGCAACCAAGTTTCATGTGACAGTCAGTCAGTGAATTTAAAAGTTAACCTTGAGTGAACAAAGCAGAAACCACTTTGTGTTCTTCTTTCAGTTGCAGCAATTATTTCCTGTAGTTAATATTTCAGCAGCAGCACCTTTGCACTTTTCAATGTGTTGCAATATTTTTGTGTAAATGGACAAAATTCGGTCTCGTGATGAGTTTCCAGGTTTCCTTAATTTACATGAACTTCATATGTGTGGTTTAATGCATAGATAAAATTGTTTGATGTTTTAATAAACATTTTCCATTTCTATATGGGCAGGCAGACATATTCAATAATCAGAAACTCTTTAGAGATACTAAAAACTAGTAAAAAGACAGTATTGCTTCTTAGGAATCTATCTTAAATCTGTGCCAAAATATTATGCTCTCTATGTTTTACTATCTGTTCACTCAGTTGTCCATATCATGTTGTTTTAAAATAACTGAGCCTCACTGTTGAAGAATGCTAATCATAGAATTGTTAGGATTGGAAGGGACCTCAAGAATCATCTAGTTCCAAGCCCCCTGCCATGGACAGGGACACCTCACACTAAATCAGGTTGCTCAGAGCCACAACCAGCCTGGCCTGAAAAACCTCTAGGGATGAGGCTTCTACCACCACCCTGGGCAACCTGTTCCAGTGTCTCATCACCCTCATGGGGAAGAATTTCTTCCTAACATCCAATCTGAATCTACCCACTTCTATTTTTGTTCCATTCCCCCTGGTCCTATCATAACCTGAAACCCTAAAAAAGTCCCTCGCCAGCTTCCCCTCACCAGCTTTCAATATTAGATGTGAAACAGAATGAGCCAGTAAACTCTGCCTCAGCTTCCTAGCTTCAGCTGTAGCAGAAATTATCTGGGCTGGTGGGAGGAGAGGCAGAAGCAGTAGGAACCCAAGGGCAGAAAAAAGGCCACTTTAGGGCTTCAAGATAAAGGGGAGATGGAAGAAAAGAAGTAGTAGGGAATGAGAAGATACCAGCAAAAAAAGATGTTGAAATACACGCTAACAGACCGTAGATCTCTTGTGCCTTGAGCATTAGGAAAGAGCCCTATATTCATCATTTTGTACATATACAAAAATGTGCTGCTCACCTAGCCCACAGTTAAGTTTCTTAATGGCAGCAGCAGCAGCACATTGCTAGAGACAATGGGTGTAGCTGCATCCAAAGTTGAGGGAGCTGGGGCCTTTGTGTGATAGAGGTTTTTATCTTATATAAAAGCATTTATTGTCATTTCAAAATGTACATAGAATAGAATAGAATAGAACAGAATTAACCAGGTTGGAAAAGACCTTTGAGATCATCAAGTCCAACACCATCTAATCAACTAAACCATGGCACCAAGTGCTCCATCCAGTCTCTTCCTAAACGCCCCCAGTGATGGTGACTCCACCACCTCCCCGGGCAGCACATTCCAATGGCAAATCACTCTTTCTGGGAAGAAGTTCTTCCTAACATCCAGCCTAAACCTTCCCTGGTGCACCTTGAGACTTTGCCCTCTGGTTCTGGTGCTGGTTGCCTGGGAGAAGAGACCAACCCCCACCTGGCTACAACCTCCCTTCAGGTAGTTGTAGACAGCAAGAAGGTCTCCCCTGAGCCTCCTCTTCTCCAGGCTAAGCAACCCCAGCTCCCTCAGCTTCTCCTCACAGGGCTTGTGCTCCAAACCCCTCCCCAGCTTTGTTGCCCTTCTCTGGACATGTTCCAGCAACTCAACATCTTTCCTAAACTGAGGGGCCCAGAACTGGACACAGGACTCAAGGTGTGGCCTAACCAGTGCTGAGTACAGGGACAGAATAACCTCCCTGGATGGCCTTCTTGTTATTCATTGTGTTTGGAATTAACTTGTCATATAATCCCACTGTTGTAGGATCTCCTCTGGCATGATGTTTGCACTTCCTGGCTTGTGAATTCATATTAACATTCCAAGCAGTTTACACTTTTAATATTTGATGGTACCCTCTCCACTACAAATGTGTTCACCCTGTCCTTCTTTTGTAGTCTGTACATCCAGAAAAGCCTTTCAGCATATGAAATGAGAACTGTTCATGGGCTGAAATTAATTAATCTGTGTTAAGATACAGGGTGCTACAACAAAAGATTAGCGGTTTCAGTTGGCACACTGATAGGTGGAGAAAGGGTCATTACTGCCTGCTTGTTCCAGACAGAATTCTACTCCTTGAAGAAAGGTTGCACTCCTCAGGCCTCATGACAGGTTGACACAGAATTGATTTTCTTGGCAGAAATAATAGTCAGGATGGAAACTTGCATGTATTGTACAGCAAATATTTCTTACATTTTTCTTCAGTTAAAAATGTTAAACATGTTTTCTTGGGAACCTTAAACTGTTCTCATTCATCTTGGAAACATGAACTCTTGCAATACTAATAGGTAACGTTTCCTTGCAGTGCTGAACATATAACGCATAAGGGAAAAGACTGTTTAGCCATCTCCCAGAAAGAACATACTGTGTATTGCATGCTACCTAGCTCCTTTACACATCAGGGAAATCCTAAGCTGCTTTCTTAACTAGAGCTCCTCTTGAGGTATTTCTTCATTTCTCCTTTTTGTTGAAAAGGTTTTCACATAGTTTCAGGATTTTTTCCTTATTCATACTAATTCTCTGAATTTATTGCTTACTGCTTAAGGAGTTGCTTTCTCCTTTAGGCTATGTCTCATTCATCTTTCTGTCACTGTATTGCCAGGCACTAGTACAACTATTGTTGTATCTTTTTGCAGCAGATTTGCTGTTCTGGTCACCCAGGTTGGAAGAGCCCTCAAAGATCATCAAGTCAAACCTGTCACCACCTCATGACTAAACCATGGCACCAAGTGCCACGTCCAATCCCCTCTTGAACACTCTTTCTTTGTAGCCAAAACTGTCAGCTTGAGTGCATTTGGTAGAGTCCAAAGATGAACTTTTACAATGGTCTGGGAAACTCACTGAAATTAATAATTCAGCAACTTAATTAACACAACTCCTTATTTAAGGCCTCCTGTACTAATTAAGACATTAATAAGGAATTTGAAGAAACATTTCCAGAAGAGATAAGTGGTTTATGAACCCCTATCACATTACCTGCCTCTTGAAAAACCAGTTTTTATTCTAATTAAAAGTTGCTTCTTTTGGCATCTTATGGTTATTGCTTAGAATAGAATAGAATAGAATCGACCAGGTTGGAAAAGACCTTTGAGATCATTGAGTCCAACTTACATCTTATCATTTCTCCTATAGCTGTTTCCAGTCCTTCTGAAGAGCTAAATACCCTTGATCTGGTAGAAGAGAAGCTTCGAATGCAAATGGAGGAAGAAAAGAAAAGGTATTAGCTCTGCCTCGAACTTCTGCTGTCCTTCAGAAGATAAGTTATACTGACACTGTATTTGAATCACGATTCTGCACACACAGCTACCCTCAGGGTTTCCTCTGACATTTTAAAAATGTCAGCTTTATGGTTCAGTAAATAGTTCTAAATTTGTGTGTATGCTGTTGGCTTCTCTCTAAGATGCCACAGTACCTGAGTGGGGGGAAAAATCTACGCTTGAGCTAACAGCTAAAAATAAATGAAAGTAGTTTAATGTTCTCCTTGAGGGTTAGTGTTAGAAACTTATTGTTTGAATCCAAATGTAGCGTGAACATTTTTGGTTGATTCAGAAATGTCCTGCCTTCCTTGACCTAAGAAAAATCTTTAGGCTATGGAGGATTGACTAAGTGTAAATAATATGCAGAACACACATTGGTTAACCATTCATTGCTCTAATGTAGCTAGGAGGATCAAAGAAAACAGACACAGGGATATCACTTCTAAGTAATTTGTTAACATTCCTGTTATGTGCAATCTGTGGGGACACTTCCAGCTCTTTCATACTGCTGCTAAATCTCCAACTGTATGTTAACCAAGAAGCCTTGTTAATGAAGCTTCCATCTGAAAGAGGAGCTCATATCTGAATCCAGGCTCTGGTGACAAGTGGTAATATGCTGAGAAATCAAAATAAATAGTTGACATATTTGTTTGAACTTGTATTTTAACTGTTAATCAACATTGTGCCCATTTGAATTTCAGTAATTTCTCTAGTTGTATTGGTTTAGATGGTTTAATCCACCCACACCAACAATAAAGCACAGCTAACCCAGTTGGAGAAGCGAATGAAGGCTGTATTTTACAAGCAATAATGAAATGCAATGAATATATACAAAATATACAATATTTACAATGTTATACAAGAATTTACAGGAAAGAACACAAACACTGAAATCCCCCTCTCAGAAGGATCCCACTTTGGGTTCCCCCCAAACATCTCTCCCCATCCTTCCCTTTCCCCTAGTAGTTAATTAGGCAAAAAAGGAAAAGAGAGAGAAAAGGAAATTAAGGGAAATTCATTAGTTCAAAGCAGTTGTTAAGAAAGTTAGTTTCTCTTATCTTATCTATTTCAGTTCAGGGTCACCTGCATGCTCTCTGGCCAAGAAGTGAAAAGTCAGACAGACTGAAGCTGGAGTGAGTGAGAGAAAATAATGTGAGAGAGATTTGCCATAGTACATCTCACATCTGACCAATGAAATTTGTTTGGAATTAATCTTTGTTTTCCTTTTTACACCCAAACATTCAGCAAGAGAATTCCACAGCTGCCCTTTCATTAAAGGCACAGCCTAAGCTGTCACATTAGTGAAATAAAAACTTTGTGGAATTTTCTTGTACTTAGCACCCATGAAGCACTTGTAAGATACAAGATGTCTCTTCCTAGCACCACTTAATCTGTCCCTTGCATCTCTGGTTATTGTTTTGTAGTTTCAATTTGTAAATATTCTATGTAGGATCTCTAATATACTTTCTTCTTCTCATATTAGTTATAAAGAAATGTTTGGCCACTTGAAAGGACTGAAGATAGAGATTGAGCATCTGCAGCTTCTTATGGAAAAACTCAAGATGAAGCTGCAAAAAGACTTTGAAGTCTGGTGGTCTCAAGAGGCAATCAATCTACAGGTAGGAAATATCCTCATATTTTTTCCATTTTCATGTTAATAAAACATTTCTTAAAGAAGTAGTTAATTGACAGATTAAATTTGGTGTGTGCTTATGGCAACATAAATTAGACAAACCTAATGTGAATTATACTTGTATGAAGTAAACCCATGCAAACTCCTTGAATCATAGAATCATGGAATCAATAAGGTTGGGAAAGACCTCAAAAATCATCAAGTCCAACCTGTCACCCAAGACCTCATGACTACTAAACCATGGCACCAAGTGCCATGTCCAATCCCCTCTGGAACACCTACAGGAATGGTGACTCCACCACCTCCCTGGGCAGCACATTCCAATGGCTAACAACTCTCCCTGTGAAGAACTTTCTCCTCACCTCAAGCCTAAACTTCTCCTGGCACAGCTTGAGACTGTGTCCTCTTGTTCTGGTGCTGGTTGCCTGGCAGAAGAGACCAACCCCCTCCTGACTACAACCTCCCTTCAGGTAGTTGTAAGCAGCAATAAGGTCTCTCCTCAGCCTCCTCTTCTCCAGGCTAAGCAACGACAGCTCCCTCAGCCTCTCCTCATAGGGCTTGTGTTCCAGGCCTCTCCCCAGCCTTGTTGGCCTTCTCTGGACACATTCAAGAGTCTCAATGTCCATCTTAAATTGAGTGGCCCAGAACTGGACACAGGACTCAAGGTGTGGCCCAACCAGTGCTGAGTACAGGGGCACAATGACTTCCCTGCTCCTGCTGGCCGCATTGTTCCTGATGCAGGCCAGGATGCCATTGGCCTTCTTGGCCACCTGGGCACAGTGCTGGCTCATGTTCAGCCAGCTGTCAACCAGTAGCCCCCAGGGCCCTTTCTTCCTGGCTACTCTCCAGCCACTCCAATCCCATATACTCTTTGTGAAAAAGTTATGAACAAAACAGTGTTTAGCTAGCATTTTGTTTAAACTTAAAATGTATTTTTAAGAAAAGAGCCAAAACATGAGCATTTAACATGAGGATCTGAGTAATCCATGAAGTGCCACCTAACTACTTAACTTCAAGCTATTATTGCAAAACACTATTCAAGTTAAAATCCCAAGCTGCATGAGTGGCACAGAGGGTAATGCTTTAGTCACTCTCACATCTACATAGTTAGGCTTTTCTAAGCACTGCAAGTAGCATTCTTGAATCCACTGGAGTGTAGTTTCCTCTGTCCTTTAACAGGGGAGTTGCAGGATTCAGCCTTTCATGACTCATCAGCAGAAATTAGAAAACTGGAAAAAGAAATCATTTGGACTGATTTCTTGGATTTTGAATTATCTGTACATCTGAGCTCTCAAAAAAAAAATTCAAATCTGCAGACACATGCTGTTATATATTAAAAACCTGTAATTTGAGCTTAAAAATAGTTAACCCAAATCCTAAATGCTTTTCTTTGTGTTCAGAAGTGTTTGTCTAATTGAAGAAAATACTGTATGTTCAGACTCTCTGTTTGCTGAATGAATCATTGCCTACCTTGTTGCTAAGACATGGAGGCCAATATTATGCATTCTAAAAATATCCTTTCCTACATAATTTTGTATTTCAATCTAGACCCAGCAGGAAAAGCCAGAGACAGTTAGCTCACCAAATTCTGCAACTGTTTATCCCCAATGTATCAAATCCTCACAACATCTCTCAAGTGACAGGTAAACTGGTCATTTTTCTCTTCCTTTACAGTAAGAAAATGCAGTTTTGTTGGAAGTGCAGTTCACCAGAATGCTTTTGCAAATACCACACTCAAGCAGTGCATTTCCAATTATAAGCAACATTACTGTGTAAACAATTAATTTTTATCATTCAGTTATTTTGCAATCATAGTGAAAGTAACTTATCACAGCTCACTTCTTTTGACTTCACAGAATGACTTGCCAGTCAGTTTTGCCATGGGGAGACTATATCTCCTTCGGAGTGTATTCAGTAGGCTGCAAACAAACAAGCAAACAAATTATAAACTGATTTATTATATAGCCCACATCGATTTGTTATTGTGGTGGTTTGAGCCTTAACTGGGATTTAAGAGCTCAGATAGGGGGCAAGGCTGAGAGTCCCTCCCCCGCCTCCCCCTTCCTCTTTCCCAAATGAAAGAAAAGGGCAGGGTTAAAAATAGGGAGGGATAAGGGAAGGGGGGAAAAAAAGAAAGAAAGGGGGATAAGGGAAAAGGGGAGGAGGTAAATCTACCAAGAAATAATTTGGAATCAGTTTAGAAGTAGAGGTGTAAAAATTTTCTTTAAACAATATATATATATATCTTTTTTAAAAGAACAAAAACAAACAAACAAACAAACAAAACCAATAACAAGAAGGGTTCACAAGGGTAAGGAACAAGGACGGATAGGGAATATATGCAAAACCAACAGTCCTTTGAAGAAGCATGGATGCAGCAGGGAGAAAGACTAGGCCCAACCTTGTGGCAGAGAACCAGGAAGCCAGCAGCAACATTCTTAGTCCTTTTGTCCTGGCAAGGCAGAAGCAAAAGAGAGCCAATGGCTGCAGTATCTTCCTTTTTATAGGCTTGCTGGACAGGGAGGAGGAGTGGAAAACACTACCTTGGTTTCCCCAGGGGGAAAACCACCCTTGGGGGAGAGCATGGCTCTCACAACCCCTCCACCCCCACCTTCAGAATGGGCTTAACCCATCACAGCTATTGAAAAATGTCCTGCTGCTACATTTATGCAGCATATTATTTCTCAATGATAACACATTTTTAATTGCAAAATACTGGTGCATCAGCTATAGTAGAAAAATGTAATCATCTTGGTTGTTTCATCATCAGTCACTTCTGATTTTAAAACCTTCAATTTAAATTTGCAATACTAATCTTTCTTTGCTTTCAAGTGAAATAAAGTGCAAGAAAACACAGACTTGAATGTGCTGGTTTCCATATTCATTGACCATAAATGGAGGGAATAGAATAGAATAGAATAGAATAGAATAGAATAGAATAGAATAGAATAGAATAGAATAGAATAGAATAGAATAGAATAGAATAGAATAGAATTAACCAGGTTGGAAGAGACCTTTGAGATCATAGAGTCCAACTTATCACCCAACACTAGCTAATCAACTAAACCATGGCACCAAGCACCCCATCCAGTCTCTTCCTAAACACTTCCAATGATGGTGACTCCACCACATGCCTGGGCAGCACATTCATGAGAGCTAACGACTCTCTCTGTGAAGAACTTTCTCCTCACCTCCAGCCTAAACTTCCCCTGGTGCAGCTTGAGACTGTGTCCTCTAATTGAACTAAGGATCTCATACTCAACCTTCTTGTCCCATTCTAGGGAATAACAACTTCCAGTTGATGTGCTGATGCATTGCTCAGGAGAGTCATCTCTTTTGCAGTCTAAGCTAGAATTAAAAATATGATAATTCCCAGGCACTTTCCAGTGCAACTGGAGACTGGCCTCCAGAACTGGTGATTTCTCCTCCCCCCACCCTAGCTCAGAAGCAAAACTGAATAATTGGTTCCTTTATAAATTTCTTCTAAACTTATATTTCACATGCCTTTACCATTTGTGTTTATTACTGCAGGTCAGTTCTCAGAAAAGTATGTCTAGAACGTTGAATAGAATGAGGGAAGGTACCTGATTGCTTTCAGCTGCCAAGCCTACTTTTAGAGACCTGTGCTGCCCCACATGATTTCTTGCAAACAATTCCATGAAGAGTCTCTATCTAAGTAATGGATGTGCTGGCTGAGACTGACTGGATAATCCTTGCATACATATGACAGAACCAGAGCGTTCATCTTCTTGAATTTCAATTGCAGAGGGAGTCAACATGAATATAGTTTTGTTTTCCCATCTCCAACAATATGCTTGCAATGATCTTTTGAAGTTACCTACTCTTTCCTCCTTGCATTGCCAGAAAGTTAATCTTATTTTATGCTAGGCTATTTAAACATATTTTGTACAGGTAAATTTCCAATGTGATGTACATGGAAACAGAAAACTCTTTCTGCTTTTTGTGAGGCAGGAGCTGAAGGCTTAACATCCCACTGTGTGTGAAACTTTACTTTTCCCCCTACTAGAGGCAATAATATATTAGAGTAAAAAGTTCAAATTTCACAGGCTTTGCAAGTATAAAACAGTAGAATATTTATTTCCCAAGGATTTCCATGGCCCCAGCTAACACACAAACTTTACTTACCAGTTCCCATGATTGTGTGGGATTGAGTACAGACCGTAGTTTTTCCACAGTTGTATAGTCCCAAGACACAAATGGCTGTTTGTTTCTAACCCACCTAGAAATCAAGAATCTCTTTCTCTGAAGTGATATTGCTGTCTTCACTCAGCAGAAACTGACACAAATTATGTTTGATATAATGAGATGGAAATTCTATTCAGGGGTATGTTCAATAGATATATAACAGTGAGCTGTATGGCAGAACTCTAAGACGGCTGTTGACAGAGTAAGCAAGCAGTAGAATCATTCAGACAAGCTCTTGAGTGTGAATGGATATAAATAGAATCTCCAGGATTAGGTTAGAAGTAATAAATTATCTATCTCAGCATATAAAGGTATGTTGCATAATCTTTCTTGAGTTTTATATATGTTTCAACAAAATCTTTTGATTACTGTCCAGTGCACAGCTCATGTGGACTGATATTGTCTGACAAACTTTTGGGAACATGATAGCCTCACACTGCATTTTATATTAAATCAGTTTATTAGTAAAATAACAAAAAAGGGAAACTGGTTATCCTTTTGAGGCTTAAAAAGGATATATGCATATAAAAGACACTTGATTCATGGCCAAACATGTTTTATTCAACTTAAAAACAAACAAACAAACAAACAGCTGAATTGTTAAGTGTCAAAATGAAGCTATGTTAATAAAACAGTTGAAGAGTGAGCATTTCATAGAATCATAGAATCAATAAGGTTGGGAAAGACCTCAAAGATTATCAAGTCCAACCTGTCACCCAACACCTCATGACTACTAGACCATAGAATACATAGAATACATAGAATAAACCAGGTTGGAAGAGACCTTCAAGATCATCGCGTCCAACCCATCACCAATCCAACACCGCCCAAGCAACTAACCCACAGCACCAAGCACCCTGTCAAGTCTTCTCCTAAAAACCTCCAGTGATGGCGACTCCACCACCTCCCCAGGCAGCCCATTCCAATGTGCAATCACTCTTTCTGTATAGAACTTTTTTCTAACATCCAGCCTGAACCTCCCCTGGCGCAGCCTGAGACTGTGTCCTCTTGTTCTGGTACTGCTTGCCTGGGAGAAGAGACCAACATCTGTCTGTCTACAACCTCCCTTCAGATAGTTGTAGAGAGCAATAAGGTCACCCCTGAGTCTCCTCTTCTCCAGGCTAAGCAACCCCAGCTCCCTCAGCCTCTCCTCATAGGGCTTATGTTCCAAACCCCTCACCAACTTTGTTGCTCTTCTCTGGACTCGTTCCAGCAAGTCAACATCCTTCCTAAACTGAGGGGCCCAGAACTGGACACAGTACTCGAGGTGCGGCCTAACCAGTGCAGTGTACAGGGGCAGAATGACCTCCCTGCTCCTGCTGGCCACACTGTTCCTGATGCAGGCCAGGATGCCATTGGCCCTCTTAGCTGCCTGGGCACACTGCAGGCTCATGTTCAGTCTACCGTCGACCAGCACCCCCAGGTCCCTCTCCACCTGACTGCTCTCCAGCCACTCTGACCCCAGCCTGTAGCTCTGCATGGGGTTGTTGTGGCCAATGTGCAGAACCCGGCACTTGGATGTGTTAAATCTCATGCCGTTGGACTCTGCCCATCTGCCCAGCCTGTCGAGGTCCCTCTGCAGAGCCTCTCTACCCTCCAGCAGATCAACTCCTGCGCCCAGCTTGGTGTCGTCAGCAAATTTACTGATGATGGACTCGATGCCCTCGTCCAGATCATCAATAAAGATGTTAAAGAGCATGGGGCCCAGCACTGATCCCTGGGGCACACCACTGGTGACTGGCTGCCAGCTGGATGTGGCACCATTCACTACCACTCTCTGGGCTCGGCCCTCCAGCCAGTTCCTAACCCATCGCAGTGTGGTCCCATCCAAGCCATGGGCTGACAGCTTGGCCAGGAGCTTGCTATGGGGAACGGTGTCAAAGGCCTTGCTGAGGTCCAGGTAGACTACATCCACAGGCCTCCCCACATCCACCAGGCGGGTCACCTGATCATAGAAGGAGATCAGGTTGGTCAGGCAGGACCTGCCCTTCCTAAACCCATGCTGGCTGGGCCTGATCCCTTGGCCATCCTCTAAGTGTTGTGTGATTGCACTCAGGATGACCTGCTCCATAATCTTTCCTGGTACTGAGGTCAGGCTGACAGGCCTGTAATTCCCTGGCTCATCCAAGCACCAAGTGCCACAACCAATCTTGAACACCTCTAGGGACTCCTGGTGCAGCTTGAGACTGTGTCCTCTTGTTCAGCTGCTGGTTGCCTGGGAGAAGAGACCAACCCCCTCCTGGCTACAACCTCCCTTCAGGTAGTTGTAGACAGCAAGAAGGTCTCCCCTGAGCCTCCTCTTCTCCAGGCTAAACAACTGCAGCTCCCTCAGCCTCTCCTCACAGGGCTTGTGCTCCAGGCCTCTCCCCAGCCTCACTGGCCTTCTCTGGACACATTCAAGAGTCTCAATGTCCTTCTTAACTTGAGGGGCCCAGAACTGGATACAGGACTCAAGGTGTGGCCCAACCAGTGCTGAATACAGGGACACAATGACTTCCCTGCTCCTGCTGGCCACACTATTCCTCATGCAGGCCAGGATGTCATTGGCTTTCTTGGCCACCTGGGCACACTGCTGGCTCATGTTCAGCCCCCTGTCAACGAGCAACCCCAGGTTCCTTTCTGTCTGGCTGCTCTCCAGCCACTCTGACCCCATCCTGTAGCACTGTGTGGGGTTGTTGTGACCAAAGTGCAGCACCTGGCACTTGGACTTGTTAAATTGCTTGAATCAAGCAATCAAGACCCCTTGGCTCTCCAATTTCAAAATCTTCCTGTCACTTTAGATTGCCTTGGAGATCTTCTGATTACTTTGAGCATCAGATCTTTTAACATTTATTGCCCTGAATTGCAGAATTTACTCCCTATATTAATGTTAAGTAAAACAACTGTAATGTTTCTGTATTTTGCAGCTTTTTCTGTTGTAATAGTTTTTCATTCCTGCAAATTTTCCACAATGTCACGTGATGGTTAAATATCATCTGGGAATAACATCATTGATTAATGGCTTTTCAGAGGCTTTCACATTTGGTTGGTAACAATTTAGCTTGGACAATGTATCCATGCATTTGCAAGTTAGGCCAAATTTGGTTTTGTAACCAAATGCTCAAATGTTCAGATTTTAAGCAATTTGAATCTTGCTTGCCTTTACACAGAACATCTGTTCCCTTCACATCCAAGGCTCAGACTGGAGAACTACAGCTGAGGGGTTTTAACACTGCAAACATTGCACACCTTCAAATTTTACGCTCTCCATTTTAATCCACTTCATTTCCCAATTTTTTTTCAGCTGGCAAACCAAGCATTCATACCATGACACCCATTACCTCTCCAAATCCTCTACCCTATGTGCTAGATGGTCAGGCCATAGAATCAGAATCATATAGGCTGGAAAAGATCTTTAAGATCATCAAGTCCAACCATTAATCTAACACTACACATGTGCCTGAGCACCATGTCTACATATATTTAAACAGCTCCAGCAATGACAATTTAACCACTTCCCTGTGCAGCCTGTTCCAGTTCCTGACAACCCTTTCAGTGAAGAAATTTTTCCTAATTACAGAATATTAGAGGTTGGTAGGGGCCTCCAGAGATCATCGAGTCCAACCCTCCTGCCAAAAGCAGGATCAATTAGGGTAATCCGCACAGGAATGCCTCCAGAATGCCTCCAGAATGACTCCAGAGAAGGAGACTTCACCACCTCACTGGGCAGCCTGTTCCAGTGCTCCTCAGTGTAAAGAAGTTTCTCCTCATGTTGAGGTGAAACCTTCTATGTTCAAGTTTGTATCTATTGTTCCTTGTCTTATTATTGTGCACCACTGAAAAGAGCTTGGCCCCCTCCACTCGACACCCACTCCTCAGATATTTATAGACATTCATGAGACCCCCCCCCCACTCTTCTCAAGACTAAACAGCCCCAGCTCTCTCAGTCTCTCTTCATAGGGGAGGTGCTCAAGTCCCCCAATCATCCTTGTGACTCTCTGTTGGATTCTGTCCAGCAGATCCCTGTCTCTCTGGAATTGGGAAGCCCAAAACCGGACACACCTCCCTAGATCTGCTGGACACACTTTTCTTGATGCATCCCAGGATACCATTGGCCCTCTTAGCCACAAGGGGAGATTGTTGTCCCATGGAGAACTTGCTGTCCACTATGACTCCAAGGTCTTTCTCCATGGAGCTGCTCTCCAGCATGGCAGCCCCTAACCTGTACTGGTGCCTGCTATTATTCCTCCCCAGGTGCATGACCCTCACTGGTCCTTATTGAACTTCTTGAGGTTTGCCTGCACCCAGCTCTCCAGCCTGTCCAGATCTTGTTGGATGGCTGCACAGCCTGACAGGATGTCAGCCACCCCTCACCCCTTAGTTTTGTATCATCAGCAAACTTGTTGATGGTACTCTCAGTTCCCTCATTCTGGTCATTAATAAGGACATTGAACAAAACTTGGCCCAGTACTGATCCCTGGGGAACACCACTGGCCACAGACCTCTTAGCTGACTCTGTGCTGCTTCTGAACTCTGTTGTTGAACCAGTTTGCAACCTGCCTTATGGACCAAGGGGCCCAAAACGGAACACAGTATTTGAGGTGTGGCTTCACCGCTGCTGAGTATAGGGAGACAATCACTTCCTCGGTCCTGCTGGCTACACTATTCCTGATACAGGCCAGAATGCTGTTGGCCTTCTTGGCCACCTGAGCACACTGCTGGCTCATGTTCAGCCAGCCATCAACCAGCAACCCCAGGTCCTTTTCCTCTAGGCAGCTTTCCAGCCACTGTTCCCCAAGCCTGTAGCATTGCATGGTGGCGTTGTGACCCAGGTGCAAGACCTGGCACATGGCCTTTTTGAATCTCATACGATAGATCATTGATCTGGCCCATTGATCCATCCTGTACAGATCCCTCTGCAGGGCCTTGCTACCTTTGAGCAGATCAACACTCACACCCAGTTTGGTGTTCTCTGCAAACTTACTGTCATGGATTGAGTTGAATCTGCTGCTATTATTAATACTATGCTGCAGTGATGCCACCTTCAAAATTGAGAGGACTAACTGGAGCAAAATTTTGTGGAGCTTGAAGTTCAGATTTCAGCATGGGAGGCTCCCTGTTCCAGTTGCTGGTGCTGTGTTCCATATTCTTGGGTGTTGGCTGCTTTCCACAGGCATGTGGGTGTGGGACAGCAGTGGGTTTGGTTTTCTGTTTTATGCTGGGTTTTTTTCACTGTGCTCCTTCTGTAAACAAGCTAAGCTAAGGTGATGACACATTGCATTATTAGATTAATTAGATTATTAGCTAGGGTGATTATGATAGCTTCTGTTATATTAAACTTTATCTTATATCTTTATCTGAACCCTGAATTTTGTGTGTTACTCTTCCCCTCATTTTTTTTGTCAAGGGAGCAAGCAGGTTAGCCCTTGTGCTAACCCATTACACTTACTGAGGATGTACTCAATCCCCTCATCCATGTCATTATCTTTAATCTCCATGGAAAGCAGGAATGTTAGTGAAGTTGTCAGGAAACAGTGCTTTGACACTTCATAAATTATTGCTGTCTACAACTACCTGAAGGGAGCTTGCAGCCAGGTGGGGGTTGGTCTCTTCTCCCAGGCAACCAGCACCAGAACAAGAGGACACAGTCTCAAGCTGCACTAGGGGAAGTTTAGGCTTGAGGTGAGGAGAAAGTTCTTCACAGAAAGAGTTGTTTGCCATTGGAATGGGCTGTCCAGGGATGTGGAGTCACAATCACTGGAGGTGTTTAGGAAGAGACTGGATAGGGTACTTGGTGACATGGTTTAGTTGATTAGATGGTGTTGGATGATAGGTTAGACTCAATTATCTCAAAGGTCTTTTCCAACCTGGTTAATTCTGTTCTATTCTATTCTATTCTATTCTGGGCATCATCTCACTCAGTCTTAGAGGGTTTTTAATACCCCATTCATCAGGTGCCCTGTTCTCCCCATGCACTCTAAGGCAAGATTTAGCATATTGTCCAGAGTCCAGAAATCCACTTGAACCACACCTGAAGTGTCTAGATTTTTTTTTTCCTTTTAAATAGGTCTGGATCCAAATCGTCTTTAAAGTGGGGATCTAGCAATTTTGGAGAATAATATTCATTTGAATTCAATAAACTACTTCAGCTGATACTATTCTTTTCTTGACAAAAAAAATAAAGGCAAAGAAGCTTATTTCATCAAAAAAATAAAGCAATGAACAAGGATCACATTAAGTCACATCACCTCATGTTTGTTGCAGGCTAAGAACAGAGTCATGAATGGTTACTAAGGTTCAGCTGATGTGTAGTGAAACCATGGTTATATGACCTGCATGCCTAGGTATCTCAGGGCACAGATAGGGTCACAGTATCACAGTATCACCAAGGTTGGAAGAGACCTCGAGGATCATAGAGTCCAACCTGTCACCACAAACCCCATGACTAGACCATGGCACCAGGTGCCAAGTCCAATCTCGTCTTGAAGACCTCGAGGGATGGTGACTCCACCACCTCCCCGGGCAGCACATTCCAATGACTAATGACTCTCGGTGAAGAACTTTCTCCTCCCCTTTTAGAAAGCTGAATTTAAGACCCCAAATCACTTAGTTTTTAAGAGCTACCATATCAATGGGAAAAAATGTTCAGGGTATTCTAAAGCAGAACTATGATGGGAAGTTCCCAGATAATGTTACGCTTATAGTAGGTAATAACATCACATCCTTTCTAGCTCCTATGATATGTAGGTGAAATAGAGAATTGGGATATTATTAACCTTAAGTATAATATTGCATTAGTTGAATTACATTGAGTCTTGAGGTTATTTTAATCCATTTAGGCAGGTGCAAATGGTATGGGACTTGAGGAGTTAAAGAGAAACATTCCATAAACTTGGAGCTGTTCGCTTGAAAGTCACTTATACTCTTGGGTGCAATATCTTCTGCAAAACTGAACCTGGCACAGTGTAATAGAGTAAAATTTTAGTAATAAATTTCTTTCCGAGTTCTCTGCCAGAAATATCAATTCATCAGCCAACAGTGAACTGCTGCAGACTTAGAAAAGCAAGAACTTGCCAATCCTGCCATCTACTGGAAGAATCCTACAACTGATTGTCCCCGCCGAGATAGGCGCCAGATCCATCGGCATACACAATCCCCGGGGAAAGGAGGGAGTTTTTAGATGTCCTATGGCAGAAGTCTGCCTTTCTAGCAGAGAGGTTCCTTGATAGCAGTATCTGCAGGAACAGGAGCGCACAACAGCTGTTTGCAATTTGTCTGTAAGCAACAATCCACATCCTGAAGTTCTCACTGAGTTTTATCCAGTCTCCCACTGATTTTGGTAATAATTTGCCTGACTAAAGATAGAATGGAAAATGAGCTAAGGCCTCACATGGCTAATAGTCAATTTAGGAACTAAATATACCATTACAAACTGTACATCAGATGCAATTAAGTGCTTTACAAGCTGTGCTTAGAAGGAAAATGCTAAACATATAATCTGTAGGAGTTTGCCTTTTTTATTATGTTTTTTTGGTAGCCATATTCTCTATATAAACCTGATAATCACATGATTTCAACTGAAAAGCCTCTTCCAGTGAACAAGTGCTTTATAGAGATAAAACAGCTTGGAAAACAGCTTATTTGTAGTTATTTAGTGTGTATTATGTTAGTGTGTGGCTATAGTCTTTCCTTCATCCTGCTCCCATTCCAGTTCTTCAGAGACCACAAGAGTCAGCCCCAATGAAAATCCTCCTAGGAAGGACAATTCAATTACTTCAAGCAACCCTACTTTAAAAACAAGGTAAGAAGTACCTGGGCTATTCAGAGGGAAAAGTAAACCAGCAAGTAATATAATACCTAGATAACTCACTGTCAGTCTCATTAACAACAGTCTCCTCAGTCTCCTCTAAAACCACACCAAAGTTGTCCTTTAGCTTTGTGCCAAGTAGTTGTATCATCATTGTTTAAGAGGTGGTTTCTTGTTTGGCCTGAGGCTTTTTTCCCCCATGAGCTCATGAATACTCCTGACCTCACCTTCTCAGCAAGAGAAATGGACTCTGAAAGAGTAAAAGAAATCATCGGAAAGGAAGAGAGATGTAAATACTGCAGAATGCAGAGACTATTTTTTTAAATTCTCATGATTTTATCCTTAAAAGATTTTGAATCTCCCTCCTACAAATTATTCTAGTAAAATGAAATGACACCAGCAGCCCAGCTGTGTCAGGCTTGGCAAAGGTTACATGCCATATTTTCTCAAAAAACATCCTACTTTGTGAGAGCACAAACTGCTACTGCTTCTCTGTCTTCTCCAGCGTGGTCATTTTCAGGTTCTTCTCTCCCACCAAACAACATGGGTGGCCAGCAGGAGCAGGGAAGTCATTCTGCCCCTGGACTCAGCACTGGTTACGCCACCCCTTGAGTCCTGTGCCCAGTTCTGGGCCCCTCAGTTTAGGAAAGATGTTGAGTTGCTGGAAGGTGTCCAGAGAAGGGCAACAAAGCTGGGGAGGGGTTTGGGGCACAAGCCCAATGAGGAGAGGCTGAGGGAGCTGAGGTTGCTCAGCCTGGAGAGGAGGAGGCTCAGAGGAGACCTTGCTGTCTACAACTACCTGAAGGGAGGTTGTAGCCAGGTGGGTGTTCGTCTCTTCTCCCAGGCAACCAGCAGTTGAACAAGAGGACACAGTCTCAAGCTGCACCAGGGGAGGTTTAGGCTGGATGTTAGGAAGAAGTTCTTTGCAGAAAGAGTGATTGGCCATTGGAATGTACTGCCCAGGGAGGTGGTGGAGTCACCATCACTGGAAGTGTTTAAATAGAGACTGGATGAGGCACTTAGTGCCATGGTTTAGTTGATTAGATGGTGTTGGGTGATAGGTTGGTCTTGATGGTCTCTGAGGTCTCTTCCAGCCTGTTTAATTCTGTATTTCCTGTTCTAAGTATGCTTCCAGAAGCTACATTATTACTGTGCTCAACAGTTACAGGGTTTCATTTTCCAAGCAGTCTGTAGAATAGCAACAAATCATGGAAAATCTAATCCCCTAAACCCTAATGTTTTAAACTGAATTTGGGTTTAAGGAAAAGAGAAGGTAAAACAGAATTTAGACAATACCTTCTCAAATATATTGTGTATTTTTTATGTTGTTGCTAACTGAATTAAAAGCAGTAAGAGAATAGGCCTTTATTGGTGTTCTGAGATCACCTTGTAAACGTTTTCCATTATGGTTCACTAATTCGGCAAGTGAGGACTTAAATAGTAGCACAAAGACAAGGATATCAGACATCTGTTTATGTAGGCACAATGACATTCTCCTGCAATAGTCAGTAAGAAACAGTGGAAAGAACTGTAATTACTAAGGTAGGATATGTGGGGGGAAAAAATACGTTCTCCCTTCAGTTCTGCTTGTCCTTCCATGTTGTACTTTTTGCTACTCTATTTGTTATTTCACTATTAATGCTTTATCTTCAAACAAGGCTAAAGACACAGGGCCAAATTCTTAGCTTTCTTAGCTGATTGAGATAGCTTCATTGTACTGTACCACCTTATACCACTGGAGGGGGTCTATCAAAAGCAAAATCACAGATTTAACTTCATAGACAAAATATCTCAGCTGGAACTGGAGGCTCAGCAGCACAAAGAAGTTGCATCTGTCAGTAAATGCTATATATGACTATTTACTATAACATATGTATGAAAACTTACAGTAGGCAAAAATACTATCATAGAATCAATAAGGCTGGAAGAGATCTCAAGGATCATCAAGTCCAACCTGTCACCCAGCACCTCATGACTACTAAACCATGGCTTCAAGTTCTACATCCAATCCCCTCTTGAACACCTCCAGGGATGGTGACTCCACCACCTCCCTGGGCAGCCCATTCCAATGACGAATGACTCTCTTTGTGAAGAACTTTCTCCTCTCCTCCAGCCTAAACTTCCCCTGGCGCAGCTTGAGACTGTGTCCTCTTGTTCTGGTGCTGATTGACTGGGAGAAGAGACCAACTCCCTCCTGGCTACAACCTCCCTTCAGGTAGTTGTAGACAGCAATGAGGTCTCCCCTGAGCCTCCTCTTCTCCAGGCTAAACAACCCCAGCTCCCTCAGCCTCTCCTCATAGGGCTTGTGCTTGAAGCCTCTCACCAGCTTTGTTGCCCTTCTCTGGACACATTCAAGAGCCTCAATGTCCTTAAATTGAGGGGCCCAGAGCTGGACACAGGACTCAAGGTGTGACCTAACCAGTGCTGAGTACAGGGGCACAATGACTTCCCTGCTCCTGCTGGCCAGACTATTCCTAATGCAGGCCAGGATGCCATTGGCCATCTTGGCCACCTGGGCACACTGCTGGCTCATGTTCAGCCAGCTGTCAATCGGTACTCCCAGGTCCTTTTCTGTCTGGCTGCTCTCCATCCACTTTGACCCCAGCCTGTAGAACTGCATGGGGTAGTTGTGCAGCACCCAGCACTTGGACTTGTTGAATGCCATCATGTTGGACTTTGCCCATCTGTCCAACCTGTCAAGGTCCCTCTGCAGAGCCCTTCTACCCTCTTACAGACCAACACCTGCTCCCAACTTGTTGTCATCTTCAAATTTACTGAAGACTGACTCAATCCCCTCATCCAGATCGTCAGTGAAGATACTGAACAGGACTGGGGCACACCACTACTGACTGGCTGCCAGCTGGATGTGGCACCATTCACCACCACTCTCTGGGCTCAGCCCTCCAGCCAGTTCCTAACCCATCTCAGAGTGCTGCTGTCCAAGCCAGGGGCTGACAGCTTGGCCAGGAGTTTGCTGTGGGGGAAGGTGTCAAAGGCTTTGCTGACGTCCGGGTAGACAACATCCACAGGCCTCCCCACATCCACCAGGCAGTCACCTGATCATAGGAGATCAGGTTGTTGAGACAGGACCTGCCCCAAATCCATGTTGGTGGGACCTGATCCCTTGGCCATCCTTCAGGTGTGCAGTGATTGCCCCCAAGATGACCTGTTCCATAATCTTGCCTGACACTGAGGTCAGGCTGACAGGCCTGTAGTTTCCAGTGGTTTTTCCTAAAGCAAACTCATGGCATAGTCTCTTCCCTCATTTCTTTGGTAAATCCACTATACTAGGCTTTTCTGCGTGACAGTAAGTCTTTGATTCAGCTGTAACGTACCTTTAAATCTTTGTGAGAGGTTTTACAGCTGCTAAGCATGTAGCCCTATCAGACTAAAAATATATTGGCTCATTTTAAGAACCTGAATAACAGAATTAAGAAGTCCTGAGCTTGATTGTCCTCTGAACTGTGCCATCTCTAACAATGTATGCTGGGGCTGCTTAGCCTGGAGAAGAGGAGGCTCAGAGGAGACCTTATTGCTGTCTACAATTACCTGAAGGGAGATTGTAGCCAGGTGGGGGTTGGTCTCTTCTCCCAGGCTACTAGCACCAGAACAAGAGGACACAGTCTTAAGCTGCACCAGGGGAGGTTTAGGCTGAATGTTAGGAAGTTCTTCCCAGAAAGAGTGATTGCCCATTGGAATGGGCTGCCCAGGGAGGTGGTGGAGTCACCATCACTGGAGGTGTTTAGGGAGAGACTGGATGGGGTGCTTGGTGCCATGGTTTAATTGATTAGATGGTGTTGGGTGATAGGTTGGAGTCAATGATCTCAAAGGTCTTTTCCAACCTGGTTTTTCTATTCTATTCTATGCTATGTTATGCTATGTTGTGCTATGCTATGCTGTGCTGTGCTGTGCTGTGCTATTCTGTTTTATCTGTTTATCTGTTTTATCTGAAGAACACAGTCCTCCATACTGAAAAGAGAGAGGAGATAATAGAGTGGAAAAGTAACCTACTTACTTTGTTTGGTACACAAGTATACTTTCTTTTCTCAGGACCCCACCAAAGTCAAGTACTTCTGTTCCTCTAACTGGAGACAACCAGGCTGATGCTGACATCCTAGCTTTCATTAAAGCAAGACAGAACATCCTACAAAAGAAAGGTAAATCCTGCCAAAAAATAGGAAGCCAAGCCAGAATCTCCAGTACAGTGTTTTAAGCCAAAATAGCTTTAGTTCACATTTACAATGAAGCAAGTGGCTTAAGTTTTACTACCTTATCTTATCAGCTGTTCTAAGTACTTGAGGTTCTTAACACGTATTTAATGTAGTAGCTCAATGCTGCAGTGTAAAACTATGAAGGCTGTCCTTCTCAGCCATCACCAGTGAACTTCTGGTGCATGCATGTCTGTGCATCTTGCATAATGTATTTGTTTACACTTAAGTAAATTAATTTGACTGTGTTTTCTTGATGTCTACAAAAAAAAAAAATACCTCCACTTTTTTCTGTATACTTTTTCTGGCCTGGTTTGCAGCTGTTAAAAATTTAGCTGCAACAATGGACACCAAAGATTGCACAAATGATTGCACTGTGTCTCATGTGGTAGACTGGCCCTCTGCATCTAGAAGAGTATGCCCTTAACAGGTATTTCCCTATATCAAGGTCTAGTGAAACTTTCTATGGGTATTTGTCACTAAGCCAGGCACTGAGTACAATCATAGGTAGGCAATAAAGTTCATTCTTTGGTGTAGATAAGTACACAGGAAGCAGAAAGCAATAAATACACAGCAGTGGCACTGCAAGGTAGCCTAAAAGTGCTAAAAGTAATTCATCATGATAAAGAAAAATGACACATGATTTTTATTGTTTTCTTTCTTTATCTATCTATCTATCTTAGTTTCTAGTGGCAGCAACCAATTAGAGATGAAAGTGTTAGCAGTCAGTGGAGCAATAACTTTCCATTAGCGCTTGAGTGCTGATGACAGCATTATTCAACAAGCTGTCAGCTCCTGGCAGATGGTGTTAGCATTGTCACAAAGTGAGGTTTCAGTGTCATACTGCTTATCAGAAAACTGTCAGATAAACACACAGTGGCAGAAAGAAACAGCCTCCCTTACACTCACCTAAAACAAACACTTAACATACATGGGCTTTGGGATCCCTGTTTTTCTTTATTTAGAAAAGCTGTTGTCAGGTTTCTTCCACAAGTTGAATTTATAGGCAGCTCACCAGAGCACAGTTAGAGACAAGCACACACAAGAAACTTTTCAGGCCTTTAGAAGGACCAAATATGCTTCATTCATGTGAAACACAGTAATCTTAACTAACAACAACTCATCTTGTCCTGTGGTGGTGGGGTCACCGTCGCTGGGGGTGTTCAGGGCGAGGCTTGACAGGATGCTTGGTTGTATGGTTTAGTTGATTGGGTGGTGTTGGGTGATGGGTTGGACATGGTGATCTCGAGGGTCTCTTCCAACCTGGTTAATTCTATTCTATTCTATTCTATTCTATTCTATTCTATTCTATTCTATTCTATTCTATTCTATTCTATTCTAAATCATACCATATCATGCATGTCTCTCTCAAATGCCTTTTCTGTCCCTTTCAGCCATGGGCTGTTATTGCCACCAGATTCAGAAGGGACTAGGTATTATCAACTTTGACAACTATTAGACCCCAAGTTATAAAAGGGATTTTTGCAGAATAAAGGACATTCAACACATGGAATTGTTCTGAAGTTCACTTAAATATGTGCTACATGCTGCCCTAAGTAGCCAAAAAGTAGCAGTGCCTATCACTAAGCATGGGCAGGGGAGTAAGAAGTAAAGAGGCTTCCTAAGTACAACTTGCATATTACAAACATGTAGGTACCTGATGTGTCATAGGTAAGAGACAGCTCAGCAGGAAGTTCTGAGGAAGATTTGGAGTTAACCTGGCAGATAAAAGATGGCTTTTATTCCTTGACTGCTTGTGAGGAAGAGAAAAACCTCACAGATCTGAAGGATGGAGCCAGTGATAGCAGGAACCATTGATTGGGGGGGAAAACTGTAAATTCTAATTTAGCAAGGCAAAGGAAGGTAAAAGCTATGGATTAGTACTACTAAGGAAATATTTCATGCTTCAGCACTGCAGTGAAAGCTGAAGACATTTATGTGGTGCAGTGGTAGCCTTTCTAACTGGGAGAAGAAAATGGGCAGCAAAACTCTGTTATTCCCATATCTGTGATAGTCTTATGCATCCCCTCTTCCTGTGAGCACATCACTCATTCCTGATTTATTTCTAGACTAGAAGGAAACAAGAGGTTCAGTAACTGCTCTAGTGTTTGTGCATTGTTGGCTCTATGGAGTTTCTAACAACAGTTGCATCCAGTGCAAACAACTGGAGAAATTTCTTCTTGGAAGTGAGGATGGGGATTTAGTTTTATGCATAAAGGAAAGCTATCAGAGGAAGTGGAGAGTTAAGCAGAAAGGAAGAGTAGAAGAAGAAAGAATGTATTCTGACTGAATATTTTTTGGGGGAAAAGTTATGTGCTACCAGTCTCACACAAAACTTTTCCTCGATAAATTTCAAACATATACAAAATAAACCACAAAGAAATTAATTGCCCAGAGTCACTGAGTTGCATCAAACAGCTTCTTATGGAAGCTAAGGGTACTGATTCCAGTACTCTCTTGTCTCCTCCTCAAATTCTCCATCTGAGATGGAGAAGCATTTCTTCATTTTCAGGCCCCATCCTGTTCAATCTCTTTATTGATGATCTGGATGAGGGGATTGAGTCCATCATCAGTAAATTTGCAGGTGACACCAATCTGGGAGCAGGTGTTGATCAGTTAGAGGGTAGGAGAGCTTTCAGAGGGACCTTGACAGGCCGGAGAGATGGGCAGAGTCCAAGGGCATGAGATTTAACACATCTAGGTGCTGGATTCTACACATTGGCCACAACAACCCCATGCAGTGCTACAGGCTGGGGTCAGAGTGGCTGGAAAGTGGCCAGGCAGAAAGGGACCTGGGGGTACCGGTCAATAGTAGGCTGAACATGAGCCTGCCTAGGTGGTCAAGAAGGCCAATGGCATCCTGGCCTGCATCAGGAATATTGTGGCCAGCAGGAGCAGGGAAGTCATTGTGCCTCTGTACTCAGCACTGGTTAGGCTACACCTTGAGTCCTGTGTCCAGTTCTGGGCTCCTCAGTTTAGGAAAGATGTTGAGTGGCTGGAATGTGTCCAGAGAAGGGCAACAAAGTTGGTGAGGGGTCTGGAGCACAAGCCCTTTGAGGAGAGGCTGAGGGTTGCTGGGGTTGCTTAGCCTGGAGAAGAGGAGGCTCAGGGGAGACCTTATTGCTGTCTACAGCCACCTGAAGGGAGGTTGTAGCCAGGTGGGAGTTGGTCTCTTCTCCCAGGCACCCAGCACCAGAACAAGAGGACACAGTCTCAAGCTGCACCAGGGGAAGTTTAGGCTGGAGGTTAGGAAGAAGTTCTTCATAGAAAAAGTGATTGGCCATTGAAATGTGCTGCCCAGGGAGGTGGTGAAGTCACCATCACTGGAGGTGTTTAGGAAGAGACTGGATGGGGCGCTTGGTGCCATGGTTTAGTTGATTAGGTAGTGTTGGGTGATAGGTTGGACTTGATGATCTCGAAGGTCTCTTCCAACCTGGTTAATTCTATTCTATTCTATTCTATTCTATTCTATTCTATTCTATTCTATTCTATTCTATTCTATTCTATTCTATTCTATTCTATTCTATTCTATTCTATTCTATTCTATTCTCCACACAAAGTGTACTGCAGGTAACAACATGAGAAAGCACAGGTTCAGCCAAACCAAAGTCTGCTAGGCCTAAAATATGTCAACATGCTTACTGCACTTTCCTTTATTGATCCTCACCCTTTCACACTGTTAAATCAGTATCTTAGAGGCAAACTCAGGGCCCCACTTTACACTATCTAGGAGTGGGGAAAAATGTGTGCAGAAGCCAACGAAGTGGAAAATAAGGCTCACAAACAGAAAGCATGGGAATGCTCAGTATCCTTAGTAACAATAATTCAAGGGAGGGAATGATAGGTCCCAGTGGAGATTATTACCTCAAGGTTTATAGGTTATTACCATTTGGTTTCAAAACAGAGCAGAATTAAAGCAGGTACATACAAAGGAGCTTGCTGGGATTATTAGAGCATTGTAGTTACATTGGAAAGCTTCTTTCAAAGGGCTATTCTGCAAACACACTTTTGTGGCCTTATTTAGTTTCAAAGTAGGGAAATTAAAATACAGAAGGGTAGATGAATGTCTTTTTGTCTTGAAAGTTTTAAATTAACAAGATTTGTGTGTGTGTGTGTTTGTGTGTCTCTGATGTTTGTTTTAAAACTGACAAGACAACCTGAACTATATCCTAATGTATTCTTTTTCTCCTTTCAGGCTTGGGAAACAAATGAAATTCTTGTTGCAGTCCACTATTTCCATCTAGAAACAGTTAATGGCCTTTATTCTTTCCCTTCCTCTTCTTTTTAAAAACAGGTATGAATAGACTTCAGGTTTAATTGGTAAAGGTATAGAAATTACTTGTCTTCGGCAGCAAAATCCATTGCTCCAAAGAATTATACTCAGTATCTTCAGCTTGCATTAAGATTAAGCAAGACTAAAATAACCAATGAAGAGTTTGGCAAATATGTTTGTTTATTGAGATTCATTGTATGTTTTCCAAATGTTAAATTTACCTAGTGAATTAATAGTCTTCTGCATCTTAATCTGGGGAATGCCTGTTGTCACTGATGGTAGTTTTGTTTGCATCAATATGCATAAAGCTGTAGTAATGACACCCATTTAGCATCCAGAGATGTCTGAGCAAAACCTGCATTTTCCTGGGTTACAAAATTCTATACAATTTGATCTCAGACCTTTTGCTGCTTTAATTTGTCTTTTCCTCCTAAGGAATGACTCTCAATAAGGGTAAAGCAACACAGGGCAAAGACTTGTGGAACACAAATGAGATGTGAAAATGTAACTGCAGTTAGACCTTATATAGAATGTAAGGTCACTGTTGACTCCATACTACTTTATTGCATAATATCTGGTTATGCAATAACTTCTTTTACACTTCAGAATAGAACAAGTTCAAAAATGCAGTGTAAAATACAGTCTATTTCTCTGAGATACCCAGAATTGCAGACTGAAGTCATCATTTTTCATGGTAGTGTTAAGGTTACACTTGTGCATTTGGAAGAGTTTGTGTTGTTCACATAAAGATCTAGCAATATATTGACAGAAGTCACATATCACTCTGGATGTCTATTTGCTTAAGTTCTTGCTAATTAACTCTGTGGCAAATCCATAATTATTCAGGAGTACATGGTGAATTGGTATGTTTAAGTCTACAGAAGGTGTATGTTCAAATTAACAAGTAAGACACAATTGGTTAAGAAATATTGCAGTGATAGCTTTTTAATTTTAACTTTGTGTAACAGTCAGCACAGCCAACACATTAATTGTAAGCTTTATGCAGTATTTAGACTATACAAGGTGAGATAAAATTCAAATCTGCTGTTGCTTTGGGAAGAGAGAGTTCAAAGATTTGACTGGAGGCGGGAAAATTCAGTCTTCCCCCTTTTGTATGTCTGCTTTGTTGGAGATTATATTAAAGTGTCCTTCTGCCAGAATCTTTATCTGTCTGTCTTTCTTCTTCTTTTGTACTCTGTTATATACAAGCACTGTCCAGTTCTGGGCCCCTGAGTTTAGGAAGGATGTTGACTTGCTGGAACGAGTCTAGAGAAGGGCAACAAAGTTGGCGAGGGGTTTGGAACACAAGCCCTATGAGGAGAGGCTGAGGGAGCTGGGGTTGCTTAGCCTGGAGAAGAGGAGGCTCAGGAGAGACCTTATTTCTCTCTACATCTACCTGAAGGGAGGTTGTAGCCAGGCAGAGGTTGGTCTCTTCTCCCAGGCAACCAGCACCAGAACAAGAGGACACAGTCTCAAGCTGCACCAGGGGAGGTTTAGACTGGAGGTTAGGAAGAAGCTCTACACAGAGAGAGTGATTGCCCATTGGAATGTGCTGCCTGGGAGGTGGTGGAGTCACCATCGTTGGAGGTGTTTAGAAGGAGACTTGATAGGGTGCTTGGTGCCATGGTTTAGTTGATTAGGTGGTGTTGGATGATAGGTTGCATGTGATGATCTCGAAGGTCTCTTCCAATCTGGTCTATTCTATTCTATTCTATTCTATTCTATTCTATTCTATTCTATTCTATTCTATTCAAAAATATACACTGAATTAATGTTTACAGAGATTCATTGAGGAGAGCAGGGCCACCATCCTGCTGGAGAAGAACCAGAGGCTCCAAAATGTTGCTGGGTGAAGCAACTATCTTTTTTGGCTCTCCGTAAAATCCCCATCATGATTAATTTATTTGAAGATGTCCAGAAAAAGAATTACTAGTACAACAGCTCATTCCTTATGACATGGAATAATTTCCAATAGCTTTATTGAATCATTTCCAATAGCTTTCAGTAACTGGTTAAGAGAAGGATCTCAGCACCATCCTGGCATGTTCTATGTGACACTACAACTAATACAATACAAATTTGTATTCAGTACTTTGTTCTCATTTTGCCATACACATAACTCACAGAGAGAAATGATTGCTTGCTTTCCTGTTTCAAAATTCTTTAGCCTTCTTTTAAGGTGTTGTAAAATTGGTGTGAAATTCAGTCACTATCAGCAAAGTAATATCTGAGATTAAGATTATACCATACACATAAGAAGACCTTGGAGTTTTAAAAACAGACTAAACTATATAAACTTCTAATAATAGACTAAACTATGCTAATAATAGACTAAACTAACTCTAGAACCAAATAAATATATTAATATATATATGTTTATAAATACATATATATACACATATATGTATATTTTAGAATAGAATAGAATAGAATAGAATAGAATAGAATAGAATAGAATAGAATAGAATAGACCAGGTTGGAAGAGACCTTCAAGATCATTGCATCCAACCCATCATCCAACACCACTTAATCAACCCAACTATGCAACCAAGCACCCTATCAAGTCTCCTCCTAAACACCTCCAATGATGGTGACTCCACCACCTCCCCAGGCAGCACATTCCAATGGGTAATCACTCTCTCTGTGAAGAATTTCTTCCTGACATCCAGCCTAAACCTCCCCTCGTGCAGCTTGAGACTATGTCCTTTTGTTCTGGTGCTAGTTGCCTGGGAGAAGAGACCAACCCCCTGCTGGCTACAACCTCCCTTCAGGTAGTTGTAGGCAGCAGTGAGGTCTCTAGAAACTCTAAAGACGCTGCAAGTTTGTACTGTCATTCTTGTGCACACAATTATTTTTAGTGTTTTTTTCATCTTTCTGCAGAAACACTGCTTTGTATGTCAGCCCCAGGACAAATCACATATTCTGTGTATCTATTAAAGTTCTTTCCCGTTCTTTGTTGTATTACCTATTAAGCAAATTTATTTTCTCAAATAATAATAGTGGTAAAGATGATAACAGCTCACCTGAAAGTTGATTAGAAATCATTTCACATGGCCAACCAAACAGGATATACTTTTAATGTTGAAGTACTTTGAGTAGGAATGTCTAAAATATTGAGGTAAACACACCTTGACAATTTTACTGACTCAATTCCAAAAACCCTTCAGAAAATTAAGTTCCTAAAAGTAAGCCCCAAGTAAGTAAGTAAGCCTTTTTTCTAAGGCATATCTTAGGCTGCCAAGTTTGGCAGTTGGAATGCTTTGTTTGAATTGAGTTGAACAGAATGTGGCATAAAAGACATTCAGTGCTGTACTTGTTCATTTATGACTTAATTGATAGTTTCATACTATTAATTGTGAAACCTATTTCAGCTGTGGGAATTTGTCTCAGCCTGTGCCTCAGCCCAGCTATGCCTATGTGTGTGCGTCCATTCCAGAAAACCAGTAGGCTAGCATTCTCTTGGACTGGTAGACATAGGTCTTATAAACTACATGACAAACATCTGTATCTCTCACCAGAGACAGCCCTGCTAGCATAACAGACAGTTGTGCAATATTCCAGGCTTCTCTGCCTATAACATTTCACAAGGTGTGGAATAACAAGCTGTGCCTTTTAATTATGGAAATCAGATGTAAGAGAAAAGTTCTTGTTAATACTCTGAAAGTAATTATCTTCTTTAGCACACACCAAGAGGTATTCCATCAGTCAAAAGTAGTTGGACATCTCAGTTGCTTCAGATCAGTTTGCTTTCACAATGTTATTGCATTGTTTGGTGATATCAATGCCACTATAGCTTCTGTCCTCCAAATGTTTTGTATCAGCTAAAAAGAAATAGTAGAGCACCAAAGCTCCGAGTCCCTGCTGTTGAACTTTACTAAAATCTTTCTGTCCCCTGATCAAGAGAGTGATCCCAAAGTCCAAGAAGTTTTTCTGGCAGTTCTCAACAATACTTTTCAGAGTGACAAGTGGCCTTCTGCTGCTGGTCAGTCATCATCTTCTGGGCAGAGATGACTGATCCTAGGCTAAGAGCACAGTTCAGCTGTCAAGTACAGGGATTTTCCCAGATACCCATATGAATGAAATCTTTTAAGTCTTTGAGCACTACTGCTGTTTGAAGGTATGTGAAAAACAATCTGAATACTAAGAATAGGATGGGTGTCTCTATCCAGAACATTGTAATGGGAAGGGAGTTTTATAACAAAGTTGCAGCCCTAGACACACAGCCCTCTTGCCCCGTGTATGTTTTCTTCCAGAAGCAGTGTGGCATACATGACGCCGGTCATAAAGCTCTTCCTACAGAAATATATGCAAGCCCAGCTCATTTCCAGTGCATGATAATCATTTAGGCTCTCATGAGTGAACCTCTAATGCTTTTTTAGCTAACAATTAACCTTAAGCCATCCTTCCCCCTTACGCATTGGGATTAAAAGGCCATACGGAGACTGCAAGCAGTAGGAACGAGTGGTTAATTCTCTAACTCTATGGACTAAGGAGCGGAGTCATCTGGCAAAGAATTCAGGAGCAGCAGGACAGGCAGTGAGGGGACCGATCTCATTAGGGTTAGAAGAGAAAGAGAAGGTCTGACTTGTGACCAAGCTGAATTCAGGATGTTCATGAATTTCATCATGCTGTTTTCACTGGTACCAGCAAAGTTTGTATGGTACAGACAGCGACTATTGACTTCTCCATTTATTCAGGTCTGTAGTCTTTTTTGTTCTGGGAAGTCTGCTGTAATTAGAGACTTTGTAGTGTTTTCTTGTACAGAAGTCTAATATTTAGAGTAGGGCTTTACTTGACAAGACTTTAAAAGCCTGTGATCCTATATTTGTGTGACCCTGGGTAAGTCATTCAACCACAGTTTTGCTTCAGCTTCCCAGCCTGGAAAACAAAACCAATCTCAGAGGGCTTGTGCCAGGCTTCATTCATTTGATTGGAGTCTTTGGATAACAGTTTTTTTAATAGGAGACAAATAGTATTCACATTCTTATTAATCCATAAATGTTCTTCCCTTCATTTGGTTGGAGAAAAAATGTGGAGGGATAAAATTTGCCTGTTAGTCTAATTTTATATAGGCCTATATGCAGTAGCTGGCAACACAGGTGTGTGATTCCTGAGTGTCCTGGGTAGCACAAGGTTTGGAGCAGCATCCTGTTAACTACTGAGAAGGGACTGGCAGCCACAGAGCAGCAGCATGCCCCTCTTCACTCTACACAACCAGCGGATCAGCTGGACTCCTCTCCTGGTTGTGGGGTATCTCTTTTACCTCCTCCTGGGTGCTATGGTGTTCCAGCTGCTAGAGAAGCAGGCAGAAAGTCACTTTCGGGACCAGTTCCAGCTGGAGAAGCTCAGGTTCCTGCAGAACTACACATGCTTGGACAGACAAGCCCTGGAGCAGTTTGTACAGGTAAGAGGAATAGGTTCCCATTATTTTGACTCAAGCATTATTTTGGTTAGAAGAAATTACACTGTTGTGGCCAAGCATGTTGTAAATTGATCTGCCATCAAGAACTAACTGTACAAAGAAAAGGCAGAGGTTTCTCGAGCCCATTCACATACCTCTTTATCTTGATCTTGCACTTCTTTATTTTCCCAGTCATGAACTCACCAAATCTGCTGAGGCACCTTTGTACTACCTAGAAAAATTTCAGCTTCGTGGTTTTCAGTTCCCTTATTAATCATCACAAGGGAGTAATGTGTGGGGACAAAAACCAAGAGTCAAACGTACAAGAAGTAGGTTGCCCTTCCAGGCTTCTGCAGTCCAAACCTGTGCAAATTCTGCCTTTATTTTGTACTAGAAATCATCTGCTAGCTTTGAAGGTGGTCCTTCACATTCAAACACCTAAAGAAAAGGTAAGTTCACCATCATGAACTGTGTTATAAGAGATAAAGGGCTCTTGCTCAGTATGGGCTGTCCATTAACAACATCTTCAATTACTTTTACTCTATTCCTCAAAACTGGATAAAGATGTATTACTGGACCTTCCTTGGTATAATAGGCATATTCTCATTCTAGTACTGCAAGGATTGGACAGAAATCCTTTAAATACCACTTTCTTCATGTTCAAATTCTTTCAAATTGCAGAGCTGGGTATCTAAATAGTTTGAACTCTTTCTACTGCATCATTAAATCTGATAGTTAAGAATCACAGTTAAAGAATCATAGAATCAATAAGGTTGGAAGAGACCTCAAAGATCATTAAGTCCAACCTATCACCCAACACCTCATGACTACTAAACCATGGCACCAAGTGCCACGTCCAATCCCCTCCTGAACACCTCGAGGGATGGTGACTCCACCACCTCCCTGGGCAGCACATTCCAATGGCCAACAACTCTATCTGTCAAGAATTTTCTCCTCACCTCGAGGCTAAACTTCCCCTGGTGCAGCTTGAGTCTGTGTCCTCTTGTTCTGGTGCTGGTTGTCTGGGAGAAGAGACCAACCCCCTCCTGGCTACAACCTCCCTTCAAGTAGTTGTAGACAGCAATGAGGTCTCTAGAAACTCTAAAGATGCTGCAAGTTTGTACTGTCCAAGTCAAAGGACTTTCACATCCCCTGATCAAAAGCATAAGCTTTCAATCGACAAAAAGCCCAGATTCTGTAGATGGATTTAAGCAAACAGTGAATTTCAGCTAAGCAAGGGAAATGCAGGTGCATGAACCTCTGTCTAAAATGACAAAGTTCTGTTTACTAATACTGTGATGTATTCCCTGTGGGATATTTGCTATTAGCCAGAAAATGACTGCCGTTTTCAAGAAATTAGGTGCCTAAAAACATGCCCTACTTTCTTTCCAGCTTCACCAGTTGATGATATTACCTGCCTTTCCTTTACCTCTGTGATAATGGTTATAAAGAAGAAAACCCTGATTCTCATTCTAAACCAAATACATCATAGTATTGAAAGGTTTAGTTAAACCTCTGGTACCCTAGAAAACTTAGGAAGGGTTCACATGTGTAGAATCTTTCTCTGGCTTGAGTGAAGCTTCCTTAGCACTGCTTTGCTACTCAGAGAATCACATTTTGCTGCGTGTCTGCTGGATTGGATACATTTCTCTGGTAAACTGTTCCAGACAAAACCAGCTGAGGGCACCAAGTTATCACCTACTATGCACCAAGCTTCAAAGTACTTAGACTTTATAGTCTTTAAGGTAAATGTAAGTGCAGGTGACCTCTGACTCATTTTGTCATCTATAAGACCTCTTAAGACAGCTATTACTAATAGTAGGGAATAGAACTCTTTCCATATTAGATCTCTGAACTCTAAAGCAGGGAAGCAATCATGTCTCTGTACATCTTAACAGTATGGTTAAGGCTGCGTGTTCATCAGATCAGCAATTCCAGTCTGAAAAGTCACAGTATTCAGGCTGTGGTGAGAGACAGCCAATAGATTCAGCCTGCTCAGCTGACAAGTATAAGGTAGTGGTGTTCTGCTCAGTTCCCTCAGTGGCAGGGGAGTACACTGAGAGGAACGGGAGAACCCACACCATCAACAAGTGGCTCAGGGAATGGTGCCAGCGGAGGAACTTTGGTTTCTTTGATCATGGGGCTACTTTTACGGCACCTGACCTGCTGGGTCCTGATGGGGTGCATTTATCTAGAAGGGGCAAGAGAGTCCTAGCACTAGAGTTGGCAGGACTCATTAGGAGGGCTTTAAACTAGGTCTGAAGGGGGTGGGTGAAGACATCGGTCCCTCTGCAAAGGTAAGAGTAGAGCACAAGGTAGGGTCAACTGAGAGGTGAGGAGCCCAGCTGCAGTGCATGTACACCAATGCACGCAGCCTAGGTAATAAGCAAGATGAGCTGGAGGTCCTAATCCACCAGGGCAACTATGATATAGTTGCCATCTCAGAAACATGGTGGGACAACAGGCACGATTGGAGTGCTACACTGGGGGGCTACAGGCTCTTTAGGAGGGATAGGCGAGGGAGGAGAGGAGGAGGGGTGGCTTTGTATATTAGGGAGACACTTTCTGCCTCAGAACTTGAGGTGGAAGATGAGGGAATTGAGAGCCTGTGGGTTAAAATCAGAGGGCAGCCCAACAAATCTGACATCCTGGTTGGAGTCTGTTATAGACCACCCAACCAGGATGAGGAGGCTGATGAATTATTCTATAAACAACTGGAAGCTGTTTCAAGATCATCAGATCTTGTCCTCGTGGGGGACTTCAACCTGCCGGATATCTGCTGGGAACTTAATTCAGCAGAGAGAAGGCAGTCCAGAAGATTCCTGGAGCGGATAGAGGATTGCTTCCTGACGCAGCTGTTAAGTGAGCCTACCAGGGGACAGGCTCTGCTTGACTTGCTGCTCTCCAATAGGGAAGGGCTAGTGGGAGATGTGACCGTGGGAGGCTGCCTAGGGTGCAGTGACCACGAGATAGTGAAGTTTTCAATATGCAGGGAGATAGGGAGGAGAACCAACAGAACCTTCACCTTGGACTTCCGGAGGGCAAACTTCAGCCTCTTTAAGAAACTTATTTGTAAAGTTCCCTGGGTACCAACCCTCATGAACCGAGGGGTCCAGGAGGGTTGGACCTACTTCAAACAGCAGCTCTTGAAGGCACAGGAACTGGCGGTCCCCATGTGCCGAAAGATGAGCCGGCGGGGAAGGCGACCGGCCTGGATGAGCAAGCAGCTCCTGGAGGATTTAAGGGGAAAAAAGAGGCTGTATCACCTTTGGAAGGAGGGGAAGGCTTCTCGAGGTATGTTTAATGAAGTGGTTAGACTATGTAGGAATAAAATTAGAGAGGCAAAGGCCCAGCTGGAACTGAAGCTGGCCACCTCTGTGAAAGATAATAAAAAGCAATTTTACAAATATATCAACGCTAAAAAGAAGGGCAAGAAGAACCTCCACTCCTTACTGGACCTGGAGGGGAACATGGTGACCAAAGATGAGGAAAAGGCTGAGGTCCTGAACGCCTTCTTTGCCTCAATGTTTAACAGCAAGGTAGGAGTCCAGGATGAGTGGCCTCCTGAGCTGGGTAATAGGGTCGGGGAGCAGTGTAATGCCCCAGAAATCCATGAGGAATTAGTCCGGGACCTGCTGAGCCACTTGGACACCCATAAGTCCGTGGGACCGGATGGGATCCATCCTAGGGTGCTGAGAGAGCTGGCAGATGAGCTGGCCAAGCCGCTCTCCATCATTTTCCTCCAGTCCTGGCTCACTGGAGAGGTCCCAGATGACTGGAAACTGGCCAATGTGGTCCCCATCCACAAGAAGGGACGGATGGAGGAACCTGGAAACTACAGACCAGTCAGCCTGACCTCAGTGCCAGGGAAAGTGATGGAGCAGATTATCCTGGCGGCAATAACTGCGCACCTGAAGGATGGCCAAGGGCTCAGGTCCAGCCAACATGGATTTAGGAAGGGCAGGTCCTGCCTCTCCAACCTGATCTCCTTCTATGCCCAGGTGACCCGTCTGGTGGATGTGGGGAGGCCTGTGGATGTAGTCTATCTGGACTTCAGCAAGGCCTTTGACACCGTCCCCCACAGTAAACTGCTGGCTAAGCTGTCAGCTCGTGGTTTGGACCACAACACTCTGTGCTGGGTTAGGAACTGGCTGGAGGGCCGAGCCCAGAGAGTGGTGGTGAATGGTGCCACATCCGGCTGGCGGCCAGTCACCAGTGGCGTCCCTCAGGGATCAGTGCTGGGCCCCATCCTCTTCAACATCTTCATTGATGATATAGATGAGGGGGTTGAGTCAGTCATCAGCAAGTTTGCAGATGACACCAAGTTGGGAACAGATGTTAGTCAGTTAGAGGGTAGAAAGGCTCTGCAGAGGGACCTCGACCGACTGGACAGATGGGCAGAGTCCAATGGGATGGCATTTAATAAGTCTAAGTGCCGGGTGCTGCACTTTGGCCACGGCAACCCCATGCAGAGCTACAGGCTGGGGTCAGAGTGGCTGGAGAGCTGCCAAACGGAGAGGGACCTGGGGGTGCTGATTGACACCCGCCTAAACATGAGCCAGCAGTGTGCCCAGGTGGCCAAGAAGGCCAATGGCATCCTGGCCTGTATTAGGAATAGTGTGGCCAGCAGGAGCAGGGAGGTCATTGTGCCCCTGTACTCTGCATTGGTTAGGCCACACCTTGAGTACTGTGTCCAGTTCTGGGCCCCTCAGTTTAGGAAGGACATCGAGACACTTGAACGTGTCCAGAGAAGGGCAACAAGGCTGGTGAGAGGCCTTGAGCACAAGCCCTATGAGGAGAGGCTGAGGGAGCTGGGATTGTTTAGCCTGGAGAAGAGAAGGATCAGAGGCGACCTCATTGCCCTCTACAACTACCTGAAGGGTGGTTGTAGACAGGAGGGGGTTGGTCTCTTCTCCCAGGCAACCAGCACCAGAACAAGGGGACACAGTCTCAAGTTGTGTCAGGGGAGGTTTAGACTCGAGGTGAGGAAAGAGTTCTTCACTGAGCGAGTCATTCGTCATTGGAATGGGCTGCCCAGGGAGGTGGTGGAGTCGCCGTCCCTGGAGGTGTTCAAGGGGAGATTGGACGTGGCACTTGGTGCTATGATCTAGTTGTGAGGTCTGTTGGAACAGGTTGGACTTGATGATCCTTGGGGTCTCTTCCAACCTTAGTTACTGTGATACTGTGATACTGTGATACTGTAGATTCTCTTATTGCCAGTTCTTTAAACCTAAATCCTGGAATATGAGAATCAACCCATGTTTCTTACCCCATTCTGTTTAATATCTTCACTGACGATCTGGATGAGGGGATTGAGTCAGTCATCAGTAAATTTGCAGATGACAACAAGTTGGGAGCAGGTTTTGATCTGTTAGAGGGTAGAAGGGCTCTGCAAATGGATCTTGACTGCCTGGACAGATGGGCACAGTCCAACATGATGGCATTCAACAAGTCCAAGTGCCGGGTGCTGCACTTTGGCCACAACAACCCCATGCAGTGCTATAGGCTGGGGTCAGAGTGGCTGAAGAGCAGCCAGGCAGAAAGGGACCTGGGAGTACTGATTGACAGTGTGCCCAGGTGGCCAAAATAGCCAATGGCATCCTGGACAGCATCAAGAATAGTGTGGCCAGCAGGAACAGGGAAGTCATTCTGCCCCTGGACTCAGAACTGGTTAGGCCATACCTTGAGTCCTGTGTCCAGTTCTGGGCCCCTCAATTTAAGAAGGGCATTGAGACATGTGAATGTGTCCAGAGAAGGGCAACGAGGCTGAGGAGAAGCCTCAAGCACAAGCCCTATGAGGAGAGGCTGAGGGAGCTGGGGTTGTTTAGCCTGGAGAAGAGGAGGCTCAGAGGAGACCTTCTTGCTCTCTACAACTACCTGAAGGGAGGTTGTAGCCAGGAGGGGGTTGGTCTCTTCTCCCAGGCAACCAGCCCCAGAACAAGAGGACACAGTCTCAAGCTGCATCACGGGAAGTTTAGGCTGGAGGTGAGGAGAAAGTTCTTCACAGAGAGAGCTGTTAGCCATTGGAATGTGCTGCCCGGGGAGGTGATGGAGTCACCGTCTCTGGAGGTGTTCAAGAAGGGATTGGCCGTGCCTAGCTGACAGGTGGCCCTGAGCTGTAGCTCAGGTAATGAAACAAGGTGAATAGACTAGGGAAGGAGAGAAGAGGATCTGCCTTTGTTTTTTATGGTATAACTTTACATTCTTTTCCCAGTGGAGGAGGTCTCCCTCCACTCCTACTTAGTCTTCAACTAGTTATGGAACCTCTCCTACTTCAATTGGTTCTACAAGGGTTCAAGTTCCTGGCCAACTCTATTTCTAAGTTTTACCATGTCAGCATGAAGCCATTTTAATCAGACTTTACCCTGTTATCTGCTAATTGCTCTGCTTGTTCAAGATGAAAAGCGGTACTTACTTCTATCTCTCTCCGGGTTTTTTTCTGACATGCTTCCTGATTTGGTCTGATGGGTTGTTCATCCTTGCTCCTTTGACCTCTTTTTGTCTCAGGTCCTCTTGGAAGCATGGGAAAAAGGGGTCAACCCAGAAGGAAACTCTACAAATCCCAGCAACTGGGATTTCAGCAACTCCTTCTTTTTTGCAGGAACTGTTGTCACCACTATAGGTGAGGTACTAATTTTCCTTACTTTTCTTATAAATTGGGGGTTCCTCCAGTAAAGCCCCCAGAAATATGCAGTTGTTGGACAGAATACACCTGCAATACAATCTTAACTACTGTGGGCTATGGTTTTCTACTGCTTTTCAATTATACTTGTTATTCTTGTGCATCCAGCCTATTACACCTGCATAAAACAGCTGAGTGTCTACTTGGTACATGCAATATTGTTCTGTACATGCACTGCACATCTTAAAACCCAGCTCAGGTTGGGAGCCGCCTGCTGTGGCCGTTTGACGCTGTGCCTTTAAGGAAGGGGCACACTGGCTAAATGTTTGTAAAATATTTTGGTTTTCTAAACGAATTTCATTGGTAGGATTGTGGGAGGAGAGATTGGACCCAGGGGAGTTGGGAACTTTCTCTCAGTCTTCCTTCCTTCACTGTCCCTCTCGGCTGGATCTGCTTCTGGGCTTCTTGCCCAAAGATAAGATACTAACTCCCTGTGCAAGGCCTTTATTCCTTTCCTGCCCCGTTAACTGTCCTCGTCTCTTCTTCTACCTCTTTTGGGGGAGAAGGGAGGTAGGGGGTTGAAGGGGGCACAGGGGGAAGCCCCCTCTGTGGGGGGTCTGATTTCTGGTTGAGTTCATTTGCTGTATATTCCTGTATATATTGTAAAATACCTGTATTTGTTGTGTTACACAGAATCTGTTTCCTTGTAAAATATAATCTCATTTCTCCGACTGGGTTTAGTCGTGGTCTCTTTCTCAGTGGGGGAGGGAAAGCGGAGCCTTTCCTTTCGAACCACCACACCTGCCTTGTGACCAGCACTGTGGAGAGGGACCTGAGGGTCTTGGTGGACAGGAGGCTCAACATGAGTGAAGAGTGTGCTGCAGTGGCAAAGAAAGCCAACAGGATACTAAGTTGCATTAATAAGGGTATCACAAGAAGAGATAAAGGTGTCATTCTCCCATTCTGCTCAGCGCTGGTCAGACCACTCTGAGTACTGCATACAGTTTTGGTCCCTGCTATACGAGAAGGATACAGACAGGTTGGAAAGGGTCCATACAAGGGCCACATGAATGATCAGAGGACTGGAAGACCTGTCATGTGAAGAATAGTGTGGCCAGCAGGAGCAGGGAAGTAATTGTGACCCTGGAGTCACCACTGGTTAGGCCACACCTTGAATCCTGTGTCCAGTTCTGGGCCCCTCAGTTTAAGAAGGGCATTGAGACTCTTGAACATGTCCAGAGAAGGGCAATGAGGCTGGGGAGAGGCCTCGAGCACAAGCCCTGTGAGGAGAGGCTGAGGGAGCTGGGATTGTTTAGCCTGGAGAAGAGGAGTCTCAGGGGAGACCTTCTTGCTGTCTACAACTACCTGAAGGGTGGCTGTAGCCAGGAGGGGGTTGGTCTCTTCTCCCAGGCAACCAGCACCAGAACAAGAGGACATAGTCTCATGCTGCACCAGGGGAAGTTTAAGCTTGAGGTAAGGAGGAAGTTCTTCACAGAGAGTTGTTAGCCATTGGAATGAGCTGCCCAGGAGGTGGTGGAGTCACCATTCCTGGAGGTGTTCAAGAGGGGATTGGATGTGGCACTTGGTGCCATGGTTTAGTAGTCATGAGTTGTTGGGTGACAGGTTGGACTTGATGACCTTTGAGGTCTTTTCCAACTTTATTGATTCTATGATTCTATGATTCTAAGGCTGAGAGAACAGGGTTTGTTCAGCCTTGAGAAGAGAAGGCTTAGGGGAGACCTTGTAACCATGTGCAAGCACATAAAGCACAGCTCTCATGGGGAGGGAGACTCCCTTTTTAGAGAGTCACATGGTAAAGACAAAGGGTAATGGGTACAAGTTGCTACTGGAGAGTTTCAGACTGGATTCAGACTGGATGCCAGAAAACTTGTATTCGCAGCTCAAACTATTAGACACTGGAATAAACTCCCAAGGGAGGTGGTGGATTCCCCTACATTAGACAGTTTCAAGGCCCAGTTAGACAGGGTGCTGGGCTGTCTCATTTAAACTATATTCTTAACCTGAAAGGTTGGACTAGGTGGTCCTCAAGGTACCTTCCAACCTGGTATTCTATGAATCTGTAAATCTATGAATCTTGAGGTTGCTTAGAAGCACTCAGTTGCACTCAAATCAGAGATCCATAGAAAATAACAATACTCTTAACGATATTTTTCCTATTACATTCTCTGTTGGCAGTAGTGATTGCACAGACCTCCATCACAGGCAACTTGTAGACAGCTTTAAATAGAATAGGATAGGATAGGATAGGACAGGATAGAATAGAATAGAATAGAATAGACCAGACCAGACCAGACCAGGCTGGAAAAGACTGTTGAGATCATTGAGTCCAACCCATCACCCAACACCACCTAATCAACTAAATCATGGCACCAAGTGCCCCAGCCAGTCTCTTCCTAAACACCTCCAGTGATGGTGACTTCACCACCTCCCTGGGCAGCACATTTCAATGGCCATTCACTTTTTCTATGAAGAACTTCTTCCTAACCTCCAGCCTAAACTTCCCCTGGTGCAGCTTGAGGCTCCATCCTCTTGTTCTGGTGCTGGTTGCCTGGGAGAAGAGACCAATCCCCAACTGGCTACAACCTCCTTTCAGGTAGTTGTAGATAGCAATAAGGTCTCCTCTGAGCCTCCTCTTCTCCAGACTAACCACCCCAGCTCCCTCAGCCTCTCCTCATAGGACTTGTGCTCCAAACCCCTCAGCAGCTTTGTTGCCCTTCTCTGGAACTGCAGAAGATCATAGGTACATGGGCTCATGAGACTTAACATAGTTAACTTTCCAAGACTAAGAACTTCCCCTGATGGCCTGCAGGCTGATTGTAAAGCCTTTCATGCAGCTGCTTTCTTCTTTTGTTTGTGCAGGTTATGGTAACCTGTCACCCAGCACAGTGGCAGGGCAGACCTTCTGTGTGTTTTATGCCTTATTTGGAGTGCCCCTCAACCTGGCCTTCCTTAATCAGTTAGGGAAAGGCCTCAACTGTCATCTGCTTACCCTGGAAAGATGGGTGCAAAAGCCAGGCCGCGCTCAGGTACTGTGTCAATCTATCATTTATTTCCACTGTTTTCAAACTATTTATTGTACCCTTCTCAGATAAGGACTGCCAGTGCCAGATTGGGTTTCCTTTTGTGTGCCTACATTTTTCTGAACCAGAGCCAACTACATTGCCCTCTACATCAGAAAATTTATATACTCTATTTACCTGCAATAGCTTCAAAGCAATTTGCTTTTGCTTGAAGGACTCTAGATTTGCCTTTTAAAAACCTGACTCAGCAAAACTATTAAGCAAGCACAGCCTGAGTTTTGAGCAGGGTCCTTAAGTTCCGATGACCTTAGCAGAATACTTGCGCATACACACATTGCTGAATCAAGCTCCTCTTATCTGGCCTATGCCAGCATCTATCCATGATCTAGCTCTACACTGTGCAAAGACAACTTGTTTTTATTGGCCTGCTAATGTGTCTTGAATTACCTTCCCTGTCTGTGCCAGCAATTTAGCACTTCCTTCCTTTTCATTGTTTTTCTTTTTAATGGAAATAAATACTACTCCTCCTTATAGTTTAGTGATGAGTCATTGAACTGTTCCAGATGTTTTGGAATAAGGGAAGGACTGATAACAGAAAATAAGTGAAAGTCATTTCTAACAAAGTCAGTGCATGTTTCTGAGTAAAGATTCCGTTAATTGACCGCTTTAGTAAGGGGAAAAGCAGATCAGGTATGCTAGATATGTTGAAAGATTTCAGAGTTCTTGCACAAGTGGCTTTTTCTCTTTCATTTGCAAGATCTCTGAGTCACTGTGTTCTTTACCTACACCAGGAAAGCTATAAAACCACTCTCAAATGCAGAGTTTGTTTTGTAAGAGCAAGCAGTTCTTGAGCTGCATGACCTATATCTGTACCTCAGATACATACAGTTATACCACCAGAATGATTTTCATGCTGGTATAACCTCATCATTACTGAGACAATAACCCCATGCAGTGCTACAGGCTGGGGTCAGAATGGCTGGAGAGTGGCCAGGCAGAAAGGGACCTGGGGATATCGACACACTGGTTGATACTAGGCTGAACATGAGCCAGCAGTGTGCCCAGGTGGCCAAGAAGGCCAATGGCATTCTGGCCTGCATCAGAAATGGTGTGACCAGCAGGAGCAGGAAAGTCATTCTGACCCTGTACAGAAGAGGAGGCTCAGGGGAGACCTTATTGCTGTCTACAACTACCTGAAGGGAAGTTGTAGCCAGGTGGTACTTGGTCTCTTCTCCCAGGCAACCAGCACCAGAATGAGAGGATAGTCTCAAGCTGTGCCAGGGGAAGTTTAGGCTGGATGTTAGGAAGAAGTTATTCACAGAAAGAGAGACTGGCCATTGGAATGTGCTGCCCAGGGAGGTGGTGGAGTCACCATCCCTGGAGGTGTTTAGGAAGAGACTGGATGGGGTGCTTGGTGCCATGGTTGATCAGATAGTGTTGGATGATAGGTTGGACTCGATGATCTCAAAGGTCTTTTCCAACCTGGTTAATTCTATTCTATTTCTAGTAGCACTTCAGGAATGTGATTTATTTTTTTCCCCTTATCACTCCTGAACTGACATTTCTGGCAGAATTTCTGTGATCAGACAAAGCATCATTTTATCTTTCCTTTTTTCTTTTTCACACATTGTTTCAAACTGGAAGGGGTTTGTGATTCAAGAGAGAAGCAGACCCAGAATTTTCTACTAGACAACAGCTCAGTGCTGTTTTGATGCCATCTTTTTGTCTTTCAGGTGGTTCAAACACTGGCAGTAGCCACCTTCCTGATCACTGGGACCTTGCTTTTTCTAGTGTTCCCACCATTGGTATTCAGTTATGTAGAAGGCTGGAGCTACGGGGAAGGCTTTTACTTCACCTTCATCACCCTAAGCACCATTGGATTTGGGGACTATGTAGTAGGTAATAAAGAAGGTGAACTGGATTGAGCTTTGTTGAAATTAGTTACTGTAGTATAAAGCTAAA
The DNA here is from genome assembly GCF_014839835.1 of Dryobates pubescens. Classification (NCBI taxonomy): domain Eukaryota; kingdom Metazoa; phylum Chordata; class Aves; order Piciformes; family Picidae; genus Dryobates; species Dryobates pubescens. The sequence continues at coordinate 43,372,984 of NC_071617.1, read as the reverse complement.
CAGGGAGAGCATAGATATCCATTCCACTGTTAATTCTGTACAAGAGCCAGCTGAGCCTGACTGGCATTAATGAGCTCATGTGTTATATGACATGGGCAATTTTCTCTTGGCAGCTGAGAGTTACCAAACTCATTTCACATATGCCACTGAACACCCATTCAACAGTGACTATGTCCAAGCTGATATGAATGTCATCCATGAGTGGAATATAAATGAAATCTCTTTGTCAGTATTAAGCCTTTGATCCACCCTCTCCTAAGAGTGATTTCTTTCAGCAAGTGCCTACCATTCCCAGTAGAAGTCCTGTCCAATATGAAATGATCAGTACATACAAGGAGAATATTCCTGACATCTCTGGGATGCCTGTGAAAGAAAACAAGCCCACAGAGATTACATAATCTGTAGAGATCTAGGATGAGACACAGCAGTACAGACACATGAAGAGCTATTTTCCCCCCTGCTTCTTTGAACAAATCTCTTAACGGATTATGTATAGCATGTTTATTCATTAAGAACACTACAGTCTGTTATGTCATGAGTAGCAGCTCTCCCCTCCTACAAGCCATAGCTATGTCCCAAAAGGGGCTAAAACCCCATCCCATGCTGTATATGGGCACAGTTTCATGATGATCTCAATGACAGAGACTAAATTAATGGCTGTGGTGCTGTTCTGTGCCATGCTGCAGAAATATCAAACTGAGGAATAAGATTGCCATAACTAGTTCTTTAACATGGCTGTATTTCCCATAGAATATTCTCTAGATGATTTTGAATCCTGGTAACTGAAGTATATACCCTACAAAAAGCAATCACTGTCTCATTGAGGCAGAAAACTGTATTTTCCTATCATTTGAGATCCCCTGTGTGTGTCTCAACTAAATTGTGGCTAATACGGATTCAACACTGGGTTTCCAAGATGAATCCTAATGGATGGCTTGGAACATTCAGTTTGGTACAACCCTGATTAACATACAGCCTCAGCTTCAGAGACTTGATGCCAACTGTAAGCTAAGATAAGCTTAACCTGAGGGTTGGAACACAAGTAGGAAAAACTGGGGGGGGAAGGGGGTGGGTAGTGGGGGTGGAAATCACTCAAACTTATTAAACATACCGTTTTTCAAAGGGGTAAAGAGGGTAAAGGGCATGTATGTTGTCTGCCAGACTGTCTGTCAAGATTAATATGAAAAGTTTCCTGGATTTTTCAGGCACAAATCCAAATAAGCACTATATCCCAGTGTACAGGAGCCTAACTGCAATTTGGATTGTTTTTGGCTTGGCCTGGCTGGCTCTGGTCTTCAATGTGGGAGCAGACATGATGGAAAAATTCCTTCAGCCGAAGTGGCACAAGCCTGACTTAAGCTTGACAGAAGGATCCACCATCAAATTGGAAGATGAACCTGAGCAGCCTAGAATCCACATCCCTGGCTGAGCAAAGTACACAAGAAGCAGCCTTGAAAGCAGATCTTTCATCTCCATCTCACAGTAAGCAAGCCCTGTGGACAAAGGACCAAACCACAGCTTGTGGACTGTTTTCTAAGGAGGAAATGCTTCAGTTGCATTGAAATTTCTACACACTTTATAGGCATCAGCCAATGAAAACCTCCAAAGAAGTAGCTCTCATGGTAAAACTACTGTACCAGGATTCATTTTACAATTCTCACTCAACAAAGGCATCCTGCCCTGACCTAATTAATTGTTATCCTTTGTTATCCAGTTCTTACAATCATTCATGTTTCAACAATCCAGAATGAATGCCTCCCAGCTCCAATGAGAACTTTTCTCATCCGTAATCTCAACTGGAAGAAATCAAGTCCAGAAATATTTCATTTCCAATCAGAAAACAAACAAAAACACAGAGGAATTTTGACAGTAATGATCACTTGCTTAACAGCATCCCTTTAATTAAGATTAATGTGATATTCTCTGAAATTCATAGAATCAACAAGGTTGGACAAGACCTCAAAGATCATCAAGATATCAAAAGATCTCAAAGATCTGACCTGCATCAGGAACAGTGTGGCCAGCAGGAGCAGGGAGGTCATTCTGCCCCTGTACACTGCACTGGTTAGGCCACACCTTGAGTCCTGTGTCCAGTTCTGGGCCCCTCAGTTTAGGAAGGAGGTTGACTTGCTGGAACGAGTCCAGAGAAGAGCAACAAAGTTGGTGAGGGGTTTGGAACACAGCCCTACGAGGAGAGGCTGAGGGAGCTGGAGTTGCTTAGCCTGGAGAAAAGGAGACTCAGGGGTGACCTTGTCACCCTCTACAACTACCCGAAGGGAGGTTGTAGACAGGCAGATGATGGTCTCTTCTCCCAGGCAGCCAGTACCAGAACAAGAGGACATAGTCTCAGGCTGTGCCAGGGGAGGTTTAGGTTGGATGTTAGGAAGAAGTTCTACACAGAGAGAGTGATTGCCCATTGGAATGGGCTGCCTGGGGAGGTGGTGGAGTCGCCATCATTGGAAGTTTTCAGGAGGAGACTTGATGGGGTGCTTGGTGCCATGGGTTAGTTGTTTAGGTGGGGTTGGATTGGTTTGATGGGTTGGATGCGATGATCTTGAAGGTCTTTTCCAACCTTGTCCTCTTCTATTCTATTCTATTCTATTCTATTCTATTCTATTCTATTCTATTCCATTCCATTCCATTCCATTCCATTCCATTCCATTCCATTCCATTCCATTCCATTCCATTCCATCAAGTCCAACCTGTCACCCAACACCTCATGACTACTAAACCATGGCACCAAGTGCCACATCCCATCCCCACTTGAACACCTCCAGAGATGGTGACTCCACCACCTTCCTGGGCAGCACATTCCAATGGCCAACAGCTCTCTCTGTGAAGAACTTTCACCTCACCTCCAGCCTAAACTTCCCCTGGTGCAGCTTGAGACTGTGTCCTCTTGTTCTGGGGCTGGTTGCCTGGGAGATGAGACCAACCCCCTCCTGGCTACAACCACCCTTCAGGTAGTTGTAGAGAGCAATAAGGTCTCCCCTGAGACTAAACTGGCTAAACAATCCCAGCTCCCTCAGCCTCTCCTCATAGGGCTTGTGCTCAAGGCCTCTCCCCAGCCTCGTTGCCCTTCTCTGGACATGTTCACATGTCTCAATGTCCTTAGATTGAGGGGCCCAGAACTGAACACAGGACTCAAGGTGTGGCCTAACCAGTGATGAGTCCAGGGGCGGAATGACTTCCCTGCTCCTGCTGGCCACACTATTCTTGATGCAGTCCAGGATGCCATTGGCCTTCTTGGCCACCTGTGCACAGCTTTCATATAAAATGTTAACATTTCTTCAGTTCCTGGGCTAAAATGCTTCTCTCTTAAATTGTTCAGAAGTTGTGTGTCTATCATGTCCTGCCTGGACTGTCACAATTAATTTCAAAATGGACTGACAGCCCAAAGCAGGTCCTTATCCTTAGCACTTTTCATTTTGCAGCCACTTGAAAATGGTACTTTAAACTAAACCTAAAGGGAAGCAGACTTCCTTATTTCCAGACAGATCAGATATATTATTAGAGTTTGGCATTTGCTTTGGGGCAGTTGACTGAGGAACTACCACGCAGAGCTGATGCTGTCTGTTTATTTCTAAAGAAGGCTGATGTATTAAATCTGATCCTCAGTCATGCTCATAGAGTTGCCCGTAGGAAGCTGGGAGTTTGATTGTATTGCAGTTACTGCAAATCAAAAGTAGCAGCAGCCATCTCCAAAAACACAGAAAAGCCAGAGGGACATAAAAGCACCTTGAAACAGACTTGTCACTAAGATACACAACTGTAGTCATTCATACTCTGTATTAAACTGTAGAAACTTGATAAAGCCATTATCCAATCATTGAGTACCATACTAGCTTGTTTATAACCATCACTAGCTTGTTCTATGGGTATGCTTATAATTATGCACATACTGCTATTTATTCAGTATGTTTATCACTCATACTAACCATCAATTAATCCTTTTAAAGTTCTTTTAATGTAAAGTGTGAGTGAAATGTGTCTGGACATGTAGACCAGACCCAAGCTAGCTTGTGGCTGACAGGCTACTCTTATATCAAGTGCCAGCCTTTCATAAGCTGCTTTGGTACTTCATTTGGGTGAAGTGTCCATAAAGCATGTAGAGGTACATGTAGGTCACAGATCTCTTCCTGCATATTCTGTGCTAGATATTTACTTCTGAAAAAGTCATAGCAGAGACTTTTTCTTACAGCTGACTTGGTGCTTGTTTTCTTTGCTAGTTGCTGACATAGTGTAGCTGCTCCAATCTGAAATGCTGGCATGTAAGAATGCCAACTATGATTTATATAACTCATTACAAAACTGAGTTTTAAAATGCCTAACCCCATCTAAGATTTTCCTCATGTCTTACTTGTACCTACCACACAGGTTTTATCTCCATGGTTTTGCACTGATCTTCCTCTATGCCCTCAGCTCTTCCAATAAGTTCATACATCAACGTTCTTTGTAGCCTCCTTTGCTGACAGCCATCCTGGCTAGCTTTTTGTATCTTTGGGAATCTCATGGGAAATTACTCTTTCAACATTCTCTATTCTTCAGACATAATGTTTACATATAGACTTGCTAACATCAACACCATCACCGTACTCTCTGCCTGCCTTGTGTCAATACTGCAAGGACTGTTTGTGGGAAAGACAAACCAAACATTTACTGGCTTTTACATCTAACCTGTCACCTCTGCCGTGATTTTATTCCATGCCGTTCTTACTTTCTGTATCCACAGCCAATCACAAAACACACACCAGTCTAAAAGTGATTCTATACAGTGATTTACACCATGATGCATGCCATGAAAATGATAATGAGGTTTATCAGGGATAGAAAGCACACATGCACCACTTGCTGGCAAAGTGTTTCTTAAAATCGTTCTTACTTACCTGACACCTGACGGTGTGATGGGGTTTAGGAATTACCCCCAAAATAAATCATGGAGGCTAGGTCAGCAGGTTTTGGAAGCAAATGAATTAGAATTAGAATTAGCATTAGAATTAGAATTAGCATTAGAATTAGAATTATAGAATTAGAATTAGAATTAACCAGGTTGGAAGAGACCTTTGAGATCATCAAGTCCAACCTATCATCCAACACCATCTAATCAACTAAACCCACAGCACCAAGAGCCCCATCCAGTCTCTTCCTAAACACCTCCAGTGATGGTGACTCCACCACCTCCATGGGCAGCACATTCCAATGGCCAATCACTCTTTCTATGAAGAACTTCTTCCTAACATCCAGCCTAAACCTCCCCTGGTGCAGCTTGAGACTGTGTCCTCTTGTTCTGGTGCTGGTTGCCTGGGAGAAGAGACCAACCCCCACCTGGCTACAACCTCCCTTCAGGTAGTTGCAGACAGCAAGGTCTCCCCTGAGCCTCCTCTTCTCCAGGCTAAGCAACCCCAGCTCCCTCAGCCTCTCCTCATAGGGCTGTGCTCCAAACCCCTCACCAACGTGGGAGTGGTGTGGCTCAGTTGGTAGCACATAAGACCTTTAATGGGGAAGGTTGTGAGTTCAAGCCTGCAGTGGGCACTAGTGTGCTCCCTACTCTAGTCATGAGGTCTGTGGTGACAGGTTGGACTCAATGACCTTTGAGGTCTCTTCCAACCTTAGTGATACTGAATACTGAACTTTGTTGCCCTTCTCTGGACATGTTTCAGCAACTCAACATCTTTCCTAAACTGAGGGGCCCAGAACTGGACACAGGACTCAAGGTGTGTCCTAGCCAATGCTGAGCACAAGGGCAGAATGACCTCCCTGCTCCTGCTGGCCACAGCTATATTTACAAGCAAACTAAAATCTAGAAATATGAAATGTGATGAGTATGTACTCTCTCTATACACACACACACATATATTTACAGTTTATAAACAAACCAGAGACCCCTCTGGACAAAGCCAGGGGGCTGCCAAACAGCGTCCACACTCTCTGTCCCCATCATCAGCTGCTCCCCCCTCTCCCCCGTACAAGGAGAAGAGGAGAAAGCACCTGGTATTGTTTGCTAGTACTTAGCCACAACAAGGCATGCAGCCAAGGTCAGCAAAGGCAACTAGCTGCTACCCCAGATAGCAGTTCTCAAGCTGCCTTGTCAGAAGACTAAAACTAGCTGCTACCAGCTAGTAGCAGCTCAGTTGTAGAAGCAGGGAAAAAGATAGAATAGTTTATGCAACCATTTTATCCCTATTAGCAAGGCAATGGAATTATTTAGACCTTATTGTTCCTTTCCTTTTGCATCCAATGGGAATTTATTTGCATGTCTACTATTTTCTCCAGAAGTTTCCTAGGCATCAGCCTATAACTGTGAGAGATGGCAAGGAGCTTGGATTGCTTTCACTCCGGTGCAGACAATTTCTCCTGTTCCTGATACTGATTTTGCAAAGTAGCAGCATGTTGAGACATTCTTCTGAATTTTTTGCTACTGCTGTTTTTAGTAAGGCTGAGAGTAGCTACAGCAGTTCTCAAGCTGCCTTGTCAGAAAACTGAAAAACATGCTTTAAGTCAAGCATATGACCATGTTGGGACAGAAAAGAGAGAGAGATGGAGGACCTCTCCAGTGTTACACATGATAGACATTTCTTGCTCACCCTGTGAGCTTAGTTTTTCAAGATCCTGAAGAGATCTTAAAGGTCATGCACATCTGTAATCAGTTACTTGGAGATGTCTACTGGAAGCACTGACCCCGTTCTTGAGCACAGATGGATCAAGCACTTTCTAGTACCCATCCTGTAACAAAAATAAAACCAAGAAGTATTAACTGACCAGCTAAGAAAAATAATATGACAGAACATCAGTCACAACATTAACAGATGAAGGTCAAGCAATTGACATCATTTACCTGGACCTGAGCAAAGCCTTCAGCACTGTCCCACATGACATCCTGGTCTCCAAGTATGGGTTTGATGGATGGACCATTCAGTGGATAAAGAGCTGGCCTGATGGCTGCACCCAAAGTGTGGCTGTCAATGGGTCCATGTCCAAGTGGAGGCCAGTGACAAGTGGAGTCCCTCAGGGATCAGTACTGGCACCGGTCCTGTTATAACATCTTTGTTGGTGACATGGACAGTGGCACTGAGTGCACCCTCAGCAGGTTTGCTGACAACACCAAGCTGTGTGGTGCAGCAGACAGACTGGAGGGAAGGGATCCATCCAGATAGACCTCGACAGGCTGGAGAGGTGGGCCCATGACAACCTCATGAGGTTCAACAAGACCAAATGCAAGGTCCTGCATTTGGGTTGGGGCAATCCCAGGCACTGATATAGGCTGGGCAGTGACTGGCTTAAGAGCAGCCCTGAAGAAAAGGACTTGGGGGTGCTGGTGAATGAGAAGCTCATGAGCCACCAGTGTGCACCCAGAAAGCCAATCATATCCTGGGCTGCATCAACAGAAGTGTGGCCAGCAGGTCACGGGAGGTGATTCTCCCCCTGAGCTCCACTCTGGTGAGGCCCCACCTGGAGTACTCCATCCAGTTCTGAAGCCCCTGTTACAAGAAGGATCTGGACATGCTGGAATGTGTCCAGAGAAGGGCCATGAAGATGATCAGAGGGCTGGAGCACTTCTCCTGTGAAAGACAGATTGAGAGATTGAGAGGGCTATTCAGTCTGGAGAAGAGAAGGCTCCAGGGAGTCCTTATCATAGGCCTGAAGAAAGCTGGTGAGGGACTTTTTAGGGTGTCAGGTAGTGATAGGACCAGGGGGAATGGAGCAAAAATAGAAATGGGTAGATTCAGATTGGATGTTAGGAAGAAATTCTTCCCCATGAGGGTGGTGAGACACTGGAACAGGTTGCCCAGGGAGGTGGTGGAAGCCTCATCCCTGGACATTTTGAAGGCCAGTCTGGATGTGGCTGTGGGCAACCTGACCTAGTGTGAGGTGTCCCTGCCCATGGCAGTGGGGTTGGAACTAGATGATCCCTGAGGTCCCTTCCAACCCTAACAATTCTATGATTCTATGAACTGTGATATCACAAGGGCTTACTATGAGCCAACACAGTGCACAAAAGGGCCTCTTCTGCTCTTTTAATAACTCGTTTTAGCAGTGGAGCAATCCTGCACAGAATGGCGACCACACAACCTGCTTGGCTCAGACACATGGAAAACAGCACTTCTGAAGCCTCTGACTATAGCTCTGTAGCCTGTGGCACAAGCAATAGCCCTGTGATGTGGAAAAGTAGCACATTGTCCTGAGCAGCAATCCAGTGCAGGACAAGAAGCTGATACAAAGAAAAACACCAAACTTAACTCAGTTGGGTGATAGGTTGGACTTGATGATCTCAAAGGTCTTTTCCAACCTGGTTAATTCTGTTCTATTCTATTAACAGCCAAGACTGTTAAGTTGGCTTTCTTTAATCATTTATGAACAGTGCAGGATACACGAGGGATATTTCCTCCTAAGGTGTGCACCTGAACACAAGTTTTAGAGTTAAGATACAGTCATTTGCATTCAGCTCCTCTTGTCCATACATGGCAGTGTCTTTTGGTGGTGGACTGGGAGGGTGCTCCTCTTAGTGGCATTTTTACTCTCCACATCTGCTCTTTTAGTTGTTTCTTCCTATTCTTCTGCTCACATCTGCAGGAGCAAACTGCTCCGTTCCTGGCCTGTTTTCCTGTTATCTATACATTGTCTTAGATACAAGCATTCCAAAGATTTACCTTCATCTAAACAGTGCACTGTTGTGTGACAGCTTTCTTCCTGTACAGTAAACAGGCCTTGAGCATCTAAATACAAAGGCCAAGATTCATGTCTTCCCTTCTTTCAATTCACAAAGGAGAAGCACATTGCAGTATATGGTCATCTCGTCCCTCAAACGTTCTGGTTTCCATACATTCATTTAGTTCCTGTTATTCTGACTTCCATACATTGGTTTAGTTCTTGTTATTCTGGCTTCCATACATTGGTTTAGGATAGGTAAATGTACTCTAAACAGATTAATATAAAAACTCTCCTTCACAGCAAATGTCCTTCCAGGCTTATACTTACCCTTTAAACCTATACAGCAAGCCCTTTCTCATCATCAGATGTATCAGTATCTTCCAGGCAACACCACAATATAACCTGCAAATATTTGAGCCATTCTTTCTGGAGATGTAAATAGAAAGTTGACGCAAGTGACATTTCTAGCAATAGTCAAGAAAATCAGCTATGGTATCTTGTGTGTCTTGATCTCTTCTGTTCCTTGTCAAATAACTTATAGCAAGTACGTGCTTCACGTCCTGGGTTTTCAGTCTTGCATGTAGTTGCCAACTTTAGTATAAATATTAAATGCTCTATGCTTGGGTCTGTAATGTTTTGGCGTGATTATACTCAGTGTGTTTTGTATCAATTATTTGATTTTAATGCAGTTAAATTAACCACATGTAGCTCAGATGTGTGTATTTCCTGATCTACACTATGCCATCTATACTCTTTTTCTCTATGCCATCTACACTTTTTTTTCCCCCTGTGTCTCTGGATCTTTTCTCTCTCTCTCGTTTTCCTGACAAAAGACCAAAAAATAAAAAAGACCAAAAAACCCCACCCCAAAACCAACAACAAACAAACAAAAAACCCACAGAGCAGTATGAGAAGATATTACCCTCTGACAATGTACATAGGCATCCCGGTCAGATATTTAGTGGAGTTATTCATCTTCTATTCTGCATTAAACCTGAAAATTACTAACTTTTTATATACCCACAATGATTTGATATTTGATACAGTCCTATACAAGGAAGTAATTCATCACACAGGTCTTGGGAGCTACCTAATGAAGAAAGCAGTCACATCTTCACTAGAAAAGCCAAACCCAATGAAGACTCCCGTAAGCCTGCTACTTTCACACCTGTTTATATCAAGGAGTCATTACTGCCTTTTAAATTAACACACCAGCTGTGGGAAAGAGGAAACTATATTGACACAAGCTACTGGTATAGTCATCTATAACTGATACCAACTGGTTAGATAAGAACTTGCCACTGTTAAGACAGTAGTTGGGTAGCATCTCTCCAAAGGGCAAACATGTCTCGGTGCCCAACTTAGTGCAGACATATGTAGCACAGAGAAGGGTGCCGCGGCGCGATTCTGCGCTCCGAAGAAGACAGGTGAGAGGCGGACTGAAGGAGAAGGATGAGGAGGGCGAAGGTGGCAGAGCAGGAGGATGGGCTGCCGGAGGGAATGCTGCAGAAACAGCTCCCCTGCTCGGCACAGGGCAGCGCTGGTCTTTCTTCCGCGCCGCAGAGCGGGGCAAAGGGAAGACTGGGGAACGCGCTGGAAGACAGGCCCGGGGGAGGTGCTGGGGGCCGTCGGAGTACCCTGCCTGGCGCAGCCCTCCTCCGGCGGGCTGCCGCGCTCCCGCCCCCGGCGCGGCAGCTTTTTCAGCGCTGGGGGCGGTGGCAGCAGCAAGGCTGATGGTTGTGGCGCGGAGGCGGCAGCAGCAGCGGTGCTGGCGGGTGCCGGTGCTGCTTGCGGCTTACTTGAGCTATGTGGGGCTGGGCGCCGGTGTGCTACAGGCGCTGGAGCGCCCGGCCGAGGTGCAGGCGGCTCAGCACCTCCTGCAGCAGCACTGGGAGCTGCTCGGCAACCACACCTGCCTGCAGGGGCCCGCCTTGCAGCGGCTCATCGAGGTGAGCCCGGGGCTCCGCTGCCCTCTCCCCAAAACAAAGCAGCCGTCTGATGGGAGCTGCTTGGGTCGATGGTGCTTTCGTCCTGCGGGGTGGGAGCTGCGTGGCAGCAACCTCGTCTGCCGCCCGCGATTAACTCAAAGCCAAACTCTTCTGTTTTCTGTCTGCGCACGGACAATTCTGTCCCGGGGAACCTGCCCGGGCAGCGGGGACAGCTCTCCTCGGAGTCGGAGCGCCGCTCTGTACCTGCGGGCATGACGGGCTGCCCGCAGGTTGTCACCCGCTGCTGCCGCCACTTTTTCCTCCTCATAAAGGGTTTCTCGGGCTCTCCGCTCTCCGACACCCCTTTCCCTCCAAGGTGTGGAGTTCGCGAGTGTTGAAGCGATGCGTTCTGACAGAGAGTGGCTGTGTCCTATTACGCGATTATTACCTGGGGTTAAGCGCAGATAGCTTTTGTTTTGTCTGTTGAACTCATTAAGAAAGAGTTACAGCCAGTGATATTTTGTAAGTGGTAAACTCGAATGGAAAGGCTTTGTCGTGGTAAGTTTAACTGGGTTTTATTCTAGTTTAAAACTTTTTTCCAGCTTTTCTTGTTTAAAAGGAAATTTTAAAAATCCTTCTAACATAAGAAATCCTTTAAAATTACACTGAGGATGCTTCCAAGATGGTGCAAGTGGATGCACTTGATATGGATGTGAGAAATGTGGGATAAAAGGGCTTTATCCTTGCTCAATCTTTGAATGAAAAACTTAACAATATTGAAATCATTTGAATAGTTACCCAAATGATTCTAGTTCAGTAGATGCTGGTGGTTGAATGCATATTGCTTGCTTTTATCTGTCTGTATCAAATGTCTGTTGCCAAGTGACAAGGAAAACTTGGTGGGTTCTTTTTTAAACGTAGTGTTTGATGGTGGCAGAAACTGTAGCAGCTGGTCACCAAAATTCAAAGGATTTGACAGAGACTTGGGTGTTTCATGTTTTAGGGTTTTTTCAAGCAGAGAGAAAAACCCAGTAACCATCAAACAGTTAATTTTGTGAAGAGTTTCAGCAAGGCCTTGGAAGATGAAATTAAGCTTGTAACTGATTTCAGGATCTCATTCCTTGACTTTCTTTGTGGTAAGTTTTCAGTGGGTGTCAATAGTAATACTGAATATGTGATACGAATTTGGGCCTTGTAAGCTACCATAGTATCTACTCTTAGCACTGTGTACTGTGCTACATATGAAATATAAATAGAGAAAAGTGAGAAATAGGGAAGTCTAGTCTAGCACTTCATAAAAGCAGGTCCAAACTGAGCTTCACTCAGTGCTGATGTATTGAACAACGAGTGGTAGGTGTGACTCTTTCCCAGGGGTTGATAATGACTGAGATGATAGTAGTGGAGATATGATGATGATAACTGAACAGGTAAAAAGATCTTTTTAATGTCATTCTGATGGTTGGTTTTACTATAGGGTGACTTCTACTAGTTTTTGACGCTCTTGAAGGGTTTGGACCACAAGCCTTATGCGGAGAGGCTGAGGGAGCTAGGGTTACTTAGTCTAGAGAAGAGGAGGCTCAGGGGAGACCTCATTGTTGTCTACAACCACCTGAAGGGAGGTTGTAGCCAGGAGGGAGTTGGTCTCTTCTTCCAGGCAACCAGCACCAGAACAAGAGGACACAGTCTCATGCTGTGCCAGGGAAGGTTTAGGCTGGATGTTAGGAAGAAGTTCTTCATAGAAAGAGTGATTTGCCATTGGAATGTGCTGCCCAGGGAGGTGGTGGAATCACCATCCCTGGAGGTGTTTAGGAAGAGACTGGATGGGGTGCTTGGTTGCATGGTTTAGTTAAGTAGTGTTGGTTGATAGGTTGGGCTTGATGATCTCAAAGGTCTTTTCCAACCTGGTTAATTCCATTCTATTGATACTGTCTGGTAGTCAATGGAGTAGGACAGCTGCCCAAATCACTTTAGAACAAGCTCTATTATGATACACCATGCGAGTACTTAATTGTGACCTGAGAAATCCCTAGATGAGAAAGTTAAAACTTCAATGGAGTATCTGTGCATACCTTCACGTTTAGAGAACCCATAATCTGTCTTTAAATGGCTTTGTGTGTTATTTTTTAATAACTTTCACAGTGAGATGTTAATCTTAAACAGATAATCCACAGGACTGCTTCTTTCCTACACTCTTTCTTTTAATTTCCTGTGTAGCAATTGCTTGGATACTGTAAAAGTGCTCCAAAAATTCTTTTTCCTTTGCAGTAAATTGCACATAATTTATGAGGTATTGTCATCACTAGCCCTCTTAAGACAACAAACTTTTATTCTAGATACACAGCTGATTATTTGTTAATTAAGAAAGATATTTAAAGAGTGTTTGTGAAAACAAAGCACGTGTGAATTTTAATTGCTTTGGCATTACTGGCAGTTCTTCATTGTTTTCTTACAGATCTTTTATGCTAGATAATAATAAACTCTGTTTATTTTAATTGTATAGGGGCCAATATGGAATAAAATCCCAGTTTGCTAAGCAATGTACAAACATTATTTTACAACCTGTTTATTGCTTGGTTCCTAGCTACAAATGCAGAGTGAAAATCAACTCTTCCAGCCCTTGCACAGATGGAGAGCAATAGGGAGCTCCTGCTTTGAGGAAGTAGCAGGAAAGCACACTCTAAGGCTGGACAGGAGGAAAGGCAAAGGCGAGCAGACTGTGCTGCGGTAGCTACACCAGTGAATTCTCATTTGGTAATTTCTATGGCCCAGATTCTTTCCAGGGAAGAATTTCCTAGCGAACAAATGACAGAAGAGGAATAGAAGACCAACAACAAAAGCTGAATGGCAGAGGAGAAAGTGTTAGAAACTGTGTGACATCTGTATTGGTGACTCCCTGCTTACACAGCGGTTGGTCTTGCCTGGAAGGGACTGGCTGGCTCTTACTCTGTAGTATGCTGAACAGTTCCACATTTACTAAATAGTTGAGGGTAGCATGTGCAAATGCTTTATGTGTAAGCAAACAAAAAATGCATGCTCATGCATTTATATATATGTGTGTGTGTGTGTGTATGCATATGGGGAAGGCTGATGTGCATTTTTCTTGGCTTCTGTTATTTAGAACAAGGATAGCATAGGGGACAACAAAGGGACTTGGCCGTGTGTCCCTGTACTGTGCACCCAGTAACATCTACTCAAGGAAGACCTAAGTTTGGGGTTGTTGACCCATCTAATCCTAGGCTATTTCTCTGACATTGTAGATGGTTTGTGACTTAAACACATATTCACAACAAACAAGATTGAGAACAAACAGTTGCTCAAGAGCTATCGAGCAACATACAAAGAGGACAATATCTGCCTTTTTATTATAAATATGATGGTGGTCTTCACGTGCCAGAATTACTGGCTGCAAGTTCACATCAAAGAAACTCTCAATCAGATTTGCAGTAGATGGAAGCAAATGCAATGAGAAGGCAGGTTTCGAGTCATACACCCTCAGTCCAGTGAAGAACAGTAGCTGTTCTCATCTCAGGGAGGGGGGATAAAACACATAACAATCTCTGTCCAAGCAAAAATTATTTTGATTCCAGATTTGAGATGTGTCCAAAGAGTGAGCTGCACATGAAGAGGGTACTTCCTCCAGTGGCATACCTCTTAAAGCTGAGATGCTCTCTGACTTTTGGGGGATGGGAGGCTCCTAGACACACTACCCAGCCTGATGTCCTTCTAGTGCAAAATTATGGCAGTTCTACTGCCTAGAATGAGTTTGTATGTATAGATCTGCCCCAGCAAACTTTGTGATTCTCCTGAATTGCTGGTTACAGGCACCAATGTAGCTGTAGCAGCTGTACTTTTGAGCATTTCTTTAGCCAGATGACTGGTGGTATGGCCAGGCTTGCTACAGTGCATTTTCTCTGTTAGGCTGTCTTTTTCACACCATCCTTCCTTTTTTTTTGTTAATTCCCTTATTTATTATATTCTGTCCTGGTTTTCCCTCTAGAGAGTTTATTTTCATCCTAGTAGCTAAGCAGTGTTGTGTAGAAGGAAAAAATGAATGGGATGGAAGGAAAAAAAATAATTCATCTAGCAAGATTTCAGGTGTAGCAAAAGGGACTTAATTCTAAAGGGCAGGCCATAAACTAAAAGCTTGCAGGTGGGTCTAGATACTGTTATCTCCAGAGTCAACAGCTAGAGCTACGTAGAGTTTTTAGTTCATGTTTACAAAAGCAATGAGATCCTATGTGACTAAAAGTTCCTCATCACTGCACTGACATTGACCCAGCAGAGATTTGTGCCACCTGTCAGGAAATACAGCTCTGCAAATATAGTTTACTAAATCGTCTTGCCTACAGCAGTGAGTGAGTATTAAAGGGTGATCACCAGAGATCACCTGTTGGTGATAAGGGACTTTAAGGAACACCATCAACTCTAGTATGGTGAAGCAGTGATGTCTTCAGAGAAAATACTTTATTCAACTATTCATTGGCTTGTCACAGATGAAATAGGTCTCCTATAATTGTTCTTGTATACTGTTGGACTTTTTGGAAGGTGAGGAGAAGAGGATGAAATGTTGTTTCTGATTAGCTCGCTCACTCCTAGGTCTTCTGACCAATGGTGTAGTGTGCCTAGCACTTCTGTTTAAAAAGAGGAGGGGGAGGAGGGCACAGGAACTGATTATATACTTCTCAGTTACAGCTAACCAAGCTTAGTGGGAAGTAACAAGTGAGGAAGCATAGCAAGCTGGAATTAACTGATGACTGTCTCCATAACCTGTCCAGCCAGGAAGGTTTGAGAAGCACTGCTAGCATTGGCTATCTAAAGGCCAGTGGAGTGCCTTCCGAAAACAGAAGTGGTAATTCATGTCCGTTGTTTAAAGATGTCAGTTACTTTTACAGGTACTCATTCGTCACGGTCTATCCTTCTCAAATGCAATTAAAAGTAACTAATGGAGAAAAGATGTCTCAATTTTACAAGGATGATGCAATGCAACCTCCTGTGCTGTGTTTCTTAGACTAGAGGCAGCTGGAAAGCACCTGCAGTTCAGCAGTGCTTTGTCCATGAATCCTGCCACAGATTCTTTCTTAATGTGAAAGGTTAATTTTGAGGAAAGGTGCTAGTAGTTTAGGGTAGTGTTGGTTGCAGCATTACTGTGCTTCACTTTGTGTCATGCTTCTGTTGAAGAGTAAGTTTAGATGAATTCTAGAAACTGTAGTGCAGACCCAGCTGCAAAGTCGAAGTGATCTGGTTGGTAGAACTCATTTAGTTTAGAGGAACTAGTACTAATTGTATTACCAAACATGGCTGGAGGAGGTGGGAAGGGAAGCTATTTGATCAAGTCCCAGATTGTTCAAGTGACATGATGTTAAAACAGTTTGATTCCATTGTATTCTTAATGCATCTTGTGTCTGATCTTCTTTTGATCAGAACCTGGATCTAAGTTTCCAAGCAGGGATGGGGAGATCAGGCCTCGCATCTGGGAGAGGTGTGATTCATCATGTACTATTTTTAAAATATTTTGAAGTTAATTTGCCTTTATCCTTGCAATCTGAGCTCAAGGTTAACGTTAGCTGTCTTCTTTTGATTTACATCTGATATTCTGAGACATAAATGAATGTTTGTATACCAACACTGCACAGAATTTCCAGGACACAAAATTCATGCATGTTCATATTTTTTGCATTCTTC
Source organism: Dryobates pubescens (assembly GCF_014839835.1). Lineage (NCBI taxonomy): Eukaryota > Metazoa > Chordata > Aves > Piciformes > Picidae > Dryobates > Dryobates pubescens. The sequence goes on along the minus strand of NC_071617.1, from coordinate 43,356,725 downwards.
TAAATGGTAATTTGGTGCCTTGGGAACACTGCCTTTACCTCCTTGATCCATTGTGAAGGTGAGGAGAGAATGTAAAATGAAGCAAACAATGCACAGGAGGGCACATGTTCTTTGGCAAAGTTGACTTTGGTATCTGGGGGGGTGTGGAGTGGTGGTGTTGTATATGGATATGTAAACTTCAACTAAACCTGGGAATTAAGTGTCTTACCCTAGTCCATCTGCATGCTTTTTTGCCTTCCTTGAGAAATGCTTTCAAATACAGTTAGAAATGCTGATTGTGCCTGTAAAGTTATCTCAAGATTACTGTGAACTCTGGCCAAAATGCCATAATTCAGAAGCACAAAGCAATGACAGTGACTGGAGCTGTGGTTTATAAAAGGGTTATTTGTATGACTCCTTCCATGATACTTTCCTCCAGGGATAAAAAAAGTGGGTGTCCCTTTTCCCATTATATCCTTGTGGGGAGCAGATAATTACAGCAGTAAAACCTTTAGAATAGAATTAAACAGGTTGGAAGAGACCTTTGAGATCATTGAGTCCAACCTATCACCCAGCACTATCTAATCAACTAAACCATGGCACCAAGCACCCCATCCAGTCACTTCCTAAACACCTCCAGTGATGGTGACTCCACCACCTCCCTGGGCAGCACATTCCAATGGCCAATCACTCTTTCTATGAAGAACTTCTTCCTAACATCCATCCTAAACCTCCTCTGGCACAGCTTGAGACTGCTCAAAGATTAGAGAAGGAAAGAGGTGCAGTGTTCTGAAGAAAGTAGAGCTTACAAGGAAAGTAGTGTCTCAGTTTTCATGTATACATACATCCATTCTTATTTGCTGATCTTAAATGCCTTTTCTGAAAGTCACTTGCAGCTGTGATGACACAGAGGTGAAAGATGCAATTTTTGGTTGGTGTTGAGGAGGTCAGAGTAAGTAAAGTTTTGGTAAACTGAGGTGTGTTTTATCATCACAAAGGTAACAGGACAGATGTCTGTATTTAAATACACTACTCTGAGTGAACTCATGCTGTCTTTTTTATCACCAGCTATGGCAATATTGGACCACATAAGTGGGCTTTGGTATTATCAAGGAACAGAATGGCCTGCTTGATGTGAAAATGTGGCAGCCTGCATGTTTTCATTGACTCTAAAATATTGTAGTTTATAAATCCTTTAGCAGTTACAGCAGTTTCTATGCAAAGTTCTATCTGCAGTTTAATTACCATTTTATGGGTTGGGGGGAGAGGGAATAAGTGCAGAGAAGTGAAATTACTTCTATTTGTGGTTTGTCAGTAGAGACCAAAGCAAACTTGAGTTCTGTTTCTGATTATTTTTAGCTACCCACCTGTTTCCTTCAAATGCTTTGAGTTGCACACGTGACCTTTCAGGTTCCAAAAGATCAAGCCTAAACTGCAATTTCAAGATTCACTGTGTCTGAGCAGCTGGTGATATTGACTGAGGTCTTAGATCAGAGTGATACCTGCTTTTGAACACTGGATTTGAGATGCTGCTTTGCTAGGTGCCTTTTAATCCCCTCGGTTTTGAAGAAGGCACTGTGTAAATGACTATGAGAAAAAAGAAATCAGCTAGGATTTCACCTCAGTGTGAAGAAAAAAAATAAGTCTCTGGTTCTCAAAAAGACATTCAAAAAGAAAGAATCCCCCTAAACCCTAATTACAGTGTTTTTTGCTCTGCTGGAGTCTCCTGGTGGAGGTATCGAGCCCTTTTGCTCCAGGCCAGTTGTCAAAAAGACAGTCAAAGGGAGCCAATCAGCTGTCACCCAGTGTTTGTCATCTAGTTCCTCTTTAGTAACTTTTTGAACCCCACTGGTCAAAAATATACTGCAACGTTTTGAAAATCAGAGGCAAGGACTTAGCAGTGCCTCTTCAATGGGGAAGGCAGAGACTCCAGCTGTTTCTTCAGTGTTTAGTAGCTGAGGTTTTCCTGTGCTGAATCAAAACCAATAAACCACCTTTTAATTTTTCTGTGAAAAAGAGCATTAGCCAAAAGCAGAACTCTAGAAGAACCTATTAAATTAGGGCAAGTGTAAACAGGTAATTCCCTGAATGCATTCTTGGCCTTTAGGAGTTTGCAGTCCAATGACTTCCTGCGCCAGAAATAATTTCTATGTATTAATAGCTATCTATTGATTTGTGTTTTGCAAATCTGCCTCTATGGGCTCATCTGTAGGAAAGCAAGCTCCATTAGTTCTACTCTTCTCAGAAGAATCAATCTTTAGTTTTCTGTGATTGTTGTTGTGCCAAAGGTTGATTCTAGGTAATATAACATTTTTTACTCCAAAACAAGCAAAAGTTGATATCCTTACCTACCTCTGAATCCTTCCCTTTAAGGACAGCATAGGTCTTTCTTCACAAGAATAATGGACTTTACATTCCCTCTGGAAGTGTCTGTTGAATCAAGCAGCTTTGATTTGCATGAGTATTCAGTGGTCCCCACACCAGGCTGTGACAGGTGCAGTGGGCCTAATAGCCAGTGACTTTTATGGATGTTTGATAACAAGATTTAACAAGAAAATGCTTAGCCCGAGACTGACTGCTGAAGGCGCTTGAAGATCTTCCAGAAACATGTCAAGTGCCTCAATCCCAGAAACAGAAAGCAGCTGGCATGGTGCAAGCTTAGTGCCTGCCTTTTGCTGATGAGTAACTTGCCTTTCCATTGAGACAGGCGTGGGATGCAGTTTAGTGCAAATACTTTAGCCTATCTACAGACTCTTAAGAGAAATGCTATGCTTCTGTCACTAGCATCACCTCAGCGTGATTTCAGGTCATGACTCTGCTCTGTTATAAATCACTGCAAAGCTAGCACAGGTGCTCACAACTGCCCAGTCTCTTTGTCCTAAACCATTGTGGTGGTTTGAGCCTTAACTGGGTTTTAAGAGCTCAGATGGGGGGCAAGATTGAGAATGCCTCCCCTGCTTCCCCCTCCCCCTCCTCTTAAAAAAAAAAGGGGGGGGTGGGGAAGAAAGGGGGATAAGGAAAAAAAGAGGAAGTAAATCTACTGAGAAATAATTTGGAGTCGGTTTGAAAGTAGAGAGGTAAAAATATATATAACAATAGCAGGAAGGGTTCACAAGGGTAAGGAAAAAGTTTACATTGGGAGAATATACATATACAAAACCAACAGTCCTTTGGAGATGCAGCAGGGAGAAAAGACCAGGCCTGACCATGTGACAAAGCAGCAGCAGCAACTCTTTTAGTCCTTTCATCCCTGCGAGGCAGAAGTAAAAGAGAGCAAATGGCTGCAGTGTCTTCTGTTTCATAGGCTGGCTGGACAGGGAGGAGGAGTGGAACAGACTGACTCCTTTTCCCAGGGGAAAGCCCCCTCCAGGGAGAGCAGGGCTCTCACAACCCCTCCGACCCCTGCTTTCAGGATGGGCGTAACTGATGACAACCATGCCGAGTAGAAGTGATGGAATGATGTGATCTCATAGTGTTGTTTCTTTGCAGGGTATCATCCAGGCCTACAAGAGTGGCATAACCCTTCAGGGAAACACCACTAGCTTGGGCAAGTGGGACTACAGTGGGTCTTTCTTTTTCTCCATTTCTGCAATAACAACCATTGGTAAGTGTTCTCTGCTCACATGTCTGCCTCACAGGTGGGAAAGGTGTAGGAATGAGGATCTGTACTATGAAATACTGCTCCAGCTCTATGTGGCTTCATGTAGCTTGTCTATATCATGGAATAGATATGCGCCCATGCGCCCTGCGCTCTGGAAGCTTTGTCAGTGCAAGCACAGTAATGATCCCCTAGCTAATCCTGTTACAAGGAGAGGCAATGATTCTGAAAAACTCTTCATGTTGGCTGTTAAATCTCCAGAGCCTACATTTATTAATTACTCCTTATTACTACCTGTACTGGATGAGGACTTTCTTGTTTAGGTGAGAGTCAAATAGCTGAACAAATGAAACAATTCACTTCAGTCTCAGGTTTCAGCAAATGAGTAATGCAACATCATGAAGGAATGATGGAACTAGGTGAGGTAGGGGAGAGAATGAAAACAATAGAATGTATGTAGGTACAATGTTACTTAAGTCAGATGCTATTAAGTCTTGTCAGAGCATGTCTCCAGTCTCCAAAACCATTAAAAACTTTCCTTGATATCTTTTTTCTTAGCATGTAATCCAATGTTCTAAAAACCTTGAGTGGGGAGAGTATGTGGAGAGATGGTGGTTGAATATCAAAAACCCTCTCAGGTTTCCTGATTTGTGTTGAATTTGGCGGCTCTCTTCAGTTTCAAGGTTGAATTTTAGGTTGAGAATTTTCTTTGTGTGCCCAGGTGAAGCATTGTTTTGATTTCTCTGATGTTTTAACCCCAATGTATCTTCAGTAACAAACTGCCAAACCGAAGCTCAGAGAGGGATTTTGTATATGGAGGTGTGTGGAGTGTGTGTCACCTTCCTGTGACTCAGGACACCTTTCCACCTTACTCTTTTGTTCATGTATTATTCTGTTGAGGAACTACGTTTGGGGTGTTGAACTATCAGGTACAGGTTGTGCCAGATGATGGCAGTGGAGGCTTATTAGACAGGGCTACACAGGCTGGGGGTTTCCAGTATGGAGCCCGGGTAATTCCTCTCAGCCTTTGGTGCATTTGCTTCAAGTTAAACTGTTAAATGTGTGTAAGTTAGTGTTCTAATTCTCAGTCAATGAAAGTATGTTGAAGAGATAGAAATACAGAGATTCTTATTGCTGTCTACAGCTACCTGAAGGGAGGTTGCAGCCAGCTGGGGCTTGGTCTCTTCTCCCAGGCAACCAGCACCAGAACAAGAGGACACAGTCTCAATCTGTGCCAGGGGAGGTTTAGGCTGGATGTTAGGAAGAAGTTCTTCATAGAAAGAGTGATTGGCCATTGGAATGTGCTGCCCAAGGAGGTGGTAGAGGCACTATCACTGGAGGTGTTTAGGAAGAGACTGGATGGGGTGCTTGGTGCCATGGTTTAGTTGATTAGATGGTGTTGGATGATAGATTGGACTCAATGATCTCAAAGATGTCTTCCAACCTGGTCTATTCTGTTCTATTCTAACTACACAAAGATTTTACTGAAGAATGTAGGTGGACCCTTCATGCTTTCAGGCTGATGCAAGTCCTTTGTCCAGTTCATTTCTTCCCTGTTCTCTCTGCAGCTATTGATATTTATGCCTTGCTGGCCTCTTATGCAATGTAATGTCTTTGTGGCTTTTTTGTCAGCTGTTCTTCCTTGGCCTTCTCAAACAGCACTGCAAAAGCCATTATCACTTCCAGTTTCCTCACTTTCCATTATGAGATGCTTTGTCTATCTGTCAGTTTCTGCTTTCTGCATTAGGTGCTTTAACGCCTTTCTGAAGGTTTGGTATGTTTCTCAAGTCTTCCTCAGAACATTCTCTCACTGGGACACAAGAAGGTTCCTTTAGGACCTTTCCCCACTGACACAGTTTGAATCACTGTGTCTTCTCTTGCATCATCTTCTATGTGTACTTTTTTTTCCACATAAATGAGCCTCATAATTTGCTTAAAAGATGTATGCAAGGTTTGCTTTAAAAGCAAACTTCTAACCTGAGGGCTGTTCACTCTTTGTACTCTGACCCAAAAGGCTTAAAGATGTCCTAGATTGAGCCAGAACAGAACTAATTCTGCGCAGTGATTTCACTTTTCAGCTAAGTCTCTTCACTTTTCTGAAGATGAAATCCTTTTCATACAGATGGGTATGAAATAAAATCTCTTGATTAAAGAAGTATCCTAAAGCTTATTATGTAGATTTCCCCCAGTCTCATAACTTGAATGGAATTGTATTTATAACTCTGAACCATGTGGGGTGGGCAGCCCTGACCTTTTTCTGAATCCTTCTCCCCACTGTTAAGCTTCTGTGTTTTCTTCATTACTGGATTTTACATGTCACGTCATCCAAGATTTTATGCATTACCTCTTTTTGTGCAGACATTTCCATAGGAGCCCTCTCTTATCAATGCCTTGAAGAGTCATCTCCAAAGTTCATTTAAAGCTGTAGTAGTAAATATGATTGAAGAAAGGGAAGCTAATTTGCTGCTGGTTTTATCCTGCAGATGGATTTATCCCTTGCCAGGGAATTAACCAGGTTGGAAGAGACCTTTGAGAAAGAGACCAGCCTGTCATCCAACACCACCTAATCAACTAAACCATGGCACCAAGTGCCCCATCCAGTCTCTTCCTAAACACCTCCAGTGATGGTGACTCCACCACCTCCCTGGGCAGTCCATTCCAATGGCCAATCACTCTTTCTATAAAGAATTTCCCCCTAACATCCAGTCTAAACCTCCCCTGGTGCAGCTTGAGACTGTGTCCTCTTGTTCTGGTGCTGGTTGCCTGGGAGAAAAGACCAACCCCCACCTGGCTACAACCTCCCTTCTGGTAGTTGTAGACAGCAAGAAGGTCTCCTCTGAGTCTGCTCTGCTCCAGGCTAAAAAACCCCAGCTCCCTCAGCCTCTCCTCATAGGGCTTATGCTCCAAACCCCTCCCCAGCTTTGTTGCCCTTCTCTGGACACCTTCCAGCAACTCAACATCTTTCCTAAACTGAGGGGCCCAGAACTGGACACAGGACTCAAGGTGCGGCTTAACCAGTGCTGAGTCCAGGGGCACAATGACTTCCCTGTTCCTGCTGGCCACACTATTCCTAATGCAGTCCAGGATGCCATTGGTCTTCTTGGCCACCTGGGCACACTGCTGGCTCATGTTCAGCCTACTATCAACCAGTACAGGTTTGCTCCTTGGGGATTTTGGGGGTTTGTGATTATTTTTTTTCACTTTTACTTAGATATCTTTTTTTATCTAACCAAATCTGATTATTTTTTTTTTTTTAATATATCTTTTTTCCCAATGCAACCTTTGAATTCATCGTGAACAAAAACTTTCATTCAGCCTAGATTTAAAACATTCAGGTTGCTCTTAAGGGAAAGAAAAATTTCAATTTCCTGAGAAGTGTAAGAGGAGGATCTGGTGATGGGAGCAGTTTGGTGGCTTCAGCACACCCCAAGTACGTGGGAGTCCTCGTGCCTGGGCAAACAGGATTATAACTCACTGGTGATTGTTACAGGATTGTAACTCACCCCAGCTGCCAAGTGAAGCACCTTTCTCTGATTGTTTCAATTTCTAAGTAATGTAATTCTAACATTGGCACCCCTTGAGCTGCCTTGTGGATCAGACACTCTTCTTAAATGAGACACCAGGCTTCACTGAGTGTCTGGAGGTTCAAAGCAAATGTTCAATAAGAACATTCTGTGAATTTGAGATTAGGTCATTCCTGTGGAAAGTGATGGCTTGTATCTACTCTGGTAGGAGTAAGAATTTAACCAAATCTCCCAAAAAATATGTTTGAATGCTCAAACCACTGATAAAATTACTGGTTGGAGAAGTTACTCTCTTCAGTTTAGGAAAGCTGTTGACTTGCTGGAACATGTTCAGAGAAGGGCAACAAAGCTGGGGATGGGTTTGGAACACAAGCCCTATGAAGAGAGGCTGAGGGAACTGGAGTTGCTTAGCCTGGAGAGGAGGAAGCTCAGAGGAGACCTTACTGCTCTCTACAACTACCTGAAGGGAGGTTGTAGCCAGGTGGGGGTTGGTCTCTTCTCCCAGGCAACCAGCACCAGAACAAGAGGACACAGTCTCAAGTTGTGCCAGGGGAGGTTTAGACTGGATCTTAGGAAGAAATTCTTCCCAGAGAGAGTGATTGACCATTGGAATGTGCTGCCCAGGGAGGTGGTGGAGTTGCCATCATTGGAGTTGTTCAGGAGGAGACCTGATGGGGTGCTTGGTGCCATGGTTTAGTTGATTAGTTGGTGTTGGATGATGGGTTGGATGCGATGATCTTGAAGGTCTCTTCCAACCTGGTCTGGTCTATTCTATTCTGTTCTTTTATATTCAGCAGTTTGGGTTTTTTTAAATCTAATTGTTTTACCCACACAGAAATTATTTGTTGACTTTGCAGAAGTTTTTCAGCCTATGAAGGACACTTAAAAAAAAAAAAATATTATTTTAAGCAGTTTTTGCTCTTTTTTACTCTCTCATGTCTAGTCAGGGAGAACTGGAGTCAAAAAAATCCTCCCTCTGTGGGTAGCCAGAAGTGCTATGTGGGGTCCTCCAAGTCCTGCAGTCTCCTGTGTTTCATACAGTGAGCGGAGATCATGGACCTTTCTTTCTCTCTTAACTGATGGTTGTCTTCAGAGACTGGATAAGCCTGGAAAGCTATGGTGAAAAGAACTACCCAAACCATTACACAATCTTTTAAAACTTGATGCAGAAGGCAAAGAAGTGGAGGTGGCAGGGAACCACAAAGAAAACCTTGGGAAACCTGGCCATAAATGTGTGACACTCGTGTTCAGATTCTAGCCTCGCAGTAGGTTTCCACACAACCCTTCACACCATCCCCCCCAGCTCTTTCTCCTTGCAGTGCCAGCCAGCAAAACACCCTAATTCCACAAAAGATATAACCTGGATCCAATCTTTTCAAATGTGGGACAGACACTGTAGAAATAGTGAAAGCTGTCAGAAGTCAGCAATTACACATGGGAAAACAAAAGTGTGTAAACATTGTGGACTGCTCATAAGTGAAGAGCATAGCACTGGAATTAAGATAGCTTTACAGGCTTAATTTAGCCCCTTTGTTTGACTGTTTTTGAAAACAACCTCAGGTTCCATAACAGCATCCCATGCTTCTGTGGGATGCTCTGCCGCATTGCTTTGGAGTTCTATTACGTGTTCACAGATTGCATTGGGTAATTGCAATTGCATCTTGTCCAACCCCTGAGCAGGGACACCTGCAACTAGATCACGCTGCCCAGGGCCATATAGATTAAACTCAGAGACTCACAAATCACTTAAGCCTGAAATGGTTGGAGGGAAATTTCCCCACAAAGTAAAGTTTTGAATCTGTGGGATTAGGAATGAGATTAGCAGGTAGCCTATATACATACTGTGAACTAGTTTGCTGCCAGACATCTTTTCTGGGGTTAGTTTGCTGATGCGTGCACACAACTCTTTGTGGAATTGTCCATGTTGAGAGATTTTGGCAGCACAGAAAGCATACATATTCCAAACTCATAGTGGCACACCTTTCTATCTTTTTTGATCAGCAGCTTACTGCAGCTGGTGTAGGACAGAGGTTAGTGAAGGAATGGGAGTCCGTGCTGGATGTTTGCACTCTCACTTTTGCCATATGCAGAGCCCAACTCTTGGACCTCTGCCCTCCTATGGGCTGCTCTCTTGCTCTGGAGCTATACTACCTAGCAGCAAGGCATCAGCACCTTTCTGTTTGCACAGTGACAATAATTAGGTGTCACTGGGAAGGGATAACATTATTTGTGGTGAAAGTATAAGCTTTTCCAGGTTATGAGATGTGCAAGAGGGGATTGGACATGGCACTTGGTGCCATGGTTTAGTCATGAGGTCTGTGGTGACAGGTTGGACTTGATGATCTTTGAGGTCTCTTCCAACCTTGGTGATTCTGTGACACACACAAATCTTTAATGAATGAATTACAGTGAAAGCTATAGGTCTGCCTGTGTCACTGCTGAAATGCTTGCCATGTGCTAGTCCATCCCCTGTCTTAAAAATCATCCTGTAAAATAAACCAAAATTAAGGCTGACTTTTCAGGTACTTTATACTACAGGAATTATGGAAGTGCAAGTTGGCACATTTAGAAAATGTGAGGAATAAAGACAAAGCACTGACACTGAAAGCATGATGGTCTTGATATAGGTATGGCTGTGCTTGCAGTGCACTGTTGGTTTATTAGACCTGTTCATGTGATTGGAGAAAAAGGCAAAATGTCCAATGCTCTTTTCTTTTCTTTGAGTCTGAAGTAGGAGTATTTTACTCAAATATAATTCCTCTAGATTTATTGACTCTAGGCAAACATTTTGACATTTGCATTTGGTACTTGGGGTGCAAAAGAGGAGTTTAAGCAAGGGGGCGGTGTTCAGTTTGCTGATCCTGTAGGACAAAGGTGGAAAGAGGCTATTGTTTTAATTTAAGCTCTGCTGTGGTGATTCAGAGACCACCTAACAGTCATGCTGGATCGTTTACCAGCAAGTCCCATGCCAGCAATGCTTACGAAAACCAAACCCAAAGGATGTTTTGCATTTACGTCAGATCCCAGCCAAGACAGTGGGCTGGGGAGAGGAAATTCACCGGTAAATGGAAAAGGAACTAAAAAAAATTGGCAGGGAAAGAAATGTTATTTTCTGACCTACAATAGGATATGACAAACAATGGATGTAGCTTACAGTTATTTATATATATTTTCCAAAAAAAAAGAATTTTTTAGGGCAGTGACCCTTCTTGTCTTGCTTTTGCAGAAGATGGAGGCTCACTCCTCCCTGGAAGGAGAGAAGGCAAAGAATATTTTATTTTTAACACCTTATTCCTTCCCTACCCAGGCTATGGGAACCTGAGCCCCAGCACTGCAGCTGGTCGAATCTTCTGCATCTTGTTTGCACTGTTTGGGATCCCTTTGAACCTTCTCCTCCTCAACGAAATTGGGCAGCTGATGCTGTTGGGGGTTCAGCATTGTGCCCGTTGCCTAGAGGAGGTGTTTCACTGGCAGGTAAGCAATGTGGATGGATCTGTCTCCTCCTTGAGTTCAGGGAAGAAAAGACCGAAAGGTGGTTGTCTGGTATTTGGGATCCTCTGACCAAAACCCTGCTTACCTATTTGGCCAAAAGGGCAATAATTCTCAGGAGTAACTGGAAGCAAATAAATCTATTTTATGAAAGCCGTATGAGGTGTCAGATAAGGTTGTTTATTAATTGAGGAAGCCTCTGTGATGAATGGCTTCCCCTACTACAGAAGTGCCAGAGCCTTAGAGCCATGCACAGTCCTAGAATATCTCATCTGTTTATCATCAGTCATAGTTAGAATTGCACATGGAAGTTACATGGGAACATTTGTGGAAAAGGCTTTAAACAGGCATTAATTCAGGACTCATAGAGGTGATGCCCACTTTCTGTTAACTGAGAGAGCCACACCATTTTTCCTAGTGGAATGTCATGAACGTTAGTGTGTTTTTATGGAGTCTAGTGTCATCTTCAACAAGAAACAGAGACAGACATTCCCTGCCACCCTTTTTGTGACAATCTCTTCTCTTTTTTTTCTTTTTTTTTTTTTTTTTAATTTTTCCTATTTTACTAGAAAAAAGCTTCCTTTCTGATTAAGACCTGTGCACTGGTAACTGGCTTGTTATTGTTCCTCCTGCTACCTCCCTTGTTGTTTTCTGAGAAAGAAGGATGGTCTTATGAAGAAGGCTTCTACTATTCCTTTATTACCCTCAGCACCATAGGGTTTGGAGATTATGTGATTGGTGAGTACATGTTTCATTACTTTACCTAATAAACATCAAGGCCAAATGTCTGGCATATGAAGTTTCCAGCTTGGCAGTTTTATCCCACTAGCAATCTACAAACCTGGTGTTAAATCTCTCCCCTCAATTTAAGAAGGACATTGAGACTCTTGAATGTGTCCAGAGAAGGGCAACGAGGCTGGTGAGGGGTTTGGAGCACAAGCCCTATGAGGAGAGGCTGAGGGAGCTGGGGTTGCTTAGCCTGGACAAGAGGAGGCTCAGGGGAGACCTTATTGCTGTCTACCACTACCTGAAAGGTGGTTGTAGCCAGGAGGGGGTTGGTCTCTTCTCCCAGGCAACCAGCACCAGAACAAGAGGACCCAGTCTCAAGCTGTGCCAGAGGAAGTTTAGGCTCATAGTGAGGAGAGAGTTGTTTGCCATTGGAATGGGCTGCCCATGGAGGTGGTGAAGTCGCCGTCCCTGGAGGTGCTCAAGAGGGGATTGGACGTGGCACTTGGTGCCATGGTTTAGTAGTCATGAAGTGTTGGGTGACAGGTTGGACTTGATGATCTTTGAGGTCTCTTCCAACCTTATTGATTCTATGATTCTAAATATGTTGTGGTAGACAGTTGACAGTTTGGAGAAGACGTGATTTCTGAGATATCAATGTCACCTGTGGAAGAGCAAAGAAATTGTTTCTCAGTCAGTGACTAATATTCCAGCATTCAAGTGACCTGTCGCTTGAATGACTACAGCATCAGACTGGAGTGCCACTGTTTTAATCAAAGCAGTTACTGATGGTGCACTTGATGTGCTTCAGTGCACTGGAGGTGGTTTTATGCAGATGCTACACTGTATTACCATTAACATACTGTGAATATTTCCTCTGTCAAAACCCCAGACCACTGCTTTCTAAAATACAGCTTAAAGTCACTTAGGTGTAGACTGTCAGGCACCAGCCACAGCCTAGTTTTGGTTGCCAAAACCCCTTGCCAGAGGAAATGGATTTGGACCCATGCCCAATGCATTTGCTTAAACACAGGACACACCGTTTTGACAAAGACTTTCTCATTAAAACCAAATTGATTATAGGAGCACATGCACCTCTGAATCGCTAGAATAAGGAAAGACTAAAACATCTTCTTATGAACTCTTTTCTTCATAGTGGTTGCATGATACTTACATAATTTAGTGGTGGTTACCTTAGAACTTGTTAATAATGTACTGAAGTGACGGCTATAGCTTGTGTAGGCACACTTAAATGAGATCAAATCAAGGTAGCTTGGGTAAGGATAATCAGCTAGCCAGTTCAGCATTTCCCTATGCTGATTCTACAGATGATACTGAACTCTCTGATACAGCACATTTACTTCTCTTAGTTCCTGATAACTAGTTTTCAAGCTCTTCACTATATACATCCTGCTTCCACATGTACCTTCAGCTGTGTGGTGCCTTTAACAGGCATACCATCATAGAATCAATAAGGTTGGAAAAGACCTCAAGGAGCGTCAAGTTCAACCTGTCACCCAACACCTCATGACTACTAAACCACGGCACCAAGTGCCATGTCCAATCCCCTCCTGAACACCTCCAGGGATGGCGACTCCATCACTTCCCTGGGCAGCACATTCCAATGGCCAATCACTCTTTTCTGTGAAGAACTTTCTCCTCAACTCAAGACTAAACTTCCCCTGGTGCAGCTTGAGACTGTGTCCTCTTCTTCTAGTGCTTGTTGCCTGGGAGAAGAGACCAAGCCCACCTGCTTACAGGTAGCTGTAGACAGCAATAAGTTCTCCCCTGAGCCTCCTCTTCTCCAGGTTAAACAATTCCAGCTCCCTCAGCCTCTCCTCATAGGGCTTGTGCTCAAGGCCTCTACCCAGCCTCATTGCCCTTCTCTGGACACATTCAAGAGTCTCAATGTCCTTCTTAAATTGAGGGGCCCAGAACTGGACACAGGACTCAAGGTGTGGCCTAACCAGTGCTGAGTACAGGAGCACAATGACCTCCCTGCTCCTTCTAGCCACAGTGTCCTTGATGCAGGCCAGGATGCCATTTGCCTTCTTGGCCACCTGGGCGCACTGCTGGCTCATGTTCAGCCAGCTGTCAACCAGTACTCCCAGGTCCCTTTCATGGATGCACTGCGTTCAGTATGGAAACAATTGAATACATCAGTGGCCCTACAATCCTGATCATAGTTTATGTCTTAACTGAAAAATAAACAGGGACTGGGTATATGTTCAAGTGTCTGTTGATGCTTTGTGAGACTGTTACACTGTTTCCCCATCGTGAACGCTCCTGCTGTTCTGGACCAGGTTAATCCCAGGGGACATCACGTGCCAGGAATGATGCCCAATGTTCACTTCAGACACAACTGCTTTGTTTTAGGGGAAACGTATGACTGCACCAGGGGAAGTTTAGGCTAGAGGTGAGGAGAAAGTTCTTCACAGAGAGAGTTGTTAGCCATTGGAATGTGCTGTCCAGGGAGGTGGTGGAGTGACTGTCCCTGGAGGTGTTCAAAACGGGATTGGATGTGGCACTTGGTGCCATGGTTTAGTAGTCATGAGGTGTTGGGTGACAGGTTGGACTTGATGATCTTTGAGGTCTTTTCCAACCTTACTGATTCTATGACATTTGGTTTTTGAAGTCACAGAGTGGTGTCCAGCCTGTTTCATTTACTAATATTGACATCATTTCTCTTATTGGCCCTGAAAACTTTTAATTTACATGCTCTGTAAACCCTCCTGTGGGACACAGGCTGTCTGTAGGTGCTAAACCTCCCTAAGGCTGCACTTACCAGATGGTCTCTGTAGTTGTGTTCTACATGGAAGCATCATATAGCCCTTCTCTTTGTTTTCTTATTCAAGAGCAAACAATGTTTAAATCTTTGAATTTAGCATTGCTGTAAGGTGCATGTTAGGAGGATGAATCCATGATCTTCCTGGTGGAAGTTCACCCCGATATGGAAACTCAGACCCTTTAAAGTGTAGTTACCACAAAAGTGGTTGCCAGCTCCCAAGCTTTTACCAGTGGCTTGGTGACAACCTCAATGTTTTTAATATAATGGGAGCACAGAACACATGTCTTGTATAATGTCATATATAGATATTTAAATAAAATTTGATGATATTATAAGTAATATCAAATAAATGGTTGTAAAAAAATGACTGTACCAGCTACTACTTAGCACAATGTTGTAGACAGTAACAGTTCATGGACCATGGGTGAGGCAACCCATGGAATGTTTAAAGATGTTGCTAGGGCATGTAGGAAGAAAATTAGGGAGGCAAAAGCACAATTGGAACTTAAAATGGCCTCTGATGTGAAGGACAACAAAAAGTCCTTCCATAAATATATTAATAGCAAGAGGAAGGGCAGGGACAACCTCCACTCCTTGGTTGACATGGAGGGAAATGTTGTAACACAGGATGAGGAAAAGGCAGAGGTACTTAACACCTTCTTTACCTCAATTTTTACTAGCGGGAAAGAACATCTACCAGACAGCTGGCCTGCAGAGCTGGCAGAAGGAGCCAGGGAGCAGCATAGTTTCCCTGTGTTCCATGAGCAACTGATCGGAGCTCTCCTCAGCAGCTTAGACCCCCGCAAGTCCATGGGACCAGATGGGATCCATCCTAGGGTGCTGAGAGAGCTGGCAGATGAGCTGGCCAAGCCACTCTCCATCATTTTTCATCAGTCCTGGCCCACTGGAGAGATCCCAGATGACTGGAAGCTGGCCAACGTGGTACCCATCCACAAGAAGGGCTGGTTGGATGAGCCAGGGAATTACAGGCCTGTCAGCCTGACCTCAGTGCCAGGAAAGATTATGGAACAGGTCATCCTGAGTGCAATCACACAGCACTTAAAGGATGGCCAAGGGATCAGGCCCAGCCAGCATGGGTTTAGGAAGGGCAGGTCCTGCCTGACCAACCTGATCTCCTTCTATGATCAGGTGACCCGCCTGGTGGATGTGGGGAGGCTGTGGATGTAGTCTACCTGGACCTCAGCAAGGCCTTTGACACCGTTCCCCATAGCAAACTCCTGGCCAAGCTGTCAGCCCATGGCTTGGATGGGAGCACACTGCAATGGGTTAGGAACTGTCTGGAGGGCCGAGCCCAGAGAGTGGTGGTGAATGGTGCCACATCCAGCTGGCAGCCAGTCACCAGTGGTGTGCCCCAGGGATCAGTGCTGGGCCCCTTGCTCTTTAACATCTTTATTGATGATCTGGACGAGGACATCGAGTCCATCATCAGTAAATTTGCTGACGACACCAAGCTGGGGGCAGGAGTTGATCTGCTGGAGGGTAGAGAGGCTCTGCAGAGGGACCTCGACAGGCTGGGCAGATGGGCAGAGTCCAACGGCATGAGACTTAACACATCCAAGTGCCGGGTTCTGCACATTGGCCACAGCAACCCCATGCAGAGCCACAGGCTGGGGTCAGAGTGGCTGGAGAGCAGTCAGGTAGAGAGGGACCTGGGGGTGCTGGTTGATGGTGGGCTGAACATGAGCCTGCAGTGTGCCCAGGCAGCCAGGAGGGCCAATGGCATCCTGGCCTGCATCAGGAACAGTGTGGCCAGCAGGAGCAGGGAGGTCATTCTGCCCCTGTACACTGCACTGGTTAGGCTGCACCTCGAGTCCTGTGTCCAGTTCTGGGCCCCTCAGTTTAGGAAGGAGGTTGACTTGCTGGAACGAGTCCAGAGAAGAGCAACAAAGTTGGTGAGGGGTTTGGAATATAAGGAGAGGCTGAGGGAGCTGGGGTTGCTTAGCCTAGAGAAGAGGAGACTCAGGGGTGACCTTATTACTCTCTACAACTACCTGAAGGGAGGTTGTAGACAGATGGATGTAGTCTCTTCTCCCAGGCAGCCAGTACCAGAACAAGAGGACACAGTCTCAGGCTGCGCCAGGGGAGGTTCAGGCTAGATGTTAGGAAAAAGTTCTATACAGAAAGAGTGATTGCCCATTGGAATGGGCTGCCTGGGGAGGTGGTGGAGTCGCCATCACTGGAGGTTTTCAGGAGAAGACTTGATGGGCTGCTTGGTGCCATGGGTTAGTTGTTTGGGCGGTGTTGGATTGGTTTGATGGGTTGGACGCGACGATCTTGAAGGTCTCTTCCAACCTGGTTTATTCTATGTATATGTATTCTATTAATTTGGAACTGCTAGTCTGTGCTGGTAATGACAGGACAGTGTTCCTACATACAATCACCCACACATGACAAATCCCTAAGCACCTGTCTTTGCAGATGTCTCATTTCAACCCATCCCTATTTGCAATTTTTGTTTGAACATGGTATGAAGAGTGGCTTCCAGATTCCTGGAGGTACCTCCTCATAAATGTTAAAGCTTTATACTCTGTCCTGAAAATGTTGGGTGTTTTGTAGTATCTGCTGTGCTGTAGGCATTCAGTCATAAAGCGACAAGCCTTCATAAGATAAGGGAACTGATTGATGAGACCTGAGGAACAGTAGACAAAAAGCCCAAGCAAAGACTGCTGCCACTGATTTGTATCCTGTACCTGAGCTGTGTTTGCAAGGATACTCCAGCCTGCTTTTCAAATTCAGCCTGGTCATTTCATAGGGATGTGCCTGCTTCTATGTTTTGTCTGTCTTAATATTACCACAGACACTGACTTAGCATGCAGAAGGCTCTTCGCACTAAGTATTGTGGAAATACAACCAAAGACATGGCTTTGCTCTGAAGGGATCACAAATAGAATAGAATTAACCAGGTTGGAAAAGATCTTTGAGATCATCGAGCCCAACATATCACCCAACACCATCTAATCAACTAAACCATGGCACCAAGCACCCCATCCAGTCTCTTCTTAAACACCACCAGTGATGGTGACTCCACCACCTCCATGGGCAGCACATTCCAATGGCCAATTCTTCTATGAAGAACTTCTTCCTAACATCCAGCCCAAACCTCCCCTGGCGCAGCTTGAGACTGTGTCCTCTTGTTCTGGTGCTGGTTGCCTGGGAGAAGAGACCAACCCCCTCCTGGCTACAACCCCCCTTCAGGTGGGTGTAGAGAGAAATAAGGTCTCCCCTGAGCCGCCTCCTCTCCAGGCTAAGCAACCCCAGCTCCCTCAGCCTCTCCTCATAGGGCTTGTGCTCCAAACCCCTCCCCAGCTTTGTTGCCTTTCTCTGGACATGTTCCAGCAACTCAACATCTTTCCTAAACAGTGGGGCCCAGAACTGTGTACAGAACTCAAGGTGTGGCCTAACCAGCGCTGAAAGAAGTACTCAGCTGCGTTAACCAGCCAGATGTAACATAATTTCAAGCTGTTTTCCAAAGCTTCACTCTTCTTACATGTTTTAGGAATACTCAGGCCTGTTCTCCCACAGCTCCTAGAGGTTCACTTATATCCAGCTTAACAAGTTACACCAGTAGCTGAGACCCCCTTACCTCTCTGCCTGCAGGGGACTCCTATTACACACAATAATGTCATACTGAATTCTAAGTAGAGAAATGAAGCTCTGCTCTTAAATAATGGCACTTTGTCACAGATGCAATTTGGCATTTATTTTTCTGTCATATGGGTGATCTTTACCATTCTTAGGGAACATAGTTGCTTACGACATCTGTTCACATGCCAAGTAGATGTCATACTCATGCTTTATGTAGAAATCACTAATGTTAGGTCATATTTCTACTATCTTTGCTTTACATTTAATGTTTCCTTTGAAGTATTTGTGATTCAACCTGGAAATGTTTTGGGCAATTGTCTTCTAGGGATGAACCCAGACCGCACCTATCCAGGCTGGTACAAGAATGTAATCTCTCTGTGGATCCTCTTTGGAATGGCCTGGCTAGCACTGGTTATCAAATTTTGCATCAGCTTTCTAGAGAGCTCCAGTGACTTTTGCTCTAGTGACTTCTGTCAATGCAACAAGAAGAACACAGAGATGGCAGATGACTTCATGGATGGCAACAAAAACAATATGACAGGACTTCACAACGTGGAGATGGGCAACGACAAAGACACAAAGCCAAAAGGACCAGATGAATCTCATACCAACACTGGTCCTACAGAAGGACTGTAGGGAAGAAAAATATCCTTGGTGCTTTTAGGTTTTAGTGCACCAGAGACACACCACTTTGATATGCAGGAATAGAGCTGCTCTGATATTCACGTGATGTGGAAAGCTTGCGTACTGAGTCTGAAATTCTTCTCTTCTGAACTGAGCAATGACAACAAAAAGTTTCATTTGCAGCACCACCAACAATTGCTAGCTGGACTCTTAGCCAAAGTAGATAGACGGAGATATTACTTACCCTGCCACCTCAATACGTGAAGTAAACTTTGATATCCATACACACTAGCTGTTGTCCTTGTCTTGCATGTAAAGTTCTTGTAGCCTTTAATTCTATATATGGTGCTTTGCAAATACCACAAGTAGAAAAGCAAGCGCCATTTAGTTGGGGAAACAAATTGCAGGTTGCTAAAAGGCTTAATGAGAAGCACTATTTAAAGCCACCTGGCAGTCAGATTGCCTGTGCGCTTGTCCATGCCAGAGGTGGCAACGTGCTTTTGCTCTCTGGGGTGGCCACAAGGTAGCGGCACCTAATGCAAACAGGTCACTCGATTAAAAAGAAACTAAATAGTTCAAGCTGTTTCTTACTCTCTTACTTCTGTAGGTACTTTTTTTTTTTTTTTTTTGCTAAAGTTTTAAGTAGGATGAATGTCTCTAGTTAAATTTGACCGTTCATTTAGATAGATTTTAATTTTGCTACATCTTGGAAGCTAGAAAAGTTGGACCAGAGGCCGTTTCAAGTGCCACATTATCCCAAGCCAACATTAACAAAAGCTACTTCAATCTAGACACAGAATTAACTGTGTGGTCAAGAAACGATATTTTGATGGACTTCTCATGTCATTTAGGCACAACTGTTTTATAGGGGGGTTTGGGTCTGTGGAATGACAGACCTGCTTTTGTGTCTGTTGTGAAACACAACTGTTGTGATTTTTCAGAAACCCATTACATTCTCAGAAATCTTTTGATAAATCATGCTATGTATAAAAGTTAACCAGTCTAACTCCTGCTGCCATTTGTAAACCCATATCTGAGCTAATTTTCATGTTCCTGTTGTGCTACTTGCATCCTAAAGTATTAAGCTTGAAAACATGACTGTAGCGGTAAACCAGAACAAAGCACTGGGGCGAGCCTTCAGCTTCTGCACTGCACCAAGATTCTACATGGATGGTGGAGAGTACGAGACTCAAATCAGAAATAGTCATAGCTGGGTTCACAGAAATGCAGTGAATGAAAAGTTTGCAGACTTCAGGCACACAAGTTCTGGCACATGTAATGCAAAAGTATTTCCAGAGGAGGCTGCTCTGAGTGTTGATGTGTGGTAGAACTGGAAGAAATTTGGCCTGTCAACCTTCTGCCAGCATTTTTGTCACCAACCTCTTGCTGACTCTATAGCAATAAATGTTCTCTCGGATATCATTAAAATGGGCAGGAGAGATGGGAAGGGAGGTAGTGGAAATCTCAGATCATGGTTGGGAAACTGATGCAAAATATTTTTTTTTAAATTATTTTTTTTTTAGCATTGATAATTTCTTTAATAGCCCTTAGCAGAACCTTTCCTGCTTCTTTTATGTTCTGCCTTGTTTATTTTCACCAATGGATACACAGTGGGGGTTTTGCTAATGTTTATAATGGCTGGCCTACAATGCAGCCAAAGTGTATTTCTTTAAACCTAAGTGACTCTCAATTCTACAGCATAAAATGCGGTACCCTCTTGTGCATAACCTCTGCCCTTTCTTTCAGATGCAAAACTTAGAAAATAGAACTGCATCTTAAAATCTGAATGCTCAGAGGGTAGCAGGAATGACTATGTTAAATCCATTTCAACTTCAATTTGAAATGTGACGGGCTGTGGGGACTTCTGCCAGCTTTGCTCTTTGACACTGCTTACAGTGAGAGGAGTTTCTTTTCTTTGGTTTGTCTGTTGTATTAATTGCATCTAATTTATATTCCAATGTATTTGTTCTCAAAAGTGCCTTAGAGGTTTGGGCACCCTGATCCCACTTAAGTGCACACAGAGTTGCATGCCTTAGGACAGCTACTATACACTTCTGGGACCTAAAAGGAAGAGGAACTCGAGGTGTAGTGCTTTTAAAAAGGAAAAAACAGTAATTCTTTATAGACCTTAGTGCTTCCACTGAATGTCAGGGTTCAACCACAAACCTACGTATGTGGCTGGGTCTCAAGGTGACTCAGTGTCTGCCTCAGCAATCCTTGTTGATTCACTTCCTTCTGCAGTTGTGCTGTTGTACTACCCAGCAGCTCACCACCAGCATACTTTATGGGAGGTATATCTGAACTGCTTGCAAGCTCCAGAGCTGCAAGTTTGCTTGTGCCCTGGATTACCTAAAAAAAAAAAGAGATGGAATAATTGTGTCAAAGACTGTCTCTGGTGCCAAATTAGCGTGTTATCACTTATGAATATGATTTTATTGGCAGCTCCTCAGCAGGCTTTTCAATATTGAGAATAGCTATTATTGTATTGGAGTTTCCCCAAACTGCTGTGCCTCTAGCTTGCCTGTTCTTTATAAAGCTGTGTTGTGGTTAAGTGCTGTGGATGAATTTGTTCCCAGAGGGATGAGAAGAAAGCGAAATTTTGCAACATCACAAAAAAACTTCACCACTGATGTGTCTCCTCTACCAAAATATGAAAGGTTATCTGCTCAAGGGTAAAATAAAGAAAACAAAAGCATGGTTCTGATATCATTCTTGTCACAGCTGACTTGCAGTCTTCTGTAATCTGCACTGGAAAATTACAGATGCTCCTTGAATTTATTTTTTGTTTTCTTTTAATTTTGTTTATGTTTCTTCCTGTTCAGATAACTGCAGTTTCCGTTAGTGATTTTGCGTTACACTTTCACTGCTATTATTCTTCACAAGTCAATCCTTCCCTGTTATCCTGTTTTCTTCCTTGGGAGCAGCAGGGACTAGAAGCAGGTTTGGTTAGTAATGGTAATTGTAAATATTTACGTAACAGCAGTGTCCAGTGTCACAATCACGTAGACCATAATGTGCTCTGACCTTTATGCGGTTTCCCAGGAAATCAGTCCCTTAAAGCTAGAAAGTAGGCCTCTCTCTAGCTCCCCTACTCAAAGGACAAGTCCTAGCTTCAGTGTTTTTCATGCTGCTGCTTTTAGCTAGTCCAAAAGAGGCATTTACCCCTTGGGGAGACATATGTCCAGTGAATGTAGTAAGATGTTACAGCAATGTAGTACATACTGCTCAGAGCTGCACAAATTTTAGTAGTCTAGCTGTCTAGTCCCTAGACTAGAACAAAGCAGCCCTTTTTCCCAAGTCAAAACAAGTTCCAGGATGTCATTTTTCTCAGTGGTTTGCTGGTAAGAGCTTACCTTACAACTGCTATCTTATTGTACAGCTGCTATCTCAACTCATTTTAAAGCTAGGACTGTTTAGCCTAAGGAAGATAAGGTTCGGGGTGATTTCATCAATGTATGTAAATGCCTGCAGGGAAAAATATAAAAGGGCTGGAGCCAGGCTTTCTTCAGTGGAGTCCTGTGACAGGACAAGAAGAGTCTGTCCTGGGAGCAAACTGAAAGACAGGAAATTTCTTCTAACCACCAGGGAGCACTTTCTCACTGTGATGATGACCAAGCCCTGGCACAGGCTGCCCAGAGAGGTGAGTGAGTCTTCATCCTTGAAGATGTTCAAAAGCTGTCTCAGCACAGTCCTGGGTAACCATCTCTGGGTGGCTCTGCTCCAGCAGGGGTGCTTGACTAGGTGACCTGCAGAGGTTCCTTCCAAAATCAACCATTTTGTGATTCTATGTTTCAAGGTCAAGCTGTCTGTATGTGGAAACCTACAGCTGAATCAGTGTCTAGACTGTCGTGCTGCACAGTTCTAGGCAAAGATTCCAAGAGTTCTCTGAAAGATGAGTGAGTACAATGGGATAATACCTACATTATCTGATTTTCCTGTTCCCACTCTCTTCTCTTAATGATGTTCATTTTAGGATCCCAAGTCCAGAAAGGGTTGGGATCTCTCCAGTACCTGCACCTATTCTGATCTGCTGGTCTTCTCCATGAGGGGAGCAAAGGTGTCCAAAGCCTCTGGTGGATTGCTTTTGTGTTGGTTGTAGTTCACTGGGAAGCCAAAGCTTTTGTTGTCCGCTACAGTCATGCTCCAAACTCATTTGGCTTTTGGAGAATTTGAAGGAATTGACAATACTGAGGAAAAACCTGAAGGAATGTAGTGATGGCTTCCCACAAGTTTATCTTTCTTTTGAGGCAATGTTAGCTGCAGTAATCAAGGAAGTACTGTTTAGCAATGAGTGATGCAGGGAACTGAGCAGGGAATAGTCTCTCTGGAGACCTGACAGCTCTGGATGTTATTGCTATTTGTTCCATTATACTCCTTTTGAGCTCAGAACAGAATGTTTCAGCTGAGCAATGAGCTGAAGGCATAAGAAATGAACATGAGGATGTCTTTGATGTGACATATAATGATGACAACTAGTAGCCATAAAAATGTACTGTGTAGTGTTCTTGTTACAACACTGGACTAAAACTTTGAAAGTTAGGGACCCATCACAGAATGTCTGCACGATTTCACAAATACAGCTATTTGCCACTCTTTCTGCATCAGCCCTATATAGCCTCTAATTCTCAGAGTAACACTGCAGTATTCCCTGCCTGTAATGGAGTAGCTAACAATGGGAATCACTAATTCCAGAAAATAAGGAGAGGTGATAACCAAGCCAGCTTGGAAAAAAAGAGTGAAACAGGTGGACAGGACTCCATTATTAAGCATAGTGAAGTGAAGTGCTTTTGTTTGGATTATGTCCAGATATTAGATGTAAAGCTGGTGCTTTGTTTTGAAACAAGAAAACTGCTTGGGCTCCTATTTGTGAAGGAGGGACTCACTTTCAAGTCTCCACTCTGACTCAGGTAGGGCAGGCCATATGAATGCCATCTACCTAAAGTTCATGGGCAGGCCATCTCAGCCACTCTCTAAGCTATTTCACTGCTCATAAATTATTAACTTGGCTGTGAGATAGGGAACCATTTCCTACCCTCTCTCTCTTGCTTGATGAATCACTATGTGTGTAAATCTTTATGTGGATTTAGCCCTTAGGGAATGACTATAGTAGGAAGAGAAAGAATATTCCAATGCTTGAATAGCAGTAGCCAGTGATGTGAAGAGTTGCTGTTACATACCAAGTTAGCTCTCATGGGTCTAGATGCTTGTTGGTTCTCAAGCACTGTAACATCTTGGTGCTAGATGGACTTGTTTCATAGTGGTAAGCATGTTCCTCATATAATGTACGAGAATGCTTAAATACATAACTAGGAGACATCCCTTGTTTTTTAGCAAGGAATTATCTACACAAAATTTGAAAAACCAAGCAGAAATGAAAAGAGCAAAGAACAGAAATGTCTGACTGACTCAGAGGCGCAACTGTTTCCACACAGCACTTGGCCACAGTTCCTTTGGCAGAGACAGACACCTACATGTGACTTTTCCGTTTATGGGAACCCAAAAGAGGCATCACAAAACAACCAGCAACTAACTGATTAGGGAAATCATTTAGGCTGAAGCCATGCAGATTCATATTTCTGTGCGATTAAAATCAAGGGATTTAATTCTGTATCACAGCAAAGGCCCCAGGCTAAACAGAAATTAGTGTTCTTAGCCTTCTAAGCTAACTACTTATTGAGGAACAGAAAGGAGACACTGGTTGACTCTATAGCTCATTTGTGAGGGGAATGAGAAAATGTTCAGGATCCATTCCCATGGATGTTAAATAGTTGCACCAACTGGGGCAAGTTGGCCTGCAGAGACTGAAAAAGGCTCAACTCATGGTACTTAGCAGCTCCAGTTCAGGAGGAGCAGAAGCTTCAGATCCTGGGCCCAAATGCCAAGTGAGCACCTGCACAGTAGCTAGCAATTTTGAAAAGGTCCTTAGCTCACAGGGGGGCTGAGGCACTTACAAGGCAAATACCACTGGAGAGCCCAGAGGATGCCAGCTACGATGCAGTGCTGTGGAGTGTGGCTAAGCTTTGCTGAGTTCAGTTACGTCACATTAAACCTGAATGATCTGTTTTAAAGGATGTAGCTGTACATACAGCTGGAAGAACTGTACAATGCCAGTATATAAATAAATGACATGCAGAAAGTCAAACTGGGTGGGAGAGGAAGTTTCTTGCCTATAATCTTCCCCACCATTTGCTTTGCAATACAAGGGAACTGTCAGAGACTGCCAGTAGGAGCTGTGTCTCCCAGCCTAGCCCTCCCTTATCATATTTCTGAGCAAAGCCAGCTGATTAAGCATGATCTGGTGTAACTGACTTTGCATCTGTTTTGCAACCTGTAGAACAATCTGTTAATTAACTCTAACATATGTAGATACTAACTTTCAAGTTTGCAGCCCTGGACACCTTCACTCAGGTGGGCATGAGAGGGTTACCCCAGGTCTTTTGTTTAGATGTCTGTTAATTCACTGTACAGTTGAGGGAGTTGTTCTGGGTCAGGATACTTCTAACCTGAGAAATAAAGAATGCTGAAAGTCTGTATGCACACAGACACACACAGCAGTACACCATGCAGCAGGAGCTGAATTTGGAATGCAGTGGGTTATATGTATATTGGAAATGGTCACGTAGAGTAGGGGTGAAACATGTTGTAGGAGCATGTGTTCCTGGAGTAATTCAAACCTTATCTGTACCAGGAAGTATTTGCCAGTTAACTTCAATTGGTATTGCTCTACCAGGAAACCCTCCTAACAAGTGTAAAGCCCATATTGCTTTCCCCAAGAAAATAAAGGCTCGTCTTGTTGGAATAGCTGTTGTATTCTGGACCTACACAGTTAGGCTGACAAATCTAGGAAGGAGGAATAAGACCTCTCCTTTGCCTTTCACCTTTCTTTAGCTCAACATTTTCAATAATAAAATGGAATTAATATTCCTTATTCTGTACCTCTCAGAAACACTGAGAGAAGTCACTGCTTAAGATTTGTACAATGCTTTCAGAAGTGAGATCTCTGATTCATTCTGCTAATGTGATGGAGTACTGTTAGCATGCTGTGAGCACTCAGACAATCCCTTTGACAAACCATTGTCTCTAGCTGCATCCACACAGCTCTTGAGGAAAAGGAGATGTGGTCTGCATGGCTGCCAGTTTCTCAGAGGTAATCTACTTCCCATCTATTGCATTTCTGTAAGGGCAAAAAAAGTCTGAGCACACCTGAAGCTTCATCAGGTATGTCATGCTGATTTTTAGCTGGTGTGTGTGGCTGTAGATACACAGTCCTGGGTGACAAGTGAAAGGTAGCTTTGGTGTACAAGAATCCTGGAGAATTGCTGACACTGCACAGATAACCACAGGGCAGCTCCAGCCTTCCCTTTTCTCATTCACCTCTAAAATGTGATTCTTTTTTCTGCTTCTGCTGTTCATTAAACTGCTTAGTTGGACTGAAAAGGACACTGTAATGTTGCAGATTGGTTTGTTGAATATTAGTCAAATAATTCATCTCATTGAATATTAGGCATCTATATATAAACTAATCAAAGGGTGTGGTTTGTCTGGCCCAGTTTCACCTGAACAGTGTGTAGGTCTTTCAGTTGCTGGTATTGTGCACATTAAGTTGTCTGATGAATCACATCCTAGATGTCTTTGCTCGTGCTGCGTTTTAGGCCTCTGATTAGTCTGCTGTGTTGCTGCAAATAAAGCCATCACTTTTGCTTTTGTTTTAGGTCAGTTTCACACTTTGTTTTTCAGGTACTTGGCAGCTGTCTAATGTTTGGTTTGCAAACACTCCTAGAGAAGGGCTCAATCCAAGCCAATTATTTCCTTTACAAAGAGATAAAAACTCAAACATCTTTCTTCACTCACATTTTGCAAAACATTTTTATGTTTTTCTATCCCAACACATAGGCTCCAGGCTCACGCTACTTATTCATATGCTCTTCATATGTTTAAAGACCTCGTCACACTTCACACAGGACTTTTGTGTGGTTCTGTGCTTGATTTTGATGCAGGTGGAACTTCTTTTAAAAGCCTTTAACAGTCCAGTTATTTTGGGATGTGGAGAAAGCATGGACATATCTGCCCTGTTCAACACAGGCACATGAGCTAATACTTAACCTAAGCTGGTATGTCTGAAATAATACATGGCAGCTGTCTGTGAAGACACTAGTTTGGGTTTAAAGCAGCAGGCTCCCTGAAGACCCTCCCTCCCTGGTGCTTCCAGCTAAGGTGGAATGGAATGGAATGGAATGGAATGGAATGGAATGGAATGGAATGGAATGGAATGGAATGGAATGGAATGGAATGGAATGGAATAGAATGGAATTAACCAGGTTGGAAAAGACCTTTGAGATCATCAAGTCCAACCTATCACCCAACACTATCTAATCAACTAAACCATGGCACCAAGTGTCATGTCCAATCCCTCTCTTTCTTTTTCTTTTTTTCTCTTTTTCTTTCTCTTTTTCTTTCTCTTTTTCTCTTTTTCCCTTTCCCTTTCCCTTTCCCTTTTTCTCTTTTTCCCTTTCCCTTTCCCTTTCCCTTTCCCTTTCCCTTTCCCTTTCCCTTTCCCTTTCCCTTTCCCTTTCCCTTTCCCTTTCCCTTTCCCTTTCCCTTTCCCTTTCCCTTTCCCTTTCCCTTTCCCTTTCCCTTTTTCCCTTTTTCCCTTTTTCCCTTTTTCCCTTTTTCCCTTTTTCCCTTTTTCCCTTTTTCCCTTTTTCCCTTTTTCCCTTTTTCCCTTTTTCCCTTTTTCCCTTTTTCCCTTTTTCCCTTTTTCCCTTTTTCCCTTTTTCCCTTTTTCCCTTTTTCCCTTTCTTTTTCCTTTTCTTTTTCCTTTTCTTTTTCCTTTTCTTTTTTCTTTTTTAATTTTCTTTTTCTTTTTTCTTTTTTTTAAATTTTCTTTTTCTTTTCCTTTTCTTTTTCTTTTTTCTTCTTTTTCTTCTCTTTCTCTTTCTCTTTCTCTCTTTCTCTCTTTTCCTTTTCTTTTCCTTTTCCTTTTCCCTTTCCTTTTTATTTTTCTCTTTATTTCTCTTTCTCTCTCTCTTCCTCTTCTTCCTTTTTTTTTCCTCTTCCTTTTCCTTTTCTTCCTCTTCCCTTTCATTTTTCTTTTTTCTTTTCCTTTTTCTTTTTCTCTTTGTCTTTTTTTCAATAGATACATTAAATGGTTTAACCTTTTCTATTTCTTCAGATAAAATGTTTTCAAACATTTTCTTTTAGTATTTTTTTCCCCATGGTATTAGAGAATACAGAAGTCAACATCTTTGGCTTTCATGATTGCTGCACACTAAACAGCAGTCTTCTGGTGTTAATGGAAAGTGCCAATGTAATTGGAAACAAGTTTTCCATCTCTTGGCTCTGTGAAATATGATTTTAAATACAAAAGAGAGTCCCACCCAAAGGGATGATTCAGATTGATGAATTTAAATTAACATCAGATTTTGAGTGGATGCACTTGTGTCAGTTTCTAAGTGATTTCTGAGGTGGTTAGATTGGGAAGCAGAAAGATATATGAATAAGCAGGTTAAGGGGTGAGATATGAACATAGCACAGAAGTCATGGCTACCAGAATGGAAGAGAGCACAAAAGGAGGGAGCTGCTGCCTACAGGGATGCTGGTTCAATCACTCTTTCTGGGAAGAACTTCTTCCTAACATCCAGGCCATTGGAATGGGCTGCCAGGGAGGTGGTGGAGTCACCATCACTGGAGATGTTTAAGAAGAA
Organism: Dryobates pubescens; assembly: GCF_014839835.1. NCBI lineage: Eukaryota > Metazoa > Chordata > Aves > Piciformes > Picidae > Dryobates > Dryobates pubescens. Next base: position 43,328,687 of record NC_071617.1, on the reverse strand, counting down.
ACTGGATGGGGCGCTTGGTTGCATGGTTTAGTTGATTAGATGGTGTTGGATAATAGGTTGGACTCAATGATCTCAAAGGTCTTTTCCAACCTGGTCTGGTCTAGTCTAGTCTATTCTAGTCTAGTCTATTCTTTCCTGACACTATTAAGTAATTCAATACCAATAATTCAATAAACAAAGCTGACCAAAGATGTGTTCTGTCAATGAAACAGACACCTGTTATTCACCACAGCAAATGAATTATTATTTTCAAGAGTCATTTACCTAGTGGATTATAATATAACACTTATCTGGAGTGTGAACCAGAAACCTAAATGATGAACATACAGTTAAGGAAATGAAGGGTTGTTTCCTCATTCCTCCCAGGTAGTTGGGAGAAAATTGATACTGTACCTTCTGTTCAGCTTGCCCCACTCCTTTTCCTGCTCCAAATCAGATTTGACTTGTACTACCAATGCCATGAAAAATTACAACGGTCAAGAAGGACTGTTTTCACAGAAAAGGGTGGAGAGCCAAAATACTTTAATTCAGAGGTAAGTGGCTCCTGAATGATGCCTTCTCAGGGCATGGCATGTTGCACATGGATTGGGCTGGTCAGTTCTTGAAAAAAGACACACATCTATCAAACTGTCCATTAAGTACCTTGCATTTTGTGGGTATGGTTGAAAACAACATCTACAGACTCCTATTGCTAGCTGTAACTCTCTTGACATCAGTGAGATTTGACCTGAGGTTGTTATTTCTTGTCTTTTTCTAGGTCACAGAGCCTTTTATGACTGTGATAATTAAGTTTCAGATCAGTTCTCTGAATTGTTTTTCATTATAGTTACCAGCTGAATCCAAGACTTTTGTTAAACTCATTTTCAAGATGCTGTGAATTCATTTTACTTCTTTCTTGTCTCTGCTGCCAGTACACATTATTTCTGGGATGCTGCCTGGCCATAAGTGGTCTCAAGGCCTCAAAGCCAACACTGCACATAGCTGTAAGACTCAGAACTCCTGTCTCTGTGACAGTTCTTCCAGTCTTAAAAGGTTGCTTACTCAGCAATGTGATTTTTAAACACATGTGACACAGATTTCTTTAAAGAGACATGTCATGAATAACTTTTTTTCTTAAGTTAGCCTACTCACATACTTTGAGAACCCTTTTATTCTGCTTTGTAGATTAGATTCATTCCATTACCAAAACAAGTTCATCATGGGAAGAAAATCCTTTATTACCTTCAAAATAGACTTAATGAATGAGATTTTTAGTTATGGTTATGTCAGTGAAAACTAAATTAGGTCATAGATATTGTTACAAGCACCTGGCAGAGGGAGTCACATCTGAGTGACATACTAAGTGCCCTTAGTAATAAATGGAGAGAGAAAAAAGGTATGTCAAAGGCATAACTCATTTCCTCCTCAACTTGCTGATGCAAAGAGAACAGATAAATCTCACTATAAAAGTATCCCTTTCCACTACCTATAAAGTGAGCTAAACCTGACTACCTCAGATAGGCATTCATATTATAAACATCTAAAGTGGATGAGATAAGCTCCCCCAGAGGATGAGATCCCACAGAAAAGGTGAGTACAAATGTGGAGGTCACCTTGTGAAGCAAACTCTGTAATGTCAGAGCACACAGTCAGAAAAGAAATTCTGTTTGCAGGATGCTTGGAGAAACCACCACTTGCAAGACAGTCAGAACCTATTGTGCCCACAGGAAGCTTGCACTTAAAATGCCAGTAACGAGATTTGCAAGATGCTTGCCAGAAAGCAAGGTATGGCATAGGCAAAAGGGGCCCTGGTTATCCACCAGGTTGATTAATTGAACAAGAACAAAGGTCAGCAGGATAAGGCCATAATCACCAGTGCACTGGAGCACAGAGGGACAGTCACTACCATAATCACAGAATCAACTGGGTTGGAAAAGACCTCAGAGATCATCGAGTCCAACCAATTACCTAACACTTCATGACTAACTAAGCCATGGCTTCAAGTGTCATGTCCAATCCCCTCTTGAACACCTGCAGGGATGGTGACTCCATCTCCCTGGGCAGCACATTCCAATGGCAAATTACTCTTTCTGTGAAGAACTTTCTCCTCATCTCGAGCCTAAACTTCCCCTGGCACTGCTTGAGACTGTGTCCTCTTGTTCTGGTGCTGATTGCCTGGGAGAAGAGACCAGCCCCTACCTGTCCACAGCCTCCTTTCAAGTAGTTGTGGACAGCAATAAGGTCTCCCCTGAGCCTCCTCTTCTCCAGGCTAAACAACCCCAACTCTCTCAGCCTCTCCTCATAGGGCTTGTGCTTGAGACCTCTCACCAGCCTTGGTGCCCTTCTCTAATGCCCTTCTAATTCTGCTGGTCACACTGTTTCTGATACAAGCCAGAATGCTGTTGGCCTTCTTGGCCACCTGGGCACAATTCTGGCTCATGTTCTGATTGCTGTCAATCAACATGCCCAGGGTCTTTTATACCAGGAGCTTTCCAGACACTCTGCCCCAAGCCTGCAGCATTGCATGGTGTTCCTGTGACCCAGGTGCAGGATGTGGTACTTGGCCTTGGTGAACATCATACAATTGGCCTTGGCCCAGCAATCCAATCTGTCCAGGTACCCCTCTGTAGAGCTTCCCTGTCCTCAAGAAGATCAACACTCCCTCCCAGTTTGAAATCACCTACAATCTTATGGAGAATAGGCTTAATTCCCTTGTCTAGATCATCGATCAAAATACCAAAGAGAACTGGCCCCAGTGCTGAGCTTTGGGGACTACCACTTGTGACTGGTTGCCAACTGGATTTAACTCCATTCACCACAGCTCACACCCCCACCCCCCAGCCTTTCAGTGGAAAATACCTGAAAATTAAATTTTGTGAGTGGCTTTAAGAAAACCATAAGAAAACACAATGTCTTCTGCTTTTTAATCTGTCTTTCATAGAAGAACAGATTACTACCCTCATATGTATACTTTATCCAGACAGTCTCATAGAATCAACAAGGTTGGAAAAGACCTCAAAGATCATCAAGTCCAACCTTTCACCCAACACCTCATGACTACTAGACCATGGTTTATTCTATTCTATTCTATTCTATTCTATTCTATTCTATTCTACTCTACTCTACTCTACTCTACTCTACTCTACTCTATTCTACTCTACTCTATTCTAACATGTTGTGGGTTAGTCTTATTCCAAGGGCATTGGGACAACCTGAATGGTGTTTGAGTTTCCCTTTGATTGTTGAACTCCAAGCTGCTGTTTCCATCTGTTTATTGCCTCCGTATCCCAAGTTTTGATCTCTGTGATTTTGATGTCCCAGAAGGAACAGATGAATGTGAAATATTTACTCTAAAAGTAAGCTCCTGGACATCCTCCCTAGAGGTCAGAAAGGGCTCATTTTTAGGCACTGTAGCCTTGCAGACAGCAATTACTGTAACATTTACTTTGAGGCTGGGTAAGTGCTAGCTCATGCTGAGCTCTTTCATGCCACAACTACACTGCCATCATCTGCACTAATATTTGCCTGCACCCATGCTAACAAGTTTGTAGTTAGTTCAAGCCCTGCTGCATTAGTCTCTGTGACTAGAGCTCAGGCATGTGCAGAGATTGTCCATAGTTTTGCCAATATTGTAAGCACAGCTATGGCCTTGCTAAACAGCAGCAGGTGAAATCACAGAGGCAAGCCATGGTCTACTGGTGAAGCACAGCTCTTTTAAAACTCATCTGCACAAGAGACTTCTGCTGGCATGGCCATCTGGTTCAGGGAGTGGTGGTCTCCCAGCCTGTAATGGGTTGGGGCAGATCCCCTCCCCACCACAGGCAGAAATAACGACTCAGACAAACGGATTGCAAAAGTGATGAAAGTTTAAATAGAAAGCAGTGAATGTTACAGAAAACCCAAAGCGCAGTGACAAAGAAAGATCCCATCCCCACCTGAGGGTGCATCCAAAACCCCCAGGGCTCCTTCTTCCCCCTCCCTCTGCTGGGCTAGTCTCAGCTGGCCAGGCCTGAGACTGCCCATCCCCCTGTGGCCTTGGGCCCAATCAGGCCCATGGCCGGGAGATCTCTCCCCCAGTTACCAAGTCTCGGAGAGGGAAGGAAAGAGGAAGTGCCAGACCCCACCGCAAAATTTATAGTGGTGCAAGGGATTATGGTAGAAATACCTAACTTCCTGAGTCCACCCACTGGGATGGACTTCTGGACACAGGAAACACCCCTGTAGCAGAGGGCACCCAGCCCAAACTATGACACAGCCTTACCACACTAGGCAGGGTTGTAGGGCTGAGCTCTGGCTGTGGCATTTGAGTAACCTAACTAATCTTGTCCAATGTCTTCATTATCAGCATGATCTGAGTTCTTATGATATTCCAGGGAAAACTAGCTACTTTAGCAGGCCTTCTATACACCCACATGAGGACAAGAGCAGTTAACAGGCCAGAAAAATCAAAGCCAGCAGTTTCCCAAAGACCAGACTTGTGGGCCATGCCATGTAAGTGAGACCTGTTACAACATCCTCTGCACCTATTCTCATGGAGAGAGACAGGCAAAGAGATGAGCACGCAACACAATTTGTGAACCAGCTGCACTGGGGTCCCAATCAACAGTTTTGGATGCTGTTCTGAGACACCAACATAATGCTTGGGATCCTGGAGTTCTGACACCTTACTCTGATTTTTAGCTCATTTCTGTAAGTCATAATTAGGAAGAAAAAAATTGGGGGGAAAAAAAGGCATCAGACCAAAACCCATGTGTATTCCTCAAGGACCATTACTTTAGTGACAGGCTGTTAACACTCTGAGACACATCCTGAGCACTACAGAGATTTGTCTGTTAACAAGAACTTAATGAAATGTTCATTATCACCATGTACCTACCAGGGGAGCTAACAATTTCACACTCCTTTTATTCTTAGCCTCACATTATACCCTCCTAACAACATTCTAAGAATAACTGCAGGAAGAACTGAATCACACATAATTTGAACAATTAGAAGTGACAAGCTGTTTTTCTCATCTAGTAAAATATGCCCATTTGGCATACTCTGCTGTCTAGCAGAGCTCTTTTATTCATACCACTCCAGTCTCTAAGGAAGACAAGCTATTATTATTAATATTCCATTGAAGAAATGGATCTCTGTGCTTTCAACAGGATTAATACATTGAACACACCAGAGTTATTTTACAGAGCCCAAAATTATTGTTATGAAGCAGACTCAGGAAACTGAAGACATGAGGCCAAGCCAAGTGAATCCTTGTGAACAGCCTCTCCTCTTGGTCCACAGAGTTAGCCAGATGAAATGAATCAGCCCTCCTGCATGTAGCATGTCATATTTTAAACTTGCCCTTGTAATAACATTTGGTTCTCCATTTAATAAACCCTTAAGTAGTTTGAGAGTTTGCATTCACTGCATGTCAGAGGTGGCGTAGCCATTCTTTAGACAAAGCAGGGGCTCTGAGTTGAGAATGTTGTGCAGTCATCTTTATAGCAGCTCTTTACAACTACCTGAAGAGAGGTTGTAGCCAGGAGGGGGTTGGTCTCTTCTCCCAGGCAAACAGCACCAGAACAAGAGGACACAATCTCAAGTTGTGCCAGGGGAAGTTTAGGCTGGAGGTGAGGAGAAAGTTCTTCACAGAGAGTTGTTAGGCATTGGAATGTGCTGCCCAGGGAGGTGGTAGAGTCACCATCCCTGGAGGTGTTCAAAAAGGGATTGGACTTGGTGCCATGGTTTAGTAGTGATGAGGTGTTGGGTGACAGTTTGGACTTGATGATCTTTGCAGTCTTTTCCAACCTTATTGAGTCTATGATTCTGTGATTCCATGTTTTTTTTCTTTCCATCAATGAATAGTCAGGTTAGGGTTTCTTGATGAGCAACTAGCTTGACCTACAGACAAGCTGAGATTTAGGACTCACCAAGTTTTCAAACACTCAGATACCTAAGGATGTTTGAAGCCTAATTTCTATGACCTTCCTCCCTGTAAGCCTACCATAGAACAAGTTTCTATACCAAGCTTCTACCAAGCTTCTATATCACTTTTAGAAATGAGTCACTTGTGTTTAATTTTTTAATCAAACAACTGTCAGATGACATAAAGCTTTGGAAAATCCTAGAAAAGTGTGGCAGTTAATAGAATAGAATAGAATAGAATAGAATAGAATAGAATAGAATAGAATAGACCAGACCAGGTTGGAAGAGACCTTCAAGATTATTGCCTCCAACCTATCATCCAACACCACCTAATCAACTGAACCATGCAACCAAGCACTCTATCAAGTCTCCTCCTAAACACCTCCAATGATGGTGATTCCACCACCTCCCCAGGCAGCACATTCCAATGCCTTTAAGATTAGCTGCAGATTTTGAGCAGAAAAGTAGAAACATATAAATAATTCACTATTGGGTGTAGAAAGGAAAACAAAAGATTATTCTGAATGGATTTCATTGGACAGAATGTCTGGTATAGAAGCAGCTGTTCTATAAACATCTTACACATTTTACTTCCATTCCCATTCCTTCTTTTCTTCTCTGGTCTGGCTGTTCTGCTGGGAGGATAACACTTCTGGCTGACATTGAGATAAGACTAACATTGCTTTCGTCCAGTTTCTCTCTCCCTTGGTATAGTGGGGTCTGGCAGGTTGAGGGGAGAGGTAGGGGAGGGGGGAGGCAGTGGAACAGCCTCCCTGGTCATTTTGACCAGGGGGGGTTTCTGTGCTATTTTCTGATTGCAAATACCTCTATAATATTGTAAATCCTGTATATTTTGTGCATATTTATTGCATTCCATTGTAGAGTGTAGTTTTTGCTTGTCAATACAGCTTCCATTTGCTTCTAACTGAGCTGGTTGTGCTTAGTTAATGCGAATGGGAAACTTTAACCCACCACAAAAAGAAAACTCTACAGCTGAATACGTTTACATCTTTAGCCTGTTAACCCATAAGTGAATTGAAAACTATCATAACTGCCTGTTTCTTTGGGTTGGTGACAAGCTTTTGCTAGGAAATAAAGAGGTCTGGATCACAAGCACCACTAAAGAAGGTTAAGTAGAGATGAGGGAGGTGTGAAGATTCTAGTTTCTGATTATTTTGTGTCATGTAGGGAAAAGAGGAGGTAGTGAGCTGAAGTATTTCTTTTTGCTGTATCCTTATTTCTCATCTTTTCATACTTGTTAGCTTCTTGCCTTCACACCTCTCTGATCTTCTTTGCTCTGTTCCTCCCACCCGTCACATACACAGTTTATCTCATCTCAGCCCCTTGGACAGTAATGGGAGGTTAAGTATCCAGTGAGAGACAGTATGACTCCACTCTTCTGTCTCTCTGGGCACTGATATAGTGCTCATAATTATCATGTCTCCTTCAAATAGCTTGCTAGGTAAAATGGCAAATTCTTCTTTGCTTGATCCAAGTATTTTTTCATTTGTTTTCCAGAAGCAAAACAAACATGTTTTCATTGTGCATTCTGTTAGCAGAAAAGTAGATGTCTGGTTCATAAAAATGTTGTGTTGTTTTCCTGTTACATTCTGTCCCTCGAGGCTAAGTCATCCCTTGAGAAAACTCTGACTCTGATGGAACTATAAGCTCAGAAGAAATCAGTAAGTGTCTGCTTGCTGGTGTGCCAAACAAATCTGGGTAAAGCATATCAAAAAGATAAGACTAATCCATGGCTGTGGTCCCAAAGGGAGAAAGCTTATCGCATTGCTGTGCTTCCTTGCATAAACTGTAGTGACTACAGAACAGAAGGATCTGGCTGGTACCCAGTTTCTGCCTTTCTACAAAGCATTAGTCCTATTCATCTTAGTTCTTCACAGAGGAAATCCTTGTCTGGTACTCCAACAGCTAATCCTGTTAGTACTTTGGTTCTGTAATGTAGTATGGCTGAAACTATGAAATGCTGATGTTCCTTCACTCTTACTGGGGGCACTGAGAACTGATAGTGCTGATTACATTGCAGGACCAGATTGCAGAGAATTAATTCTAATAGTTGTAATTTATGCCAGCAGCACTGCCTTTTTTTTTTCCTTGTTATTAGACATAAAATTCTACTGCTTTTAGCTATGGAAATGTGTATACAAATACAGGTGAATCTGAAGTGAGATGTTTGATTCTGCATTTGGTTCGAGAGAGGTAGGAAGGGGGACTGCAGGCTTTGCATCTGAGAGGAATGGCTGCAGGAACAAGAAAATGAAGGAAGTCATATGATGCATTTGTGGACTGAGAGAGATTTGGAATGTAACACTGTTCAAAGAATCACAGAATCATAGAACCAACAAGGTTGGAAAAGACCTCAAAGATCATCAAGTCCAACCTATCATCCAAGATCTCATGACTACTAAACCATGGATTCAAGTGCCATGTCCAGTCCCCTCTTGAACACCTCCAGGGATGGTGACTCCACCACCTCCCTGGGCCACACATTCCAATGGCTAACAACTCTCTGTGAAGAACTTTCTCCTCACCTCCAGCCTAAACTTCTCCTGGCACAGTTTGAGACTGTGTCCTCTTGTTCTGGTGCTGGTTGCCTGGGAGAAGAGACCAACTCCCTCCTGGCTACAACCTCCCTTTGGGTAGTTGTAGACAGCAAGAAGGTCTCCCCTGAGCCTCCTCTTCTCCAGGCTAAACAACCCCAGCTCCCTCAGCCTCTCCTCATAGGGCTTGTGCTCGAGGCCACTCACCAGCTTTGCTGCCCTTCTCTGGATATGTTCAAGAGGCTGTGAGATTCTCAGTCTAGTCACTGAATGAGTGTAGGAAGCAAACCTATGTTTGGCAGAGACACCATGTCTAGGTATAGCTGCCTCCAGCTGGCAGGATATATATATGTTAATGGCACTGTTACAGGCACTATTACAAGAAGGATCAAGGCAGTTTGCCTTCTTTTCACTTGATGCAAGTCATAATTTGCAACCATACCAGCAGTCACTGAATCCCTCAAGCAATTGTATTACAACTCCACCTCACCAACCTGATCTCAGGTGATCAGGTGACTGCCTGGTGGATGTGGGGAGGCCTGTGGATGTAGTCTACCTGGACTTCAGCAACGCCTTTGACACTGTCCTCCACAGCAAACTGCTGGCCAGGCTGTCAGCCCATGGCTTGGACAGGAGCATGCTGTGCTGGGTTAGGAACTGGCTGGAGGGCCGAGCCCATGGAGTGGTGGTGAATGGTGCCACATCCAGCTGGCAGCCAGTCACTAGTGGTGTGCCCCAAGGATCAGTGCTGGGCCCTGTGCTCTTTAACATATTCATTGATGATCTGAATGAGGGCATTGAGTCCATCATCAGTAAATTTGCAGATGACACCAAGCTGGGGGCAGGAGTTGATCTGCTGGAGGGTAGAGAGGCTCTGCAGAGGGACCTCGACAGGCTGGGCAGATGGGCAGAGTCCAAGGGTATGAGATTGAACACATCCAAGTGCTGGGTTCTGCACATTGGCCACAACAACCCCATGCAGAGCTACAGGCTGGGGTCAGAGTGGCTGGAGAGCAGCCAGGCAGAAAGGAACCTGGGGATGCTGGTTGATGGTAGGCTGAACATGAGCCTGCAGTGTGCCCAGGCAGCCAAGAGGGCCAATGGCATCCTGGCCTGTATGAGGAACAGTGTAGCCAGCAGGAGCAGGGAGGTCATTCTGCCCCTGTACACAGCACTGGTTAGGCCACACCTTGAGTCCTGTGTCCAGTTCTGAGCTCCTCAGTTTAGGAAGGATGTTGAGTTGCTGCAACATGTCCAGAGGAGAGCAACAAAGTTGTTGAGGGGTTTGGAGCACAGCCCTATGAGGAGAGGCTGAGGGAGCTGGGGTTGCTTAGCCTGGAGAGGAAGCGGCTGAGGGGAGACCTTCTTGCTGTCTACAACTACCTGAAGAGAGGTTGTGGACAGGCGGAGGTTGGTCTCTTCTCGCAGGTAACCAGCACCAGAACAAGAGGACACAGTTTCAGGCTGCGCCAGGGGAGGTTTAGGCTGGAGGTTAGGAAGAAATTCTACACAGAGAGAGTGATTTGCCATTGGAATGGACTGCCCAGGGAGGTGGTGGAGTCACCATCATTGGAGGTGTTCAGGAGAAGACTTGATGGGGTGCTTGGTTGCATGGTTTAGTTGATTAGATGGTGTTGGATGATAGGTTGGACACGATAATCTCGAAAGTCTCTTTCAACCTTGTTAATTCTCTTCTCTTCTCTTCTCTTCTCTTCTCTTCTCTTCTCTTCTCTTCTCTTCTCTTCTCTTCTCTTCTCTTCTCTTCTCTTCTCTTCTCTTCTCTTCTCTTCTCTTCTCTTCTCTTCTCTTCTCTTCTCTTCTCTTCTCTTCTCTTCTCTCCTCTTCTCTCCTCTTCTCTCCTCTTCTCTCCTCTTCTTCTCCTCTATTCTATTCTATTCCATTCCAGTTAATGCACAAAGGATTGAGTGAAGCTGCACCCATTCTCTATTATATATGTTATACAAATGGCTTAAACTAGTGACAAATCCTACAGATTCCCCTTAGTTGTATTTATAATGCTGCTTTAGTAGTTGAAAATTACTTATGATTTTGTGGGATAATGTAAACATTAAAACCTGTGGCACAAATTATCTCAGGTTTAGCTTCACTCAGATCCTAAGAGCTTGTGCTGCTGGAGCTCGTGCTTACTTCCTGATCCCTATTGAAGCAGCACAGCATCCAGAGTGGAGCCATGTGCCTTGAGCCACTAATCTGGGTCCCAAAGAGGCAGAAGGGTGCCAAATGCACAAACCTGGAAAAGCTCACTCAACAGCTGTGTTATGAAACATCTGTTTATTCTTTTTGTGTTGAGCTACAGTCTGGGGAATAAATTAAGAGCTGCTGGGTTTGTGGGTTTGGTGGTGGTTTGTTTTTTTCCCTGTATAATGATTTTTTTTATGAACAGAATTTAAAAATGGGGAATATGAGTTATAATGTGAGGAATAATCTGACCAGTAACAAGCCAGTAAGAGGCTGTCTACTTGGGTCTGTAACTCTCCTTTTCTGCTAATATTCACACTGATAGTCTCCTGTTTTATTTTCTCTCACAAAATTTCTGTTAAAATTACACCAGAAACAGTCCACATTTTCCAAGGTGAAAATCTATTGCAGAACTTGGACACTCAAGCCTCCTCTGAAGAAAGTATTGCCAGCTCAGAACAATTCCTGATAGGGTAGGAGACCTGGAAATGAAGGACAACATGGAAAAGCTGAAGATCTCATTTCCTTCTTTTCTGCCATCTTTAATATCAAAGTCTGTCTTCACCTTCCCAGAACTATGTGCCTTGTGATAGTTTGAAGGAGACAAATATTGCCATGGTAGGGGAAGATTAAGTCAGAGACTGTGTAAACAAATGTATCAGCATAAACATGGGGACATGTACAAGTCCCCAAGATGGCATGGATCCAAGGGTTAGCACCAGAACAAGAGGACACAGTCTCAAGCTGTGCCAGGGAAGTTTAGGCTTGAGGTAAGGAGAAAGTTCTTCACACAAAGAGTTGGAATGTGCTGCCCAGGGAGGTGGTGGAGTCACCATCACTGGAGGTGTTCAGGAGGGGATTGGATGTGGCACTTGGTGCCATGGTTTAGTAGTCATGAAGTGTTGGGTGACAGGTTGGACTTGATGATCTTTGAGGTCTTTTGCAACCTTATTGATTCTATGATTCTGTGATAGCTGGCTGGGGTCAGTGCAGGGCCAGGCTCTATCATATTTGAAAGATTATGGTAATTTGATGAGGTTGAGGTCCCCCCATGTCAAGAAAAGCTAATGTCACACCCACTTCCAAGAAATGCAAGAAGGAGGGTCTTTCTTAGCAAGACTCTTGACAGCAGGGCAACTACCTCAACCTGGTATTCACAAGGCTGTATCTGGAGAGCTTTGTCCAGTTTACAGGAAGGAGTTCAGCAGAGGACCGAAAGGATGGCACAGGGTACATGACATGAAAGGAGACAGTGAGAAAACAAGGTTTGTTTAGCCTTAAAAAGAAAAGGGGGATTGGAACTTAATTGCCATCTTCCACTACCTAGAGAAGAACTACAGAGGAGACAGAGCCAGATTCTTCCCAGAGGCACACCCAGAAAGGCACAAGAGGCAATGTACACAGTTTGCAGCTAGGCAAACTCTGACTGAATGTGAGGAAGAAAATTTCACTCCAAATTTGGCTCTGCATTGAAACAGGTGCCCAGAGAGGCTTTGGGGGGGTTGCTCCTGGGAGATTTCCAAATTCAGCTGCTCAAGCCCTTAAGCAACCACACCTAGCTTTGAAGTTAGCCCTGCTATAAACAGGTAGTCTGGTCATGTGGCCTCAGGGACTGCCCTGAATTAGTCTCTAGTTTTATGACTCTTACATGTCTTAAGAGAGTGTATTGTGGACTGCCTTTCCTGTGTGTATTTCCAGACAGTAAAAGAGAACGAGACAGTCAGAAAAGCATACATACCTTTTAAGTCACAAAATAATTCCCCTACCCCATTAGGATACCCCAAAGCCAAGGAAAGTAAAATACTTAAATCCACCAGACTGTTCTGTTCTTATCTTGTTGTTTGGAGGGTTATGATTCCAGGTGAAGAATATGGAAACTATCATCTACTATAAAAGCAAATATTTTGAAAGGCATCTTCTGGCTTCTTCGCAGTAGCCTAAACTTATTTGCAGTGACTGGAATTTCTTCCAGTTTATCCCAATGCTATCAAACATAAGGAATTCCATAGCAATGCTGCTGATGGCTCAGTGAGGAGATCATGACTTCTAGTGTGTGGAATGCAATACCATCTGACACATCTGTGTGCTGGCCTTCTGCTGAGAGTTTCTTTTCCTGCAATCCCAACATTGCATTGCATCATCAGTCAAAGCTGTTCTCTTTTCACTGCTACATTTAACAGGTATCTAAAATCTCCAAATCCACATAAAAGATGCTAACCTCTAAAGATTCTTCTGACATCTCGTTTTGATGCTGGAGCACATTCATCTCAGGACCTTTCACTGTGAAAGTGAATATGCTGGGGAGAATGATCAACAGACATATTGATTAAAAACAGTGTTCCTTCATGTATCATCAGTTTGGTATGGACATTTACCAGCAAGCACAATCTTACTAATATAGTGAGGCAAATACCAGTCTATAGTAAAGACTTATGGAAAAATACATCTGGTTGCATGACATTTCTATTACTTGCATGCAGCACACAGTAATTTCACCACTTTCCATTCCACTTTCAAATTTCCGTTCTATGAATATCTGTGGGAACATCTTGTATGCATTCACCACCCACACAAACACATGCATACACATGCACAGTGTAAAATAGTCCATTAGTGGTTGTTATGCACATGCTGTTTGTCCTCGTATTTACAGTCACAGGTTTTCAGTGGGAGATGTCCAGCCTAGGTAACACAATGGCAACAGAGGTGCCTCTTGCCTGTCAGCTGATGTTTGCACCAGTGATCAAAGAATCACCAAGGTTGGAAGAGACCTCAAAGATTATCAAGTCCAACCTGTCACCACAGACCTCATGACTAAACCACGGCACCAAGTGCCACGTCCAATCCCCTCTTGAACACCTCCAAGGATGGTGACTCCACCACCTCCCTGGGCAGCACATTCCAATGGTGAACGACGCTCTCAGTGATGAACTTTCTCCTCACCTCCAGCCTAAACCTCCCCTGGTGCAGCTTGAGACTGTGTCCTCTTGATCTGGTGCTGGTTGCCTGGGAGAAGAGACCAACCCCCACCTGGCTACAACCTCCCTTCAGGTGGTTGTAGAGAGCAATAAGGTCTCTCCTGAGCCTGCTCTTCTCCACGCTAAACAATCCCAGCTCCCTGAGCCTCTCCTCGTAGGGCTTGTGCTCAAGGCCTCTCCCCAGCCTTGTTGCCCTTCTCTGGACACATTCAAGAGTCTCAATGTCCTTCTTAAACTGAGGGGCTCAGAACTGGACACAGGACTCAAGGTGTGGCCTAACCAGTACTGAGTACAGGGGCACAATGACTTCCCTGCTCCTGCTGGCCACACTATTCTTGATGCATGCCAGGATGCCACTGGCCTTCTTGGCCACCTGGGCACACTGCTGGCTCATGTTCAGCCAGCTGTCAATTAACACCTCCAGGTCCCTTTCTGTCTGGCAGCTCTCCAGCCACTCTGACCCCAGCCTGTAGCTCTGCATGGGGTTGCCATGGCCAAAGTGCAGCACCTGGCACTTGGACTTGTTGAATACCATCCCATTGGACTCCGCCCATCTGTCCAGCCAGTCGAAGTCCCTCTGCAGAGCCCTTCTACCCTCTAACAGACCAACATCTGCAATAGTGAGAAGTTACCACTCTAAGAACAGCCTGAGTATCTGAAGGTAAAGCAAACTATTTGTTGTCTCCAGAGTGTGAAATGGGGTCAAACTCCTTTGTGTGTCTCAGTGAGTTTTGCCCATATTTCAACTCATCTTCCAGATTCAAATGGATTGATGAACTGCACATGCAATGAGCATGATCCCAAGGGTTTTGAATGTCCTGTGTTACTCTCAGCTGGCACTCTTCAAAGCACAACAATGGCCTTAAGACACTCTCTTATGGTAAGGCAGGTGTGTATGATGTCCTAGGCCAGGTCTGTGGAGTGGTGTCATACAGAGTCCTTGCAGCAGCCAGCTCACCTCAGTTCCTCAGTGGTACTGCTGATAAGAATGACTTTTCCCAGCTCCACATTTTCTCTTGTTGGCCAAATTCAGCATCAGGCATCACTAAGCAGCTTCAGGCCCCATGCCCTCCCACAAAAATATCTTCCCCCAAAATCTTGTCATTCTTTTTGGTCATATAAAGAGCCACTCCCACACACCTCCCTTGAGAGCCTTAAACACTCTCTAAGTCATGCTTTGATTCATCCTGCTTAGCTGGTGTGCCTGCTAATGTACTGTGTATCCCACTTTATTATTAATACCCAGACTTTGAATTCAGGAAATCCCCTTTAGCAGCCTCTCACAGACTAGTGATGATTCATCTCTCTAATAAAGGTTAAATCCATTTCTTCTTGGTCAACTTATCTCTTGGCCCAAGAAACAAACTGCAAACATTTTTGCATACAAAGCTGCCAAAGCTCAGGCATCTTACACAAGAGCAGCTGCTTAGGACTTTGCCCTTAGCTGGCTGGCAGTGCAATGCTAGAGCAGAATACAGGGTCCAGTTTCTTTACCTCCTGGCTACAACACATCTTTAATTACACAAAGCCTTGAACCTGAAAGTTCCCACATAACAGCAAGATTTCTGCTTTGGCTTCAGTTGGGTTACCAAAGTTCAGGTTTATTGACATGCACCTAATCTGGGAATGCCTTGCAACCCTGAAGAAAAGCTGATCAAGGGGGTTGCCTGAATATGGGTTAATCTGCCAACAGGATAGTTTCATCAGTTTTAGGGCAGATGATCCCTTCTGTAATGAAATTCATGCTACAGACAAGAGCTGTCTATTCACTTAAAATGTCCTCAGCATCTCTGATGGTTGCCTTGGTACTACATGTTCTTTAGCTGCCAAGTTTCCTTTCTTTGCAAGCTTTTTCCCTTTTTTTGGCTTCTGATTTACAGAAAATACTTGGTGTTACTTCTTCCTCCTCCCCATATACCTTTATGCTTCACACTGTTTCTTGGCATTTATCAACAGCAACTGCTCGTTAGCCTGTGCAGAACTAAACAACAGCTTCATTACTCATGGGTGTGAGTGCAAGTTCTACTTTGTTGATGTGCTGTGGAGTCTCACCCAACAGCTTCTTCCTTGTATTGCACATGGACAGACTCTCCAGCTTTGCACTCCTTTCTCAGCTAAAGGACTGACTGATTCTCTCTTCTGCACTACTGTACAGAGCTTAATTTTTAAAAGGAAAAAAAATACATCATCTTATGCAGTTGAGGATACAGATGTAGAAAGTAATATTAAAGCCAAACAAGAGGAAAAAAACAACAATATATGCAGTGATTTCTTTTGTTCAATGGCATTCGTACTCTGGGGTTCTTGCCAGTTTGAACTTTTGTTATTTGGTTACTGTAGGAGCTGTCTATGCCAAAATATACTGCTATTGGCTTGCCAAAGTACTTACACAACTCTGTAATGCTGTTAGTGTTCTGCGTGGACATTCTTGCGCTGTAACAAGGCCATAAGCAAAAGGAGCTCTGCCGGACAGTATGTGCCTATATTCTGTCCATAAACCTGTGAGCACTTCAGCTTGCTGTGAGCTCTTGTATCTTGAAAGCTGCAAAAGTACCAGATCTTATGCATCATCCTACAAAACTCTCCCCTACTTTCTTATCATTATTTTCAGTCCTTGATGCCACTGTGGATACTCTTTGTAACAGTCTCTTCTCAAGCACTGATTTTGAATGCTAATACTGGCAGCAAGCCCCATAATCAGGCAGAGTTTAGAGGGCCTGGATGGATATAAACATAATTTGCAAAACTCATCTCTTGGGGTTGGAGTGCTAGTAAAAGATGGGTCCTTTGAGCACTTCCACCCTAAGATATATTCCTTATGAGGCACCATGCTGTAGGAAGCCAGGAAACTGTTATTGCCAGTAGTGTAGTCAGTAATGTAGAATTAAGCAGAGCTCAGTAAAAATTGCTTTTAGAGTAAAAAAGAAAGGAAAAGAGAAAATGGTAGTCATCAAAATGTGAGATGACAATAGTGTAGGAGAGAACTTCATCTGTATAAGTGGAGATATTTCTGAGGAAACTGCAAGATATAATCTCAACCAGAATGAGGAGATACAAAAATCATATTGGATAGTCTCAAGCTGTGCCAGGGTAAGTTTAGGCTGGAGGTGGGGAGAAAGTTCTTCACAATGAGAGTTGTTAGCCATTAGAATGTGCTGCCCAGGGAGGTGGTGGAGTCACTGTCCCTGGAGGTGTTCAAGAGGGGATTAGACGTGGCACTTGGTGCCATGGTTTAGCAGTCATGAGGTGTTGGGTGACAGGTTGGACTTGATGATCTTTGAGGTCTTTTCCAACCTTACTGATTCTATGATTCTATGATGTCCAGATCACAGGTCTGTAAAAATGGTATCACAAGAAATTAAGGCAAAAGATCCTATATATTAGTTGATATTAGATTAAAATAAAATGGCAGCTAGACTTCACAAGCAGTTCACTTGGGATGAATCAGCAAGGATGCAATAACTTTTCCAGTCCTCTACACCAATGTGATCACTTTGAGGTGGGCAATGCATATCTGCCAATTTGTTCACAATGCCAGCAGTGCCTGATGTGTTTGTGATAGCTCACCAGTCGGCCTGAGAAAATAGAAACACAGCCATTAAATAGAGACCACTTTAAGGGGGTTGATCTTCTTTTGTACCTACTGGTGGAGAGGAGTTGCTCAGCTGTGGCAGGGTGCAGGTGGGTGCTTTCTCCTTAGGCATAGTCCAGGCTGGTGTGCATGGTAAAGTGACACAGACACAGAATGGTAACTACAACTCACCCTGTTCCCCAGCTTTCCATATGTATTCTACCATGACTTCATAAGCTGCCATCTGGTGAGAACTGGCACCTGCAAAATGCCTACTTATCATGCGACTGGTGTACATATTAGCACCTTTTCTGAAGACCTGTTGTCGGAGTTTTCCTCCCATTATAAAACTCCACACCTCTATTTGCTGGTTCTTAAACTGCAGACTGATTCAAACATAAGGGAGTTTTAAATTCTGATATAAGTTGGTTCTGATGTACTTTAGGCCTGACATCAAATTTCTGAAAGCCCCTGCTTCCCTTTACAGCACACTGCTTGGTTGTAATCAGGAGGGTGATTTTGATTTTCACTGCCTCGTGTCAGTGGCCAAGTCTGAAGGGACCCTTTTATCACTGCAATTTCAACCCTCCACAAAATCAATGGAACTTTCATTACAAGTAGGAAGCATCCATTTCTTTTTGCCCCCAAGGAATGGATGCCTTATTGCAGAATGATGTTACAATAGAGGCTGAGAATCAGCAGTTACAGAGTAAAGCCACATCACAAGGAAGCTCTGTCATGAGGCTGTTTTTAATAGGCAGCCAGCAGAATTTGGCTTCCACTGAATTCTGTTATCAACAAATTTGGCCACAGAAGAACTACAGTCTTGTAGATTTTCTGAGCTTGCCTGAGCCTTGCTATTCTGGCAGTCTGTCTCATCACAGCATCTCTTGCTATGACGTGGAAAGTTGGAAAAGTGTTATTATTCCAATCTGATATGGAAAAAAGGAGGTTTTCTAGCAAAGGTCTATCTGAGGCAATACATCAGTGCAGGGACTGGAATTGTTCAACTCAATGTTTAGTCACTTGGCTTGTCTCACAGTAGATACCTGTAAATTCAGCAACAGATGCCAGAGGATCTTGCTCCCACACCGTCACACAGAGGCAGACCCCTGCTCCAGTCTCTCCCATGAGCATAAGGACAATGAAAAAAAGAAAGACAGAGAACAGACCCTGGTGCATGCTCAAGCTCTGCCTGGTTAAGGGCCTTGGATATAGGTGGGATGTGTCCCATCCCCAGAAATGTGAATGTATTTTCCAGAAACATAGAGGCAGATTAAGGCACTATGGGACATTATGACTACTCTAAGCCAGCAATGTTTTTTCTTCCCTTCAATGCTTCATCCTGCCCCTGATGAGGGTGCCCCAGTTGTGCTGACAGAGCTGCTTGTGTGGTCACTGTGTCAACCAGATTGGAAGAGTCTATCTGAAAAATAATTTCCTTTTTTTGTTATTTTCTCACTGGAGTGGTTGTGCAAGGCTGTTTATAGTACAGCTGCACTACTGAAACGTAGCTTGCCCCTGGATGGGGTGTAAGGCTGCCTACTGAAGGAAGGCATCTCTGGGGAACTGGAAGAAAAAGATGATAGCTTAAACTGGAATAGCTGTGAAACACTTTGTAATGTAAAACTGCAGCTGAAGTCAGCTAGCTCATCTTCTTGGGCTTTCTCTGAGATCACTGGGGAAAGATAAGCTCTTTCAGAGTGATGGAGAGCAGAAATCCTTATCTCCTTTCATTGATTATAGAAGTACCCCAGAGAGTGAAGTGCTTAATGTTACATGATACCAATAGTCCCAAAACAAGCAGTGAAGCCAAACCTCCACCATCTCAGGCATTTTTCCTCATACTGTCTCTGTATTAAGGAAATAACTTTCATTCTTGTGCCAAGAGCCTGCCAAAATAGCAGAAACATGCTCCTGAGCATAAAACTATTTTGTAAATCTGCTCAGCCAACAAACAGGAATCCAAACCCTAACTACAACCACCAACCCTCACAGTCCCCATAGCCAGGGCTTGTTTTTATTTTCAGACATTATACAGTGTTCAGGATATAGGCCTACCCAGTCTCTACCTACTACAGACAAGCTTTCAAAGTCTTGACATATTTTTTCCTTCCTCTGGGTAAGCCTTTCTTAGTCTGTAAGCCACATTTCACCTCTGAGGTTTCTTACCCACCTCCCATTCTGCCCTGAATTGTGCTGCAAAATGGTCTTTCATTAAGTCAAATATAAATTGGACCCAAAAAAAAAAAAAAAAGAGGGGAAATAGTGCACCGAAGCATCTTAGAATCATAGAATCAGTAAGGTTGGAAAAGACCTCAAAGATCATCAGGTCCAACCTGTCACCCAACACCTCATGACTACTAATCCATGGCACCAAGTGCCATGTCCAATCCCCTCTTGAACACCTCCAGGGATGGTGACTCCACCACCTCCTTGGGCAGCACATTCCAATGGCTAACAACTCTCTGTCAAAAACTTTCTCCTCACCTCGAGCCTAAACTTCCCCTGGTGCAGCTTGAGACTGTGTCCTCTTGTGTTCTGGTGCTGGCTGCCTGGGAGAAGAGACCAACCCCCTCCTGGCTACAGCCTCCCTTCAGGTACTTGTAGACAGCATCCAAGCTGGAAGGAGGAGGCTTCAGTTCCCTGTCCATCTGTGCTCTGCTGAATCATGTGGCAGTGCACGTTAGACATAGGCAAGTCATACCATTTGGGAATACCATTTTGGGTGAATTAGAGCAGATCTTATGTGCTGAGCTACTCCTTGAAAACATTTTGAACATTTCTGATCCAATAAAGAGAGGAAGTATTACTTCAGCACCTTGCATCCTGAGACCATAATGGTTTTGATCCATGACTATGTACCCTCAAAGTGAAATTACCATCTCAAGGAAGCCCAGCCTGAGAAATATCTGCCAACAAAGCAAGTGTCCTGTATTTTCTCTTGTGAAGATAAGATTTATACTCACAGATTCTCTGGTCCAGTCACATCAGAAATTAGTGTTTATTTATATAAGACGGAAAAGCACCACCCAGTTATTGAGACCACACAGTTGTCAGCAGACTTCAACCAAGCAAAACAGTTTTGTGTGTTAATTGACCACTGAATAGCATGCTGTGATTTTCTGTCTCTCTGTGCTTATTTGCCCTGTGAATGACAGACCAAGAAATCTCCCATACTGTTGGTCCTTTTTCTTCCAATGCATTTTTCAGCTGACAGACATACAATTCCATTCACACTTACTGCACTCTACGCGGGGATAGCACAGATCAGACTGCAGATTTATTTTAGTTAAAGTCATCCTATAGATGTAGATTATGCAATAGCTGCAGTAAGATACAAGTGCCTAGTTAAAATGTACTA
This sequence comes from Dryobates pubescens, assembly GCF_014839835.1. Taxonomy (NCBI): domain Eukaryota; kingdom Metazoa; phylum Chordata; class Aves; order Piciformes; family Picidae; genus Dryobates; species Dryobates pubescens. The sequence goes on along the minus strand of NC_071617.1, from coordinate 43,308,134 downwards.
CTGCACAAAAGTATTTCATGCAAGATCAAGCTGTGTCCTAACCATATCGAGAATTAATCAGATCCCCCAAGAAGATAACAGCATGAGATCTAACACACCTAAGTGCTGGGTTCTACACATTGGTCACAACAACCCCATGCAGTGCTACAGGCTGGGGTCAGAGTGGCTGGAGAGCAGCCAGGCAGAGAGGGACCTGGGGGTGTTGGTTGACAGCCAGCTGAACATGAGCCAGCAGTGTGCCCAGGTGGCCAAGAAGGCCAAGGGCATCCTGGCCTGCATCAGGAATAGTGTTGCCAGCAGGAGCAGGGAGGTCATTGTCCCCGTGTACTCAGCACTGGTTAGGCCACACCTTGAGTCCTGTGTCCAGTTCTGGGCCCCTCAGTTTAGGAAAGATGTTGACTTGCTGGAAGGTGTCCAGAGAAGAGCAACAAAGCTGGGATGGGGTTTGGAGCACAAGCCCTATGAGGAGAGGCTGAGGGAGCTGGAATTGCTTAGCCTGGAGAACAGGAAGCTCAGGGCAGACCTTCTTGCTGTCTACAACTACCTGAAGAGAGGTTGTAGCCAGGAGGGAGTTGGTTTCTTCTCCCAGGCAACCAGCAGCAGAACAAGAGGACACAGTCTCAAGCTGTGCCAGGGGAAGTTTAGGCTGAATGTTAGGAAGAAGTTCTTCCCAGAAAGAGTGATTTGCCATTGGAATGGGCTGCTCAGGGAGGTGGTGGAGTCACCATCCCTGGAGGTGTTTAGGAAGAGACTGGATGGGGCACTTGGTGCCATAGTTTAGTTGATTAGACAGTATTAGATGATAGGTTGGGCTCGATCTTGAAGGCCTTTTCCAACCTGGTTAATTCTATTCTATTCTATTCTATTCTATTCTATTCTATTCTATTCTATTCTATTCTATTCTATTCTATTCTATATCTTGATATATATGTATGAGAATTAAAGCATGTATGTACCTTTCAAAAGGTCTGCTGTATTAAAATTGAGTTATAATGTTTTTCTCTTAGACCATTCTGATTCCCAGTACTGGCACATACAGCTTTAGTTTACATCTGTATCCTCTGACATACATCCAGCAAAAACATGACATAAGCAAATGTCAGAATGTCCTCATGCAGAATCACAGTGTTTAACTTAATCTCTGCAGCACTGTGCTGTTTGTTAACTGACACAACTTCCTGTTTGGAGCTTGCTGGTCTCTTCCCACTCTCACACCCAGATATGCTTCAAGTTTCCTGCGTTCTGCGTCAGCTCTTATTTAATGAAACCTTCCACATAAGACTAAGAGAGCTAAGTCTTTCCATTTATAACAAAATGCAAGATTATTCTCAACCTGCTAATGGGAATTTATTCTATTTATAGTCAAAAAGAAGCAATTAACAGTACATAAGCTTTCCTCAGTAAGTCTTTGCCTCTCTCTTACGAATTTGCACATGCTGACAAGATGATCATTAGCAATTTCCTTCCTTCTCCTCCTCTCATATTTTGAAGAAACAGGAGCACAGAGGCTGCCATAAAGCAGTGCAAGCACTCTCGCAACAATGCCTGGTGAAGGTGGCCCTGCCCTGTTGTGGTTTGGGGAGCACTGTTCCTGCATCCACAGGCTGGTCTTGTCATGCTGACATAACTATTTATCAGGCCATGCCACGAGCTAGACCGCTGAACAGAAAAGAGTTGCAAATAGCTGCATGTCTTCCTTCCCTCAAAGGGCTGGGGCTCATTTCAGTGCCATGGTTCCCACCACAGCCCCACCAACCGTTGTGTTAATGCAGTGGAGGGACTGAAAAAGTAGCTAGAGATGGGTGGGATGAAGGCAGGAGCTCATTGAGTACTTTGGGTACTGCATCCAGTTCTGGGCCCCTCAGTTTAGGAAAGATGTTAACTTGCTGGAACATGTCCAGAGAAGAGCAACAAAGCTGGGGAGGGGTTTGGAGCTCAAGCCCTATGAGGAGAGGCTGAGGGAGCTGGGGTTGCTTAGCCTGGAGAAGAGGAGGCTCAGGGCAGACCTTATTGCTGTCTACAACTACCTGAAGAGAGGTTGTAGCCAGGTGGGGGTGAACAAGAGGACACAGTCTCAAGCTGCACCAGGGGAGGTTTAGGCTGGATGTTAGACAGAAGTTCTTCACAGAAAGAGTGATTGGCCATTGGAAGGGAGGTGGCAGAGTTACCATCACTGGAGGTGTTTAGGAAGAGACTGGATGGGGTGCTTGGTGCCTTGGTTTAGTTGATTAGATGGTGTTGGGTGATGGGTTGGACTTGATGATCTCAAAGGTCTTTTCCAACCTGGTTAATTCTAGTCTAGTCTAGTCTAGTCTAGTCTATTCTAAATGAGTTCATTGCTGAAATCCTTGTATTGTGGCAGTTCAGGGAGACAGTGCCAGTGAACCAACAGTTCCAGCTGAAGGCGAGGTCTGGCAGGTCAGTTCTGAATTACTGACTGTCCATGCTGACTCATGAGAAATAAGGAAAAGATGTGGACTACTACTGTGATAGTTAAACTGTCCATGAGGCAAAGGGCATGGTGAGGAAAATATGACCTTGTTATTTGAGGGCTGTAGGATGATACAGAGTTGTGTTACAGCAGCACTATTAGCAGAATACCATTTTGCAAACAGCAATACATAGAGAGTAAGATGGGCCCTGTTTAGGTGTTTCAAAGATCCTCTACAGGGCAATATTGCAGGGCAGTAATAACACCTTTTGATACCCTGATATCTTCCCCTGGCATAGTTTGTGTTGTATCCTTCCCTACACAAGTGTACTGCAGGGTACAGGAGAGAGGTCTGTGGTCTGTGGTAGGGCATGCAAGTTAAAGGGATTACAGAATCCCTCAGCATTTCCCCTTGCAGTTTCTCTCTTCCTTAGCTCTCCATAGCTAGAAGGAGAATCTCAGGTTCCTGAAATGTTATTGTTATCTTCTGGAGTGACAATGAGCCCTTCATGATTGCTACCATATCCTGCCTACAATGATCCTTTGCTTCAGGAACTCCATTAAAATCCTCATGGAAATTTCACCAGCTCTCACATCACTCATGGTTAGATGCTCCCTTCTTCTAATGGTGGTGCCCACATAACTAGCTCATGGGTTGGTCTACTGTGGTTGTGAGATCCAAACTAGAAACCAGGCAGTTGTGTTAGCATGGTCCTGCCCCTGAGCAAGCCTTGCTGAAAGACCAAGGATCTGAGCTTACATGTAAGTGCCATGCTAAGGCTGTTACTTCTGTATCAGAACTGACTCCTGTCTGGGCACCTTAGGAAGCAAGCAGACAAGCCCTGGGACCATCTGCACTCATCTGTATCAAGACACACTTGTCACTGCTAGCTCACAAGACCTAAATCTATAAAGCACAAGGCTGCTTCATCCTGCAGGCTCTGATGGCCATCTGTTCTGACACTGAGAATGACTCCCAGTCCCAGGTCCCCAAGTATCAATGCCACTGCAGATTTGAGTAAAGAATCTAAGAAAATTAATTCTGAGAATCACATCCTGTGGAGGAGAAACCTAAGTTTTTCATCTAAAGATGTAAAAAGTAGTGTAGTCTAAGCAAGGGTAGGAATATAGTCTAGCAATGTATCTTATCACAAAGCTAAACACATAGACTATATTAGGCCTGTTAGAATTCATTTGCTTAGCATCTTTAAATGCTTTAATATCTATAGTGTGGTTAGCTGAAAAGTATTCCTGTGGGTCTGGGATTATGAGACCAGCTTCATCCATTACCTGTGCAACTTGGCAGCAGCAGAGAAGCCAGCTGCAGCATCAATGCTGAGATGCTTGCTTACTTAGGTGGAAAATTATTAGCATAGTTTTCTTGTTACCTAACAGTGGTCTGAATTCCTGAAAGGGATAAAGGAAGATCATCTTCATTCTTTCCAGCTGCACCAAATAAACAGCATTCCTCTTCCACGTTTGTTATTTCTTACAGAGCAGGCATTTCCTTCTCCAGCTTTAATACTTATGAAAAACTGGAAAGTGTAAGGGCACACCCTGCAGTGGCTTTCAGCCACCAAAAGGTTAATTGAAATTAGTCCTTCATCTAGCACTCAAGAAAAGGATGATAAAACCTTATCTACACTGAAGAAAAATCTCTCACCAGAGTAACAAGCACCGCATTGAGGACAAGGAGGTTCAATAAACAAAGGTGTCTTAGTGCTAGGAAGTTTTCACAGTATCACCCAGTATCACAGTATCACCAAGGTTGGAAGAGACCACAAAGATTATCGAGTCCATCCTGTCACCACAGACCTCATGACTAGACCATGGCACCAAGTGCCACATCCAATCCCCCCTTGAACCCCTCCAGGGATGGTGACTCCACCACCTCCCTGGGCAGCATGTTCCAATGGTGAACGACGCTCTCAGTGATGAACTTTCTCCTCACCTCCAGCCTAAACCTCCCCTGGTGCAGCTTGAGACTGTGCCCTCTTGTTCTGGTGTTTGTTGCCTGGGAGAAGAGACCAACCCCCTCCTGGCTACAACCTCCCTTCATGTAGTTGTAGACAGCAGTAAGGTCTCCCCTGAGCCTCCTCTTCTCCAGGCTAAACAATCCCAGCTCCCTCAGCCTCTCCTCATAGGGCTTGTGCTCGAGGCCTCTCCCCAGCCTCGTTGCCCTTCTCTGGACACGTTCAAGAGTCTCAATGTCCTTCTTAAACTGAGGGACCCAGAACTGGACAGAGGACTCAAGGTGTGGCCTAACCAGTGCTGAGTACAGGGGCACAATGACTTTCCTGCTCTTGCTGGCCACACTATACCAGATTCAGGCCAGGATGCCATTGGCCTTTTTGGCTACCTGGTCAAAGTCTGCCTTTGCTCACTCACATGAGCACAGCTTCATCCCACTGCCTCATATGTCAATTCAGCTTATCTTTTTTCGAGCTGCTGACCGGTAATACTTCTATGGGGTCTGTGTATTATACAAACATCAATAACTTAACTCCTAACACTATAGATGGCAAGGGAAAGATAATCAGTGTTTCATAGACTTTAGTTCCACAAGATCGACTGGTCTAAGATGAATGTTGAGCTAGAGAGAAGAGATGTGGAGAATTTAGATCTTCTCCTGAAGTCTTAGCTATCATGTTCAGCTATTCACAAATTTTCCAGCAAATGGCTCACATTTTCCTTCCCTCAGAAGAACTGCTTTCTTCTCTAGCAGTCATATAACATTCCTATGCTGTCTTTGAGGACTAACACAAGGAAAGCATTTCATGTATTTTACCTAAGGCAAGTTCTAAGGCTATGAAAATACTTCTGTGATTTTAAAGGTGAGAGAAACACTTTTCTATCACATAATGAAAATTGAACTGAGGCTACTTTTACTGCTTATGCCCTTATAATGTAAAAGCAGTCTTTGAATAGGAGAGGGAAAATGTGTTCTGGCTTTTCATTCCAACCTTTAAATTGATTTTTTTTCCTTACATGTGATTATACCAGAATAGCTATATTGACAATCTTCCCAATGGAGACTTACCTTACAGGTATAAACTAGTTATATGAATTACATAAACTAGATGACCCAAAAGATTAATTTCCTTGTCCCCCCCCCCTTTTTTTTTCTTACTCTGTTTCAACTGCATCTATATCAGCAGAGGTATTATTGTATTATTTTCTTCTGGGCTCACACCCCTTCTCTTTCATTTGTCATGAAAATTCTCACCAGCAAATTGAAACAGTTTAATAGAAACAAAAACTATTTGCATCAACTATCAGATAAATCAAAAGTTAATATTGAACTTTGAAATGCAATTCCTTATTCCCAGAATGACTGTACAAAGGGACTGAAATCCCACCAAACTTATCAAACAACTGAGAGATTTCAGCAAAGCCAATGTGAAAAGTGCCTGTAAAAAAAAAACATTTCAGCTATAGATACAAAGTTATATTTATGATACATTGAGGCTGGGCACACACCATGAGGCTGCACTGGCACTTATTCCCATACCTGTGTACAGAATAACCTCTCCAGTGGCCTGTACCCTTGGAGGAAGTGGAGGAGGGAGTGAAGTGGGGTAGTGGAGATAGAAATCTTGGATCAAACCTAAGTGATGAAGTTTTCGTGCTCTCAATATTTGCCTTCTTATTCCTATCCCTCTAAATACATCACATCCTGAAGTACCTAACAGATGTCTGTGGGCTTATTTTTATCAGCTATAAATATGTCCTCATTAAGAGTTAGTAAGGTATATGGGTGCCTTATGCCCTGACTAACTCCTGGCATAACAGCCCAAAACCTGTTTGCCAGAACCAGGCAGAGCTGAAGCTCATCTAAGAGCCCACTGCAAATCAAAGCAGAGAGCATACCTGCCTCCACACATCTTTTGACCCACGTTGATCTTCATATGGGGACTGTGCCTGCTCAGAATGAGTTTCATAATTTAAAATGTTTTGTTTCTTCCTACATCAGCCCTCTGGCCCAGCTGACTGTGTGGCACACAAGTGGCAGCACATATAGAACTTCAAGTTCATTAAAGCGAATATAAGATAATTGGAGGACTGTAATTTATGTCACTAAATAAAGCTGATTGCAGATATTTTCCAGCCTACTTACAGAATATAGAATAAACCAGGTTGGAAAAGACCTTCAAGATCATCAAGTCCAACCTATCACCCAACACCATCTAATCAACTAAACCATGGCACTAAGTGCCTCATCCAGTCTCTTTTTAAACACTTCCAGTGATGGTGACTCCACAACTTCCCTGGGCAGTCCATTCCAATGGCCAATAACTCTTTCTGGGAAGAACTTCTTCCTAACATCCAGCCCAAACCTGCCCTGGTTCAGCTTGAGACTGTGTCCTCTTGTTCTGCTGCTGGTTGCCTGGGAGAAGAGACCATCCCCCACCTGGCTACAACCTCCCTTCTGGTTGTTGTAGAGAGCAATAAGGTCTCTCCTCAGCCTCCTCTTCTCCAGGCTAAGCAACCCCAGCTCCCTCAGCCTCTTCTCATAGGGCTTGTGCTCCAAACCCCTCCCCAGCTTTGTTGCCCTTCTCTGGACTCCTTCCAGCAAGTCAACATCTTTCCTAAACTGAGGGGCCCAGAACTGGACACAGGACTCAAGGGGTGGCCTAACCAGTGCTGAGTACAGGGGGACAATGACTTCCCTGCTCCTTCTGGCCACACTATTCCTGATGCAGGCCAGGATGCCATTGGCCCTCTTGGCCACCTGGGCACAGTGCTGGCTCATGTTCAGCCTACTATCAACCAGCACCCCCAGGTCCCTCTCTGCCTGGCTGCTCTCCAGCCACTCTGACCCCAGCCTGTAGCTCTGCATGGGGTTGTTGTGGCCAATGTGCAGAACCTGGCACTTGGATGTGTTAAATGTCATGCCGTTGGATTCTGCTTGTCTGTCCAGCCTATCAAGGACCCTCTGCAGAGCTCTCCTACCTTCTAACATATCAACACTTGCTCCCAATTTCCCAATATTAATTGGTGAATGAATATGAGCAAATTCCTTCCTACTCATGACAACAATCCACAGAGAAAGACAAAAATGTGTCAGATTTATGTTAGTTACAGCAAGGAATTTATTCTGTTCTAATAAGTTGTTCATATACAGAGAGAGGAGTGGTAAGACACATTAACCCTTGAATTAACAAACAGAATGCTTCAACTTTAGTTTGATTGGAGCAGAAATAGAAGTGTTCAAGCTGCCTTTTCTTTTTTTAGTATAGCCTAAGATGTGGGCAGTAACAAAGCTCAGAAAAGGTTGCAATCAATTTGGAGCAAAACTCTTTGTCAAGAAAAGGGATGGGAAAAGTTGTTTTGTTTGTTGGAAAAAAAAAATTAGAAAACCAAATAAATTCAGTTACGCCCTTAAATCTCAGATTAAAAGTTTATAGCAGTCAAACAAGTTCTTACTGTCCTTCACTTACCAAGGAGAAAGCTGGGAAACAAGCTATACTCTCTGTTCTATTTGGTGGAGGGTCGTTAAAACAGAGTTCACAATCATCTTCTATGACATTACAATGTCTTTTAGACAGCTAACGTGCACATAGAACTTAATTATTTGAAGTACTTTAGCCAGTAACTAAGACTATGCAGGGCTTTAAAATGGGATTCTACTTTGAAATGTGATAAATTGAGAGTGCTGCTAACCCTGCAATGGGTTCAGAGTTTCCTCAGATGTTTTCAGTGTGTGTGGTGTTCTGTTGTGCTTGTTGCTTCTTTATTGTGTTGGGAGGGGAACGAGGGAATGGGAAAAGCAAAATCATGAGCATACACTTGTGTTTCTTTTCTGCATTTGCCCAGTCTTTTCCTTCAGGTGATCTCATAGTACTATACCAGTACTATCCTCTTCCATGTCTCTGAGGTGCACTTTCAGGAGCTTGCTCTAAGAGCTTAGTGAGGGGAGTGTCCAAGGCTGCTGGGCTTTAGCAGCAGAGGAGCTGCTAAAGTCCAGGAGGCCCAGCTTGTGGTCTTTTGCTGGAGCCTTGACCTTATGTAGTTACTAAAAGGACATTTATACTACTTCACTACTAATTTCCACATTGTTTTCCTCCAGTTTTACTTTTCCTTCCACTTTTTATTATATGTCCATAAAAGCTGGAAAAACAATAACAACACCTGACCAGCTCAGGAGTGGTCACATAGCAGAATTAGCTTGGAAAAGATAGTGCTGGTCAATCCCCTATTGTTGTAGGTACTTTTCAATATTACCCACATACCTGACAGTTATAAACAAGTACAAGCCATATCTAAACTTAGTTGGTATCTTAATTGTTCAAGAGGCTGACACCTGTTACAGCAACTAACCAACGTGACCACAGGGAAAATATCATCTCTGTTTGCTTTTATGTATTTATAGAGCACATACCTCAGTGGTATGCAAATATTTGGTTGCATCACATTGCCTATAAATTTATAATACACATTGCTCTCAACACAGCCTGAGCTCTGGTAGATAATTCAGCTGAGCAAACTGTCCTGCTCACAGTGACTCATAAGAAAAAGACCTACAACAAGCAGCAAGTCAATGGAACACAGCAGAGCAAGAGGCTATTTTTATTGTTTAGAACAATTGGTTTCACTTATTTCTTTAGCCCACAGAGCTTCCAAACCACCTTTCATATAGTTTAAAAGCAATTTCTTCTAAAGGAGGATGAGCTCAAAAATAGTGAAGGACTCTCCTAAGTAGAGGTACATTTCATCCTCTTTTGTATCTCATCCTCTCTTAAATCATGAAACTCATCCACATATTCATATTTATATAAAAGATCATAGAATCAATAAGGTTGGAAAAGACCTCAGAGATCATTAAGTCCAACCTGTCACCCAACACCTCATGACTACTAAACCATGGCACAAAGTGCCACATCCAATCCCCTCTTGAACACCTCCAGGGATGGTGACTCCACCACCTCCCTGGGCAGCACATTCCAATGGACAACAACTCTCTCTGTGAAGAACTTTCTCCTCACCTCCAGCCTAAACTTCCCCTGGCACATCTTGAGACTGTGTCCTCTTGTTCTGGTGCTGGTTGCCTGGCAGAAGAAACCAACCCCCTCCTGGATACAACCTCCCTTCAGGTAGTTGTAGACAGCAAGAAGGTCTCCTCTGAGCCTCCCCTTCTCCAGGCTAAGCAACCCCAGCTCTCTCAGCATTTCCTCATAGGACTTGCACTCAAGGCCTCTCCCCAGCCTAGTTGCCCTTCTCTGGACACATTCAAGAGTCTCAATGTCCTTCTTAAATTGAGTGGCCCAGAACTAGACACAATACTCAAGGTGTGGCCTAAGCAGTGCTGAGTACAGGGGCAGAATTAATTCCCAACTCCTGCTGACCATGCTATTTCTGATGCAGGCCAGGATGCCATTGGCCTTCTTGGCCACCTGGGCACACTGCAGGCTCATGTTCAGCTGGCTGTCAATCAGTACCCCCCAGGTCCCTTTCTGCCTGGCTTCTCTGCAGCCACCCTGACCCCAGCCTATAGCACTGCATGGGGTTGTTGTGGCCAAAGTGCAGTACCCGGCACTTGGACTTGTTGAATGCCATGGGACTCTGCCCATCTGTCCAGCCTGTCAAGATCCCTCTGCAGAGCTCTCCTGTCCTCTAACAGATCAACTCCTGCCCCCAACTTGGTGTCATCTGGAAATTTACCGATGATGGACTCAATCCCTTCATCCAGATCATCACTAAAGATATTGAACAGGATGGGGCCCAGCACTGATCCCTCGGGGACACCACTGGTGACTGGCTGCCAGCCGGATGTGGCACCATTCACCATCACTCTCTGGGCTCAGCCCTCCAGCCAGTTCCTAACCCATCTCAGAGTGCTGCTGTTCAAGCCACAGGCTGACAGTTTGGCCAGGAGTTTGCTGTGGGGAATGGTATGAAAGGCCTTCCTCTCTAAGTAAGTTTCAGGTCTAGCTCCCACATCTGAAAAACAAACAAACAAACTAACAAACAAACAACAACAAAAAAGGGAAATAAACAATTAAAGGACATATGTCCAAAACCTTGACACTTGCCCTTTCCTGTCAATAGTGCTGGAATTATGTGCAAGACATCCAGCTGTCTTTCCTGTGAGATTCAACAGAGTTGTGCTTAATGTTAAAAGCTTATCTGGATGGACCATTCCCATCCAGGAATGGAGAAGCAAATTCTTTAACAGGGCCCTCATGTGATCAAAAAATGGCTTTGTGTATCTTCAAGAGCTCCCCCACACCTCACTTAAGAACTGGATTGTATCATTCCTATGAATAAGGAAGGCAACAACTGGCCTGTAGCTGCCTGTGCGTGACAAGTTTAATGGCAGGTGAGTGTAGGGTCAGATTGAGTCAAGTGTATAAAGGGAAGAGACCATAAAAATGAAGCAAAAGTTGTATCACATATGCAATATCTGGTGTGCTGCTAGTGAGGTGTGCCAGGAATTTGGCTGCAGGGCAAGTGCAGCCATTCCCTCCGCAAAGCGCAAACACCCTCCTGTATGGGAGCTATTCCTGGCACAGGGGCTGCACAAGCGAGGCAAGGTAAAGGTGACCTGATCGTGTGCTTCAGTTCTTCATTCCTATTATTCAGAAACTTAAATTGTTCTGAATTGAGTTTTTTTTTCTAAAAAGGCATGAGGCTTCATCAGATAGTCTGAGCTACACTGATTTGAAACTTAATTTATTATCCTTATTTCTTTTCTCTAAGCAGAGAAAAAAAATGTGATTGATGAAGGTTCAGCATCCTTTAGACTGCCATAGCTATCCCAGTTTTACAGTAGACATGTTATGGTAACTAAATATAAGGGAAGCAATGTGATCTCCAAGGGATTCTTCTGTTATTTATAGGAGTGGAGATTAAAAGTTCTGGGGTTGCTGATATTGACTCCCCTAAAGACAGAGTGATATGCCCTAGCGGTGATAAGTATTGTATGACTTGAAAACTTTGAACTGTGCTCTGCAACAGCTCACAGAAGTGCACCCCTAATTCAAACAGGATTACATCAGTGATTGTAGACCTCATAGATCTCCTCTATGTGTTTGGGTTTCAGGGCCTCTGTCAGGGACAGGAAGAACTAAATCAGGGTTTCCACCTGATTATGTGTCAAAACAACCCTGGATTGTCTACCAGTCACTCAGATGAAAAATTCAAGTCTGAACATCTTTAAAACAGGCTCACCCATGATACCTGATCCAAGATTTCTCTCTCTTTGTGCACTTACTTTATTCCTATGCTGTTCTTGTCTTCCAGTTTCTTCCTATTAATATCCTAATTGCATGTATCAAAAACATTGTGTCCAACAGGAGTAGGGAAGTGATCATGCCCCTGTACTCAGGCCTGGTAAGGCCACAGCTTGAATACTGTGTTTGGTTCTGGGTGCCACAGTATAAGAAAAACATTGAGGAGCGGGAGGATGTCTAGAGAAGAGCAACAAGGCTGATGAGAGGTTTGGAAGGCATGTCGTATGAGGAATGGCTGAGGCAACTGGGGATGTTCAGTCTGGAGAAGAGAAGGCTAGGGGGAGATCTTATTGATCTCTGCAACTACCTGAATGGAGGTTGTAGTGAGGCTGTGGTTGGTCTCTTCTCCCAAGTAACCAGCAACAGGATGAGAGGAAATTGGTTTAAATTGTGCCAGGGGAGATTTAGATTGGACATTAGGAAATAGGTCTTTACTGAAGGAGTGATGAGGTGCTGGAACAGGCTGCTCAGGGAGGTAGTGGAGTCACCATCCCTGGAGGTGTTCAAGAAGCATGATATGATGCTTCAGGATCTAGTTCAGTGGTAATGGCAGTTGGGTTGTGGTTGGACTCGATGATCTTAAAGGTCTTTTTCCAGTCTTAATGATTCTATGTGTCACCCTCTTCTTTTGAATCACGCTTAAATCCTCTCTTTCATTCAACTGCTCTAAACACAGAGACTTTTCCCATTTGATCCTATCTCTCTGTACTGGCTAGAAAGTTAGACAGCATGTAATATCAGATTGCACAGCATATCGCCCTACTTTTGGATGTCTTCCAGCCTCCACAGCAGTAGGAGTTTTCTCTTGGGCACCCAGTATGCTCTACTATTAATATAATGTCACTGTATTTTCTAATAATAACAAGAATGAGCACCTTTTCCTTCCAGAACTTCAGGGCTAAATGTTCCAATTTTATGGAGGCAGAAAGAGAACATTTTAAAGACTTTTCTGGAGGAATAAGGTGAATACTGTGTAGGAAATTATGCTGCAAAAGGGCTTACCTGAAGTAAGGCACTAGAAACAATAGGATGAGTTGGTCTTACACGAACGATAGGTAAATAATATCTAAGGATCACTTGAGTTCAATTTAAAAATGAGAGCTGATGCAGTGTCTTTTTAGCTCAAGCAGTTAAGTTTTCAGAGTTGGTGACCTTTAACCAGCTGAAACTTGAAAGATAATACTTGACTGCGCTGAAGTTTATTGAGTTGGTTAATTATTTTCCAGTACATTTATAGAATATGGTAAGCATGTGAATTTAAGATATCCCTTATAAAATGGATGACTGGTATTAAAGAAAAGTTTGGTGGTTTCCTCTAAATGAACAGTAAAGGTGAGTCAATAGTCTGCATGCTGTAAATGAAGTCTCTCTGGTGAGAAGTGCCTGCTGATCTCACCTTTCTTTCCTTTTTCACCATGAAAGACTTCCCCTTCTCTCTGCTTATTAAGACTCTTGTTCCAGACCTCTCCCAGAACCTTGTTTCTGTAATATTATCTACCAAATACAAGCTTTTAAAGTGACAGAAAAGTAGTTAGTGTTCACTTTCTTTAGCTACCCAGCTGAGAATTGTCACCTTTGTCCTACCTTTCTCCTCCTTCTTGTGCCCTTCTGGACACAGGGCCACACTTGATCTCTTCTGAGAAACATCAACACAGCTACTGAACGATGAGTGTTTCTTCTAATAACAAACAAACAATGAAATTGCTCTTATATTTTGATTTCAAGAGACTTGGAAACATGTGCCTGATAAGGATGGGAAAGAAAATAAGCACTCATACATATTGTAACACTCTGCTGATCAGAGTTTTGATATCATCTGTGAAATGGCTATACTTGACAAAGCCTGGACCTCTGTGCTCTAGAAACACTTCACTTGGAGGCAACATGAGGGTGATGTGGGTTAAAACTGTAGTTTACATATGAAAACATGTAGGACTACTAGGACTTAAACAGCAGTAGATGATCATGACAGTCAGAAAGGAAAGGCTCAGGCAGGCATAGGTCAAGAACAGGGAATCTTATTTCCTGTAAAGGTCAAAGAATATACTCATGATTTTGTCCCCAGAAGCAGATAAACTGCTGCAACATGACAATGCTTGAACAATTTAAAAAGTCATATCCAAGGTGGGACTTGTTCATAATAATTTCTCTCTATGCACATGAGTAGTTCTTATAACTCGATTTATAATCACTCAGATTATGACTTCTACCTATGACCTTTGTTCCCATCCAGTTTCCAATCTCATGAGCTTCAACATTTGCCATGCACTTGAATGCAGACAAATGAGGTGGAAGAACAGCCCATTCCAGTGGTTTCTTCTTGCACAGTCACTTTCTGGCCCTCCTCAGCCTCAGGGACATTGAACCCAGGGCTTCCAGGACAGCCAGTTACTAGGCACTGGCCATTTCTGGTGAATGCCTCCTACTTCCCTTTCAACACTAAGGGCCAGGACTACAAAACTTCAGTGTGGCATAGTTTAACCCCAGCCAGCAATTGGGCTGCATGCAGCCTCTTGCTTATTGGGATGGGGAGGAAAATTGGGGGGGGAAAAGTCAAACTTACAGGTCAGTGTAGGAGCAGATTAATAACTAAACTAAAATACAATAACAACAATGATAACAATAATTTATTATTAACAATAATAACAACAACAAAGAGAGAAATAAACCCCAGGAAAAAACAAGTGATTCACAATGTAATTGCTCACCATTTACAGGCCAATGCCCGAGCATCAATCTGCCCCTGCCTACCAACTTCCCCCATCTTATACACTGGGCACGACATTCTAGGCATTCTATGGTATGGAAAATCCCTTTGCCTAGCTCAGGTCTGCCTGTCCTGGCCATCCCTCACAGCTGCTTCTTCACCTGCTTACTAGCAGAGTATGGGAAACTGAGAAACCCTTAACTTAAGATAAGCACTGTTTAGTAACAAGCAAACCATCAGTGTGTTATCAATGTCATTCTCACACTGAACCAAAACACACTGCTAGGAATAAAATTAACTCTTTCCCAGCCAAAATCAAGAAAATAATGTGCCAAGAAGTGACAGGGCAAGACAGACTCACAGTTAACCACTATAGTGTCTGGGGGAATCTGGAAGTAGAGAAGAATCTGCATCTCCTAGGCCACAGTTGATAGTATTAGGTGTTTTGTGTTGCTGATCTGCTCTATGCAACTCAGCTTCAAGCTACTCTCATTCCAAGCAACTTGTCCTTAGGCAGTTTGGGTAAGATTTGAGTTATTTGCCTCAAGTAGTTGAGAAATTGTCATAAATTGCTCTTTATATGGTTAAATGTTGTTATGGATCACACCATCAGTTACTGTAATTCAGAAGTTGTAATTTAGTGAGAGTTAGAAGATCTGGTTTCTCTTTTTAACTATGCCACAGATTTCAGGCTCAAACATGGCAATCAAAACAGTTCAGGTCAAACAACATCAAATTCTATGCTTTAGGTGTTGTCTATCAAAAAAAAATTGGAATATATCTAATTTGTGGAGTTCAGCATAATATACATTAAATGGACAAGTTTAACCACTTGCTTGTATTATATTATATTATATTATATTATATTATATTATATTATATTATATTATATTATATTATATTATATTATATTATATTATATTATATTATATTATATCATATCATATCATATCATATCATATCATATTATAGAATAGAATAGAATAGAATAGAATAGAATAGACCAGGTTGGAAAAGACCATTGAGATCATTGAGTCCAACCTATCATACAACACTATCTAATCAACTAAACCATGGCACCAATTGCCCCATCCAGTTTCTTCCTAAACACCTCCAGAGATGGTGACTCCACCACCTCCCTGGCCAGCACATTCCAATGGACAATCACTCTTTCTGGGAAGAACTTCTTCCTTACATCCAGCCTAAACTTCCCCTGGTGCAGCTTGAGACTATGTCCTCTTGTTCTGGTTATGGTTGCCTGGCAGAAGAGACCAACCCCCACCTGGCTACAACCTTCCTTCAGGTATTTGTAGACAGCAAGAATGTCTGCCCTGAGCTTCCTCATCTCCAGGCTAAGCAACCCCAGCTCCCTCAGCCTCTCCTCATAGGGCTTGTGCTCCAAACCCCTCCCCAGCTTTGTTGCTCTTCTCTGGACACCTTCCAGCAACTCAACATCTTTCCTAAACTGAGGGGCCCAGAACTGGATCCAGGACTCAAGGTGTGGCCTAACCAGTGCAGCATACAGGGGCAGAATGACTTCCCTGCTCCTGCTGGCCACGCTGTTCCTGATGCAGGCCAGGATGCCACTGGCCTTCTTGGCCACCTGTGCCTGTACTGACCAAACATGCTGGTTTATCCTGGATTTAAACTGTTTTTATAATATTTTTGTACACTATAGGAAGCCAAATAAAGTTTGCAAAGCTATCTGATATTCTTGCATGGATCAAATCGTGTGTAGATGCACATGACTTAATACACATACCTTAGCTAATAATTTTTAATCTTCTGAAGTTTCACAAAGTATGCTAATCTGTGATATGGATATCGCTGCATTAGGCAGCCAAAGTTCACAATGCAATATCAGTCTCTGTTTCTGAATCTGTTCCAGGAAGATCTGGGGCAATCATGACTTCAGACAAGTGTTTCAATTAAGAAAACATCTTGACATCATCCTTGTGAGGAGCCAGAGTCATAGACACTGCCACTGCTTAGGGCATAGCAATATGTCAACAATATAATTAATTACATTACTATTTATATTGTAGTAATGTTTACAAACCACATGTCACACAGCAAGACCCACGTCTGCTGTACAAGCATTTCATCCCCTTACAATCTCAATCGGGGGGGGGAAAGAAAAAGACAGTTTTCTGGAGAGGGAGGGAGGCAGGAAGGGAGGGAGGGAGGCAGGAAGGGAGGGAGGGAGGCAGGAAGGGAGGGAGGGAGGCAGGAAGGGAAGAAGGAAGGAAGGAAGGAAGGGAGGCAGGAAGGGAGGGAGGGAGGCAGGAAGGCAGGGAGGGAGGCAGGGAGGGAGGCAGGAAGGAAGGAAGGAAGGAAGGAAGGAAGGAAGGAAGGAAGGAAGGAAGGAAGGAAGGAAGGAAGGAAGGAAGGAAGGAAGGAAGGACAAATCAGTGACAATAAAACATTGTGCACACCAACTCATTCACACACACAACATGAAATTCATGGTTTCTCTGCAAGGGGAAGTCACCCTCATGTAACTTTAAGAGGTTTAAAACAATATCAAACATTATGTAGATACTTCTTCAGAATATTAGTGGCTAATTTACATGTAGAGAGAGAGTTGCCTAAGTGCTTGCCTACATGTTTCCTCATTATTTTCATGTAATTAGCTAATGGTATGTTTACCTCACTTAGAGACCCAGAGGGAGTACAGAGGTAGACAATAAAGCAATTGATGTAGGGGAGTAATATCAGCACACTCAATTATGCTCTGGAGGCTTCCTAAGGACACGATGTATGCATCTAACTCATATGTTAGGAGTTTCACACTTCCATGTCTTCCCAGGTGTGTCCTCTCTTTCTGCCCAGAGATCATGTTCAGATGCCCAGTAGCCCACTTACTACAGCAATACAGCTCTGCCTGGACTTTTCTGACAAGAAGAAAACCCAAAGAAACTTCTACCAGTTTTGTACAGATCAAATCTACAGAGGTTGTGTGGTTGCTGTATTGGATGCTCGTGCACTTCATGTCACAGATACATTTCTATATAATACATCAGAGCAAGTGTCTGAATGGCAATTATGTGCCTCTTAAGCGGGAGAGAGGTGGGAGTATAAAATAAACCCACATCAGGGTTTTCTTCCTATTGAATAAGGCAATCAAGATCAAAGGGACTAGCTGGAGAAGTAGCCTTGAACTACAGCAGTGAGGTTTGTTTGAGCTCATATGTCAAAGCTGTGATGGTAGTGTCCATATCAATTTCCTTATACTGGTACAGATTCAGTTCTCAAGTTAAATTGTATGACTTTTTCAGGCCATCCTGAGGCTGTCATATAAAACCCATCTGTATTTGGTGGGTGAAACTAGGAGAACCTCATAGAGGATAGGATATACAGATCTTTTCAAACAGACATAAAATTATGTGGCCTCAGCTCACCCTCAAATGAATATTGCAAATGTAGATGAGTCAAGAGGATGAGAAGACCAGAACACTGGCAACTGTTCAGACAGGGTATCACTTTAGAGCCAGGGGACTGCTTTAGCATGCTAGCAATAGCCCTGGTGCTGGCATGCCACTGAATGCTTTGAATTCCTTGTAGGTAAGCAGCACAGTACCCATGACATACTCATCTGAGTCCAGAAGGGCTGAGAACAAATGAAAAACATATGCTGTGAACTCAATGCACAGGATTGAATTTTGTTTCAGATGTCTGCAGTTAAGACCATTAGTTTTAGTGCACTTATCCTGGTATGGTGTTTGTGGCACATCACTGGTAGCTGTGAAAGGAACTGGAGCTGTTGTTGCTTGAGGCTATGGCTGGAGGGTAGTCAGCCAAGACAGGCACTTGCAGCTGCTGAAAGTCTGGACTGACACAGACACAGACACACTGGGAATTACCCCTTCCTGTGTTTTCCCCAACCTCAGTCTGAGACCTCAGCAATCTCTTCCACCATGTGACCATGTACCTCTGATGTGTCTATGGTCCCTCTATTTCCACAGCCAAACACTGGCTCCTCTAACTTCTTAGCTTCAGTCTCTCATCCCAGCCACTCCAGCTTCCCAGTATGGCTCTATGTTACCTTGCTCCTGCAGCTGCACTGGGAGGGAGGCAGTGAAGCAATCCTGGGAGTAGCTGTCACAGTGAACAGGGTTCACTGTGGGTGAGATGGGACAAATTGGCTTAGGACAGCTGATTTGTGCCATCTTGCTTCCTCCCAGGTCAGGGCCCAGCGGATGGAGATGCTACTTACAAACTTATCATTGATTATGTGGAATCTCTGACGCACTCTAGACAGGGCTACTAAAATCTACACTGTCCCAAGCCTTGTGGAGTGGGAGATCTCATCAGTCTGTGTGTCGTGTACCTGCATTGCTTCTGGACCTCAGCAAGTGTCTTGCACATTTATTCTGCTTTCCATTATTTATTGTACACATTCCCTAAGATAAGTGAAATTAAATTAAATAGTGGTGTCCCCCAGGGACCAGTGCTGGGCCCCATCCTGTTCAATATCTTTATTGATGATCTGGATGAGGGGATTGAGTCCATCATCAGTAAATTTGCAGGTGACACCAAGATGGGACCAGGTGTTGATCAGTTAGAGGGTAGGAGAGCTCTCCAGAGGGACCTTGATAGGCTGGAGAGATGGGCAGAATCCAATGGCATGACATTTAACACATCTAAGTGCCAGGTTCTACACATTGGCCACAACAACCCCATGCAGTGCTACAGGCTGGGGTCAGAGTGGCTGGAGAGCAGCCAGGCAGAAAGGGACCTGGGGGTACTGGTTGACAGTAGGCTGAACATGCGCCAGCAGTGTACCCAGTTGGCCAAGAAGGCAAATGGAATCCTGAACAGTGCATCAGGAATAGTGTGGCCAGCAGAAGCAGGAAAGTCATTCTGCCCCTGCACTCAGCACTGGTTCCACCACCCCTTGAATCCTGGGTCCAGTTCTGGGCCCCTCAGTTTAGGAAAGATGTTGACTTGCTGGAAGGTGTCCAGAGAAGGGCAACAAAGCTGGGGAGGGGTTTGGAGCACAAGCCCTATGAGGAGACGCTGAGGGAGCTGGGGTTGTTTAGCCTGGAGAAGAGGAGGCTGAGGGGAGACCTTATTGCTGTCTACAACTACCTGAAGGGAGGTTGAAGCCAGGTGGGGGATGGTCTCTTCTCCCAGGCAACCAGAACCAGAACAAGAGGACACAGTCTCAAGCTGTGCCAGGAGAGGTTTAGGCTGGATATTAGGAAGAAGTTCTTTCCAGAAAGAGTGATTGGCCATTGGAATGTGCTGCCCAGGGAGGTGGTGGATTCACCATCACTGGAGGTGTTTAGGAGGAGACTGGATGGGGTGCTTGGTGACATGGTTTAGTTGATTAGATAGTGTTGGATGATTGGTTGGACTTGATGATTTCAAAGTTCTTTTCCAACCTGGTTAATTCTGTTCTGTTCTATTCTATTCTATTCTAATCTATTCTATTCTAGTATGTCTTACAGAGCCAAACACCTGGACATATTCATTCTTGTGACGCAAGTGTATTTACAAATATCTATTTACAAATGAACTGTGTGAGAATGTCTTCATTCAGTGCTACCATATACTTTGTCTAGAAAAAAAAACATATTTCTATGAAGTGCATTTTACTGAGAAGTTCAAAAATGAGTGGTAGAAAATCTGGAAGTATTCTGCACAGTTTCAGATGTGTATATTGATCACAGATATAGCTCCTAATTGCATGTTAGAAACTCCATATTCCTGACCAGTACGGTGTATACTGCTGAAGTTCCTGACAAGCCCCACAAACTTGCCTTGCAAGATAGAGTATATTATATCACCAAAACCTTCCATTCATTGATTTTCAACAGCCAGGGATCTTTAGCCAGCATGTTGAATTAATGCATCAGTGGCCTTCCACTAAAAGAACTCAATCATAAAGCCTCAAACAGTCTGTATGAGGTAAGAAAATACCTTTGCCGTACACATAACCAGGATCACAATTACCTCACACAGTTAACTAACAGGATTATAAATTTCTACTGCCCCTTTGAACATTAGGAACGGTGTGCTGGAATTGCATTAACTAATTATGCACCTTCATTGCCCAGCTGCACTGAATATCGTATCCTGAACATTGTCTTCCTTATGTTTTCTCTTCCTTATATTTTTCTAGGCTTTTACAGGCAACTGCATTTCAGACTGTTATCATGGAAGGAAAATGGCTGCTTTGTAACAGGGTTAAAATCAGTCATATATGTTGTCTTCTTCAGTGTCTGGAAATATTATTATGCCAGGGCTATGAATCTTAAACAGAAAATATGGGGAGATATTACAGGGTGTAAAATTGAAAGCACATGAAAGTTCTGATTAATAAGAATCACAGAAACACGGAAGCATTCAGGTTGGAAACCAAGTCCAACCAATAACCCTACTCTACAAGGTTCACCCCTAAACCATATCCCCAAGCACCACATCCAAACCACCTTTAAACACATCCAGGGTTGGTGACTCAACCACCTCCCTCGGCAGCACATTCCAATCCCTGACCACTTTTTTTCCTAATGTCCAGTCTAAACCTACCCAGTCACAGCTTAAGGCCATTCCCTCTTGTTCTATCACTAATTACCTGTGAGAAGGGATCAGCAGCAGCCTCTCCACAACTTTTCAGGTAGTTGTATAGAGCAATCAGGTCTCCCCTCAGCCTCCTCTTTTCCAAACTAAGCAGCCCCAGCTCCTTCAGTTGCTCTTCATAAGATCTACTCCCCAGGCCCTTCACAGTTTCATTGCTCTCCTCTGCACTTGCTCCAGCATTTCCACATCTCTCTTGTATTGAGGTGCCCAAAACTGAACACAGTACTTGAGGTGTGGCCTCACCAGAGCTGAGTACAAGGGGACAATCACCTCCCTACTCCTGCTGGACACAGCATTTCTAATACAATCCAGGGTGCCATTGCTTTCTTAGCCACCTGGGCACACTGCTTGCTCATATTCAGCTGCTTGTCAATTAGAACCCCCAGGTCCCTTCCTATATCTTTCACAGGGTAGTCTCCCAAGGGACTGAATAGTATCATATAGGTAACGATTTAGGTACTACAATAACAGTAACTAGGAAATATTTTCATCAAAGGCAAACACTAAGACCTGTAAGAAAGATCAAAGATAAGGGAAGATAGAAAAGCAAATTGCCATTTAAGATACTGCACTAAGTCAAGCATCTAAGGGGAAAAAATGTACTTAGTTTTCCCTGCTGCATTCTTCATTTGTGTGTGTGCTGCTCCACAAACCAAAAAGAGATGCCTCTGTTAAACAAGCTAATGTTGACCTGCCCTCCTGATCTCACTGCCCCAATAATGGGCTATTTTTGCTGCTTGAGCTTTCCTATGTACACAGATGCTCTCTTTAGAAAGACATTTCTGCAGGATGTTTGCCTTTCAGAGAGCTCCCTATGGGAAAGAGCAGCTGAGGCATCCGTGGCTTTGTATAAATTAAAGCCACTGTACTGGACTTAATTTTAGTCCAGGTTTTATCTCATTTTAATGCTTTGCTTGGGAGCTGGTCATAGTGTTGTGTATTAGGAAAACAGGGATAAGTCATGGGTTAGGAAAACCAAAATATTGGAAAAACAACTCTGCCTGAAGAAAGGGCTTTGAGCAACCTAGTCTAAACCCCTGTTATAACAGAGGTTCTTCACGCAGTGTAATGTAGTAGCCAGGCTGAGTCTCCATGGAAAAACTGTGTTGCAATTACTGGGCTTTTGCCTCTCTTAGGAGAGCTAGAGAGCCATGCTGTGCCATGCTGTGAAGCCTTCACTCTGCCTTGTCCCTAGGACTGGTTGTTGCAAAGATTAGTTGACTTTTATAAGGAAGAGAAGAGAGGAATGGGGAAACAAGCAATGACAATATCTGTGGGAAAGCACCAAGGACAAAACTGACATTAGTGGGGGATATTTGTGGCCTGAACAATGGCTATAGCTGGAAAAATCTCAGATCCTTTGTGCAGAATGAGCTGAGGGGCCCAGGGTGGGCTAAAGCAGAAATTTCAATGTGGAAACAGACTGCAAAAAATAGAGTGAGAGTTCTGGTCACTTGATGTACAGATATATCATTCAATACTGTTCTTACTAATGAAAACATAGACAATAAGGCTGGAAGAGCCAGAGCCAAAGAACCATAGAATCAATAAGGTTGGAAAAGACCTCAAAGATCATCAAGTCCAACCTGTCACCCAACACCTCATGACTACTAAACCATGGCTTCAAGTGCCATGTCTAATCCCCTCTTGAACCCCTCCAAGGACAGTATCTCCACCACCTCCCTGGGCAGCCCATTCCAATGGCTAACAACTCTCTCTGTGAAAAATTTTCTCCTCACCTTGAGCCTAAAGTTCCCCTGAAGTTCCCAGTTTGAGACTGTGTCCTCTTGCTCTGGTACTGAGTCAGAGCACACCTGACTACAGACAACTTGCTGCCTTGGTTTTGGAAGCTCTGTATTTGTGAATTTGGCCTGCATGCCTGAACAGTCCTCAGACCAGACTGTGTGCATGTGTGTGTGTTTAGCTCAGCAGTGCACAAACCAAGCCCAACACCTGAATCTCACAGACCAGTTACATTAGGGACAATGATCTATTGGTGTGTTTACTGACAACCATTTTTCTGTGAGAGACAGCATCAGATTTTTACAAGAAATACAGTGTAATATTAATGTTAAAAAGCTCACTCAGAGTGGAAATGAATTGTTAAGGCATGAAAGGAGATTCTATAGAATATGGACAAAACCTTCAAGCTAGAATGAATTGCCTTCGTAGTACTTGTCTGGACACTTTATTCTCCCTCAGATCTCAGTAAACAGCCATAGCATACAGGGCGGGGGGATGATTCTGTAGGTAGTCTCCACATGGCTTGAAGCTGCAGAAGAACGGAGCATTACCTCTGACAAAAATAAGTAAGGGGAAGAAAAAAAACCCAACCAACAAAAACAAACCAACCAACCAAACAAAAAACCCAAACCACACCCAAACAAAACAACTGGATAAATAGGGGCATTCAGACCTTTTCTTTAGTGTTGTCATGG
Organism: Dryobates pubescens; assembly: GCF_014839835.1. NCBI lineage: Eukaryota > Metazoa > Chordata > Aves > Piciformes > Picidae > Dryobates > Dryobates pubescens. The sequence continues at coordinate 43,284,740 of NC_071617.1, read as the reverse complement.
GGAAACCCATGCTGACGTCACAAATGATGTCCACAACAGCAAAAGAAAGCTCCCTGTGTTGCAAGATGGTCTATCATTCCAGGTTATCTTGTTTTTAAGCTGGAGATCTTCAAATCCTTACTGTATTTTGCATTTTTTGTTTTTATTATAAACAGATGTGTGTCTGGATAGAAATACTAGAAGTTTTGAGAATTCTTCCCTAAGTGTGAATTTAGGAAACAAGAGGAGCTTAGAAGCAATGGCTTTGGGCTCCAAAGTGGTTCACATCACAGGCTGAATCTGCAGTTATATACAGAATAGAACACAGAATACAGAATTAACCAGGTTGGAAAAGATCTTTGGGATCAGAGTCCAACATATCACCCAGCACTATCTAATCAACTAAACCATGGCACCAAGCGCCCCATCCAGTCTCCTCCTAAACACCTCCAGTGATGGAGACTCCACCACCTCCCTGGGCAGCACATTCCAATGGCCAATCACTCTTTCTGTGAAGGACTTCTTCCTAACATCCAGCATCATTGGTGCACAGAAAATTTGAGTGTTACACAATGTCAGTTATGGTTTTCTATATCTTTTCAAATAGTAGTTTGTCTGGCTGACATAGATGTGATACGTGAATGTGATTTGGTGCAAGCATTAAATAACATAGCCCTCTGATCATCCTTGTGGCCCTTCTCTGGACATGCTCCAGCATGTCCACATCCTTCTTATAACAGGGGCTTTAGAACTGGACACAGTACTCCAGGTGGGACCTCACCAGAGTGGAGTACAGGGGGAAAAAATCACCTCCCTCAGCCTGCTGGCCCCACTTCTTTTGATGCAGCTCAGGATGTGATTGGCTTTCTGGGTGCACACTGGTGGCTCATGCTGAGCTTCTCATCCATCAGCACCCCCAAGTCCTTTTCTTTAGGGCTGCTCTGAAGCCAGTCACTGCCCAGCCTATATTGATGTTTGGGATTGCCCTCACCTAGATGCAGGACCTTGCACTTGGTCCTGTTGAACCTCATGTGGTTGTCATGGGCCCATCTCTCCAGCCTGTCAAGGTCCCTCTGGATAGATCCCTTCCCTCCAGTGTGTCTGCTGCACCACACAGCTTAGTGGTGTCAGCAAACTTGCTGAGGGTGCACTCAGTGCCACTGTCCATGACACCAACAAAGATATTAAAGAAGATTGGTCCCAGAACTGATCCCTGAAGGACTCTGCTTGTCACTGGCCTCCACTTGGACATGGACCCATTGACAGCCACTCTTTGGGTGCAGCTGTCAGGCCAGTTCTTTGTCCACTGAATGCTCCATCCATCAAACCCCATACCGCACCAGCTTGGAGACCAGGATGTTGTGTGGGACAGTGTCAAAGGCTTTGCTCAGGTCCAGGTAAATAATATCAGTTGCTTGGCCTTCATCTCTTAGTGTTATAACCTTGTCATAGAAGACCACCAGGTTTGTCAGGATTTGCCCTTGCTTTTATGACAGATAAATGTGTATACACCAGTGAAACAAAAGCAGTGTCCTTTCCTCTTCACAATATCTTTTTCATTTTCTGTGTTACTTTCACACTCAGCACAGCCACATAGAAGTGCATATTTGAAAAGGGGGAAGTCGGGCATGGGGAGAAGAAGCACAGATACAACTAGGGCTCCCCATCCTTGTTCAGTCACTCAGTTCTGCTTTCCAGAACTAGTGAAATCTCACGCCCGAAGATGCCCTGGATATTTAGCACACTTGTGTCTAGCTACAAATCCATGAGTTTAGATGTTCATTTTTAAAAGCAGATGAAGATTTTCTTTGTATTTGTGTCCAGCTTGAATACTCATTGCACAGTGTCTGCAAAGGAGATCAATCCTCTGATAAAAGGCACTAGAGGAATGCAAATTATTTTTATTATGTAAAGAGGAAAATGGGGATAATTTCAAGGTCTACCCTGGCTAAAGCAAAAGCTCCAATACCAGCTGCAGTCTTTCTGGGAGCTGAAAACTGTCTGATATTTGGATATGTGGCAGGATTTGTGAACTCTCATCAGGGCAGGAATAGTATTTAACACAAGTGAAGATTTTTTTTTAAAGGTAAAGTTTCTAATTCTTGCTGACACAGAGCACTTTAATGCCTAGTTTATGTCTAGCATGTGTTAGAAATGTGTGATTTGTGCTGCAGAGAATGTGCCTCATCTCTGTTATATATTCCTGTTGGCATCTGTCAGTGGAAAGTACACCAAGGTACTCGAGGGCCTGTAAGCAGTCCATCACAGTTCAATAGCCCCTTTTATTTTGGACTACTGAGTCCCATAAAGTTCTGGTGACAACCATTAAGTCTTTATGACACATTATGGAAGCATCATAAAAGGATCATTTAGGAAAAGACCAAGTGAAGCAAGTGAGAAGAGATTTCTGTTCAATACTCACCTCAAGTGAGGGTCAACCTAGGACAAGTGTGCAAGCCAAATTTTGGACTGGGGCTGGAGTCAGCTGTACCACAGACATAGATGATTCTTGGTGTATTCCTGTGACATATTAAGCATACCCTGTATGAAGTTTGTAAATATTAGAAAATACTTTTCTTTCCCTGTATTTGCAAGAATGCAAATTTAGAAGCAAAGTTTCTCAAGTGCTCTTGTCCCATGGGTAACCAGTAATGAAAATATGAAGAACAGTAATTCCTTATTCAGTGGAGTGCCATTAGCAGAGTAGGCTTCTCCACATTTTCTGTGGCCAGCCTTCTGAGTCTTCCTCCCATCTACCTCACCAGCTATTTCTTGAACTATACTATATTTCCAGTGTGTACCTCCCTTTTGGCATCAGCAATATTTTGTAATGATTCCAGGCCTCAGGCAATGGAGACTGTTTAAGCACCACAGATAGAATTGGCTCTTGACCTGGTCAGAATTTTTCCACCAAAACACACTTTTTTTTACAGAAAATAACTTTCTCACTGGTGACTTTTTAACTGTTTTATTTTGCTGGAGACACAATGGCACTTTGAATGCTTTCAGCATAAATCGGGCAAGGTGGCTGCCTGGTAAAGACATGCCTGACCGATAGGCTCACAATCTGGCTAGCTTCTTAGGAAACTGGCCAACTTCCTTGGCTTCCCTGTCTGTAGCTGAGCGGGTATTTTGTCTTGCCAGTGCACTGGTGTGAGAGACTAAATCTTGTCTCTCTTGACGTGACTCAACAAAGATAAAATCACCTTTGCTCCTTGCCCAAACAGTAGCTGATGTGTATTGGGCAGATGCCACTGGATAACGACTCTCTGGAAGGTGCATAGACAAAATCATCTCTACCCATCACCTATCCGGGAAAGGAAGGATGGTGCAAAGGACCAATGGATTCACCACCTGGACACATACCTAAAAAGCTGCATAAAAGACCTGAGCAACTACTGGCTCAGAAGAAGGAAAAGACCTGGGCAATGCTGCTCTGAGAGAAAAGTACAGACACAGAAGACAAGACATCACCATGTAGCCTGGAGGCAGTAGACCAGGAAGAACCCTCTCTCAGTGTCCTAAGTTCCGCCTGCTGCAACTCACGGAGCTGAAGAGGCTGCTCAGAGAAGGACATGGACTTTGGGATCTCTCTTTCCCCTCCTCTGCTGGAGGACAGCACAACCAACAAGGATAACATCTCCTTATCACCAAAGCATCAGCATCCTTCCTCCAGAGACCCAACATCTCCTCCTCGCCAAAGTGGCAGCACCCTTCCTCCATGGACTCAAACTGTCTTGGGAGGTGAGGAGTGTGGTAATATAATTCCTTTCCACTTCTCTCTCCCTTTTCTCTCTCTCACTCTATTTTTCCCCTCTCTCTCCCTTCTTCCGTTCCATCCACTTTATTCTGTTAATAAATAGCCTGGCTGTTGATATTTTGGCCTCGTTTGTGCCTCTAATTTCATAACATGGGAATATTCAAAAGAACTGAGTCTCTTATCCTCTCTGGACCAAGACAACTGGGTTGTTACTATTTACTGGAAACTTGTCCACTGGTGTTTTGTCACAAGTACAATCTTAGCAGCCTGAAGTTTTACACAAAGCAGAAGCTGGTTTGGTTGGATTTTATCTTCCTGCCACCTCTAGCCTCTATATCAGAATAACAGCACAAAGTTGTGCTCTGGTTATAAAGCTGTTCCATCCAAGTAGAAAAGGTATTGATACAACATTTGACCAGAGTCTGTCTTTCAACCTTTGTCTAAGGATGGTGGTAGTAGACTGCAGTCATTTCTGGTGTGGTGTAAAGTATAACTTATTTTCAATAACTAATTGGTTTTTGTAAGAGTGAAAAAGAAGATGAAAGCCACTGTGTGCTCTCCTTTTTCCTCATCTTGTGATCTATCAGTACATTCCAAAAAGTCTCCCAGCTTAGATTCTTGACATTAAGAAAGTATTAGAATTGTTCCTCATTCCCACTACATGTGGATGCATGTGATGGTGTTGTCTATTTTCGTCTATGTAATAAAACATCAGTGCCCCAAAGGCACTGGTCATTCATCTACTTATGCCAGCATTCCTGACACTGTTTTGGTTTCTTCCAGGCAGTTTCTTGTTTTGTTTTAGGGTTTGAGAATCAGCAGCAACACACGAGACAGTGTGCTTGCTTAGATCTTTTTCAAGTGACCCCTTAAAAATGACTTCTTTTCATCCTCTCATCCCCTCAAGTTACTTGAATTTAAATGTAGCTAATTGGCAATCATTTTGACAAGGAGTGCTGATGTCATATTTTAGAGGCTAGGATCAGTTTATTGACAATGAATTTGCACCTTTTTTTTGGGGGGGTGGGGGGGGTGTTGATCTTTTTTTGTTGCTTTAGTTTCTTGGTTGTTGTTGTGGTATTGGGGGATCTGTTGGTTTGGTTTGGTTTGGTTTGGTTTGGTTTGGTTTGGTTTGGTTTGGTTTGGTTTGGTTTCCAGGGGAAGGACTTTATATCTGAAGTGTAAAAATGTTTAATGGCAGTCAGCTAAATAAAAATTTTACCTTCAATTTGTCTTGCCCAGCCCAGGTATTTATTGTACATCTGGTCAATGTAACTCTCATATATTCATGCAGACCACTATATACTGCACACATTCAGTGGAGTTACAGTTACAATTTTTGACCATAGTCCGTCTCCTTGGATCCTCTGAGCTTTCTTGGGTCAGACAATATACATATATATAAAACAAGCACTCTTTCAACAAGAGTTTGCAAAGAAATTACTGAAGCTAGATAAACTTTCTGCAATGAGTATTTGGATTATTTATCCTGATATTATTTACAAATTCAGTTTGAATTCGTTAGATGCCTTTGGCTGGAACCTGATCCTCCTCCTGTTTTACCACAGAGATAAAGGAGGATGTGACAGATACTGGATTTATCTGACAGTTTGGGAGTAGAGTGCTTACTTGGGTTGTGAAAAACCCTGGCTTAGTACCACAACTCCACTTTGCATAAAACATTTAAATATTATAAAAGAAAGACCACAGAGAAGTGTTCAGCAATGAGCCTCCGCCTAATGTGTGATAAACCCCCTGGAAGGCCAGAGCTGCAAATCTTTATCTGAGGTAAAAGTACATCAGCAGATAACTGGAGAGCTGCTCTTCAATCACATGTGATGATTATGCCACTTTCTGTGAGGTGAGCAATGGAGACAGAGGACTGAGTTGAAACTGGACAGCTCACGCCCTGTGTAAGTACTACAGCCCTTGAGTTATTGAATGAAGGGGCAACTGCCTCCCCAGAAGCAGTTCTGAGAACTACTCCCTCCCTGCATATTTATATCTCTGGTTCTATAAAAATTCTTCAAATTGAATACTTCGTGTTAGATAGAACATGATGTGTTAAGTCAAATAAACTTCTAATTTTTGTTTGGCAAGAAGATTCAAATTCTGAATTCCCCCCCAAATTTTTGTTTCACTGGCAAGCCACAAAATCAATTAGTTGGATGGTCATCCATTAGATGTGTCTGATGAAACTGCTGAGAACAAGTTTTACTGAAAAATCACACTGGTTTTATATATATTTATGCAAACAGATAACCTCATTGCCAAAAAGAATATTTTTAACTGCTTACCTTCCCTTTGGCTCCCACATTTCTGTAGGATTTCAAGGACAACCAAAATACCCAAACATAGTTTGTATTTTCTGTTGGGATTTCCATGCTCAGCAAGTGCTACCCTTGCAAGGCCTGGAGAAAAATCTGCATTTCTATGGATGGTTTCTTTAAATGTGAGCATTTTCTCATTGTGTTTCATACACCACTGAGGAGCCAGATATGTGCTATATTTCTCCTTTGTAAATACAGAGTATGAGTCAGAGGCTAGTTTCCCCCCATTTCAGCTAAGATATAGCTACTGATCACAGCCATAATAACAGTCACAGTGTTGCAAACTCAGATGACAAGTCTAAATGTTCTCTAGAAGGTGTCTAAAACTGTCCACACTCAAGTAGTTGTGCTTTTTCAGCTGAATGGGCAGAAGCTACTAGTTGTGGTATGGTAATTTGAGGCTGAGCAGTCTCTGACGCTAGACCTTTCCAACAGCATGAATGATTATGCTTTATGTTACCAGGAGCACTGCCTGGGAACTGATGCAACAAGCCTAACAATCCAGCAACTGCAAGAAAAGTGGGTAATTCAAGTTTATATTGGAATTATATCTGCTTCCTCAAACCTGTAGTGCTCTGCCTGCATTGCAAAGCTGGCCATCTGTCCAATCTTTGTTTAAAAGACTGACTTCAGGAGTTGTTTCAGATAGTTACACAGATTAACTGAGCAGATGGTTTTAAATAAACATCCACCCAAGTGGTTAACATGTGCTAATCAACCCAGAAGAGATAACAGTCATGTGTCTGCATCTTTTCCCACCCAGAGTGGCCTGAGGTCTGTTCCTGTGTGGTGCAACTTCTCAGTGCCCAAAACAGGTACTGACATAAACTCCCATTTATCAAGGTATTTAAGCATGTGTTAAAGTATCACTGCAGCAATCAGATTTGAACCCTGAATGAAGCTGCTTGTTCAATTAGAAGAATACAGGAATTGCCATGAGAAATCAGGTTGAACACACAGCTGATCCAAACCCACCTGAGACTGCAGTCAGACCAAAAGTTTACAAGGCACACAGAAGGATCCTGGAGCAGGCAGGTGGAAATGCATTTGCTCCTGAGTGATTTAAGTACTGATCAAAGATAATGTCCTGTCCTTTTAGTTCAGTTCCTAGTCTCCCTGTTCCAGACCACTTGCCATGTTACATGCTTTTCTCATGTAGATCCTACTTGCCTCCGGTCAGAAAATATCATTCTCTCTTCCTGTGAGAGGATATGAATATTCATCACTATATTCTGCTCTCCAGTCTGGATTTGCAGCAGCCCTTGGAAAGCAGTTTACTGTGGTCCTATGGCAGTCTCTCGGCATCCTCTTTGGTGCCTGGCACAGCAGGGTAGCCCTCTACTTTAAGTCCTGCTGGTAAGCTGTGGGGTCAGGGAGAGAACTTCCCAGCCCCCTTTTGTCACCATGTGTCAGCTCACTGCTGCATGCTTTGATCCTGAAAACTAAACTATTTGTGTATCTATCTATATAAAGGGATTTCAAGCAAAGTGTACATTCATGATAGATGTACTTGGAAGTGTGCTTGCACCCTGGGAAATTAATGAGGTTTGGCTTTGCTGATATAACTACTAAAACTGCTGAAAGGTGAGCTCAACATTGGTATCAAAGCAGATGAATGTGAGACCCTGCCAGGCACATGCTGAAACTCTGAGTAGGGTTCCAGGCACCTTGAGCTCATTTTAACTTTAGGCAGCCCTAGTCTTAACTTCTTCTTTCTCTCCTTCCCAGCCTCATATTCCTTCCTCCTTCATAAACATCATAAGCTTTGTATTCACCAGCCACAGAAGGATGTCTCCTCTCTCTTCCACAGCTGTGGAAAGCTTTAACTTTCTAAAATCCCTTATTATACTTATTAATTTTCCATTAGTGTTTGGAGCTGCATTACATATGGGAGCACTGTACCTGTAGAGTAAACTCTTAAATCCAAAATCAGACCATATTTCTGGCAAGAGGCCACTAGAACAGGAGAAGTAACAAACCTAGGCATTTTGTCCATCAGAAGAATGTCAACAGACAAATTACCATAACCTGCCTGAACCAGCTCAACCCTTCTGTAAATGAAAGCCCAGACTGTATTGGGAGTGTTTGCTTTGTCATTTTTTAAATAAATGAAGAAATCAATGGTGTATTCATGGCAGCCAGTAGAACAAGTAGTCATCTTAGCTGGACAACACCAGAACCCTTACTGCTGTCACTGAGTCAGTGCAGTTCTGGCTGGTATCAGCACTAATCCTATCCAGGTAAACACATATTTGCCTCGGTCACAAATTTAAGCTGTATCAGCTGCCATGCTTTCATCTACCAGTTTTAGGAATGTGGTTTCTGCACTGAATCCATCTGGAAATTACCCCCTCAAGACAGATTGCTTGTCAGTGTCTCCTTAGGGCTTGTCTTTGGTACTAAACACCACTGTTTCTAAACACTGCTATTTCTATCTACCTTTTTTTGTTGTTTCGTTGTTGTTTTTTTTAACCTTGGGGTAGCTGATATACATCAGCTATCCAAAGATAAAAGGAAAGGTAAAGAATACCTGTAGCCACAAGAGCAGATGAAATGGGATGCAGGAGAGATGCTGGCTGTGGGGTAGAGTCACATTACAGTAAGACTTTGCTGTATTTTGTCATCTGGCATACATGATGGATGAACAAGATTGCACAAGAAACAAAGAACATTTCAAAGTTATTTTTGAGACCTGACTTTTCCATTTTCAACTGTAAAAAAAAAACCTAAACCCAACAAAACAGTTGTCTCCTTTTCATACTATTTCACACACAGATAGTCTTTGTTTTCAACTATGTTAAGGCCCTTCTGTACCTTCACCTTGGTAATTTTATAGTATGATAGCACTTTCTATTGACTGGGAACAGTCAACAGCTTGTTGCTGTTAATATTTTCAAGGCAGCACACTGGAGAGGAACACTGATTGGAACAGCACTGCACAGCTGTGCCAGAGCCCTGAACAGAATCCTGAAACTTCATGGTGCAAATAGAAAGGACCTGGTATGCTCAGGCCACTATGTCCATCAGCAAGCCTTGACGTATTTGGGCACGTTCAACTAGCATGACATAGAAGAGGCTTCTGTGAGTCTCCTGTGTAGATTCCCAGGCAACCAGCACCAGAACAAGAGGACACACTGTTAAACTGTGTCAGGGGAAGTTTAGGCTCGAGGTGAGGAGAAAGTTCTTCCCAGAGAGAGTTGTTTGCCATTGGAATGGGCTGCCCAAGAAAGTGGTGGAGTCACCATCCCTGGAGGTGTTCAAAAAGGGATTGGACGTGGCACTTGAAACCATGGTTTAGTAGCCATGAGGTGTTGGGTGACAGGTTGGACATGATGATCTTCGAGGTCTTTTCCAACCTTATTTAACATTCTTATTTAACATTCTATGATTCTATGAGACTTCTATATTTATCTGTTCAAATTGTCTTCCCTCCTCATTGAAAATATTTGCCTCTCAGAAAGCTAGGATTAATGTTAAAATGGTTGTTACATTACAAAGCAAGGTCTTTAAGTTTAGCTGAGAATATATGACAATGACGTACTTTTGTGTCTCAGACTTTGAACTGATACCACCATGTCCAAGGGAGATAGAAGAGGAAAGTACTAACTCTCCTTGGTTATATTAATTAAAGTATGTCAGGAATGAAAATTAAGTTCATGAAGCTGTCTTAAGCCATGCCAACATTTTGCTTTCTCAGTGTATTGACATGGCCAGAATACCCATTTCTAACCTTTCCTGAGTCTCCATATTACAAGACAGTTTAGTGACTAACCTTTCAGCCTATGTGTTTGCAAATCTCTTTTGGAGTTCAGTTTCACTTTGCATGCCATCTTTCTCTCTTCCACGCCCTGATCCTTCCCCTCAACAAGAGATGCAAACAGTAGATAACTAACAGTTTAAGAACTTGTGATCACCACTGGCTTTCACGGCTGGAGATCATTATTAAATGAGACACGGAAATTCCCAGACGTGGAAAATGTGGAGCTAGCTTAAAGTTCAGAGCTCTCCACATATCTTATTCCTGGAGATCTGAGATTGCTTAAATGTTGAAGTTCTTGTCATTTCTGACTGTGAAGGTGACCCTGAAGTGGTCACTGCTCCTAACCTGCACCCAGGCAAGTTTAAACAGTTCTAATCAGAAGCGTGAGTTCTGTCTTTGATCTTTCTGAGCTGTTAATTGTTTATCCTGAATTAAATATTTATTTTGGACTTGTTTTCTAATCTAGGGCTTTAATGCTGCACAACACAGGTGCAGACTTTTGTCATTTTAAGACTACCAGTATTATTTTCAAGATAAGCTTAAGTTTTAGTGTCTTGCAAGAAATACTCAGGCTCCTGGGCATGCAAGCAATTTCCTAAAGGAGTCCTTGGCTTCTAAATCACTGGAGTATGTTTGAAGACTTAACCCCTTAACAGAAAACTATAGTGATTAGACAGAATACATTCTGATACACAGGAAGTTATGAGTGGCTTTAAGGATTTAGCATAAGTCAGTAGGCAATTAACTCCAGCTAAATCAACACAAGAGAATGTCCACTCAGATTACACAGTTTAACATCAGTTTCTATACAAATATAAGACTTACCTGCTTAACACCTTTATAGCTGCATGTCTATAACTTTACACAACTACTCTGAGAAATATGAATGCCACTTTCAGTGGCACCAGCCTCGTAGCTAATCAAGGCTATAATGCTACACTTCACCCTAAATAACTATTTGGTATTACATACATTGAGAATAAGGAATACTGATGCAATATGATCACCCACCACTTCTGGAAGTCCTGAAGTTCCCAGCAGACAGAGACCTCATTTTACACAGAATCCCACATTCCCAGCAATGGCACTCAAAGACAGTCCTTGAGCAGAACTGGCTGTCATTGCTTGACATGGAAGACAGGAAACAAGGAAACTTTTAGACTGCTGGTTTGGAAAAAACACATATGGGCTGATAGCATAGCACCTGGGAGACTTGGAGGCTAACTCTGAGCCACCAAATGACCACTGTAGCACTGACACAGAGCTATGGACCTGGAAGCTCAAGTTCTTGGTTATTTTCCAGATCTACTGGTTAAACTCTAAGTTAAAGATGCATGTTGCCAGTGGATCCAGCCTGCATATACTCAGAAATGTATTGAATATATTTTGGTGAAACATTTTGGGGTTTATGAATATTTATTTTCTATTAAAACCCTTTTACATTGCAAAATTTTCACTACTCTCAGTCGAATTTTCACAATCACCTTCTGTCATACTCACACAGTATATCCAATATAATTAAATTCATTTGACACTGCAAGTGCTTGGGTACCGCCTAGAAATTCGTTTGCAAGAAAGAAGGTCAACAAAAAAATTAAAGGCAACTTTCACAAAAATCCTCATATTTTTCTGCCTGTGAGATAGGAGTAGATAAAATGAACTAGAATAGAATAGAATAGAATAGAATAGAATAGAATAGAATAGAATAGAATAGAATTAACCAGGTTGGAAAAGACCTTCGAGATCATCAAGTCCAACCTATCTCCCAACACCATCTAATCAACTAAAACATGTCACCAAGTGCCCCATCCAGTCTCCTCTTAAACACCTTCAGTGATGCTGACTCCACCACCTCCCTGGGCAGCACATTCCAATGGCCAATCACTCTTTCTGTGAGGAACCTCTTCCTAACATCCAGCCTAAACCCTAGCATAGCTTGAGACTGTGTTCTCTTGTTCTGTTGGTAATTACCTTGATAACACACGGTTCCAGAATCATGCCGCTTTCCAGAAAATCTATGATTAATCCATATGTAGTATTTCTCTCCTCATAATTCTTGATAAGTTTTCTGTCTTTAGATAATTGCTTTCCCTGAACAAGCATACTTGTTTTTTTAATCTGAATTCTGTCTCTCTAGTGTATAGATGGGATATACTAACATAATAGCATAATATACCCTGTGCACCAAAGCACTTAATCTCAGATCAGCTGAAGGGTTTAAATACATTTGTTCTCAAGAAAACACCTAAATTGAATATATCCATAATCAAACTGAATTACACTTCCACACTGGCCAGAATAACCAACTGGCTTTGAAAGGAATCATGAAAACATCATCTGGGCCACGTTTCCATGCAGGAATTGTACTACTCCAACTATCTTCTAAAGTGTGGATGCAGATACATTGACATTGAAGTGTTTATGTCACAGGAGTTTGCTACCATATGGAAAACAGAACATTGTATCTGCTTTTTTTCAGCTGCATCTTCCCCATAGGTTTCAGCTGTGTGGTTGTTCTGGTAATAGTAATGCCTCAGACCAAAATATTACATAATAGTAAATGCTCCACACTGGAAATGTCAGTGACATGAGTAACTTCATCTGTCAAAGACATCATGAGGTTGTGAAGATAGACCTGGATGGAAAACTACTTGCTGTGCCTAAAAAAAATGTTCCTTCTTCTTAACCAACCAAAAGGTTTCCAAAAGGCTTTTTCTTTTGGAAGGTAAACACAAATGTAGTATATTGCTGTAACAAAATAAAATAAATATGAGGATAGTGAAGGCTGAAGTAGAGGACTAAAAGAAGATGCAGATTTATGGCTTTATCTATATTTTTTATGTCTTTCATAACCTGATTTCTGTTTGTGTTCACATGCTGCAAATGGCATAAACATTAGACAGTAACTGAAATGATGAAGCAGGAGTACACCAGTAGGAAGCAGCACAATAACACAGCAGCCTCATATGAGAAAGCTATATTCCAGCAGTAGGTAAAAACAAGGGCAGCTAGCAGCAGCTGAAAACCAGCAAAGGATGGAGAGTACCTGCAGCAGCATGTCTTCTGGACACTGTCTTTTTTAGGGTTGGAATTTTCAAGTAAAGTAACATATACTGACCTTACAGTGATTTACAAAGGGAAAATAATTGTTTTCTTCGTTCTTGTGAGGCTCTGGAACTGAAAGAAATTGTCAGCGCTATGTTTTTTGCAGGCTGATTTACCTACAGGACTCTCTGGGGATCTTGGATGTTTCATACAAGCCTTTTATTGTAATTTATTTGAACTAACTGGCATCAGTTTCTGATTTAATACTGTGAGAGGATAGGGAGCAAGGAAATACAAAAGGCTTCAGCAAAGACATTTTTGCCTCTTAACTATTTGTTCAGCATTAGAATGGGAAATTTACAAACTAGAAAATGAGTGTTAAGGGGGTAAATAAGAGTCTCAATCACCTCATTTAATCAGCATTTGTTTTTCCAGTTGGCTAATGTCCTATACCATTGCCTGCTCTCTGGTATAATACTTTTTCTATAATGTTGTCATTCTTAAATTTCTAGTAGTACTTTTTCTTTCTTTCCTCCTAAAAAATGAATCCATTAATTTAGAGGTATAATATTGCTCTCTCTTCTAAAAGGAAAAAGAGATGAAACAGGTTTTTATATTAAGACTGAAGAAGAGTATTGCAGGTTATTTATTGCTAAAAAAGGCAATTAACTAGTAAGGAGAATTGTTCATTATTATTTCCCCAAATTTGAAATTAAGATTTTAAAGGGCATATGGCAATAGAATGTGATGTAAATGGCAATAGAATTTATTGCAAATGCATTTTATTTAAACCAAAACCAGGTCAGTATGAGGCAGATGTCAGTGGAGAACTAATCCAATGGTTTGATCAATTCCAAACATTGATTACTGTTCTTTCATCTGATAGGGAATATTTAAATATATAAATATATAAATTTATAATATAAAACTATGCATATAGGCAAAGCCTCTTAGTAGTACCTCTGTGACTTACAAGGAATTTGAAAAGCCTAGTTGTGTCATTACCACTACCCAGGGAGGTGGTGGAGTCACCATCATTGGAGGTGTTTAGGAAGAGACTGGATGGGGTGCTTTATGCCATGGTTCAGTTGATTAGATAGCATTGGATGATAGGTTGGACTTGATGATCTCAAAGGCTTTTTCCAACCTGGTTAATTCTATTCTATTCTGTTCTACCCAAACTTTAGTCTGATCACTAAGCGTGAAATGAAGGACAACTTCTAAATTGGCCTTTCTTTGAATTCTCAGCCATATAGAAACTGAAATTCAAACTGGGAAACTGTTTTGTAAACATGTGAGTCAGAAGTGTTATTGTTTTAACACATGAATATTCTTTGAGAAGCTGGTGAGAGTTAAATTCCCTGAGGTAGGTGAAGTGTCATTGTAACCACACAGTTTTATCCTGGGCTGATTATGCAAAAATACTTTCCTTTTTTTTTTTTAATCATACTAAAGAAACTGATAATTCTGTCAGAGAGTTGACAGACTCAAACCTTAAAGCACCTTATTTGCCTACCTTCATCTGCAAAGCTCAGAACGATGTGTTTGTCTGGCTGCAGGGGAAAAAAATAATGTAAAAAAATTTAAGAAATTAAAAAGCCTGGTGCCAGAAAACTAGCACTCATGCAACCCTTTGCTAACAACTTGGTGCCAGTAAGTGGCCAGTGGGACTGATGACACACTTCCTTTCTGAGCACTGACAATACAGAATTTGAATAGTGCATTGCATAACCTGAAGATTTTCATTCCAAAAAACAGAATAAGAGTTTGGAAAAAAAACCCAAAACTCTGTGTTGCTGTCCCTCTCGCTTTCCCAAAATCTTGTGCAGAGCTCACCACTCCATTCTCAGGTTGCTAAGCACTGTTACAGCTCCAGAAGTAATGTGAACCAGCCAGGTATTTTCTGTGCAGCTTTCTCTTTATCTATACAAAAATACATAGGGTGATACTTTAATATGATAAAAACCCATTAAGGGAAATCAGTCCTATAGAACAGTTTCCAGATTCCTCTCTTAACTATCCATAACACACGTATGAACCCATCTTGAATGCAAAACTCATTTACACATGCAAATTGCATAACTGATTGAACAGTTACCAGATTCATGTGTTCAGGTGGGGGATTATTTTAACATGTACTTCAAATTGTGTGGATGCAGTGTAGGCGTTCTGCTCAGTTGATGACTAATATCCCTCAGGGGAGACCCATGAAAGGGAGAAAATAATCTGTCAAGAACGTACTTAACTTGATTAGTTTAAGCCTAAACACTTGAGCACCCTTTGAACCTGAGCCGAGATGGTTCTAGGAACCTTCTCTAAGGCAAGTGCCTCTGGCTGAAGGTTCAGGATTGCTGTCTCTTCCTTATTAAAGGAACATATTGTACAAGTAAAAGGATATTATGCTGGATCTGGAAAATATTTTCCAAATATGTACTTAGTGTGTGTTTAGATACTTAAATACTGCATGAACTACTTTCAAACAGCATTGTGTGTTTAGGGCACGAGTCTGACTCAGGATGCTAAACATGGCTGGGTTTGTCTGATTTTCACATTTTTATGTTTCTGCTGACCAGTATCATGCCCCTCTTGCTTTTCACAAGCAAAGTGTGGACAGCCCATCTTTATGCAAAAAAAAAAAAGGGGCAAATATGTGTGGTTTTACTTAAAAAGGAAAAAAAAAAAAAGTGTTGTTTCTGTTCATATGCTGGTCCTTGGGAGGGGAATGTACCTTCAGAAGCGACAAGCGCCCTTCAAATTCTTATCTAAAGGAATCCCACAGGAAACCTTGGAGCTCTTACGAGAAGTTATGGTTATTTATCAGATTTACAAGGACACTAGTCTTTGGCTATCAAGCCCTCTTGGAGCCACCAACTGTTCTCTCCCTTTCTCCTTGTCTTTAACAGTAGAAGTAAACATTGATTGAAGTTTGTTTCATTCTATCAATCTATAGTACAAATAGGCTTTTAGTACAGTATCAGTCCTGAAATCATCTTCAGGTTATGTCAAGTTACGGAGTCTAGCAACTGACAACAAACATTTGGACCCAGCCTTTACTGGGTGGGGAAGCAGTAAGAACATCTTCCTCACAGTAACCAATGGCTATCATTTTCCTGATTTGTTAGTTGGCACCTTTAATGGGTGCACATCTCTCAACATCTCAATTGCAAAGATCCATATATTTCCCATAGGGCTGTCTCTCATGACAAGCCAGAAACTAAAGTAACGTCTCTTGAGTAAAAACCCAGAGGCTTATTATAAAACAATCTTTTAAATCATATTTCATTTGTGTCATTATAATTATATGCATGTAAAGTACTGCACAAATACCCAGTTCCTGAGAAAATTAAAAGGGATGGCTAGACAGATCCAGCCTGTTTCAAAGAGTAACTGAGTTCAGAAACTACACACAGAGTATGGTACTACAGTTGGGACCTCTGATAGTAGATACTAGTATCTCTCCCGGAGTGAAACTGGGAAGCATTCAATAAGAAGGCAAATATAAAAATTTCAAAAGTAACATGTAGAGCCATGACAGTGTGTAACCTGAATAGAATAGAATAAACCAGGTTGGAAGAGACCTTTGAGATCATCGCATCCAACCTATCATCCAACACCACCTAATCAACTAAACCATGCAACCAAGCACCCTGTCAAGTCTCCTCCTAAACACCTCAAATGATGGTGACTCCATCACCTCCCTGGGCAGCACATTCCAATGGCCAATCACTCTCTCTGTGTAGAATTTCTTCCTAATATCCAGCCTAAACCTCCCCTGGTGCAGCTTGAGGCTGTGTCCTCTTGTTCTGGTGCTGGTTGCCTGGGAGAAGAGACCAACTCCCACCTGGCTACAACCTCCCTTCAGGTAGTTGTAGATAGCAATAAGGTCTCTCCTGAGCCTCCTCTTCTCCAGGCTAAGCAACCCCAGCTCCCTCAGTCTCTCCTCATAGGGCTTGTGCTCCAAACCCCTCACCAACTTTGTTGCCCTTCTCTGGACACGTTCCAGCAGCTCAACATCCTTCCTAAACTGAAATCACATCTTGGTCAGGTAACTCAGTGAGAATAATGGTTGATGGAGAATATTGTCAAGCAGGAATAGGAGGCAAAACTCACATGTTCTAGTTCCAGTTGATTCTTTTGCCCTGTTCTTACAGTCCTTTTCTTGCTTCCCTCTGCTTTTGTTTGTTTTTTCTTTTACCTTTCTTTTTTTATTTCATTTTTAATTGTGTGACCTAGGTGACTCACACAGCCATAACAGAGCTGTCTGTAAAAACACTTTCCAAAACCTCAAAGATTAATTTGCACTAAATAATGTTTAATAAATCAATTTGGGAACATCCAATAAAATGTATAAACCCACCATCATTCTATTATTACATTAATTCAAAGAGCTTTTGATGGTATATTTTTGGGCCACATCCTGCTCTGTTTGCAGCTTAGAGCAGGGTAAAAGCTTTTTCACGCCATGGTCATTTTGTACTGCTTCCAACTTGCTGAAATATGTTCTTGTCCACAGCTTAAAAGTTCCTGACAAATCCAGCCTGCTTTAACCTGAGTGCTTGAGTTTATGATGTGGTAATCTGTCAGATGTGCAGTCCTGCATGGTTAAAGTTCACTGTTTTAAACAGTATATCTTCACATATACTTATCCCCAGCTTTCTTAAGCAAATAAATTAAAGCATTTAAAAGAATGGGATTATTATGGCCAGTGCACTCACAACTCATTTTTCTATGTTTTTACCTTGAGTGGTATCTCAAGCATACTATTCTATAATAAACAATCCATGACAACAGAGGTTAAGTGAGTTAACAACAGAGATGGATCTGCTCCAAAACTCCACTTCTGAATGCATCTGAACTTCAGCAAGTTCAAAGCAAACTGGAGGGCAATGAAACAGCCCTTTCTTAAGTCCATTCTTTCCTGGCTTCATGGGTTCCTTTCATTTTCTGTGATACAAATTAGCCCCCACCTGGGACATTTGCATTTACTTCTCTGAAACACAAATTTCAGCTGAAGCTGTGGCTGGGAGTAGCATCCTGCTAGCACAGAAAAGAGAGCTAGTGGTTCAGAAACAGATGGAGGTTCCACTTTTTTCTTGCTGGTTGAAAGAGTACTGGCCATCTCACTGCCCCTCCTTGCTTCAGCTGGGACCGCAGGATTTCCTCTCCTCTTCTCCACTTCTACAACTGCTGACACCCTTCTGAGAGTACAGACAGCCACATTTTCTGTATTTGAACAGAAGTGCTTTTCAGTACTTCAGCTATGAAGTAGCTTCGGTACTTCATTATCCAGTACTATGGCAGAAGCTACTACTATGAAGTAGCTTCAGTACTTCAACTATGAAACACAGGGACCCAAACAAATAATGTATTCTCTTTTAAAAATAATTTTTATTCTTTAGTGTACTCTTAATGTCATGACAATTTCAGTGTTATTCTAGGGGAAAGGGAACGGTATTTGTTTTATGACGAAGGTACAAGGAGCTTAGTAACCTGTACAGTAACAGATTCTTTTCGAAAGAGCCTCTCCAGCCCAATATAAACAAACTAATCTTTCAACAATAAGACACAAGACACAGCATTTTCAGGAGATTAGAGAAGGTCTGGTAAAAAGAAACTGAAAGCTGACAGGTTACAGCTACTAGGCAAGCCAAATAACATTCAAGAAATACATGGTTCACTGTGAAATGTCTCGGTTTTTTAAAGGGAAAAAGCCAATCTTGGTCATTATTTCAGCAGTTGTGATGGCCGTGACAAGATTTGCTCATAGATGCCAAGAGGAGCTCTGCTGAGCCTGAGGCAGTTTGAGTGAGAATCACTCTGCTGCTACTTTTCAGCTGCACGCATCTCTCGCAGTAGCGCCCCACAAGATAAGAGCTGTTGCTAGCTCGGTGGCGGCAGAAAGGAAGTGCTCACGCCTGAAGCTGAAGCAGGTGGAGGAAACTCCACAGGGGCCCGCATTCAAAGCAACCTTATCAAGTAGCATGCGTCTGCCAGCGGTGGCATGCCCTGTGCTTCTCTGTGCATGATCTGATATGCCCAGTGTCAGGTCATGTATAGGAGCTGAGATACAGGCACACATTCTCAAGTGATGATTCCCTCTGACCTCCTCCCCTCTCATGTGAAGCAACTTCCCCAGAGCCTCACTGTTGCAGACTTTTGACAGTTCAGAGGTATGCAAATGGTTGGGGCCAGGCTCATGTTGCATTAAAGATGGTTAGAATAAGACTGGACTGTCAGCAAGACCTGGAGGATTTTAGAGGCATGGGAAGCATTTATCCATCCCTTGCTTAAACAGAATTTCTTTCAATAGATAAAACACATTCTTGTCTGGACCAACAGGAGTGGAAAAATCTGGAAGAATGAATGGGCTGTTTGTTTTTCAATGAGTAGTTTATTGGGGTTTGCTTGCCCTATTTTGAGACACTATTTTTGCAGAAATGTATTTGCTTCAGCAAGTACATTTGGGAGCTTTGACCCATGTCACCACAGCCACTGTATTCAGCTGAGCCCTTTTGCAGCAGGGTGGAAAGGCAGAGCAATGCCCTGTGCCAGGCACCATATATGACCCTGTTCAGTTAACTGTCACTGCATGTGGCAGACACTCAAGCAGAAACATTTCTGAATAGAAAATGTGCTGTCTGAGAATGAACAATGTATGGAGGTGGATCATTCAAACAGGACAGAGTGATGTAGGTGTAAAGCTTTCCCTTGCTGCAGTAGTTGCAACCTTTATTCTTTGTCTTCCTAGTTTCATAAGCATGACAGCTTTGTCAGTACTTTCAGACTGAGAAGAATAATTAAAACTAAAGATCCTCCCTCCTCTCAAATCTTTAACCAAAATTCTCCCATGTATAGAAGTGTAACACAGAAATAACAGCCTGTTAGACCCAGCCTGAGGATTAAGTAGAACTCAGGTGTTGTATAAACCTTATCTTGGCCCTGCACACCAGGACGTGCTGAGCACAGTCCTAGTGAGAAAGTCAATACAAGGAATAAAGAATATGCCAGTATTACTATTCTTATTCTACATATGTATGCGGTTCCAGTGTCTTCCCTCTTAGCCCAGCATTGTTCATGCCACAGCAGAGGCATCTTGTGCAGCTAGAATATAAGCTGGCTGCAGGACTGGCCATATTGTGAGAAGAAACAGAATATGAGAAACTGTAAGAGCTCAGTTGGAATAAGCTTTGTCCATAAACTCCCGCCAGAAGAACAACAAACCTTTCTAATTTGGAGGAGTTTTTAGTATAAAGGACTTTCAGCTTTGTGAATGTGACTGTTTCAGCTGAAGGATTTGCATGTTGCAGGCCTGTGTTGGTTTCAGTGGTTTTTCACAGGTGCCTAAAAAATAACGTATCAATTCAGATATATTGCCTCAAAGCGGCCTCCCACATATAACCCTTAAAGAAACATGTAACTTTTTGTGTCCTGCACTCCAGTTCATGTGTGACATCCCACTCTCATTTTTACCTACCTTATCAATGTATGATTTGGATAGTTTTAAGAAATTATAAATGTGCTGGGAGCAGGAAAAGTTCTACTGACTTTATCCTCTTCAGCTTCATAATGTCTGCCTTTCTGTGGAGCTGAGTTTAAAAGCTGGATCAGGTGCGCTGGAATCTCTTCTCCTACATAGTCTGTTTAAAACTAGACATTAATGGTGTAAAGAGACTGACCAAAAAAGGCATAGAACTGGATATGCAACATTGAAGTCAGTTCAGGAGAATATAAGAGTCATTCTTTCCATTGTTATTTGAACGTCCTCATTACTGCATGGTACGGTGTATTCTTTGGAAAAGAAAAGGAGTGCATATGGGAGAACAGATTGGACAGTGTTATAGTCTAAAGTTATTTGCTCTTCACTCTGCAAGGTACAACTGAAAACATAATTCACTGCAGTGACTAACTGAAAGGTGCATATTGCTTCTGTATGCATTGGCAAACTGTCAAGCTGTTAGTCTGAGCTCTTCCCTACCCCTGCACCCTGGGCCTGATGTGGGGGTACTCAGCTGTTGTGGAAAGCCTGTGTAAAACTGCGAAAGTCACACATGGAAAGGACAAAAAGGTTATTTGACCTTCCTCCTTAGCAGTGCCAGACTGTACCTTTTATATAATTTAAAGCATTTTCATTCTCTCTTTCTCTCTCTGCTGTTGTTTGAAGGTATGAAATCCTGCTATCCACATAGGACTGAATTCAGATTTTATGTTCAAGCTACAATCAGTGTAACAATACTAGATTTCTGACATGGCAAACTGCCAGCCTCAGAGATGTTCTCCAGAAAAAAGGCTACCCAAAAGTAAGAAAAGCTTCAGACTTAAACTGGAGCTTAAAACTTGAGATCCCTGTTTAGAAACAAATGTGAGCTTGTATCACAATTTAATGGAGAAAAGACAATTTAGTTTAGTCACTCCAGGTATGAAAGTCAACCTTTTTTTTCTGGATAATGATAAAATGTTATAGCTGCAATAGCTGTTCAATGTGCAGCTTTATTGCCTAAGCTTAGATCACAATGGTGACCAGCCTGCACAACCCTTCTGTGTGCTCCAGTGCCCAACTTACTGCAGTAGCAACTTCCTAATTCTGTCTTGCCAGTGAGGGACCGAAACAGCTTCTTCTGTTTTTCTGTTCCAGTGATATGAGGTACCAAATTCCTCTTTCTGCTTTACTTATGGGCCCCAGTAATGTCCTTCCCACACAGCTGTTAACAGGTGCCAGATTTCTACATGCTATCGTGGATATAATGGATATTCCAACTGAAATCTTTCCACATTGCTCTCCAAGGATATTTAGATGCCAGCATTGCCCTACAAACAGTCCAACTATAAAGAAAGGCAAAGGAATTTAATCTCGTAGAAGGCATCCAAACTCTCCAAGAGAGAGCTGGAGAATAACTCACTTCCCACTACTAATTATTTGTTAGTTAATGTATAATTGTGTAACTAGGGCCTTTCCCAGCACTAGAAGGAAATTTGAGAGGCATGTCTGTGGCTGATGCATGCAGGTTTAATGATCTTGTCCCAAGTGCATTGAAAAGACTAGTGTTGAGACAAGCCCAGAATTACATGAGCCTGCTGTATTTGCACTAGATGAGAGGAAAGACATTTCTGACAGTTTTTATTCAGCTGGCTTAGACATTTGTCATGTTTTAATAGCACTGGGACAATTATGACAATTATTAACTCCTTTAGTAAAAATCAAAGTTGTATTATAATCTGTTTATAATAGACACACTCTGCAATAACATACAACACAGTTAACGTCAGTGGACAGGTTCTGGCCACTTCTGTTTAGTGAAAGCAGCTCAGTTTCTTCAAATCAGATAACAAGAATTAGTTTTTTGGTAGGGCAGAGGCAGATGTCATGTGGTCTGTGACAGAGGAAGTACAGTAACTTTCGTAATGCAAGACCATAAGCTCCAGATTACTTTTAGACTTATTTTGGCAGTGGGAGTGGTAATCGTGGTGGTGTAGTTTCTGTAGGACACATTCCTGCACTAAAATACAGGCTGCAGGAATCAGATCTCTCTTATGAAAATTAAGGGCTTCAGGGTTCTTGATATATCGCCAGGACAACTTTAACTTGGGCAAAGTGTTGCTGCTCCTCCCCTGTGAAAATTTCATCACAAAAGATGATGTTGCAAATTGTTTTATAGGAACACAGTCACACCTTTTGCTAGCTCTGATTGTCACTGAATTGCAAAAGATCAAAGGTGAGAGGGCAGAAGATGAGGCAGAACTAAGAGCCAAGCTCTCCCAGCTTGGAGAATCTCTGTTAAGTATCCTCAGTCAATGAGAATTCTTAAGCAAAGTTGCTGACCTGTTTGCAGATTGGCCCTATTATTTGAGTATGCTTCCTTGTTCCAGTGAAACCGTAATCACATGCCAGGAAAGCACTGGATTTTCTGTCCTAACTGAAGCAATGTTATCTGCAGAGTTCACCCATCACCACTGACTCAATCTTTAAAATTAATTAACTCCCTACACCATGTAGTTTTTATTTGCTCTTCCTCCCCTTTTCTTCTCTCTTTGGCAAAAGAACTAACAAGTACTCAAATGAAACAAGTTGTGAAAACTCTTAACAGCCTGCTAATCATTAGTTTCTATAGCCCATGATGGCAATGCAGTATTAACTAGTGAACTCTGCATGACTCAGATGGTCATCTCTGAGTGAAAAAAAGCAGCTAAGGATGTTCACATCGTTTTGGATACCCTCAGACAGCACCATATCACTTCATCTTGATGGGCTCAGTGCTACCTTTCCCATCCCTTTTCTCTCTCTCTTCCCACCAACTGCTCCATAGATTTTTGCAGATGTACCAGATCCCCAGGTATAGTTAGGGGTGCTCTCTGACTTGCCTCGACTCTGATTATTGACAGGCCCCTCCAATATCTCATTGCTGGCACCTTTGTGAGTCTGTCCTGAGTTACCAGGACTTCCCCATGAGCTCCTGAAGAAGAGCAGCAGTGTGGGCAATTAGAATCTGCTTACATTCATCCCAGACCCAGAACATTGTTCCAATTCTGAGATGAACAGGCCATTGGACTGAATGAATGCAGTGCTGAGGTGCTACACAACACAAGGAAAACCTCTAGCATCTGACTTGTATCTCAGTCATGGGTTACTGCAACTGACTGTGACACTCTACACACATCTCTGAAAAGCCATTGAGAGCCAAGGGCATGGTTTTTACTGTGAAACCAGGACCAGAATAAGTTATAACTTGCAGGCAGCAAGGTTTTTTTAGTTGTTGGGTTGTGGGGGGTTTTTTGTTTGTTTTGTTTTGTTTTGTTTTGTTTTGTTTTGTTTTGTTTTGTTTTTTACAGCAGTGACAACAGTTTAGCTGTTAGCAGTAGATCAGGTGTTTCTTTTCCTGATGTTCTGACTGACTCATTTTTGTGCCAAGTTGCTTCCTTAGAGTCATATCTGCTAGTGACCTGGATTTGCTTGCTACTTCTATACCAGGTTTTGGCATGTGGAAGTCATCACTGGAAGTCAACAGACATTGAAATCCAAGATGCCTCCAAACCCTCTAAATATCTATCCTTATAATGGTCTGGAAGGGTAGAAACTGTAAGTTCAAAGCCACTAGCAGCTTGCGCGCGCTTCGTTTGCAAGGCGGCTGTGGGTGTTATGTCTCAGCCTTTGCTGTGTTCTTTCCCAACACCATACATAGTGGAGGAGGGAACACAAAAGGACACATAGGGACCGCATGACAGGCAAAGGGCTGTGGAGGTAGACTATGACAGGCATTCTTGTTTCCTTACAAAACTCCTTTAAGCATAGAAGGAAGAGGCACATGCATACAGACAGTGCAGTCCATGACCCTTCTTTCATTCCAGGCCACCAACTACCAAAACATCTGGCATCCACAGCAAGATATTCTTTAAAATTCATACTCCTTTAAATGCATTTAGCCAACTCTCTTGCTTGATCTTTTTTTTTCCCCCCAAGATAAGACCCAAGCTAACCTTGCAAGAAGTTGCTGCAGCATTTAGAAGTGAAAAGATAATAAGAATACGATCCTTTTCAATAGTTTTCCAGTGTATAGCTGTCCTCATTTGTTATCCATAAGTCTTCACTCACCCAAGAGAGATGAAAAAAAGGCACTGGCATTCTTGCTGCCTTTTTTCTGCCAAAATAGATGTGGTGATTTTGTTTCTATAATGGGAAGAGGCAGGTGGGAACAGCTCCCCAGGTATGTTGACTAACAAAACGTGAGCACTACATGCTGAGCATGAAGGGAGCCCGATGTGGATGTGAGAACTGCTCAGTCACACACAAGGCCCTCCATTGCACAACCTGGCACACGGACATGCAGCTGCACAACCAACTGCAAGAGGGAGGAGGCCGACAGCTCTTTGAATTCTTGTCTGTAATCTGCTTCTGTCACATTCAGGTGGATAGTGTAACACTGGAAAAGACTTTTGCACTGGGTGACACAGAGATTGCCTCAAGTTAACGTCAACTGGTTTGGGAAAGAAGTCTCAGAGCAATGTGCAGCCATTCATCCATATTACCATACACAAATAGAACTTAACTCCTTCTTTATGACACAAAAATAAGACTTGACAGTGATGTTCTACATAACAAAATAACAGATTGTTGCATTATTCACAGACTCTGTTGCATTATTCACAGACTCTGTTACCATGGTACTCAGCTAGCCTTGAGCACACTATCTATAAGAGTAATGCTGGCAAAATGACGGCAAAACACAGTTTGAGACTGACATTATCTTAGTTGAGTTTTTGTGTACAGCTGTATGCTGAACTGCCTAGATCATTGACATGAGTTTCAGTGTGAAGGACTATCACAGGCATTTCATACCATCAGTGTTTATCTGCAAGACTGAGGCCATGGTAAACCAGAAAAAGAAGGATAGAGACTTCCTTTGTAAAATATTTTGGAAGAAACCAGATTTCATCATCTGGTTCTAAAGACCCAGTGATTGCTGTGGATGGCTGAGAAACAAGGCAGTTAAGGAAATACAAGCAGAAAAAATGTTGAAGTACCAGGACTTCCTGATGAAGACACTGCACTTGAACACTGCAGGTATCTTAGTGAAAACCAGATGATCCAAATGCATATTTTACCCTGAACACATTCCACACAGGTATTGTACTCATCACCAGTTATTCATTAAGCAGCATGACTAACATCTGTCATGTGGTGTTTGTTCACTCATTATCTGTCCATGGGTGAAGAATTCTGTTGCAGTGGTATGCAGGTTGTTTTGGTAAAGGTTTTTATTTTTGAAATATTATTTAGTATGTGTTGCCATACAATCAGGGCACGAAACATGCTGTTTAAATGCTTAGCCCAAGAGGTGTGAACAATCCCACGGGGGATTTTGGAACTTTCTACAAATGTCTTGTGTAGAATTCTGCATCATCTGCAGACCGGTTGTACCCTTTCTCTATGCACCAGACTGTACCGAAGATAGCACACCCCTCAACTTAACTTAAAATCATGCATGACTAGATGTATAACACTTGAAAGGTGTCCAAATTTAAATGGATAAAGAAAAGTGAAAAATGCAGAGCTGACAGGCATCATCAAGAACAGAGCCATCAACCAGCCAAAAATAAATTTCCAAGCAAAACATGGCAGAGGCTTGAAGTGAGCCTCATAGTTCATACCCAGCACAGCATGCAGTCTTTGCCACTACAAGACAGGTTTCCTTTGCCCACATAACGTCTTTTATTTGCTCCATCGAAAACATTTTCTGACGTTTATTCATTCATTCATTTCAGCCTGTTCTAGGAAACATCTGTACAGCAAATGTGTCTTAGACACACAGCTTGAGTGAAGGAGACTTCCTTTTGGGCTGCACAGCCTGAAATAATGACCTATGCAAATAATACAAATGATTGATACTTGTGGTATTGCTCACCACAGTGCTATATGCTGTTTCTCCCTTGATTTTTTTAAACAAAATTCAAAAACTTTTGAGTGAATAACCCTAGCCTTTCATTAACTTAGCCTAGCATGAAAAGCTGTGGGGCCTATGTGGCAGGTGTTGTGGGTTAACAATAAGGGTACTGTCTAATCCAAGGGAAATAGAGAGTAGAAAAGGGCCATGAATAAAAGGATATGGAATCTTTTATGAGGTCAGGAGAGGCATTTTGGTTCAGGAGGTGCAAAGAGAGGCCAACTACAGAAAACAATCCTTGCCATGCTCAAGACAGCAGTGTGAAATTATGCCTTGTTCTGACAAAGGAATCAAAGTGAAATACCTAAATGTAAGTTTGCTGACACTAAGAGGATCACCTCTACTTGTAGGCTATAGCTCCTGAGGGAATAAACTCCTTCTAGATGGCATTCCTTACCAGGCTCACCTCTTTTAAACTCAGTGAAACACAAGGAGACAGTCAAACAAGTGCAATAGCATTTCAACACAGGGAAAACAGTATGTGATTTTCAGGTTTGTTTGTTTTTAAACACTGACTGACTTAGTTACTGAGAGCACTAATTATGCAATCAGTGACTGGGAGTTTAGAGTGGCAAGCAGAAGCTGAATCAAAATTGCAAACAAACTTCCTTTAAAAAAAAAAAAAATCTGAAAGTGCTTTTGCTTTGTAATTGCAGTTGGTTCAGGGTTATTCCTGATGTTCCTTGTGCATTGCGCACTTACGGTAGTGTTTCAAGGGTACAAATGGGCTTTTAGAGACTTCCACGACAGATGGAGAAGAGTACCTTTTCAAAACTTAATCAAATACTTTCAAGTTACAAAGCACAGATGTTCAGGGTCAGGAACACACAAGTATAATACTGCTATAATGTGTCAGGCTACTGATGCTGCTGTTGGAGTAATCTAACCATTTGCAGGTGTCTCAGAAAAAGCTGTGGGAGCAACAAAAGGAAAATTTTACCATAGTTTGCCTGTAAGAAGAGTTCTTCCAAAACACTTGCCTTAAGTATTTACATAATTAGAGTTAAAAACTGTAAGGTTTGTTAGTAAGTGAGGCAAAGATGGATGCTCACATTATGTGGCCAATGACTTTTCAAGTTTTGCAAAGATCATGGGCCAAGTGATAACACCTGGGAATAATTTTCAAGTAGTAATTATGCTTCCTGAAATTCTTATTTTCCTTTGAATTAAAAGTTTTGCCTTACAACTTCATGAAATAGCCCCTATTTTGTCCTTAAAAAAAAAAGTTACTGTAGTCGACACTCATTTTTAAGATGTTTATTATGATGCCTTCTACCTGACTCCTAACACATATAAATGCCTTTTAAAAAGGTATTTCATTACTAAGTTTTGGCAATCCCTTCCTCTTCTTAATGTTTCCTTTATATAACTGGGGAAGCCCGTGCAAAGACAGTGATGCTGATCACATAACAAGCTTGTGGATTTTGTGGCTTCTACAGTCCTGCTTTTAGGCTGCCAGGAGCCTCTTGCAGATGTATTTTCTCTGAGTACTATATACAGGTTATTAGGAAGAACCAGTTATGCCATTTTCTGTGGGCAATCTCATAAGGGAATCCACTGGGCATGATTCAAAGCTCTACAGATAGAGCTGTCTGTGGATACCTGCTAACCAAGGCATGCTCCCTTGTCTTTCACACGTTCTCCTTTATGTTTTGTCATACCGTGTTATGTATTTTCTACTTGTTTCCATCCTCTTTCCCATGTTCCCTCCTCCCATTTCAACTATATCCACGTGAGAAATTTCAGCTGGCTTATCTCAGCCTTTTGCTGTGTGGACTCCAGCTGACACACCTATACATCCCAAAAATCCCTAGTGCTGATGCAGTTGATACAGACAGCTCTGCATTCTTGCGTGTTTTTCTCTTGTTGGGGTAGGGGCGGAAAGTAAAGTTACTCTCAGAAAAAACAGTATTTTTAAGACATACTATGTCCATGAGCGCTTTGCCAGAGTGCATAACAGACAGCTATCTCCTCTCCCTGCCTTGCTCTTTCCCTGACCCATTTAGCCTCATTTCATTCAAAACCAGTTGTCTTCCTTCTGCCTTTAAATGTGAATGTGGAGGAACGTGGATATTGAGCATCTCATGAAAAATCACTAACTGGGGTCTCTCCATCACTAAGAGAGTTTGGTACGGTGATGTAGATAGGAACATTCATTGAACGCACACAACACACGAAGAAACGGAGATACAGCTCCTGGTGAGCATTTGTACTGTAAACACGAGCATCTTGGAGAAAGGGTGAAAACTGGCGAGAGGCCCCCCATCTTCTGTCCACAGAGGTTCTGTTCACCTTCCTCCCCACACTTTGCTGGATCCAGGAAAGGCGCAGCTCTCGTTTCGCTGCTTTTCAGCGTCCAAAACAAGGAACTCCGCTGGACCTAGCCGCACAAAAGAAAACCTAAAATATAATTGAGGGACTTTGCCCCTTTATTTACATGGCTCAAGAAAAAATACGGGGGAAATAAACTAAACCAAAACAAAACCCACGGCTGCGAGCGCAGGGCTCAGCCCTGTTCAAGGGGGAAGGCGCCTCGGAGCGCGTTCACCTCAGCGACCCCCACACCCGCTCCCAACGGCCGCGCAGGCAGGGCGGGAGAGGAGGGGAAGAGAGGTCGCGGCCTCTCTCCCGTCCCCCGCGGCGGCCCCTCACAGGCGAGCGACGGTCAGAGCCAACCACCGCTCTCCTGTCCCGCGGAGGCCGTCCGCCCCTCACCAGGGCCGGGCCAGCCCGCAGGAGGTCCGGCAGCACCCCGGAGGCAACCCGCCGGCCTTTCTCTCGGCCCTAGAGCCGCATGCGCGAGCGGGCGAGGGGAGGAAGCGGGAGGGCACCAAATTCAAAGAGCTGCTGAGGAGGGAGGGGAGAAAACTGGGGGAAGGAGGCAGCCGGGGGAGTGGAGCGGAGCAGAGGAGGGAAGAAAGAGGGAGGAGGAGAGAGTGGGAGGGGAGTGTGTGGAAGACTCTAAGGGAACGCGGCAGAGGCCAGAAGAGGAGGTACGGTGGACGGCGGGAGGAAGGCAGAGGTGTCAGAGGAGAGACAGGGCGGCATCAGGCACTCACAGCTGCGGCGCGGGGCTGCCTCCCCGGCCCGCCTGCCGCGCTCCGCCCGCCCGCCCTCCCGCCGGCACTATGGTGGACAGAGGACCCTTGCTGACCTCGGCCATCATCTTCTACCTGTCCATTGGGGCGGCGATCTTCGAGGTGCTGGAGGAGCCGCACTGGCGCTCGGCTACCGACGACTACAAGCGGCAGAAGACGGAGCTACTCAAGCAGTTCCCTTGCCTGGGCCAGGAGGGGCTCGACAAGATCCTGCAGGTACAGCGGGCGCCGCCGAGGCCAAGGGGTGCTGGGCGGCGGTGGTGGTGGCGGCGGGCGGCGGCAGCAGGTGCTGCCGGGCGGCCCGGAGCGGAAAATACCGCGCCTTTAGGCGGGAGCAGCGCTGCCGGGCTGGAGAGCCAGGCAGCAACCCGGGAAAGCCCAACCCCGTGGCTGCATCCTCGCAAAGCCCGGTGCCAACTAACTGTCCCTCGAGCGGGAGCGCCAGGAAAGCTCTCAACCATTCCTAGCTGCTTAATGACAGAGGGATTAAACGTTTCTTTTTCTTTCTCCCCGAGATGGTAAAAGAGCTCGGGGTTAATTTTGGTTTTAGCCGGCTGGTCCTGGGATTTGGAGGAGTTCACGCAAGCCCATCTGCTGCTAAACCCAGGAGCTGTGAATGCGGCTCTTGTTTTAGCAGCCGGAGTGTTTTCTTCTGCCTCAGTAGATGCTGTGTTGTGAGGAAGAAGGGAAGGTGATGCCAAGCGTCTTGATCCTCTTCTGTTCGATCTGATTTCCTTTTATTTATTTATTTGGTACTGAACGCTGTCGTTGTGAGGAAAACGTGTCTGAGTGTCCGAGTACAGGTCCCGGAGGTCAGCTGGGGTAACTGGGGGAAAAGGCTCAATGCCTCGCACGGACCTTTGCAGCTCCTGTGCTGTTATTTTTTTACTTCAGGAGAATGACTTCTGCCCAAGCCATAAGGAGTTGATAATCGTCCTATCTCGCTTATCTGGCAGAATTCCACTTCAAAACTAATTATTAATAAATAGCATGTGTTAAATCATAGAGCAGTATAAATCGGGTTAGTAACATTTTATAGATGTGGTATCCATTAAAATATGGTGGCAAGTGATGGTGAACCATGGAAAATAGCTCCCCAAGATGTGTGGGGCTTAAGTGGTTGGAATGAATAACTTGGGACATTATTTCAGAATTGTTTATATTAACTAGATCTTCTGGTCATTATGGTTTAGATTTGTTTTCTTAACAATTATTTTCAAATTTACTAAGGGTAATCTAAAATATGAAAGACTGGGGAAATGGTTCATTAGTTCTGTTGGTGTAATTGATACTGTGTGAGCTTAGAAGAGGATATCATTCTTGATCCTAAAAGTTTGTGGTTTAAATTCTACTTCAGTTGGTGGCTGCTTTCTGTCTGTTTCAGATAGCAGAGCTTTTTGGTGGCAGTGTCCTGATTGTTACTATTTTAGTCCCTTATTAAATGTGTTTTTGTGGTATACAGTGAAAGGATGGGTGAGTGGAGGCCTGAAAGTATAAAGGGATGTTGGAAAATGAAAGACATAGGTTGTGGGGGTTTTTTAAGTAGGCTTTTGCTGTTCTCAAATCATACTGAAATCTTATTCTAGGTTAAACCCCAAACCTTTTTGAACATCCTCAAGAGGGTATGTTAAGCTTGGCATGCTAAACTTAATACCAAACTAATGGAGAATCTAGATCCTGCCTCAATTTAGGATGAAACTCATGTTGCTGGCTTTTTTTCCTCACGATCCTCATCACAGTTCTCAAGTGTCAGAAAGATCATTACGTAAAATACAAAAGAACAAGTATAAAATTATTGGGCAGTGCGTTAGAATGGATTGTTTGACAGAGCACACTGTAGGATGGAGATGGGTGCAGGGCAGTGAGGGGAAAAAAAGTACTGTTATGTGAACAGTGGCCAGATGAAAATATTTGGTTTGAATATCTCTCTGCATCACAATGTGGAGGGTCTCCCTGTTTCAGCGTGTGGTAGCTCCTGATGATATTCTCAAGTTCATGTGATTACACTTTTGCCTCTGCTACTTTCAATTATGCTTTCATTTCTGTGTTGAGTCTTGCTGGTCTGATGATTCCTTATATTCTGTTGTCTTAAATTCAGGTTAGCTAAAATTGAAGTCTTGCCTTGCTCTAATTTCACTCTTGCTGGTAACTGGAAACTTCACTGCCCACTTTCTCTCAGACTTGGTTTTTTTTTTTTTTTTTTCTTATTCAACTTACATGTGAGAAGTGATGGGAAGAAGGGGAGTGGTATTTCTTACAGAAGAGGATGGCAGGGGGAAGTCTAGCCTAACTGAAGCTCTCTGGGGTGTAGAGGAATCATGTAATGACATCAGGAACTCATCCTGAGTAAGCTGTGAAGTATATCAGAAATAGGCATTGTGGTTGTCCTTTCTCAGCCACTATCCTTGCTGCCTCTGTTGGGTTCTGCTGAATCTTTGCAATGCTACTAGCGTCTGTTTTAGTCTCTTCCCAGCCAGAATGTTGTTGATTTGAAAACGTGCATTTCCTGCCCCCGCGCCCCACCCCCACCCCCGCCAAAACATTGCCTCTGTTTTGTTCCCGAGCATCCTCCTCTAGCCTCTTCCGTGGACTCCCTGAACTTGTTCTTGGGATTTTATATGACTTGTGTCTCTGTTCTTGTATCTTTTTTAAACGGCCTTCAGTCTTCATCATAAAGCCTTTTCTCTCACTCTGCTTTCAGTCCTCGCTGGCACTCATGTGACTCTACAAACCTATATTGATCTTTGCTGTTACTTTGCTGATATTCTTTTTAATATCCCCATTTAAAACACAGTGGGTGAAGTTCTTCAAACAGTATAATCACCTATAGAATTTTACATGGTTGTCAGTAAATGCAAGGATGCTATGAAATGTTCAACTTGGGCTAACAATACTGATTTTGTTTCCAGAACAACTCTGAAAGGTGATAAGGACTTACTCAGAAACTAGTTCTCTTCTGCCCTTCTTCCCCAGTCAGGTTAGCTCATCTGAGCCTAACATTAGCTGTGTGTGAAATGGAAACTGTGTGGAATGGCTGCAAAGGTAGATCTGTAGTGTGATCTTAACCACTTAAAACGCAAGTAGGTTATCAACAGACTTCCAATTCACATACAGGCAAGTATCTCTGTACCAATAGTTTAGTGATTATTAAGTGGGCTGTATTAGGTTAAATACTGCCTGAAGTTTACAAAAAGGTTTTTACAACATGTTACAGTAGAAATAAATTGCAATAAATACTGACCTATATGCATTTAACATATTCAGAAAACTCAAAAGCTGAGTATTGTAAGATATGCTGAAAGGAAAGCATTTTCCCTAATCCTAACCGAGAAATGCCTAAAATTAAACTTCTTTTAAAAACCTTTTAGAAGTCTCTCACATGAAGAATCCATTTCCTTTTGATCATTTTAGGTATCGTATAATTTATCATAACTATGTGCTAAAGAAAGTACTTTAAACTCTTTTTGGACCAATGCTACATACACACTGACTTAAAAAGTGACTCACTCTGGATATTGTATAGGGTGGTTGCTGTGTGCCTGTGGTCTTCTGAGTAAAGCTGATTGCTCAGATGAAAATGTGTCTGAAGTGCTTCACATGACAATTTGTGTAGCCCTCCAAAGGTACTTGGCCCTAATGATGTATTGACATGAACTATGCAGCCTCACCCCCTATGTACAGTAACCTTTGACTAGAAATATCTCCATGCTATGGAATATCTGCAAAAATAAACATTTGTAATAGTGATACAAGTGCTGTATTTATTGAAATTAGAATAGTATGATGTCTCTGTCTGTTGGTTTAAAAAGTCTATGTCTTGTCCTTGCCATTTACTGCTGTGGCCAGAAGTCCTGAGACTCTGTAGGGTAATACCTTTGCCTACTCTGCTGCAGGAATGAGTTTTGGTGACAGAAGCCAATATAAGCCAATTAATTCATTTCCCTCTTCTCCAGTTCCTTACTTTTACTCTTTATTGCTCCATCCCGATTGTGAAACATCAGCTTAATGATAAAGGAGCTATTCATGCAAGGAGGAGCCCTCTTGACCCTCATGTCCCTATTTGCAGGAACTAAAGGTTAGCCAACACTCATCTGCATTGTATTTACTGGGAAATCTCTCTTTCTGGCCCTCGAATGCCATAAAAAAATTAAATGTTTCCTATTGATAAACATCAAGGTTGGTGAAAAGAAAGGGGAAAAACCTGAAGATGAGTGAAATTGTCTACTTTAAAAACAGCAATAAAGTTTAGAAACTGCTGGCTCTATTTAGGAGAAGCAGACGAACATACTGAGTATGAGGACAAATAATTGAGATCTTTATTTGAAAACCATACAAAACTTTTAACAGGCCTGAGAGATAACTTTAGAAACCTAAATGTTTAGATTTAAAGCCCAGTGCTGTGAACAAATATTTGTAAGATTTTTAAGGAGAGCTTCTGCTGGGTATACGTGCCACACAGAAGGTTTATGCTAATGGAAATAAAAGTCAAGTGGCTTAATAGTAGTTTCTCCCCTCTTTTTTAAAGCCAGTATGTCTTCTCTACTCACATACTGACAGGTGCTTTTACAGGATTTTGTTTTGTGTTTGAGGATGCTGAAGTTTGTTTTCATATTTGTTTATTCTTGGAGTTTGTCAGTTTTATTATGAAACTTCAGAAACGCTCTCTGACTCTGAGCACAGTTTTCCACAATGCTTTGCTCCCAAGTGCCTACCTCAGAGTTTAAATCTGTGTGAAATACTCTTGAGT
The DNA here is from genome assembly GCF_014839835.1 of Dryobates pubescens. Lineage (NCBI taxonomy): Eukaryota > Metazoa > Chordata > Aves > Piciformes > Picidae > Dryobates > Dryobates pubescens. The sequence goes on along the minus strand of NC_071617.1, from coordinate 43,250,588 downwards.
CTACAAAAACTGAGCTAGGTTTTGAATGATTTTTGTGTGTTCAACATTTAATGAAGAAATTATGACTTTTGTTTATATTTTGTAGAGTGACTTTTCCCACCATAAATAGGAGCATATTTTTCATCGTTCTTCTCTTAATGTATGAGACTCAGTTCTGTAGTTGGAATGTCAGATGAGCTGTTCCTTTCAAGACTAAGACTTTTGCATGGGCTGAACAAAGTCAAGCTGAGCAGCGATCAGACAAGGAAAAGTGATGGCCAACAGAAAATCTTTAACTGTAAAGTGGATAACAGCTACAGCTAATACCTTGTCAGTGCAAATTAATCCTTATGCCTGAGATCTTGCTCAATTTTTTCAAATGTATATATTTAATTATGCATGCACTAAGCTTAGCAGGGATGAACTGAAATGAAAATATAGGACCTCTGTCAAGCCTTCTGTATTCACCCTGGCATCTGAGACTGAGTTACAGATATTGCCACTGCATCACTAGGAGAAGAAAAGAGGACAAGGCTATGCTAATCCACGTGCAAAATCTCATGTAAGCAGGCGTGCTTTTCTGTTGTGTGTTTTTTCATTTGGTTTGTGTTCCTCTCTCCCCCCGCATCTAGTTTAACCATTACATTGTTTAAACTTTTTTGGAACATGGTTAAACAAAACTAAAAGTGCATACACTGCAACTCTCTGCTGGTGAAGCAATAGCAATCGATCAGAAGTTACAGTTTTTCTGCTATGGGCTTTTCCTTTTTCCTACTGTGGACTTAATCCTTGATTGCTTGAAGTATGTTGTCTTTGTGTTACTTTAGGACAGAATATCTGTATTACGTGACATGCTACTTTCTGCTGCTACTTGTGTTTTCTGACAAGCAGTGCTCTAGACATTGAAGGAAACTTACTGATTATCAACAGCTTGTTGTCCTAAAAGATCTTGGGATCCCTGCTTTGGTTCATACTGTACACATAACTATTGCAAGGTACCTTCTGTAACCAATGAACATGCAGCGTAAAGATGACTTTGTACAGCTTTCCTTTTTTAAAATCAAATTGTGGGGGTTTTGCTATGAATACCAATTAAGCAAGAATAATTGTTTTGCTTTTCTCTGGATACTGTTAACCTTCACAGCAATCATGTTTCATACTGGTACTGCAAGCAGATGTCAACAGGGTAATGTGCAACCAGAAACAAGCTGGATTCCAAGTGGCAGTTGATAGTCTCACTAGTGGGGGAGCAAATGAGAATGTGCTTTAGTACTATGGGTCCTATTGATCACAGTGCTGATATTTGCAGAGATTTTAATTTGGTGCTGACTATGATTTTATGGATTGAATGCCTATGAGCAAGTGCTTAAATTTCTTCATGGAGAACCTTCTTTAGGTTTTGATTAGGCCAAAAGGAGTTCAGAGTCTGCAATCACACCTGAAGGTCTCTACAGTGCTACAGATATCTTCAGGAAAGTCACACTTAGATGCAGATTTAGCCCCTAAAATATGGCATGCAATACACACTGCATTTTTACTAGCTCTATTTATTGAAGGGGTAGCTTAGGCCTGAGGGCTCAGCTTTGTCTTTCTGTATTTCCTGTGTTCATTCAGGTTTCTCAGCTGATCCTACATACTTTCTCTAAAACACCAAGTTCTTTAGCAGGGTCAGACTGGCAGGTCTGTTTTGTGTCCATCCATCTTATGTTTTGTGTTAGTTGTCTACTCATCAACACTTTCATGGTAGTCAGGAGAGATTCCTCCTAGGCAATCCTTGCTGTAGAAGCTCTTATTTAACAGTCAAATCAGTAAAGAAGTTAATAATTCTTTATTAATTTGGGGGGGCATTGTGTTGTGTGAACTCTAATAGATCAAATGTTAGCTTCTGAAATGTTTTATACTCAATCATCATGCACTATTTTAATGAGAAACACGAGTGATGAAAAAGGACTACGACATTAATAATAGCTTGTATATCATAGGCTCTTTTGAATCTGAAATCAAATTCCTTTTCTTTGTAGTGTTCCCTGTGCTGGACCTCTGTTGTGAGATCAGTTGTTACAGATCAGCCCATCTGTAGGACTCTATTTCTGCCTTAAAGAAAAGGTAGATGTGGATTGTGATTGAGCAAACTAGGAAATTCTAAGCTGACATTGTTCTATGCTGGCATCTTACAGATATTGTGTAAGCAGACTCTAGCTGCTGAGAAATAAAATGCAGACCTGTGTGTGTCTTTGAGGTTGCAACAGGTGCAAATAAAAGGTTTCAGTTGGACCTATCACAGGTATCTGAACTCTGATCCTTCTTAACTGCAAAGACGTGAGCTGTTCAACATTAATTTGGATGCCGAAGTCAGCCATAAGAAAGTGGCAGCTAATGGGTGATAGCTAATGGAACTTGAGAAAGTCCAGAGGTGGAAAGCATAGTCAGACATTACGCAGTATTTTTAGTGGCTTGGCTAAAATACAAAATTCATTGGTGACGACTTCTGTGTGACCTCCAAGTGCTTACCTTGCTGCTCCTCTTTTACTGCCAGCCCGCTTCAAGGGAGTAAAAAAGGCTTTATAGAGGAAAGTTTCTCAATAATTATGTGTGATCCCATGCTAGAAAAAACAGCACCTGTAGCAGGTATGTTTGTTCTGGCCTGTGAGGGAAGTGAGGCTGAGCCTCCTCCAGATACCAAAGAAGCAGGGGTGATGTTTGGAACCAAATAGCTGTATAAAGAGAGGTCTAATCCAACTTACTGGTGGTACCAACTTCTACCTTGGCTTCTCTTTGATCAGGCTGGCTGAAACCTTCGCCCTATTATATGCTGAAGTAGTGAACCAACAGCTGTTACTGTTGCTGCTAACCAGCTTCACACACTGTAATGCAAATATGTTAAAATGAAGTTAAATAGTCAAACTATGGTAACTTGCCATTTAAATAAGAATTTCAATCTTCAAACGGGTGTGTATGTGCCTGCAGAATGACAGAATGACAGAAGGGCAGTTCTGTAATCAAGGCTTGCCTGTTTGGCCCAACGGTTTTTGAAAGGCTCTGGCATTTACACTTAGAAAATCACTATTTCTTATTGGTATTGGTGCACTCTAAAAGCTTTCCACCTGCACTGCTATCAGTTTGCCCTTTTAAAATGTTACTTGCATGTTTCTGACTTTTTTTTTTTTTTTTTGACAGCTTTTGGGGTAGAGAGCCAGAGAAGGGAGAGGAAGAATGAAAAAATTGGAAGTTGTAGCATAAAAAAACATAAGCTGACTTTATTATGTCTCTATGTGATTTGTTATGGTAATAAATGGATTTTCAAGGTAGTATCTTAGCTGGGTTGTGACTGTAGGATAACTATGCTTTTTCATGAAGTTGCTGTGTCGTCTCTGCAAGGTCCTAAAGCTGTCAGCTTGATTAATGAAATAATCATAAATGTCTTTGTCTCGCATTTAAGAGAAGTAAAATATAGTTCAAACTCCAAGAGTGCCTCAGCTTCATTTGCATGTGTTTTGAGAACGCCTGCTCAGCGGTGTTAATTGGACAGCTGTCTCCACAGCTGGCTGTGTCTTGTTTACTAGCAGAGAAACACTGGGGGAGGGGGGGAAGAAGTTTCACACTACTCACCGACTTTGTGCTTTCATCTGAATTTATTAATATTTCTTATGAAATCTTTACTAATTTTTCTCAGGAAAACGGTCTCACTTATTTGAGGTAACTGCATCTTTTCTGTGGTTTTGATGATTCTAAGAATCTTGCATGGACAAGCACTTTTAAAGCTAGAGGGTTCTCTACTTAGCAGTGTGCAAGTGCTTCCTCTTTCTCAGCTTCTAAGAAGGTAACTGATGCAAGATGAACAGTTAGATGTCAGTTACAGGAAATCCAGGCTAAAAAGGAAGAGAGTATAACAAACAGAAGATAGCAAAGTGGTTAGACTTTCTTAGGTCCTCAGGGACGGGACAGTTGAGAAGTGACAGGGCACACTGCATGTCAATGCTGTAAATTACTCTTTGCCTTCAACTTGCCATAGGTGTTTAGAAGTGATGTGCAAATACAGCAAGCTTTATGAATCTGGAAGTGTGCAGAGTTTGGTAGTCTTAAAGCTGAAAGATACTTTTCAGTAAACTAAACTTACTTTTTTACTTATTCAAGACTTTCTATAGGATATGTACAATGATTTGTTTACCATTGGTTTTTGACTTGGAACTAAATATGATAAAGACAGAAAAGATGGAAAAAAAATTTCATCAGTATATGCTCTGCTTTTCTTCAAAGTTATCGACTGAAAGCTGTCTTAGGAAGGAAGCCCTGTGTACTTGGTAGTATAGTGCCAAACATCATAAAACAGAAGATTGTGTTCCAGCATACATGTTATGTGTGATTTCAAAGTTATATACTGTTCCTGCAAAAATGGGGTTTGTGTGTATGCTGACACTACTGTGCTTAAGAAATATTCAAATGCATAGGCAGCCTTTAACCAGCAAATGGATGCTATTACCAACTGTTCTCTTGCTCTGCAGAAGAAATGAGATAGGCTAAGCAAGTTATGCTTTTACAGATCTGAGGGTGTCTAGATCTGACTGTTTCCAAGCGTTCTTATCATAGTTACTGATTGCATTTCTTTCTGTCCTGCTTTAACTGCGCTGGCTGACCTCTATATTTGAAAACATTCATCCAGAGCACCCTCCTTTCCTTCCCCAATCTTCCTCAAAGATCAGTCTTCAGCTAATCTGGTGTTGAAGGGATTTACAGTAACATAACAAAATTTTGTTTCAGGTTAAGCCCTGGATAAAGCTAAATACATAGTAATAGGAGTTTCAAGGCAGACAGCCTTTCTGTGGCAGGAATTTTCCCCATGTTACTCCTCTTAACATAAACCCATCACTTTGCTATTCAGACAAAGCATCCTGTCCATGCTGACATGGAAGCCTGCCTTGCCTGTCTGATGGACCAATACAGGGAGAGATACTAGTGTGGTTGAGGTTGTATAAAATGTTGATTGATCCTGGAAACTTTGTTCTTTGTTTGGCTTAACAGGGTGATTTAGTAAAGGTCCTATCACAAAGCTCTTATAGCCCACAGTGTGACACTCTTGCTCCTGTTCTATAAGTCAAAATTCTACTGAATTTAAAACGTTGCTACATTTGGTACCCTGCTCCTCATAAATCTGTTCAATTTTAGTTGTCTTCTATTGATTTGATGCTGTTGGGACAAATGCTTTTATTCCAGCATATGCAAATTAACTGACCTGTCAAACAAGTAACAGTTGTTACTGGAACTTATTTTTAAAACTTTTTTTTCTCCTTAGGATAGGTTGTAAAACAAGAAATGAGACATGTAGTGCTACTAACACACTTTCGCAGCCGCTTCTAGTTTGTCTTCAGAGAAGCAGCAAGATCTTTAATATTGTATTGAAATTTGAGGATCAAATACAGATTTGCTTGTGAAACTGAAGGCCTGTAACATTGTGGTCCTAGTTACTAAGGAGCAAACTCCAAACAGTTTCTAGTGTGTTCTGACAAAGTCATTTTCTGTAAAATTCTTTATCTGAAGCATGTTTTTATGCATGGCTATAAAGGGGGGAGAGCATAATACGCTTCCTAATACAATGTTACTTTATGCTGCAATTCAGTCACTGAGTTGAAAGGCTTATTTGAGGCCTGTGTAAGTGAATTTATCAAGCTTGGATTACACCTGTGTTTTGTCTTGTCCTAATGAACTATTCGCATACACTGAAAAGTCTGGGGGTGGGGGATGAGGCAAGCAGCGTTTTAAAGTTGACTTCCCTTTTTACTTACCCAGTGCAGTACCAAGACTTTTCTGCCCAAATATTCCAGTTTACACCATTTCACAGCGGGGGGTGAAAATCTCAGGGATTATCTGTACTTCTGCCATTTCTTCTACAGGTTTTATGGTCTTGCTTGGATAAGGGAACAAAATAATAATGGGCACACTTCAAAGGTAGAATCCAACCCCTTCCCATCTAGTAAACTAATCTGAGAAAACTGTTTTTATTGACACTAGGATTGTTTTGGTTTAATTCTGCTTAGATCAATTGCAGCTATATGGAATTATCTTATTTTGGATACTCAAGACTGCTGCATGGGTTAGCATCTGCTTATGCAATCGGTACTCATTCTGTTGCAATAGTCTCATGTAAACACTGTCTGGTCCTAGCCCTGCATAGTATAGGTCACCAACTGGTGTGAGGGCTTGATTAAACTCAACTCTTCTGCTTCTACTTTCTTATCTTTAAAATGAGGACAACAGCATTTTCCAGAGCCCCTTTTAAAGGGGAGTTGGCTACATTAGTCACCATGTATGCATTCAGATAGGAAGGAAGCCTAATCTGCTATTATAGATTGTTCCAACTTCTTAATTTCAGCTGATGCAATGTAAAAGTTGTTGAAATAATTTTTATTTTTTTTTACTTTTCAAGCCAAGGAAAAGTGTTATAAGAATATTGACAGCAGGGCCATCAAAATTCAACTGTATTAATGAAAGCTATGAAATTATCTGATGGGTTTTATTTCAGAATGAGAGTAATCAGATGCCAAAGAAAAGTTGGGACACTCAGCATCTGCAGAACAGCTGCAGTTCTCATGCAGGAGTAACCTTTGGATAATTTGTCTTCAGAATATGTCCATGCAGAACTTGGGAAAGTGAAAAGGAAACAATTCTATAATTGCATTAATCACAAGAGTAAGGGAATGGTGGTGAAGCATTGAATATGCTTTTCATCAAAATAGCTTGTTGACTAGTTCATTAAACTGGAATGTAGTCCTGAAACTAATAAGGGGGGGGTGGAGGAAAACTGGTATCAACCATTAAATTCTGTAGTCATGATCTGTCAAAGAAGCCAGCTGCCTTTAAAAAAAATGTTTACATCCATTGCTTATAAATGGAAAGAATAAAGTTAAGTGGCATTAGTTCATTAAAGCATAGGAGCTGCAAGTCTAACAAACAGGTAAGCTTTAGCATTCCATTTTGCACTGACAAAATAGTTCCAGTTAACTAATTCGCTGAATTATGAGTTTCACTTATTATTTAACTCTGCAAAAAGCCACCAAAAGGAAATAACCTTGCTGATCTCTTTCCATTAATACCACTCACATTGTTTGTCCTGTGAATTATGACTTATAGGAAAATTAACTGTCCATGCTATACATCACACACAAGCCACTCTTAGTGCATGCTGTAAAAATATTGCCATGCCTCCAAGAGGTTAACATCCCTACAAATTAGAACTTTTTTTCCAGAGGAAACAGTAACACCTATTTGTACCACAGAATGGAAGTAGAGCTCAATAATTTTTAATTTTTTTTTTTTTTTAAATGGGCTTTTACCACTTAAGTCTCAATTTACTAATTTACTTCACATTTTATTCTAAAATAGAAACTTTTCTGAAGCTTGGGGGTTTATTGCGGAGTTGTAATGAGAGAATGACTAATAGTTCAGTCTTTTTCATCCATCTAGGCCAGGAGGTCACTAAATGTGTGCAGTTAGCTACTTGTTATGGGAAGGAAGAGGTTAGCAGCAGGACAGCAAGAGTTGATAGTGAGGGGAAACTTAATTATTCAACTGTAATGGTTTGATTTGCTAAAAACCCTCAAACATCACCTTGTAGCAGCTTACAACTACTTGCTGATCAGAGCAGTTTTAAGTAGTTCTGTGCTTTCTTTTAGGGATGTGATTGCAAGCTTGATTTACTTTCTAAGAATGAAAACTACCAATGCAGCCATGAAAGAGTTGATTATTACACACTTAAAGTGCAAAACCAGCAATAAATATATAATATTATATATATAATTTTCTGTCAAGTCACATGAGCAGTGCTGGCTTGACCTCAACTTGTCTAGCTGAGGAAGAAGTAGCACGTATCCCACTGTGATTGGGCAGAACGTACCTCTGAGGCCTTATTCTTGAATCTACTGCATGAAAGCTGAAGCCTCACACTTGGGGCATTCCTTTCAGTAGAAGTAGTTTGGGAAAGCAAAAGAATTGGCATGAGGATGGAAAGAAAGGCATAACACAGAACTGTGAAATAAATAATCCTTATCTGAATCCTGGATGGGTAGCATACAACAGGTTTCAAAAAACACCTGTACACAGTGTGATGAGTTTTTAGAAAAGCTTGTGTATCTTTTGACTGAAAATCTCTCAAAGGACCTATTTGTAAAACAGTATTTTGTAAAAGAGTGGTTTGTGATGAAAAGCTGCAAGGATAGATACAACTTGCTTTGCTTTTTACAAAGCAAAAGAGCAAAGAACCCTTCTGCACTCCCTCTTTAATATTTGCTTAATCTGAAGGGGATATCTTTTGTGTTATGTCTGTAGCTGTAAGAGTCATCTGTAAACCTTCAGTAGAAATAGCACTTTGTACAAGTAAGGAGTACAAATTATCATTGCAAAATAACTGATATTGACTTGTACTTCTCATGAGTGTGATGAGGCTTCACAAAATCAGTAGGATCGTGTGTCCACTTTGTAGAGCCACTGGTATATTCAGGAAAGGAAATTACATGTATTTTATGGTGCTTGAGCCTTACTGAAAGGCCTTTTAAAACTCCTATTAGAAGTCTGCCAGGAAAAAATATAAATCAAACTGGTACTGCAAAAGTTTCTTGTGTTCTATTTAACAGTACAGTTGTTCCTTTTCTAGTAATTTGTTTTACTTTTTAGCCTTTATCTCTTTACTACTCTGTATCATGTCAGCCCATGAAGAACAACTCCAGAATGCCTTTCGAGTGATGCCCAGAAAATGCTGAAATTGTTTACCCTTTGTCACAACTTCTGTCTGAAGAACTCCCTTACTAAAAGGATTATGCTGTAGGATAATAATATGCTCACCAGTGCATGATAATGGTAATAAGGATTTTGGATCCAAAATCTTGTAATACCATAGTGTGGAAATATTTACATTATCTAACCCAATCACTCTTAAGCTGAGGTTTTGTGTTTTCATTGTAATACCAACACTGGGTTTTGGGTTAAATGGCTTTTGTTTGTAAGCTTGTGTAACAGTTTCTGATACAGAGCAAAAGAAAGCAACGCTGTCCCCCCTCCAACTTTATTTTGCAGTACAAATTGCTTTGACTAACCCATAGTAATCTCCTTGGTCTTCTAGCCCTTGTCTGCCTCTCTTCCCATTTCTTGAAGGCGGATGACCAAAATGACAGAAATCATGCCAGTTACGTTTTACCAGCGCTTTGCAGAATGGCAAGACAACAGCAGGAAAGGGATTTTGAGCATCCAATATTGCTTGAAATTCTACCTCTTTTGTTGTTTATTGATGTGCTTTGTTTTTGAGATGCCTAGACTGTATGGCTGGACTGATGAGATGTAATATAAAAAATGCATTCCCCTTGCATTTACTGCTGTAGATTATGACAGCACTTTTATGTCAAAGAATGGGAAAGAGGAGGAATAAATTGCAGTGGGTGACTAGGACATTGTAAAGCTGATGCTAAAAATGCTCAATTTTTGAAAAATGGTTCTTCACTAACATGTTTTCCTTGAAACTAAAGCAGTAATGACTTCGTGTACAACTTGCCAGAACTGTTTGCAGGCCTCTCAAATCAGCTGAGCAATAAATGTTTGCAAAAGGCGTTTATATATTGAAGGCATGTCAAGGTCTATAATATCATCAGATTTACACAATGCCTTAGTACAGGGGTAATAAGAATGAAAGGACCAGTGCCATCCTTACTAACAAATTAAATGATGCCAGTAAATGACTAAAAGATACAGCCAGTGTGCTGGCCAATTGACCTGTGATTACTTCTTTAAAAAAACCTTACAGCACTGCTGGGGCTTATCACAACACACATGCTACATGTATAAGACTTTATCTTCTCTAAATAAAATTGGTGGCATAATCTATATTGCTCCCAAGGGCACTTAAGTCCAAATTCAAGATACAGAAGTTCTGAAACCCCTTGAGGCTAATTGAAGGAGAGGAGAGGTTCACAGCCTAGTCTGAAGGAGGAAATTATGAAAACCAGATCAGTGTTAAACTGTATTTTGCTGGTCTGCTCCCTTGTGAAAGGGTATAATTCAACTAAGTTAGATGGTTTTCTAGTGGTTCTCTTCTACAGGCTGGCATTTTCTGTTCAATGAACACCCTTTTCTGGAACTACTGGTTTTCTATTAATTTTCAGATACTGCAGAAGTTTGGCATCTAGGATTAGGATTAAGTGGTACATTTGTTCCCCATCCCATTGTTTGACCCACAGGAGGGTCAGTGCAGCATTTGCAGTGATCAGCATTTATGTCTATATGAACTACTAAAATGGTCAGCACATAAATACCTGGTTTGAATTGGGGAAGGGAGGAAAAAATATTGAATATAATCTAACGCTGGCACTACGGAAGTACCCACAGTATCACAGTATAACTAAGGTTGGAAGAGACCTCGAGGATCATCGAGTCCAACCTGTCTCCACAAACCTCATGACTAGACCATGGCACCAAGTGCCACATCCAATCTCCCCTTGAACACCTCCAGGGATGGTGACTCCACCACCTCCCTGGGCAGCCCATTCCAATGATGAACGACTCACTCAGTGAAGAACTTTATCCTCGCTTCTTCTGTATCCTGTTTAATCCTTCTCATGCTTTGTCTAATTTTGATCATCTTTACAAGCAGGGAATAGCTGGCACAATTATTTACCTTCTCTATTTCCAAACAATAATGTTGAATTAATTTGACTGTAGACTCACAAATTGTTTCCACTGGACTGTGTCCTGTAGCCTCCAGGATCCTAAATATTAGCCACAATTAAGTTTTTATGAGTCTTTCAGGTTCAGACAAGTACAAAGGTAGTTCTTTACATCTCCTCTAAATCAACAGTTTATTGCATAGCTTTCATAGAACAAGTGAAAATCAGGATAGAGCATATCAATTACAATTTTGCATATAAAAACTCTGCTTCTTCTTGTTGTGTGTCCCTCCTCCCCACCCTCCCTTAACTGATTAGAGCTATTTCTGGTTAACACATTGAGATTGTGCTTGAAGATCACATTTTCTTCTGCTTGTGATATGGGTTAATGAACAGATTGCTTTTCTAAAGGACAGATTAATCTGGTTAAATTGTAATCAAAAACCAAAGAAAACAAAGAATGAAATCACAAGTGTTCTTATCTGTGACAAGTGTGCATTCTCGGCCCTAGTTTTTTTGTCAGCTGGGAAGCATGGAGAGAAAGGGGACACAGTGACAAGAAGAGATGCTTTTTCCTGTAGTACTACCCCTGGGAAAAATACCATTTACAGGTTAAGTAAATTATTTCCTGTTGTCAATGAGTTGTCAGCATCAACAGTAATGGGTTAAGAAAACTTGATGCTTCTTACCTGTGCCATATTACAAAAAGGAAAAAAAAACCACAGAAAAACAAAACAAACAATGACAGCAAACAAAAACACCACCAAAAAACCCTGGAAGTGCCCAGGCTTATTTTTTCACTCTGTTCCATTTGAGAGATAGTCTGTGGAAGAATTTCCTGCATTGTTTAGCATGCATAATTGGTAATGTGTTAAAAAATGATGCTTGAGGGGGGGAAAAAGTGCTGTCATCAAGTGCCTGGAAGAAAGTGGAGGAAACATGATGTAATAGGAATTTATTGGCTTATCTAAAAAAGTCTCTTTTGTAGATATATTGTAGAGATCACTGTTAAGCAGTTCCAGTTTGCTTCAGGATATTGCTGTGTTCCTCCTCTGTTCTGAGCACCTACATAAACCTCAGATGAGGCTTCCTCAGAATTCCTCTAAATAGCAAACATTTTCCAGCGTAAAAGTATGCGTGTATGATATAGGTGTGAATGCTATCTAGTCCTTCTTCAAGCTCAGTCGTGTTCTTTGAAGGACATACAGAGGTTTTCTTTACAGCAGTGATGCAATTTAGTTGAGTACTTCCCCCTCCTGAAGCCCACTTCTGTTTGGTAGTATCTTCAGTCTATTTAAAGGATTACACAGCTCTAATCCATGGCTTTCCTCATAGCATGTACTTGAGTACTTTTGTTGGAATCTGCTTTCAAAGTCCACTACAAGACAATGGAGCCCACTGTGTGCTTTCTTCATCTAATAAAACTAGCAAGTCTGCTTTCAAAAGAAACAACCTGCTAGGCCCATTAAAGTCTGTGAAGAGGAATTTCCCAATACTCAAAAGTAAAGAATTTTGACAAAACAGACTAATTAAGAGATCGAGACCAAGAGGCAAGTAAAAAGCCCTCTGGGTGTGTTGTATTCTAAATTAACAGATACAAGCAATGTCTGGTTTGCTGTCCTGTTATGTAACAAAACTATGCAAAGTGAAAATGAGGCATGTATTTACTTGCGTTCTTTAAATATCAGGCTTAGATGTTGGGACAGCTCTGTATGAAGTAGCATGTGCTGGAGGCCTATAGGTAAGAGAAGGTATGCTTAGATGGAGGTCCAACTTGCTAACAGCCCAAAGTTAAGCATAATAAAGGGAAAGCAAAAGAGCATCGTAGTTCTCCAATTCATTTATGAATTGAGAAGCCCGGTTGAATGAATAGAACAAAATATGAATTAGTTGCCTGGATGAGTGGCAATCAACAAGATTAGCTGAACTATCATAGAATCAATAAGGTTGGAAAAGACCTCAAAGATCATCAAGTCCAACCTGTCGCCGATACCTCATGACTAAATAAACCATGGCTTCAAGTGCCAGGTCCAATCCCCTCTTGAACACCTCCAGGGACAATAACTCAATGACCTCCCTGGGCAGCACATTCCAATGGCCAGTCACTCTTTCTGTGAAGAACTTCCTCCTCACCTCAAGCCTAAACCTCCCCTGGTGCAGCTTGAGACTGTGTCCTCTTGTTCTGGTGCTGGTTCTCTGAAAAGCAAGTTTAGTCTTGTTCTATAACTTTTTGGGTGAAATGTGGTATCTACAGTGCATCTGACCTGTGCATGTACTTTTTCTATTTTGTATGCTAAGAAACTGTTGGGTCATTTAAAGCAACTTTTTGCAAATTCAAGTAACTTTACAACTATCTTGTTTAAAAAACCCAAACCAATGATACATTGAAGCAGTTAAAATGAAACGTTGAGAAAAGCTTAAGCTGCCTTTTCTCTGGGGACTGTGGAAAACTTACAAGATAGTGTTCTGTCTGCTGTATGGGTAGGAATGTGAAAATACCATCTCATTCTGGATTAAATCTTGCTGTTGCTGGAAAGAAAAACCTCCCCTGAAGTATGTAAGCCCATATTTTGCCAGGATTTTTTTTCCCCAAGTGGGAATTTTGAAAAGATTTCACTTTGATAGATACTTCATTTTAAGACTAAACTGTTGATTGAAAAATGCAAAATATGCTTTAACTTGCAATAGCAGTTAACCATTTTATAAATATAATATGTTACAGCAAAGGGAAATATTGTTCCCTGCTATTTGTAGTTGCTCTGTGTAGGAATGTAAATACTGGGACTAACACTTGCTTTTCAGGGGTTGATTTTTATTTTTTGTTTCAGTTCAATTCATAGATAAGGGAGAAGGAATCCTTACAGTCACACTGATCTCTCTGGCATTTTGGGCAGTGTTCATGTATGCTCTCAGGTTTATTTACACCTCTCAGCACCAAGCATGGGGTTTGCGGGGTTTATTCTTTTAGAAGTAAAAGTTAGCATTATTCTCCCAATGACTACTTCCTAATTTTTGCCTTAGTTTCAACTTGGCTACTGGCCATAATCCCGTTGTGCTATTAGAAACAAACTTTCTGCCTCCGATTTTCCATTTGTTAAAACAGACTCTACAGGGTCTAGGAACAGTGAGAGTCTTGGCGAATGTAGTAACTTACAGAGTAATGTGGCTGGGAACAAATACAGTACACAGCAGTTGAAATAACTGTGGATTCACTCCTGTAGGTTCAGTCGATCTGAAATAAGACTGGTGTAGTCAATTGATGTCCTCATTAATAAATGTGGAATTTATTAAATCCTGCCATCTTTCTCTAGTGCAGGTGCTGTTGACTCATATCCTGTACCTCTTGCCCCAACCACCTTCCAGCTAGATTCTCTGGATAGGTCAGTAAAGGACAGTAAAACTTTCATAGGTTAGCAAGACACAAGGGTGTTGCCTGTTAGACTGAGACAATGTGGTTCACATGTCTTATTTTTCTTTCTACAAAAAAGGTCGCAAACCATTTGCCACAGAAGTGAAGTAGGAAATCCAGGACTCGGCTAAAAGACTTCTTTTTACATCTGGCATGGTTCTTGTCCTGACAAACATGAAACTTGTATTGCGAACACAGATAATGCAGAGAGGGAAATGAAAGGTCAGCTGTCCCAAGTCCTGCTGGTTAGCATAGTCCTGCAGAGTCTGTCAAGTGGCTAAGGCAGCCTGAAAGGCTTGTTCACTTGGCTCTGTGTGTTGGCCCTGGTCATATGCCAGCATGTTTCAGTCAGCTGGGAACTCAGAGTCCAAGTGAGCAATCAGAGAATAAGCCTGTCATTACACTAGAAATGGGGGTCAAAAAAAGGATGGCAGGGGTGTATACTCGTGTATACACCAGGGGTATAGGCTTCTCTGGTGACTTTGAGCTGCTTCGGAGGGACGGATAATTGCCAGCCATCCTTCCCTGAGAATTCCTCTTACCTTGAGCCAATTAAGTACTAAATGTGCCAGGTGGCTGACAGAAATATGCATGCCCAAATAGGGTGCTGCTGTTTTGTGTTCTGGGCTGTGAGGTTTTGTATTCTGATCCTCAAAAGATGCCTCCCCTCCAAACAGTGATGATCTTTGATTTCTCTGTGCACATACACGTTTATATCAGCCCTCCTAAAGGTCACATTGGAACGCTGCTCTTTCTGCTGCCTGGATGAAATGTTTTAACCTCGGTATTTTGTCAAGTTTCTGCAGCTCTGTCACATTGTGTCTCTGGCTACCAAACTGGGCACTGCGGCACGTAGCAAGATTTTGTTAGAAGCAATGCAGCTGTGTGTGGAAATGGGGTTTGGGAAGAGAGGTGAAGTATTTTAGTCTTAAGAATATATGGACTAATATGAGGGTGTTAGTGAACTCAAACCAGAAAATTTTAGTAAATCATCACATGTATACACCTCATATATATAGATAGGAAAAGTAATGGGGGGGGAGGGGAATTTCCTTGCTCATTGGTGAAACCATTAGTTGCATAGTTGGCTTCTTTCCTTGTCCTTATCTGAACCCCAAGCTGCCAAGATACTCTAGTGAGGAAAATATTTTCTCTGGACAGCATCCTCCATTCAGTTAGGACACATTGGGTATGCAGGAGGAAGGCAGTTGGCTTTAAATTTTATAATATTTTTTTGGTTAATATTGCTTTCTCCAGCTACTATAACTCAAAACAATGAATTGTGGCATTCATTATTATATTAAATACATATTTGTTGCTTAACAACTAGACACACAAACTTACTTAATAGATGAGCTATGACAGCTGTCAGCCAGGATTAATATATTCCTAGTTTGACTGTGAATCTGCTACTTTTGATCTAACTATAAAGAATTTACAAATTCAAGCTGTGCCTGTGAAATAGCTGCTTCTGCTTTTAATATACAAGCAGATGTCAAAGTGCAATATGCCAGCAATGCAGGAAGTTTCTAGCTGTGGCCATGCCTGTCTGCCTGATAAGTCTGAGGCAAGTCTGTCAATCTAGCTATGACCACCCACACACTTTTTTCCTTCAAAAGCAATACTGAGGGAGTTTCTTTTCTCTTTATTTATGTGTAATCCTGAGACAGCGTTATCTAGGTATGCAGAACTTTGTAATGGATATCAGGTGTGGGAGTCTTAACATGTCTCATTTTTTTACTATTATTGTAAAGATAAACATTAATGAATATGTTTTGATTGCCTTTCAAAATCTGATTCTTATAAACAGCTGACTGCTACTGTAGATTTATAGGTAGAGCCAGAAAACCATGTGGGACAAATACAATAGAATTAACCGGGTTGGAAGAGACCTTTGAGATCAGCGAGTCCAACCTATCATCCAACACCATCTAATCAACTAAACCATGGCACCAAGCACCCCATCCAGTCTCTTCCTAAACACCTCCAGTGATGGTGACTCCATCAACTCCCTGGGCAGCCCATTCCAATGGCTAATCACTACTTCTGTGAAGAACGTCTTCCTAACATCCAGTCTAAACCTCCCCAGCACAACTTGAGACTGTCCTCTTGTTCTGGTGCTGGTTGCCTGGGAGGAGAGATCAGCCCCCACCTAGCCACAACCTCCCTTCAGGTAGTTGTAGGCATCAATAAGGTCTGCCCTGAGCCTCTTCTTCTCCAGGCTAAGCAACCCCAGCTCCCTCAGTCTCTTCTCACAGGGCTTGTGCTCCAAACCCCTCCCCAGCTTTGTTGCCTTTCAAGGGTGTGCACTTTGCTTGGCATGGATTTTTATTTTCAAGTTACTTTAAGCCTTTTCTTGAATTTTAAAATGCCATGAAAAACATCCATACAGCTTCTTGTACCACTTCACCTCTTTGTTCTCCCTTACTCTGATGCTTCTGTATTTGGTTAAAATCTGCTTATGAACAGCAGTATAGAGTTTCATCTGACATTATAAATGTAAGCCTTATTACTCTGGAAAATTTTATCCAAATGGCTGAATTGCCAGTGTTGTATGTACCTATGAGTAGATAACTACTGCACTATTTTCTGAGAGGTTGTGGTTGTTTTTTTTTTTGTTGACATCCAAATCTCTTCAACTTGTTTAAGAGAGATTTATTCCTTGTAGGAGAGTCTCTAAAGTGCTTTGTAGATTTGTAATTCTCAGCAGGTTTTGGTGCATTAAATCTTTATATCCTTGATAAAGAAGCAAAATTACTCAGTTCATTTAGAGTCCCAAGTGGGGACAAACCCTAAGGAGTCCTGAAAGCGTGTATCAGTTATTGCTCTAATGGACTCTACCTTTGGATGCAGGAGCCAGCTGTTACAGTCCTTTATGCACGTGGTAATACCCTTGAGAGTAGAAAGGGATTTGTGATATGCAGGAGAGAGTCCAGCAAAGAGCTACTGACATGATCAAAGGACTAGAGGATGCTCCAGTCGTCCTACAAGGAAAAGCTGAGAAAGCTGGGCTCCTCAGTGTATATATAAATACCTGAAGGGAAGGTAAATGAAAGCGAAGCCACGTGCCACTGCTCATGCACAGGCAGAAGGCCATAGTTCTGCTCCGTTTGCTCTTCTGAGGGCCAAATGGCCCAGTGTAAAATGACATATTCTACTTACCTAGTTATGATAAAGGTCTCTTGGAGGCAGTGTGCTTGTTCTCTTAATTTTGTACCCTCCCATTACTTCTGCAGGGTCTGAATGTCTATGGAGAGCCATTTTACCTTGCCAGTGGTATTTATAAAATTTCAAACTTAACCATTCCTCCTGCTAATACAAAGGCAAAGACAGCAGAAATGCATCTGCTGGCTGCTGCAAACTTAAGCCACCAGAGACTTGCCCTAGCAAACCTTGGCAGGCCAGTAGGAAAAAACAATTTAAACAAATGCATTAGTATGTGTCTTCCCAGTTTGGGCAAACTTTGCTGCTGTTGTGTGCCTGCCCCCAGCAGAAAGTGGAGAAGTAGAATAAATAGTGTTAGGAATATAGCCATAATACTGATGTGGGTCAAGGCTTCTCCTTGCCACTTGCAAATTTGTTCAGAGGGCTCCTCAGCCTTGTTGTTACTCATGTAGGATGAATAAGAGTGGCATGTGCTCCAAAGCCTCAGTGAGATACTCCTTTGCCCAAGATAGGAGATAGAACAATTTGTTCTTGTGATATCTGGTAAATCTTGAGTGAACCTGATCATCAGAGGGTTAAAAAAATGTCACAAAAGCCATGAAGCACAATGCTGTATTGCTGCAATGCTGGGGTTTCTCTGAGGGAAAGTGCTTGCAAACGAGGCAATGTCTGCTTGATTGTGTTCGAATGGCATCCCCTATTTCTACTTGTGATAATGTCATCAGAAGATATGTTACTTTTATGTGTCTTAAATTTCCCTCTGCAATTGCCAGTCTATTTACTTTCAGCAAGAACTCAGGGACTTGAGATCTTTTCCTTTGCCAAAGTGCAGAATTGGAGTACTGGGGAGTGAGGGAGAAGAGGGAGTTTGATTCCTGTGAGGCAAAAGTGGCTTGACTGAAAAGAAAGGCCTGTTCATTAGTAGAGTTGTGAGGTGGGGTCTAAGATCATATGTAAGTTCTGAGTTAGTTAACTATTTTCAGCTTTTGAATTGGGGCATAACTGAAGGGTTTGGGTTTTTTCCTAAATTACATCTTTCAAGATAGAATAGAATTAACCAGGTTGGAAGAGACCTTTGAGATCAGCGAGTCCAACCTATCATCCAACACCATCTAATCAACTAAACCATGGCACCAAGCACCCCATCCAGTCTCTTCCTAAACAGCTCCAGTGATGGTGACTCTGCCACCTCCCTGGGCAGTACATTCCAATGGCCAATCACTCTTTCTGTGAAGGACTTCTTACTAACATCCAGCCTAAACCTCTCCTGGTGCAGCCTGAGACTGTGTCCTCTTGTTCTGGTGCTGGTTGCCTGGCAGAAGAGACCAACACCCACCTGACTACAGCCTCCCTTCAGGTAGTTGTAGACAGCAGTAAGATCTCCCCTGTGCCGCCTCCTCTTCAGGCTAAGCAACCCCAGCTCCCTCAGCCTCTCCTCATAGGGCTTGTGCTCCAAACCCCTCCCCAGCTTTGTTGTCCTTCTCTGGACACCTTCCAGCAACTCAACATCTTTTCCTAAACTGAGGGGTCCAGAACTGGACACAGTAGATATTAAGAATGCTTGCACCATCTACCCTTTTTGTCCCTCCTTGCCCCTCATTTTCCCATCCAAAGAGTTTTTAGAGATCCTTTTCTGTAGTGTAAGAAATTCAGCACAGGCAGCCTGAGACGTTCTGTATCTTAGTATATGAAAGTAAAGGCATCCCTGACATTGCCTAGCAGATTTACTAAGGGCGGGGTGGGGGGTGGGGGTCGGGTCAACACGAAAACAACCATCACCCATACTTGCTGTTCAGTTGTATAATGCCCACTTACATTGTTGTTTGAAGCCAAAATAATTATTTCAGTATGGGTAAAGGTGACACTGTTGGGAAAGCAGCTATATATTTCCCACTGCACCAAAGCTATGTAAGCATGTTTTGTGACCATATTCGTTCCTGTGGCTGGGATGCATATAATGCACTTGGGCTTATTGCAGGCACAAACTAACTTAGACGACTACACTGCAGATCACAGATAATTGTGTGCTAATAACAGATAGCTCTGTGAAAATAGAGACAGGAAAAGGATGGCAGCTTTGGCTGGAGAGTATCCATGACTGTCTGTATAAAGTGTTTATGTAACTCAGCTAGCCACCTCTCGCCTGAAATGTTAACTGCCTGTATGTCAAGGGCAGCTGTGTGCTACTCAGTCCAGCAGCTTCTTCCTCTTGGATCTGGGCCCCCTTCACACCTCCGGATCTCAAGCATTGGCAGATGTGAATGTAACTCTATGTGCTGGGAAACATTATTTCATACTGAAAGTGAAGTAATGCAATGAGATAATGGCCTAGTGACAATGGAAACAGATACTTCAGTGCACATCTTATGAGATGTATGAGCTATGAAATAACAATAAAGAGGTGGGCTTACAGCATGAAAAATGGCTGAATTGGTGTTCAATGTAACATTTAGTGCAATGTTACTGGGCACTGGAAGAGGTGACTTTACTTTTTCAGGGATATTAGATCAAGGATTGTGCCTACTGGGTCATTTCATTGTCCCTTGGGACTTTGAGGAAATTTATCTGCAGACCATAACAGAAACTAATGGAGTTATTTTGAATGGCTTCTCCTCAGATGAAATCCTGTGATCCATTGTAGCTGGCTTCTTGGAAGGAGGTGGCATTGTGTGTTTGCTTGCTCTCAACCTGCTCCTTTCTTATTTCAACACTGTTTTCTTAAGACAGGTAACTGCCTTGTTGAGACCTTTCTCTGTGCTTTTCTATCCATAGCCTGTAGGCTATGGAAAGGCACTGCCTGCAGTTTTGTGCACACATTTAAGTTTACCAGGAGAAATATCTAGTTCTGTACCTTCAATCACTTTCAATGCTTCTCCTTTTATCTTCTGTAATAGCTTGCATGTTAAAAGTGAATTTTTAATTAAATTGTTTACATCTTGTATATGCACAATACATTCACTTTGAGGGCATTTTTATTATGGTAGGAGGATAGTGATTATGTAATAAGTCTTGAGAATAATTAAAACCTGTGTTAACTTGTGTATGTTTTCAGTAGTGATTGAACTTTGTGTTGAGTCTGTGCTGGGTCCAAGATCAGATCTTAATCTAAGTAGGAAGGAAGGAGTGATGAGGGAAGGAAGAGCTGGTTGTAGGTACCTCTAAGTTCTTAGCAGTTTAAGATAAACCCCACCTATCACGTTTTGTTCAGACAGCTTTGGTTTACACTGCAGGGAGAAAAAGCAGTGTAACCTGAGAATGCTTTAACTGCAGGGTAATGTGACAGGGCAAAGATTTAAATTAAGTAGGAATTTCTGGCAGAGAATGTGATAAATTGTTTCTCTTATTTTAAGGGGTAGTAATACCTTTCAGAATGCCTGGTTTTGATGTGAAACTTTGACTTTCTGCACTAAATAGTAATTAAAGTTTTTTTATTGATCTGTTTTCTACAATCTAGTTTTGGAAAGGCAGGGGAGACTGGGTCTTCCTAGTCTCTTCATACCAAAGGTAAAGGTAATTCATAATTTTTGAGCATCTGAAGACCTGAACAGATGTTAGAAAATGGACTTGCTGAACCTGTGGAATTGTAAATAACTACACCTAATTGCCTAACACATTGTAAACAAGTGCTTTGCATTTATTATGGTATACTAGATTGAAAGATGAATAAGAAAGGGGCTTGATTCAAGGACAATGGCCAGAGTCCTGTTGCATGGAATACTTTGGAAAAGTATTAATTTGTCTGTCTTTGAAAAGTGTACAGTTTTACATTGGCTTGTAGTAGATGAATTGACTCTGCCAGGGACAGCAGGCGAATGAGCACTAGTTGCATTAAGCTTTGCCAAGGATTGTGTGACGTCCTGCTCATACCCAAGTCAAGCTGAGGCACGTAACAGTGTTTTGAAATGGATAGTAGGTCTGAAGATGTCCCTACCATTAAACCAAACTCAAGAACTACACTGGAGGTTAAATGCTAGTTCAGTCTGGAGGAGTGTATTTGGTCTCTGGATGAGATCCATTTGGGTTAAACTGGTAAATCGAGTAAAAGCTGATCTAATTAAACCCCCTTAATTAAATGTCAGAGCACCTGCACCTCTTTGTCTTAGGTGAAGCAAGTTTTCTGTATTTCCTAAAGTTCATGTTGGTGAATATACTAGGCTAGCCTTCACCAAAAAAAAAAGTTGGGTATGAACAATGGGGGGAAAGCTGAGAGGGACAGACACATTTCTTTTCAGGTTGCCAGGATTTTCCAAGAATGACCGTAAACTGTTTTCTTACAGGTTGTGTCAAATGCTGCTGGACAGGGGGTTGCCATCACTGGGAACAATACTTTCAACAACTGGAATTGGCCTAATGCTGTGATCTTTGCTGCTACTGTGATCACTACCATTGGTAAGTATGTATGATGTCAACTTTCCTAACTGTAGTTTTCTAGTGCTCTTGTATGTTTGTACTCTTCTGTAGAAGTGTCAGACTAGCCCCCGAATGAAGTCCCCATGGCTGGAGTTGCTTAGAGTACATGTTCATCTGCAGATGAACAGCTGAAAGTCTTACTGTTAAATCATATGGAGTGTTGTGTTGTTCTTTATTATTTGAAACTCATAATACTCTGCTTCTAGTTTACTTACAACAAAAAGTTGAAGTCGGGAACACACCTAGTTAAGAAAGCCCTGGCAAAAACAGCCTGCTGATTTTTAGAGCCTGAGTTTGTAATGCTCTGTTGAGTTCTGTGACCAATGAAGAACTAAATTCTGTTGAAATGCCTTGCTATTTCACAACCCATCTTGCGCTTAACTCAAACTCTCACCCTGGAAAGGTACTGGGTCACAAATTAAATGCATATAGTGGATCTCTCACATTCAGGATAAATTGATTGAATCAAATTTTAAAGAATAAAGTTTTTAATAGTGTTACTTAAGGTTGGGGAATCCTATTAGAAGAAGGTTTAAGATGAGCTTTATTTCATGTTTATCTCTCCAATCAAAAAATGCACAAAATCTGTGGAAAAATTAAAATGCAAATGCTCTTCATTTGCATTAATGGAATACACATTTGCTAGAGTACAGTTAGGAGGCATCCAGACTCAGATCAGCTGGAGTAGACTAAAGCTTTTACAAACGGTGAAGTGAGGAATATTTGATACAGCAGAAGACCACACAATGTTGTTTTGTCCATAGGTAGAACTGCCTTGAATTCTCCGCAACACAAACGGACTGTGCACATACTTATCTCTTCTAGGTTACGGAAATGTTTCTCCAAAGACACCCTCTGGGCGTCTCTTCTGCATATTTTATGGGCTCTTTGGAGTTCCTCTCTGCTTGACATGGATCAGTGCTCTGGGGAAGTTCTTTGGAGGACGTGCCAAGAGGCTGGGCCAGTTTCTGACGAAAAGAGGAGTAAGCCTGGTAAGGGCCTTGCTTGTTTACACTCATGCTGTGTGTTTTGGATGTGTAAATTAAGCTTACACTTCATAACTCACCTGCTGATCTTGGTAGTAAATGAACACTTGCACAAATACAAATTTTGCCCAATGGTGTTGCACAGAAATAACTGAGATGGGGCACTGAGAGGAGGATTTGGTCTGATAGTCTGATGTGGTAGTTCTGCAAGAAATTTTAGCAAAATGAGATCTTGTCAAAATCTTTGATACTAACTATAGATCTTGTAGCTTCAATGGAGACTTATGTCTCACATTAGAAATGTATAGGACAAATGTAGCTGAGGCTCCATTTCTCAGGCATTTCATGCAAGTTCCTCTGGCACAGAAATAAGCTGTCCTGCTTCATTCCTACCTCCTCCTAGCCTGAGTACTTCCTCCTGGCAGTGAACCAATTGGAAGTGTTTTGTTCTGAGGTACTGGCTTGTGGCTTTTTTGTTTGTGGCTTTTCATTACCTTTTTTTAGTGGTGAAGTTTGGTTTTTTGGGTTATGGGGTTTTGTTTGGGGTTTTGGGGGGGGGCTTTTAGTGTTTGCCTCGCTCCATTTCCCCCAAGTGAGTTCTGTCTCAGCTCTAACTGTGCTAAGATAGGAAGCAATGCAGGGCCGCAGTGCCTGGAAGACAGTAGGACTGGTTTCAGAAAGGGAAGAAGAACTTTCTTTATCGGCGCCTGAGAAGAAACTACAGAAAATTGTGATGGAATACATGTGTGCGTGCAGCTTTGTGCAGAGTTTGTGTGGGTGGCAACAGGTAGGAGGCATAAAATAGGAAAGAAGCATCTTAAACTCTTCTGATCCTCTACGCTCAAATGAGAATTAAAGGAAAATCAGAGATGCTGGTTGCTTTTTAGACTAGAGTACTATGTTTTCTAGCACATCCTATTTATAAAATAACAGGAGCTCCTTTAATTTTTTTTTTTAAAGAGCTTTGAGAGAAAACTGGGGACATATTCCTATTTGAGCAAGTAGTTGCAAGAGTAGTGAGTCCTGGATAAAGAAAACTAAAATAGTTGTGTTTACTTTAATCAGTGACTTTTAGGTATGGCTGTTAAACCGTTAGCACAAAACTCTGGAATGTCTGATCCTGTTAGATGATGCTTCCATGGATGGGAAAAGAAAATTTGCGGATATTTCCCTGACTTTAATTCTTTTTTTCCTTTACAGAGGAAAGCACAAATTACCTGCACAGCTATTTTCATTGTTTGGGGTGTCTTGGTCCATCTGGTTATTCCTCCCTTTGTCTTTATGGTGACTGAAGGATGGGATTACATCGAAGGCCTCTATTTCTCATTCATCACCATCACCACCATAGGATTTGGAGATTTTGTTGCTGGTCAGTAATTGCATTTTATGTACTAGTGTGGCTATTCTGTTTCCAAACTCTTAACTTAAAAAGGTGTTTCTTAAGTTTTGCTGCATAGAAGATTGAATTAAAGCTGAGTAGTGATCCAATGGAGTGACTCTTTAATCTTAGTTTAAATGCCCAAGACCTTGAAAAGGGGCAAAGTCTGAAGCTAACTTCTGGAGTTCAATACTCTTTTAGGTGCCTCAGACCTATTTCAGGCAAGGAGTTTTCCTAACCACCATGACAATTAAGCACCTGTGAATGGGATCCTGTATCCTAAGCAGAATGCTTAAGCACTGGACAGTGCTCTCTGCAGCTGTCAGGAAATAGTCCACAGGAAATGCTGAGCATACTAACATCTCCCTCCTAAATCTTGTCTTTCTCTAAAATCCACTGTGTTGTTTAGGGCTTTGGCAATGGTTGCAGTAAGTGAAGTTTTGAACCGTTTTCTCAGGGAAAGTACTTATATCCATGCCTCAATAGCAAGAAGGCCTGTAATTATCAAACAGGGAGAAAGTTCACTATCATAGCTTGCAAGGAGAAGATAAATGTGCTGCCACTTATGTTGTCGTCCAGTAGTCAGAATACATCAAGCCAAGAAGGGGAAGACCTGGGATTGGCTTTTTCTTTCAATAGCATTTCAGATCCCCATTTAACCTCCTCTTGGAGCAGTGCTCAAATAACCAGGCTCTGTTAGTGCAGTAAATCTCAGTGTTGTAACTTCAAAGATTTATCCGCTGCAAGTCCTCTTTCAGTAGTATTCTTGGTTTTTAATTTTTGCAGGTGTAAATCCAGAGGCAAACTACCATGCCCTTTACAGATATTTTGTGGAGTTATGGATCTACCTGGGACTAGCTTGGCTTTCACTCTTTGTTAACTGGAAGGTCAGTATGTTTGTGGAAGTTCACAAAGCAATAAAGAAACGGAGGAAAAAAAGAAAAGAGTCATTTGACAGCCATCCTCGGTCTAAAAAACCCCTTCAAATGGGTACATCAAAGGATGTCAACATTTTCAGCTTCCTTTCAAAGAAGGAAGAAACATACAACGATCTTATTAAGCAAATTGGAAAGAAAGCCCTGAAGACAAACAATGACAAAATGATTAAAGTAGAAAATGCCAAGCAAAATATGCAGAATGCTAGTATAGATGCCCAGGTGATTTACACAAAGGCAGAAGCGTTTGAATACGACGAGACTTCCCTGGACATGGAAAATGGTCGCGTACTGAGACCCCTGCATGATAAACGCATTGGAGACAGTCCTCTAGAAGGAACCATTTTTGTAAACCAGCTAGACAGGATTAGTGAAGAAGAAGGTGAAGCATGGGATTCCAGAGACTATCGACCCTTAATATTTGAGAATGCTAATATAACATTTGTAAATGAAGATGACGACGAAGAGGAAGACATGTCAGATGACGAGGAAACGTCAAAATCCTCCATGGATGATAATCTTGCAGAGGAATCTGAAACCACAAAAAAACTGGTGAAATTCCCATCCTCTGATGAATCTACCTTTACCAATAACGAGCTGGAACTTTCTGTGCCTTACGAACAACTGATGAATGAATATAATACAGTAAGCAACGTGAAGGCTGCAACGTGAAGCACGTTTGGCAATGGTTTTCTGAAAGTGGTCGGTGCATATTGAATGAATTAACAGAGCAAGGAGAAAAGCATGTTCTTTGCAGCTTTTCCTGTCTCTTTGAAAACAGAAGTCCCAAACTAATAAACTCCAGTGTCCTTTTCCCATAAGAAGTTGGTTTCTGAGCCCATCAGCTTTGCTTATCTGAAAAACTTGCAAAATAACAGTTGGATTTGGAGTCTTGCTCCTTCTTGGGGTTTTATAGTTCTTCAACAAAGTAGAAAAGACTAGTTCATACACTGGACCTGCTCTGCGTTGATGCATTTCATTGAGGAATTAGTTTGGGAGTGTCACTATTGCAGACTGCTTCTGCCATCAGATGCGTTCGGTTACTCCATTATCCTTTCACCTCTGAAAACATGGATTTGAATCCTGCTTTGACCACAAATGAAAGCAAGTGGGTTGCTTTTTATGTTGCCCATTGTTAAATTGTTACCACAAAGAAGTGGTGCAACCATTAGTTGTGAGAAACTTAAGATCGAATACCAGAACACACAGATCTGAGCTAATGTGCACTGGCAGACTGAGAAGTGAATTGTAATTCCATAAGTGAAATGCTAAAATTCAAAAGGAATGGATGGAGATAGAGCCCTCAAACAAGAAAAACAATCATCTGGGATGAAGCTTACCAATTCGGCTGCTAAACTGTGCTTCAGCCCCAGAACTCTTCTACTGATTGGAAGATATATTGATCAAAGCATGTATGAGTATAAGCAGGATGCAATGAACTTTTTTAATGATGAAAGTGTCCTTCCACTGTTGATTTCCTAGAGGAAATACTTGAATGAACCTTATACAGTATCTTTGTACAGGTGAAGTTTTATTGACACTGTTCTCCTGAGGAAAAAAACACCTTGAGGGGAGGCACAGGCATTCTCCAAATGCCCTAATGCCTGTCAGAAGGGACTTGTAGCACTGCTGCTGATCTGTACAGTGTGTTAGTCAGTATTGTTTGATGTTCCACTTTGCCTTGGTACTTCAGAGTAGACTTGAATGAGATGATTTTTTGGAACAGTTGTTTATTCATTTTGTTTTAAAGTTTGACCTTTTGTGCGTATATAATGGTTATTCTATCCCACTTTCGAGAAGGCTGGGCAATGTCAAATCTTGGGCAAACACATCTGATAAAGTGACCTAAGGCCATAAGACACTTCTTTAAAAGGAACTTTGTCTGTAAGCTCCTGAAAATATTACCTCTTGGCTTTGGAGGTGGGCTTCTCATTGAGAAGGAAGTATGTGTCTTCATAAAATTTCTGCCCAAGTGGTTTTGGCTACAAAGAAAATTACACCACAGGGTTATTTTCCTTTGTTTTCCCATATCTACATGTTAACCCAAACAACTCTTTCAAATGCGGCTTTTGATTACAAGTTAGCAAAAGGTAGCTGATGTAAGGTAGGTCACATATGTTTGGAACAGAAAATAGTCAAGGCCTTAAAATGTCAGGTTCTGTTCTGTTTAGTTTTACAGTATTTAAGTCATTCCAGTACATCTGAAAGTTTCCAGAGTTCAGTGAACAGTTAAAAGTTGTCTCATTCCTGGTTTTGTTGTAATGCTGGCACTCACTAACTCTGTAAGAAGACCTTATGGAATCTTGCAATGCTAATCTTGAATTGCTAGCTCTTTCTAGTAACTGCAAATGTGGGCTGCAGCTTCAGTTGCTAGCCTCCTCCACAGAAGGAGGACATATGGGAAACTGGCACTCTGGTTTGATAGCTTATTGATGGGAAGTTTTGAAGTCATGTACTGTGAAACGAGAGACTGTCTTTACTGGTCTTTATTCAAAATTTTCCAGATTTATGACATTTTTGTCAAATAGAAAGTGATTAAAAGGCTAGGATGCTGGCAGAAGTGTGGAATTGACATCACTGGGTTCAGCAATTAACCTGTATTTTATCAAAATACCGCTGAAGAGAGATTATCATTTGAAATCAAATTTCATTGCATTACTGCTATTTGAAGCAGAGGTGGCTGGGTGAATTTGACTTGCATCAAGCAGGAAAGAGTCTCCCTCTCAAGAAGATTCCTATTTACTTCTATACTCCTATCATTTTTCAAATTACTCCAAACCTTTCAAGTATTTCCATGTAGCTGAAGGGTTGTGGTTGACAGCTATACTTTGTAACTGTAAGAAATGGTAGGTAAGACTACGTGTGATACACAGGGGTTCTTGTGTAGCAAGTCTAGCCTTCTCTTGGTTTTTTTTCTCTTTTTACATTTTAAAAAGTGCACATTATTGTAAAAGAAAATGAGAAATCACTCCATACGGCTTTTGTTGTGTTCCAACTTTGTCTTCCGCTACTGATGTGAAGGTTAAAGTTTTAGTGACAGTTAGAAAGCTACAGGACAGTGTGGAGAGAGAAAGCTTGCTGAAAGTGCACGAAGTGGAAAAGCATACTTCAATTTTCATTTTCAAAAAGGAAAAATTCTCCATAATACAGAACTAATACAACCCAAACACTTGGCTGGGCTGCTTTCAGTCAGAGGGGACGTTGCACGCTGGAACCCAGACTCTCCATTCTCCATAGCAAAGTGCACTTGTACGCTGGAGCTGAGAATGACTGGGGATCTGTTTCATATTAGCAAGTTAGATGTGGTAGATGTGGCTCTCTGGCCTTTCCCAGTGTAGGCAGCATAGACTTAACTCTGCATAATGAGTATCATGGGATTTCAAGTAATAGTTTAAATTTATTGAAACAAAGTATAATATTCCTGCTCTTTTGGGAAACATGATCACACCTCACAAAACTGTTCTCAAGACATCCCACCATGTGCCTTAATGTAATCTTAACACTGGGAAAAAAAATTCTTCTTTACAGGGGGGCCAACACAATTGGCCTCGTTAAGCCCTACTTGTTTTCAGTGCTTTGGAGGGGTTTAGTTGGCACATAACTTTCATACTGGCACTCTCCAAAGAGTTGAACTATTTCCCAGAGCTTTTAAAATTATGGTGCCATCTTGGAACTGCCTAAGTGCTAAGCAAGACAGCTTTTTGCCTGTCTGTCTTCCACGTCTTAAGAAAAGCAGCTGCTTGGGGGGAGATCTAAATTAATACCTTTCTCTCTTCAGATTTACACATAATGAGTCAGAGGGGTGTCCAGGCTGTATATTGAGCTATTCAGCCCCAAAAGTGCCTCTGAGTAAATTCTCCAGTGCTACTTGATAAGGTCTCGTAGTTATTTCAATTATCTGGTCAATCTAGAAACATTTCTTTGGCTACCGTGTAAGATTTCATTTGGCTAGCTGATACTGTTAACAGGTCTCTTAATGCCATGGAAATTGGTTTTATAGGTGAGACAGATCTCTTCCTAGGAAGAGAAAAAATGAGATTTTAATTTTTTTTTTTAAATGAAAAAAAAAAAAAAAAGCTGCTTGCAAGCATATAGGAGGAAGGAATGGAAGTGGAAACTTCTTTCTAGCTATTGCCTACAAGTAGATTGTATTTACAGTCACATCATGTGAAGCACAATATAAACTTCATCATTTTTGCCAAGACGAGCCAGTACTTTAAAAAACTTTTCAAAAACCAGAAAAGCCTGAAATGTGACAACAAAAGTCTGTTTCTACAAAAGCCCTTTTATAGTGCTATAGACGATGTGATCCCATCCTTCATGACATCGTGGTGACACTTCTTGGATTTATCTTGTGCTCGAGTGAAGTCTCTTTTTACCAAAAGGGCATCATTGTCAGATCCATCTCTCACAGCAAGTGGTCTTAACACATCTGATACACTGGTACAAAATCAGAGGAAATACAGTAAGTGGTGTGTTAAATGTTTGTGACCCCCATTGCTGGCAATGGACGTCGCAAAACACGCAGAAATAAAAGCAGAGACTGATAAGAGTTTATCAGTTGCACAGTTGTATATGTTGAGATTTATTTTGGGTTGTTTTTTTCCCCTCCAGTTGATCTGAGAGACTGTGTGTAGAGACAGACAAGTGTCACTGAGAAGAGCAAAAAGCAATATAAAAGTTTGTTGGCCTTAAACAAAAAAACCAAACAAAACAACAAAACACCACCCCCAAACTCTGTTGTAGTTGTGTTGGTGTTGTGCCTCACAGGACTCATTCCATTGGTGATAGATTTGCTTTTTAAAAAAACTTAACTTGTCTTTCATATGGCTTTTGACGTTTGTATAGTTCTGAGTCTTATCACTCCATAATATGCCTGTCTGTCTGTTCTTTGTTGCTGATCGTCACTGGAATCACACTGTATGTAAATATTTGCTAAGTCTTTGTAAAATGTAATTTATTTTAATATTTTGCAATAAAAATTTTACAATTTATCTTCTCTGTCAAGCGAGAAATTACTTGTGTTAGTTTGGCCTGCATCAAGAGTAGTGTGGCCAGCAGGAGCAGGGAAATCATTGAGCCCCTGTATTCCACACTGCTTAGGCCACACCTTGAGTACTGTGTCCAGTTCTGGGCCCCTCAGTTTAAGAAGGACATTGAGACTCTTGAATGTGTCCAGAGAAGGGCAACGAGCTGGGGAGTCATTTGCCATTGGAATGGGCTGCCCAGGGAGGTGGTGGAGTCACCACCTTGTGAGGTGGTGGAGGTCCTTGGAGGTCTTGAAGAGGGGATTGGACAAGGCATTTGGTGCCGTGGTTTAGTCATGAGGTCTGTGGTGAAAGGTTGGACTTGATGATCTTTGAGGTCACCTCCAACTCCCTCCACTTAAAATCACAGAATCACTGAATGTGGAAAATACCTTTAAGATCATTAAGTCCAACCATGGTCTCTCTCTGCTGAGTCTGGTGATAAACCATGCCCCTTAGCACCACATCTAAGAGTCTTTTAAGCACTTCCAGACATGGTGATTCAGCCACCTCCCTGGAGACCCTATTCCAGTGTTTGATAGCCCTTTCAGTGAAGAAGTTTCTTCAAATTGCTGGTGTAATCTTCACCTGGTGCAGATTGAAGCTATTTCCTCTCAATGTGTCCCTTCTCACTAGGGAGAAGAGAGCAGCACCCACTTCATTACAACCTCCTTTCAGAGCAGTGAGCCTCTTTTTTCCCAAACTAAGTAACTCCAATTCCCTCCTCTTAAGACCTGTTGCACAGGATCTTGTAATGCATCTCACAGATGAGACTGGTTCTGGTCCAAAGAGCTTGAAGATAAGGAACCAACAAAGCAAGTTGTTTTATGCAAGCAGAAGCCTGTACTTGTATGGGGTATTGATGACTTCAGTTCAGCAGCATCTGGTTTTCAAATAGATACATCATACCAAAATATTCAATAAGGATTTTGGACAGCTGTTGAAAGATAAACAAAACTTGATTCTGGAGGCTTTATTTTTTTTCAAGGGGACTTTTTAAAGAAGATGCACTGAAACAAGAAGTGTTAGAACTGATTCATACCCCAAGAAGGCCATTTGGCATCCTGGCCTGCATCAGGAACAGTGTGGCCAGCAGGAGCAGGGAGGTCATTGTGCCCCCCCCTGTACTCAGCACTGGTTAGGCCACACCTTGAGTCCTGGGTCCAGTTCTAGGCCCCTCAGTTTAGGAAAGATGTTGAGTTGCTGGAAGGTGTCCAGAGAAGGGCAACAAAGCTGGGGAGGGGTTTGGAACACAGACCTTTGAGGACAGGCTGAGGGAGCTTAGTCTGAGGGTTGCTTAGTCTGGGGAAGAGGAGGCTCAGGGGAGACCTTATTGCTCTCTGCAACTACCTGAAGGGAGGTTGTAGCCAGGTGGGGGTTGGTCTCTTCTCCCAGGCAACCAGCAGCAGAACAAGAGGACACAGTCTCAAGCTGCACCAGGGGAGGTTTAGGCTGGATGTTAGGAAGAAGTTCTTTGCAGAAAGAGTGATTGGCCATTGGAATGTGCTGCCCAGGGAGTTGGTGGAGTCACCATCACTGGAGGTGTTAGGAAGGGACTGGATAGGGTGCTTGGTGCCATGGTTTAGTTGATTAGATGGTGCTGGATGATAGGTTGGGCTTGATGATCTCAAAGGTATTTTCCAACCTGGTTTATTCTATTGATGACTGCTTTCTGAATATTAAAGTATCTGAGCAGCTGTTTATGAATTTCCACAAGATTTCTATCAGCAATGCTCACTGTTTTGCAGGCTAGAAATATTTACAGTACTTTAAGTCCACAAATTTCCTTAAAACATCTTGGAAGATAGATAAGGAACTACCTTAATAGGTAGGAAAATATGTCTTGGTGATACCCACGATGGAGATGGAGCTACCTGCAGAAAGTGGGGTAACCTCAGCCTGAGGGTGAAGAGACTAAACCTTATCTCTTAAGGCAACTGAGTGAAATTGCTGGGGAGATGCATAAGCACGGAAGAGAAGAGCGGATGCTATCATGATATGAGTAAGGGTTGCTGATCTCTGCATTTTTTTCCAGCCCTGATACAGAGGAGCAGGAACTGCCTAATGGGTGACTGATACTAAAAAGTAGCCAGAGGGCAGTGAGGGTCCCTCATGAAGCTGAAGGGAGGACATAACACAAGTACCTGATAACATTTCTGCCACCTCCCAGCAGGTTGGAGCCCACAGACTGTTCTTCACCTTCTGATCTCAGTATTTTAGTAGAACATTAGTAATTTATAGGGGGTAGGGTAAGGAGAAGTAGGAAAACAGGACAAACCTGTACCTGTTAAGAGCCTGTTATTATGGTCCATGCCTGAGTGCAGGCTCTTTTGAACACAATAGCTTACTAGATAAAATCTGAGACCAGCTGACACAAATCTTTTCACAGAACACTTGTCATAGTTCTTTACATTGTAAAATGCATGGCATCACCTGATACCAGCAACCCGCAGCTCATGGGAATAGATAACTCAAACTTTGAATTCTGGGAGAGGAAGACAAACATCGCAGGTAGAGAGTTTCTGTTCAGGAATGTTTTACACAGGCAAATGCTGCTTAACTCCTTTCAGGGCAGTTTTCTGTAACTGGACTTAAGTTCTGGAGAACCCATAAAATCCCTCTTTCAATCCTTATGCAAGGACCTGTGGGGAGGTCAGGAAGATCTGTTGCCCTATAGTTTGAGCAGAGGAAACCTTCTCTTTTAAAAGTCATTACTTTGTGTGTTTCAGCAAGGGTTGGGTGGATTTGGTTGGATTTTTTTGAGCTTTGTGTTTTTGAAATATCTTTTAGCCTCAACTTCCTCATGGTAAGACAACTAGCAGCACCCATTAGATTTTGGCTTCTTTTTGTTCCAGAAAGCCATCTGACAACTCCCCTGTCCCACTTGCAGACTGGGCCTCTTCCATGTATCCTGCCTGGTTTCACAGCATGATTGTGGGCTGTGGTTTTATTTCAACTCTATGCCCGAGGAAGGAGGGGAAGTGATGTGTGGGTGGGGAAGTAGCCCTGCCAGGGGCCATGCATTTCACTGAGTAAACCCATGGCAGTACTTTTCCTTGGCAGTCTCTTAGCTCTCTGCTCAAATGTGTCCATCATCTACAGCTCTTGTGCAGCCTAAGAGTCTTAACAAAGGATTGCTTTTCGCTTTCGTGTTGGCAGATAACTTCTGTGATGAAGCTAACATGACTCCTGCTGACTGAAGGCCTGTGGGCAAGGTCTCAGGGAAAAGGGATTCACTGTTGACTGATTTCCATTCCCGCTTCCAGGAAAACCAGACCCACAAGGGGGTGGCTTATTGCAGGGTTATGTTTTGTGGAAGTACAGGTAGGTATCCAAGCAGGTGTTCTGTGTCTTGCAATGAAAACAAATTCAAGCAGGGGTTATCTTGGACTATGCAGACACCCAAGCACAGGGAGTGGTACCGCACCTGATAGGAGCACAGACATACAAAACAAAGATTAGCTGTCTGACCAAATACTTTTTTTTTTTTTCCACATCAGAAAGGCTTATCTGGAAAGGGGGAGTTGAGGTGGACTGGAGGCATTACCCCTCAAAAAGGCATGATGAAAACCAGGTAACACTGTAGAGTTGGGAGAGCTGCCTTTGACGGCCAAGTTTCCAAGTACAGTCCATAGCCAGAATTCCTTCTGACTCAAAAAAAAAAAGAAGCAGCATGATAAATATATTGACATATGAGAAATTTCTGCTGGTAATACTTTAATAATCAGTTTTACAAGTTGAACTGAAAAAACTGTGAACAAAAGACTTTTAGTTTTCTATTTTTAGAGTATTTTTAAATGGAGTTTCAGAAGTCACATCCCTATATTCACTCCTTGCTGCTCATAAGAGTAGAAGAGTGATGGTGAAAACTCAGTCTTCACATTTTGATGAGTATGTTGTTCTCTACACAGAGGAATTAGCAGAAAACACTGTCTCCTTTTCTCCTTACAGAATCACCAAGGTTGGGAGAGACCTCAAAGATCATCAAGTCCAACCTGTCACCACAGACCTCATGACTAAACCATACCAAGTGCCACATCCAATCCCCTCTTGAACACCTCCAGGGATGGTGACTCCACCACCTCCCTGGTCAGTCCATTCCAATGGCTAACAACTCCCTCTGTGAAGAACTTTCTCTTCACCTCCAGCCTAAACTTACCCTGGTGCAGCTTGAGGCTGTGTCCTCTTGTTCTGGTGCTGGTTGCCTGGGAGAAGTGAACAACCCCCACCTGGCTACAACCACTCTTCAGATAGTTGTAGACAGCAATAAAGGTCTCCCCTGAGCCTCCTCTTCTCCAGGCTAAATGACCCCAGCTCCCTCAGCCTGTCCTCATAGGGCTTGTGCTCCAGGCCTCTCCCCAGCCTCATTGCCATTCTCTGGACATGTTCAAGTGTCTCAATGTCCTTCTTAAACTGAGGGGCCCAGAACTGAACACAGTACTCAAGGTGTGGCCTAAGCAGTGTGGAATACAGGGGCCCACACTATTCTTGATGCATGCCAGGATGCCATTGGCCTTTTTGGCCAAGGTGAAGCTGCAAAAGAAAGCAGAACAAAGGACCTGAAAATATGAATTCTGCAATTGGAGTAAGGAGGTCAAAACACAAAATATCTGCAGTAAAAGTTAACATTTTTTTCCATAGGTGTTCTTCAAAAATTTCCCTGCCAACTTTTAATGAAGCACTTTTGGATCCTTCCCTAAATATGCCTAACAAAAGTACTTGTGTGTTTAAACTAGATCTATGTGTTATTTATTCAGGAAAAAAAACCCAACACAAGTACTTTGACACACTTTAAACCTCATGTGAATTTGAAAGTAGTGTATGGCACCATGATAGGCCTTTTAATTTTAAGGAGAATAAATACACTCTGTATGAATGACCAGAACCCCACACCAAGAGCAAAAAGACTGCTCAAGGCCTGTCCCAAGCTTTGCCCTCTTCTGTGGAGTTATGTCTCTGGGCACTTGTAGATCACATTTTTGTTGATCAAATTTCTGGGTCTATATGGATGTATCTGTAATTCCTAATGCTGAGAAGATCAGAGAGAAAAAAATCCTCTTCTGTGCTCATTTGTGGGTTGAGCCCTACCAGTACCAATCAAAATACACTGGGCACAGAGGAGCACTCATTCCTATGAACAACTCTTAATTTCTGGGCAGAACTGCAAAATATGTGCATACAAATGTGAAGGCACAAGATCCTGAAGCTAGATTCATCAAGCTTCATCTCAGAGTCAAAGAATGTCAGAGGTTGGAAGGGATCTCTGGAGATTGTCAAGTACAACCCCGTTGCCAAAGCAGGATCACACTGGGCGGGCCACACAGCAACATGTCCAGGCAGGTTTTGAAACTCTCCAGGAAAGGAGACACCACAACCATTCCGGGTAGCCTGTTTCCTCGTAGGAAACAAGTTCTTAGTCATGCTGAGGTGGGACCTCCTGGGCTCCAGCTTGTGTCTATTGCCCTTGCTCCATCATGGAGCACCACTGCAAAGAATAGAGTAGAGTAGAGTAGAGTAGAGTAGAGTAGAGTAGAGTAGAGTAGAGTAGAATAGAATAGAATAGAATAGAATAGAATAGAATAGAATAGAATAGACCTTTGAGTTCATCAAGTCCAACACCATCTAATCAACTAAACCATGGCACCAAGCATCCCATCCAGTCTCTTCTGTGCTGTTCTTCTATGGCAGCCTTCATATTTGACACTTACAAGTTGTATGTTGGCAGTTAGTGAAAGGTAAAGGAAGAAATCAAAACTTGAGACACAGACATCTTCCTTTGATACTTTCTATTCCTCTCAGCCTAGGACTTTTGCCAAGTCCATCTCTGACACAGCTGGAAAGGAAGGAAAAACAGTAAGTTAATTGGTCTGCTTTTTAATTGCTGATTGGAATGGGAAATTAATACAAGAACGAGATGCCTTGGACATCTGTGGGGGACACTGCCCTCTTTGGCTGGTTTTGTGGCTGTCAGTTTTTAATAAATGATGGAAAACAGATGACTTAAAGTGAGAAAAGCTTGCAAGTGGGCCAACGTGCATGGCAGGGAGAAAGCCCAGTTTTACAATTTATTCTGTGCTGCAGTTTTTTAGAATAGAATAGAATAGAATAGAATAGAATAGAATAGAACAGAACAGAACAGAACAGACCAGGTTGGAAGAGACCTTCAAGATCATCGTGTCCAACCTATCATCCAACACCACCTAATCAACTAAACCATGCAACCAAGCACCCCATCAAGTCTCCTCCTGAACACCTCCAATGATGGTGACTCCACCACCTCACCTTTTCAGAAAGTGAAGCTCCTTAATCTATAATATCAGACTGGACGCTGTACAACATTGGACAGATGAAGGTAAGATGGTAACACAAATGTATTAACTTTAACCTTCAAATTCTTTGTAGTTCTGTAGTGCAAGTTCTCTATCCTTTACAGCCATTTTTATTGCAGAGAGAGCCCTCATTCTGATAACCCCAGCATGTCACTTCAGCAAAGTTAAACGGATGTGGTGTTGAATTGAGAACAACATTTTTAGTTCAAGAAACATAATTTGTATCAAGTACATAAAGAAATCAGAGATTCAAAGCTATAGTAGCTGAGAGATCTGTTAATTTGGGGCACTTGGTGATAAGGTTTAGTTGATTAGATGGTGTTGGATGATAGGTTGGACTTGATGATCTTGAAGGTCTCTTTCAACCTGGTCTGGTCTGGTCTGGTCTGGTCTATTCTATTCTATTCTATTCTATTCTATTCTATTCTATTCCATTCCATTCCATTCCATTCCATTCTGATTTGTAGGGAGATTTGCTCTAAAACACTAGGAAACAAGTTTTCTAGCAAGTAATTTCAAGCAGTTTTCTGAAGATGTGTGGCCAAGTGATATTGACTTCTCTAAGGGAGTTTAATTCTGTGATGCTTATCAGTACATGAAAACGTAGAATTTTATGGGACCATAATAGCTGAAAGCTGCAAAACTTGCAGGTTAGAACTGGCAGCCTGTTAAAATACATAGGCTTAAGACAGACTTCTTCAAGAGAATGCAAGAAAAATGAAAAATAAGGTTAAAAATAATGGATGTTCTAACTGGCTTTTATTTAACACTTCCTAACCCCATCTACTGCTGTGCCTTTGAATGCTGTTTGATTTTGGAAGTGCTTGGGATAAACTTAGCTTCCTCAGGCACAGAGAGGGAGGAAAAGGCTTTAGAGTTATCACAATTTATTTACTGTAAAACAACCATTCTTTTAAAAAAAATAGCCACAAGATTTAGGATGGGGAGAGAGGTGACTGGTTTCAAAGACTATTCTATTTAGACCTGTACTGTAATGACCCAAATAATTTTTCACAGAAAGATGCCTCTCTGTTCTGGCTCCCACCACTTTTCTCATTACTCATATGTCTTGATTTTGCCTTTCCTTTGCTGCATTGCATCTGTTCTTGTGGCCCCCAAGGAACATCATGACTGCTGGCAGGCAGGACACAGTGGTCACTTAGCATTTTAGGCTCACTGTCAGAAGATAGATTCGGCTTCTCTCTAGTTCTAGTCTGAAATGCTTCAGCTAGAGGTGACAGAGATTGAACAACTAAGGCACCCAGCTGAGTTGTCATGGATTCCTTCAGTGAAAAAGTTCATTTTTTTGGTATATTTTCAGTCATGCTATTTATATCTGCTGTAGATTTAGATTTGCAGGCTTGTGGTTTGCTAAGGACAAGGGTAGAGCTTCACTATAGGGCCATGCAGTGGACTGCCCAAGGCTATTCAAATAGTCACACATTTGTTAGTGAGGCTGGGATTCAATATAATTTTTGAAAGAAGCTGTGCCTATTGTGTTTTGTCATTGCACACAGCTCCATATTCCTCCTCCCCTTCCTCCCACTCCAGTTCCTATTCACTACCACTCCTCCACTCCCCAATCCCCCTTCATTACTGCAGTTGCCCTGATGCTCCAGCCTCTGAAGTGGGAGTATAAAGCTTAGCTATTTTAGTCTGGAATTCTCCAGAAGGCTTCCAAAGCCTTAGAAATACTTCGGCTGTGTGTTCACACTGCTTGACATGACTATATTTATCATGTAGATGTGACCAAAAACTATGTTCTAGTTGTACCAAGTAAGCAGCAATGTTATCACCTGTTTAAATAGACCTTTGGCTCATAGTCAACAATTCAACATAAGAAAAGAAATTGAATAGAACAAAACACGCTTGGTTATTTACTAAAGACATAATGGCCTGGAGACTAAAAACAAAGAGTGGGACTGAGAGCCAGATGGCAACCAATATAACCTAGACAACCTACATGTTTAGTCTTTAGGGTACAGAAAACTCCCACAATGAAATTTTTTTAAGCACTTGAGAAATCCATATGTGCTACTTTTCCAGCTACAGTTATTCCAAACAAATGCCAAAACTGTGACTTTAAAAATATCATAGATGTCAGGAACCATTTGGGTATTTGAATGTAAGTGGCCCCAGAACACCAATGAAAGGATGGATGTGGGAATAGGGTCTCACACCACGTCTGCAGAGAAACCCCTATTGAGACATTTGCTATCTGTGCTATCAAGGAGTCTATAGAAAGCGAGTAATACATGAGAGAGCGAGCTCATAGCACGGTTATAGCTGGTACTGTGTGCCATAGTTGAGTTCTAGCATATTATGGTGTCAGGAAGTGTAAAGGGAACATTTCAGATAGGGACAGTCAGCTGATTACAGACACAGAAGGACAGACCTTGAATAGCAAGTGTCACTAGCCCAGGGAGGAGTTCTCAGTGGCATCCACATAATTTGCATATCTCTTGGCTGGCTAGTCATCAGTTGAGGCAAAGGAGTCTTCTTCAAGTATCAGGATTAGCTGATACCATCAAAGTAATTAAATTTGTACACAAAAATGTAGCTCTAGAACAAGAAACAGGGCTAGATGAGGACAGTCATCATTTGGAGCTTCAGGGAAGAGGACAATGCACTGACCAGAACATCTGCACACAGTAGATACTTTGCAACAAGTGGAAATAAGAAGTCTTGTTAACTGTGGATGAAGAAGACTCTTCTACATCCCCATGTCCTGCTAAACAGATCTTTGCTTTGTCTTATGTTTAAGCCTGGCTGATATTTGAAGTGGGAAGGGTAAGAATATGAGTTTGGGTGAATGAAACAGCTTCAGTACACTTTCTCTTGTTTCTCTTGCTGGAGCTGAAGGCCTTCTCTTCAAGTATACCTATGCGCTTGGACTCTGATGTGGCATGTTCCTATAACCGGAGTCTGCAAAAGAGGAGGGCAGATCATGTGCCTCCATATGCCACCTGCTGGGAAAGGAATTGGGGGAAGAAAAAATTATCATCTTCTCACAAGGAGCAAACAGTAGAGAGGTATTTTCTCTCCTCAGCACAATGATATTCAACGGTTAAAAGGAGTTAGGCCTACACCTTCATACTGAAGGTCTCCATTAGTTGAAATCAAACAGGAAATAATGTGCAGATGCTTCATGAGGATTGTACAACCTTTACGTGTGGAGAAGACAGTTGGGCAGCAGACAGTTACTGAGGAGATAACCTTGTTCCTTGTTGCTCCAGCGTATGAGTTGTCTCATGTCTTGCTGCCTCATCATTCATCCTTTTCCTCAGAGGGGAGGCAGTATTAGTGTTTCCCTCAGGATCAGATCAGAACCTAGGTAGGTCTCCTTCACAGAATCCCTAACACAAGCTTAGCTTTCCCTCAGCTGTTCAATGCTATTTATAGTCTCAGAAGGACAAAGAGTGTGAAATGACCTCTTCCTGCCCTGACTTGTGACTCTTTGTAGTAAGCAAACCTGTATAACTGCGTGCTGACAACAAGTAGCCAGCTAGTTGTAGCCTTGTTAAGATCTGCTGGTGGTGTTTACATCACATCTCTTGGCAATTCTTTTTCCTTGTTTTTTTCAGGTACCCTAAATTTTCTTTTGTGTGTGTGTAATATGCAACTCTCTGAAGTTTAATTTCATTATAATTTTCTTTTCTCATCAGCAACTAAAAATAATTATTTCATACTCTCATCCTAATTTTAATTTTTTACTGCCCTGGGTACAAGTGGCCTCTGGGCAGCAAAACAGGAAGAAACTAAAAACAGAATTCATGAGAAAAAGGCCAAAATGTATCAGGTTACAGTCCATATGAGGAAACGCTTAAAATCCCAACCTCCCACCTCAAGATAGTCACCCCAGACACTTCAAAGATAATTAAAATCAAATAAAAGATCTGGAATTGTGTCAGAAGTGCTGCTGCATAAAAGGATCTGGGAGTTACAAAAGTTCCCCAGCAAGCAAGAGTGATGGCTTCCAGTGTCATCCTGGGATGTATGAGCAAAGCAAGGATATGTGAGAGATGGAAGGTGTTCTTGTTAAGCCATATAGTTTAATTTATAAACAATATGCCACATAGTAATAAAAATATTAATAACCTTTTATGAATAGGAAGAATTGCCAAACCCATATTAGATAGGTTTGATGTATGGTTAGACTACACATTTACAATGGGGATGTGCAGTATTTAGGCAACTATAACAATTTAAACGATTTTAGGCAAACCGGGAGGAAATACCAGAAAGAGAGAACCCCGGGAGGGAACCAGCGCTCGAGCACACGGGGGGAGACTCAACAAGAACCATTAGGCCAAAGAGGCAATGCATTAATTACTCACAGCTGGTTCCACCCACGTGGGGAGTGCTGCTGCTGTGTATTAGAGGCTTTGGGATGCTCTCATGCACCAGGCACAGCAGGTTGCTGGCAGGAAGGCCACGCAGTCGTTGATGGCTGGTCTGGCTTCAGCGGACGGCGGGCTGGTTATGACACTGTCGTGACAGGCACTTGCTTTGTCCTGGGGAAACTGAGGCATGGCAATATCCTGGTTGCAAGGGGAAGCAGGCTTGGCTCTGGCTCCAAGGCTTGTGGCTTCTCTCATAGCTTGCAGTGTGTAGGCTCATGGCTTTATCCTAGGCTCTGGACCGGGCATTTGAGGTAATGCAATGCGAGGCAACTTCCAAGCAGGCTCAAGCAAGGCAAGGCTTAAACAAGGCAAGGCTTAAGCAAGGCAACACAACTAGAGATCAGCCTATATATATAGCTTGCCAGAGATCCAATTGGGCCAACAGGGCACCTGAAGCCAGCACATAGTTACCCAATGAGAAGGGGTTCTGCCACACTGTGGCCATAAAAGGCAGAAACAGAAGCCTGGTCAGGCAGGAGCTGTGGCCAGTACACATGGCTCTTACCCCAGGAGAGTTGTTTGCCAGACACGCATGGTCCTGTCCCCTTTGTTCCTTTTCCCACCTTACACAGACTTTCTGCAGGAAGGACTGGGGAGAGGGGGACCATATCTAGACACCTTAGGGTCTGTTTGGGTTTGTGCTGGGGCTCATTTGGTCCTACCATGACAATTCTACTCTCTTGGATGGTGGGGCTAGTACGGGCTCAGATTATCAGATTTTAAGGAAACCCTAAATAATTTGAGATTAGTCTGTAGTCTGTATCATAGCAAGAAGCAAAAGTTTGATGAAAGCATGACATTTTAGAAAACTATTAGAAAAGACTGAAAAAAATTGGTTTATTCAAACTAGAAAAGAAAACAAAATGATAAGAACACACAGGTTTTATGAGCAAAAGACTGCCGAAGAGTGCTAAGTGGGATCTACGCTGTCTCTTGTTAGACCTCGGAGAAAGTAAAAATAAAAGAAGGCATCTGTCCACACTTCATGAAACAAGACAAAGATTCATGCCACAAAATTCTTTCCAACTGTAGGAGCAATAAACTCTCCTAGATGGACGCAGACTTCAAACTATTGGAGGGTTTGAGAAGAGTTTAAGCAAACAGCTGTCAGGTGGTGTTGCTACATTTACTGCCCTCAGTACAGAAGGGTGGATTTATATAATGGCTCGAGGTCCCTTTCAGCCTTACCCTTCTGTGGTTTGTGTCTTTTTCTAAGACTGATATATTTTTATCACTCCCTAACATTATTTCTGTGTTGTACAATTACATCTATTCAGCTATTAGATGTGCTAGATGTACGCATCTTAGAAATCACAGAATCGCAGGGGTTGGAACGGACCTCTGGAGATCGTCGAGTCCAGCCCCCCATAAATAAAGTGTTGTCTTTCACTTACCAAGATAAACTGCCTACACTAATGAACTCATGGTTCAAATTTACTAACAGGGAAAAGAAAGAATTAATGAATGGTCTTTTCGTCGGGAAGCCGTGCCGGGACCGCACCGGGACCTGCAGCCACCGGGGACCGTCCGACTCTCTCCTGTTGGGGCCGCCGGAGCTGAGAACGTCCCTTGAACACGCCGCGAGGTCGGCGGGAATCGGCTCTTCGCGCCGCTGGGGCCTGTGACTGCTACGTCACCCCCGGCTGATTTAAACGCGCTTTACTGCCGCACGCGAGGGTCTTTTCGTCGGGAAGCCGTGCCGGGACCGCACCGGGACCTGCAGCCACCGGGGACCGTCCGACTCTCTCCTGTTGGGGCCGCCGGAGCTGAGAACGTCCCTTGAACACGCCGCGAGGTCGGCGGGAATCGGCTCTTCGCGCCGCTGGGGCCTGTGACTGCTACGTTACCCCCGGCTGATTTAAACGCGCTTTACTGCCGCACGCGAGGGTCTTTTCGTCGGGAAGCCGTGCCGGGACCGCACCGGGACCTGCAGCCACCGGGGACCGTCCGACTCTCTCCTGTTGGGGCCGCCGGAGCTGAGAACGTCCCTTGAACACGCCGCGAGGTCGGCGGGAATCGGCTCTTCGCGCCGCTGGGGCCTGTGACTGCTACGTTACCCCCGGCTGATTTAAACGCGCTTTACTGCCGCACGCGAGGGTCTTTTCGTCGGGCAGCCGTGCCGGGACCGCACCGGGACCTGCAGCCACCGGGGACCGTCCGACTCTCTCCTGTTGGGGCCGCCGGAGCTGAGAACGTCCCTTGAACACGCCGCGAGGTCGGCGGGAATCGGCTCTTCGCGCCGCTGGGGCCTGTGACTGCTACGTCACCCCCGGCTGATTTAAACGCGCTTTACTGCCGCACGCGAGGGTCTTTTCGTCGGGAAGCCGTGCCGGGACCGCACCGGGACCTGCAGCCACCGGGGACCGTCCGACTCTCTCCTGTTGGGGCCGCCGGAGCTGAGAACGTCCCTTGAACACGCCGCGAGGTCGGCGGGAATCGGCTCTTCGCGCCGCTGGGGCCTGTGACTGCTACGTCACCCCCGGCTGATTTAAACGCGCTTTACTGCCGCACGCGAGGGTCTTTTCGTCGGGAAGCCGTGCCGGGACCGCACCGGGACCTGCAGCCACCGGGGACCGTCCGACTCTCTCCTGTTGGGGCCGCCGGAGCTGAGAACGTCCCTTGAACACGCCGCGAGGTCGGCGGGAATCGGCTCTTCGCGCCGCTGGGGCCTGTGACTGCTACGTTACCCCCGGCTGATTTAAACGCGCTTTACTGCCGCACGCGAGGGTCTTTTCGTCGGGCAGCCGTGCCGGGACCGCACCGGGACCTGCAGCCACCGGGGACCGTCCGACTCTCTCCTGTTGGGGCCGCCGGAGCTGAGAACGTCCCTTGAACACGCCGCGAGGTCGGCGGGAATCGGCTCTTCGCGCCGCTGGGGCCTGTGACTGCTACGTCACCCCCGGCTGATTTAAACGCGCTTTACTGCCGCACGCGAGGGTCTTTTCGTCGGGAAGCCGTGCCGGGACCGCACCGGGACCTGCAGCCACCGGGGACCGTCCGACTCTCTCCTGTTGGGGCCGCCGGAGCTGAGAACGTCCCTTGAACACGCCGCGAGGTCGGCGGGAATCGGCTCTTCGCGCCGCTGGGGCCTGTGACTGCTACGTCACCCCCGGCTGATTTAAACGCGCTTTACTGCCGCACGCGAGGGTCTTTTCGTCGGGAAGCCGTGCCGGGACCGCACCGGGACCTGCAGCCACCGGGGACCGTCCGACTCTCTCCTGTTGGGGCCGCCGGAGCTGAGAACGTCCCTTGAACACGCCGCGAGGTCGGCGGGAATCGGCTCTTCGCGCCGCTGGGGCCTGTGACTGCTACGTTACCCCCGGCTGATTTAAACGCGCTTTACTGCCGCACGCGAGGGTCTTTTCGTCGGGCAGCCGTGCCGGGACCGCACCGGGACCTGCAGCCACCGGGGACCGTCCGACTCTCTCCTGTTGGGGCCGCCGGAGCTGAGAACGTCCCTTGAACACGCCGCGAGGTCGGCGGGAATCGGCTCTTCGCGCCGCTGGGGCCTGTGACTGCTACGTTACCCCCGGCTGATTTAAACGCGCTTTACTGCCGCACGCGAGGGTCTTTTCGTCGGGAAGCCCGTATTGTCACGGTTTCGCTACTTTTTTTTTTTTTTTTTTTTTTTTTTTTCTTTCTTTCTCTTTCCTAGTGGGTGCTGTGGTAAGGGACAATCATGGTAGTAACTCGTAGCAAAAACTCCCTAAAAAAGTCAGTGTCGACCCAGACTGAGGAAGAACACAAGCAGGTAGCTGTCCAGGTATCTGGCTGTAGAGAGTGCTGGAGCCTGGC
Organism: Dryobates pubescens; assembly: GCF_014839835.1. NCBI lineage: Eukaryota > Metazoa > Chordata > Aves > Piciformes > Picidae > Dryobates > Dryobates pubescens. The sequence goes on along the minus strand of NC_071617.1, from coordinate 43,206,129 downwards.
TCTTGAGATGCAGAGTAGTAGGGGTAACTCTTGCATAAGGTGTGAGCAGATTGACTACCTACTTAATCTGGTGGCCAGACTAAAGGATGAAGTTGCTAGTCTTAAAAGTGTAAGGGAATGTAGGGAAGAGAAGAACATGAAGAGGAAAGAGATAAACCAGAGGGGGAAAGATATGAACATGAGTAAGCAGGCTCTGCAGGCTCCCCCAGCAGAGGCTGGTTACCCAAAAAGCAGAGGGGAATGGACACAGGTTCCTCTCAAAAGACACAAGGTTAAACCTCCTTGCCTTCCCACACCTTCCCCGCTGCTCTTGAAAAACAGGTATGGGGCACTGGAGATCGAGGGTGAGGTGGTCCTGTTACCAGAGGACACACCATCTGGGGTTCTCCCTGAGGCTAAAGAGCCTAAGGGTAAACAACCTAAGGTTAAACGGCCTAAGGCAAAACAGCCTAAGGTTAAACAACCCTCCCCTGGCATCAGGACCTGCTCCCTCAAGAAAAAGAGGAGGGTAATTGTTATTGGTGATTCACTTCTGAGGGGAATGGAGGGCCCCATTTGTCGGCCAGACCCATCTCATAGGGAACTCTGTTGTCTCCCTGGAGCCCAAATTAATGATGTTACTAGAAGGCTACCCAGGCTGGTACAGCCTTCTGACTATTATCCCTTGCTACTTATGCAGATAGGGAATGATGATGTTGTAGTCAGAACTCCCAGGGCTATCAAAAATGATTTCAGGGCCCTGGGAGATCTGGTTGAGGGGACAGGTGCTCAAATAATTTTTTCCTCAATACCCTTAGTTGCAGGAGGGAATACCACAAGGAACAGGACAGCAGCCATAATCAACAAGTGGCTTAGAGGCTGGTGCAGACAAAAGAATTTTGGGTTTTTTGATCTTGGTAAAATTTCTACTGCACCAGGCCACCTGGCAACAGATGGAGTACATCTGTCCCAAAGAAGGGGAAAGGTCACAGTATATGAGAATGGCCTGTCCCCCAAAGGTAAAAAGATTCTGGGGAGGGAACTGGCAGCTCTCATCGACAGGGCTTTAAACTAGTTTCGAAGGGGGGAGGGGCTGAAACTAGTCCCCTCAGGCAAGAGTCTGGGGGCAGTAAGCTAGGGTCAGAGGCCAAACCAGCAGCCCAGCTGAGGTGCATGTACACTAATGCACGAAGCATGGGAAACAAACAAGAGGAGCTGGAAGCCTTGTTGCAGCAGGAAAGTTATGACGTAGTTGCCATCACGGAGACGTGGTGGGATAGCTCACATGACTGGAGTGCTGCAATTGATGGCTACAGGCTTTTCAGGAGAGATAGACAAGGAAGAAGGGGTGGAGGGGTGGCCATGTACATCAGGGAGGCACTAGATGCCATTGAGCTAGAGATCAGGGACAATCAGGTTGAATGCTTGTGGGCAAGAATTAGAGGGAAGACCGGTAGGGCAGACATCCTGGTTGGAGTATGTTATAGACCACCCAACCAGGAGGATGATGTCGACGAAACATTGTATAGACAGCTTAAGGCTGTCTCAAGATCTCCTGACCTTGTCCTCATGGGCGACTTCAACCTGCCTGACATCTGCTGGGATCTCAACACAGCAGAGAGGAGGCAGTCTAGGAGGTTCTTAGACTGCATAGAGGACAGCTTCTTATCCCAGGTGCTGCGTGAGCCTACCAGGGGCAAGGCTATGCTTGACCTCCTCTTCACCAACAGGGAAGGGCTGGTGGGTGATGTGGTGGTCGGAGGCTGTTTAGGGGCCAGTGACCATGAAATAATAGAATTTTCAGTATTCAGTCAAACTAAGAGGGCCAGCAAGAAGACCTCCACTCTGGACTTCCGGAGGGCGGACTTCAGGTTGCTCAAGGAAATAATTCAGAGGGTTCCTTGGGAGAAAGCCCTTAAAAATAAAGGGGTCCAGGAGGGCTGGACCTGCTTCAAGAAAGAGCTGATGAAGGCTCAGGAGCAGGCTGTGCCAGTGTGCCGGAAGAGGAGCCGCCGGGGCAGACGGCCAGCCTGGCTGTGTAATGAACTTTTAATTGAACTAAGGGAAAAAAAGAGGGTGTATAATCTTTGGAAGAAAGGTGAGGCAACCCATGGAATGTTTAAAGAGGTTGCTAGGGCATGTAGGAGGAAAATTAGGGAGGCAAAAGCATATTTGGAACTTAAACTGGCCTCTGATGTGAAGGACAACAAAAAGTCCTTCTATAAATATATTAATAGCAAGAGGAAGGGCAGGGACAACCTCCACTCCTTGGTTGACATGGAAGGAAATGTTGTAACACAGGATGAGGAAAAGGCAGAGGTACTTAACACCTTCTTTACCTCAGTTTTTACTACCTGGAAAGAACGTCTACCAGACAGCTGGCCTGCAGAACTGGCAGAGGGAGCCAGGGAGCTGCATGGTTTCCCTGTGTTCCATGAGCAAGTGATAGGAGCTCTCCTCAGCAGCTTGGACCCCCACAAGTCCATGGGACCAGATGGGATCCATCCTAAGGTGCTGAGAGAGCTGGCAGATGAGCTGGCCAAGCCACTCTCCATTATTTTTCATCAGTCCTGGCTCACTGGAGAGATCCCAGCTGACTGGAAGCTGGCCAACGTGGTACCCATCCACAAGAAGGGCCGGTTGGATGAGCCAGGGAATTACAGGCCTGTCAGCCTGACCTCAGTGCCAGGAAAGATTATGGAGCAGGTCATCCTGAGTGCAATCACGCAACACTTAGAGGATGGCCAAGGGATCAGGCCCAGCCAGCATGGGTTTAGGAAGGGCAGGTCCTGCCTGACCAACCTGATCTCCTTCTATGATCAGGTGACCCGCCTGGTGGATGTGGGGAGGCCTGTGGATGTAGTCTACCTGGACCTCAGCAAGGCCTTTGACACCGTTCCCCATAGCAAACTCCTGGCCAAGCTGTCAGCCCATGGCTTGGATGGGAGCACACTGAGATGGGTTAGGAACTGGCTGGAGGGCCGAGCCCAGAGAGTGGTAGTGAATGGTGCCACATCCAGCTGGCAGCCAGTCACCAGTGGTGTGCCCCAGGGATCAGTACTGGGCCCCTTGCTCTTTAACATCTTTATTGATGATCTGGACGAGGGCATCGAGTCCATCATCAGTAAATTTGCTGACGACACCAAGCTGGGGGCAGGAGTTGATCTGCTGGAGGGTAGAGAGGCTCTGCAGAGGGACCTCGACAGGCTGGGCAGATGGGCAGAGTCCAACGGCATGAGATTTAACACATCCAAGTGCCGGGTTCTGCACATTGGCCACAGCAACCCCATGCAGAGCTACAGGCTGGGGTCAGAGTGGCTGGAGAGCAGTCAGGCTGAGAGGGACCTGGGGGTGCTGGTCGACGGTAGACTGAACATGAGCCTGCAGTGTGCCCAGGCAGCTAAGAGGGCCAATGGCATCCTGGCCTGCATCAGGAACAGTGTGGCCAGCAGGAGCAGGGAGGTCATTCTGCCCCTGTACACTGCACTGGTTAGGCCACACCTCGAGTACTGTGTCCAGTTCTGGGCCCCTCAGTTTAGGAAGGATGTTGACTTGCTGGAACGAGTCCAGAAAAGGGCAACAAAGTTGGTGAGGGGTTTGGAACATAAGCCCTACGAGGAGAGGCTGAGGGAGCTGGGGTTGCTTAGCCTGGAGAAGAGGAGACTGAGGGGTGACCTTATTACTCTCTACAACTACCTGAAGGGAAGTTGTAGACAGACGGATGTTGGTCTCTTCTCCCAGGCAAGCAGTACCAGAACAAGAGGACACAGTCTCAGGCTGCGCCAGGGGAGATACAGGCTGGATGTTAGAAAAAAGTTCTATACAGAAAGAGTGATTGCACATTGGAATGGGCTGCCTGGGGAGGTGGTGGAGTCACCATCACTGGAGGTTTTTAGGAGAAGACTTGACGGGGTACTTGGTGCCGTGGGTTAGTTGCTTGGGCGGAGTTGGATTGGTTGATGGGTTGGACGCGATGATCTTGAAGGTCTCTTCCAACCTGGTTTATTCTATGTATATTCTATGTATATTCTATGTAAACCATGTAAACAATAAAAAGACAAGGAGACTTCATATAATTTCTATTTTCTGAACTTTCTTAGTTGTCAAAGCCATTGGAAAAATATGTTGTATGGGATCTTCTATTACATTTTCTGTCTACTGTTTCCAGTGCTGAGTGTTTGCATTTAATAATGCTAAGGGTAAGTTTGCTATGCCTACACCAGTCTGTTCCACCTGGTTTTCTTCTTGAAAAGAGACAAGGAATTTCTTTTTATTCTCAAGCAGCTTCTCCTTGAACAATGTGTCCTCCTTTCCTAGCTTTCCCTTTCACCCCTTTTTCACCTGTCATTGCTTTTCAACCACATGTATGGATTTTTCTAACTTGGATGAAGTGGATGTAGTTCACATCTGTTGTCACACATGTAAAGTTACAAAAGTAATCTCTTGATTTTCACAGTACATTAGAAGTTGGAAAGGACCGCCAGAGATCATTTGGTCCAACCACCCTGCCAAAGCAGGATCACCTAAGGTGGTCTGCACAGGAATGCATTCAGGTGGGTTTTAAATGTGTCCAGAGAGGGAGACTCCACAACTTCTCTGGGCAGCCTGTTCCAGTGCTCCATCACCCTCACAGTAAAAAAGTTTCTCCTTACATTGAGCTGAAATCTTCTATGTTCAAGCTTGTACCAGTTGTTCTGTGTCTTATTGTTGTGCAACATCAAAAAGAGCTTGCCCCCCTCCACTTGATACCCACCCCTCAGATATTTATAGACATTGATGAGATCCCCCCTCAGTCTTCTCTTCCCAAGACTAAGCAGCCCCCACTCTCTCAGTCTTTCTTCATAGAGGAGGTGCTCAAGGGCCCGAATCATCCTTGCGGCTCACTGTTGGATTCTGTCCAGCAGATCCTTGTCTCTCTTGAATTGGGAAGCCCAAAACTGGACCCAATATTTCAAGTGTGGTCTCACCAAGGCAGAGTAGTGGGGGAGAAGACGTGTTCACCACACCCAGGATACCACTGGCCACAAGAGCACATTGTTGTCCCATGGAGATCTTGCTGTCCACCAGGACTCCAAGTTGCTTCTCCATGGAGCTGCTTTCCAGCAGGGCAGCCCCTAACCTGTACTAGTGCATGTTGTTATTCCTCCCCAGGAGCAGGACCCTGCACTTGTCCTTATTGAATTTTGTGTAGTTTGCCTTTACCCAGCTCTCCAGCCTGTCCAGATCTCATTGGATGGCTACACAGCCTGATGGGGTGTCAGGCACCCCTTCCCTTCCCTTCCCCCCCCACCCCAGGTTTTGTATCATCAGTGAATTTGCTGAGGGTACACTCAATCAGGTCATTGATAAAGATATTGAACAAATCTGCACCCAGTACTGATCCCTGGGGAGCACCACTGGCCACAGGCCTCCAACTTGACTGTGCCACTCATAACAACCCTCTGAACTCTGTTGTTGAGCCAGTTTGCAATCCACCTCACAGACCAGCCATCTATGCTGCATTTCTTGAGCTTGTCTATGAAGATATTGTGTGAGACTGTATCAAAAGCCTTACTGAAATCAAGGTATATGACTCTTCCCTTGTCTACTACTATTACAGTCCTCTGGATTCTGAATCTGGAGGCTTTTCACTGCTGTGTACCAGGTCTCTGCTCATTTATCCCGTGGTTTCATGTAATGGGTGGAAAAAGAGGTAAGAATCTCTGTTCAAAGCTTTGCCTTCCAAATGCTTTACACAGCTACAACTGGTATCTCAGAGGAATGTCATTCCCCTCCTGAGTGAGAGAACTGCCAAAACCTCTGACTGTTGGGAAGCTTTATAAAAACAGGAAAAAGAACAAGAAGCTTATTTACAATTCACTTCCAATTTTATCCCTGATTTTTTTCCTTTTTTTTTTTTTCCTTTAAAAATATATGAAAGGTTTTACATCACCTGCTGAGATAGAATAAATCCTCTCAGACACCTAGGATTTGCTGTATAGAAGAGAAGCATATAATAGAATCATAGAATCAATAAGGTTGGAAAAGACATCAAAGATCATCAAGTCTAATCAGCTGGACATAGGTTGTGAAATTGTAGTGAGAAGATTAAAAAAAATCACTTTACTAAGGTATGTTACAGAACATCTGAAATACTAACACAAATCTGATTTTATTCAGCTCAGTGAATCATAGAATCCATAAAGTTGGAAAAGACCTCAGAGATCATCAAGTCCAACTTGTCACGCAACACCTCATGACTACTAAGCCATGGCTTCAAGTGCCACGTCCAATCCCTTCTTGAACACATTTAGAAAGGATCTAAATAAGACCTGCATTTCTGAGTCTTAATTTCTTGGCTTATTTGGATTACAGGATCATTAAAGAGTGTTTGTATTGCAGCTAATTACATTTCCCCAGAGTAAAGACAAAAAAAGTTGTTTCCTCTTATGTTGAAGCTGGCCTGTATCAGGAGTAGTGTGGCCAGCAGGAGCAGGGAGGTCATTCTGCCCCTGTACTCAGCACTGGTTAGGCCACACCTTGAGTCCTGTGTCCAGTTCTGGACCCCTCAGTTTAGGAAAGATGTTGAGTTGCTGGAAGGTGTCCAGAGAAGGGCAACAAAGCTGCGGAGGGGTTTGGAGCACAAGCCCTATGAGGAGAGGCTGAGGGAGCTGGGGTTGCTTAGCCTGGAGAAGAGGAGGCTGAGGAGAGACCTTATTGCTCTCTACAACTACCTGAAGGGAGGTTGTAGCCAGGTGGGGTTTGGTCTCTTCTCCCAGGCAACCAGCACCAGAACAAGAGGACACAGTCTCAAGCTGCACCAGGGGAGGTTCAGACTGGATATTAGGAAGAAGTTATTCACAGAGGGAGTGATTGTCCATTGGAATGGGCTGCCCAGGGAGGTGGTAGAGTCACCATCACTGGAGGTGTTTGAGAAGTGACTGGATGGAGCACTTGGTGCCATGATTTAGTTGATTAGATGGTGCTGGATGATAGGTTGGACTCGATGATCTCGATGGTCTTTTCCAAGCTGGTTTATTCTATTCTATTCTAAAGAAATGGGAAATATCCAGCTGCCACAAGGTACTGAGTGATACCATGGAAGGCCCTTCCTTGTAGCCCATGTTAATCAGGCCATTCAGGAAAAACAGAGGGAAAGTTGATGAAGCGAGGGTTGGACCACTGTAAGAGAGTGGCCTTTGTTCACAACAGATACAGCACCTAGGCCTATCCCTTTCCTAGGCATGTCGGGGAAAGGAAGCACCTCAGCCAAGCAGGGACACATCTGTCCCATAGAGAACAGAAGGGCACCTCTGGGTCTGAGGCTGACCAGCTCCTTAGGTCCTGCAACGCTCTCAGGGGCACCACCATGATTCATGGTGCTTTGTTGTGTCACATGGGGTCCTCTGCTCACAACACAGGAGAAAGAGCTAAGAAAAGCAATCCTGGGGCAACTCTTTTGCACCAATTCCTATTCATTTTTATGATTTCCCTTAAGTCATGCAATTTTTCTGCTCTGCAGTTTGACCTGTATGATTTTTCACGTTAAGCCTAATGTCATCTTTGCCCTCTACTGGCATCCTATTGAAATACAGAAGCACTTCAAACAATAGCTCCATTACTTCAGCAATTCAAAGTCACCGAACAAGAGGAGAGGGTACACAGAGACTACCTGCACTCAGGGAGGGAGCTGTGCTTTTGGAGTGAGTATCAAACTTGCATGAAAGCTCAGTGAGGAGCTTCCTACAATTCCTTGAGCAGTAATATCCTGATGAGATGGGGCATGACAACCCATTCCTCTCCTCTATCCAGTGTTTTGCAAGGGGAACATCTGGTCACTTTCTACAGTACTATCTGATTTCAAGTTACTTATGAACTAGCCAGACCAGAAAGTGAAAAGTGGCTCTGCTAATTGCTCTTCCTAGTACTTTCCCTCATTTCTAGGTATAATGCACTCTGGCTGGTTTGCAAGCTCAGTAAATGGAAGCAAGAGCACTCCAAGAAAGTTACTTGAAAGGCTACTGTGGATGTGAGAGCAGGCTGGTTGTTTCAGATAGCATTTTTGATCCAGAATCACTTTTTATCCAGAATCAGCTTTGGGTTGGGATGAAGTGGCTGCTCAAGTTTGTAGACATTTAGGACAAAGTATCCAAAAAGGTTTTATTCACTTCACATAGGTGGACAGATTAGTCTGGTGACAGATTAAGTAAATGGGATTAACACACCAAAACTTCTGAAAATTTAGAACACAGTTTAAATATTCAGGCTGACTTATCCCTGTCTTGTAGGCATTGAAGGGATCTTTCTTGACAGGCTGGACAGATGGGCAGAGTCCAAGGTCATCAGATTTAACACGTCTAAGTGCTGGGTTCTACACACTGGCCACAACAACCCCATGCAGAGCTACAGGCTGGGGTCAGAGTGGCTGGAAAGAGGCCAGGCAGAAAGGGACCTGGGGATGCTGGTTGATAGTAGGCTGAACATGAGCCAGCAGTGTGCCCAGCCAGCCAAGAAGGCCAATGGCATCCTGGTCTGTATTAGGAATAGTGTGGCCAGCAGGAGCAGGGAGGTCATTCTGCCCCTGTACATTGCACTGGTTAGGCTGCACCTTGACTCCTGTGTCCAGTTCTGGGCCCCTCAGTTTAGGAAAGACGTTGACTTGCTGGAACATGCCCAGAGCAAGACAACAAAGCTGGGGAGGGGTTTGGAGCACAAGCCCTGTGAGGAGAGGCTGAGGGAGCTGGGGTTGCTTAGCCTGGAGAAGAGGAGGCTCAGGGGAGACCTTCTTGCTGTCTACAACTACCTGAAGAGAGGTTGTGTCAAAGTTATACATGAAAAAAAAGAAGCTAATTTTAGAATGGAATGGAATGGAATGGAATGGAATGGAATGGAATAGAATAGAATAGAATAGAATAGAATAGAATAGAATAGAATAGAATAGAATAGAATAGAATAGACCAGGTTGGAAAAGACCTTCGAGATCATCATGTCCAACCTATCATCCAATTCCATCTAATCAACTAAACCATGACACCAAGCACCCCATCAAGTCTCCTCCTAAACACCTCCACTTCCTCCACCACCCCCTCCCTGGGCAGCACATTCCAATGGCCAATCACTCTCTCTATGAAGAATTTCTTCCTAACATCCAGCCTAAACCTCCTCCCCTGGCACAGCTTGAGACTGTGTCCTCTTGTTCTGGTGCTGGTTGCCTGGGAGAAGAGACCAACCCCCACCTGGCTACAACCTCCCTTCAGGTGGTTGTAGACAGCAAGAGGGTCTCCCCTGAGCCTCCTCTTCTCCAGGCTAAGCAACCCCAGCTCCCTCAGCCTCTCCTCATAGGCCTTGTGCTCCAAACCCCTCCCCAGCTTTGTTGCCCTTCTCTGTACGCCTTCCAGCAACTCAACATCTTTGCTAAACTGAGGAAAGATGTTGACTTTAATTATGGCTTCAGACATCCTAGGTTACTCTTTGAGACATTGTCAATGTGCACATTACTGAGGGTAGATGTGCACACCATGTACCATGATCAGACATTTCACTATGACAAAATCTGTATAGCAGTGCCAGTGGTGCTCTATCCTCCTTAGCACTGATGACAGGAAAGGCAGTGCAAACTCTCCATTCCTCATTTTCTCCCAGGTGTCTCCTAGTGTACAACCCATTTTGATCAGCCTTCAGCCTCCATGCATGGGATGGACTTCTCATCCACTTTTTCATCTGATTCTGCTTTTTGCAATCAGAAGTTGGCCTCAAAAGCTCAAAATTGACTCTGCATCTCTCAACACCACAAAGCTTAGAAGACCTTCATGAGGAGCTTCCTGCTTTGGCCTTGGCAGCAGAAGCTGTGATTGTGGCAATGTGTAACTGTGAGCCAGAGAGAGAGGCTCCAAATTCCCATTGGGTCCCCCCCCAGGACTAAATGAACTATTTTTTTCTCTGCTCAGCCTGGGAGGATGTCTTTGTTCTATGTGTGTTCATAGTAACTTAACTGCAGTGCAGGCATTTACCTTGGAACTGTCTAATGTATGAACACCTGACTTCGCAGTAACACTGGATTCTCCCACCCTTCCCTTCATCTTACCACTTCAACTTGTGTCTAGACAGATGTGATCAGAGCCTCACCAGATCCTTCCAGCACTTACTGCAAATCTAGCATGTCCCTCATCCTCTTTAAAACTGCATCAGTCTTTACAGTAACAGAAACTGGTCTTTGGAGCCTGTTTAGCAGAGCCAGCATGTTTAATTTTGCTTCCCAGTCATTAACTTCATGTGATTCTGCCCTTGGATTCTCTAATACTCTGATGGCTCACAGAAAGAACACATACCTTAAAGACATTTTGAGACCGTGGCATAAGTTTAAAAATCTGTTTCTTCTCAATCATTGGGTCCATCTCCAGATCATAAGAAATGGTGGAACTGATTTAGTACCAAAAATCAAACCATTACAGCCCTTGTGCCCCTCTGAACTAAAACAACACGTGTCTGAGATACTCCATCTAGTTATCCCAAAGGCCATGTCTTCCTCTAACTTATGCAGACCTTCAGAAATAGAATAGAATAGAATAGAATAGAATAGAATAGAATAGAATAGAATAGAATAGACCAGACCAGATTGGAAGAGACCTTCAAGATCATCATGTGCAACCTATCATCCAACACCACCTAATCAACTAAACCATGCAACCAAGCACCCTATCAAGTCTCCTCCACGTCCAGTGATGGGGACTCCACCACCTCCCTGAGCAGCACATTCCAATAGGCAATCACTCTCTCTGTGTAGAACTTCTTCCTAACCTCCAGCCTAAACCTCCCCTGGTGCAGCTTGAGACTGTGTCCTCTTGTTCTGGTGCTGGTTGCCTGGGAGAAGAGACCAACCTCTGCCTGTCCACAACCTCCCTTCAGGTAGTTGTAGAGAGCAATAAGGTCACCCCTGAATCTCCTCCTCTCCAGGCTAAGCAACCCCAGCTCCCTCAGCTTTTCCTCATAGGGCTTGTGTTCCAAGCCCCTCACCAACCTTGTTGCCCTTCTCTGGACACGTTCCAGCAAGTCAACCACCAGTGATGGGATATAGGTGCTCAGCTATCTACATCAGGTTTGTCCTTATGTCCAGCTTCTGATCTCCCAACCTTTTCAACCTAGAGATCTTTCTGTCAGCACCCCACTGTTGTGACATGTTTCCTTGTTGCTGTGTTCTCTGCAGCATTGAAGAAGCACCGGAGAAGTTGTTTTGGGATGTGAATGTGCATAATAGCATCAAGTTTCACCACAGAAAAGATCTAAGGCTTCTGGTGAGCTTGCGTTAATTATCGAGCTTTCATGGGAGAGGCAGCGCAGCGGGCAACAAATTACATAGCAAGGTAGTCCAATAGCCAAATAAAAAACTTAGTTACAATATCATCATGTTTTTCTAAGAAACCACACCTGGATTTCTTGTTTGCTTCTCTGCAATAAACTCCAAATGTGCCCTGCTCCTGTAAGATCTAAGAAATGACGTCTTAGGTAATGTAATTTAGTTTTAATAACAGCTGGGGAAAAAAAATATGCAAATTTCCCCCTGTTCGTGTACAGGCAACAATTTCTTTCAAACTGACCCTTTAGTCACCGATTTCTCCAACTACAAAGAAAAAGAAGTATTTTTTTTCCTCTGTAATTCACAAGTGAGGCTTTTATTCGCCAGTAGCAAGATGAAAGCAAAAGAGGAATCTGGTCTGTTGAAGTCACTAGCAGAACTCCCACCGCCTGCAGCATTGTCAGATTTTCACACTAAGGGTTAGGCACATCCTAATCTGTCCTGATCTTTTATGCAAAAGACCGTTAAACCAGCCTTTAAAGTTCTATCAGATTAGACAGACAAAAACTTAACAATTCTGAGGCCTTTTAAAGATAAATCTTGTGCTTCTAAGAGGCCTGAGTCATGATGTCTGAATGTTTGGAGACCGTGACTTTAGTCTGCTGAGAGAACCTTGTTCAGGCTAATGATCTCACCCGAGCTGATGCCTGAGGAATCTGTTGGCAGCAGAAAAACACGAGGCACTTAACCTCAGCAGGCTGATGTAGCAAAGGTTTGTCAGGCCTGATTACCCATTGACGACTCTGCCCTTCGAATGCCCTAGCTCCCATTATTAGGTGTTTTGTTTCTCTTGTTGCTGCCTGTGCATACTAAGGAGGATAGCTTATGCTCCTATAAGCAGGTATTGATTTAATCTTTGCAACTGATAGATGTAAAACAATAGTGTCTGGGAGGAACTCGGCAAGGTAATTTCCAAAGCAGTAAGGGTCTCTCCTTTTTATCCCTCCTAAGAGAGTACGTTCCTGGCTTCCCTCCAGTGGGGACAAAATAGTGTGCTGTGGGGAGTAACTCTTTTCACTCGTTGAAGATTTTATGTGGGGTATTTTTTGGTCTAGTTTGACTGATAGCAACTCTGAACTTGAGTAAAGTTATGTTTCTGCTGCTACTGACAGATGTGCTCTGTGCTTGTATGGTGAAGTCATCCAACACTGTCTGACCTGCATACTTTCTGGGATTTTTCATGCTGCATCCAAAACTAAGGCCTGGAAAAAAAATGTCAGAGAAGAGAGTAGCTCCTTCGTGATCAGATGTATTCCATGTGTATCACAGGTATCATTTTCACAAATCATAGAATTGTTAGGGTTGGAAGGGACCTCAGGGATCATCTAGTTCCAACCCCCAGGGACACACCTCACACTAGATCAGGTTGCCCACAGCCACATCCTTCAGCCTGGCCTTAAAAACCTCCAGGGATGTGGCTTCTACCACCTCCCTGGGCAACCTGTTCCAGTGTCTCACCACCCTCATGGGGAAGAACTTCTTCCTAACATCCAGTCTGAATCTACCCATTTCTATTTTTGTTCCATTCCCCCTAGTCCTATCACTACCTGACACCCTAAACAGTCCCTCACCAGCTTTATTGTAGGCCCCCTTAACACATTGGAAGGCCACAATAAGGTCCCCTCAGAGCCTTCTCTTCTTCAGACTGAATACCCCCAACTCTCTCAGTCTGTCCTCATAGGAAAGAAGCTCCAGCCCTCTGATCATCCTCATGGCCCTTCTCTGGACACATTCCAGCAAGTCCAGATCTTTCCTGTAATAGGGGCTCCAGAACAGGATGGAGTACTCCAGGTGGGACCTCAACAGAGTGGAGTACAGGGGGAGAATCAGCTCCCTCGACCTGCTGGCCACACTTCTCCTGATGTGCCCCAGGATGTGCTTGGCTTTCTGGGCTGCAAGTGCACACTGCTGGCTCATGTTGAGCTTCTCATCCACCAGCATCGACCAAGTCCTTTTCTTCAGGACTGCTCTCAAGCCAGTCCCTGCCCAGTCTATACTGGCGCTTGGGATTGCCCTGACACAGATGCAGGACCTTGCACTTGGTCTTGTTGAACCTCATGAGGTTGTCATGGGCTCACATCTCCAGCGAGTCAAGGTCCCTCTGGATGGATCCCTTCCCTCCAGCGTGTCTGCTGCACCACACAGCTTGGTGTCGTCAGCAAACTTGCTGAGGGTGCACTCAATTCCACTGTCCATGGCACCAACAAAGATGTTAAACAAGACTGGTCCCAATGCTGATCCCTGAGGAACTCCACTTGTCACTGGCCTTCACTTAGACCCATTGACAGCCACCCTTTGGGTGCAGCTAGTCAGCCAGTTCTTTATCCACTGAATGGTCCATCCCTGCACCAGCTTGGATACCAGCTTCCTTTTAAATCTAGCTTGGGATTTTAGCCCTAGATAAAGCTACTCCGATTTCTCATTCCTCTGCAATTTGGAGACCTGATTTTCAGCACATGTTTATTCTTGACCAGTTCTTACCTATTTTTAGTAAGTTAACATTGTTCTTTATCTTAAGTATTCTCTTCCTTTCCCAGTGTTATGTCCTGGTATATTTACTTGCTCCCCCACTCTGCTAATTTGTCCTTATTTTGCTAGACTAAACATGCCAATATGCTTTATCTTCTCCTGAATTAGTATATTTGCCTTTCCCTTTTCCTCTCCACTCTTCTGTGTGTAGTCAGGTATTTTTACGGATTAAAGCTCATCAAATAAACATTCTTTTCACTCCAAGAAGTGCAACAAGGAAAACTATATTGAGTTGTAAGCTCTTGGCTATTTATACTATTGCTACTTTATCAATAGCAATAAACTCTACTGTATTAACTGTTCATAATGCGACCAACTAGTTCTTTCAACCATTTAGTTCTTTCATCTCCCCTTTCAAGGTACCCTGAAAATGGATGAAGGCTAATGTACATTTTGAGGCTTTAGTTTACTGGCTGGCATTTTTTTCCAGCTACAACCATAATCCTGGAACCAGAGACACTTGCTTTTTAATGATGCGAACTGTCCCTACTCTAGTCATGAGGTCTGTGGTGACAGGTTGGACTCGATGATCTTTGAGGTCTCTTCCAACCTTAGTGATACTGAATACTGAATACTGAAGTATTTTAAACAGAATTCAGTGTATTTTAATCAGACTTCAGGAACTGACATCACATTTTAGATGAGCTTTAACTCAGAATACAGCTGAACTTTACAAAGCTTCTGTAGAACAAAACCAAACCCTATGTATTCCAGGGAAGATTTCCACAAAATGCAGGAGAGATTAAAAATAAGATTTGATTTCCTCTGGGGAAAAAAATGGTTTGTGTCTCAATTAGGAATGGAGGCAGGAAATCCACAGTATCTATAACTGCAAAACCCCTGGATGCAGATGAATAGTTAAGAACTGTCTTCCCTTCTTGTATAGTTTACATTGCATAGAGAATTTACTGGAGTTGTGATAACAAGAATTGCAGTGTTGTGCCTGTTGTGCAGTCTTCAAAGCCCCCAAGTCTGGAGAAAAGCCCTACAATAGAATAAGAATACTGGTATTTACTACCTGAAAAACAGCACTCTAAACTACTCTGCTCACCTTAGCAGGCATCTGAGTTTTGCTGCCTTGTGATCAAAATGAAATATCAGTGGGTTTTTCAGAAGAACCAACTGACTTATCATCCCCATCCCACAGTGCCTCTCATTCCTTCATTTCAGTAAGGTACTGCCCTCATTCCAGCTACACCTCCTTGTGACAGTTCTGCAGTACTCTCATGTTTTCAACCTGGGTTTGCAGCACAATGAAATTTTGAAAATGGGAAGGGTTTATGAACCAAATTGCACTTATGCAGAGAAATTGTGTTTTCCCAGATTTCTCTAGTGTTTGCTTAGTTCAGTGAATAGAATAGAATAGAATAGAATAGAATAGAATAGAATAGAATAGAATAGAATAGAATTAACCAGGTTTGAAGAGACCTTTGAGATCCTCGAGTCCAACCTATCACCCAACATTATCTAACCAAATAAACCATGGCACCAAGCAACCCATCAAGTCTCTTCCTAAACACCTCCAGGGATGGTGATTCCACCACCTCCCTGAGCAGCACATTCCAATGGCTAATCACTCTTTCTGTGAAGAACTTCTTCCTAACATCCAGCCTAAACCTCCCCTGGTGCAGCTTGAGACTCAGTCCTCTGACCAGCAGCTGAATTTTCTACTTCAGTTTAATATGACCCAAATCCAATTACCTTGCTGTCACAAGTGAGTCTAAGTAAATATTCAGCATGACTGCACTGCCAAGATCTCTGTGCTGAAAACTTTTTAGAATCGTAGAATCAATAAGGTTGGAAATGACCTCAAAAATCATCAAGTCCAACCTGTCACCCAACACCTCATGACTACTAAACCATGGCACCAAGTGCCATGTCCAATCCCTTCTTGAACACCTCCAGGGATGGCGACTCCACCACCTCCCTGGGCAGCACATTCCAATGGCTAACAACTCTCTCAGTGAAGAACTTTCTCCTCACCTGCAGCCTAAACTTCCCCTGGCACAGCTTGAAACTGAGTCATCTTGTTCTGGTGCTGGTTGCCTGGGAGAAGAGACCAACCCCCGCCTGGCTACAAACTCCCTTTATGTAGTTGTAGACAGCAGGGAGGTCTCCCCTGAGCCTCCTCTTCTCCAGGCTAAGCAACCCCAGCTCCCTCAGCCTCTCCTCATAGGGCTTGTGCTCGAGGCCTCTCCCCAGCCTCGTTGCTCTTCTCTGGACACATTCAAGAGTCTCAATGTCTTTCTTAAATTGAGGGGCCCAGAACTGGACACAGGACTCAAGGTGTGGCCTAACCAGTGCTGAGTCCAGGGGCACAATGACTTCCCTGCTCCTGCTGGCCACACCATTTCTGATGCAGGCCGGGATGCCATTGGCCTTCTTAGCCACCTGAGCACACTGCTGGCTCATGTTCAGCCATCTGTCAATCAGTACCCCCAGGTCCCTTTCTGTTTAGCAGCTCTCCAGCCACTCTGACCCCAGCCTGTAGCACTGCATGAGGTTGTCATGGCCAAAGTGCAGCACCTGGCACTTGGACCTGTTAAATGATATCCTCTTGGACTCTGCCCATCTGTCCAGCCTGTTATGGTCTCTCTGCAGAGCCCTTGTACCCTCTGACCAACATCTGCAAATTTACTGATTTTCTCAATCCCCTCATCCAGATCACAGTATCACAGTATCACAGTAACTAAGGTTGGAAGAGACCCCAAGGATCATCAAGTCCAACCTGTTCCAACAGACCTCACAACTAGATCATAGCACCAAGTGCCACGTCCAATCTCCCCTTGAACACCTCCAGGGACGGTGACTCCACCACCTCCCTGGGCAGCCCATTCCAATGATGAATGACTCACTCAGTGAAGAACCTTTTCCTCACCTCGAGTCTAAACCTCCCCTGGCACAGCTTGAGACTGTGTCCCCTTGTTCTGGTGCTGGTTGCCTGGGAGAAGAGACCAACCCCCTCCTGTCTACAACCACCTTTCAGGTAGTTGTAGAGGGCAATGAGGTCACCTCTGATCCTTCTCTTCTCCAGGCTAAACAATCCCAGCTCCCTCAGCCTCTCCTCACAGGGCTGTGCTCAAGGCCTCTCCCCAGCCTTGTTGCCCTTCTCTGGACACGTTCAAGTGTCTCGATGTCCTTCTTAAACTGAGGGGCCCAGAACTGGACACAGGACTCAAGGTGTGGCCTAACCAATGCAGAGTCCAGGGGCACAATGACCTCCCTGCTCCTGCTGGCCACACTATTCCTAATACAGGCCAGGATGCCATTGGCCTTCTTGGCCACCTGGGCACACTGCTGGCTCATGTTTAGGCGGGTGTCAATCAGCACCCCCAGGTCCCTCTCTGTTTGGCAGCTAAATCATCAATGAAGATAATAAACAGGATTAAACATCCCTGCTTGCTGGATTTTGTTATAGAACATCATTTTACTGTCATAAAGAGCTGTATGTGACAAGGACTACAACTCTGTGAGGCCCCAGTGTGAGGAATAAAAACTGAATTTCACAAGCAAATACATGAAACCTCCTGTTTTGTTTTTTACTTCAATATGTATACTGTAAGGAAACTTGTAAGCTGTAAGGAAACTTGTAAGGCACTACAGTGGAAAACTTTAACAATACCAGGAACTTTTCCCCTTCAAAATGTTCACTGTGTAAACCTCTGCAAACAGAAAGTCTTTAAATATGTGCCTGTCTATGCTATTATTTAACAATGTATTTTCCCCTGAAACACAACTCAAAACTTATCACTGAGTTAATCTGAATGTTGGGGTTAGCCCATGCTGGATCAGTCTGGTATATCTGGTATATCTTTCCACCTCTGAGTGCAACAGGTCTTTATTTCTACATAGGATTTCAGGTCTGAAACAGTTTCAGAAGTGAAGAATTTGCTTTAAGGCTTCTTAGATGACCTTTGAGGTCTCTTCCAACCTTATTGATTCTATGATTCTAGGATTCTAAAGAACTGCATCCACCATGAAGACACTCATTAGGCATGTTTGAATATATGTTTTAAACATTCACAAGAAGAGAATGCAAAATGCAGAAATATTTGGAGATACTGTAATAAAGCTTGAAAGATGCCAGCTCACACAGAGCTCATACAGAGGCCTTCTTACTGCATATGTAACTCTTGCAAAAGACTAAGATTGTTTCCTTGGATGCACCTCCTGGCCTGAGTTACCCACCTTACATTACTTTAATTAATAGAAAAAGCACTATTTGGAGGGTTGGGTGCACTGAGCCCTGTCTCAGAAGCCCTGTGTGTCTTAACAAGTAAGTTATAACATGTTCTGGTACATCTTTGTGCCATCAGTCTCAGCTGAAAAAGGAGTAAAGCACTCCAATTTCTACCTGGTTTGAAATGCTTTGAGATCACAGAATCATAGAAGGAAGGAACCTTTAAAGGTTATCTACTCTAACTGATCAAAAGAGTTTCAAAGCAAAGAGCAATATTATCACTCTACTATGTAGGCAAAATCCTTTTATGGTACTTCTAATTTCTGATTGCTTCTTGTCCCTGTCTCCTAGACTGGCAGCTACAGAGAAGGCATGGCCAGTACCACATATTTTATCAGTGGTTTCAGATGAAGACAGAAGGAAATGGAAGGGGGAGAACCAGAGACAAAGGTGGCAAAAGCACCTGTCAGTTTGCATCTCCACTTCAGATGAGATTCTGAGCACCAGGTGATTTAGAACAGTTCTCTGAATAATCAAAGGAATAAATAGTGTGTGCACTCAGTGTTGTATTATTCCAATGAGTTTGATAAATGAAAAGCAAGTATTTCCTTTTGTAGAATGTATTTATAGTAATCTAATTGTAGCAGGTCAGAGTGACTTGATACACAGCTGAGCAAGCAAAGATCTTTTTGAAGTTGGACAGGCTGGGAAGAATCTTTCCTCCCACCAGGCTGAAACAAGGTTCTGTCACTTTGTCTTCTGCAACAACGAGAAATCTAGGTAACTGGTCACTGTCAGTCACACCAGAGTCACAGAATCACAGAATCAGTCAGGGTTGGAAGGGACCACAAGGATCATCTTGTTCCAACCCCCCTGCCATGGGCAGGGACACCTCACACTAGATCAGGCTGGCCAGAGCCTCATCCAGCCTGGGCTTAAACACCTCTAGGGATGGGGCCTCAACCACCTCCCTGGACAACCCATTCCAGGGCTTCACCACTCTCATGGGGAAGAACTTCCTCCTCACAGCCAGCCTGAATCTCCCCACCTCCAGCTTCATTCCATTCCCCCTAGTCCTACCACTACCTGATATCCTGAGAAGTCCCTCCCCAGCCTTCCTGTAGGCCCCCTTCAGATACTGGAAGGCCACAATAAGGTCACCTCAGAGCCTTCTTTTCTCCAGACTGAACAGCCCCAACTCCCTCAGTCTGTCCTCACAGGAGAGGTGCTCCAGCCCTCTGATCATCCTCGTGGCCCTTCTCTGGACACCTTCCAGCACCTCCACATCCCTCTTGTAATAGGGGCTCCAGAACTGGATGCAGTACTCCAGGTGGGGTCTCACCAGAGCTGAGTAGAAGGGTAGAATCACCTCCCTTGACCTGCTGGCCACACTTCTCTTGATGCAGCCCAGGATCTGATTGGCTTTCCAGGCTGCAAGTGCACACTGAGAGCTCATGCTGAGCTTCTCGTCCACCAGCAGCCCCAAGTCTCTCTCCTCTGGGCTGCTTTCCAGCCAGTCACTGCCCAGCCTGTATTTGTGCCTGGGGTTGCCTCGACCCAGATGCAGGACCCTGCACTTGGTCTTGTTGAACCTCATGAGGTTGGCTTGTGCCCACCACTCCAGCGAGTCAAGGTCCCTCTGGATGGATCCCTTCCCTCCAGCGTGTCTGCTGCACCACACAGCTTGGTGTCATCAGCAAACTTGCTGAGGGTGCACTCAATGCCACCGTCCATGGCACACAAGGATTGTCAAGAGTTTAATTATTTGCAGCACTCAAGAGATATCTATTCAGAAATACCTTTTAGAGGATCACACCAAGTCAGTGATGGTAAAACACTGGCACTGGTACCCAGTTTAGCAGACACAAAAAGCTGGAGCAGCCATAAGATCCAATAATTATTAACAAGAAATTTGATATCAAATGTCAGAACAATTTGCTGCCATTGATCTAAGTAGCATTTTTTTTTTTTACAGACAATGCAGAAGTGTGGCTGTGTATGAGGAGATCCATACTTTTATACATTTGGGAATCAAGTGAAAAATCACACTAAAAAACCCCCAGTCTGTTAACAGCAGTTATCAGCTAGTGTTTCCTTGTGGCTAAAGCAAATTTATAATCTTTCTGATTGCAGTCTTAAAAAATAAAATAAAATTAAAAAACACCCAACCTGGATAGAATAGAATAGAATAGAATAGAATAGAATAGAACAGAACAGAACAGAACAGAATAGAATTAACCAAGTTGGAAAAGACCTTTGAGATCATCGAGTCCAACCTATCACCCAACACCATCTAATCAACTAAACCATGGCACCAAGCACCCTATCCAGTCTTTTCCTAAACACCTCCAGTGATGGTGACTCCACCACCTCCCTGGGCAGCACATTCCAATGGCCAATCACTCTTTCTGCAAAGAACTTCTTCCTTGCTTGGGAGAAGAGACCAACCCCCACCTGGCTACAACCTCCCTTCAGGTAGCTGCAGACAGCAATAAGGTCTCCCCTGAGTCTCCTCTTCTCCAGGCTAAACAACCCCAGCTCCCTCAGCTTCTCCTCATAGGGTTTGTGCTCCAAAACCCTCCCCAGCTTTGTTGCCCTTCTCTGGACACATTCCAGCAACTCAACATCTTTCCTAAACTGAGGGGCCCAGAAGTAGACACCCGACTCAAGGTGTGGCCTAACCAGTGGGGAGTACAGGGGCAGAATGACTTCCCTGCTCCTGCACTATTCCTGATACTCAGCATCCCTTTTCTAAAGCCTACTTAAAATTCCCAAAGGCCAAGCTCAGACTCAGGCTTCCAGGCACACAATTTTTTTTCCCCAGTATGATCCAACTGTGTCATCAGGTACATGCCCTGGAAAATCTCTAGGAAGTAGGCAGCAAAAATAAGCATTACCTGAACAAACCTTGGTGCAATTATCTTTATGTAAGCAAACAGTTCTCTGTAGTAATTTCCCCCCCTATTTGTTTTGCAAGCGGGGGCTGAGGACAAACACTCCCCACCCTCAGACACAAGCCATTTTTTGAGCATGAGCTGTACATATTTCAAAACTTTGTGCTATGAGTAACTCTCCAGAGCTCCACCACATTCCAGCCCAACTGACCAATTCCAGCACATTTCTGATGTGCCACCCTATGTCCCCTGTGCTTTTATTTAGTTGCTCTTCTCTTTCCTCCTTCCCTGACCAGACAGCTGGGAGTGTTATAGTTCCTACTAGGAAAGAAACGGGGAGCTCACCAGGGGTGGGTTTCGCCATACCCCTGGCTATGAATCCTGCCCTTCCTCCCCTTCCTTCCTTCCTTCTGCTTTTCATCTTGGGGCATAAAAAAGTTGTTGGACTTGATGATCTCGAAGGTCTTTTCCAACCTGGTTAATTGTGTTCTGTTCTATTCTATTAATTCCATTCTATTAATTCCATCCTATCCTATCCTATCCTATCCTATCCTATCCTATCCTATCCTATCCTATCCTATCCTATCCTATCCTATCCTATCCCATCCTATCCTATCCTATCCTATCCTATCCTATTCAGTGGCATCCAGCTGCAAAGTCTTCTGCTTGACCTTCTCCAGCACAGGATAAACCAATCCTTCTCATGCTTAAATCCCATCCCCTAGCACATCACAGACACCTCCCACTATTTCCTCCTGCTGCCCATGTGCTGTTTCCCACAGCAGGCAAAAAGTCACTGTCACATCCTGATGTTGCTGCATCTCCCTAACCACAAAACAAAAAAAAAAAAAGGTGAAACCTGGTCGTTCTGCAGAAGAATGTCCCCATTTGAAAGTGAGGCAGTGCACAGGCAGTCTGAGAAAAGAAATGAGAGCTGTTTCTGCTCCTTTGCTACAGATGGGATCTGCCAGATGTTTTACACCACCACCTATACTGATGCTTCTTCCCTTTGCCTCTGTGAATGCGCTAGGGAAAAGAGAAACACTAAACTGTTGCTGTGCTCTTAGTAGGGCAATGACAAAAGCTTACTGGCATGTATGCAATAAGTCTCCTTTTCTCTGACTCCAATTTACAACATTTTATCAAGAAATTTTGGGATTGAGATCACCACTCCCTCATCTCCACCCAAATGGAAAGAAAGAGTGATTGTTCCTTGGAGAGGGTGACTCAGGGTTTGGTAGCAATACAATGTGCCTTTCGATCACTATGTTAAACAAACAAAGCCTACAATGGGGAATGCCAATAGCCCTTACTGCCTGAGAGGACAGTTAACACAGTGCTGCCAAACACTTGCACAACGTTTTCAACTGACTGATGCCCAAATGCTGTGTGAGAACAAGGATCAAAAAATATGCAAAATCATCAGCAAATCTTCACCATGTGCCTACAGTATTAATCCTGTTTCAGTGTATGCTAAGATAGTGGTACGAAAAAACCAAGGAATTGCCGCTGCTGTGGACAGGAGTTCAATAACAAAACTAACAATAACTAACAATAACAAAACTAATAAAATCCATTCCACTGATGTACAATTTAGACATCTTAAATTATGGAAACACTAATTCATGGTATATCTTTACTGACTTTTATTGTATTCAGTAAAGAGAATTGAAGTTCAATAAATTAACATGTTGATGGACAGAAACATGATACAAGTCTATCAGCACAAACAGAGATCTCTCTTGTTATGAAGAGAAGTAATTTAAACCTGAAGAGATGAAAGAAACTGTATTGTGAAGGATCTCAAGTCTTTGGTTAGAGAATAGGATAGGATAGGATAGGATAGGATAGGATAGGATAGGATAGGATAGGATAGGATAGGATAAACTAGACTAGACTAGACTAGACTAGACTAGACTAGACTAGACTAGAATAGAATAGAATTAACCTGGTTGGAAAAGACCTTTGAGATCATGGAGTCCAGCCTATCACCCAACACTATCTAATCAACTAAACCATGGCACCAAGCACCCTGTCAAGTCTCTTCCTAAACACGTCCAGTGATGGTGACTCCACCACCTCCCTGGGCAGCACATTCCAATGGCCAATCACTCTTTCTATAAAGAATTTCCCCCTAACATCCAGCCTAAACCTCCCCTGGTGCAGCTTGAGACTGTGTCCTCTTGTTCTGGTGCTGGTTGCCTGGGAGAAGAGACCAACCCCCACCTGGCTACAACCTCCCTTCAGGTAGTTGTCGACAGCAATGAGGTCTCGCCCGAGCCTCCTCTTCTCCAAGCTAAGCTATGCTCCTCTTGATACAGCCCAGGATGTGATTGGCTTTCTGGGCTGCAAGTGCACACTGGTGGCTCATGTTGAGCTTCTCATCCACTGACACCCCCAGTTTTTTTAATTCAGGGCTGCTCTCAAGCCAGCCACTGAGGAAAAAGCAACTAAATTGGTTTGTGCTACCCATAGCCTTGTCTCCCTGTGGAGACACTTGCTTAGTTGTTCTAGTGTAAATTATACAAGTTCTGGGTAACTGTTTTTAATTTCCATATGGATCATCAGTATTAAATGTTGGTAACATGCTGCACATGGTCTGGTTCTGCCTTTGTACCTGGTGTCAGAGAACAAACACTGAGGGTGAGCAGCAGCTGCTCCAATCCTGGGCTGTGAGAATTCTTCGAGTTTGTTGCCACCTCTGTAGCCTGCACCACCAGATCTGGATTTGGATGGAGAGAAAAGGACCCTTAACTGGTGCCTTAAATGACCACTCAAGCAATTCCAAATCAGGTAATACAAAGGAAGAGGCTGTTTCAACTCTGTACTTTCATGCTTGCTGATAACAGGAATGGATTAACTCCCCAAATGAGATGTCCCTGCAGCAGTTGTCAAATGGTAAAGGCAATAGAGCAGCACAAGTGCTTCTCATTGTTTAAAAGGTCTCCTCCTGAATTTCAGTAAAGATTGGAAATGTATCAGTTTTTCTTTCCCAAGGAGGTTTTGACAAGTTCCATCCCTTTTCTGTGAAGACTTCATTTTTCGATGTAGACTGCACATAGTCTGCAACCACTCTATTTTCCCCACTGAGATTTTAAAGCTTTTGGTCTAGGCATGGAGAGGTTTGTTGTTGTTGTTTTGTATTTAATTAATTTCATCAATTATATTACATTTTAGCATATCATGTTACTGCAATGTTCTAATTTTCACCTTAATAAGATTATAAGATGTTGAGTTTCTGGAACATGTCCAGAGAAGGGCAACAAAGCTGGGGAGGGGTTTGGAGCACAAGCTCTAGGAGGAGAGGCTGAGGGAGCTGG
Source organism: Dryobates pubescens (assembly GCF_014839835.1). Lineage (NCBI taxonomy): Eukaryota > Metazoa > Chordata > Aves > Piciformes > Picidae > Dryobates > Dryobates pubescens. The sequence continues at coordinate 43,181,895 of NC_071617.1, read as the reverse complement.
GGTTGCTTAGCCTGGAGGCTCAGGGGAGACCTTATTGCTGTCTGCAGCTACCTGAAGGGAGGTTGTAGCCAGGTGGGGGCTGGTCTCTTCTCCCAGGGAACCAGCACCAGAACAAGAGGACACAGTCTCAAGTTGCACCAGGGGAGGTTTAGGCTGGATATTAGGAAGAAGTTCTTTGCAGAAAGAGTGATTTGCCATTGGATTGTGCTGCCCAGGGAGGTGGTGGAGTCACCATCACTGGAGGTATTTAGGAAGAGACTGTATGGGGCGCTTGGTGCTATGGTTTAGTTTATTAGATAGTGTTGTATGATAGGTTGGACTGGATGATCTCGAAGGTCTCTTCCAAGCTGGTTAATTCTAGTCTAGTCTAGTCTAGTCTAGTCTAGTCTAGTGTATTCTATAAGGAAAATCTTCCTACTAACCAAGTAGTTGTGACTCTCTGCACACTACTGAGAGGGAGTAACCACAATGTCCTTTCAACAGAGAGGCTATGTCCATTCACTGGCATATAGCAGCAAAATATTTATGCAAAGCCTGTGGTTAGTGTTTTCTCTTCAAATTGTACATAGTTAATATATTAGCAAACTGCATGAAATCTTTCTTTGTTGCACATAATAACAACATTACTAAGGAAGAAGGGGAAAAAAAAAAAAGAGAAAGATGGGGGGAAAAGACCACAAGAAACAGAAAAAAACACCACCAAAACCCCAAACCGAAAAACAAGCCACTGAGACAGACTGAGGGGTTCAATGACTAAAGCTAGCTCCTTGTGTTGACTTTGGCCTCAGCTTGTGACTGGAAAAGACACAAAAACCCATTCACTTGGTATTTACCCATCCTCCTTATGCACATTTCAGTGCAATTTTCAGGATGTGAAAAATAGCATGTAAGGCTCACAGTCCTGTAAGTTTTCTGTCCTGCTCTCTTCTCATCATAGGCACGGCATGTGAAAATTCAACCATCTCAATATGATTTCTTGATGTTGTGCATATCCCCACACTTCTGCAGGGGCTTTCTCCTGTGCTGAAATACTGAAAGCTCTATTTCAGGGGAAGAACAAGATGTGAAATACAGCAAGTTTTCTGAAGTGCTCACTGACACTGTAAGTCTCAGGTGCTGCGAGCTTGAAACGGCTGGCATGGCTCAGTCTCTTTTCATGGATGGCCTTGTATTTCCCTCGATGCATGTGGATTTCAGTCCTTTAGAGAAAAACATGGATGCAGCAGGGAAAGACTGGGCCTGACCATGTGGCAGAACTAGGAGGCTGGCTGTAGCTGTTGATCCTGCCAGACAGGCAAGACAGAAGCAAAGGGACTTAGGGGTACTGGTTGATAGTAGGCTGAACAAGAGCCAGCAGTGTGTCCAGGTGGCCAAGAAGGCCAATGGCATCCTGGCCTGCATCAGGAACAGTGTGGCCAGCAGGAGCAGGAAGGTCATTCTGAATGGAACAACTCTAGCTTTAATGAGGCTCAACTTAAACCTTTTATCATAAAGACTTGAACAGGGGAAGTTAGCATTAGTTTATCTTTCCTAAGTAGTCTGATGCTATAAACACTCAGCATTAGCTCCTCTGTCATCCAGGCCCCCAGTAAATGGATTTCAGCTTCCTGGGGAAGAGGATTACAAGACCTTCATGTTTTTCATAACAACCTCTTAAGTGAGTCAAAGGATGACAAGAAGCAACATTTGATGGCAGTCTTGTGGTTGGGACACTGTGTCTCATATTGCTCAATTAGTTTTCATCTACTACTGACTAAGTTATCACTTAACTTCCTTATTCCTTTAGAAGCTGCTCTTCAGGTCATTTGTCGGTACTTTAGGCTGAGAGAGCATCAGTGCACTAAAGACAAAAAAGTCATGTCACTTTTACACCACAAAACCTCAAATAGATTTGCTGAGCAATTATGTGCTATGGATTTGATTTTTGTCCTTCACCATCTCAGTGTTTTGACTCTTCTCCAAAGGGAATTTTCGTGTGTGTAGGTGGTTGATGGGGAAATTATTTTCCCAATTCAGCAGCAGCATTAGGAAGGTTGGTAATAAGGCAGGTCAGCTTACAGGAACCACAGGAAAGTAAACAATAACTTAAGAAGGAAAAAAAAAGGTCAAAACTATACTTTTTGTAAGTATGAGGGTTTGGTGGAAACAAGGAGAGGCAGAGAGAAAGCTACAACTTCAGTCCCTGTGGACTGTTTCTTTTGTATAGAATAGAATAGAATAGAATAGAATAGAATAGAATAGAATAGAACAGAACAGAATAGAATAGGATTGAATAGAATAGAACAGAACAGAATAGAATAGGATTGAATTGAATTGAGTTGAATTGAATTGAATTGAATTGAATTGAATTGAATTGAATTGAATTGAATTATCCAGGTTGGAAAAGGCCTTTGAGATCAGCAAGTCCAACCTATCACCCAACACTATCTAATCAACTAAACCATGGCACCAAGCACCCCAGCCAGTCTCCTCCTAAACACCTCCAGTGATGGTGACTCCACCACCTCCCTGGGCAGCACATTCCAATGGTCAATCACTCTTTCTGTGAAGAGCTTCTTCCTAACACGCAGCCTAAACCTCCCCTGGTGCAGCTTGAGACTGGGCAAAGGTATTTGTTAACAAAGCATTGTGTTCATTGTATTGTGTCGAGCAAGAAAAAGAACCTAGATGATTTTTCAAAATAAAACCACACAAGAGAAAAGTAAAGCTGTGAAAAATATTACCATTTTTTTAATGGCAGAAAGAGTCCACCACAGAGCCACAAAGATGATTAAGAAAGCAGAACATCTCCATTATAAGGAAAAGCTGAGGTAGCTGGGTTTCTCTAGCTTGGAGAAGAGGAGCCTGAGGGGTGACCTCATTAATGTTTATAAATGTCATTTAACACGTCTAAGTGCTGGGTTCTACACACTGGCCACAACAATCCCAGGCAGTGCTACAGACTGGGGTCAGAGTGGCTGGAAAGAGGCCAGGCAGAAAGGGACCAGGGGGTGCTGGTTGATAGTAGGCTGAACATGAGCCAGCAGTGTGCCCAGCCAGCCAAGAAGGCCAATGGCATCCTGGCCTGGATCAGGAACTGTGTGACTAGCAGGAGCAGGGAGGTCATTCTGCCCCTGGTCTGAGCACTGGCTAGGCCACACCTTGAGTCCTGTGTCCAGTTCTGGGCCCCTCAGTTTAGGTAAGATGTTGACTTGCTGGAACATGCCTAGAGAAGGGCAACAAAGCTGGGGAGGGGTTTGGAGCACAAGCCCTGTGAGGAGAGGCTGAGGGAGCTGGGGCTGCTTAGCCTGGAGAAGAGGAGGCTGAGGGGAGACCTTATTGCTGTCTACAACTTGTAGCCAGGTAGGGGTTGGTCTCTTCTGCCAGGCAACCAGCAGCAGAACACGAGGACACAGTCTCAAGCTGCACCAGGGGAGGTTTAGGCTGGATATTAGGAAGAAGTTCTTCACAGAAAGAGTGATTGGCCATTGGAATGTGCTGCCCAGGGAGGTGGTGGAGTCACCAACACCGGAAGTGTTTAGGAAGAGACTGGATGGGGTTCTTGGTGCCATGGTTTAGTTGATTTGATAGTGTTGGATGATAGGTTGGACTCGATGATCTCAAAGATCTTTTCAAACCTGGTTAATTCTATTCTATTCTATTCTATTCTATTCTATTCTATTCTATTCTATTCTATTCTATTCTATTCTATATGTATGAGGGGTGAGTGTCAGGAAGATGGAGCCAGGCCCTTCTCAGTGATGACCAACAATAGGAGAATGGGCTATGGGTGCAAGCTGGAGCATAGGATTTTCCATGTAAACATAATGAAAATCTTCTTCACTGTGAGAGTGACAGAGCATGGGAACAGGCTGCCTGGAGAGGTTGTGGACTCTCCCACACTAGAGATATTCAAAACCTACCTGAAGGTGTTCCTCTGTCACCTATTGGAGGAGATCCTACTCTGGCAATGGGGTTGGACTAGATGATCTTTCAAGGTCCCTCCCAACCCCTAACAATCTTCTGTGATTCATTTAACATGTGACAAGAAGCAGTCCACTCTTGCACAACTTTAAAAACCTGCTGATAAGGTGCAAAAAAGCTTGTGCATTCCTCTCTAAAATATCAAGCCTACAAGACACCCAATCACATATTTCAGTGGTCCACGCTTAGAGCTCTGATTCTGCCTCTGCGTCCAAGATAAATCAATCTTGTCTTTGATCAATGCCATGCTTTATTAAAAGTTGCTGTGAAGAGGCTTAATGAATAAATGTGCACTCAAGTACAGATTGAATCATAACTTACAGAATCATAGAATCAATTAGGTTGGAAAAGACCTCAGAGATCAAGTCCAACCCGTCACCCAACAACTCATGACTACTAAACCATGGCTTCAAGTGCCACATCCAGTCCCCTCTTGAACACCTCCAGGGATGGTGACTCCACCACCTCCCTGGGCAGCACATTCCAATGGCTAACAACTCTCTCTGTGAAGAACTTTCTCCTCACCTCCAGCCTAAACTTCCCCTGGCACAGCTTGAGACTGTGTCCTCTTGTTCTGGTGCTGGTTGCCTGGGAGAAGAGACCAACCCCCACCTGGCTACAACCTCCTTTCTGGTAGTTGTAGAGAGCAATAAGGTCTTTGCTGAGCCTCCTCTTCTCCAGGCTAAACAATCCCAGCTCCCTCAGCCTCTCCTCATAGGGATTGTGCTCAAGGCCTCTCCCCAGCCTTGTTGCCCTTCTCTGGACATGTTCAAGAGTCTCAACGTCTTTCTTAAACTGAGGGGCCCAGAACTGGACACAGGACTCAAGGTTTGGCCTAACCAATGCAGAGTACAGGGGCACAATGACTTCCCTGCTCCTGCTGGCCACACTATTCTTGATGCAGGCCAGGATGCCATTGGCCTTCTTGGCCACCTGAGCACACTGCTGGCTCATGTTCAGTCAGCTGTCAATCAGTACCCCCAGGGCCCTTTCTGTTTGGCAGCTCTCCAGCCACTCCTTCTTCAAGGCATGAACAAAGGATGAATACTCTTTTAAAAACATGTGGATATAATTATTTTTTTTCCCTAGATGAGTGAGTGTAGCAATTTGTAGAAGGTTTTAGGTTAAGTTTCAATCTTTTTGCAATTTGTGTGGGCTAGGCAGAGGAATTAGGTAGTCTGAAAGCTGTAAACATCAATTGTGGAGAGTTTAAACACCTACACCACACACAGGTTTAGAGGGCAGGGACCAGAGGTGCTGTCAGAATTATAGATAATGAAAAGACTAATGAACACAAAAGAAGTGTATTGGCAGTTGTACTAGCATCCTAAATATTTGTTGTGTGTTTGTATTCCTTTATATGAATTCAGAGAATCATCTTCTGGCCCAAACTTCCCTGGTAGTTCCAGGACTTTTAAGTTTTCTTCAAGTTTTACCAAATCCATGCCCAGCTATCCATGTGTTTTCTTCAACAGGCCTTTCCCAGCAGTTTAACTCTTCTTATCATCTTCCTGTCTCCACATGCAGCACAGGGGAAAGCTCTTTATGTAACTTCAGGATTAGCTAGTTGGAAAGGGATGGGAGCTGAAGGTAGAACAGTGAAGTCTTTGCCAAGAGTGTTCTTTCATAGAATCATAGAATCAATAAGGTTGGAAAAGACCTCAAAGATCATCAAGTCCAACCTGACACCCAACACCTCAGGACTACTAAACCATGGCACCAAGTGCCACATCCAATCCCATCTTGAAAACCCTGCTATACTGCTATGACTTTGCCCTTTTTGAAGGAAACATGAAAAAAACAGCTGTGAGGAGCTTTTCCCTCTCTGGTTTTCTTTTCACCTTGTCAGGCTGTATCACTTTAGTGGCATATGGCTTATTAAAACTCTGCCATAGCCAACCCACAGGAGAGAAGACATTAAGACAAGCATATGAAGGACCTCAGGTCACAGCAGCTGACACCTCCTAAGACACAGGTTAGCTCACATTCACCCTGTGAGTTTGACAGAGTGCTAACAGTGTAAACTATACACGCATCCAGGTGAGATAGGCTGGAAGCAGAGAAAGGCACACAAACACATAGAGTAGTTTTGCTGTAGTCTGGCAAAAATTGATTTTGAAGAGAAAATGGATCTCTAGGTCTGGAAATAAATGAGTATGGAAACTGCCCAATGGGAAGGATACTGTGGGGGATCAAAACTGTTCTGTGGAACTGGGAGACTCACAAACAAGACTGCCTGGAAGCACTGAAAAATTAGACCTTCATGTCCTTTTATATAGCCACCCTGTTCAAATATGGAAGATAAGTATTTTTCCAGACCTAAAGCAGTTCAAACGTCAGCTGGTTAAAATACTTCTCCCAACTTCAGGCCATCTAAAAAATAAATATTAAAAATTAAAAAACCCAAGTTCTTCCTTGTCTGCCTCTCATATAGGAGAAAAGACTACTTGGCTGCTTGTTTAAAACTGTAAGCAGAGTTGCAAATACGTCATTTCTCTGGTATAAACAGAAGCATTCTTTCATAGTCTTTACTTTGTGGCCCGGATTCATTCAGTTGTGCCCTTCTCAGCAGTATTCATCCTGACAATGGCACAGAGGCTCACTTTATCATGAAGAGTTTCTAAGGAGGACAACTTCATTTTACACAATGCCAGTGCCAACAGAAACAGCTTGAACAGCCTCTCTTTCCAGCAGATATAGTTACTGATATTCTCTACTGAGAAAAAGTCCTGGTCTTCTGCTTACAGTTGTGCTACCATTGCTACTTTGGTCATTTCCAGGAGGGACTGAACATGAGATGCCACAGCTCACGTGGACTTTTCCCCTTTCAGAAAAGCCAGGTGTAAGAATTACTTCAAACATGGCAGGAACTTCTGTTGTCCTTTGTCATGGCAGTCTCTTCATGTTTGGACCTTCAGGAGTTAAAAATAGCACTCTTTCCTTGGAAGTACCAGTCATATCTATAACTCATGCTACCATAAGCATGTGTAGGCCAGGTAGAATTCATCCTGATTAAGTCTGTTTTGCAAAACTAGCTTTTCTCTTGTATAGAAACCAAGCAGAGGAACAAGCTCTTCAGGACCTGTTTGGGCAGGTTGAAACAGGAGGAGTTGCAGGAAAGCAGCTTCAGCCCAAGCTGGTCTCAGTTTGGAGCCATCCTGCTAGAATGAGGGGACCTAGGGATGCAGGAATACTTGTACCACAGGTGCTTCTGGGGGATGATCCAGTGAGGATTGGACAGCAGTAGAGTTACTCTTTGTTGTTATTCTTTGTAGAGAAGGCATCTCTTGCCATGAACTCTCTGGCTTTAGAGGTGTGTGGGAAAAATGCAGCAGGGCTAAGAACTAAGTACAGTTGTGGGGGCTTGGTCTGTTTTGTCACTTCATTTTGTTGCAGATTCTAAAATTGGTCATTGAGTTACTGGGTTCATCTGCTCCTGTTTTTGTGATGCAGGATTGTGCAACACAGAAGTCTGTGGGAGTCTGTACAGGCAGAAGCTATGCTGAAGCAATGTGAGGTGAGGGAGACTTAAATAAGAACAGCAGGTCTGTGCCAGGGTTGTTCCTTATATGGCTACTAAAGATCTGTAGCATGGTTCTTGGTATATGGCTTACGGTAAGAAGCTTCAGATGCTGTGTTCTTACACCACTGTAGGTCAAATGCTATTGCTGAGGTTGCACTGAGCTGTACTCACTCTGGGCCAAAAGGATGTAGCTGGGAGTCATTCAAACGCTGAAGCACTGGACTAGCCAGTCCTCGTATGATCTGTGAAACTGATGGCAAAAACCCCTCCCTTGTCAATGACTGACAAAGGTGGCAAATGTAATGGGGAAGCCTAGTCCTGCAGAAGGCTGCACATACCCTTGCAGGTGGGGATCTTCTGTCCCATCTAGTTAGTGGGAGTAAGCAGGACATGGAGCTCTCAGAATGTGGGCCCCAGAAGAGACTAAATTCAGCCAAGGATGGACCACTTCTATCTGGCCTTGATTTGTTTTTTATTGCTTTGGCTGAGAATACCTAATAGGAGCATTTGTATTTGTCAGGAGGAAACTTAATCTGTGCCTGGTCTATGGTGTGACATTGTCTTACAGACTGAATGGTACTTGTGCACAACTTGTTTTAAACAGAACCTATTTATGTTTGCAGGGCTTGTTTTAACCTTTCCAGAATATGCTACTACTGGCAATCATCCACTAGCTATTCTTTGGGGGGCTTAGCTACAGTGAATCAGCCCTAGAGAATGGGCCATGTTACTGACTGCTGAAACATTGCATTTCTTGATTGCTGAAACATTGTTTTCTCTAATGTGGGATTTTTGAAGTGCAGATATTTGCAGCTTTCCCAAGCCCACAAAAATACTGTTTATCAGTGACCTAGAGATCAATGCACTATATTGTTTGGATTAAATAATCAGGATGGTGTTTTGACTTAACAAGAAACATATTTTAAAGACAAACAAATTACTTTACTGGCACATATATACCTACACACACATATATACATATGAGAGATGAACCATGTAGATGGTTCAGGGAGCTCTGAAACTCTAAAGTGATATCTTAAAATACACATTTTACAGCTGTGATACTAGGAGGTTTTCATGGAAGATTGCTATGAGTCGACATTTTCATAAGTAATGTTTGAGGCCTCAAGTGAAATGTACTCGTTTCCTGTCTTAAGTGACTGCCAAATATGTCTGATTCTTGGGAAACTAAAAAGTGATAGGCTTCCTCTACCCCACTGGTAATTCTGCTATCAGATTATGCAGTTGGATTCATTTCTTTGTTTGGTTTAGGTTTGGGTATTTCGGGGTTTGGTTTGGTTTCATTTGGGGTTTTGTTTTGGTTGGTTTGTTTTTGTTTCTCACTTTTATCTGAAACACTAGGTTCTCTTTCTCATCCAATTTTGAGCTTTGAGCCTTGACTGGGCTAGGCATTCTCTACATCCTTGTTACCACTGTAAGTTTTGCTATAAATCACCTCTCGCAAATAACAAAGCTGTCTCAACCCTGATTTTGAAACAATTGGCTTTTATTCCATGGTACGGCTAGCGTTGCCTTTGTTTTACTTGGAGCTCTCAGGATCTTATAAGGAGGAGAGTTCAGTCTCTGCTCTTGTAATGCTTTTTAAATATCTGTGTGTTGTGGGACCTTCTCAGGGAAGAAAAAGAGGCTGCCACAAGATACATCCAGAATTGAGCCCATCTTGGGATATGTAACAAGCACCCAGGCTCTTGTAGCAATGACCACACCTTTGAAATTGTGTCAATAAATCAGTGAAAGCATGTTCAAATTGCTTCTTGAATTGTCAAGCTAAGAGGAGATTAAAACATCATAAACCATGGTTCTTGAAAAGGAAATGGAGAAGCCACTGATGACTTGATTTTTTACTGAAAATGTAGTAGAGTGAATTTGTGATGAAGGCTTCTGACCACAGCAAATTCCCAGAGGGAAGAGTCTTCAAATGCAACAACAACAAAGTGACAGAAAGAAATTATTTTCTAGTCTTCATTTTAAGGAAGCCTCCAGAAGTTAGTGGTCACATTTAAATCAGGTGTCCATAAAAACAACAGCATAGCATATGCACAAGCTTGGGTGAACATATAGACTTGTTTGGAAAATGTTAAAGAAAAATGGATTGTCTGTAGTGTGGTGTTAGTTTAGTACAGGAGAAATACTTGAATGTATTTGTTTGAGGGGGAAATGGGGGTGTTTGATTTTACTTTTACTGGAATTGGATGATGTTCTTCTAAAAACTGGGATGCTCACAAAATGGAAGAGGATTGGACTTGTGTGAGAAGTAAGCAGCATCTGAAATGGTGATCTAGAATAGAATAGAATAGAATTAGGAATAGAATAGAATAGAATAAGGAATAGAATAGAATAGAATAGAATAGAATAGAATAGAATAGAATAGAATAGAATAGAATAGAATTAACCAGGTTGGAAAAGATCTTTGAGATCCTCGAGTCCAACCTATCATCCAACAGTATCCAATCAACTAAACCATGGCACCAAGCACCCCATCCAGTCTCTTCCCAAACACCTCCAGTGATGGTGACTCCACCACCTCCCTGGGCAGCACATTCCAATGGCCAATCACTCTTTCTGTGAAGAACTTCTTCCTAACCTCCAGCCTAAACCTCCCCTGGTGCAGCTTGAGACTGTGCCCTCTTGTTCTGGTAATTCTTCATTTCACAAAGGACTTAAATTCAGGGAAATCAGAATGTAGGACTCACATTTCCTTTACAGCAATTTTTAAAAGCACTTTGTCCACTCTGATAAATTATTCATCTCTGCAGGAACATGGAAGCACAGGACTGTAGAGTAGAAACAGGGGTATGAAGTCACCCCCTTTCTTTTCTGCACTGTAACAATTATGCTTTACTTGATGAGAATAAAATAAGCTATAAAAGGATAGCTGAAGTCTGCATCTATCACAAAACTATGCACCATTTAAACCAACCTGTAGTTTTCACAGGCTGCAGGTGAAACATGAGCACTGGTGAACAGATTGTTATTATTAGTTATTATTATTATTATGGTCTTGTGGAGTTGTTCTTATTTTGAGAGAGGTTTTGGAGTGTGTTTGTTGTGGTTTACACTTGGGGGTATTTTTGCCTATATCCCCCCACAAGAGATTTCTTCCTTTAGTAGAAGCATTCTGTTATGACTTTACACAGGTCCATTTACTAAGGGCACTGAATTCTCCTCCATGATGACCCTTCTTATTGTTTCAAACAACTTGGCACATTCTCAAACAGTGTGAGACAAAATATTAATAAATGTAGCAATAAATAGCAGTCTTGCACTTTTCCTAGAGAGAAGAACTAGATAGAACTGAGGTATTTTGTGATGCCTGATAAAGATTACAGAATCACAGAAGATGTTTGCATACATTCACTGTATCCCACAGGGTTGCAAAGAAGCAGAGAAGGGGGTGAAGAGAGATGCTTCAGGAGGTGGCTATTTGCAGATGTTTAACAGAGACAAAATTTGCCTTCTGTTCTGACAGAAAAATCAGGTGCCAGACCTATTTTAATCTCTTGTGCTTCACATTTGATCTGTGTTCTGAGTCTTTACAGTGTTACCTCCTTGAACATAGCACGTTTTACATGTCTTGTTCCCACTTTCTTCCTATGGAGGTCCAACCAGCCTGTACCCCAGACCACATCTCTAATAACAGCTTTCATAAGGGATGACAAATGATTGAGTCTTATAGAGTGTTTGGGGAGTCCAGGCTAGTGGATGATACAGAATCACCTAGTGTTTGTAGACTATTAAGCTTAGCTGACTTTTGGAATACAAGCATGCTTTTAAAAATAAACTTTCAGCTAAGCACATGTGCCTATTACAACAGGACAGAGAGAGAGAACCTTGCATTGAGTTGCTATGCCATCCTGCCCTTAATCTGCAAATTCTTTTGTTATGATCAGTTATTCCTCATAATCATCGTGAGGATTCATTTGTTAATATCCTTAACTAAAAAGTCTTATGTGTGACACCATGGCCTGAGAATAAATAACCTTATCCTTTCTAAATCTCTCAATTTGCTTCTGGTGTGAGGTTTCAAGGGACATGCAGAGGTTACAGAACAGTTATCACCTTTACAGGAACAAAATGTCATGGAAGCACCACCTCTCAACTCCCTCTCCAGCAGCAATAGCAAATATTTGATCAGTGTGTACTTTCCATTCAGCTCAATATCCTCTGGCTGGTTTGGCACACATGTTCTTTTGGGGCAGTTTTATGTTTGTGATAACATGATCACAGAGTGATCAAGTTGATCCTGCCTAAAGACTTCAGTGAGGTTAGCGTAGAAAATAAGTAGAAGGCACGGAAAGGCTTTGGTGAGATGCATGCAAACAAGAAGCCGTTGGTCCCCATATGTCCTTAAGGTGGATAATGAAGTAGGGCAAGTCATCCTTGCTTTCTGTAATTTCCTCTGGATTTGTGTAAAAATTAGGGAAATCTGACATCCTAATTCCCACTGTTCATCATGTTTTAAAAATATTATGTCTTGAGAGCAGCCAAGCCATAGCTCTAATGTTGTCCCCACACTGGTGCTGTGGCGACTGACCAGTGAAGGTTTACCAGTGGGCAACTGTGACCTTTACAGGTCCTCAGCTGTGAGATGTGGCATAGCAAATACCACTGAACTTGAATTTGCTCATTTAATCTTGAACACAGCTGCTTGCCAGACCTACCAAGTGGCATGTCTGAACCATGGTTCTGCCTGTGAACTACTCTGAGCTCTCATCTGACAGCTCTCTGAAGGTACAGGGCATGTGTCCAATGGCTTCCCACTGAAATCTTTGCACAGCAGAACAGGAAAGGGAAAAAATATGTAAAAGCTCAAGATCAGCTCAGTGCTACTGAAGGAAGCTTTCTGCAGGTATTCTGCAGGCTCTTCTTGCCAGAAAGCCAAAGAAAACCAAAGCATAAGCAAAAACCAAGCCAGTTGCTCTTCCCCCCCAAATATGGGCAAAAACTGTACAGGAGCAGCTACGTCAAGTGAACAAACAGAAAGCGACTTATTCTTTTAAATCTATGCAGAGAAACTAAATTACAGGGGAAGAGCACTGTGATAACAATCAGCTATTAACCCAAGACAAAGAAGACTTGTTTTTGTTCTCAAAAGAAAAAAAGAGAAGAAATTTATTAGCCTCCAAAACCCATTCAAAAGAGCCCCTTACCAGGTAATTAGAGTCCAAAATTCTACTTTCAAGGTTTTGACATATATTACTCGCTGTTTGTTTTTCATCATGCAACCTTAGACACTCCAGTGATAAACTGTTTGCTCTGTGGCCTTGCTGTGGTACATGGAAAACTTTCCATGACTGTACTGCTGTGGAACAGAAATAGCCAGTTCCAAGCAGTTTTTTTTAAAGCCAGTTTGGATTCTGATGAAAAGAGAGATTGTTCAGAGGATCATCACTGGCCTCCACAACTTGGTTGTTTCTCATTAAACATGTTATATGAAAGAGAGTGAAATGCTGGGAAGATATTTTATTTCATACTCTCTTGATAGCTTTAAGAGGGGTAGAATGCTGTGCAGTTCTTGAAGAAAATGTCTTTAAGGATTTTGTAGGGGAGGTTTTGTAATTTTTTTTAACCCCTCCCCCAGTGTTGTACTGTATTGAACAACAGAGAGTTTTAAGTGGTTTGGCTCATGGAGTTTTCTACAGCCAAAATTCTCTGCTGGTCCATAATGAGTCCTGATGCCAGTATTTCAGATACAGAGAGACGAGAGGTTGCTATTCTTCCCAGGAACTAACACTGAAACAGAGCTGACATGATTCCTTCCTTCTTTTTAAAATTTCTTGGGTAACTTCATGTGAGTCACCCTAGCTGCTTAATGTTTCTTCTCCTTCTTTGAAAGACACCTTCAATTCCCATCATCTCCCTCTTCTTTTTGTTTCACTGAGGCGTAACCCATACGGCTATAAAAATAACAACAAACGGGGAGCTGACTATCAGGCTCAAGATTGTATCAGGTTGCTCCTTGTTCTCCAGACAGCTAGGGTTGGCACTAAAATAATTGCTCTTGTGGCTTTTGTCTTTAAGAAATAATCCTTTGTATTTTGTATGTGAGGGTAAGAATACTCATTACTTAACTTTTCTTCCTCCAAATCATGCTGAAATGTCTCAAGTAGTTTTCATGGTTCAAAAAAGCTTAATAATCTTTCTGCTTTAGGCTGATTAATTCTAGGTGGGCCAGTAAGCCACACAGGAAATCATATTTATATTTGGAAGGTATTTCTAGACTTTGTTCGTTCGTTCATTTGTTTTTGTTGTTGATGATTATTTGGTTTTATTTTTAAAGCTTGTGACTTATTTTTTCTCCCTCTTTACAGATGCACCTTGTGGTGGTTTGAGCCTCAACTGGGACTTAAGAGGTCAGCTGGGGGCAAGGCTGAGAATCCCTCCCCCGCTTCCCCCTCCTCTTTCACAATAGAGAGGAAAACGAAAGGGAAGGAGCAAATCCACCAAGAAATAATTTGGAGTCAGATTGGAAGTAGAGAGGTAAAGAATTTTCTTTAAACAATATATATATATGTAACAATAACAGGGAGGGTTCACAAAGGGTAAGGAACAAGGATGGATGGGAGAAAAAGTAAGAATACAAAACCAGTCTCTTTGAAGAGGCGTGGAGTTAGCGGGGAGAAGGATCAGGCCTGACCATGTGGCAGAGAAGCAGGGAGCCATCAGCAGTCTTCATCCAAGCAAAGGCAGGGCCCAAGAGAGATAATGGCTGCAGTGTCTTCCCTTTTATAGCCTTGCTGGGCAGGGAGGGGGAGTGGAGCAGACTAATTTAGTTTCCCGGGGGAAAACCCCCTGCAGGGAGAGCAATGGTCTCACAAGCCCTCCCCCCACCCTGCTTCCAGGATGGGCGTTAATCCATCACAACCTTAAGTGAGTTTCAGAGAATACTGATCTCAGAAGTGACTTCTGATAAGTAAAACGGCTTGGGAACAAAACTGAACTCTTCTGTGGTCGGTGAGAAAATGTGGAATTCTGCATCCTCAAGAAGTGGGCATAAAACCCCTGCTGAATTTGTGTTTCTGCATTAACTAAATGCTGGTTTTGTAGTAAGTCTATTAACAGAAATACCGTCCTCCTTGGCACTCTCAGTAGAGAAGAGACTACTTAGAGAACTGATGCTAGACAGGCTTAACTTCCTTCCCTGTCCAGAAGCATTTACAGAAACTGTATGCACCACTGCTCAAGTTCAACCTCTTTCGGAAAAATCTCAAGACTTGAGTCCTCAAGTCAAAACTGCTTCAATACTATTCTTCTACCACTCATGTCATCATAAACACATGAATGTTGAATTCCATTGATCAAATAGGAAAGAGTGGAAAGAGCTGAACAGAAGATGTTTATGTATGAGACCTCTTCCATGGCTTTTCTTCATCCTCTGCCTCAATGAACATCTTCATAACATAGATCCTCTTCTCAGTTATCCTTCTAGATATCCTGTTTGATCCTATGTCTGTAATTCCTGCTCTACCATGTGCAATTAATACCTGTGTCATATGTTTACTCCCTCAGTTAAGCCTGTGCTTAGCCACCATCAAACTTGGCCTGTTTACCTGTACTTCACACACTTCTGAAGCTTGTAAAGACCCCATGTCATGACAACATGGCAACGTAACCCTGTCTTTGGGGCTGGACAGGACTGTACCATAGCTTCTGACACTGCATTTCTCCACAAACAGTGCTCTCAGAGCTAGGGTTTCCAGAAGATATCCTATCAATAGCTTAGTACCAACACCTATTCACAGGGAACCATGGAAAGCAGAATCTGAGTTAAATAGCCTTAGGAGAAAAAATACTTGAGCACTCCAGAGCTTTTGAATTGGACACTTGAAGATCTTGTTATGATGGACTCAATGTTTCCAGCTGTGACACTGTGACCCGCTCTTTCATTTCAGTGATGTCACTTCATAGGATATAAGCAACTTAAAAAGTTTCCCAGGACATCATAATACTGTTTAATAAACAAATAAACGACATCTTCAGTTTGTGCCTCTGAACTCGGAACAGTTAAAATGTTTTTAACATCTGATAAGCTCAGGTTCTGTAAGCTGCTCAGTCCAATCTGGAAAAACATGAGGATTCTGGTCAGGTGTCTTCCTCACTAGCTCCTGGGGCCTTTACTAGAGGGTTAGAGAAGACACATCTGATTGTTCAAACATACTATTGAAGTTTGAAGCAGATTTGGGAATGTTGGGGGGAAAAAATCCAACAGTTAGGTTGTACAAGATTTCTGCAATGATGAGGAAGAAAACTGGCCCAGCTGATTCCAACAAGACTTCTGAGTTCTGCCTTTGGCAAACACTTGCCCTGTATGGGAGCTGCAGCTAGAAGTCTCTGTCTGGACCTTATTGTGCCTGATGAAGACAAATGGAGAAGGAAATGCAGCTGCTTTGAGATTGTAAATAAGCTTTATTTATACCCCTTGTCCTTGTCCAGAGGAGATGCTTCATATTGCTTTTTGGAGGTGCTGGCAGCTGTTTTGCAGGCACTTAGCATGAATGCAAACAGTACAGGCAGAAGGCAATGGTAACTGAATTTACCTGTTTATCCAAAAGCCATGTGGTTAGGACAGTATTTAGGCTGACAGCTGAGTTAATTCCTTCACCTTTAGTTAATTTCTTCACTTTTGCCTACAATCAGAAAGCTGGCAAGAAGGGGTGTGGCTGACTGTAATGTTGAATTGTCCAGCTGAGAAACTGTGCTGGATGAGAGAAGAAAACCGGGGCTGAAAAGAGACTGTGGTGTTAGGATGGGATGTGAAAACAAAGAGCCAAAATGACCTGAGCTTGGTTCCCTTTCTAAAGAGCGGGATGCCTTTCTGGAGGCTGCTAAAGGCTGGGACGGGAAGAGAAAGACAAGCATGGGGAAGAGGAGGCTGTATGACAAGGACCTCTGTTTAATGACCTTTTTTTCTGCCATCCAAGCAGACAGTCTCAAATTTCTTATGCAGGATTTAACCTCTAACCAACAAAAACTGAGCCACGCTCATGAGCCTCGCCTGTTTAAATATGGCCTATAAAATATTTTCCTTTAGCCACTTACAGGTAACCAAAAGTTATTTTTGCAAAGACTTCAGATGAATAATTAAAGAAAGTCTACAAAAGGCAAGGGGAAGCTATTTTAATAAATTATTAATAACTTATTTCCTTGGGATGAAGAAAAAACCAACCAAACAGGTAGGACAATTTTCAGAGATGAGAACCTACAACTTAATCTGAAGAGGGCAAAGTTTTAAGCATGATGTGCCATGAACAAATGAATTGTTTGGTTTGAAAAACCTGAGCTTTGTAGCTAAGACACCTAAGAAACATCAGAGACTGTGTGTTGTGCAGATAATGGAAAATCACCAGCATGTTCCAGAGTGACACTGCATCTCCAGAACAAGTCCAGGGTTTGGGGCAGTGGGGGTGGGGGATGCCAGTTAACCTTGGATGAAATGATAACTGAATGTGCTGGAGACTTTCTGCCACAGAAACTGATTGTATCTTGTGTATAGATAAAAGTAGATGGTCAGAAGTATTTCTCTTCTGGTGAAGTTTTTGCCTGGAGCTGTAATTTACTGCAAATCAGGGGAGTAACTTTTTTTTCCACTGCAGATTACAATGTAAGCAGAAATATAGAGACCCTTTTATAGTAAGACAAATTTTCAGGGCTGTAACCATGGACTCATTCACTCTGATGCTGTCGCTGTTAACCACTTCACTGCTGTCTGAAAGCACATGTACTCTGCCAGCATATTTCTCCTGACTTAACTGCCCCTTTTAGAGGTTACTGCTTTGGTTCTCTGTCTTGTCCATATGCTGAAAACCATGTGGAATATCTCACAGGAAAATGCTTTCTACCAGGGCCTTTTAAGGCCTGCTGTGGCCACAGGAGTATTTGTGTTCTTCACTTCTTTTCAGCCCACCATCGAAAGAGAAAGGGGTATCAGAGGAGGTGCAATAAATAACACTAACAAAATGTTAGAGAGGACAGGACAATTCATGCTCCAGGACATATGTAGCTAGAGACTGGATTAAGGTTTAGACTATATGGTATAGGGAGTGTGTTGTCCTCTCATACTTGCCTACTAGGAGTTTTTGTTGTTTGTTAATCCATAAAATGAAGTGCTAAAGGAGAAGGATTTTCTTTTCAAACACTTTCAAATGCCTTTTGATTCCCTTTGCTGGATTCAGACACTCAGACAGCGTTTTTATTGATCCAGCTAAAAGTTTAGTTGGGTTTTTCAATGCAATGGAATTATAGATGGCCTGTCTAAATGTGAACAAAATTTGGCCCACAGACTGCAAAATCTGCTGCACTTATTTTCAGCTGACTGTATTCTGAGGTACTGTGTATGCAAAGCTGTATCTGTACCAGCAAGCGACCATGCCCTTTTCTGACTGTCTCTCGGTGAACAATTTCACATTCTTGCTTACCAAGCTCCCTTGCTAGGCTTGCTGTGAAAGGGTCACTGAACTAGAAAAAAAGACAGAACCACTTGGACTCTTATTTACTGTTTGTCATCTGATACAATACAGTTCATTCAATCCCAGGCTAATAAAGTCCTGAAGAAGCATTGCTATGAACAAGTTCTGACCTAAGTGTTTTCTCATTTCATTAAAGCTTTTACAAAACCTTGTTCAAAGGAGATTCTAATGGAAATAAAGCATTAGGACTTAATCCCTAGTGGAAGTTACCCAAACAAAACATTTAGTAGGAGCAGACATTTCAAACTGCTTTCACTGATGGGCCAAGATCAGAGGAACTTTTCAGGATTTCAGTTTCACCTCACCCTGGGAATGACATTTGCCAATAATTAAAACAAACTGTACTATAATAAAAAGACCAAAAAATAAATAAATATAGAAACACTCTGAAGAGAGAAGGAAATGCTTTTTCCTCCCTGACATTATTTCATGACAAATTCACCTGTGTTTTGCCTCCTTCCCATTGTCATATTTGGCAGTACCAAATGAAGCAGCAATTACTGTTAGGCTGGCAGAAGCACACAGGGTGGAGGAGAACCCCTTTGGGCTCTGTAACTGTTTTGTAAAGCACAGTTAAATGGAGCCCTGGAATTGCAGAATCATCCAGTTACTGAAATCATTATAACATACCCTGACTCGAGGTTTTCTCCTTACAAGCATGTTTTACTGTGGTGCTATGCTCAGAAACACAGCTAAGTTTATATTTCCAAGTAACATTTTTGCATTTGTCAAAGGTTACAGGGCTTCCTTCTGTATTTGTGAGCTTGGAAGAGCATGGCCTCTTCTCCTGGTCATTGGCAGTACTGCCAACACCAGGTCTTGTTACTTGTACCTCACTGTGGGTTAAAGAAGGGTCACAGCTGAAGCTAATTTGAAAACTTGGGCTTGGGTGACACTAAAATACTTCTCCTTTCAGAAAATAACACTGGCAAAACCTCAAGTTACATTTAGGCCTGCGTTACGTTGGCTGTTGTCCCTTTGCTATACTGTTCTGATCAAACTGCAGACAGTAAAAAGCTTTCAGCTGGAGCAATCTTGTCTTAAAAGAGGGAGATGTGTGTTTCCATGGCTGATATATAAAACTTGCTCTGGAAGGATCCCATAAAATGGGTTTGGGGTTTTTTTTGGTTTTTTCCCCCCCCCCCCCATTTTCCTCCCTGGTGTTTAGTGGTAAATAAGGCAGGATGCTGAGGTAGTATAGAGTTTTATCTGCATATCTTTAAGGCTTCTTGAATAGATTATTTTTTTTTGTAATGCTGCTCTGAAAACCTGGGCTTGTTGGCTCTGGAGCCCACAGAACAGCCTGAAGAGATATTGCTTATTTAAACTTTTACATAGAATTAGTTTATAACTAAAAACAAGCCTTCTTAAGCTGACAGAGTTTAACCCTAATGCTGTGTGCCCACTAGTTACTCTGTTCCAAGAACTAGCCGTGCTTTTCCTTTGAACTCAAGTTCTGGGTGACTGTTTATTCCTGGCCCATGAAGCTGACCCTCAGAGTACAGCATACCATCATATTGCAACGTATCATGATACGGAAAGCTTGGGATGGAGTTAATGCTATGTTGGTCAGTGAATAAACCAAGATTTTCCCAACAATTTATTTTTTCCTCTGGTAATCATTAGTGACTTTAAAATAACAAACTCTGTGGATTCAAAAGACCAGCTCTCAGAGGAGTTAATGTAATGGCCATATTGCAGAAGGCCAAGTGTTCTTTCCCAGTTTAGTCCTTGCTTAACTGCTTTCTTCAAAGCTGCATATGCTTGGATGTATTCTTTGCTATTTGAATGTTAGGAAATGGAAAATTAAAAATAATACTGGAGGAAATTACCATCTGGGAAAAATGTTGTGTATTCAAAGCACCTTTAGTTGCAAGTTTGCACTTCGTGGCCTTGACTCATATTGCACCTAGAAATCAAGCTTGAATTCCAGCTTTCCCAAGGTTTTAGTGAGGGGGTGAGGGGCCTGGAAAGGGATTAATTCAGTTCTGCGTAACTCCAGTAGTTCTGGTTCCTGGTTCATGTCCAGATGTTCACTTTTCAAAGAAAAGAGAACACAGAACTTTCACTGACTCCAGGTTCAAGTCTGAGACCAGGATTGTCACTTTTACTCCTGTGCAGAAAACAGCCATAGTAGTGAGTACAGGTGAAAAGGAGATAAGTCTTCTGCCTTGTCTTTTAGTCATCAGAAACTGTGTGTGACTTGGGAGAGAGCACAAACAGAGTCAGTGGGAAAAAAAACAGTAGTAAGAGAGTTAGATGAGAGTCAAGTGTAAAAAAGTTATATGGCTCTTCTGGCACAGATGAAATATCAAGCATCACTGTGCAAAGTATAGGTCTCATATAAAGGTCAAAGACATTTTGAGGTTTGAAGGCAGTTTATGATCAGGTGAATATAAAAAAAAAGCTTTTGCTGATTTTTCCATGGAGTTGTGAATCTGAGACAGCAGCAGCCAAGAAAAGTCCACAGAACTAGGTAGATTTATTTGAAACATGAAGCTGAGAGAGGAGGAGTTCTCAGGATTCAGCTACTACCTGGAAGAAGGCTTATCATCATCAGCAAAGGAAGTGCTTCCTGAGTGCTCAGTGGTGCTTTGCTTATGTATTCTGTAAATAAATGGAAATGTCAGAAGGAGAGGAAACTAACAGCGGCTTAAATATTTTGTAGGGGCAGGGTAGCATTAAAAGCTTCTCTCCGGACAGGTAGTCCTGCATTTGTAGTACAGGCCTCTCATAAACCAGGTGTTCTGTTTTTTCAGCTTCCTAGCTGTGTAGTGTTATAGTCTGTTCTATAACCAAGCCAACCCACGGCAAAAGTTACAGCAGATCACTTCTCTCAGTCACTTGTCTGCAGGCCATGAAGAGTGGGGTGTCTGAATTCACTTGAAAGTAATCCTTTCAGGTAATATTTCACTCTTTCTCTTTGTGATCTCATGCAGTCCAGAACCAGGCTGTAATTCAAACTTAAGAAGCACCTGAAAGCTCAGCTCTGGCTCTTCTCAACTCTAAGTTAATTTTCTTTAATAATTCTTTTATATATCTTTGACCAGCTGAAGGTCAAAACCTTGTACTTTCCCCTTAGCCCACTGTGAGAAAGTGCATGTGTTTGAAACTAATTCAAGTGCTTTATAGGAAATGTGTCACTTCAATCTTATGTATTTGTGCACTTAAAAACAACAACAATAAAGCACAAACCACCAACACACAGAATAACAAACAATACACAAACAAACAAAGGCCCTCGTGCAATTAATCTTATTCTAACTTCTGCACTGCTAGTCATGGCTGTGAGCATTCCAGTGGTATTCATTAGACATGAATGGGCAGTGTAGCCGGCAGGCCAGTTTTCAGTAGTCAGTACCCTGCTGTTTCTTGGTCATTCGCTTATGTTGCATTTGGCAGTTTAAAACTTTTCTGAAGATGTCACTGAAGTTTTGTCTTCACCTTTCTGTAAATTTCTGTGACCTTCAGTTCTGCTATTTCATCTGCTCTTCAGGTCTTGCAAGTTTTCAGGCACTTGTTTGGTCTGAGACTGCACATCCCTGTGGGTCTCATTTAATTAATTTAATTGATCTGCTGAGAGCAGATACTTTACCTTCAGCTCCTCATGAACTGTATCCTCCATTCAAATAGACTGATACAGCTTCCTCAAAATAAATTCTTCATCTGGGTTAGGCTGGAGGGCCGAGCCCAGAGAGTGGTGGTGAATGGTGCCACATCCAGCTGGCAGACAGAGTGGTGTCCCCTAGGGAACAGTGTTGGACCCAATCCTATTAAATATCTTTACTGATGATCTGGATGAGGGGATTGAGTCCACTATTAGTAAGTTTGCAGATGACAAGTTGGGGGGCAGGTGTGGATCTGTTAGAGGGCAGAAGGGTTCTGCAGAGGGACCTTGGCAGGCTGGACAGATGGGCAGAGTCCAACATGATGACACTCAACAAGTCCAAGTGCCAGATGCTGCACTTTGGTCACAACAACCCCATGCAGTGCTACAGGCTGGGGTTGGAGTGGCTGGAGAGCGGCAAGGCAGAAAGGGACCTGGGGGTACTGATTGACAGCTGACTGAACATGAGCCAGCAGTGTGCTCAGGTGGCATCCTCGCCTGCGTCAGGAATAGTGTGGCCAGCAGGAGCAGGGAAGTCATTCTGCCCCTGGACTCAGCACTGGTTAGGCCACACCTTGAGTACTGTGTCCAGATCTGGGCCCCTCAATTTAAGAAGGACATTGAGACTCTTGAACATGTCCAGAGAAGGGCAATGAGGCTGGGGAGAGGCCTTGAACACAAGCCACATGAGGGGAGGCTGAGGGTGATGGGGCTGTTTAGCCTGGAGAAGAAGAGGCTCAGGGGAGACCTTATTGGTGTCTCCAACTACCTGAAGGGAGGTTGTAGCCAGGTGGGGATTGGTTTCTTCTCCCAGGCAACCAGCACTGGAACAAGAGGACACAGTCTCAAGCTGCACCAGGGGAAGTTTAGGCTCTAGGTGAGGAGAAAGTTCTTCCCAGAGAGAGTTGTTGGCCATTGGAATGTGCTGCCCAGGGAGGTGGTGTAGTCACCGTCCCTGGAGGTGTTCAAAAAGGGATTGGATGTGGCACTTGAAGCCATGGTTTAGTAGTCATGAGGTGTTGGGTGATAGGTTGGACTTCATGATCTCTGAGGTCTTTTCCAACCATGATTCCTTTAGCATTATCTGCCTTCTCTGGGGAGCCAATAATGCAGGTTCTCAGAGTCACAGTCTGTATATTCAGGAGGAAAAAAATCATGTAACTGTGAATTTACTACTGCCTAGAATAACACCTCCAAAACACAGAAAGCCAGAGACAAGGCTACAGCTTTCAATTCAGCTATCCTAGATAAAAGGCTGTTTGTGAGGGCCACTATCTGGAATAATCACAGTAGTTACAACACAAGAAAGAGTACTCCAAGAGAATTGCAAATGTCATCTTTCCTAACTCACTCAGCAGTAAATCTTGTCCTGCCAGTCTGAGTACCATATTGATTCATGTTAGATGTTTGATGGCTAAATGCAGTTATTGTATAGCCCCAAAGCTGACTTTAGTATTAAAGAATGTAGAGAGCTATGCTACTGAAGCTATTGTCATGGGTGAGGCTGATGCAGTGTTCAGGACCCCTAATCAACGTAGCTCTATTAAGCCCAGAGGTTCCAAATACTCTTAGCTGGTTGTGATCAGTCACCAACTCATGCTCCAGGCTGTGCACTGCACAGCAGCTCTGTATGATGTCACATTTATCATCAACCCTCTTCCTACCTAGCCAGGGGGCCACCAGGCCCCCTGGCCTTTGTTGTCACCGCCACCAGCACCCAGTGTGCATCATGGGGACTCACCAGCAACAAGAGGAGGATCCCTCAGCCCAGATGGGCTCAGCTTGGGGCTTCTGCCTTTCCTGGGAGGGATTAAAAAGGAGAATGGGTGGGGAGGGCCAAGTGGTCACACCTGGTGTGGGAGGAGACTCCAACAGAGCCCAGGTGCTCTGGGATTTGAGGGGGAAAAGGGGGAAAATTGGAAAAATGGGGGGGGGGGTGTGGAAAAGGAGCAGACTGTGAAACCAGTGTTATTGAGAAAGAATGGATATTAAAATAATATTCAAATATGAATTACTGACCTTTAGTGATTGCTAGATGCTTAACATGGCTAGTGTCAGGATGTTCCACTGCTCTTGGATATTAGATAATTTATTGAGAAGGTGGTGGGGTCAATGTCCCTGGAGGTGTTTAAGGAAAAAAAAAAAAGCCTGAATGAGGCACTTAGAGCCATGGTCTAGTTGATTAGCTAGGGTTGGGTGATCAGTTGGACTTGATGATCACAGAATCACCAAGGTTGGAAGAGACCTCAAAGATCATCAAGTCCAACCTGTCACCACAGATCTCATGACTAAACCATGAGCCACGTCCAATCCCCTCTTGAACAGCTCCAGGGACGGTGACTCCACCACCTCCCTGGGCAGCACATTCCAATGACGAACGACTCTCTCTGTGAAGAACTTTCTTCTCACCTCCAGCCTAAACTTCCCCTGGTGCAGCTTCAGACTGTGTCCTCTTGTTCTGGTGCTGGTTGCCTGGGAGAAGAGACCAACCCCCTCCTGGCTACAACCTCCCTTCATGTAGCTGTAGATAGCAATAAGGTCTCCCCTGAGCCTCCTCTTCTCCAGGCTAAACAACCCCAGCTCCCTCAGCCTCTCCTCATAGGGCTTGTGCTTGAGGCCTCTCCCCAGCCTCGTTGCCCTTCTCTGGACACATTCAAGAGTCTCAATGTCCTTCTTAACTTGAGGGGCCAGAACTGGACACAGGACTCAAGGCATGGCCTAACCAGTGCTGAGTCCAGGGGCACAATGACTTACCTGGCTGATTCTGTGATTCTGTGATCTGAGGTAAAGCAGTGTGAATCTAACTTTGCCCATTCCCCAAATTATCTTGCTAAGCTTCTCTCAGGGTTCTCGACCATCTGGGAGGGAGTTGCTGCTATTGTTTTCCAGTTGCACAGTTCCAGTGACACTGTTCCCCGCTCTGACCTGGAGCAGCACAGCCTGCCTGCCGAACCTCAGGCAGAGGTGTTGAATGTCCACTCAGGGACCACTGAAAAAAGCTGGCTGCTTTGTGATCAGCATTGGGACTGTGTTACTGAATGGATTCTCTACTATAAACCCATGCCCTCGTTTCTTGAGTCTTGTCACCTTTTGAACGTGTTGTATTAAACATACTGAACTTTTCTGCAGCTGACCCAGAAAACAGATGGATTTATTTCTCTGACCTACAGGAGTTCTACATCTATTACCTAATTTAGAGCTTTGGGTATGCTTTCTACCAGTGCCAAACTGCTGGGTCTGCCAACTGTCAAATCAATATCCTGATGGCCAGGTTTTTTTGGGGGGGGTGGGGTGGTGGTGTTAATTTATTATTTTTTTAAAAATCTCAATACAAATATCATAGAACTATATAATGTTTTGAGTTGGAAGAGACTTTTAAAGGTTCTATTCTATTCTATTCTATTCTATTCTATTCTATTCTATTCTATTCTATGCTCTTCAGTCCAAACTCCCTGCAGTGAGCAGGGACATCTTCCACTAGACCAGGCTGCTTGAGAACCCCATACAACCTGACCTTGAATGTTTCCATGGATAGGGCATCTACCACATCTGAGCAACATGTTCCAGTGTTTCACTATCCTCACTGTAAAAAAACTTCTTATATCTAGACCAAATCTACCCTCTTTTAAAACTGCTGCCCCTTGTCCTGTCACAAAAGACCCAGATGAAAAAACCTGCCCCCATCTTTCTTATAGACTCCTTTTAAGTCCTGAAAGGCTGCAGTAAGGCCTTCCTGGTGCCTTCTCTTCTCCAGCCTGAACCACCCCAACTCTCTCAGCCTTTCTTCATAGGAAAGGTGTTCCAGCCCTCTGATTTTTCTGGCCCTCCTCTGGACCTGCTGCAATAGGTCCATTTCTTTCCTGTGCTGAGGGCTTGAGAGCTGGTTGCAGTAGTGCAGGTGAGGTCACACTGATCTGTATGCAAAAGTTATTCCCTAGTGGTAATTTTGTATCAAAACTATGTGAATTTCCCCCTCTCAATTTACATATAACCACAAGTACCTGTCAATGTAGGGATATTGAGAAAGCAAATTCTTTATTGCAGGGTAGTAATGCACTTCTGAAATACATAAATCTTGTGAAATAATCAATTTAACTAGTGTGTTAATTTAGGAAAGTGGACCAGAATACAACACGTATCACACAAGCCCCGTGGTGGTGCAGAAGATGCACAACAGCTACCCTAAGCAGTGAACTGCCTTGCTTGTACTTGCTGTTGGTCTTTGAAACAAATAGGAAAGCAGGAGAAAAGAGAAGAATGTGATGTTTAATCAAATTTTTGGATGGTTAAGAGCAACTCACATAAGGCAGCAGTGAAAAGCCTAATGTCCTTTTGGAGCACACTAAGTGAGATGATTTTGGTAGAGATATCCAAGCAATTGTATACAATTATGATAAAGTTGCATGTATAGCTGAGGTCACCTATCATTAACAAAGCTTAATGTGAATTCAGATAGGTACAGGATTAGCAGGTGAGTTAGGAATATAGGGGTGGTTATTCCTCACAAAGAGATAAAAATGTCTTGATTTGTTTAGCCTGGTGAGCAGACGCTTATAAGGGGACAGGACAACCCTTTGTTAAATGGACTGGAGGCTTATGTATCAAGGAGGGGGAAAATCCAATATAAGAGCATAATATTACCCCCAGATTACATGTTTATGGTATGGTTAATTTAGGCTGTTCCTGAACACTCACCAAGACAAGCTTCAAATAGGCCTGGAGGGACCAAGGAGTTTAAACTGTTGGGAGATTGAGTACGATAAGCCCAATGGAAGGGATTGTGGAACTAATTTGGAGAATTCCTGAAGATAAGAATCCATGTGTATCTGCTAGGTTCAAAAGGAAATCAGACCACTGCTTGCACTGTATTTATTTTTTGGTAATCCTGTGCTAAGACTTCTGCCCCTTTCTTGTAGGGATCAGCAGAGATTTGTCCCTCTGAAGTATTTAACAAACTTTTATGCAGTTTCATAGCTTATTGCAGGGATCTAGCTCATCAGCAGTGCCTTCAGCCTCTTTTGCTGTCTGCTGTACACAGCTGCTTTGTCTGAGCTGTTACTTAGAGTCTTGTTTGGTTATGAATATTGGGCAGGTATTGTGTGGAAGTGGGTAGCTGGCTATCTGTCCCTGCAGGACCTTCAGGTCCCAGTTCTACACTGGTACTAAAGGCAGAGCTGCTGATGTATTTGTTCCCCTCAAAAGATGTTGGTAATCCAGTAGTATTCTCTCACCCTCTGTTTATACAGACATTTTGTGTCTTTAAAGGCTATTTATTTTTTTGAGTTGAACATTTCATGAGACACATTGTTGTTTACTCAAGGAAATTCCTGGAGTACAACTGAGTGTTTGTCATGCTCTACAGATTGAATCCAAATTTATTTTGCCCTTGTTATTCCTCCTTTCCGGTGCATTAAAAATATATATATCATGGGAGAGAAGCACTCTCTGGATTCCTGAAATATTCCTTGTGTCTCAGTGTTATGGCAGAGCCCTGTGTGTAGATACAATGACAGCAGGAATGATCCTCATCCTTAGGGTGCACAGGCAAAGAGCAGGGGTGTTTCCTTTGTTTTTTCCCTCTGACAGCTTTTGCACAGGTGAAACAGCTATGACATTTCAGAGTGTACTGGCCATACTTTCATTTACCAATTTACTTTGCTCAGTAGTGCATAACTGATTTTTTTGTTTGCTTTCCATAGAGATTGTTGTTCAGCAGCACTTGCTCTGTAGCCAGCTACTGTGTATGCTTTAAGCTGAGGAACAAAACCACACTGCGAGCTACAGGGTCCCGCTGCCGTATTTTTCTTTGTGACCTTTAACAAATTCAAACCATTGTTATTGTTCTTAGAATCCAGCAAGGCTATAATCACCATTAAAGAGGGTGGTTGGATTATGTTTAGTTTGGGGTTTACACTATTTTAGGCCAGACAGGGAAAATATTTACGTAATTTTTTTTTTTTAGAACAGGAATAATATTTTCTGTTTACAGCTGTGGAGCAAACATAGCCAGGTCCTTGCAGTGGCTGGGACTTCTGTACCACCATGCATGAAGTCATTCTGCCCCTGTACTCAGCACTGGTGAGAAAGTTCTTCACAGAGGGAGTTGTTAGCTGTTGGAATGGGCTGTGCAGGGAGGTGGTGGAGTCACCATCCATGGAAGTGTTCAAGAGAGGATTGGACGTGGCACTTGGTGCCATGGTTTAGTCGTCATGAGGTGTTGGGTGACAGGTTGGACTTGATGATCTTTGAGGTCCCTTCCAACCTTATTGATTCTATGCTTCTATGATTCTATGAAATGAGCTTTATACAGAAGTGCTGTATGCCTGCCCAGCTTTGCATTCCCTAATGTTTTTGAACACAACAGGCTGTTTTAGCCACATTTAATCCAAATTCCTACAATGCTGTAGATCTGTATTAGGATAGAAGATACCAGAAAATGCCCTGCTGAGGGAAAGACTGCAACAGAGGAGTGCTGGGTCAGGTCAGGGAAGACACATCTCGCAACAAAGCACTGCCTTTTGCCCATACAGCAGTTCGGAGGGAGATGAGGGGAGCAGAGAGGCAGGGAACACTGAAAAGAGAAGAAAAGGTGGAGGGGTCAGAAAAGGTGCAGTTGTTAAACTTGGAGGTTTTTTTAAGGATTTATTTTATTTATTTTTACTGGCATAAAATTTGGTTGTAGGATGCAAGACTTGGGGAAACCAGATTTCTGCTGCTCAGAAAAAAAATTTTGCAATGGTCCCTAACTAGTTAGACATCTCAGTCAGATGAAACCTGCTTAACCACTGACCAGTATGATGTGGGATAAGAAAAGTAAGAACACAAATACACGTACAGAAAGAAGAATTAACCAGGTTAGAAAAGACCTTTGAGATCATCGAGTCCAACCTATCATCCAGCACCATCTAATCAACTAAACCATGGCACTAAGTGCCTCATCCAGTTATCTTTTTAAATCCTTCCAGTGATGGTGACTCCACCACCTCCCTGGGCAGCACATTCCAATGGCCAATCTCTCTTTCTGCAAAGAACTTCTTCCTAACATCCAGCCCAAACCTCCCCTGGTGCAGCTTGAGACTGTGTCTTCTTGTTCTGTGCTGGTTGCCTGGGAGAAGAGACCATCCCCCACCTGGCTTCAACCTCCCTTCAGGTAGTTGTAGACAGCAAGAAGGTCTTCCCTGAGCCTCCTCCTCTTCTCCAGGCTAAACAGCCCCAGCTCCCTCAGCCTCTCCTCACAGGGCTTGTGCTCCAAACCCCTCCCCAGCTTTGTTGCCCTTCTCTGGACACCTTCCAGCAACTCAACATCTTTCCTAAACTGAGGAGCCCAGAACTGGACACAGGACTAAAGGTGTGGCCTAACTAGTGCTGTGCTTTACATATACAACTTTCTAAAGTGTCATGATAGAAAGCAGCTGATCTCACAATATCTGAGATATTCCCCCATTGTTCTACATTTAATTACATTAAATCGCTCACAAGGAAATCCATGGGTCATCACAGAAACCATGGATACCCATCTCCAAGTTTGCCACTATCAAATATCTCTAGCAGTCGTTTTCTTTTGAAGAAGCTGTACATAAGAAACACTTAATGGAGATAGGAAATGTAATGCTGCTTAAGACACCCATGTATGCTGTCTAATCTCACTCCTCACAGTGAGACGCAGCTGAAGTATGTATGTTGACTTCTAGCTTGTAACCCAGGCTGGAGTCTGATACCCGATTGTACTCATTTTCAACATCTATATATAAGTGCTCCAAATTATGTAGCATCAAAAGTTTCCATCTTTTGAAGATAAACAGGTTAACAAGCTTTAAAATCATTAATGAAGTAAGGCTTGAGGAATATCCTTCTGAGCAGCATAAACATTGGCTCAGCTTGTATCTCATGCCATCAACAAAGAAAGATCACTAGCAGACCCTGGCCAAGATGCTGTGGGAAATAAGTAGAAGGCAGTAACAGCTGGAAATATTTGGCACATAGAATAAAGTTTTGAAACCCTTTGGATACTGGGATTCCAAGCTCTCTCTTTTTTCTTTTTCTCTTTTTTTTTCTTTTTTTTTTTTATCTTTGTTTTCTTTTCTATTTTTTTTAAACCACAAAACATTTCATTAGCACTTGTATGAGAAACAAGGTCAGCAGTGTTATGACATTGTTACCTGCCATAAGCATCCCTGTCCTTCCTCCCTCTTTCCCTCCAATTATCTCTTTGCAGAATGCATGTAACAGCACACCTTAGAGGTAATGTTACATAGCTGGGTGTAAATACATCTGTCTGTTCATACTGCAGTTGGAAATCCAGCGTTCTTAGGGTGCTTCACTGATTAAAGACTGTCCTGTTCAATATCTTTATTGATGATCTGGATGAGGGGATTGAGTCAGTCATCAGTAAATTTGCAGATGACACCAAGCTTGGGGGCAGGTGTTGATCTGTTAGAGGGTAGAAGGGCTCTCCAGAGGGACTTGACAGGCTGAACAGATGGGCTGAGTCCAACATGATGGCATTACAAGTCCAAGTGCCAGGTGCTGCACTTTGGTCACAAAAACCCCATGCAGCGCTACAGGCTGGGGACAGAGTGGCTGGAGAGCAGCCAGGCAGAAAGGGACCTGGGGATACCTATTGACAGTTCTGGGCCCCTAATTTAAGAAGGACATTGAGACTCTTGAACATGTCCAGAGAAGGGCAATGAGGCTGGGGAGAGGCCTCGAGCACAAGCCCTATGAGGAGAGGCTGAGGGAGCTGGGGTTGCTTAGCCTGGAGAAGAGGAGGCTGAGGGGAGACTTATTGCTGTCTACAACTACCTGAAGGGAGGTTGTGGCCAGGAGGGGGTTGGTCTCTTCTCCCAGGCAACCAGCACCAGAGCAAGAGGACACAGTTTCAAGCTGTGCCAGGGGAAGTTTAGGCTGGAGGTGAGGAGAAAGTTCTTCACAGAGAGAGTTATTAGCTGTTGGAATGTGCTCCTCAGGGAGGTAGTGGAGTCACCATCACTGGAGGTGTTTAGGAAGAGTCTGGTTGGGGCGCTTGGTGCCATAGTTTAGTTGATTAGATGGTGTTGGGTGATAGGTTGGACTCCATGATCTCAAAGGTCTTTTCCAATCTGATTAATTCTGTATTCTGTATTAACAGTGGCAAAGCCTGTTTAAATTTTCTTATAGACCAGCCTACAATCATAGAATCATAGATTCAATAAGGTTGGAAAAGACCTCAGAGATCATCAAGTCCAACCCAGTACCTCATGACTAACTAAACCATGGATTCAAGCTTCCTTAAAGAGCTCATGTCAAGGTATTAAAGTTAAAACCTAAGTCAAGTTGATTGACTAGTTTTTTTTGTTGTTTTGGCTTTCAAACATTCAGTAGAAGAGATTTTTTGTTGTTGTTCTTTTGGGGTTTTTTTTGCATTGGTGATGAAAACATCCTACTTGGTTGCTAATTGTTGTAAATATTTACTTAGCATTTTGCAGTTGCTAATGAATGATTCATCTCTCTAATGTATTTTAGAGCTCAGGAGTGTCAATGAGACATACCTGAGGCCATAAAGCCTGTCAGTAGTGTAGATGAGGATTTAATTTGAGAACTCTTCTGTGACGCAGTGTAGTTAATATGCTAATGGTGTCAGTCTGTGGGCTTGTGTATGAGCCAGGATTTGCAGTAATATAGAGATTACATCTTTTTTATTGTTCTAAAGCAGCTCTTTCAGGTTGTGTTCCTTTTCCTTTGAGAAGTGGATGGTTTTGAAATTTTTTTACTTGAAAGCAAGCCTGATTTACAGCTGAAGCAAAGCATTCACTGTCTCAATATTAGCTTTAGAAGCTGCAACTCCAAAAGGTGAAAATCTTCTCTCCTTCTACCATGTGTCAGGGCACAGAAAGAAAACCCATTCTCTTTTCCACTCGTCTGTCTGCAGGCACCCTCATAACCAACTTGTTTTGGTGAGCTCTGGAGATGCACCAAGACTCTGGAGTCTTGCACAGCACAGCAGCACAGATATGGGTAGCACAGCCAGGAGGAATGTGACACCCCATCCTGCGTGCGATAATGCAGTCTCAGCTTGAATGGACTTGGGGCTGAGCAGCCTCTTGGAGACAGCACAGGCAGACTTTCACAAAAGGCCTCGCTGCACTCCAACTCACAAATGCAGCACTCTGCTTTTTCTGGGAAGATGGGGGGCTGGGGTGGGCGTGGAATTTCTTCCTTTTATTCTAAAAGTGATAGAAAAGGTGTCACTTACTTTTTAGGAGCAGCTCAGATCTGGTACAACAGGCACTGCTGAAGTGCTGGGTTATTAGAGCCATAACAGAAGGAGCAGCTTACAGGGCTATAAAGTGCTTTTACTTTGTGTTTGCATTAAAAGGTTGTGATTTTGTTATTTAAGCTTTCTGACCTGGGAATGCCACTGGGTCTACACTCACAGCCTGGACTCTACCACTTAAGTACTTGTGACTATGGCTATGGTTTGGGAATTTGGGTTTTCTCTTTTTTTCCTCACAAGTACATTTTATACTCTCTCAGAATTAAAGGGAAACATACAAATTTGCTGAAAGAGATACATGGGGTGGGGAAAATAATTTTGCAGTCATGTATTACTTTTTCCTCCATTTTTGCCTCACCACCTTTCCCAGGTGTTGCTAAATGTGCTCAACAATACAGAGGTGGACTTTTTTGTAGCTGAGCACCTGTTTTGAACACCTGAACTCTTATTTGAATGAAGTAACGATGCCAACCAGTGGTCAGAGGCTTCATAAAGAAGAGATTTAGTGCTCAGGGGGTATGGGGGGATGTGTGGTGGTGTTAAATAATATATATTAAAATATATCTCTATCATAGCAGTTTGCATTACATTTTCACTAGTCAGCTTTCTAATAGATTGTAAAAAAGATTGTTTCTATTGATTTTGTTTAATAAGGCACTTCAATTAGTAGTATAACAAATATAATTTAGTTTAACAATGTGTTGCCCTTTGGCCATGCATTAACACACTGTTACACACTTCCATATCCATTCATCCCACCTGTGATCTGATCACCTGTGCTAATGATTCCAAAATGAAAGAAAAGAGTATCTATTATCTCCACCTTGTTTCACAGTAGCATCCAGGTTCTCCTTGCCTAAACTATAGATCTGCAGCAGGGCTTCAACAGCTTAGTCTGGCTCTTTTTTAAAAGTCTATGGTCTCAGTTTAGGAAAGATGTTGAGCTGCTGGAACGTGTCCAGAGAAGGGCAACAAAGCTGGGGAGGGGTTTGGAGCACAAGCCCTATGAGGAGAGGTTGAGGAAGCTGGGGTTGCTTAGTCTGCAGAAGAGGAGGCTCAGGGGAGACCTTCTTGCTGTCTACAACTACCTGAAGGGAGGTTGTGGCCAGGTGGGGGTTGGTCTCTTCTCCCAGGCAACCAGCACCAGAACAAGAGGACACAGTCTCAAGATGTGCCAGGGGAGGTTTAGGCTGGATGTTAGGAAGAAGTTCTTTGCAGAAAGAGAGATTGGCCATTGGAACATGCTGCCCAGGGAGGTGGTGGAGTCACCATCACTGGAGCTGTTTAGGAAGGGACTGGATGGGGTGCTTGGTGCCATGGTTTAGTTGATTAGATTGTATTGGGTGATAGGTTCGACTCAATGATCTCAAAGTTCTTTTCCAACCTCTTTAATTCTATTCTATTCTATTCTATTCTATTCTATTCTATTCTATTCTATTCTATTCTATTCTATTCACAAGGGATATTCTTCCAACATTACTGCAAGGTTTTCTATTTCCTTACCTCTGTCTTAGTTTTAAATGTGTATCTCCACATCAAAGTTCAAGAGGTGCTGTGCCACAAGCTGCTTTCTTTCTCACGTTGCACGCTTTTTGTACCAGACCAGTTAAATTTTGCAATGCATATGTAGCTATTACTTCTTGTGATCTCTAGATCAGTATTTCAATATCATCATCATGTATTGAAGAAGCAAAACTCAAAAGCAGCTGTTTTTGTAGGGTTGGGGGGGCTGGGGTTTTCCACTTGTCAAAACTGCATCCTTTCTGTAGCACTCAATGTTTTAGACAACTCATGCTGATTAATAAGGTAATTTCACTAGATGATACAGGGAAAGGAAGATACAGATCAGGAAGACAGCTCTCTGAAGTCTTCAAACTGATTGAAACTAGGGTATCTTTTTAGTGTGCATCAGCTAGATGTTTTCAGTGTCTGCAGCCTGTAAGTCCTGGGTCTGCAGTATGTACAGTTCTCCTGATGTGCATGATTTGTTTCAGCAGCCTGGTGATGGGGTACACCACCCTATTAGTGTTAAACTATGAGAGACCTTCAAAGGAGCTAAGCAATCTTTCCATGTGTTATCAGGTATTTATAATTATTCATTCTGTATTCCTAGTAATTTTGAGTATATCTATGCTATTCATCATGTTTTATGGCTCCTTGAAATAGCAGTGACCTTACCTGTACTGTGAAGTCAGCTAGTCCATGGGTGCCTCTTATTCCTCATAAATACAACAGTCACCTATATTTTATTGGACCAATTCCCTTCTCTGATGCTTAGTGGGATTTGGATCAACTCCTTAACCTCACTTGTTTAGCTGTTTTGCTGAGATTAGGAGCTCTAATTCATTTTTAGGTCACAGAAAAATGGGGATCACTCTTAAAGAAAATATTTTGGGGGCTAGTTTTCATTTGAGTTAAAGCTCCAAATCCTTCTTCCCTTTGTGTCAGGCTTCTGCAAATGCTGTTGCCTTCCACCGTGGTAATGGTTGCAATAAGCAGTGTGAGCAATCTGGCAGTGTAGGCCTAGAGCCTGACATGGTGGTGGGCTGTGTCCAGCATGGGTGTGGAAGTGGCTAGCAGCATAGCAGAATAGTGCTGTGCCTGCACCGTGTAACCAAAGCAGGACACCGGTAGCTATAAACACAGAGAGCTATCTCAGAATAACAGGACGCACACCTGCATCAACAACCTCGCCTGTTATTACTAGTTTAACCAATAATCAATAGTAGTACAGTGTGTGGTCACTTGTGAGGGACCAATGAAGCCATGCCAGCAATGCCCTCCGAGGTTATGTAAGTTGTAAAGGTTTTCTTACTGCGCACTTCTTCTGTGCACTTCTTACTAGCCTGTCAGCTCTACTGTCTGCTCTGTACCGTGCTTGCATTATAATCGAACAGCACTGAAGCAATAAAGGAACAATACTAGATCATACTGATCAGCTGTATTGATTCCAATCTCCGTCATCACCAAATTCCACTATGGAATAACCCAGACAGAAGGCTCCCTCCTGCAGCATGAGGAATTGGAGCCTGCTCTCTGAGAAGCTGTCCAGTGGCTGCTTACGGCACCGGAGTATCCGATTTGTATAAGCATCCTTATCAAATGTGGTCCTCCAGCTCTGCTTTCACCTTCCTGACACATAAATATTGAGCACTGGAGTTCAGTGCTTCAGAGCACCACACACTCCAAGGCAATCCTGAAGTTTCCTGTGTGTTTTGAAGCGGTGTGGGGATACATCACATTCTTTGGTGCTTCTGCACTCCAACAGTGCATACCCTGAAGTCTTGATTTTTCTCCTCCACCTTTACTTTCTTCAAGGTGTTTTTTTCCCTGGCAAACCCAGAGGCCATGATTGAAGCAGCCACAGCTTGCTCATTTATTTTTTTTTTTAAATCTGTCACTACTCTAAAGATCATTTCCTAACAACCTTCACAAAGAAAAGCTGTCTGGCATTACTGCTGAATTTGGAAGTCCTCCATGTTACTAGCTGCTCAGCTATCTTCAGACCTGGGTTTTTGGCCTTTTCTTCACTTGACTCCAAGCTCCAGGGTTTGCACATTGCTTTTATTCACCACTTTATTTATTTGTTCTATCTCAGATACATAAAACACTGACTACATTTCTGGGCATATGTATTTCCTGCTTTCTTGCCCTTTGCAGCCTGAAGGCAGCCTAAGTTCATAATTAAACTAAGGGCAAGATGGGAGAAGAGAACTGTTTGCTACATGAATTCAGCAGCCTTAAGCATTAACTATGTCTCTCTGTATTTATTTTTGATGAAGGAAGAAGTGGAAAAATTACCAACATTATCTCTCACCTGTATTGATATATGGGTTTTATGCAGTTGGGAAGATAGAGAAGAGAGAAAGAGGGACCTCGACCGACTGGACAGATGGGCAGAGTCCAATGGGATGGCATTTAACAAGTCCAAGTGCCGGGTACTGCACTTTGGCCACGGCAACCCCATGCAGAGCTACAGGCTGGGGGCAAAGTGGCTGGAGAGCTGCCAAACAGAGAGGGACCTGGGGGTGATGATTGACACCCACCTAAACATGAGCCAGCAGTGTGCCCAGGTGGCCAAGAAGGCCAATGGCATCATGGCCTGTATTAGGAATAGTGTGGCCAGCAGGAGCAGGGAGGTCATTGTGCCCCTGTACTCTGCATTGGTTAGGCCACACCTTGAGTCCTGTGTCCAGTTCTGGGCCCCTCAGTTTAAGAAGGACATCGAGACACTTGAACGTGTCCAGAGAAGGGCAACAAGGCTGGGGAGAGGCCTTGAGCATAAGCCCTATGAGGAGAGGCTGAGGGAGCTGGGATTGTTTAGCCTGGAGAAGAGAAGGATCAGGGGTGACCTCATTGCCCTCTACAACTACCTGAAGGGTGGTTGTAGACAGGAAGGGATTGGTCTCTCCTCCCAGGCAACCAGCACCAGAACAAGGGGACACAGTCTCAAGCTGTGCCAGGGGAGGTTTAGACTCGAGGTGAGGAAAAAGTTCTTCACTGAGCGAGTCATTCGTCATTGGAATGTGCTGCCCAGGGAGGTGGTGGAGTCACCGTCCCTGGAGGTGTTCAAGGGGAGATTGGACGTGGCACTTGGTGCCATGGTCTAGTTGTGAGGTCTGTTGGAACAGGTTGGACTTGATGATCCTTGGGGTCTCTTCCAACCTTGGTTATACTGTGATACTGTGATACTGTGAAAGCTGCAGCCATTGCTTTCTGTGACCATTTCCACTTCTGCACCTGAAGACAGGATTGCAGAATTTATTTCCCTTAACCCCCTGGGTTTTTCTCCCTTTCTTTCTCCCCTCTCTTCTGAACTTGCATCACCAGCAAGTTTAAAGAGAAGGAGAGAGTAAAAAGATGAAGCAGTTTTCAATCCACCATTCTTTTCCCTATTTCGGCTTTTCCTCTTCCCTTCCTGGCAGTTGAATATTGCTTTCTTGCTTTTGGGGTTTCTCAGTTGCTAGGAATTCAAAATATTTGTGGCTTTTTAAAAAACAATTTTGGAAATTGTGTCAGTGCTGAGGGCCTGGGGTTGGAAATGCCAAGTGTTACCTAAGTAGAATACTTGGCAGGCCAACGTGGCACTGTGTGATGGGAGATGAACCTGAGGCAAGAGGAGCCAAGTGCCAAGGGTAGAAGCACCTCCAGCTATTTCTGAGTCAGAGTCAGGCAGACAAGCAGTACTATGATTGCAAGAGGTTGGTTGACTGCTTCTGGAGCCGATCATTTGTCCTGCAGAAGAAACAGGCCACACACAGGTCTTGGTGGCTGAGGAAACCACAGGCTACGTGGGGAGGTGGGTAGATGAGGAGCAGAAACATATGCTTTTGAAGAAGGGAGAGCCAGATAGCCTCAACCTGTCATGCTTCCTCCTTTCAAGACCACTTTTTGCCACAGGAGTCTGGGCAAATGCAATTACTTCACCACTCACCCTCCCCTCACAAAACTGTCCTGCCTAGGAGACTCAGAAATGGGTGATGAGCACAGCCAGTAAACAAGAAACCTTTTCATAGGAGTCTGTGGACAAAGAGCTTCTCACTGAGAAATAAGTGGAAAAACCCAGAGGAGCTGTTCCTCCTTCACGCTGGCATAACATGCAACTCTGTGGAATAATACATAAACCAAGGGAATCCTGCCTTCTCTAGGGAAGGCTTAGGATGTTAAAATTCCTGTCTTCTTTGGCATGTGAGGAAATATTGTTTGTTGTTTTAAAACTGATACTTCAGTAATGCCAGCAGAAGAATTTACAAATCACATGTCCAATAATGAAGAGGGAAGTGTTTGTGCATGTGACATCTATGAGAAAGAATCTGGAGTGTTTGAGCACATCGTGGCCACTTGCTGTAAACAAGAACGTTTGCTAGTGCAGTGCTCTTTACAATGCATCGACCCTTTGGCTGCTTTGTTTCTCTCCCAGAAATTTGGATCTGTTGGCAGCAGAAATCATTCTTTGGTTACTGCAAAAAGCCCCTTTATTCTTTAAGGAAAGAATTTTACATGATCAAGAAATTCTACTGAGCAGTAGGACAGTGGTTTGGTTTGGTTTGCTTTGCTTTGTTTCCTCCCCTTTCATGCCCACTGTCCTTGCCGCAGCTACTCTGCAGCCCATGCAATGGTCCCACTGCTTTGCTCCTCGGCACTGTGCTGAGAAAGTTTGGCTAAATCCACACAAGATTAGTCACTTTCAGTGGTGGAAAATGTTCAAGGATATACTAAAAAATATTGCTCAGTACCATTTTGCAACATGAAGGAATTCTCCAGCTGCCATCATAATGTCCTACAATTACCACTGGGCTGCTGTAGTGCAGTTGTTCATACATAGCTCTAGGGACATTTTTATGGTCTATGTTGCAAGCTTCTCAAAATACAAACCAGAAATTTCCCCTCTTGGTTCATCCTGTTCCCAAGGACTTGGGGGTCCAGGGCCCAATTTCCTTCTGTCCAGAGGTGGAGCTCAAATGTGATGCATGTAGGGACAGGCAGCTTAGGCTGTGCCTCTCCAGAAGCCTTGGAGAACACAAGTGCCCTGCAGACTTGAGGAAGATGGGAGACATCCTGCTCTGACTCCTACCTTTGCAGGGATTTTCTTAGGGGAATGTTTACCTGGCCAATGTTTTCTGCCCTTGTTCTATGCCCAGGCAAATTCCCTTCTCCACTCTCCACTACTATGATTGAATTAGGGACAGATAACTGTACTGCAGAGATTTTTCTGGATAAATGTGACTGTCCTCTTCCTTACCTCACTATTTTCTTTTGATAACTGTTTTGTTCTTGTTGACATCTGCTAAGTGCAGACTGAGTTTTTGAGATCCTGGATAAAGGAGGAGCTCTGATTTCTTCCCTTTATCCTGCAAGAATATCCAAGAAAAATGGCAGTTTTAGCTGATCACCCAGCTACAGGAGATGAATATGGCAGATAGTCACATGCTGAACCAGAAGTGAAAAGACACAGCAGGTTTAGTGATCTGTGGCAAGGACATAGATGGGAGGAGAGTTGCAGAGGGACTGTGTATGTGGTGGAGAGAGCTTAAAGAGAATTTGGGAGCAGGGTAGATGATTGGGGATGAAGGGAAGAGTGAGAAGGGGATGGTAAAAGGCTTCAGGGTGGGTTGTGGGGTCAGAATTCAGAATTCAAACCAGGAGAAGGCTTAATGAGAATGTGCTCTTGAATCAGAGAGGCTGAGGGCACTGTGGTTAACTTATGGGACATATGAGAAAAGGGCAAGTGGGGTATTTGAAACAGGAGTTGAGAGAAGGGATTTGGAGCTGAAGGAAATGAGGGGGATGAGAACAAAGGAAGGAATTGCATAGTGAACAGAACTAATCTGAGCTCTTAGTGGGTCACTGCAGTGCAGGCAGGTGAAGGATATGACATCTGGGTCAGAAGAGGGAAAGTACTAGGGACTTTGAGTGTGGGTCAGCAGCTGGATCAATTAGAAAGATGCTCAAGGCTTGGGGACCTCTGGCTCAGGAAGGACTGTGGTTAACAATGAGCAATTCTTGTCCCTACTCATCCACCCTTCTCACTCAGATACCCTGAAGGAACAAAAGACATGTAGATTTACTTCCTTGACTTTCCTCTCTGCCCCTTCCACTTTCTCCAGACTAGCAGAAGTCACCTGTGAAACCCTCCTACCACCCCATGCCACAGAGGTGGCATACTAAGCAATACAGCAGAAACTCAAAACTGGTAGAGTCCCAAGTTCTTGGTGTTTCCTGTTCCTGTTGGAACAGGTTGGACTTGATGATCCTTGGGGTCTCTTCCAACCTTAGTTACTGTGATACTGTGATACTGTGATACTTGGAAGGGGAATGATTGATCTTGGGCTGACTGCTTCTTTTAGGAAAATGAGAGCTTCAAACACACATTCAAACGTGTGGGACACAGTTCAGAATTACAGCAATGGCCTTGATCATGGTTTCTTTTTTCCAAACATAAACCATGGGTAGTGGGAGATAAGAACAACTTCATTCAGGATTCTGTACAGTCTCACAGTATCACAGTATCACAGTATCACAGTAACTAAGGTTGGAAGAGACCCCAAGGATCATCAAGTCCAACCTGTTCCAACAGACCTCACAACTAGATCATAGCACCAAGCGCCACGTCCAATCTCCCCTTGAACACCTCCAGGGACGGCGACTCCACCACCTCCCTGGGCAGCACATTCCAATGACGAATGACTCGCTCAGTGAAGAACTTTTTCCTCACCTCGAGTCTAAACCTCCCCTGACACAACTTGAGACTGTGTCCCCTTGTTCTGGTGCTGGTTGCCTGGGAGAAGAGACCAACCCCCACCTGGCTACAACCACCCTTCAGGTAGTTGTAGAGGGCAATGAGGTCGCCTCTGATCCTTCTCTTCTCCAGGCTAAACAATCCCAGCTCCCTCAGCCTCTCCTCATAGGGCTTGTGCTCAAGGCCTCTCACCAGCCTTGTTGCCCTTCTCTGGACACGTTCAAGTGTCTCGATGTCCTTCCTAAACTGAGGGGCCCAGAACTGGACACAGTACTCAAGGTGTGGCCTAACCAATGCAGAGTACAGGGGCACAATGACCTCCCTGCTCCTGCTGGCCACACTATTCCTAATACAGGCCAGGATGCCATTGGCCTTCTTGGCCACCTGGGCACACTGCTGGCTCATGTTTAGGCGGGTGTCAATCAGCACCCCCAGGTCCCTCTCCGTTTGGCAGCTCTCCAGCCACTCTGACCCCAGCCTGTAGCTCTGCATGGGGTTGCCGTGGCCAAAGTGCAGCACCCGGCACTTAGACTTATTAAATGCCATCCCATTGGACTCTGCCCATCTGTCCAGTCGGTCAAGGTCCCTCTGCAGAGCCTTTCTACCCTCTAACTGACTAACATCTGTTCCCAACTTGGTGTCATCTGCAAACTTGCTGATGACTGACTCAACCCCCTCATCCAGATCATCAATGAAGATGTTAAAGAGGATGGGGCCCAGCACTGATCCCTGGGGGACGCCACTGGTGACTGGCCGCCAGCCGGATGTGGCACCATTCACCACCACTCTCTGGGCTCGGCCCTCCAGCCAGTTCCTCACCCAGCACAGAGTGTTGTGGTCCAAACCACGAGCTGACAGCTTAGCCAGCAGTTTACTGTGGGGGACGGTGTCAAAGGCCTTGCTGAAGTCCAGATAGACTACATCCACAGGCCTCCCCACATCCACCAGACGGGTCACCTGATCATAGAAGGAGATCAGGTTGGAGAGGCAGGACCTGCCCTTCCTAAATCCATGTTGGCTGGACCTGAGCCCTTGGCCATCCTTCAGGTGCGCAGTTATTGCCGCCAGGATAATCTGCTCCATCACTTTCCCTGGCACTGAGGTCAGGCTGACTGGTCTGTAGTTTCCAGGTTCCTCCATCCGTCCCTTCTTGTGGATGGGGACCACATTGGCCAGTTTCCAGTCACCTGGGACCTCTCCAGTGAGCCAGGACTGGAGGAAAATGATGGAGAGCGGCTTGGCCAGCTCATCTGCCAGCTCTCTCAGCACCCTAGGATGGATCCCATCCGGTCCCATGGACTTGTGGGTGTCCAAGTGGCTCAGCAGGTCCCGGACTAATTCCTCATGGATTTCTGGGGCATTACACTGCTCCCCGACCCTATTACCCAGCTCAGGAGGCCACTCATCCTGGACTCCTACCTTGCTGTTAAACATTGAGGCAAAGAAGGCGTTCAGGACCTCAGCCTTTTCCTCGTCTTTGGTCACCATGTTCCCCTCCAGGTCCAGTAAGGAGTGGAGGTTCTTCTTGCCCTTCTTTTTAGCATTGATATATTTGTAAAATTGCTTTTTATTATCTTTCACAGAGGTGGCCAGCTTCAGTTCCAACTGGGCCTTTGCCTCTCTAATTTTATTCCTACATAATCTAACCACTTCCTTAAACATACCTCGAGAAGCCTTCCCCTCCTTCCAAAGGTGATACAGCCTCTTTTTTTCCCTTAAATCCTTCAGGAGCTGCTTGTCCATCCAGGCCAGTCGCCTTCCCCGCCGGCTCATCTTTCGGCACATGGGGACCGCCAGTTCCTGTGCCTTCAAGAGCTCCTGTTTGAAGTAGGTCCAACCCTCCTGGACCCCTCGGTTCATGAGGGTTGGTACCCAGGGAACTTTACAAATAAGTTTCTTAAAGAGGCTGAAGTTTGCCCTCCGGAAGTCCAAGGTGAAGGTTCTGTTGGTGCTCCTCCCTATCTCCCTGCATATTGAAAACTTCACTATCTCGTGGTCACTGCACCCTAGGCAGCCTCCCACGGTCACATCTCCCACTAGCCCTTCCCTATTGGAGAGCAGCAAGTCAAGCAGAGCCTGTCCCCTGGTAGGCTCACTTAACAGCTGCGTCAGGAAGCAATCCTCTATCCGCTCCAGGAATCTTCTGGACTGCCTTCTCTCTGCTGAATTAAGTTCCCAGCAGATATCCGGCAGGTTGAAGTCCCCCACGAGGACAAGATCTGATGATCTTGAAACAGCTTCCAGTTGTTTATAGAATAATTCATCAGCCTCCTCATTCTGGTTGGGTGGTCTATAACAGACTCCAACCAGGATGTCAGATTTGTTGGGCTGCCCTCTGATTTTAACCCACAGGCTCTCAATTCCCTCATCTTCCACCTCGAGTTCTGAGGCAGAAAGTGTCTCCCTAATATACAAAGCCACCCCTCCTCCTCTCCTCCCTCGCCTATCCTTCCTAAAGAGCCTGTAGCCCCCCAGTGTAGCACTCCAATTGTGCCTGTTGTCCCACCATGTTTCTGAGATGGCAACTATATCATAGTTGCCCTGGTGGATTAGGACCTCCAGCTCATCTTGCTTATTGCCTAGGCTGCATGCATTGGTGTACATGCACTGCAGCTGGGCTCCTGAGCTCTCAATTGACCCTACCTTGTGCTCTACTCTTACCTCTGCAGAGGGACCGATGTCTTCACCCACCCCCTTCAGACCTAGTTTAAAGCCCTCCTAATGAGTCCTGCCAACTCTAGTGCTAGGACTCTCTTGCCCCTTCTAGATAAATGCACCCCATCAGGACCCAGGAGGTCGGGTGCCGTAAAAGTAGCCCCATGATCAAAGAAACCAAAGTTCTTCCGCTGGCACCATTCCCTGAGCCACTTGTTGATGGTGTGGGTTCTCCCGTTCCTCTCAGTGTACTCCCCTGCCACTGAGGGAACTGAGCAGAACACCACTTGTGCGCCTGCCCCATCAATCAATTGTCCAAGGGCCCTGAACTCCTTCTTAATTGCCCTGGTGCCCTTCCTGTCGATCTCATCACTCCCAGCCTGTATTACCAGCAGAGGGTAATAGTCAGAGGGACTGATGAGCTTGGGGATTCCCCTTGCAATGTCCCTTACCTGCGCCCCAGGTAGAGAGCAGACCACCCTGTGGGATGGGTCGGGACGACATATGGGTCCCTCAGTACCCCCCAGGAGAGAGTCCCCAACAACTATAACCCTTCTCCTT
Source organism: Dryobates pubescens (assembly GCF_014839835.1). Classification (NCBI taxonomy): domain Eukaryota; kingdom Metazoa; phylum Chordata; class Aves; order Piciformes; family Picidae; genus Dryobates; species Dryobates pubescens. Next base: position 43,138,608 of record NC_071617.1, on the reverse strand, counting down.
TTCTTTGTGGAGCTGGTCGTTATAGCTGGTAGTGGCCGCTTGGCCTTAGGCTTGGCCTTAGGCTGCTCCCTGGAGCTGGTCGTTACAGCCGGTGGGGACCGCTTGGCCTTGATCTCCCCTCTGGATGGCTGCTCCTCAGCCCTCTCATCCCCACCGCCCTCAGCCCGCAGGGCCTCATACTTATTATGCAAGGGCAGCGGAGGGGGAGGAGATGGCCGGGGTGGATTTCTCTTGCCACCCTTGGCAGGGACTTGTGTCCATCCCTCTCCGTTTTCAGGGGCCCGTCCCTCAGCAGGGGAGATCTGCAGAGCCTTCTCCCACAAGTCTAACTCCCTTTCACTTTCCCTTATTGACCTTAGCCTAGACACCTCCTCCTTCAGCTCGGCCACTTCATCCTTCAGCTCAGCCACCAGGCTGAGGAGAAAGTTCACCTGCTCACACCTGACACAGGTGTCCTCTCCCTCTCCCTCTTCCTCTATTCCAACTGCCAGGCTGAAGCACTCTCTGCAGCTGGCAGCCTGGACTCCAGCATGCTGGAGAAACAACTCTGTCTGGGTAGATGCTGTTTTTCTACCCTTGGTCCGAGTAATGACCATGGTGCAACGTGTGGGTGAAAACCAAAATTTTTTTTTTTTTTTTTTTTTTTTTTTTTTTTTTCCTCCCAAGCAGCCGAAAGGCTCTCGGCTACCGAGCCAAAATGGCGCCGCGCGCACAGCCCGCCCGGGATTTAAATCTCCCGCGGCTGACGTCAGGCACTAGCTCCCGTGCACGCTCGCGAGAGCACGAGCCCGCCTCAATCCCTGCCCCCGAGGAGTCCTCCCGACCCGCTAAACCCCGAAAGCAAGGCAAAAAGCCGAGCAGAAACTCACAAAGCGAGCGGTGCTGTCCCGAAGGAGCGGTTCTGACCGGCTACCGAGCCAAAATGGCTCATATTGTTTGCCATTACTTCAGGTGCAGTGCTACATCAAACCCCATTACACATCTATTTTCAGACTAAATGGCTTTTACTAACAAAGTTGGAGTAGGTTTTAATGAGTCTACAGCAATTACTGAAACCATATGAAATGCAATATTTGCAAACATGGCCAGCTAATTTGCTATCAGGTGATGTGAGCAAGTATTATCATAGCCTTGAAAAATCCTAATAGTTTATGGTAATTTGTTTAAAATGTTACATACATGTTAGGACCAGAAACAAGCAATGTGTGTGGCTTTAAATGAATCTGTATCAGAATAGAATAGAATAGAATAGAATAGAATAGAATAGAATAGAATAGAAAATAGAATGGAATGGAGTGGAATAGAATAGAATAGAATAGAATAGAATAGAATAGAATAGAATAGAATAGAATAGAATAGAATAGAATAGAATAGAATAGAATAGAATAGAATAGAATTAACCAGGTTGGAAAAGACCTTTGAGATCACTGAGTCCAACCTATCATCCAACACTATCTAATCAACTAAACCATGGCACAAGCGCCCCATCCAGTCTCTTCCTAAACACCTCCAGTGATGGTGACTCCACCACCTCCCTGGGCAGCACATTCCAATTGAAATTCCTCTTCAGTGGAGTGATTTGTTAAAAACTTTTACTAAAAATTGGACATAAAGAAATGTCAGTCCATATGCATGTCCCAGCAAGCATAAACTCTTCTTGAAAAGCAATGAATTTCTCTTGTGAGGGGACTAGACAGTTCCCATGAGGGCTGTACCTACAGACATGGGTGTGACTTTATCCTTAGGCCAATTTTAATATTCCTGTTTGTTTCAACTATATTTAACATCTCAATACAGGCAATTTCAAACAGAACACTTCTACAAGTAGAACAAGAAGTGAACAAAATATGCACTCTTTTATTCAAAAAGCTTAGCCTGTGAATGTGGCCTGCAAGCAAGAATCGTAGAATCAATAAGGGTGGAAAAGACCTCAAAGATCATGAAAGCCAACCTGTCACCCAACACCTCATGACTACTAAACCATGGCACCAAGTGTCATGTCCAATCCTTTTCTGAACACCTCCAGGGATGGTGACTCCACCACCTCCCTGGGCAGCACATTCCAATGGCTAACAGCTCTTTCTCTGAAGAACTTTCTCCTCACCTCCAGCCTAAACTTCCCCTGGTACAGCTTGAAACTGTGTCCTCTTGTTGTGCTGCTGGTTGCCTGGGAGAAGAGACCAACTCCCTCCTGGCTACAACCTCCCTTCAGGTAGTTGTAGACAGCAATGAAGTCTCCCCTGAGCCTCCTCTTCTCCAGGCTAAGCAACCCCAGCTCCCTCAGCCTCTCCTCATAGGGCTTGTGCTCAAGGCCTCTCCCCAGGCTCGTTGCCCTTCTCTGGGCATGTTCAAGAGTCTCAATGTCCTTCTTAAACTGAGAGGCCCAGAAGTGGACACAGTACTCAAGGTGTGGCCTAACCAGTGCTGAGTACAGGGGCACAATGACTTCCCTGCTCCTGCTGGCCACACTATTCCTAATGCAGGCCAGGATGCCATTGGTCTTCTTGGCCACCTGTGGAGAAGCCTTGGAGATGCTGGTGTTGTATGTAAAGGAATACAGACTCCTAGGCAGAATGTTGATGATGCATTACCTGACCCCAGCAAAGCATATCTGCATGTAAAGTAATAGAAAAAATATTACAAATTTTATTTTTTTTCCCCCAAGGGCCCAGAGCACAAAAAATAAAGGTTTGCCTTCAGGTGGTATGCAGTCATGAGATATGGAGTATGAAACTCTTGCTGGCATGCAATTAATGCAGCTGCCTGAGGTCCATCTTGTTGATCTTACAATATTTTTCTAACAAATTAACAAGGTTCATGAATCCTCTTCACCTTGATTACTTGTTGTAACTGGTGCTTTGTTAAATAAAATGTCATTTGGGACTGAAAGAAATTGAAGGTGACATTGTGCCCTTACCGATTGTGACCGTTTGAGGCTGTGCCTTTAAGAAAGGGACAACCCACCACACCGACGGACACACAACTTAACTTCCTAAAAAGCTCAGGCAAGACACCTACATTTTGTTTGGTTGTTTGTTCCAGAGTAAAAAGCAAAACTATGGCTGGTACCTTGCTTAGTTGCAGTTATCTCAATGCTGCAGTTGCTGCAGTTATCTCGGTTTTGAGATATGGAATAGATAAAGACACAGTAAAAAGTATAAATCAGCAGGATCGACGCAACATTACAAAGCCAAAGAAATAGGAAAATTATGGGAAAAAAAAGGTCAACAGAACCAGAAACGCCAGGAAGGCAACAAAAGATGTGACAAACAAGGGTTGAAAACTGTGAAGACAAAGTAGATCTTTCATAATTATGCCAGGAACAAAAGGTCCATGAGAGACTGTTTAAGCCAAGCGGAAGCTGTTCATGGATGCACTACACAGTGCTGGGAAAGACAGCGACTCCTTCACCTCAGCATTCACCAGGAGAAAGGAAAATTGAAAAAAAAGGAAAAAAATGCAAAACCCAAAAAGATGTTTTGTAGAGCTAGAGGGGATAGGGGGGTGGGGAAAGACTGAAAAAAAAAAAGGAAAACAACTGAAAACTTCAGTGCTGCTGGCTCTTATATAGGCAGCACAGAGTGCTCAGAAAATGCTGGATTTCAACATACTCAGCACTGGTTAGGCCACACCTAGAGTCCTGTGTCTAGTTCTGGGCCCTGTCAGTTTAAGAAGGACATTGAGACACTTGAATGTGTCCAGAGAAGGGCAACGAGGCTGGGGAGGGGCCTTGAGCACAAACCCTACAAGAAGAGGCTGAGGGAGCTCAGATTATTTAGCCTGGAGGAGGCTCAGGGGAGACCTTGTTGCTGTCTACAGCTACCTGAAGGGAGGTTGTAGCCAGGAGGGGGTTGGTCTCCCAGGCAACCAGCACCAGAACAAGAGGACACAGTCTCAAGCTGCGCCAGGGGAAGTTTAGGCTGGAGGTGAGGAGAAAGTTCTTCACAGAGAGAGTTATTAGCTGTTGGAATGTGCTGCCCAGGGAGGTGGTGGAGTCACCATCCCTGGATGTATTCAAGAGGGGATTGGACGTGGCACTTGGTGCCATGGCTTAGTCATGAGGTCTGTGGTGACAGGTTGGACTTGATGATCTTTGAGGTCTCTTCTAACCTTGGTGATTCTGTGATTCTGTGATTCAGTACTCAGGGCCTGCATTGCCATTTGTCTAAACTCCATGCTTAACCCTAAAGCTCTGGGGCTCAGATGAACAATGTCGTTTTGCAGTTATAAATAAAGCTATGCATGACTAACTTGTGTGCCTGATGGGAGAGGATAAGGTTAGGCTCAAGGCTGCAAACCTCATAGTCATAAATTGAAAAAGGTTATTGAAATTGCACAGGGCAAGAGAGTTTATTACTACTGCTGCTCCTGCACCACCATCCATGAAGAACATAAAAACAGAATACTCTATTTAAGCATAGAATAGGTATGGTTCAGGCATGCAAATAGGATAACTTTTCTTCTTCTGCTGTATGCTGACCTTGATTTTAAGAAAGCACTGGTAGGCATCAGTGCAGAAGCAAACAATTATTGAGAAGGGGATTCTGCATTCACCAGCACCTTCTTGCTAACAGGAGATAAAGCAAAGGTTTTAAAGCCTCCCTTAGCATTATGAACTTCTGGATACCCTTTCTAAAGCTGTAAGCTACTTCATTCTGCAAATGATCCAAAATGTCCACTTTATTAATAATTGAGTTGGCCTAACCTGAGTCTTGATTATTAAATCTTTGGCTAGCAAGGCACTTTTCAAAAGAAATGGACCAAGTGGAGTCATCTATGTTTTGTGAAAATCTTTTCCCTGGAAAATGGATCAAGATCTTTCAACTCTTATAATATAAATTACTGCTCTTTGACACTTTTTGGCAACTGAGAAAGGCAGGATTCAAAACAGAATCCTGGAGGTGAAAGGCTACATATCCTGTTAGAGGGGAAAATTTCATCTACAAATGCAGTGGCATTTGTCAAGAGACTAGAGAAGATCTGACATCAGGAAAAGCTTTTGTGAAGTCCATCACAGTAACATAAATGCATTCACCTTGATTTAAAGCATTCTTTTCACAGGGAAATCTAAAAATGGAGCAAGACTGCATATAACTTAAAGGCAGGAGCTGTGACAAATAAGAATTTATACAAGGAAATGGAGGCTTCATGGCACGCTTGTCTTCTGAGAAGAATATGAAGTTAAGTAATGGTCCAGTAATCCCTGGTTTATTTGTTGTGGTTTTAATACCAACTTGATATTGCTTGGCATTCGAGAAAGGCTTGCTTGTGATTAATATACTGAAGAAACCACTGAACAGTTTATCCCCGTGAAAGTACTACCTCTAAGATGTTGCTAAAAATCAGAGGAAATGTGGATTATTGATTGCAGTGCCTCTGAATCAAACCTACAGGAATGCAGGAATGAACATTTCATACAGTTGATCCTATTTGACTTGGGACATTTTCTGAATTTTTGCTCTTTAAACAATTCACTTTTAATAAAGAGTTGCTGGGTTTGTTATGGGTTTGGGTTTGATGTTGTTTTGGTTCGGTCTTCCTTGCTCTGTTTTTCTCTTGTAGAACAATAATAGCTAAATTGCAATCTAGTGAGAATTTCTTTAATCATCTGAGATGCTGCATTTCAGACACTGAGGGTTTGTGGAGAAGATAAACAAACTGCAGCCCTCTCAGTATTGTTTTAGCCTGGAGAAGAGGAGGTTCAGGGGAGACCTTATTGCTCTCTACAACTGCCTGAAGGGAAGTTGTAGCCAGGTGGGAGCTGGCCTCTTCTCCCAGGTGGCCAGCGCCAGAGCAAGAGGACACAATCTCAAGCTGTGCCAGGGGAGGTTTAGGCTGGAGGTTAGGAAGAAGTTCTTCATAGAGAGAGTGATTGGCTATTGGAATGGGCTGCCCAGGGAGGTGGTGGAGTCACCATCATTGGAGGTGTTTTGGAAGAGACTGGATGGGGTGCTTGTTGCCATGGTTTAGTTGATTAGATAGTGTTGGATGATAGGTTGGACTTGATGATCTCAAAGATATTTTCCAACCTGGTTAATTCTATTCTATTCTATTCTATTCTATTCTATTCTATTCTATTCTATTCTATTCTATTCTATTCTTTGTAGCAAACAACCACAGAGTCATTCTGCCACCTTTTCTACTAGGCTCCAGTAGCAGCTGAGATGTACAAGCACAAGAAGAGGAGGTCAGGCAGTTTGCTGAGCTCACTTTTTCACTTTGAAATCATGGCTTTCCCGGTACATTGAACAGAGCAATTTTCCAAATAAGAGATTTTTTTTTCCAAATATATTGCAAGAATGTTTCAGCAAAAGGTGTTTCCTGTAGTGTGGTAATTCAGACTAACATGCTGAGAGAGACCTGCAAATAAGCAGACACTGGGTAGAGACAGACTGTATCATTATGTCCCATAAGGCGACAGCTCATAGTCCCAGCTCATACCAGCTCATACCAGCTCATAGTCCCTGGTAAAGCTGCCCATTGAAATGAGGTGCTTTTCCTTAATCAATCAGGGCTGAGATTTGAACTAGCACCCTTTCCTGGTTTATTTGTTGTTTTATACTTTTCTCTTGTAAATGCCCTAATTCTTTTGAGGCAATTATTTGTTCTGTTTTCACCAAGACCTATCTCATCTTCCATTTAAAAAACATTGAGTTTGTCCCTGTATGGAAAAAGAAAACTTCTACTAGATCAGAGGTTTTTATTCCCCCCACACACTATGCTTTAGTCCTAGCAGTGTTACATGTGTGGAGCAGAAGGTCAGTGTTTGGGTACTTTGAGATATAGAATAGAATAGAATAGAATAGAATAGAATAGAATAGAATAGAATAGAATAGAATAGAATAGAATAGAATAGCATTAACCAGGTTGGAAAAGACCTTTGAGATCGAGTCCAACCTATCACCCAACACCACCTAATCAACCAAACCATCCCTGAATCCTCATCACAACAGATAGTTAATTTATTAATTGTAGGCATTTAAAAATGAAAATATGATGACATCAGAACACCATGATCTGCCTTTATTTGCTCCTTTCTTTGGCCTCTATTGCTTTCCCTAGGGATGGCTTTATAGCACACCCTGAATAAATGAGCTGAACAAGGAAACCTCCACATATTTGACAACTTGTGTGTGCAACAGCATCACTGGAAGAGCATGGCAGCAGAGCATCCCTCTGCAAGTCTGGGGGATGAGAAAGTCCCCAAGCATTTCCTTATCTATATTTTTGTAGTTCTGGAAAAACAAAGTCTTTGCTGCGACTTTCCTACCTTGCATCTTCCTGAAGTTTGAGAAGCATTTATTCTTTAGCAAGTTCCTAGTCCTGGATCTCCACAACCGAATCACCTCAGGGTTTCCCTCTCACCTACTCACCACCACCAGCAGCTTTACTCCAGGTCTGCCCGGCAGATAGCTGGACTCTCTGGTGGAGACGGATGCATTCTCTCTGGTGGGAAGAGGAGCACTGGAAACATTTCCTCTTCCGATAACGCCTTTTTGCTACCACCTAGTGGACAAAAGCTAGTGTGATAAAACAGACCTCTGAAGAGAGGTGGATGTCAGTAACCGGGAAGGAACGTGGAGAAATCTGTACAGAAACTTCCCCTTAATTACTTTGCTGTAAAATTTTGCTTTGCTCTTTCTGGTAAAAGCCCTACTGCTTTACTGATCGGTGGTGCACTGCAGGAAGGCCAAGGTGGAGCTCTTATCTGAGATCTGCCTGCCATGATGCTACAGCTCCTTCATCTGGTGCTCCTAGGTGCCTGGTGCTTCTCTGCTTTATAGTGATGCATGCTATAAAACTGTCTGAGATCCAAGAAAGTCCCCGATGTGTCCAGAAAAGGGCAACAAAGCTGGTGAGAGGCCTCGAGTACAAGCCCTATGAGGAGAGGCTGAGGGAGCTGGGAGCTGGTGTTGGGTGACAGGTTGGACTTGATGATCTTTGAGGTCTTTTCCAACCTTATTGATTCTATGATTATATGATATATTGAAGAAAAAACTACCATTATCTTCTGAACCAACAGCGGGTTTCATTAAGGGATCAGAAGAATCTTTGCTTAAGGTCCTGGCCAATGATATGAGGTACCACAGTTCATGAGATGTCAGCCAGCAATAGCAAAACATTATGGCAACTAGTCTGAAGACCACAATAACATATATCAAGTCAAGAATATTGACTTACTGTGAAATGTGGCCCTTGGCCTAAAGTGATTACAGCCAATCAAATGGAGATAATAATTCTGTCTTAAACTGGATGTAGACACCAAAACTATGAGTGCAATATAGCATTGAGAGGAACAGTTATACTGAAGCATCTAAGCGGCCTTGGAAGCATCATGGCTTTTCTAAGTGTTGAGGAGAGGGAGGCAATGGCTTACAAATGTGGACTTCATTTTTCTGCAGTCACCCAAGACGAGAACATGAAAACACAAAACAACAGGAGAGGACATTGGCTCAGTTGTGACGTGGAAATATGGCAACTAATGACAAACTCAAATATGGAGGCGACTGGTGATATAGTACAAGTTCTTTTGGCTAAAAAGCCTGCAGGTAAGTAAATATGAGAGACTAAATCTTGTCTTTCTTGATGTTACTCAAGAAACATAAAATCACCTTTGCTGCTTGCCCAGACAATAGCTGATGTGTATTGGGCAGTTGCCACTGGAATGACTCTCGGGAAGGTACGTAGGTAAAGATTGCTCACCAGACTGCAGCTGTCCTGGAAATGGGCAGAGACCACTGGTATTGATACTCTCTGGAATATACATACCTAAAAACTGTATAAAAGATCTGAGCAACTACTGGCTCAGAAGAAGGAAAACATGGAAGGAAAAGACCTGGGCAATGCCTCTGAGAAGGAAAATCCTGGGCCAATGCTGCTCTGAAGAAAAACAGAGAGAATACCAGGAGAGAAAAAATGACAGAGACATCACCAGGTAGCCTGGAAGAAGCAGACTAAAAGGAACCCTCTCTCCATGTCCTAAGTTTTGCCTGCTACAACTCATGGAGCTGAAGAGGCTGCTCAGAGGACAGCAATGACCCCTCCTCTACAGCCAAAGCTGCAGCACCCTTCCTCCACAGACCCAAACTGTCTTGCGGGGTGAGGGGTGTGGTAGTGTAATTCCTTTCCTCTTCTCTCTCCCTCTTCTCTCTCTCACTCTTTATTCTCTCTCTCTCCCCTTCTGTTCCATCCACTTTATTTGTGCAATAAATAGCCTCACTGTTGGTATTTTGGCCTCATTTGTGCCTCTAATTTCATAACATGGGAATATTCAAAAGAATTGAGTCTCTTGCCCTCTCTGGACCAAGACAGTAAACACATAGTAAATGCATTGTAAAAACAACTGTAGAGCAGATCTACAGTTTCTGAGTAATTTTTTCCTGGAGGTAAACATAGACAGTGAATTGAGCCAACTACATCAGTCTAGCAGACGAGTATTGATACTCTATGTTTTAAAACCACTACCAGCAAAATCAGCTTCTTTTATTGAACACAGAACAATCTTTCATAGCATTTCTGTTGAAAATGTTGATATTGAAAAGAAAAACAGAAAATAAAGGGAGGGGAGGAGAGGGAAGGGGAGGAGGAGAGGAGAGGTTCGGAGAGGAGAGGTTCGGTTCGGTTCGGAGAGGAGAGGGACTATCAAATGTCTTCCAGTAAGAAAAAGCAATAGTTTGAAAACCTGGAATCCAACTCTGACATCCACTTAATGAAACAGATGTGAAATACACAGGAAGACTTGATCCATTTTTGGCTCAGAACACTACATAATGTTTCTAAAGAAAAGAACTTCCTTGGTAGTGGTCCAGAACTCCATTTTCAGTATCCCTCAGTCTGGAGAGATAGATGCTTTTGTGTAGATCACAATAACACAAATCCAATACATTTTACTCTGTTCATGCATTTGAGTGAATTAAAACTAAACTGAGATCTATCAAATCAGTTCTACAGCAAAAAGAATGTCCACCACCATAAATGCATACATAGACTGACATGTGGTTGCACTTTAATATAACTTACTTAGCCTAGAACCATAAACATCATTCCCAGAAGGGAAACGGGAACTAGAGAAAGAGGGAATGTATATTCATCCAATGTAACACTAACTGTACTTCAGTCCCTAATCCTGGAATTAAACCCCATCTGAACTCTCTGTAATCAATCAACAAACATATCTTTGTGACATCAGTGTCAGAACTGGCTGTGTCTGCAGCAGGGAGAAGGGAGATGTAATCTCGACTTGTATTGTGAAGTGAGGATCTCAGGCTTGAAGTCAGAGAGTGCGTTTTATGAAACCTGTGTAGAAATTGTGTGTAGATGATAAAAACCACATTCATTGAAAGAGATGATGTATTTTGAAAGGTAAGTCTTACCTCACATAAGCAAGTGGCATAAATTAAAAAGATTTCTGTATTAATCCCAGACTGTGGCTGCCTTGAGATTAACTACTATTTTATTGTTCTGTAGATTACTTCAGTCCAGATTAGTTTATATTTTGGGATATAAGTAGAACTGAATTTTAAGGTAACCATCTAAAATGACAGCAGAGGGTGCTATAATTTCTCCTTCTGTTCATGATGTCATCATCAAATCTGTGGCTCACTTAGCCCTCGTGTTGTTCCTCTCAAGACTCTTGAATAAACAAATTCTGAAATTCAGTGTAAGTTATCCAGAAGGGAGTCAGAGATCACTAGTGGAGGAGGAAAATATACACTGCTGTGTATTTGAGGCCAGAACTCGACTTCTAAATGTGAAGGCTCTGCTACCAGCACTCTGATTTTACAGAACTAAAGTGTAGAGAATTTTATTGTTGTCTAGTTAAATTTCTCTCTTCTCTAGAGAATGACAGACCTTTTAATCCACAAATATTTCTCCTGCATGAATTCATACTTTATCTGCTACAGATTGCTGTCCTCACTGGACCACTCAAACAGAAGTAAGAATATTGTTAAATGTTTGCAATGTCCTGCTTATGAAAGCCACTTACTCATCTCTAGAAGAACTGACAAAATCTTGGATCTCTTCCCTGCAAGATAAACAAATGCCCTAGAGATAGTGCTCAGTCTCTTCTGCTGTCTAAAATCTCTAACTAATCAGTACATAGGAAACACATAGGTTTCCTATAGGAAACATAGGTTTCCTTAGGCTGGAGGTTTTCCTCCCTCTATTTGAAGATCAGTTGCTCAAAGTGTCCCTATGAAGCCCCAGTCATGTAAAGTACTTAAACTCTGATCCATTTTGACTGAAGTGAATAGGTAGACAAGGTGTGAGTTTCTGTGCTCAACTTGCTGCTGAGAATGCAATGCTGAGTGCCCTTTAGAGTCAGTGCAAAAATGCTGAAACAAAGCCCATGGTTTCTAAACCTTCTAAAGGCAGGATGAGTACTCATTCCCTTATTGCCCTAGAACTAGCTAGGCACTGTTTTGAACTTTACTTGTCCTAAATAAGCAGACATAAGAATGTGTAAGATACAAAGTTTGAGGGGGATACTTACAGTAATAGGAAATAGAATAAATTGTCTGGATTGATCCTTGGAAACAAACAAACAAACAAACAAAACCAAACACCCAACTTTTTGTTGTGTGGGTTTTAAAGGAAATAATGTGAAACAATTTTGTGTGTGTCCCAGGGGCTTCATCAAGCAGCCAGCAAGCTATGAGCTCAGTTTGGTCTGTCAGAAAACATATTTCCAAACACAAATCCCTGGCAAAGCTCCTATTGACTTCAGTGGAATCAAGATTTCATAGCACAGGCTCTCATAAGTTTAGGAAAGCTGAGAGTCTGGCATGGTGTCTCAATTTCTCTCAGACCCAACAAAGTGTCTCCATCCTCATCTCTGCTGTTCCCACATGAATTCTTTTGTTCTTTTCTCTTACCTGTGTATTCATCTAGTCCCCTTTCTGGGCTTTACCCCTAAGATACTGTGTCTTGGTTGCTTATCAGAGGAGACCACTGCTGAATCTCTGCTTGATGTGGTACTTGCTGTGGTTCTGTAAAGAACTGTGTTCTCCCTGGGCTCACAGTTAACACCAAGCCAGGGAAATAACCCCAAGAGAAAGTGATGACTAGTGGAAGACTGAGGGTTTTCCACCCCAGAGGTAAGCTTCTGCATTATGTGTGGGATTTTGAACAGATATTTTTTTGCAAGTCAGAGTTGTCAATGTGTTTAATTCAAAGAATCATTAATCTATTTTAATAGGCAAAGTTGCCTTTTACCAGCTTTCAGCAGGTAGTAAAGACTGTCTTTCTGTGAGTCTTCTATGGATTTAAGACCCTTTAAGATCTTGATTCTCTTTTCCCATTTTACTTCACATAGGTTTTGCATCCAGATCTTTAGTCCATTTATTAGGATGAATACTTGCACAAAATTTACTAAGAGCTCTGTACTTACACCTTTTACTCTGGATGCATCCATTTGGGTTCCTGTGTTTTCTCTGCAATCATGCATCATGCTCCTAATGCTGTCCTCTAACTGTACAGAGGATCCTCTATGAAATTACTTTGGGATTCTCAAATGAATGATTTCTAGAGGTGATATGTCACTCTGGTACATGGCTGAGATATCAGATGGCTCTGGATTCAACACATTAAAATGTACTGACCACTTCCATCAGAAAATGAATGAGTACTCAGGGAACTTTGTACTGGTGGCAGTGTTCCTGTTTTGTATGATGATGTAACAGCTGGAGTGTTTCCCCGCTGAACACTACATTTTTCACAGCTAATTCTGATGATGCCTCACCTTTGACTCATTGAATTGATGGGACATAAAGATTTCTGCTCCTGCCTTTCTCTCAGAGTTCACAACCCCACAAAAATGCCTTCCATAACTGACAGATAAATTTGGGGATTAAGTTGATTACTGATGTCTCAATTTTTGTGCGTGTGTGTGTATGTCATCCACTAACTTTCCCTGGTGGATGCCAACATGACATTTGTGCACTACTGAGGACAGATTAGAGCTCTAAGCCTCTGTTGTACAATAACCCCATGCAGTGCTACAGGCTGGGGTCAGAGTGGCTGGAGGGCGGCCAGGCAGAAAGGGACCTGAGGCTACTGGTTGATAGTAGGCTGAACATGAGCCAGCAGTGTGCCCAGGCAGCTAAGAGGGCCAATGGCATCCTGGCCTGCATCAGGAACAGTGTGGCCAGCAGGAGCAGGGAGGTCATTCTGCCCCTGTACACTGCACTGGTTAGGCCGCACCTCGAGTACTGTGTCCAGTTCTGGGCCCCTCAGTTTAGGAAGGAGGTTGACTTGCTGGAACGAGTCCAGAGAAGAGCAACAAAGTTGGTGAGGGGTTTGGAACATAAGCCCTACGAGGAGAGGCTGAGGGAGCTGGGGTTGCTTAGCCTGGAGAAGAGGAGACTCAGGGGTGACCTTATTACTCTCTACAACTACCTGAAGGGAGGTTGTAGACAGACAGATGTTGGTCTCTTCTCCCAGGCAAGCAGTACCAGAACAAGAGGACACAGTCTCAGGCTGCGCCAGGGGAGATTCAGGCTGGATGTTAGAAAAAAGTTCTATGCAGAAAGAGTGATTGCACATTGGAATGGGCTGCCTGGGGAGGTGGTGGAGTCGCCATCACTGGAGGTTTTTAGGAGAAGACTTGACGGGGTGCTTGGTGCTGTGGGTTAGTTGCTTGGGCGGTGTTGGATTGGTTGATGGGTTGGACGCGATGATCTTGAAGGTCTCTTCCAACCTGGTTTATTCTATGTATTCTATGTATTCTATGTATTTCATTAAATAGCTGACATTGTATTACTGAGGGATAATATATTACTGAAGGACATAGTATTTACCAAAGGATATATTACTGAGGGATATTCCTTTTCCTCTGTGATGGGTTAAGCCCATCCTGAAAGTGGAGGGGGAGGGGTTGAGAGAGCCTTGCTCTCCCTGGAGTGGGGTTTTCCTCCTGGGAAACCAAGTTAGTCTGTTCTACTCCCCCTCCCTGTCCAGCATAACTATAAAGGGTACAGTGAGCATTTGGCTCTCTTTTGCTTCTGCCTTGCTGGGACAAAAGGACTAAGAGAGTTGCTGCTGGCTTCCTGGTTCTCTGCCACGTGGTTGGGCCTGGTCTTTCTCCCTGCTGCATCCATGCTTCTTCAAAGGACTGCTGGTTTTGTGTATCTCCCTATCCATCCTTATTTCTTACTCTCGTGAACCCTTCCTGTTATTGTTATATATATATTTTTTAATATATATATATATAAATAGTTTAAAGAACATTTTACCTCTCTACTTCCAAACCAACTCCAAATTATTTCTCAGTAGATTTACCTCCTCCCTTTTTTCCTTATCCCCCTTTCTTTCCTTTATTTTTCTTCCCTTATCTTTCCCTGTTCTTTCTCCTTCCCTTTTTCTCTCAATCGGGAAAGAGGAGGGGGGGGCGGGGGAGGGATTCTCAGTCTTGTCCCCCATCTGAGCTCTTAAATCCCAGTTAAGGCTCAAACCACTACATGCTCAAATGGAAATTTCCCATGAAATGATAAGGAATGTTTCTGAGTTGTGACAGAAATGTTAATAATTCTGCATTGCCCATGTTTTCATATGTTTAACTACAGTGTATTTCAGCATATAAAGCAGTAACATAAGTAGAATTCTGTTACTGGATTCTTAGCTTGTAGTAGTACTACATTCTTAGCTTGTTTTAGCATGTGCTGCTGAATATACAAGTGTACACATTTAGAAACCACACAGATGTGAAAATTTGCCATTAAGAATCTAAACTTGTTCAATAAAAAGACAGACAAAAAAAACCACCACCCTTATGTCTGAAGGCAAAATACCCTGCTCCTGCTATTTTAGGAAGGAAAATTAATGACCATTTTTTAACAAAAGGAAGCAGCTCTTCTATGCAGTTTGGAACTGATTAGTAAATGGATATGCAGAAAGCTCTGTATGGAATTAGACAAGTGTGAGTCTGTGCACTTCAATCTATTTTTCACATGTTCTGCAAGACCTCAACAACTACAGCTAATGCTGCCTCAGCTCCATTGAGCCAATTAAGCTAGGTCATTCTATTAATAATGGGTTGCCCTTCTGTCTGCATTTATGGCATTTAGCAAGTTAGCGTGTGTGTATGCTTATCTCATGAAGGAGAAGGCTCCTGTCAATGAATCAGATTAATCCATCAAGAGAATTAATGTGACTTGATTACTGTTGATATCTGAAAAAGTTGGCATGCACAAAGAGTTATCTGCAGCTGTAGGAACCAGGCAACAACACTCCAAATCTTAAGCCTGTACCATTGAATAAAGAGGTTGCTGTCGCCAAGATGCAGTGATGGGCTGCTGATGTGATAAATTCAAAGGGTGCCAAAGGAGCTGAAGGCTGCTACCAGTGCTCAGCTTAACTCGGTTGGGTTGTGTGGTAGGTTGAGAGAGGGCTTAGCTCTCCCTCCTCCACAGAGTAAGAAACCACAACTAGCCCAGTCGAAAGAGCAAGCTATATATTTACAAGCATATATGGAAAGCAGGTTATATATAACACAATATATACAGGTATTTACAATATATACACAGAAATACACAGCAAAGAGAAATAACACAACAAAAATCCCTCCCCGAGGGAGGGATCCCCTCCTTGGAACCCCCTCTCTCCCCCCCTACCTCCCTTTTTCCCCAAAAAGGGGTTAGAGAGAGAGAAAGGCAAGTTACTAAGGAAAAGAGTTGTTAGTAAGCTTCAAAAGCCCATGCAGGATTAGTGTTTGCTTATCTGAAGGCCAACTCCAGCAGTTCGCAGAGAAACAGGCAGGGAGAACAGGCTGAAACTTCACACTCCCCCAACTCCCAAACCGAACTGAGGGAAAAAAAAAATTCCAACTGCTCCACAATCTAAAGCTATATTTTTTTGTCTATCCACCAATGAAATTCATTTAGAATATCAGAATGTTTTGGTTCTAGTACCGAAAACATTTTGCCAGCGTCTCAGCACTGTTTGTTCTTAAAGGCACAGTGTCAAACGGTCACAGGTTGGTATTTTGCTACAGATAGTTCTAATGCCTTCTAGCATGTAAAAATATTTCCCAAGTCAGTTTTCAGTTCTCTTGCTTCTTAATGGAGCACCGCAGGCAAGAGGGGGGCAGAAGTGTGCCTATCTCCTATTTTACTGGTCTGCACAGCAAATGTTTGAGCATTTCTCCTCTGTCCTAGCAGAGGAGACAAGTCTTTGAGCTGAGCAAACATCATGGCTTGGGGCTGGGCTGTTTTCTAAAAAAAAAAAAAAAAAAAAGGGGGGTTGGGGTGGGGGAGGGGAGATTGTTAACATTAGCAGTTTCCAGAGCGTGCAGTTTAAGGGAAGATGACACCACGAGCAAGGTAACAACCGAAAGGCAGGCACAGAGGGAGCTTGTCACCTGCCCTCCCGGGGGCAGGGGTGCCACCTGGGGCCAGATAACGACACTACTAGGCAGACACTCAAGACCAGCTTTGACTGGTTTCTCCAAGTCCCAGTGACTAATGTTACTGACTTGGTATCTTTTCTGCCCTGCGCTCACCTTCTTGTGAGGTTAAAACTGATCTAACTTGACTGAGAGAACTGGGGCTGTTTAGTATTGAGAGGTGAAGGCTGAGAGGGGATCTCATCAATGTCTACAAATATCTGAGGGCTGGGTGTCAAGATGAAGGTGAGAGGCTCTTTTCAGTGGTGCCCACTGACAGGACACGGAACAACAGGTGCAAACTGGAACACAGGAGGTTCCACCTCGACACAAGGAGATACTTCTTTATAGTGAGGGTGGCAAAGCACTGGAACAGGCTGTCCAGGGAGGTTGTGGAGTCTCCTTCTCTGGAAGCTTTCAAAACCCACCTGGATGTGTTCCTGTGTGACCTGCCCTAGGTGATTCTGCTTTGGCAGGAGGGTTGGACTTGATGATCTATGAAGATCCTTTCCAACACCTAATGCTCTGTGATTCCATATCAGAGACACTTGAAAATGAAGAAAACCTCTGCAGGAACCCCCACAACAATAAAATAAAAAAAATGGCTGCACTTGGGACATGACTTTGAGTTTCCTTGTTCTGTCAGTTGTTTCAGCAATCACTTCATCCTCTCGCTGATGGAGTGCCATAGCCAAGGTTCCTAAAGGTTTGGAAGTTCCAAAATACTGAAAAAGTTGTCTCTTAGGATGGGGCTAATTGTCTGACAGCAGATACAAAAATTCTTCTGCACCATAAATACTAAAATATAATGAAAAGTTGATAGCTAGGATAAAGGAAAAGTTTTTTGAACTGCTGGAGTGGAAATACATGAAGAATAGCAGGTTTTCTTCTTGACAGAGAAATACACACGAGAGCTCTATATTACAGGATGTGACGATTATGGTTCAACATGAAACCAAGTTAAAAAAACTCAGAAGTTTTCAAAAGTCATCTTCATGATGCTTCCTAAAAGAGGATGGGCAGTTCCAGAATTTCAGTTATCAAGGATGGAGCGCTAGACATCCATCAGCAACACCCAACATTTTTGATTAATCATAAACTCAGCTACAGCAAAGGGGAAGAAGGCTTGGCTCATAGCCTGACACCTACAAAAAGATTATATTGTGGGTTTCTCATTGGCAGTGAGAAAAGCAGGAAGCAACTCAAGAATCCCAGAAAAGTGTTCTTGAAACTCTCCACGCCCTCCCTGCCCTCATAACCACTGGCTGAGGATCCAAAGTTTGGGATTGGTGAACTGCCCAGAACCTTTTAAAGCATTAAAGTAGGGAACAAATTGCCCAGATGGTCTGTTAAACAAGCAAACAAAACTGTCTGTTCAACAAAGCTGTTTAAAAACAGGATATATTGAAGTAAGTTAAGAGTTCATGGATACAAATTTGTCTGTGGGCATTTGTCTGTATTTAGCCTGGAGAGGAGGAAGCTCAGGGGTGACCTTATTGCTCTCTACAACTACCTGAAGGGAGGTTGTAGACAGGTGGAGGTTGGTCTCTTCTCCCAGGCAACCAGCACCAGAACAAGAGGACACAGTCTCAAGCTGAACCAGGGGAGGTTTAGGCTGGAGGTTAGGAATTAATTCTACACAGAGAGAGTGATTGCCCATTGGAATGTGCTGCCCAGGGAGGGGGGTGGAGTCACCATCATTGGAGGTGTTCAGGAGGAGACTTGATAGGGTGATTGGTTGCATGGTTTAGTTGATTAGGTGGGTTGGGTAATAGGTTGGACACAATGACCTTGAAGGTCTTTTCCAACCTGGTTTATTCTATTCTATTCTTATTGCTGTCTACAACTACCTGAAGGGTGGTGGTAGCCTGGTGGGGGTTGGTCTCTTCTCCCAGGCAACCAGCACCAGAACAAGGGGACACAGTCTCAAGCTGCACCAGGGGAGGTTTAGGTTGGATGTTAGGAAGAAATTCTTCACAGAAAGAGAGACTGGCCATTGGAATGTGCTGCCCAGGGAGCTGGTGGAGTCACCATCACTGGAAGTGTTTAAAAAGAGACTGGATGAGGCACATAGTGCCATGGTTTAGTTGATTAGATGGTGTTGGGTGATAGGTTTGACCTGATGATCTCAAAGGTCTTTTCCAACCTGGTTAATTCTGTATTCTGTATTCTGAAACTGATTTACAGATGAGGTTACTCTGGTGCACTTAGGCTTCAAAGGTAGGATTCATGGCACTCTTCTGTATTTCCTAACATTATGTGGCATTATAGGTAGGTTCAACACATCCATGAAATAGTTACTTGGATGCACAATAGCAATACATACCCAGTCCAGGGAATTTTAAATAAAATCAGATAGTATGTGAATCACTGGGGGCAGCTTGCAAAGGTGGTATTAAGCTCAGGTATAACCATTAGTTTGACAAGTGATGAATGCAGAACATAATGTGGAATTACCCAGCACTTCTTGGAGGAGCTGTTTTCATGAACAGTAATAAAAAGGGAAAGGAAAAAAAAAAGGAAAAGAAAAGAAATAATGTCCTGTCCAGGCTGTTTTAAAACATTTTAGCCTGTTATTTCTAAATCAAATTTCCACAAATGAAGAGAAAAATGTTTTTCACTGTGGCACTTTTTGCAGAACTGGAAGCTTAAAATAAAGTCATTTTGTAACCAAGCATAAAATAGACATTTGAAAAATGGTTTAGCTGGAAAAAAACCACAATTTTTTCCACATTAAGATAACAAGAACACCCAAATTGATTTTTATTATTCTTCTCATATTCACTTTTGAGCTGACACATATGTGAGATATTCAGCCCTAAAGGTCACTTCTGAGAAAGATATAAGTAACTGGAAACAGCACTGCAGGATGAAATGATGTCTCATTGCTAACTATTACTGCTGGAGAGTGATAAATATTTCACTCCTGAGGCTAAGAGCCAGCTTCTGTAAATAAATTTCTATTTCTTGGCTGTAGCAACAGCTGAAGGTTGATGTGAGAGCAGGTTTTCTGAATTTTAATTTTTTGTTTAAAGAGTCAGCGGCATGGCCCAACCTGGTTTCAGCAGACATCTATGCTGAGGGATGCCAGTGAGGCCTGGCATCTGCTGGGCTCTCAACACAGCAGAGAGGAGACAGTCTGGGAGGTTCTGAGAGTGCATGGAGGACAGCTTCTTACCCCAGGTGCTGCGTGAGCCTACCAGGGGTAAGGCTATGCTTGACCTCCTCTTCACCACTAGAGAAGGGCTGGTGGGTGATGTGGGGGTTGGAGGCTGTTTAGGGGCCAGTGACCACGAGATAATTGAATTTTTGGCAAGCTAATTGACTTTGGGCAATCTAAGAGGGGCAGCAAGAAGACCTCCACTCTGGACTTCCGGAGGGCAAACTTCAGGTTGCTCAAGGAACTAACTCAGAAGGTTCCTTGGGAAACAGCCCTTAGAAACAAAGGGGTCCAGGAGAGCTGGGACTACTTCAAGGAAGAACTATTGAAGGCGCAGGAACAGGCTGTGCCAATGTGCCGGAAGAGGAGCCGCCGGGGCAGACGGCCAGCCTGGATGGGTGATGAGCTTCTAAAAGAACTAAGGGAAAAAAAGAGGGTGTATCATCTTTGGAAGAAAGGGGAGGCAACCCATGAAAAGTTTAAGGATGTTTCTAGGTCTTGTAGGAAGAAAATTAGGGAGGCAAAAGCACATTTGGAGCTTAGACCGGCCTCTGCTGTGAAGGACAACAAAAAGTCCTTCTATAAATACATTAATAGCAAGAGGAAGGGCAGGGACAACCTCCACTCCTTGGTGGACACCGAGGGGAATGTTGTAACAAAGGATGAGGAGAAGGCAGAGGTACTTAACACCTTCTTTGCCTCAATTTTTGCTGGCAGGACAGAATGTCTTCCAGACAGCTGGCCTGCAGAGCTGGCAGAAAGAGCCAGGGAGCAGCATAGTTTTCCTCTGTTCCAGGAGGAGGTAATTAGAGATCTCCTCAGCCACTTGGATCCCCATGAGTCCATGGGACCAGATGGGATCCATCCTAGGGTGCTGAGAGAGCTGGCAGATGAGCTGGCCAAGCCACTCTCCATCATTTTCCATCAGTCCTGGCTCACTGGAGACATCCCAGATGACTGGAAGCTGGCCAATGTGGTGCCCATCTACAAGAAGGGCCGGTTGGATGAGCCAGGGAATTACAGGCCTGTCAGCCTGACCTCAGTGCCAGGCAAGATTATGGAACAGGTCATCCTGAGTGCAATCACACAGCACTTAGAGGATGGCCAAGGGATCAGGCCCAGCCAGCATGGGTTTAGGAAGGGCAGGTCCTGCCTGACCAACCTGATCTCCTTCTATGATCAGGTGACCCGCCTGGTGGATGTGGGGCAGGCTGTGGATGTAGTCTACCTGGACCTCAGCAAGGCCTTTGACACCGTCCCCCACAGCAAACTCCTGGCCAAGCTGTCAGCCCATGGCTTGGGTGGGAGCACACTGCGATGGGTTAGGAACTGGCTGGAGGGCCGAGCCCAGAGAGTGGTGGTGAATGGTGCCACATCCAGCTGGCAGCCAGTCACTAGTGGTGTGCCCCAGGGATCAGTACTGGGCCCCATGCTCTTTAACATCTTTATTGATGATCTGGACGAGGACATTGAGTCCATCATCAGTAAATTTGCTGACAACACCAAGCTGGGGGCAGGAGTTGATCTGCTGGAGGGTAGAGAGGCTCTGCAGAGGGACCTCGACAGGCTGGGCAGATGGGCAGAGTCCAAGGGCATGAGATTTAACACATCCAAGTGCCGGGTTCTGCACACTGGCCACAACAACCCCATGCAGAGCTACAGGCTGGGGTCAGAGTGGCTGGAGAGCAGCCAGGTGGAGAGGGACCTGGGGGTGCTGGTTGATGGTAGGCTGAACATGAGCCTGCAGTGTGCCCAGGCAGCCAGGAGGGCCAATGGCATCCTGGCCTGCATCAGGAACAGTGTGGCCAGCAGGAGCAGGGAGGTCATTGTGCCCCTGTACACTGCACTGGTTAGGCCGCACCTTGAGTACTGTGTCCAGTTCTGGGCTCCTCAGTTTAGGAAGGAGGTTGACTTGCTGGAACGAGTCCAGAGAAGAGCAACAAAGTTGGTGAGGGGCTTGGAACATAAGCCCTATGAGGAGAGACTGAGGGAGCTGGGGTTGCTTAGCCTGGAGGAGACTCGGGGGTGACCTTATTGCTTTCTACAATTACCTGAAGGGGGGGTTGTAGTCAGGCAGACACTAGTCCCTTCTCCCAGGCAACCAGTACCAGAACAAGAGGATACAGTCTCAGGCTGCACCAGGGGAGGTTTAGGCTGGAGGTTAGGAGGAAGTTTTACACAGAGAGAGTGATTGCCCATTGGAATGGGCTGCCTGAGAAGGTGGTGGGGTCGCTGTCGCTGGGGGTGTTCAGGGCGAGGCTTGACAGGATGCTTGGTTGCATGGTTTAGTTGATTAGGTGGTGTTGGATGATAGGTTGGACATGATGATCTTGAAGGTCTCTTCCAACCTGGTCTATTCTATTCTATTCTATTCTATTCTATTCTATTCTATTCTATTCTATTCTATTCGCCTGCACAGGAGGGAGCCCACCACGTGCTTCTCCACAGCCACAAGAAGGTGGCACAGGGTGAGCCCCTGCTCCTCTCGCCCCACTGAGAGTGGGAAGCAGTGGCCATGCTCAGCATGAGTGTCCTCCTCCTGCTCCACGCCACTGCTTCCCAGGTCACTCAGAGCTTTTCTAAATTTGCTACTCAAATGCAGATGTTGATAGAATACAGAATACTGCTGCTCAGAAAAAAAAATTTTGCAGTGGCTCCTAACTAGTCAGACATTTCAGTAGGATGAAGCCTGCTTAACCACTGACCAGTATGATGTGGGATAAGAAATGTAAGAACACAAATACACGTACAGAAACACACAATTAACCAGGTTGGAAAAGACCTTTGAGATCGAGTCCAGCCTATCACCCAACACCATCTAATCAACTAAACCATGGCACTAAGTGCCTCTTCCAGTCTCTCTTTTAAGCATCTCCAGCGATGGTGACTCCACCACTTCCTGGCCAGCCTGTTCCAATGGCCAATCACTCCTTCTGTGAAGAACTTCTTCATAGAATGATAGAATCATAGGATCAATAAGGTTGGACCTCAAAGATCATCAAGTCCAACCTGTCACCCAACACCTCATAACTACTAAACCATGGCACCAAGTGCCACGCCCAGTCCCCTCTTGACTACTACATCTAGGGACGGTGACTCCACCACCTCCCTGGGCTGCACATTCCAATGGCCAACAACTCTGTGAAGAACTTTCTCCTCAACTCAAGCCTATACTTCCCAGCCTAAACCTCCCCTGGTGCAGCTTGAGACTGTGTCCTCTTGTTCTGGTGCTGGTTGCCTGGAAGAAGAGACCAACCCCCTCCTGGCTTACAACCTCCTTTCAGGTAGTTGTGTTCACCATGGCTGCCAATGTCTCACTCACTCTCCACAGGCTTTGGCCACACCATACACACCATACCTCTCCTTCTCTTTTTGGTGTCAACATTAGTCATTAAGGTTAAAAAAAAAAAAATCCCAAGCAAACAAAAGAGGAAGGTGATTCTCAACATTCCTCCAGAGCCAAGCGGCTAGTGCTGCTGGCTCAGAAAAGGAAAGGTGCAGGGCAGCAGCTGTCTGTCAGTCACACAGTATCACTAAGGTTGGAAGAGACCTCAAAGTTCTCCCTACGGAGGGACTAAAGCTCTGCGAGCATCCTCAGTTTTGGGTTTAAGCAGCCCACGAACCCGCACTCTCCAGCTCCCATGCGCTCGGACCGGCCCGCAGGGCGGCTCACGCCGCCCGGCAGCCGCTGCCCCGGGGGCGGGGCGCTACTGGAGCGCGCCCACTCCCCCAGCCGCCACGGGCGCGGCAGGGCCGCCCCACGGTTCTGCGCAGGCGCGGGGCCGCGATGGCTGCCGCCGTGGAGCGGCGGCTGGCCGAGTTCCGCGCCGCCCGTGGCAGAACAGCTGCCTCGCCGTGCTCCGCGGAGCCGCCGGGAAAGGCCGCGGCTCCAGAGGCCGCCGAAGGACAGCGGGCCGCCGCGGCGGGCCCGGGCGGCGGCGCTCAGGTGAGCGCCGAGGTGGGCGGGCCGGGGCAGGGGTGCGTGGCGGCGAGTTGGAGCCTGACGCCACGTCTCACTGACGTCTCCACAGGCCGGTCCCGGCGGGGTGGCGGCGGCGGCACCTCCAGTGTGGGCGCGTCCTCTGCTGTTGAAAGTGCTGCTCTGGGCGGTGCTGCTGGCACTGTTCGCGGAGTTGGAGCTGGGGCTGCCGTACTTCGTCCTTTCCCTGCTCTACTGGATGTACGCTTGCACCCGCGGCCCCGCCGAGCGGCGACGGGGCGAGCTGAGCGCCTACTCTGTTTTCAATCCCGGCTGCACCCCCATCGCCGGGACGCTGACGGCCGAGCAACTGGAGCGGGAGCTGTATTACCGACCCGCCGCTGGAAGGTAGCGACCGCCCCAGCGGCCCGGGGAGCACCAGGGCTGCCGGGGACAGTCGCTTTCCTGTGGTGCCCCCCGCCACCTCCCATCCTCGTACCACGGACCCGAGGGAAGGGTTTAGAGAGGAGGAAAAGGGTCGGGGTTTTGTATGCACAACGCCATTTCTCCTTGTACACTTGGCCAGGTTTCCCCATGCACAGTTCAGTGCTGAATAAAGCCGCAGCAAAGCGTGCGCTCTGGTCTCGTTTCTCGGCCGAGGGGCGGGCAGCTGGTAATTCGGCCGCTGTTGAAGCGGCACCGAGAGACGCGGCTGTAGCTGTCAACGAGTCAGCTGGTGAATTTCAGCTCCCGCTGACCTTTGCCACTGGTAAGAGGGCCGGGGCTTGACACCTTTAGCGGAATACCCAAGTGCCTTTCTTCCCAGCACTGACTAGAATCCTTTCGGAAGGAAAGACACGTGGCACCGTCACTGTACTTGAAGTAGGCAGATGTGTCTCTCTGCACTACTGTCCTTCATCTAACACATAGATAAGGAAACGCAAGAGGTCCTCAAAAGGAAGGGGATTTGATACAAGGGGTTAGGTTGGAAGGCATCTTAGAGATCATCTACTCCACTGTTCCCACCATGGGCAGGGACACCTCTCAAATAGACTCAGCTGCTCAAGGCATCATCCAACATGACCTTGAACACCCTCAGAGAGGAGGCATGCACAAGGGCCCTGGGCAACCTATTCCAGAGTCTCACCACCCTCACAGTGAAGAACTTAAGATCTAGTCTAACTCTACTCTCCATCAGCTTCAAACCCTTCCTCCCATCCTACTGCTAGACACCCTTATGAAAAGTCCCTCTCCAGCCTTTCTGTAGGATCCCATCAGGTAGTGGAAAGCAGCTCTAACACCCCTCCGGCATCTTCACTAGGCTAAACAACCCCCCAGCTCCCTCAGCCTATTCTCACAGCAGAAGTGTTCTCTTGGGTCATCTTGTTTAATTTATTGTCCTGTTCTTGCCTCTATTCCTTTTAGCACCACACAGCTGATGATGCTTCTCACCATCCTGCTGTCACACGTACTTCTTGTATAATCTACTATTTTAAAAAAATGCAGATATCATTGCATTAAATCAAGAATATTGAAGAGCAGCTGGCAGAGCTTATGCCTGTGAGGGCTGAGTTTTTGGCTAAAGCCGAAAGTGGTCTTTCAAATCCTGTTTGGTTATGCCTTTTCTAATTTAAGTAATACATGATGTTCAGGTTTGACTTACCCCACATTGCCTCATTGGCTGGGGAAACAAAAGGAAGTGTCCTTTAACCAAATGTAACTGGACTGGAAAGAGAAGAGTAGATTAAAGCACAAAGAGTATGTTTAACACTGCTAAGCATCTCTTGATTGCTCTCCACAGCGCTATCTGGCTTCTAGTATTAGTCTTGTATAAATTCTAAATGCTGCCATTTAAAGCCAAGCACAGAACTTAGTTTGCACATACTCCACCACCCTCTGCTAGAAGTTCCAGAGAGTTCCCACTATTCTTACTGATCCTGGATGACTCTATAAAATTAGATGCTGCATTCTGGTTTTGATTAATATAGCCTCTGCAGATGTAGTGGACATAGAGTTGAAAATCTAAAGCTTTGTTTCTTTGGGAGAACCATGACCTGTGAGTCCATTCTTAGAAACTGTTCTTCTAAGTACAGAGTATGAAGTACTGAGGTACTTAAAATGAGTACACTAGTAAGTGACAGAATTTTGTCAGTTGAAACTTTATTCACAAGGATAAAAATAACTGTAATGTTTATGAGTCGATAATCTGACACTTTGTACAGTTAGATTCTGTGGAAGTTTTGTGAAACAAGGTAATACATGCAAATAAATATTAAATATAAGGTAACATCCATGAAATTACAAAATTTCGTAGCAGCAATGCTGGAAATAAAGTTTTGATTTATTATAAACTGGCTACATTATGTTCAGGTGAACTTAGAGACTCTTCTATTTAATGCTTCAGGAAGCAAGTGACCACAATGCGCGAGCATGAAGCTGCAAGGCAGAAGAAATAAAAATTCATAGGGTTCATCTCTTCCAGTGCTTCGTGTTGCTTTGCTTAATTCATGCTACTCTGTAAATGCATGTTATAAATTTTAAAATAGAGATGGCATGAATAACAACAAAGGCTTATAAAAGGTTTTACTGGAGTCGATAAAGTGTGATGGAGGAACTGGTGTTTGAGCCTTGCTGAACCTATTTATCACAATACAGGATTACTGTAATTCTGCTTTGGTGGCAACTACTTCTACTGAGTTGTTCCCTCAGTACTTAGAGGGGATTTAAAAAGGTTTGAAAAAGTGAGAGCTCAATTGGAGAGGGAGAAAAAAAATCTATTATAACCCTCTGCTTGGCTGAGATCTCACTTTGTCATCTTATATTTTCTCTTGGCTTGTAATAAAGTAGAAGTTACAAAGGTAAGTGACATCTGGTTCTGGAGCTATTCTTGTGGGCCCAAAGCCCTCGGTCCTTAAGCGAGTAGGAGAGGCATGGGCAGCCTAGTAACTCGAAGCATGTAAAACTGGTAAAAGAATCTTGTGATGGCAACTAAGCACAGCTTTGTTCCCACACATGTAAACATTCCTGTGTCTGTCCTCTTCTATTTGTTACGGATACTTTTTCTAGCAAAACAGTGAGGTAAAACACCTCATAACTTGCTGTTGTCATACCAAAACTATCATTTTGCTGCACAAGTTTGGGGAACTTATTTTTTCCAGGTTTGGGCACAACTAAGCAGAGCCCTGGAAAACTAACATCCACTCTTGAATGTTGCTAAGTGAAATTATTCCCACAAGTGTGCATTATCGTACAACTGTAAATTTCATCTGTCATCATGTCACCTTTTTAGCTACAAGTGACTAACTTCCTCAGTTTTACCTATTCAAAGCACTTAAGGCTAGATATTAAATAGAAACATCAAGCAAGCTAATTAATGAAACGGTAGGCCAGCATTTGACATACACTTGTAGTAGTCAGTGTTGTATTGATGGACACACAACACAGTAGCTAGTTATTAAATTTAAAGAAGAATCTGAGGTGTTTCATTCCAAGGTCAGCTCTGCAAGTGATAAGGAAGGGAAGTCTTGGAGGTGGTCCATCTGGAAGCCAGCATGCTAAATATACACAAGCCAGCCCAAGAACTGTGGTGGATTTCTACAAGCATGTTTGACTTCCCCCCCCGCCCCTCCCCTTGGAGCTCAATTGCAAGCATTATAGCAGGAGATGGTAACCCATCCTCCCTAATTCAATTGTAACCTGAAGATTGCAAAATTAATCTACCCCGCTGGCAATTTGGATTCTAATACAATGACTAAATAATCCCATGCAAAGCAATCTAGCTTCAGGCAGGAAAGAAGCTGAATTATGTCTTAGAATATCCAGTCCACTTCTTTGGCAATGAGCACCGTGAAAGTGAGTTCAAAGAGAGACTTGAAAATCTTTTTTATGATTGTTAATCTCTGCTAAGTAGCATCTGCTATGCCATGGAAGTTACCTATTATGAGAAGCCTATGGACAGTGATATTCTCAGAGCTAGAATGCGATCAGGTACCTCTGTTTTTCCCCAGCAGCTCTTGTAAGCATGCAGGAGGGTAACAATCAGCAGTGCAGATGCATTCATTCACTGCAAGAGCCCTGCTGGTTTTAAGCAGACAGACAAATGCCCGCCGAAGTTAGAGCAGCGTTTTGTGGGGGATGTTTTGAATGCCGCCGATGGAGGGCGAGCTGTGAAGGAGGCGGGGGGGCAGCGACGCCCCCCTGGAACAGCTAGCCGGAGCTGTCCGCCGTGCTGAACGCGCCGCGCTGCGAGCCGCCTCCTGACAGCGCGGCGCCGGGCGGCACCTCCTGCGCTGCGGAGAGAACCAATCGGGCTGGCGGGGCAGCCCTGAGGAGCTCACCCTGTGAACTGCCAAACAGTACCCAAGTAGGTGAAATTGGCTAAGGCCAGATGCAGCCACGACCTGACCTCTATATGTTTGCACCCACAAGCAGCAGAGTATGGCTTAGAAAGAAAACGTCCGCTCGAAACACATGGCATTATCCTGTCCCTGTTAACACTTGTGTGCCAAATGGACAGTGCCAGATATAAAAATGGGAAGGGTCGTGCCTTCAGGGGATATTTCCATCCGTGTTAACAGAGATAATATGCACCTATTAATAGCAAAAGGGGCCCCTACCACATAGTTGGTTTGGTTTACTTTTTTCCCAAGTGAGAGCATCAAGAAGTATATACTACATTACCTGTTGTATTGACAGACCTTAAGAATACTGTTCATCCCCTACCCAGAAAACAGGTAGAGCATATTTTCAACTTTAGCTTTGGGAAACTTTGACTGCAAAACTGATTCTTCCCTAAAATGCAAGAGTTGTGTCCCACTAAGTTATTTTTCTGTAAAACTGTTGATGGCACCCTACCCTATCCCCATAGAAGTCTAAATATATTTCTTTCACAATAACCATATTCTGTATCCTTGTAAATTGAATCAGTCGATCACACAGCTCACCCACTCAACAGTAATAAGCCATTGACCCTGTGGTTTCAGACTGGATCAATGCTATGGTAAAGTTTTGGGCACCTGGAGGCTTTCTGTGCAAAACAGGAAGAAACTTTTAACTAGCATTAGATGTGATTATTTTTCCCCTCTGATGTGTTGATTAGATTAGCAGATTGTTTTCCCCAGAAACCTTTGTCCAACTGTCCAAAAGCCTGCAGGCAATAAGCAGCACATGCTTAAGTTTCTTACTGGAGATGGCATACTTAAGCCACTTGCTTGGGTATTTAAGGGTCTTTCAGGTATATTATACAGTTCATTGTTCTCAGTCCGATTCACCTACAGAAATTTTAGCTGAATGTGGCCTGACAAGTGGCAGCATAGACACTACTGCCTACCGTGCCTCCACTACTGATGCTGTTGGCCGGACACTTCAGAGGTTTCATACTGCTGTCTCTCTGGACATACAGGTGTTCCAATCTCCAGCGCTCCCAGCTTTTCCGAAACTCCATCTGAACCTAACAGAAGCAAAGAAGGAAATAAGAGGAATGAATGTGGAGCTAATCAGATTTACATGACTATTAGAAAAGAGCAAAGGGGAAAATAAAGACACCATGCCACTGAGAGAAGCTGGCAATGCTTTAAAACTGCAAGACTATTGCTTCTAATTATCCAATTAGCTCATCAGTCCATTGCACAGTACTCTGTATTTTAAATAATACTTGTAGAAATAAAGCTCTTTCATGCACTAGGCAATCTTCATGATTTTATTCTAAATTGTATTCAGCTGCAACACTGCATGTACTCTATATCCTAACAGCACTAACAAATTAAGCTGATTTTGTTTATCAGCCATGAAAAGACTGGCTTCTTGCTCAATACAGGTGTTCTCAAGAGTTCTGTTTTAACTTCCAGTTTGATTAAAAAAAAAAAAAAAGCCTTAAATTATTTTTAATTCTTTGAATGTTTAGAAGGTTTTTTTATTATTCCATTCAAAACTGAAGATTTAATCTGAATTTAAAAAAAAACAACAATTAAGCCTGTTAAAGACTGTACTTTCCCCCTTCTTTTATAATAGCCACTGCAATATCTCCATCCACTACTTCATGTTTTTTTAAACTGCAAAATATGCTCATCCAGTCACAGGTTCTGGGTTAAAATGTGTAACCTCTGTACTCATTTGGAAGTTTATCCAGGGTCTTGTAACTGCTAAACAAGAACAGAATTTAGATCTTCCTGTTCCATGGCAGAGTTCTTGTCACTTGACTGAAGTAAGAACCTCCATTAGCTTTTAACACGTAAGGCAGAAGACATAAAATTGAACCTTTTTCACTGTACAAAAAGGCAGGGGTGTAAGTACAGTAATCAATTCATTATGGTATGTACTTCAGCCTGGAAGTAAGGTCACTGTACATGGGTCACTCAAGAGAGCTTTCTCTGGAGGGTTCCTTTTTGTTTCTTTTTAGGTTCCGGTAACAAGCACCAAGAGGCTAAATAGATTGATGGCAGTTCGAGTGCAGGCTGAAACCTAGGCTGCTGGAACATCCATATTCTGATGAAAACTTCCTAAGGAACCAGCCACTGTATGTCCGTCTTTGCCTGTGATGTACTGAATCTGGGAGACAACCCTAAAAGAGGAACAAAGCCTTACACAACCAATTGTCTTGCCTTGGTGGTTACCTCTGGCATTTCTTGTCAGCCTTAGGCTGCAGCACTTGTATTGGATACTGTGCTGGTGGGAACGAGCTGCATCTCTGACAATTAAATCTGTCTCTTTGGTATCACATCCAAACAGGACAGAAGGAAAGATGCTGAGATAGAAGCTTGTGTTTTACTGTGATACCTGTGAATTGTTACATCCAAAGCTGCACAAACACCAGAAAAAGGCAATGTGTCTGGGAATAGAATGAGAGAGAACAGCCTGATAAGTACAGAAAGCAAACAGCGAAATAGGGACTGCACTGTCTTCACATTACCACTGCAGTACTTGGCATCTTTGATGGGCATGGAAAATAGCTAGTTTAATAGGCAACATCAGAAAAAAAGCCCCACACATTTACAGGCAAATCCTGAAAGAAAGAACGAATGCACTTACTGACAGTCAATGAGCAATAGAAACAAATATCTTAGAATCAGTCAAAGGGAGAAAATTAGTTTCCAGTCTAGCTGGACATGACAGGCTGTATCCTAGAGGTATGATACAAATAGCCTGTATGATTGAGATGAAGTAAATGGGAAGACCTGAACAAAAGACTGTTTCAGAGATGATGTCTTAGAAATTGATCTGAATGACAGAATATTAGTTTTCTCTCCAGAGGTTAGGAAAAGGGTAAAGAACAGCTCTATTGCCCATGTCAACTTCCATTTTTGCCTAGACAGATATGAATGTATGACAAAGGAAATAGATTAAGATTTATTTTGTAAAGAGTCAGCTCCTGAGCACAGAAGTAGACCTGTAGATCTTTCAGCAAGTTCAGTTACTTCCACAGGGGGACAAGATTCCCCAGAAATAAGCTATACAGGGAAAAAGGAGCCAAGAACAAAGTTCCCATGAGAAAGAGGAAGTGGAGAAAAAATAAAATAACTATGTAGAGTATTTTGAAAGAGAAAGGGAAGAGGTATGAGAAGCTGAATGGAGTTAATGGGCAAGGATGTTGTGAATGTCTGGAATCTTACGACAAAAATGTTAAACATTGGCAAAAAGACAGCTCAACAACTCACAGTGAAAGTAAAGTCGATCTGAAATTCAATGGAAAGGAGCTGGTGGAGGAGCTCAATGAATAGAACAGAACAGAACAGAACAGAACAGAACAGACCAGGTTGGAAAAGACCTTTGAGATCATCGAGTCCAGTCTATCATCCAACACTATCTAACCATGGCACCAAGTGCCTCATCCAGTCTCTTCCTAAATAGTCTGTATAGAGAATGAAAAGAAAAAGGGAAGATTTAGTAGTAATAATTATTTTTTTTAAAATATCCATGAGCCCTGGAGTCCAGATGGATTTTTTTAAATGTAGAAGAGTGAAGTGTATTTCCATGGTGATAGGAAGAAGACAAAAAAGAGAAGCAAGATTAGATAGAATGAAACCTCAACCAGCATAAACTAATTCTGGTATAAAGATACATCATTTCTGTGGTTCAAAATATTTCTTACGGAAAGCAACACTACCTTCAGAAAAAAGTGGTCATATTAAGCCCAGCTCATTTTGCAAAGAACATTGGAGATAAGAGGCAAACTGATGAGACCCTGCTGTTAGCTTCTCAGCAATACCAGAGAAAATCCAGAATTTTCCAAGTGAAATATGACTGAAATATGAGCATATTTTAACGTTTTCCCACAAGTGCTAAAAGGACATGAATATCACTTTTAGATTAATTTTTACTCTTGATCCGGCACAAGGACATGAAAAAAACTTTCATTCTGTATAGTTAAGGAAAAAGAAAGGGAGTCAGTGTGCCCCAGACCAAAGTGAAAATATAGACCATACTGCAAACAAGGATAGTCACTTGAGCACATAAGAGTTTGTCAGAAGAGAAACAGTTTCTCATTTAGTTCAAGAAAAAGGTCTCATATAATTTAGGAATGAAATAGAAGAGATTTGACCTAATCAAAGTCTGCATTTCTTCTATGGATGCTGCTGACTGGGCTTGACAAAATCCTTCCCCCTTCTTTTAACAAGAGTTGGAACAAGCAAAATAATTCATTTGATACTGTTCATCAGCTTTCTGTGAAGCCATGAACACTGTGGTTCGATTTTACATATTACATTGCAAAGGCAGGAGAATTGTAATAAAATGAGATTTGGAGGACCTCTTAGAAATGTAGATCGTCTGCTTCTCAGTAAGTTCCCTCAAATGAAACAAGCCTACCTGTCTGAGGTTTGAGCTATGATGTACCTTTACCTTGTACCAGATGGAGGAAATTATTTGGGCATTAAATCATGAGAGGCCTGGCTGAAGCTGTACAGAGGATCATAGAATGGCTTGAGATGGAAGGGACCTTAAAGATCATCTAGTTCCAACCCCCCTTGCATGGGCAAGGACACCTCCAACTAGACCAGGTTGCTCTAAGTCTGATTTTAAATGTCTCCAGGAATGAAGCATACACAGCCTCTGGGCAACCTATTCCAGTCTCTCACTATCCTCACAGTAAAGAACTTTTCCTAATATATAATCCAAATCTACCCTACTCCAGTTTAAAACCATTGCCCTTTGTCCTGTCACCACATGCCTGTGATGAAGAGGTTATTAATTATCAATTATGAAATCGAAATATGAATTTCAAAAATTATTTAACATTATGAATAACTGGTTAATCACTATTTTATATACAGATTATAGTGCCCGATTGTGAGATATAGCCCATAACTGGTTTCATATGTACAATTTGAACCCAATTAGAATAGTTACGAATTTAAAGGAACGAAGGGTGCAATTCGACGGCGCGTCCACCAGACGGCGACTCAACAAGACGTTGGCAGCTGCTTAATTGTATACAGAAAGATTACAAACCGTCAGAGGCTTGAACGAGAAATTGCCACGCGAGCTAAGCGCGGGAGATTTTGAACTGAATGTTAGTGGGTGCTGCATATGTGAAACTGAAAAGATACACTGTGACTTCCTTTCGTAGTGAAGCAAGTTACGGCGAACTGCTGGGTTACGGCGAACTGCTGCCACCCGGGGCTGGCTCTTGGGCTGGTCTGTTTCGGAGGGTGGGGGGACTCCCGGGGCCGAGGCTGCGGCTGACATTTGCCGGCGGGCGCGCTGGGGGGCTTCCTTCCAGATGGTGACAATGGGGGGCAGTCTTCTCTCTCCCGCGGCAGCGAGGAAGGAGCGAGACATAGGCTAGCTGGTCAGTGGTCGCAGTCCCTCCCGGAGCTGCTGCTTGGGAGCGGACGGGGCGGTGCGCAGCGGTCCCACAGAGTGACTGCGGCTGCTAGGGCTGGTCCCTGCCGGGGCTCGGGACTTGCAGGGCTGTTGCTGGCATCCTGGGGAGCGGTCCTGCAGGGTGGAGCCGAGCCCATTGGGGTCGGGCCTCGCAGTGTCAGCTTGCACTGCAGAGCAGGGTGATGGTTCCCGGTGGGCAGGCTCGTACGCCTCCGATCCTGTGCTGCAGCGGGTGGGACTTTTCGGGATTGGCCTGGAGCAGCGACGGGCTCCCCCGGGATCGGCCTGCGCTGTGTCGGGGCCGGCTAAGTGGCTCCGGGTGAGGCGCGCTGCTACACGGAGCTGCGGCTTCCCCTTGGCTCAAAGGAGCTGGCGGGACTCCCTCTCTCGTGGGTAGTCCCGGCTTCGCGTTGCCCCGCGGCTGTGGAGCGGCGAAGCAGCTCCCTTCTCTCCCGCGAAGGGCAGGGTCATGCAAGAAGAGACCAGGCGCTGTTCCTGTTTGTACGAGCCGGTACACACAGTTGTGGCTTGTCAGTCTGCTGCTTTTAAAGCTGTAGCAGACGCTTAGACTGCCGAACTCGGGCTAGTCCCTTCCCCGCCTGGGCTAAAGGCTTACCCTCAGAGGGCCAGTCGTCTTCAAGACACGGCAGGCTCTCTTCCGATCCGGTGGGACCGGGCAATAGGACGTTGTAGCTTTCTGGGGCTTTCAGCAAAGGACTCTCCTTTGCGGATTTCTGGGGTAAACTGAGGCTCGACGGCCCTTCCCTGTCTGGCTTCTTCTCCAGATTGCAGAGGCCGATATTTTGCTTCCAAGTAGAGTGAGAAGACTTACTAGCAATAACTGTGTAGCTTAGCAACAAAGGCTTAAACACAAAAAGCAATGAGCTTACAAGCTGGGGCAAAGAGAGTAACTTGCTTACAAGTTGGGTTAATACCTGTAGGTTTCTTGAGGCTGGATTTGGCCAATAGGCAATCTCAAACACATAGCTTTAGCCTATACAAAGTGTGAAGCTAGAATTATGCCCTTACTTGCTCGTTGCATGAGCATCCCATGCAATGGGTGCATGTTGCTGTTTACCCCTTGTAATGCAAGCTGGGGTTGTTTTTGCCATCTGTCTTTGTCCCCCTCAGCTCTGGGCTGAGTACCCACTCTGGAAAGGAGGGTGGAAAGGGGGGCTTGGCCAAACATGCTGGGCCAAGTTCTACAGTTTTTGGGGCATAATTCTGGGCATATGGTGCCTTCACCACAATGCCCTTATAAAAAGTTCCTCTACATCTTTCCTATAGGCCAACAGTGGGTACCGGAAGGCCACCATAGGGTCTCACAAGAGCCTTCTCCAGCCTAAACAGACCCAGCTCCCTTAGCCTGTCCTCATAGGAGAGGTGCTCTAGCCTTCTGATCATTTTTGTGGCCCTCCTTTGGACCCTCCAACAGATCCATGCCATTCTTGTGTTTGGGTCTCCAGGGTTGGATGCAGTACTCCAGGTGAGGTCTCAGAGCAAAGAGGCCTGCTGGCCCTGTATGTTTTGATGCAGCCCAAGATACAGTTGGCTTTGTGAGCTGCCATCAGTGCTCACATCAAGCACTGTATGAGCAAAGGCTGAAGTGAATCAAACACATGATACACCAGCAGATAGTCCTGCAAGTCAGGATTAAGGTACACCTGTTTGAACTGTGCAAGGAGTTTTAAAGAAGTATTCACTAATTCATGACGGAGCAAGGCCTGCTGCTACCCACCTCTGACTTTTGTAAGCAGTACAATTAACACATTCACTTGAAATCTTGCCCACAAGCTACAAAAGTGAACAGCCTCCTGCAGGGCTTAATTCAGGATACCTGCTTGTGGGGAACTGTGATGAATCTGTGGACCCTTGGATAGGCCAACAAGAGACTGACCTTGAGATTATTGCTGTGTATCCATGAGAAACTATTGTTATGTACCTGTGAATGAATACATTGTCATGTAGCCTTGAATGTCTGGAGAGTCCCTGGGCTGAATGTGTTGTTTGTTTGAGGCACAGAATAGAATAGAATAGAATTAACCAGGTTGGGACGCTGCAAGATTGAGCTAGAAGAATAGCAGTAGAAGAAACCTGGACTTAGCTCAGCAAATAACTGTAGCAATGTATCACTAAGCAACAAGAATCTTGAGAAAAATCTTATTAACCAAACAGATGTAGCCACACTGACATAACATACATACAAATATGTGTTGCTTGCAGAAATAAACTTGGTCTTTGTACTCTGCTTACCACAAGCGTGTGTTTGTCATTTTTGTCCGTCACCCAAACCAGCGACAACTGGTGACCCACAAACGTGATCTGAGGCTGCGGGCAGATGCAGCGGTGACGGAGCCCAGTGTAGCACAGAGCAGTGGGTAAACTGCCTTTGGTCCAGACCGGAACTTTGATACCTGCCTGGGTGAGGTAGGTGAGACACTGGGATCATAATGGGACAAAATTTAACAAAGGAAGAGGACTTAGTCCTTGGGACCTGGAAATCGTTACTGAAACAGAGGTCTAAAAATTGGAGACTATGACTTAGGAAGGTTACCCTTGTGGGATAAGCAGCAGGGTTTCAAGCCTTCCTCTACTACTGCTTTCAGCATTGCTGTGTGGCAGAAGCTGGGTAGTCATTTGTGGAACGCCATATCAAAAGGAGATAAAGAGGTTGTGGACATGGCTACGACATGGCACTTACTTAGTGACGCACTGAAAGATACCAAGCAGAAGCAATGACAAAAAGGAGGAGGAAATAAAGGCAGAGTTGAAAGAAAGAGGGATTTGGCTATGGGGGAGACGAATAAATAAGTAGAGAACACGCCGACATCCCCTGCCCCCTCTCACCCTGCCCCTGCCTCACTGCTCAGGAGCAGTTTCAACAGCACAGAAGAGAAAAGACACTGGTGAAAAGAAATTTTCCTCTCCTGACGAGCAACTTAAACTCCCCCTTTTTGTTTTTGTGCCAAAATGTGTTGCTTGCAGAAACAAACTTGATCTTTGTACTCTGCTTACCACAAGTGTATGTGTTTGTCGCTTTTGCCAGTCACCCAAAACAGCGACACCTGCTGCTTTTCTGTTGACTCTAGCCTGGCCATAATGACACAACTAGGACATTTTACCATTGATTCCAATTCCTTGATGAGGCCTATCTCTCAATAGGTGATCTTGAGTTACTGTCTCATGTTTAAAAGCAGATTTTACGCGAGTGCAAAACACATTGATGTGCATCAAACTTAATAATGTACTGCCAAATTAGCAGTGTTTGCTTCCCTTGCCAACCTGGCTGCTGAATGAATAAAAGTAACCACTTAGGAACAATTTAGAGATTACTGCAATACTGAAACAAAACAATACTCTTTCACCCAACGGGGCAGAAGCCATGGAAGATGGTACTTGCTATCAACTGACCCAAAGCCCTAACTACATCTCCTCTGTAAGAACTCACCACTCCACAAAGTTCAGTTTGAATGAGAGAACGATGGTGGTGTCAAGTAGGCGGGCCATAGGGAAACCACATGAAACCAAACCACCTCACCAGCCAACTGAGCTGAGCTCTCACAATAAAACAGACCCTGCCCCTTTCTACATTCACCAAAGCAAGCAAATAAGAAGCATTATGAGGCAGCTTAAGAAGAACAGCTATAGTTCTTAATAAAAGCTCCAGCAATGCTAACCATACAATCTGAGCAAGATAACTTGCAAGGTTTCCAATCTACAAACAGCAGCCCTAAATTATACTGTCTGAATTCCTTCCAAAAACATTTGTCTGAGGAGTCATCCTAAGTAGCTGTACAGAGGAAAGTCTGTAGAAAAAGTAAAAGTCCTGAATAAGGACAATTTAGCAGCTCAAGACCATTTTCAATTTCCTTTTTTGTATAGTGGATGCTGATAAGGCAAATTGGAACTAGTGTCTCTCTTACCTCATTATTGATGAAACAGTAGAGGACTGCAACCATCAGGCCCTGGAATCAACAAATAACCAGAAAAGCAGTGAGCAGAGCAGTTCCCTCGCTTTGCCAAACCAACTAGCAGAGGACTAGAGGCTTCACACTAGCATGTGCCCTTTAACACTGAAAACTGGAGACAGTCTGTGGTCACTGTCAGCTCTGATAGCAGAGGAGAGGACTGACTAAATTATGCCTCAAAGCAGGTGATCTTAGGAAAAAGGAGTTACTGTTTTCTTCAATCTTTTTTTTGTTTTTCCTAAGGATTCCTTTCCTATTCTTTTTCCCTAACCTGGTTGCAAGTTATAAACATTAGTGAGCAATTCACAGTGATCTTAAATACAGCTCTGTACTTGATAAATGGGGAAGGAGTAAGGTAAGCAAGAAAATGGGGGAAAATAATGATGCCCTTAGACAAGGAGACTCTTTTGAAATGCCCTTACTGTAGGCAAAAGCTAAATAAACACCACAGTAAAGCTACCTCCTCCTCCTCACACAGCTACCTCTCATAGCACATATTCCAAAGAGTATCAGAAACACTGCAGAAAACACAATATTTGCTTCAAGCACTGCCATTATACAATTACAGGAAATTACAGACAATTTCATTATTGCCTAGAGATGTCCCATAGGAAATAGATATTAATAGTTGGATAGGAATACTAGTTTATTGTGGTATATTTAAGATGTTGAAAATAAGACTGTGTCACACTTAACATCTACGTTGGCTATTAAAAATCATTCCTCATACTTTCCCTTCCACTGTCATAATCCTGTGATATCCAGTGCTAAATTGAGAAATATAAAGAACAGGGAACATGCAACTAATGAGAGAGAAAGCAGGTGCTCAAACAGCAGTTGCAAATATCCACATGGGCACAGAGTAAGCACTACCTGGAAAGAAGCAAAGGAGAGTTCAGTAAAAAGCTTCACAAAGCGCAGCATCCCTCTGGCATGCTCATCAGTAATAAAGGCAAAGATGACCTCATGGGTCCCCAGCAGTGGGATCAGAGTCAGTGTAGACTTGGCCAACCTAAGATCACAAAGAGAAAAAAAAATGCCACTGAGTAGATCATTTCTGATCCAAATGATCCCTGGGAGTCACTGTTTCTGCATTCTGCTTGTGACACATTGTCAACTTCGGTGAAGTCACTGCACCACTTTGTGTCTCAGGGCCCTCCTCCAGAGACTGCAGAAAAAGAAATTAAAACAATCCTTAAAATAACCTTCCTAGTTTTCAGTGTGTTATCTGCCCCTGTCACTTCACTGCAGACCACTCCCTCCTAGGAGCAAAGCTCTGTATTTAGCTCCTGGCTACCAGCTGTATTTCACAGCCAAGTGCTGGGTTCTGCACATTGGCCACAACAACCCCATGCAGTGCTACAGGCTGGGGTCAGAGTGGCTGGAGAGCAGCCAGGCAGAAAGGGACCTGGGGGTACTGGTTGATAGTAGGTTGAACATGAGCCCGCAGTGTGGCCAGGTGGCCAAGAAAGTCAATGGCATCCTGGCCTGTATCAGGAACAGTGTGCCCAGCAGAAGCAGAGAAGTCATTGTGCCCCTGTGCACTGCACTGGTTAGGCCACACCTTGAGTCCTGTGTCCAGTTCTGGGCTCCTCAGTTTAGGAATGATGTTGAGTTGCTGGAAGGTGTCCAGAGAAGGGCAACAAAGCTGTGGAGGGGTTTGGAGCACAGCCCTATGAGGAGAGACTGAGGGAGCTGGGGTTGCTTAGCCTGGAGAAGAGGAGGTTCAGGGGAGATCTTACTGCTGTCTACAACTACCTGAAGAGAGGTTGTAGCCAGGTAGGGGTTGGTCTCTTCTCCCAGGCAACCAGCACCAGAACAAGAGGATGCAGTCTCAAGCTGCACTGGGGAGGTTCAGACTGGATGTTAGGAAGAAATTCTACACAGAGTGATTGCCCATTGGAACGTGCTGCCCAGGGAGGTGGTGGAGTCACCATCATTGGAGGTGTTCAGGAGGAGACTTGATAGGGTGCTTGATTGCATGATTTAGTTGATTAGGTGGTGTTGGATGATAGGTTGGACTCGATGATCTTGAAGGTCTCTTCCAACCTGGTTAATTCTATTCTATTCTATTCTATTCCATTCCATTCCATTCCATTCTATTCTATTCTCCTAGAAAATCTTCCAAACTCAGGCCAGGTGCTTTCTTGTACCTAAGATGTCTTCCTGTGCATCCCTTTCCCCATCTCTAAGTAGGGAAGATGACCAAAACCTACCTTGTTAAGAGCCTGAAAGATACAGTTTATTAATAATAGGAATCTTTAAAAAAATATCTTGGCAAAAGGAGCAGTACATGCTATTCCCTCCCACCTCTGTGCTGCGTTAGATCCTCAAATCATTTTAAGTAACTGTTACTGCAGAACACTTTGTTAAAGCAGTTAAACTGTCCTAAAGTGAGTGATGACTGCATGATTTAAGTGGCAAGTTCAATGACACAGCTAGCAAAGGAAAAAAAGACAAACTAATCTAAAATAAAGTATTTTTTACCCATGAGAGAGCAATACTCAGGAATACAACCACAGGAAAACATCCACAAGGTTGCTCCTCTACCCTCTTTCAATGGACATACATGTTAGCCACCCAAGAGGATAATGGAAGATGCTTGAGCCTCACATGGGAGTCCATAGGGCTATCATGCACTACAGAACCTAGCTACATCTCACAACAATGTGTTACAGTTCAGTAGATAGAAACTCACTGAACTAGCAGGTCTGTCAGTACTTGCTACATCTTGTGTGCTCTAGGGCTGTTGGCTGCTATTCTGAATCATGTAATCATTCAGGTTCGATGGGACCTCTGCAAGTCTGTGGTCCAACTCCAGTTACTCAGGGCTGTGTCCAGCCAAGTTCTGAATATCTCCAAGGTCCTCCACAGCCACTCTTCCAGTGACAAACCACTCTCACTGTGAATTTTTTATCACCTCTGATATGCAATTGGAATTTATCTTGCTGTAACTTGTGATCTCTGCCCCTGGGTCTTTCAGTATGAACCTCCAAAAAGACTCCAGCTCCACCTACTGAATAATCACCATTAGTTAGCTGAACACTGCAATTAAATCCTTGCTTAGTCTTCTGTTCTCTAGACTGAATAAACAGTTTTCAGTACCTCTTTCCTTGCTGCCCAGTCCAGCCACTGAAATGGCTCAGTGCAAAACTGATGCACAGGACACTGTGTTTTTATTGCATGGGGAAGCCTCAATCTGGACTCTAGAAGCAGTTTCACAAGTGCTGAGTGGAGGGGATCAGTCACCCCCTGGACCTTTTGGATATGTTCTTCCTAGTGTGGACTGGTATGCAGCCAGCATGTGCTGTCACAAGGGCACACTGAATTGAGTTCTACCTGTTGCTTTCTAGCATCCCTGGGTTGTCTGTGAAAGTGCCTTCTCCCTAGTCAATGACCATCCTGTACTGCTGCACAGGCAAGGCTCTTGTCAGCTCATCCACTGTCCTGCCAATGTCCTTGATATACAAGGACCAAGAGATGGTGAATCAAACCAACTATTGTAATTAAACATTTTACACATGCAGGTAAGCAGAAATGCAGGTCTCTAGTGGATGTAAGCAGACCACTACATCAGAGGATAGGGAGCCTGTTTAAGCATGCAGTTTACCAGAAAGTTTCATGACAGAGGCTCTGCTCCACCACTACCTGCCTGAGATAGAGGTAGAAGTGGGAGACAGACACTGCCTTGCTTAAACAGTAGTGCAAGTGTGCAGCAAACCCCTAGCTCATTTAAGGAATGCTAATGGTTCTAGATGGGATACTTGGACCTTAAACAGGAAGCCACGCAAATTCCTATGAAAAGGCTTTCTGAGTAATTAAGACCTCCCTAAAGAAAATCCTTTTGCTGAGCACTCCAGTTCTTATAGAGAAAAGGGATTTGCAGCTACACTAAACAGTGAGCTCTTCTCCTCATCAAAGGAATGGGTGAAGAAAGGACTGGCCTAGGAGCAAAACACTTTCCTTCTTTCTATACACAAACATATCTAAACTGGTGACTTTCTTGGGCACCTAGATTGGTCCTTGTTTAAAAGAACACATTCCAACATGGCAGTTATGTATTCCCTCCACCCAAAATCTTTTCCAGGGTCTCTGAGCAGAAAAGAAGGGGGAGAGAAAAAAAATTACAATACAGCAATCTCTGCCTACTAATCTTGTTATCATCAAGAAACTGAAAACTTTTGGATAAAAGGCTTCCTCCAAGTTTCTGGCTGTCACCACCAACTTCGAATGAGCCACCAAGACTATAATCTTTATCAGTGAAGAAGGCTCTGTTGCTGGGTAAATCCTTTTCTGACAAAGCCTGTTTACACAGCAGAGTTTTGAACAAGCAACATGTAGAAATGAATAAACATGCATGTCTGAGAAGTGGCTCACCTGCATTAAACCTTCCTGCTGCTTGCA
The DNA here is from genome assembly GCF_014839835.1 of Dryobates pubescens. Classification (NCBI taxonomy): domain Eukaryota; kingdom Metazoa; phylum Chordata; class Aves; order Piciformes; family Picidae; genus Dryobates; species Dryobates pubescens. The sequence continues at coordinate 43,096,957 of NC_071617.1, read as the reverse complement.
GAAATCACGAGGCCAAGAGCTTTCTCCCTTGGCAGGATAAATTCACAGCTAGATTTCCAAAAGGCTTCTATCCATCACAACTGGACAATTCCCCCTCTTCCACCACAGCAAATTTTACCTTGGCAAATAAAGGTCTTATATACGTTTTTAAAAAGTATGGAAGCAAAATCTGCAACTCATTAAAACAAGTCCTTTTGCTCTGCCTTGAGCTCTAAATACACATTAGGATTTCCAGACTTTCTTGTGAGGTAAAGAAGGTGGGTAACATAAAAGGCAACCCCATTCTGTGATAAGAGCACACCAAAAAGTGTTGTTTCGAGAACTCCAGCGTTGAAATACTTAACTTCCAACTAGGCCAACAGACCACAACCTGAAAAATAAATCCTGAACACTTCTGTGATAAACCTGACATCTCACTCTTGAAACATCCTATGCATTAAAAATTGAAAGTCTGTCCCAATAACAACTGGCAAGAACAAGAAGCAATACTCAAAAGGACCAGTCATGATTTTCTTTGAAGGTAAAGCTTTTATTTCTATCCCTCACATTATTTTTTATTTTTTTAAAATAAGAACAGGATAGGAGAGAATATTTCAGTAGAAAGGGACCTATACTGATCATGTAGTCCAACTGCTATCTGAATGCCTCAAATACTGACAGTCTTGGGGCACTGACCTCCTTTCTAGGAAGCCTGTTCCAGTATTTGCCCATCCCTCTCAGTAAAGAAATGTTTCCTCATATCGAGCCTAAACTTTCCCTGCCACAACCTTGAACCATTCCCATGTATCCTATCACTGGATGCCAGGGAGAAGAGCACCTTCCTCGCCATTTCCCCTCCTCAGGAAGCTGTACAGAGCAATGAAACACACTCTGAAACAGCACTACCAAAACCACATTCCTTCACAAAAAAAGTTTCTCTTCATCTTCAAATCTCATCTGCCAAAACATATGCTCAGCTTGAGTGAAATTTCAGCTTGGGTAGTGCTGCTGGAAAGTAAAACTCTCCCTAGCCTTTTCATAAGCAAGTCAACTTGAGAGAAACTAGCATATTGTGTGGCATATGGTACAGATCCATGCTACAACACACTCACCAGCAGTCACCAAAGAGACAGAAAAGTGAAGCAGCTTGGCTGTGGCAATTCCATTTTCTTTTGCAAGTACCGAAAGCCCAAGAAGGGCTTAAGGGATAAAGCCTGCTGTTCACCTGTAACACAGATGAAATGCCTACCCTAGCTTTGCCAGGAGGGTTTTCTGAGGACTGTCCAAGCAGTCATAGTAATGTGTGCATGACACTTGTGTGTTACCCAAGGCCTGAGATTCTTACCACCTTTGCTAATCCATTCCTTCCATGCACCTCCTAGTTTACTTCCATTCTGATGGGCATGAAAAGTGTCAGACCACCGCACGACATACCTGCATTTTATGTCAGTTTTGCACATCAAATTAGCTTGTAGCTTGGAGATGATGATGCATATAACTCTTATGAAGATCAGGAAATTTACCTGGAGAAATCAAAAAAGCATTTATATCATCATCAAGAAATATGTGTGCATAAGTGTTCAAAGAAGATAGTTTGTGTATGCATGTGTAGATTCTTGTGCACCCTACTACTCTGCAGCTGCAGAATTTCCCAAGGAACCCAGCTCCTTGCTAAGGAATTCTATTCTACCAGATTCTCTGTGAATGCACAGGTCACCTTTGAAAAACACAGGCAGTTCACTAAAAAAAGCAGAGGAGCAAGCTTACATCTCTGGGAAGTGAGAGTAAAGGTATGGGCTATCCCGTTTTCCTAGTCTGGAAGTCTGAGACTGACAGAATCACAGAATCACCAAGGTTGGAAGAGACCTCAAAGATCATCAAGTCCAACCTGTCACCACAGACCTCATGACTAGACCATGGCACCAAGTGTCACATCCAGTCCCCTCTTGAACACCTACAGGGATGATGACTCCACCACCTCCCTGGGCAGAACATTCCAATGGCCAACAACTCTCTCAGTGAAGAACTTTCTCCTCACCACCAGCCTAAACTTCCCCTGGTGCAGCTTGAGACTGTGTCCTCTTGTTCTGGTGCTGGTTGCCTGGGAGAAGAGACCAACCCCCTCCTGGCTACAACCACCCTTCAGGTGGTTGACACAGTATTGTGGCTGCAGAATGTGGCATTTCTGCACAATAGCAGACAATTTGTTGTTCTTCTGTTGCCCAGTATCTGGAATATTGTCCTCTACCTCCTTGTACTACCTGTCATAGCACAGAGGAGTTAATAGGATTGCTACAGCACGCTGTTCTGTTATCATGTGCTGCTGCTACAACGTGACAGTATGTGGCCAAATTAAACAAACAAAATGCCAGCTGTGAATTCCAGTGACAGAAACCAATTTGGTTTCACAAAAACATTTCTGAATTAAAATGTCACCACCCTCAAAGTTTATTAGCCTTTGGACAAACACAACAGTCATGTGCACATCTGCTCTTTGTACTATATCATGTCCTGTTCTCATGGAAGTCTGCCAACTTGTTGCACATGTCCTATACTCACCCCAATAGCGATGAGAATAGGCAGTCTGATGATCAGCCAGTAATTCATGTTATAGTTTCTGGTCCAACAACTAGGAAGATGGCAAAAAGGAGGAGACAAGAAGAAAACGTTTCAGTACATTACTACAATCTTCAACTTTTCATTCTGTCACAGCAATGCAGATAGAAAACAAATACTGAGGACTGGATACCAGGAAAGCACATCATGCTGACATGGAAACAGATGCAGTCACTTCTTAGAAACACTGAATGCTTTGTACTATTGCAGCTATTATAATCCAACTGGATAATACTCACTCACTGGCCTTTCTTGCCCACTAATGGCTAGCTCTCCTCCACAATTTGCTTTCAGTTATCATCAGTTAATTGCGAAGATCTACTCCATTAAAACCAATGTCAAATTTGTCATGTGGCTGAAATGAGAAAAGGGGAAGCCTGTCTGAGTCAGACCTCTCCTGGGTGGTTCCTGTCCTTTCTGTATTATATTTTTATTATTCTTGAGTCTCCAATTTCCAATCTTATTATTTAACTGTTTGCTAGTCCTTTATCCTATTACCTACCATCTCTTTTCTCATATCAATATTTAGATCAGTCAGCTACTTTATTTGTTCTTATTTTCAAAAAGGACCTACTCATTTCAACTAGGAGAAGGCAACTAAGTCAGCAAACTCCCAATTCCTTCAGTGTATATGCACAGGTTTCAGGGCCAAAGGGAGTTTTAAAAGTTGTAAGCAAGTGAAGCTGGCCAACTGAGCCTTCTGCCAAGTAACATGCTGCAGGCAATAGAATACTTAATTTTCCCCCTAAGTCTCATCTTAGCTTTTTTAACTCCTGTATCCTTGAACAATATTAGATAACTATCACAAGAGAAGCGATGTCTGAAAGCCACAGTCTAGGATCACTGGTTCAAAGGGATCCTTACACCATGGTGTTTGTACATCTAGTTCTTTTAGGTCCCATTCTGGCCACAGTCACCCACCTCCACCTGTATGATGGGCCACACGTGCACAACAGCCCAGGTGCTGGTGGGCAGTGTTTGCATGCCACTTCACTTGTAACTACAGCCACATCAGTCTTGCTATTTCTATAAGATAACTTTGTTAGCCTCCTGCCATTTTGCTCATCGCTACTCAAAAGCAATAGTTAGTAAAGCCAGCAGGTTTCTGAGCTACACACACTATGAAACAAAGTCTGAAACAGCACTACAGAAAACAGATTCCTTAAAAAAAAAGTTTGTCTTCATCTTGAAATCTCATCTGCCAAAACATATATATGCTCAGCTCAGCTTGAGTGAAACTTCAGCTTGGGTAGTGTTGCTGGAAAGTAAAACACTCCCCAGCCTTTTAATAAGCAAGTCAACTTGAGAGGAAATAGCATATCATGTGGCATGTGGTACAGATCCATGCTACAACACACTCACCAGCAGTCACTAAAGAGACAGGAAAGTGAAGCAGCTTGGCTGTGGCAATTCCATTTTCTTTTGCAAGTGCTGAAAGCCCAAGAAGAGCTTAAGATTTCATTTTTCATTTCAATTTGATTTTAATACAATTCAGGATATGATTGCAACCAGCAGCCTCACAAGTTACAATTCAATTGTATTTTAGATACTGGAGAACAGAGGTGTACCTATTGTGCGCCACCAGCGTACCCCAGCTGGAATTTCAGTAACAGAACTAATTCTTAATTGGTATGTGTGACTAGAGGAGAGCTTCATCGAGCTTTTGAAATTAATTTTATTTGAACCCTTCAAGATGAACAGGGTAATAAGCACAGCTGGAATTTCTGACTAGCTGCAGTGGAAACAGGCAATTTAAAAATCTCTTGATGGTGACAGAGGCTGAGAAATGATTCTTTACATTAACTTTGCTAAATTTATGCATCCATTAATTTGCTTCCTATAGGAAAGAGCAGTTTTAGCCATCTTAAAATTTATACAAGCATGTTCAACTAAAAAAAAGGAGAAGCCATTAGAGCCACATTAAAGCATCACTGCTATTAAAGTGTCCAGAAAACAAAACTGATAGATTTGTATATGATTTCTTGTCCATTTGTACTTTCTGGAACTGCCACACTGATAAATACACCCTCTACTGTGTTCAGGATCTGTCCCTGCAGTTCAGCACCACTCAGAAGATGCTTGGCAACTAATAACCTCAGAGCTGGCCATGAGGAATTGGCCCAATGAAATAAATGATCCTGGGAAGTTTCTGCCTTTTTTTAACCAATCCGTTATTCCTGTTCTAGAAGTGAAAACATTGAATTTTTACCTTGAAGAGATGCAACTGAGTGGCTCAGTTTTAAAAAAAGCCTGTAGCCTAGCTATCTTTCTGCCACAATTAATTCCAAATACGAAAGAAAAATGTGTAAGCATCACTTCTTTTTGGTGCCATCCAATGAGTAAGAACTACAGCTTGCCTTTCATTTTATTCATAATCTAGACAAAGACTTTTTCCATAGCTCACCTTTTAAAACAGTAACTGCTTTCTAAACACTTGCACATGTGTTAGAAAAAAGGAGCCAGTCTGGAAGTAAGTCTTGCAGGATCCAGTCCTTCATTCAAATGGCTATCTTCATAGGGCTGCCTCAAATTCCCAGCCCTGACCACATTTACTTCCAGTTATTCCTCATAGCTAGGGAAGTAGTTAAGACACAAATGAAATTTACAGCCCACTGCACATCCATGGTGTCAGGGTTATGGCAAACAGCATGAAAGATCTCCCTGGCTGCTCCAGTAAATGCCTGCCCAAGGCATAGAAATCTTGCCTTTCAGAGGAGCTGCTGGTTCTTTATTGCTGTATTTTACAAATATTTATACAAGATTTAGAAAATTCAATAATGTGCAAAATTGCCCCTTTTAACGTCTGCTGAAGGCAGTGAGTGTCAGTTTTCCTTAATAGAAAACATAAATTGTCTCTGAGCACCACATAATGTAGGAGGCTCAGCATGAGCACTTTGAATACATTTTCTGCACCAAGATATGGGAAGATGTGGCCAAGGAATGTCACCTTTCAGAGGCCACACATTCTCTATTCTGATAATTTCAGCAAAACGTGCCATGCACACCAGCATGGCCACAATCTTACTACAGAATGTTATCAATTCAGCCTTCAGGTCAGAAAATCCTAGAACTGTGCAAGCCGGAAAAGGCAGGGGGTTTTGTTTGGTTGGTTGGTTGGTTTTCCCACAGTGCTAAGAAACAACAAAAAAATAAATTAAAAAAAAGGTTCTTAATACTCACAAATATCAGAAAAAAACCTACAACTAAATCTGTGATGGCTCAGATTATAGTGAATTTTCACACTGGAGCATCTCTCCAGCAAGGATTATGTCTGGAGGGAAAAATAGGTGGAAGGGGAAGGGGCGTGGGAAGGAAAAAGGACCATCTATGAAAAGTGGTGGCTCAATTGTTTAGAAATTAAGAACTCCACCTTATAGTGCATTTAAAATAAAAAGGAAATAGCATAAAATGATTTTTTTTCATCAAGAAGAACGCTACCCAAATACTTCCAGGCAGTCACTGTCACCAAAAACATGAAGCCACATTCTTCCTTTTTTTAAAGCAAACAAACAAAACCCAAACAAATAAACAAACTACAAAGCTGTTTGGTACACAATACATAAAGACAGGTTTTTGGAACAGACACTACGGTAAAAGTGGAAAATGATTATTTTGTGTTTGGTAGCAGTCTTGTGTGTGGTACAGTTGACTTCAGCAAGACTAATGTAATCAGACAGAGAATGTGTCTTATTTTAAGAAGATTTAAATAATGGAAGCTTCGACAAGAACAGGCAATCCTATCTCTCCTGCTGGGCATAAGCAAACCACTACAAATTGCAGGCAGAATCCTGTGGGACGGTTTTGCCTTCCTCTGAAGCACAACTGCAAAGGCTGCTGCCAAAAGCACAGTATCAGGAGTGGTCTTGGTTAGGTATGATGACTTCTACTGTTGATACTGTAACTACCAAAAACCAAAACATACCTTTGCTTGACCTGTAAAAGGATAGATTTATTCAGACATGCAGAAAATTCTGATCAGAAAGAAAAGTATGCTCCTTTGTGAAATGTTATGCAAGACCTTCAGACAAAACAAAAGCAATTACGTGAGGTTTCAGCACATTGCCAAAGCAAACCACACCGAACAGAAAGCAAACAATGACCTGCTGGTGCACACATACAGCACAAATGAGACAGCTCGAAAAATCAGAACTAAACCAACCCCTCATCTTCATAAAGGTACTTGACAGCTCCCCAGAGGATAACAAACAGCATTGGCACACCTGGGAAGAGAGGAGATAACGTTGACACTGGCATTATGAGACAGGGAAAAGCAGAGAGAAGGGCAAACCCCCCATGTAATAAGGAGAAATGATTAACTAAGGTCAGGGTTGAAGCTTCTACCCAGTTCAGAAAGCTGTCAATGGCTAGAGGAGGAATCTAACCTTCAAGCAATGAATACAAGTAACTCATTTTGCCTGGGCTCCCACCTAGGGCCTAAACAGGCATGGGAAAACGAACAACAGAGCACCACCCTCCTACTTGGCATAAACCAGCCATTCCATGGAAATTTTCACAGATAGGAACAAACTTTCTAGAAGCATTGCTAGCCTCTGTATTCATGTAGAGGAAAGCACAGTGCGCTCTGACCTAAACATTTGCATCCATATTTCTGCCTGTGGGTCTGCTACACTGTGTTCAGGAAGCACCAAGCTCAGACTATCGGTATAAGGCCTGCAGCACACTCAGCTCCATGTACCCCCAAGAGCAAAGGGAGATCTCAGCACACAATACATAGCAAGTGTGGACAAGCTGCCTTGCAGAGAAGTCCCAAGTTTGGGCTGTGGTACTGGCATGGGCCTGAGTGGCTGCAGCAAAAACAGGAGATGCATCTGGTCTTGAGAAGAAGCTTGGTCCCACACTTGCCTAGCAGTGCACATGCTACAGTTGGTCGCTTATCAGGAGCATAAAGGGAAGACAGGAAAGCCAAATAAGCTGGCAGTCACTGTTTGCTTATACAATGTTAAAGACTCTAAAGTACATTTCTTTCAATTACGAAATGCCAAGGTCTTGAAAAATAATTTTGAAGTGCATCAACTAACCAATACTTGATACAGGGACTATCAAAAAAGCCCACAAGGAACAAGAACAGCTTGGGGAAAATTCTGACCAAGGATGGATTGAGATGGTCTAATGCCTTTGCCTACCTCCATGCTGCATGTGCATCGTACAGAAAGGGAAGCAGCATTTTATGTGCTTTGTTATTGCATTCTTAAGGGACCATATGAACATCAGTGTGCAGGAGTAAGCACTTCACGGGGCAAATACACAGCTCCTGATGGCAGAAGTCACAAGGAAATCAGTGATTTCTTGCACTGCAAATCTGTAGGGGGTAAAAACCTTCTTTCTTGAGCTGTATTCTTCTGTACTATAAGAAGAGCTAAATCCTACAGACACAAAAAAACCCCAACCCAGTGATTCTCCTTAATCAGACTGGTTTGGGGTTTTTTGTTCTTTATTTTTAAATCTAAGATATAGGCTGAGCTCTTAGTTCTTTCAGGTTTCACTTTTTAATTTTATTTTTTTGGCATGCAGAAAGCCCCAAGACTGATCTTTTCCCAGATTAACTGACCACACAAAGGTCTATGAATTCTGACAATCTTAACATCTACTTCGGTCTACACTGCGTCACTGCTGAAGATGCCAGAAACTGCAACAGCCTGCTCCTAATAGCCTCTGCCAGGTCAGTTCTTGCAGAATGAGAATTGACCAAAAATCTTTGAAGACTACATGATGATTATGAGATCTGTCAAGTGTATAAGGAAATAAGTAAGCCAACAGCTCAAGCTAATAAAGTTCAGTTTCAAATGGCATAGGACATTGCTATCCTGCAGAGATCCTTAAATAAGGACGTATTCTGAACACAGCATTTAGGACTGATGAGTTTCCATATGAACTCATATTTCAGGTGTAATCTGACATGACTGGTTTCCATGTGGTGAGAAGTCTGACCTCTTGAGATAATCAGGCAAACAAACCAGAAAGATATTACAGCTACAGAAGAACTCAAATACTCCTCTCAGAAACCATCCAACATGGTCTAACTTGATCTACTGCTTGATGTATGAACGCAAGAAGTATGTGATGAGGAACTGAAAGAAGTGATAAATAAACACACTTAGATATAGAAAGAGTAAGAGCATTGAAGATGTGAGAAGAGAAAGATGAATTTTTTTTCTTTATAAGTAAGGAAAAGCATGAAAGAGTTGCATGTAGAAGGCAAAGAGTAAAGAGAATTAAGATAAGCTCCTGACAGATGCATTTCCTACCAAGATCGCCTGGACACTAAACCTATTTTCACATCTTTGTCTGAAACACACCATCCATTTGAAGACAGACAGGAAGTGGCCAGAGCAATGAATGCACCCTGTTGCTACACTGAATTCATACTGGGCTTCAGAAGGTATTTTTCTTACTGGCTCTGTTCCTTTCAATTCCCTGCTATCAGGATGTAGATTTGGAAAACCTAGCCAGGCTTCCTGCCTTTAATAGCTTCGTTCCCTCATAGTATTCTTCCTTAGAGTAAGTTTGGATTGGCATGCCTGGGAAAGAAGGGGATTTTTTAAAAATCATTTTATGGCAGTTCCCCTGCTACAAGTATACTTGGGCATAAAATTGTTACAAAAGCTCAGAAAATGTTTATCTTTGTATTAGAATTTTCTTCTTAGGCTTTGGTGCTGAAAATTGTCTCGTGTCATTCTTCTTGCCTGAATGTCATACAGTCGCTGTGGGGTGTTGCTGTTATTTCCCCATTCCTTCCTCCCCCTCACTTCTGAATGTGAACAGGTCCCTTTTCCACTAAAAGCTGCTGAAAGATGCATACAGCAGCATTGGAGTTCAAACTGCTCTTCTCTGGAGACCACTTTGTGCAACACAGACACAGCTGCTTGAAGTCAATGTCAAGTCTAGTGACTCTTCACTTGGGCTCATGATGAACACTGAGTTGGTGTCATGGGCACCCTGATTAAGAGCAGCTTTCAAACCCTGAGAAACAAACAAACAATAAAGTAGCATTTTTAATCTCTGTAGTTATGTTGTTCTCTTTTCCTCCTGCCATTTTTTTTTCCTCTCTTGAAGGTGAGATCTATGGTCAAGGATTAGTTTTATGAATAGAATAGAATAGAATAGAATAGAATAGAATAGAATAGAATAGAATAGAATAGAATAGACCAGGTTGAAAGAGACCTTTGAGATCATCGTGTCCAACCCATCATCCAACACCATCTAATCAACTAAACCATGGCACCAAGCACCCCATCCAGTCTCCTCCTAAACACCTCCAGTGATGGCAACTCCACCACCTCCCTGGGCAGCACATTCCAATGGCCAATCACTCTCTCTATGAAGAATTTCTTCCTAACATCCAGTCTAAACCTCCCCTGGTACAGCTTGAGACTGTGTCCTCTTGTTCTGGTGCTGGTTGCCAGGGAGAAGGGACCAGCCCCACCTGTCTACAAGCTCCCTTCAGGTAGTTGCAGAGAGCAATAATATGCCTCAGGAACAAAGTACCAAGTGCCAGCAATGTATAGCAAGAGATTATTTTTGTTTTAATATTTTCCCCCCTGGAAGCAATACTGACTATCTGAATCAACACTCTGTTTAGCTGCTGTGCTGACTTCCAGATTGAAGGGGACAACTCATCTACGTGTTCTTCCATTAGTGTATTAAGAATTCCGTTTGTTGATGCTGCTGGTATTTCTGCTTTGTTTCTCCCTGCCCCACCATCAGCTTTGAGAAGTGCATAAGCCACTACTTTTGCATACTTTTTAGGAACAATTCATTGACAAAACAAAGGGTCAGGGGATCACATCAACTCTGAGAAGCAAATTAATATTTATTTTTGTAAGACTCTTTCAACTCTAACAGGAACCTGCTGTCTGTATGAGGCCTCAGCATTATGCTGAGGCTATCATGCTCCTGGGGGAAAAAAAAAAATATTCTGAGCATTGCATACAGCAGAAAGGCAGCTGGTGAGGCACCCGAGCTCCCCAGTAAAAACCACCACTGGAAAAAAAGGAAGAAAGAAACCAAGACAATCTTTGTATCTTCCTACTTGCTAGAGACAAAACTGTTATCTGATATAATACATCTCAGAGCACCGAAATAGAAGATGCTTTTGTGTTTGAAGATGAGAATCACTGGCAAGATTTGCACATGGAGCCATGGGTGGAATCACAAGAAACTCTACAGATGAGAACTGAATGTCACCAGCAGAGCTTTTCTAGGATGTCTGGATGAAACACATTGTGACCGTTTGACGCTGTGCCTTTAAGAAAGGGGCACACTGGCTAAAAGTTTATAAAATATTTTGGTATTCTAAACGAATTTCATTGGTAGAATTGTGCCAGATTCTGGCACTGTCACTCATTTCCACAAATTCATCCATAAACTCAAAATACAGTAGCGTAACTGTTGTTGTGAGGGAGAAATAAAACCAAAATAGCATCTTCCGGGTCTGCCTTCTCCTTTTGCAAGAAACAAGCTCTAACTAGTAGTTATTCAAATGAATACCATCCCATTCCTTACTTCTAAACCAATACAATACTTTTCTGGATTTGTTTAGGTATAATTTTGCTCTAATTTCTTTTCCATTTCCTCTCATGACCCTTGTCAGTGCTTCAGGACAGTTCCCCATCCTTTAAAAAAAAAATTCTCTGAAATGAGGCTATTATGATAACATACATAGTCCCAATGTTATACATAATGCTGTCCCTTTTGTTGTATGTCCCTTAAAAAACAATCATGTAAGATACAGCACTTCAAAACTCTCCAACAGGAAACTGCTACTACTCGTATTCATTTATTCCCTTATGCATCACTGTTCGGTCGAACTGAGTAATTCACACTTGCCATTTATATGCATTTTACCAGTCAGCTAATTTGCCAGAATATTCATAGTTGGCAGATTTATAGAGAGAGGACAGTCAAACAATTTCAATGTTCAAAGTAGTATCTGTGAAAATACTTGCAGTGTTTACTTGGATTTACTTTCAGCTTTCCAAAAGTTGCCCGATTTCCACCAAAAAGGGATGGGGAGGGGAAGAGGAAGAGAGAGAACTCCAAAAATAGGATTAATCCTGAACAGTAATGTATTTTCAGGCTAATTGGGCAGTGAGTCAAAGCTTTAACATTTCTACAGAAGGCAACTCTGGCTCAACCAACTGATTTTAAGGCATTACAACCCTTAATCTCAAGCAGACACGTGCCTATGGCACGTGCACCCTGACCACTCTTTTTCCCAACATCACTTAACCTGCTCTGCCCACACAATGAACCTGACAATTCCCTGCTAGCAGCAGCTTTTTTCATCAGTCCCTATCTTATGCTGCCAGTCTTATCCCTGACCCGACAGGAGGTGTCATTGCTGCTTTCCACCACATGCAGTTAACACATCTGTCCTTCAGTGCAATGGGAAATTTTCACAAGATGAAGCACAGCAGACTAGAGAAGTCCAGACTCACCTGGAATCACACATTCAGTGTGTTGGGAAGTTGAAGACTTGCAGGAAAACTCCCATGTGTCTACCATCAGTTTGGGGAGTTTCTGTCCTGTCACACACTCCCTGTGCTATGAACCCACAGCTTCTGTGCTGCAAGCATCCAGGAGCTGTGCCAGCCCAGTACCTTCAAGCTCAAACAAGGCATGGGATTGGGAACAAAAAGGGAATGGGGAGTACAGGACTTAAAATGGGCAGCACTATGATAGACACACAGTATTTTTTTCCTATTATACCATCTGTTGGTGCACTCAGCCCCAGTTGGACATATGGAAAGATCAACTTACCCCAGCCAATGCAGAGATAAAGCCGAAAAATCCTCTGCTCTGAAAAGACTGAAAGTACCAGCAGAGTGTACAGGTACATGCCTTCCACCAGTAACCAATAGTAGTTTGCAGCCACACAATACTGCATCATCACAAAGACCAAGCGGCAGCTGAGTGATTCCTGCAGTAGAAGAGAGCACAACCCAAATTAATTCAGCAGGGGCTGAGGGATACTAACCCAAAAGCCAGGTTCTCTCTCCTACTCTCAAAACCACACTTGCTAATCTAATCACATTTGAGTACCAAAGGGGCAGAAACCAGGAATAGATAGACACTGCTTCTAATAACATTCCTCCTACAAAAATAAATTTCAAAAACACATGTTCTGCATTTCCCCTCCATAAACAATGGATTATAGTTTGATAAGCACAATAGGAAGAGGGAAACAAGAGCAAGTGAAAGGTACTGCTTTGACTGCAGTCTGTGAATCTTTTCATTCTCCCAAGCTACTCTATATTCAGCAGCTGAGCACTTATCTGTTAAAGAGCAAACAGTGGTTGCCATAATGCTGACTAGTTTGCAAATCAAAGGATTTTTGATTTTTTGTGCAGTACATCACATTCAAGTGCAAAATCTCTCTTAGCAGATAAATTAGGAAGAGGTGGTCAGCACGGCTTTAGATAAGTATGAAATTTGATTACCCACATAATATATCTATCAAATCTAATGAAGCCACTACTGCATAAACCATGTGTGAAAGTATATAGCCTAAGGGGTTCTTTTTTGGAAGAAGGGAATAAATGACAATCCAATGTGAACATTTCCAAACCATTTAAGATATGCATTACAGTGTTATTTTCTGCCAGTTGACACACTGCAGATGAGAAAAAATCAATCATCAAACAAGACTTACTACATGATAATAGTGCTTACACCTTAAGCAGAATGTCAGAAAAGAAAGAGGTTCAGAAAACAATACCCTTTACAATCCCAACCCTGTACTGCAGCAGCAAACACTGTACTCATGATTCTAAAATCACAAGAGTCACACAAATAATGAAAATCCCTTTCTTTGAAGAGTAAAGCACATTTTGTATTCCAGGTCTGATGTGGGAAAGGCATGCTTTCATCACACACGCAAGAGTTGTATATCCTCTCCATTCAATTAGAAGTATTTAACTAGCCTGCTCCTCCAAAGCTTTTCTAAATGCTTTCAAATTTGCATTTTAAACAGATGCTTCCCTTTTTTGCATCATGAAAAAATTCTAAGGAACTCCAAGAACGATGAACTTTGGTCATTATAGAAGATGGACAGTCCTATCACAAAAGGAGCACTCTGCTGGGTTAGGAACTGGCTGGAGGGCAGAGCCCAGAGAGTGGTGGTGAACGGTGCCACATCCAGCTGGCAGCCAGTCACCAATGGTGTCCCCCAGGGATCAGTGCTGGGCCCCATCCTCTTTAGTATCTTCATTGATGATCTGGATGAGGGGATTGAGTTCATCACCAGTAGATTTGCAGATGACGCCAAGCTGGGGGCAGGTGTTGATCTGTTAGAGGGTGGGAAGAGCTCTGCAGAGGGACCTTGACAGGCTGGACAGATGGGCAGAGTCCAGGGGCATGAGATTTAACACATCCAAGTGCCAGGTTCTGCACATTGGCCACAACAACCCCATGCAGTGCTACAGGCTGGGGTCAGAGTGGCTGGAGAGTGGCCAGGCAGAGAGGGACTTGGGGATACTGGTTGACAGTAGGCTGAACATGACTTGATGGGGTGCTTGGTGCCATGGTTTAGTTGATTAGATAGTGTTGGATGACAGGTTGGACTCGATGATCTTGAAGGTCTCTTCCAACATGGTTTATTCTGTTCTAAAAGGTCCTGGCTTAGGGAAATGGATGCCCTCTTGTCACTGCTAGAAGAAATGAACCTGCAGCATAAGATGAGGATATGGATCTCTCTCTCTCTCTCTCTCTCTCTCTCTCTCTCTATATATATATATATATATACACACATATATATACTATCTAAAATATATTAAAAGAAATAATCCACCACCTCATGTTTCCTTTGTCTAGTAGGGGTGAACAACCCACAGGTAGAGTAGAGTAGAGTAGAGTAGAGTAGAGTAGAGAATTAACCAGGTTGGAAAAGACCTTTGAGATCATCAAGTCCAACCTATCATCCAACACTATCTAATACTACAGCACAACCCACACCAAGGCCAGGGTGGTACAACCATATCTGCTTACATTATGCTGCAAGTTTCAGAGAAACTCCATGGACTGAAGAACAGCATTTTGTACAGCCCCCATCGTACACCATGAAATGACATGCTGTCATGCAGGCAGACTGCAGTGATGACTCCAGTGTCCTGAGAGGTACCACAGTATCTGCCCATACCTGGAAGGCAATAAGTCCTTCCCACTGATGCTCTTGTGTAGCTGTGCTGTACATCCACTTCACCACTGAGTCTTTAATGAAGACAGATATAGCCCGAAGGATAAAAGAGGTGAAGAGGTTCAGGTGAATATAATTCCTTGTGCAATGCAGATGTCTGTAAAAAGGAAGAACCAGTCACAATCCACTACCAATGTAAAAAGCTGCAACATCACACACAAGACTGAGGGAGAGAACATTGGTCCCAGTTGGAAATCAGGAAGTGCCAGAGGAAATCCCATAACCTGAGAATGGTTGTAGGGGTTTCAAACTGTCTTTGGGAAGATCACTATCAAATAAAAGATGTTCAAAACTTAACCCAAAGTACAGGCGTTGGAGGGACTTAAGGACATCAGTTTATAAGGGAAAAAAAACCCCACCTACTTTAGGAGCTTAAATGGTGTAAAAATAAAGTTATTCTCAGAAGACCTGTCTAAAAGGACTAAAAAAAGTCAAGTTTCACATAATACTGTACCTAATCTCTTTGAAATTACCCCAATGTCACTGCACAGGTTTACCTTGGCAAGGCTTGGGAAGTGGTGTGCAGTACAGCTTCTGGCTGAGCTCAAACCCACAATGAAAAAACAACTGCCTCTAAATTACCACTTTGACAACATCAGAAAAACCAGATTGCCTCCTGTGGGACCTGTGAATATCTTCTGTAAAACTAAAAGGAACAGAATTTTCACCTGAAAACAAACAAACAAGGGGGCAAGGGGGCGGGGGGGGAAGGGAGTGGGGGAAACCTGAAAAAAAACCAAACCCCTTGAATTATAGCAGCAGCTGCAAAGACAAAATTGCTACTTGTCAAAAAAAAAGAGCATTAAGGAATAGCAAAAGAAACTGCAGTCACATAAAAGGCATCCAAATGTAGAGCGCTGACAATGTTTTACCAGCCTTACCCACACACACCTTTTTCCTGCACTGCACTATACAGTTAAACTATACAGTTTGCTTCAAACGAAGTTACAGTGGGTATGTCTTTCTTGATGCTATAAGATATAGATATATATATCAACTGTTCCAGCAAGAGTTTAACAGAAGTTATGCTTTAAATGCCTATTTTTCTACTCAAATTTACAGAGCAGCAAAAAGTTACCAAAAGTTACTAGTTTTGCCCTGAAGAGGAAGAACTTTTCTTTCAGAGATCCAACAGATTTTTTTGAATCAGCCATTTCAAAACTGACCTCTGATCAAACTTTATTTTCCTTTAACTCAGAATTTGTTACTACTCTTCAGAACTGCTACACGTGAAAATTTTACTGAAAAAATTACCTAAATGAGCCAACTGAAAAAAAAAGTAATAATTTGCAAGTAGTTACTGAATATTTTTGCTACAGACAATGCATGATATTCATATTGCTTCAGTCATTAAATTATAGGCTTAATTCTGCTTCCATCACTGAAGTGACAGACTTTTCTTCCATTTCTTTCAGAGAACACACGACTGGAAACTAGAGATATTTTTTTCCTCTGTTGTATTGTTATTTAAAAGAAATACAAAGGTTATTCTGTAGTCTAAGAACTTGGAACGGCCTTCCTATTACAGAAGCAGAGAAAAATCAGCATTTTGGTTTGAGTGAACTAGATTTTGATCTCCATTTGTTGAGGTTGTACAGCTTCTGGGAAGAGGTCACAACCGGAGGTTCCAGCCAGAATCCAACAACCGTAATCCAGGTAGGGATAAGTGTCATTTATTTAATGAGATTCAGGACCAAGTTGTCTCTAGATAGAGAGTTCAGACAGGAAAGCACGTAATGGGTTGATGGCATAGTTTTAATAAGGCTCTCAGTCCCTCTAATATATATGAAACCTCATTTTCAAAATCAGAAGCACAGTCATGTACACTTCTCCCATCCCTGCTTTACAATTAAAAGATAAAAATGCTGAAGTATCTCTTCACAAAAGACAGGACATCAAAAATCTCTCTCTCACTAGGCCTCAGTGACAAACTTGCTCCTTGTTCCCTGGCAAAAGAGATGCGCTTCCTTCAAAAAGTGTATGGTTGTGCTCTGTGACCTTTACATTTGAGCTGCTAAGATTACACAAAAAGTGTCATTGATGGGTGAAACAAGGAGAAAGCACTTATCCTGGGAGACATTTGGAAACTTCAAGACCATCTGGTGTTTTGTCAGATGAGTCCCCAAGTTGCGTTAAGTACAATACATACAAATCATAACTATGACGTGGCATTCACAGAGGATGAGCACGTCTCTGTATTTCTGTAGTAGTTTTAAATCTTCTGTGCTTCTCCACGGCAAGAAGGAGGGATACTGCAGTGCTAAAAGGTGTGGCACAATGTTAGAAGACTTGGGTCATTTTAGTTTTAGAAATTAGAAGTTAAAAGGCACAACTGATCATTAAGGTTACAAATACTTTGGAGGGAGGAAAGGAGGACTGCCTTGCTAACAGATTACTGGCACAGACCAAACGATCATTAACTGGCAATGACAATTCTTTGCTCAGGGAAAAATATTTCTTAAGGATCAGAACACTGAAGGTGCCTGATCTGATTTCAAATAGATTATCAAGAGGTGGAAAATTATACCTTTTTTCTTTAGGAGGCAGTCTCACCAGCATGCAAGAGGGATGATGGGACAGAATCACACACAATCGTAGGTGCTGGACAAGACCTCTGGAGATCATCTAGTCCAACTCCTCTGCTAAAGCAGGTTCACCTACATCAGGCTTCACAAGATCACACCTAAGAAGGGCTACCCTGGGCAGCCTGTTTCAGTGCTCTGCCACCTTCAAAGCAAAGGCGACTTTCCTCATGACCTGGCAACATACAGGACCTCATGGCAGAGGGACCTCCTTCCCTCAACAAAGCAGGATCACATCTTCATGCTTTCTAAATATCAGTCTCCTCTGCTCAGCATCTCCAAACTGCAAGAAAGTCTGGCTTGAATGTGTTGCATTTACAGAGGAAGGATTTAAAAAACCCCACAACAATCAAACAAACAAAAATATCTCTGTGCTGGAGTTCAACGTTTTTGTGGGTTAGTGTTTCAGGGTTTGGGTTTTGTTTAACAACAAACCTACAGATGTGCAATGGTCCCTTAAATTTGATGCACTCCATGCAATTTGTTGGCACATGCCTGCATAAACTCAACAGCCAATCTGATGAGGTGACAACAATTTATTCCACAAAGTTTTCAAGTTTACAAATTAGGTTCTCTTTCATATTGCAAAAGAAATAAGAATTTCTGAAATGTCTCCCAAGAGAGAAATTACGTCAAAAAACCCCAAAACATTTCTGCATTGAAATATACCCAGCATGTGAGGGCTGGGAAACAGGCCAGATTGAGCCTTATACTCTGTGGAATTTCAAGCCAGACAAGATGAAAACTTCTGTCCTAAATGCCCTCTAACATCCCAGACCAGCGCCTCATTTGAAAGGCGACACCATGAGAGAATGCTGGAATCTCTTTCCATCTCTTCCAGTGCAAATTTCATTGAAATTAAAAAAACACCACAATAAAATAGTTCAACTGACAAAAAAAAGCATCTGTTCCACACAGTCATACAGCTAACAGTGCAAAAATTCAGGACACCTTGAGTCCTGCCTCCAGTTCTGGGCCCCTCAGTTTAAGAAGGACATGGAGACTCTTGAACATGTCCAGAGAAGGGCAACAAGGCTGGGGAGAGGCCTCGAGCACAAGCCCTATGAGGAGAGGCTGAGGGAGCTGGGATTGTTTAGCCTGGAGAAGAGGAGGCTCAGGGGACACCTTACTGCTGTCTACAACTACCTGAAGGGTGGTTGTAGCCAGGAGGGGGTTGGGCTCTTCTCCCAGGCAACCAGCACCAGAACAAGAGGACACAGTCTCAAGCTGCACCAGGGGAAGTTTAGGTTCCAGGTGAGGAGAAAGTTCTTCACAGAGAGAGTTGTTAGCCATTGGAATGTGCTGCCCAGGGAGGTAGTGGAGTCATCATCTCTGAAGGTGTTCAGGAGGGGATTGGACATGGCACTTGGTGCCATGGTTTAGTCATGAGGTCTGTGGTGACAGGTTGGACTTGATGATCTTTGAGGTCTCTTCCAACCTTAGTGATTCTGTGTGATTTTGAGAAGAAACTATTGTAGGAAGAAACACAGAAGTGACATAAAACAGAGCAATGAGGTGATGAAAGAAGTTTAAAAATAGAAAATAATTGTTCTGCCCAAATCTGATACTATCATATTGAAAACCATAACCCCTTTTCTCCACTCTCTTCAGAGCTTCACCAGTTACCTGAATCCAAGAAGAATGGCAGTTGCTATTACAAGGGCAGAGAAGGAAAGAGCATATCCAATGGTGTATATGATGGACAAATTCAGGAGCTGTTCTTCTGGTGCATCCTGAGAGCACATAAAGGAGAAAAGAAAAGAAGAAGAAAAAAAAAAAAAAACACAACAAAGAAAGAAAAAAGGGAGGGGAGGAAAAGACAGAGCTCATGATGGACTTCAGTTCTTTTCTCCCAGCTCCTTTCTCAACTTTTCTTAAAGACAACCAGAAGTCATCTTCTTACTTTTTTACTTTTAAGTTTAAATTCACATGTCAAAACAGCCTTCTCCTTTCTGTATGATCTAAAGGAATAAAAATTTAATCTTAATTCCCCAGCTGCTCCCAGGTGTTCACTCAAATAGTTGGGTTTTGAAGACAGACTAGAAAACAGATAATGCTATATTATTTCATAATGAAACTGGAGAGGCATGAATTACCACAAAAAGCAAATCTGGCAGGAAGCACAACTCAACCCTGCAGTAAAAAAAGGCAGAACAGATGTTTTCAGACTTAAACACTTAAAGCATATCTCCTTACTGTGTAATAGAAGGGGTCCTTTGGCTACATCTATACTACATCTATACTCAGAAATAAAACAAGCCAGGTCCCAGTTCTTGGTTCTGAGGGAAAGCACACTTTTCTTTCAAACAAATCAATTATTTTCTGCTCCTAAATAGTCTCTTCTCAGCTACACAACCTCCTGATAATGACACAGCCCAACACCATCTCATGCCTTAAGTGTGTACCAGATACAGCCTCAGGAGGAGCAGCCCAATCTAGACCAGAGCAGAAAGGATGCACGCCCCTGCCCTTGACAGCCCTGTGTTGTGGCTGTCTTCAGATTCACTGTTGAAGGCAGGATCACTGAGACTCTTGCTTGAAAGTGCTGGCTAAAATCTTGAGGGAGAAGTATCTGAAAAGCTACAAGCAGGTCTGAATAACACAGGCTTATTGCTCAGCTGCTGAGGCATGTTCCTTTTCTCTATTCTGGTTAATTTCTATGCATGTATCTCTGTCTAAAGAGATGCAGGCATTTTTACTTCCCTTCTCCAAGCTGCTAATTCTTCAACTGACTTCTGAGACCTGTGCTGTACAAAGGAATACATTTGTTGTGCTACAGAGATAAGCACAGCTATTTGCTGTACAGGGCAGTCAGGAGGACTTAAGGTGAAAATACAGACTGTTCCTCAGGGATTTGCTACAAGAATATTTTAAAGGGAATGATATGAGAGCTGCCTCATTAAAAGAAAAATCTCTTCAGCATATGAATTCAGTAAAATATTGAGATCTGGCCATTTAGAACATCCATGTAGATCAAAACCACATCGTACATTTCAAGTCAACACTATTACTTTATAACAATACACTCACAAATCCTTTGGATTTTGTTTCATCAGAAGTTGCAACATAATACACAGCAAAAATACTGAAAAGCCCCACACTTGATCACATGTACAAGATGCATAAGACAAAGTAGATTATTAGGGTACTCTCTGTACACTAGCTGGAAAACCAAACATGGCTGTTGACATTTCATGGACTGACACCATCTATGCAGGGTTTCAGAATGCAGATCAGTTTATGGAAACTTGGGGACAGATGCCAAATAACCAAGTGTTACCAACAGGTATCTCTCTCCTTGGCATGTCCCAACACAGCTCTGGAAGAAACCAGAACAACAAATAGGGAAAAGTCAAATGACTAGGCTTACACTTTAAGATAACGTGCTGTGCTGGGATACCCAAGATAATGGAAACGATGAAGAGTAAGGCTGTAAATTAAAGGAAGTTAAATTTAACATATTTGAAGAATTAGAAACTCTCTTTTCTTTTCTCCTTCTAGTCTGCAGTCACTTATTCTTTGCAAAGAACAAGGCACAATAGGAACCTCAGAACATACAGATCCTGCAGCACCTGGGAGTTTCATATACTTGAAATTCTTTGACTAAGTATATACTAGTTCCCAGTACTGTGGGTTGGAGAGAGTGCACTCAATTTACATGAGGCAAAGCATTGCCCTTGGAGACTCACAGCAGTAATGGTATCAAGTGTCATGGGAACACAAGTGGTGTGCTAGCTGACGCCAATGGCACACAAAAACCCCCTGGAAATACCTACACTCTCCTTCATTTGGTGCCCAGTGTCTCAACTCCCTGCAGAGCATAAAGCATTAGGGCAAGAAAATAACACTGACAAGCCTAATTCCATCACCTCCAGCAAATTAAGTTAAAAAGACAAAAAACCCCAAACAAACAAAAAGCAGAGACTGCCCTGTGCCCAAAAGTATAAAGCAAATATTCTTCAGTTCAGTTATCTTAATCACCTTAATAGTTGCTAACAAGACAGAGAGAACAAGTGGTCACTGTATCATAATGATGTGTCAAAGGAAGAAGTGGCACAGGAATAACATTAGGTCACTCCTCTGATCCCGGTGGGCTGCAGTTGAGGCCTCTGCACTGCATCTGGGACTATCTGGTTCACTTCTCTTGGTGTTCTCATGTACATATAAACCTGCTTCCATCTACCCTCCATGCTCCCTTTGTTGAAGGGGAGAAGCCTGGTGTCCCTTACCATTAGTCTTACTGAAATGAGGCACCCAGGTTGAGTTGGTAAAGGTTACTTTGACAGGACAAAAACATGTGGGCATCAATAAAATATTTCCCCCCTCTTCTGTTTTGTCCAAAACAACAGCAGCAGGAGATGGAACTGATTACCTGGTCAGAGGCCTCACACTCAGACAGGTTCCTCCAGGGCACGCTTGAGTTCTCCTTCAGCAGCCACGTACCCTCAGGGGTGCAGAACCGATACACCTGCCCATGAAGCACTGTCAGAAGCAAAATGAAGCATGGGGTTAGCAGGAGAAGAGCCTTCTTGAGGGGCAAGGTACACAGTGCAGCCCGAAGCTTGGTGCAACCCTTCTTCCTCACCGATTGCTCTCCTGGCTGGAGGGAGAAGCAGCAGTGTTGCTGGGGCAGTGTTTTGCCTACTCCCTGCCTGCAGTAGACACTGCTGCTTGTCCTCAGGGCCAGGAAGTGGCTTGGGAGGACACTGTTACAAAGGGGTCAGACAGCACATCATCCAGGAGAACTGCTAACAGTTCACCAGCGACAATAGCCTGAAAGATCTGCTGTCATCTCTGTGTGGATTTTACAACATGCACATATTCCAGCTGACCAAAATACTAGATTCTAAAACAGATTTTAGAAACAAAGCCTCAGCTACAAAATTCACAGCAAAAAGGAAACGCACAGAGTAAATGTGGTTGGTTTATTTTCCCCTGAGATCATGCAGACCCAGAGAAGCTTCAGAAAAGGTATGCTAACACAGGCTCCCCAAAACATAAATGCTTATACAAACATCTGTGCTACAAAATGAGGCTGTAAATCTTTGCCTAAAATACTCATGTACTCTTTACTCCTTCTGTCTACATGTTTGAATAACGAAACTAACAATAAATAAGATGGCTTGCTGAAGCAGGCAGCAGTTAGATCTTGTAAAAATGGGCATGATGAAATAGCTCATAATAAAATTACAGCAGATTGAAGCATCAAAATAAAGTACAAAGGGGAAGGAGTACTCAACCACAGCATATCAAAAGAAACCCTCTGGTGTCTGAAGTGTTAGGGATGTCTAAGAACTTTTACAGCTGTACATACATAAGCAATATGGAGATGCCCCCATATGAGAGCACAGAGAGAGAATTGAACAGAACAGCACAGAATAGAATAGACCAGACCAGGTTGGAAAAGACCTTCAAGATCATCGAGTCCAACCTATCATCCAACACCATCTAATCAACTAAACCATGGCACCAAGCACCCCATCCAGTCTCTTCCTAAACACCTCTGGTAATGGTGACTCTATCACCTCTCCGGGCAGCACATTCCAATGGCAAATCACTCTTTCCATGAAGAATTTCTTCCTAACATCCAGCCTAAACCTCCCTTGGCACAGCTTGAGACTGTGTCCTCTTGTTCTGTCACAGGTTGTCTGGGAGGAGAGACCAACCCCCACCTGTCTACAACCTCCCTTCAGGTAGTTGTAGAGAGAAATAAGGTCTCTCCTGAGCCTCCTCTTCTCCAAAAGTAACCATGTCAGCTACCTAGCAAGAAAAGTTTTTTACTAACCACATTTCTGACTCTGTAAACAAACTTACTCTATGTTATGAAGCTACCCCTCAAAACACAGCACTGGGCCAGCCCTTCAACTAGGGCTAACCTCTACCAAGGCAATGTTTGGAAACATTTATCATTTTGATATATGAGAAGTTGACTTAGGAAGTTTTAGTTCTACACAGGTATTAAAATACTTCCCAGTTAGAGCTTTTACTCAAACTCCTCTCTGACTGCTGCAACTTCATTCTGTTGTCAGTTCTCTCATTACTGCAAACTAGAACTGAGCATTTCTGCTCAAGAGGAAAACATTAAAACTTATTTGAAATTATAACAACTCAGTAGGCTATTTGCAGATTAGTTGACAACTGGCAACTTGTTTGATAACTGTCAGTGGTAGACTAATAGCAGGTACTGCAAGTAAAGAATGATGCTGAAAAAATAACACAGTCATTCTTTTTCTAATAAGCCATTTCTAATGAGTATGCCAAATGGCAACCAGTAACAGCTTTGGTAGAAATAGTCTATTTGCTTTTGTAATTGGTGTACTGAATACACCAGTAAGAGATAATATAAAGATGATATAAAAATTATGTTATGCCTGATAAAGGTTTTCCATTACTATTAAGGATGTCTGTTTGCCTACCCTTACAGAAAACAGGAGAGATAGGGTCAGCACGTGCAACATCTACATTCACATCCATTGAATGCTATGAACATTTTGTCACAAGCTCTTATTATCTACCTTCCTTTGGTTAGGATGCTGCTACAGGGATACTGAAGATCTCAGACCTGAAGGAGGGCAGCAAGCAGGAAAGCATCTTCCCCCCATCCCCCTCACCCCTCAGGATTAATAGAAAGTAAATTGAAGTGAGCCATTCTAAACACCTATGTAAAGGCAGCTCCAGGAATCAAGAATCAGTAAAGATTGTGCATTAGAAGCCAGTGAAGGTAAAATCCAGAGGGTTAAAGTCCAGAAGGTCACAGGACTCAAAATTCAGTCTGATTGTCATAGTGTGAGCTGCAATCATGTAGTATTACAGGACAAAAACGATATCACAGAATCACCAAGGTTGGAAGAGACCTCAAAGATCATCAAGTCCAACCTGTCACCACAGACCTCATGACTAAACCATGGCACCAAGTGCCACATCCAATCCCCTCTTGAACACCTCCAGGGATGGTGACTCTACCACCTCCCTGGACAGCCCATTCCAATGGCTAACAACTCTCTCATTGAAGAACTTTCTCCTCTCCTCAAGCCTAAACTTCCCCTGGCACAGCTTGAGACTGTGTTCTCTCACACAAAAAGTAACTGTGCTATATTCCTGAAGACAGACAGACTTGCAAAGGGAGAATTGATCCCTGCCCCAGTAGTCCTTACTGCCAAAGTCTAATTGGGATGAAAGCTTAGCCTCAGTGTATTTATTTCTCTCCAAATCATCATGGCATATTTTAATTTTCTTATTATTTCAAAAGAAGTATTATCAATAAAAATGAGGAAAATCTATTGTCCGATGTAGCCTGGCACGTATTAGAGAGTGGCAGAGTTTATAGTACATGAAATTTACCTTTGGACAGAAAGACAAGACAATTAATTTAGATATGAAGAAAACCAAAATGTAACTCTATTACACTGGAGAGCTCCTGCCACATTCAGAGTCACAAACACTCGAACTGGACTGACGCCTCTTATGGACGCCTAGGTAGCCACAAGCCAGCTGTGTCAGGTTGTCATTGCCTCCCTCTTACAAAAAACATCTTTTCAATTACGTGTTGAACACCACAGAACTCGCACAACATCAGCTGAAGGGCTGTGAAGGGCTCGTTGATGGATATACGCCACACAAGAGACCCTTCACACCCTGCAGCTGGACACCAGCCAGACAGCCTCTGTACACTTAGTCTAAGGCAAACAGACTCCACACAAGCAGCTACTTGCTACCACCTAAACATAAGAAAAAGGGTGTTAATGGCTGACTGCTCAGAAGAGATCTGCCTTCACTAAATGGTCTTCTGTGGTTTTGCCTCACAGAAGAAAGAAATGGAGAACAGTCTCAGAGTCAGAAACTCTGCTCAACTGCGTCTCCAAAATAAAACCTGAAATGGTGATTTTAGACATTTTTTTGGTTTACATACAAGCTAAACTCTTATCTTTGCTTAATGAATGTAATTTCAACTAAATTTCAAAGGAATCCAATGTTTTTTCATTAGGGACATTTTGATTCAAGCACTGCAAATATCTTACCATTCTTGCTCATTGAAGAACAGCTCATGCTACCTACATCAGAGCCACCTACAAACATTCTTAAAACAATCTTTTCACATGGAGGCTTTATGACTTCCACTCTGCATAGCTGGTCATGGCTTAGAATGTCAGAGATCTTCAACCTCCTAAAATAAAGGGATAGTATTTGCATACATTCTGTCTTAGCTGTGGGAGCTCACCCAGGAACCTTATTTCCTTAACTTTCACAGAATCACAGAATGTTACGGGTTGGAAGGGACATCAAAAGATCATCTAATCCAACCCCTAGAGTAAGTCAAAGAGGAACACATCCAGGCAGGTTCTGAATATCTCCAGAGGAGATTCCACAACCTCTCTGGGCAGCCTGTTCCAGTGTTCTGTCACCCTCACAATAAAAATGTTTTTCCTTACATTTACATGGAACCAGCTTGCACCCATTGCCCCTTGTCCTATCATTGGACATCACCGAGAAGAGCCTGGTTCTGTCCTCCGGACACTCACCCTTTCCATATTTACAAACCTTCATGAGCTGACTCCTCAGTCTCTTCTTCTCCAAGCCACACACCCAGTTCCCTCAGCCTTTCTTCATGAGGGAGATGTTCCACTCCATCATCTTCGTGGCTCTGCACTGGACTCTTTCAAGCAGTTCCCTTAGGTCTTTCTTGAACTGAAGGGCCCAGAACAGGACACAGTACTCCAAATGCAGCCTCACCGGAGCAGAGTAGAGGGGGAGGAGACCCTCTCTTGACCTACTAACAACACCCCTTCTAATACACCCCAGAATGGCATTGGCCTTCTTGGCCACAAGAGCACATTGGTGGCTCATGATCCTCTTTCTGTCCATCAGGACCACCAGGTCCCTTTCTCCTACGCTGCTCTCCAACAGGTCAGTGCCGAGCCTACGGGGTTGTTCTTTCCCAGATGCAAGACTCTACACTTCTCGTTGTTGTGTTTCATTAAACTTCACCCCGCCTCACTCTCCAGTCTGCCCAGGTCTCACTGAATGGCAGCACAGCCTTCTGGTGTGTCAGCCACTTCAGTTATTAATACTGTATTGGGTTTGGCTGAGCTGGAGTTAATTCCTCCTAGAGCATCTTTCTAATACTTTGGTTTGCAGTGCTGTAACTGGGTGTTGGTAACACACCAGTGTTTTGGCTACTGCTGAATCAGGGCTGTACTTCTCCAATATTTCCCTAGCCCAAGAGTACACTGAGGGGTGGGCAAGATGTTAGGAGGGGACACAGCCTGGACAGCTGACCCAAACCAACCCAAGAGGTATTCCATGCCCTGTGACATCAGTTCAGATACATAAGTTGAGTGAACGAAGGAGGTGTGGGGACATTCACTGATGATCTGTCCTCCAGAGCAAGGGACATGTTTGCAGGTGGTTTAGTCAGATATGATTCACATTAGCCCATGCCTGAATTATGCAGAATGACTCAGGACCTCTTACCTTCAGTGCAATGCAAATACCAAACAATACAAGTATCAGCTTCAGCTCTAATGGACCAGCATGATGCACAAGCTTTTTGCAGGTTTGAGTGGATGCTGATGTCCTCGCTCACCTACAATACCTTTCTCCTGTCTTGCAATGCTTTTATTTACCATACACACAATGTTTCAAATCACATTGATTATTACATTTTAGAATCAGCTATCACCCTTTGGAAACAAAGATCTACAGCCAATGCTTAGGGAGCCTGACTTTATTTGACTTGTAGGCTAAATGTACTCACTCAAAGAGAGCAGCTTAATGATACCAGCTTAATTGAACAGTGTCAATCACACCTCATTAGAATTACACATTAAAACCCAAAATGTCTGTAAATTGATGAAAGACAGAGGTGAACCCAAGAGTTGACACTGAAGTTAATAAAATCTATCTTGTTCTCTGATGAGCTTGTAAGTCAAATAAAATGTTATAACTACCTAAATAGCTTTATATATGGAGAAAATGCTATCACATGGGCAGAAGGCTCACAAATATTTCCTTATTAGCCTCCTTTTACTAGAAATAAAACCAAAATTAAATTACTTCTCTGCTTAAAACAACCAACCAGACACATATTTCACGACATAAGGGTGTCAAGGTCAGTGTGAGATTACTCACCCAGTGGTCCCTGAGGATAAACCAGAACATTATTCATTGTAAAAACAAATTACAGCACATTCTATCAAATCAATTCCATTCAGGCAGAGAGATGAGAGAATGAGAAAAAAAGAACAAGAGAGCCTGCTTTTATCTGTCTGCTGTGTATCAAGTATTAGAGACCTCTCCTCTGTTAATACCTATTGTCTAGTTCCAGCAGGGGAAATATTTAGGAAAAGGTAACAATTTTTCCCATAAAACAGGGACTCTTTAGTAGAAAAGTATCATGATCACCTTCACAGCAGACTAGTTTGTTCAAGAAACGCCTTTTGATGGGGGTCAACAATTTATCAGAATTCAGGAAGTTGCATGTCCAGCAGCAGCTCTGTTCAGTTATCATTTGGTGTGACTTGGGCAATATTCACCTGAAAGGAGCCACCCTCGGCTGTAAAAGAATGCTGTGTGTCACTCGCTCCCAATCTTGGTGCTGCTTTACTTACAGTGAAGATATTTTAAACCCAAGACTTGTGTACTTGTCCATGAGTGTGCAGCTGGAAATGAAACACAAGGGAAACAAACTGATCACAAAGCCTCTGGGAAGCAGAAGGAGCTCAGCCTGCTCTACTGTCCAAGAAACACATTTATCAAAATGCACACTTATGCTGGGCTCACTGCCACATCATATGAAATTATATTACCTCAACAGGCAGTTTAACTACTAGTACTTTATTTAGTATCCCTCCCCACAATTCCTCCTCTCTCGTTGCATATTAGTCATCCTAACTTATTTGCTTTAGTAATGATATAAAAATATAAATTGAAAAGCAGCATTTTGTCTTGAAGGCAGAAAGATTGGTGGTCACTTTGAGTTCTTGCAGCAGGAAGAGCATAATTTTCAGTTCTAGTCTAGGGTTTGAGCAAGAGGTGGGGAAACAGTACTGAACATCCCTACTCTGAATTTTCCCCACCAAGAGGTCATAGTTTGAAAGATCCATGAATCACTTCAGCCCCTTACAAAAAAAAAAAAAAATGTATAACTGCAAAGAAGAGTTTTGAGAGAGAGACATGCACCCACACTCCTACCAAGAGACAGATGTGAGGAGAGGCTGAGGGAGCTGGGGTTGCTTAGCCTGGAGAAGAGGAGGCTCAGGGGAGACCTTATTGCTCTCTACAACTACCTGAAGGGAGGTTGTAGACAGGTGGGGACTGGTCTCTTCTCCCAGGCAACCAGCACCAGAACAAGAGGACACAGTCTCAAGCTGTGCCAGGGAAGGTTTAGGCTGGATGTTAGGAGGAAATTCTTCATAGAGAGAGTGATTGCCCATTGGAATGTGCTGCCCAGGGAGGTGGTGGAGTCACCGTCATTGGAGGTGTTTAGGAAGAGACTTGATGGGTGCTTGGTGCCATGGTTTAGTTGATTAAATAGTGTTGGATGATGGGTTGGACACGAGGATCTCGAAGTTCTCTTCCAATGTGGTTTATTCTATTCTATTAAGCAGACCTAACAGGTACCTTTGCAGGGTACACGGGGAGATCCAATTAAGTGAGAGCAGGCCATGCCGCAGGCTGCACAAGCCCACCCTGCGTGTCCTGGATATCCTCAGTGCCTGATTTCTGTGCTGTGCTATCAAAGTCACAAAGTCAGAGACTCTGCACATAGAGATTATGCTGTTTGGCATCATCCAAAGAGTATTACCTGCACATAAATTCTGATTAGTTTTGGAATGAAAATGAACACAACAAAACTAAACATTCAAGAATCAGGCAGTGTTAAGCTAAAGCTACTTATGTGATGTTCAGTTCCAACCAGTAACACTGTTTTGATGAACAGTCACACATTTTTTCCCAACAGAATCCACTGTTTATTCAGGATACAGAATAGAGGGAGATTATTTAATTGGAAATGATTCATCCTTACTACTATGAGATACCAATTATATTTAAGCATAATGAACCAAGTCTAATGCAGTATTTTTTCCATTTCTACCGTCCAAAGACCACCAATACAAACTCCACAATGAAGACTAAGTGCTATTATCATAGAATAATAGAATCATGGAATCAATAAGGTTGGAAGAGACCTCCAGGATCATCAAGTCCAACCAGTCACCACAGACCTCATGACTAAACCATGGCACCAAGTGCCACATCCAATCCCCTCTTGAACACCTCCAGGGACGGTGACTCCACCACCTCCCTGGGCAGCCAATTCCAATGGCTAACAACTCTCTCTGTGAAGAACTTTCTCTTCACCTCAAGCCTAAACTTCCCCTGTCACAGCTTGAGACTGTGTCCTCTTGTTCTGGTGCTGATTGTCTCATGTGTGTATACAGATGACCCAAAAAACAAAGAAGCTATTCTAGTCACATAGTAAAGCCAGATTTATGCAATGAAGAAAATTATGCAGCCATAGAAATTTGTTCTTCACAGGTATTCAGTACTCTGAGTGCAGAGATCATCACTGCTAGCTCTGCAATATCTTGCCTCTCAACACAAGCTCCACACAGTTAATGAGGCAATGATCCTGCAGAGAAGAGCCCTCCTTTACTACTTTTCTCTGAAGCAGATGCATTCTGCATAGTGAGAGAATATGAAATCTGTGAAAAGAGAATAGAATATAGTTTCATAATTAAAAACTACTTGCGTAACGGTGGCCAGCAAAGGTTGTGTGAGCAAAGTAAATCATACCAGATCACAAAACACTAAGTTGTAGCCTCATACATTGTTTGTTGGAAGTTAATCTCATAAAAAACTAAAATATCTTCCTGAAAAACAATACTGATTTTTAACACAGAGTATTACCCTAGAAGGAGCTATACTGTTCAAGTATTTCAGCTGAGTAACTTGTATTGAGAAAGACCTGCATTAGCTATGCTTGACCATGCTTAAATCAACACAACTTCTTAAAATACACTGTAGAAACCAGCTTATAAAAATGCATGCATGTGTGTATTATGTTTAATAGAAAGTGTTTATGAACTGTAAAAGATAAGTGAGTTAATGCAATAAAAGAAGATTGTTTATGATAAATATTCACAATAACAGTGAAGATTGATGAAGGTTTAGTAAGTTACCAAAAAGCATCATTAAAAGTTTTGTTCAGAATAAATAAAAGTGGGTTGGAATAAATTTATTGCAACAACAAATCTGACTGGCATTTTAATGCATAATAAACTTGTGAAAGCAGCGTTAAGAGGTTTTGTGTTTTGAACTTATTGGATCAGTTAACATAATTAATAGGAGACATCTTATTAGGGAACATTTAACTACAGAAAAAAATTATGCAACAGTTTTCCTAAAAAGCTGCAGAAGACAACTAAAGTCTTCCCAGAGCAGAGGAAGAAATCTATTTTACTATGTCCATGCTCCAGGGTCTTATAAAAACAAGCAAAAATCACCCAAACCCAACCAAACAAAAAACAACTCCACAATCCCAAAACAACAACAAAAACCCCACTAGCAAATCATACAGACAAGGAAATAAAAACAAGCTAGAAGAAATGGAAACAGCCAAAGCATTGGTTGAATGCTTGCTGAGCTAAAGCAAAAGAAAACAACTTTGAGAAAAGAAAATATATAACAAGTATATTGCAAATGTATAGCTATGAGAGAGAGGAAAATCCATGCAAATAAACACCAGTTGTTTGATGAAGCTTCTGAGCAAAGCAAGAAGCTCCAGGAGATGTAGTCTAAAACCAATGCCACATGCTGCAAACAAACTGCCAGTGTTTTGCAACAGAGAAATTCACAGTATTTGCTCATCCTCAAAGATAATGGTGTAAAGAATCATTGATTCAGTAATCCTAATTCATCACCTCTCACAACAGTTATAAAGATTAACAAAAAAATCCTAAATGACTACAAGCTTTCAGCACTGGCAACTGCAAAATATACTATTAAAAGGAACCCAAATAATCAGATTTGATTGAGAGATTACTATAATTCCACAAGCATTACCCACTATCTACAGAAAGTGAAAGGAAGTGGATACTTCAAAGCAGAACAAATACAAGGAGGCATCTCATGTGTTTCAAAGAGAAAGATATCCATTTTCATTGAGCGAGCTGTGCACTCCAATCTTGGTAAGGGGTTATTACCTCTGTATACATGTGCTAAAGCATTTGTAGCCATATGAAAAATTACATCAGCTGGTAAAGACTTTACTACAGACATCACCATTGTACTCTCTGCAGACCTAGCATTACAGATACAAGCTGCATCTGCATGGTAAATTGTAGTACGATGCAATAAAATCAAATCCAGCTAGCTCAGGTATAAGAAGAAATACAGCTCAGTACACTGCCCTGTGCCATATTATCCCTGTGCTTTGCTAGCTATTTCTCCACTACACAAAAGGATACCAATTTTGGGTTTCAAGCTTCACAGCTCCACTAACATTTCTCTTCCTTCCACTCCCAGTTCCTCTGGCCTTCTCCATTTCACTACAGTCATATCATTCTTCTTCCTCTACCACATGGACTTCCCTCCATGGTTCTCTTCAGCTTTATGCTTTCAACCCTCCCTTGTTGCTGTGATGTTTATTTCTGTGCTGCTGATCTACCTACTCGCTGCTGACTTCACCCTGCACTTTCTTACTCCTCTCAACTTCTTCTCTGATTCACCATTTAAAAAACCAAACCCAAACCAACACAAAAAAACCCCAACCCAACCCAAAAAATCCCACAGTATAACGTAACGAAATTGCAAGCTGACATCGGTGTCTCACATCTCCTTTAGCAAACACATCCCAGAAGCAACTCCAAACAGTAAGAACAGCTAAATCAATGACATGCCACAGCTCTCTGATCTGAAACCTGCTGTACCTGGAAGTGCACAAGAAGTCCTACTTGGTCTGTGCACAAAAAGCACATCTGGCCTGAGTCCCACAGGATTTGAAGAAAAAGTTGTCTAGAGAACACACATATGGAATTCACCCCCTGTGATAGGTTATGCCCATCCTGAAAGCAGGGCGGGGAGGGCTTGTGAGGGCATTGCCTTCCCTGGAGGGGGATTTCCCCCTGGGAATCTGAGTTAGTCTGTTCTACTCCCCCTCCCTGTCCAGCAAGCCTACAAAAAGGAGTACACTGCAGCCACTAGCTCTTTGCCTGGACTGCTGGCTCCCTGCTTCTCTGCCACATGGTCCTCCCTGCTACATCCACCACACCTCTTCAAAGAGACTGGTTTTGTATTCTTATATTGTCCCCATCCACCCTTGTGAACCCTTCCTGTTATTGTTTTATACGTATATTCTTTACTCCACCTCCAAGCCAACTCCAAACCCTTTCTTGGTGGATTTGCTCCTTCCCTTTCTTTTCTTCTCTATTGGGAAAGAGGAGGGGGGGAGCGGGGGAGGGATTCTCATCCTTGCCCCCGTCTGAGCTCTTAAGTCCCAGTTAAGGCTCAAACCACCACACCCCCATAAGCTGCAAGAAGCATATCACCAATACCATAGGATCAATCTTCCTCAGCCACATGCTGAAATGTAAGACAGGGTTTTGACAAAACATTTATGATCCTTAAACCAGACTTCTGCTGTGTTGAATCTCAAAGTTCTGCAAATCCCAAAGTTACTAAATAAAAGCTGTTATTGAAGCTGCAGTTACGTCTGGATTTACCTTGCCACTGTAAGGCCAATCTTGCTACCAATCTGATTCTTACCCTCCAGAAACTAGGACCTACCCACAATCCCAAAAAAGAGGATCTTTTCCACCATTATATAGCTAATCTTCCCTAAGTCTTTGATGCCATTTTTGTTTCCACTCCATTTTCAGTGCTTAGATGGTATTTGCAAAGAAATACAGACTTAAACTTTTCTTTTCCTGCCAATAGCCACTTCCAATACAACCCAAAATTAAAAACAAACAAACAAACAACGACCCAGAAAAACAACAACAAAGACCCCAATCAACAGCAAAACCCCCCACCCCAAAAAACACAAACTTGGAGGCCCGCTGTCATTCACAAGACAAAAACTATGTTTTCCTCATTCTTGCCCATGCTCTGACTCCATTTGAAGGAAACTGCTGATACCCTGCTTCATTAAGCTCCAGGATAATTATCATGCAGGTTTTGCATGCAGAAGACAGGTTTGGTTTTTTTTTGCTTCCAGAAGAAACACACTGATGAGCACTTGATCCATTTCAAGCTTAATTCATTTCTGCCCATTCCAATTGTCAAAAAGTAAATTAGTTCCAGAAAGGTCAAATGAGTCTGGCCAGGTACCAACCACCATTATTCATTATTATTGCCATTGAAGTAGTCACGTAACCAGATTCTCTCAGAAACATGCTACCCAGAAAAACTTTGTTCTTACTCAAAGTAAATGTTAAGTGACATATGGGAATACCAATACTTAACACTTGGAACATGTTTGAGAAGTATTGGTCATACTTTCAAAAATCATAGTAAAGACCTCAGTTTCATAGGAAAAAATACAGTCTGTTACAGAAAACTCTCAAGGGGAAAAGTTACCAGCAAAACTCTAGAGAGAATAGAATAGAATAGGCCAGGCCAGGTTGGAAGAGACCTTTGAGATTGAGTCCAACCTGTCACCCAACACCATCTAATCAAATAAACCATGGCACCAAGCACCCCATCAAGTCTCTTCCTAAACACCTCCAGGGATGGTGACTCCGCCACCTCCCTGGGCAGCACATTCCAATGGCCATTCACTCTTTCTATGAAGAACTTCTTCCTAACATCCAGCCTAAACCTCCCCTGGTGCAGCTTGAGACTGCATCCTCTTGTTCTGATGCTGGTTGCCTGGGAGAAGAGACCAACCCCCACCTGGCTACAACTTCCCTTCAGGTAGTTGTAGACAGCAATAAGGTCTCCCCAGAGCCTCCTCTTCTCCAGGCTAAACAGCCCCGGCACCCTCAGCCTCTCCTCACAGGGCTGTGCTCCAAACCCCTCCCCAGCTTTGTTGCTCTTCTCTGGACACGTTCCAGCAACTCAACATCTTTCCTAAACTGAGGGGCCCAGAACTGGACACAGGACTCAAGGTGTAGCCTAACCAGCACTGAATACAGGGGCACAATGACTTCCCTGCTCCTGCTGGCCACACTGTTCCTGATACAGGCCAAGATGCCATTGGCCTTCTTGGCCACCTGGGCACACTGCTGGCTCATGTTCAGCCAGCTGTCAACCAGTATCCCCAGGTTCCTCCCTGTCTGGCTGCTCTCCAGCCACTCTGACCCCAGCCTGTAGCTCTGCATGGGGTTGTTGTGGCCAAAGTGTAGAATCCAGCACTTAGATATGTTAAATCTCATGCCCCTGGACTCTATCTACCCATCTGTCCAGCCTGTCAATGTCTCTCTGCAGAGCTCTCCTACCCTCTAACAGATCAACACTTGCCCCCAGCTTGGTGTCATTTGCAAATACTGTGTCCAGTTCTGGGCCCCTCAATTTAAGAAGGACACTGAGACATTTGAACATGTCCAGAGAAGGGCAACAAGGCTGGTGAGAGGCCTTGAGCATAAGCCATATGAGGAGAGGCTGAGGGAGCTGGGATTGTTTAGCCTGGAGAAGAGGAGGCTCAGAGGTGACCTCATTGCCCTCTACAACTACCTGAAAGGTGGTTGTAGACAGGAAGGGGTTGGTCTCTTCTCCTAGGCAACCAGCACCAGAACAAGGGGACACAGTCTCAAGCTGTGCCAGGGGAGGTTTAGACTCGAGGTGAGGAGAAAGTTCTTCACCGAGCAAGTCGTTCGTCATTGGAATGTGCTGCCCAGGGAGGTGGTGGAGTCACCATCCCTGGAGGTGTTCAAGATGAGATTGGATGTGGCACTTGGTGCCATCATGAGGTCTGTGGAGACAGGTTGGACTCGATGATCTTTGAGGTCTCGTCCAACCTTGGTGATACTGTGAAATTTACTGATGATGGACTCAGTCCCCTCATCCAGATCATCAATAAAGATATTGAACAGGATGGGGCCCAGCACTGATCCCTGGGGGACACCACTGGTGACTGGCTGCCAGCTGGATGTGGCACCATTCACCACCACTCTCTGGGCCTGGCCCTCCAGCCAGTTCCTAACCCAGCACTGTGTGCTCCTGTCCAAGCCATGGGCTGACAATTTGGCCAGGAGTTGGCTGTGGGGGACGGTGTCAAAGGACTTGCTGAAGTGCAGGTAGACTACATCCACAGTTTTCCCCACACCCACCAGGCAGTCACCTGGGAATAGAAGGAGATCAGGTTGGTCAGGTAGGACCTGCCCTTCCTAAATCCTTGCTAGCTGGGCCTGATCCCTTGGCCAGCCTGTAAGTGCTGTGTGATTAGAATGGGCTTCCCAGGGAGGCAGAGGAGTCACCATCACTGGAGGGGTTTAGGCAGAGACTGGATGGGGCACTTGGTGCCATGGTTTAGTTGATTAGATAGTGTTGGATGACAGGTTGGACTTGATGATCTCAAAGGTCTTTTTCAACCTGGTTAATTCTATTCTATTGCACTAAAGAGGACCTGTTCCATAGTCTTGTTAGCACTGAGGTCAGGCTGACAGGTCTGTAATTCCCTGGCCCCTCCTACTGGCCCTTCTTGCGGATGGGCGTCATGTTGGCATGCTTCCAGTCAGCTGGTACCTCTCTGGTGAGCCAGGACTGTTGAAAAATGATGGAGAACAGTTTGGCAGCTCATCTGCCAGCTCTCTCAGTACCCTAGGATGGATCCCATCTGGTCCCATAGACTTGTGGGGATCCAAGTGGCTGAGCAGGTCTCTAACTGCTTCCTCCTGGATTACAGGGGGACTACACTGACCCGGACTCCATCTGCCAGCTCAGGAGGCCAGTTGTCCTGAAGACAACCTATCCTGCTACTAAAAATTGAGGCAAAGAAGGTGTTAAGCACCTTTGCCTTTTCCTCATCTTTTGTTACAATATTCCACTCTCCATTTCCACTAGGGAGTGGAGGTTGTCCTTGCCCCTCCTTTTGCCATTAATAGATTTATAAAAGCATTTTTTGTTGTCCTTGTCCCAAGCCTCAAAAACACTCTGAACCAGACAATGAGGCAGGAGCTAGTAGGTCTGATTTTTCAGGCTTGCCTGAACACGTTTTAGAGCCCGAGTGAGCCAGGTGGGTGTGCTTTTGGCCACGTTTGGAAAGAAGGCTTTCTATAGGTTGCAATATCAGGGTTTTAGCCCTCGATCTGTGTTGTCACTGGCCGTTATTGTCTTGGGAAATCTGCAAGTGCCGGCCCAAAGAGCCAGAGCCTGGCCTTGCAATTGTCCATGCTCTGGAAGGAACCACAGGCCTCACTTGGAAGGCTAACTGTGTTTCAGTTTACCCAGACAGGACAGCAAAGATCCCTCGCTGTTTTTAGCATTGTAAAGCTTAGGGGCAGACAGACGCATCTTGCCAGGCCGAGAGGCAAAATCCCAGAGGAGCTGAGTCCCTGGGACAGTTTCATTTGACTGGAGCAAGGAGCAAGTGCTGCTGTGAAAGGATTTCAGCAGAGGAACCTCTTTTCTACAAAGCCTTCAGCTACCAAACCTTCAGGAGCAAATCCTGTCTCAGCAATAAGCTACAGACACCAACAGAGAGTGAAACGGTGCTCCTGCAGCATCCACGTGGTCGACACCATTTTGGTTTTGTTTAAATCCTAACATGTGCCACAAGGTATCAGGGTCAGTGAGTAATTACAGTATCTGATTTTTATAAGCATCTCTTGAAGGTCTGTTGCCCCAGGGAATTCTGGAGTTCCCCCCACCCCGCTGTGGGCAATCGGCGGCTTCACTGCCGCTGTTCCTTGTCTTTACAGTTTGAAGTGCTGTTTGTTGTTTCTGGATTTTGTACATATTGTTTCAATTGTTACTTGTTCCTGCTGGTGAGGTATCTGTTCCATGACCAAACATCTCGAAGCTGTAAATAGGTTTTATTTAATATTTTTCAGGGGATTTTTATGATTAATAAAATTATTAATATTTTTATTAATCGCTCTGCCTATTGAATATTAAAAATAGCCTTTTACCGACTATAACAGTCCTGCACAGAAAGTGGCCAGTCTAAGCTCTAAATGGGTTTTTGCCTCTCTTTTTTCTACATGCATGTAGTATGTTAGAGGTTGGAAGGGACCTCTGGAGATCTTCAAGTCCAACCCCCCCGACAGAGCAGGGCCATACAAACTAGCATAGGTCACACAGAAATGCATCCAGACGGGTCTGAAAGTCTCCAGAAAAGGAGACTCCACAACCTCTCTGGAGAGCCTATTCCACTGCTCCATAATCCTTATAGTAAAGAAGTTCTTCCTCATGTTGAGGTGGAACTTCCTGTGCTGTAGTTTGCCCCTTGTCCTATCACAGGGTGCAAGTGAGAAGAAGCTGTCCCTTCCTTCCTGACACCCAGCCCTCATATTTATATACATTTATTAAATCCCTCTCTCCAGACTAAAAAGCCGCAGGTCTCTCAGCCTTTCCTTACAGGCCATGTGCTCCAGTCCATCAGCCTGGCAGTCCTCCACTGGACTTTATCAAGTAGATCCCTGTCCCCCTTGAACTAGGGAAGCCCAAAAACTGAATTAAATGTTCCAGGTGGGGCATCACTAGGGCAGAGTAGAGGGGAAAGAGAACCTCCCTTGATCTGCTGTACACACTCCTCTTAATGCACATTGCTGCCCCATGGATAACTTGTCATCTACGAGGACTCTCAGGTCCTTCTCCACAGAGCTGCTCTGTAACAGATCACCTCCAAACCTGTACTGGTGCAATTTATTGTTCCTTCCCAGGTGCAGGACTCTACACTTACCCTTGTTGAACCTCATTAGGTTCCTCTCTGCCCAGCTCTGCATTCTGTCCAGGTTTCGCTGACTGGCTGCACAGCCTTCAGGTATATCAGCCAAGCCTCCCAGTTTGGTATTGTCAGCAAACTTACTAAGACGACACTCTGTCCTGTCATTAATGTCATTGATAAAGGTATTGAACAGGACTGGACCCAGCAGTGAGCCCTAAGGGACTCCACTAGTTACAGCTCTCCAGCTAGTCTTGACACCATTGGTATTTGCACTCTATTGTGTAACCAGCACCTCAAGTACTGTGTCCAGTTCTGGGCCCCTCAATTTAGGAAGGATGTTGACTTGCTGGAGCGTGTCCAGAGAAGGGCAACAAGGTTGGTGAGGGGCTTGGAGCACAAGTCCTACGAGGAGAGGCTGAGGGAGCTGGGGTTGCTTAGCCTGGAGAGGAGACGACTCAGGGGTGACCTTATTGCTCTCTACAATTACCTGAAGAGGGGTTGTAGTGAGGCGGAGGTTGGTCTCTTCTCCCAGGCAACCAGTACCAGAACAAAAGGACACAGTCTCAGGCTGCGTCAGGGGAGGTTTAGGCTGGAGGTTAGGAGGAAGTTTTACACAGAGAGAGTGATTGCCCACTGGAATGGGCTGCCTGAGGAGGTGGTGGGCTTGCTGTCGCTGGGGGTGTTCAGGGCGAGGCTTGACAGGATGCTTGGTTGCATGGTTTAGTTGATTGGGTGGTGTTGGATGATAGGTTGGACACGATGATCTTGAAGGTCTCTTCCAACCTGGTTTATTCTATTCTATTCTAATCCA
This sequence comes from Dryobates pubescens, assembly GCF_014839835.1. NCBI lineage: Eukaryota > Metazoa > Chordata > Aves > Piciformes > Picidae > Dryobates > Dryobates pubescens. The sequence goes on along the minus strand of NC_071617.1, from coordinate 43,057,928 downwards.
TCTCACTGTCTGTACATCTATCCCCCACTTCCTGAGGTTACTCACAAGGATGTTATGGGAGACAGTGTCAAAGCCTTACTAAGGTCAAGGTAGACTACATCCATCGGTCTCCCTGCATCCATCCATTCAGTTACAACATCATAGAATGCTCTCATATTAGTCAAGCATGATTTCCTCTTGGTAAATCCCATCTTTAGTACTCAGGAACTTAAAAAGCAAACAAACAAAAACCCCAAACCCCAGTGCTTTCCAAAATTAGTAACATTTAAGTAAGCCAGAGATACTGAGCTGTTTTCAGCAAAGGATTCAGTTATTTAGAACATGAAAGCATTAAATTTATTCAGGTCCTCCATTAGTTCAGTTTACTCTTCATCCACTGCAATTAGAACCTGCAAGTTGTTATGTACAAGTAACATGAAGGGAGGTTTGAGATCCCTACACTGTAGTACAGTACATCCTGTTAAAACAAATAAAAGTGGGTAAATAATACACATTTCAATTGTGCAAGACCAGTAATGAGAGCACAGATGAACTTTAAGGTAATTAGTGAGCACAAACATGTTGGAAGATAAGCTACCCACCAGACTAGCACAGGAAAGGTACAAAGGTAGCCCAGTAGCTTCCTCGCAGCTGAACATAACAATGTTTGTTTCTCACTTAAACATTTTATTTGCAGATCAGCTGGAGGCAACTTCAGGCAGTCACAGATTGAGGCTCAGCTCTGTCTTTGCAGAGCTGTGCCTTGATATGCTTGACAGTACACGTCAAGGAATTGCGCTTCAGAAAACAAAACCATCATAGTTATAATTGAAAAATCGCTGGAAAACATTCAGCCTTGTTAACTACTCCAGCTCCTGCAGACACAGTCGCAGCATTCATGCTATGTCCAACAATGCAGAAACCAAAATTCTTCCTGGAGAGAGATCCTCAGGTACCTGACATGAACAACAAGCAGCTGCTCCCATCACCCAGGTATGCACTTCAATGTCTGGCCACATGCAAAGTCTCCTTCTGTTCCTATTAAACACCTAATGAGGAGTGCCTAAGTTTTGGCAGCAGCAGCAGAGAAACTGGAGCATACAGCTTTCCAGAGTCCTAAAGTAAGTAAAAAAACATCTCACCCCAGCTGAAAGTTCATAAGCCATTGCTCTGTTTTATGTACCTCAAACCGAAGTTAATCAGCAATTAAAAGATGTATTTATTTTGTTTAAGCAAATGCAATTGATAAAATGGAGAATGATATTGTCACATGGCCCACAGTAGATGCATGTTAATAACATATCTATAAATGATGCTAACAATTATTTCTTCCAATAACCCTTATATCTAACCTTGAGAGGAGCAGCATTGGTTCTAGAGTTCTCTGGCGTACTACCAGGTGAGACTAACAAAAAGAGGCAAGAAGTGAACTTGAAATACCAGGGGTGTTTTATTATTAAGCACACTGAAACTGCTGGTTAGCTTCAGATATATTTTAGTGCAAGAAAGTATAAATTTTGAATTTGTGTAGTGGTTTGAGCCACATAATCATCCCTACTACCAGAATCATTAATTTCCTGTGGTTACAGCTGCAGGGCATTACCACCCCCAGACAGAAGATTTTCAGGCTCCTTCTCACCTTTCCAGTCCTTGAGGGGGTGGCTGCGCTTTCACCTGGTACAGGATTCCGATAGGTACTCCTTTGCCTTTTGTTCTCTATATATGATGTAATCTGATAGCTTTGTAGCAGAGGAGTAAAAATATTCTTTGTAAATTAATTGAAAACTGTCCCTTTTCCTTTTTCCCACCCCCTCCCTTTTTCTCATCTCCTGGTATGGAGAGAGACGAGATGGGAGAGGAAGTGGGGGAATTTAGCCCTTGTGCTAAACCATGACAGTTGGTTATGGGGCGGAAACACAAAGCAGCTCAAGAAGTTCACATCCCTCTTCAGCATTAGAGACAGCTTTCTGGAAACTTAGAATCATAGAATCAATAAGGTTAGAAAAGACCTCAGAGACCATCAAGTCCAACCTGTCACCCAACACCTCATGACTAACTAAACCATGGCACCAAGTGCCACATCCAATCCCTTTTTGAAAACCTCCAGGGACAGTGACTCCACCACCTCCCTGGACAGCACATTCCAGTGGCCAACACTCTCACTGTGAAGAACTTTCTCCTCACCTCAAGCCTAAACATCCCCTGGCACAGCTTGAGACTGTGTCCTTGTGTTCTGGTGCTGGTTGCCTGGGAGAAGAGATCAACCCTCACCTGGCTACAACCACCCTTCAGGTAGTTGTGGACAGCAATCTGGTCTCCCCTGAGCCTCCTCTTCTCCAGGCTAAACAACCCCAGCTCCCTCAGTCTGTCCTCATAGGGCTTGTGCTCAAGGCCCCTCCCCAGCCTCGTTGCCCTTCTCTGGACACGTTCAAGAATCTCAATGTCCTTCTTAAACTGAGGGGCCCAGAACTGGACACAGGACACAAGATGGGGCCTAACCAGTGTTGAGTTCAGGGCACAATGACTTCCCTGCTCCTGCTGGCCACACTATTCTTGATGCAGGCAAGGATGCCATTGACCTTCTTGGCCACCTGGGCACACTGCTGGCTCATGTTCAGTCAGCTGTCAATCACTACCCCCAGGTCCCTTTCTGCCTGGCCACTCTCCAGCCACTCCAACCCCAGCCTGTAGTGAACTTGATTTTATTAGAACAAAGACAACAAGAAGCTTAAGAAATGTCTAATCATCTTCATTGTATTCAATATCTGAAATGAAATTTATTTATGCATGTTAAGAGACAGGAGCATATAGCTAAACTGCCTGTTTGAAGTCATCTACTGCTTTTGTTCTAAGACCTTGAACTGCAAGAGTGGATGATTAAACAAAAAGAGATGAAAACCAGACAAGGTTTAACCTGGTTGTCCATACCAAATGTTCCAGCCATACATGCACTTCAAAACTGTTCAAAGGAAAGCTCTCACACAGAATTCTGTTTCCTTAGCTTATAGGGCTTTCCACCGACCCACCTAGAAACAAAATGTGTTGTTTACTTCAGTCTTCCTTGCACAGACAACAGCAGCGTTTCACCACCCCCGCATCATTACCCAAGGAGGTCTGACAAACAACAGCAAGCATTTTCTTTCTTTCTTTTTGTTTGTGGCACTATGGTGCTCTGTACCTAAATGCCCTCCCACTCCAAGTGCAACAATGCCCAGAGATAGGCAGCCCTGGGGAAAAAAAGAAACAGGACAGTGCAATTACTTGAACACTGGCCTTTCCCGACCATGTCTGATGGCATGGGGGAGGCACTAAATGAGTTTTAGGTAAAGGCTGGCTGCAAAAGCATTTCCAATAGCCCAGAGATTAGTGGGAGCACACTTCTCATGGTTACAGCTGGGATAAATGTGAAAGAGTTGGTCTGGATATGTCTTGCACTTGAAGGTACTGTGGAGCAGCAACTCTGTCTATGGCCTCTGTGTTACCACACCACACATCCCAAAACTTCCCCAGAGCTTCCTTCATGCAATCACTGTGACTGGGCAAATTTCTGTGAAGTGCAGCTGTGGTCCTAGATCTCCAAGATGCCCTTCAGCTCACTATATTTAGTCAGACTGACTGCATCCCTAGTAGACAAAAGTAGCCATACTGTTACTATGAGAGACCATCTGATATTACTGCTGGATTATTCTACCACCAGAGAGATTTTAATGTCCTTCACAGCACAGGCTAAAAAGCTAATATTGTGCCAAGGGGCCCCCAGGCTGTACTGTGCCTCATCTTCTGGGAGAATAAAGAAACAGGTGTCACCATTGCAACACAATGTAGTAAAGACAGCATAATAGAGAAAGTGAAGTGAAGCACAAGAGACAGGTGACTCAAACAAAGGTGAGTGACAACAAAAGTTATTAGTTAAAAGAAAGTATCTCAGACTAGGAGGAAGGTGGAGGTAGAGAGCACCAAGCATTGAGGACTCATGGTAAACAACAGTTAAGGGCATACAAGCCCTCTGGACCGTTACCTGGTACAAGAAGTGTTCAGGATTTAAGAGCTTGGTAGGCCAGTATTCCTCCATGAGCTGTGTACAGTCATAATGAAAGATTTTGTAGTAGTGCAACAGTATAGGAAAGACATTGAGGTCCTGGATCATGTCCGGAGACAAACAATGAGGCTGGTGAGGGGTTTAGAAGGCATGTTGTATGAGGAGAAACTGAGGGAACTGGGGCCATTTAGTCTGGAGAAGAGAAAACTAAGGGGAGATCTTACTGCTCTCTACAACTACCTGAAAAAGGTCACAATGAGGCTGGTGTTGGTTTCTTCTCCCAGGTAACTAGCAACATGAGAGGAAATGGGTTTAACTTGTGCCAGAGGAGGCTTAGACTGGACATCAGGAAAAGCTTCTTTACTGAGAGTGGTGAGGCATTGGAACAAGCTGCCCAGGGAGGTGGTGGAGTTGCCATCGAACATGTAGATGTGATGCTTTAGGATATAGTTGTCATAGTAGTTGAGTTACTATTGGACTTGATGATCTTAAAGGTTTCTTCCAACTTTACTGAATCTGTGATATGACAGACTATTAGATCTTATGTGTCCATCCAGGACTAAAGAGAAACCAACACACACCTGAGGCACAGCTTCTGGTTTATAGTTTCCCTCAAAGAAAGACTCCAAAACTGCTAATGCTAATTCAATCAAAGCAAACAGAATAACCAAGTTCCTCAAGATTCACTACCAGGACTAGATACCAATATAGACACAGACAGGACACCCCAAAACCAGAGATGGGTCCTAAGATGGAAAAAGAAAAAGAAAAACCCAAACAAAAGAAACCAAACCCACAAAAAAACCCACACCAAAAAACCACCACAACAACCAAAACCAAAACCCATTCCAACCCATAAACATCCAAAGAGTTCAGAAGACTGAGTGGAGATCTGCATAACAGCCACATCACTGTTAGCGCAAGTTTGCAGCCTTCCTTTCTGCAGCCAAGTGCATATAGGAGCAACTAAAACTACTGCCTCTGGAAGGTTTTTTAATTAAAAGGGATTTAGTACTATTAAACAATAAAATATCAGAACCCCAGAGGAGGCATAATTGCAAGATGAATTGTGCAGCTCCACAGTTTCCAAATCCACATGGTGTTACTGGCAGCTGGCCTTCAATTATGAGAAGGTAACAAGAAAAAGCGCACAGCCAGTGACAGTGAGGTGAGGTACCCACCATCCCTTAAAGAAATACTGCTTCTCTTGAAGGTTTCTGTGTTGATTGGTCTTCATCACAGCTGCTGCCCTAGTATAACTCATAGTAATTTCACAATGTGGATATCAAGACGTGCAAAGTTTACCTCGTATTAACTTCAATGCTACCATAAATGGAGTAGGCTTTCTGGGTTTTCACTAAAAGCAAGGTTTGGCCCAAGACACATGAGAGCAGAAGCTTTGACCCAGTCAGACAGAAGTACATGAAATAAGCCTTCAACAAGCTTTGGCCATGGTCCAAACTCTGTGCTGGCAACTTCACAGAAGTTCAAGTTGCACCAGGGGAGGTTTAGGCTGGATGTTAGGAAGAAATTCTTCATAGGGAGAGTAATTGGCTATTGGAATGCGCTGCCTGGGGAGGTGGTGGAGTCACCATCACTGGAGGTGTTTAGGAGGAGACTTGACTGGGTGCTTGGTGCCATGGTTTAGTTGATTAGATGGTGTTGGATGGGTTGGACACAATGATCTCAAAGGTCTCTTCCAACCTGGTTTATTCTACTCTATCCTTTTAGCAATAACCTCCCTCCTGCTACTTGAACATTCACATCTTTACCATGAAGACCTGCCCAACAGTAGGTGTACGAAAAAAAGGGAAGCAAAATAGAGCTGGAGCAAAACAACCCAAACAGGTTTGAAACTACAGTTGTTTGCTCCTTCAAAGATGTGTAAGCAGGCTAAAACCAGATTTGATTTGTTCTGATGAGTTTTTGTTTTGGTGGTGGTTTGTTTCAGGGAGTTTTTTGGTTGGTTGGTTTTGTTTGGGTTTTTTTGGGGGGGAGTGGGGAGAAAGGGTAAGAAAGACATAGTAGAAATAAAGCATGTGCTTGTTGACAATCTAGACATTTTCCTTTATATTTTCAATGCATTTCAAAATACAACTTGGAAAAACATCAAGTCTTCCAAAAGAGAAAATCTATTAATTTTACTACCGAGTCCTCAGAAGACAGCTAAGTCTGGCCAAATTTAGATTCTCCTACACCTTCTGCTAGCCCCAATGCCACTGCTTCTTGTTGTCTCAAAGGGCTTCCTCACTACATGCACAAAGATATTTTATATGGCACTAGACAGACAGAGATGACTTTATGAACTTCTACCTTGCAGTTACAGCCCTGCAATGTCTCGGTTCCTTATTTGCTACAGTACTAAACCCTGGCACAATGCTGAGATATATTTGCCATCTACTTCTGATTCTAGTGAGAATAGTTCAGCCTGCATTGAAGCAAAGGCTACTCTAAACCTCAGATCCTTTGGCTTCAGTGTGACATTTATTGCCCAGGTACCCCCGTTAAGTCAATGACCAATATCTTTGAACCAGATGACTGCTACTAAAACTACAATCACAGCAATCAGGAACTAGGTCTGTATGAATAAGAGGCTGAGGAGTGTGTGGGGAAGAAAAAAAAAAGGCAGGCTCAGAAGAATGAGGACAAACCCTCATATTTCAGTGGGATGAAATTCCCAATCCCATTTGCTACACAGCTACAGTCAGAAAAAGGCAGTAGTGAAGTGCCACTAAAGAAATATGTGATAAACCACCCTTCAGGCCACATCTCAAAAGTGTGCCTACAACTCAGTGTACAACATTAAGAACACTAGTTTTATTTTCAAGTTTTGCAGTGAACAGATTCCCATCTCCTTGCAGTTGCTGTTGTACATTAAGATAAATGAAAGGTCTGAAGAAAGTATTACTGCTGAACCCATGCCCACAATGTAGGCCCTGATTCAGAAGCTGCCACATTAGAAATCAAGAAAAAAGTTAAACCTCAGTGAGCACCTCTGCAGCAGCAAGCAGAGACAAGAACCTCCTAACACCACGTGAGGTTGGACTAGTGACACTGCACATACCTGCTGAGCATGTAAAAAGTTCTATCATTTTTGGTTTGGCACTCTACTAGGCAACCTGCTGAGCTACATCTGCTGTTGAGAATCTCAGAAGCACAGGCTCAAGACTGACAGCCACCAGTATAAGAGTGGGACACAAATAAGAAGAGAAGCTGTTAAAGCATAAGGCTTGCAAAACCTGTAACTGATCAAGGAATGCTCCAGCATCACAAACTCTTCCCAAAAAATTATTTTCCCTGTCTCCTAATCTGTCTGACACCACCAGAAAGTTTTAACACCTGACATTAACTAGTTACCAAGATCCTCCTGTTCCATTCAGCAAGAGACCCAAATTTACTCTTATAACTGTTTAGAAGCCCTTTTTGTTGAGAGGACAGAATACAGAATGAACCAGGTTGGAAAAGACCTTGGAGATCATCAAGTCCAACCTCTCCCCCAGCACCATCTGATCAACCCAACCATGGCACCAAGGGCCTCAGCCAGGCTCCTCCCAAACACCTCCAGGGATGGGGACTCCCAGGGGCAGCCCCTTGCCATGGCCAATCATCTTGGGCAGGCCTTGAGAGGAGCTGTCCTTCAGCCTGGCTCCTTGGGAGGAACACAAACTCTGGGGTTGTGCCTCAGGAGCTCTTTCATTCCCACCAAGGTTTCCATATGGAAACCAAGTCGCTGATCAACCTGAGCTGCTAACCCAGCTCCTGGAGAACAGGCTCTGCCCTGTGAGCTGCTGACAGCTCTCCTAAAGAGAACTTGATAAGCATAAAACCTGCTTCTTAGGCCTCTTTATTTCAAGAGAGCTGCACTGCTGCAGCTCTGCCAGCAAGCTGCCCTTGCACTGCCTGAACAATCCCTCCATTATTGAGCATCACTGAGCTGAGAGGAGAGCTGAGAGCAGCCCTCCACAGCCAGGCAAAGAGCAGCCGTGCCAAGGGACACTGCCCTCCTGAGCTGGACCAGTCCCTCTTTAGGTCACATCCCAGAGCATGAAGCACACACAGGCTGAATTTGCCAACAACCATGGGAACCCAGAGTGGTTTGGCTGGGAAGGGAACTGTCAGACTTGGCCAGTCCTGGCCCACTGCACTGAGCAGGGACATCTGCAACCAGAGCAGGCTGCTCAGAGCCCCAACCAACCTGACCTGCAGAGAAGAAAGCTCCGGGGTGACCCCAGAGCAGCCTTCCACTACCTGAAAGCTGGGCAAGGGTAAGGGGTAAGGGCTCGCAATGGAAGGAGAAGGGGCAATGGCCCGGAGCTGGAAGAGGGCAGATTGAGACCGGAGATGAGGAAGAAACTCTTGAGAGGGAGGGTGGGGAGACTCTGGCACAGGTTGCCCAGGGAGACTGTGGCTGCCCCCTGCCTGGAGGTGCTCAAGGGTGAGTTGAATGAGGCCTTGAGCAGCCTGGGCCGGTGGGAGGTGGCCCTGCCCATGGCATGGGGGGTTGGAACTGGATGAGCTTGAAGGTCCCTTCCAACCCAACCCACTCTGTGAATCTCTGGATCTGGAAGCCAAACATTCAGCCATCCTGGGCCAGGCCAATGGCACCTTCCTGCCTCCTGTCCCCTCCTGGCATGCCCAAATGCACATCATGTCTCAGCAGGCCCCAGGTCAGTGACTAAGGATCCCTGCAGCACACCTGGCTGGGGCACCCAGCCCCAAAGCAGTCACTGGAGGTGACAAACCTGTTACAGACACACACACACAGCCCTGCACTGAAACCAGGACACAAAGCCCTCTGAAGGCCAACCAGCTCACTGATGGCCTGGGCTCCTTTCATGCCCAGGATCAAGGGGAACTCCCTGTGCTGAGAATGGAGCTCCATGTTTGTTGCCCTTCAGATCATTTGTCAGATTCTGGGTGGGATTTGGTTCTCCTAATACTATCCTTGAACAACAAGTGTCTCTGTATGCCTCCTGGGCCACCTATCCTTGCTTCCTACTCTTCTATGCTTTCCACACAAACAGGTCATAAAAAGACTTGCTCTCAATGTTTGCTCCATTTCAGTACCCATTCAGCTCCACTGAGGCTTCTGAATCGTGTAAGGGGCACTAGTGTTGGATGATAGGTTGGACTCAACCTCAAAGGTCTTTTCCAACCTGGTTAATTCTATTCTAATTCAAACTTCTTGTTTCCTACAAGACAATGAAAGGCCTCATGGTTCCATTTATCCATGTTCCTCACTGACAAAACAGTGACCGAGATATATGCACAGTGTGCACAGCAAGGGAACACATCCAGGTCTAATGACTTTCTGAAGTACTTTTGCAATCCTCTCTAGCAAGGGGTTATACAAAATGCTGCTGTTCTTTCCACTGAAACAAACACTGTTTTCAGGATAATTAATTTTCAAAAAAACAAACCACAAAACTTATTTGCAGAAGTATGAAAGATAATGCACATTCCAATAATTTATTAATCTGCAGTACTGTGTTAAACCTTGGCTTTCTCCAGCAGTGATGTTTCAAGGGCAGCTGGAAGTCTAATAACTTTGTCCAGGGTCTTTAAAGCAACAAGGAAACAAGTTTAGAGGAAAGAAGAGCCAGCAGTGTGCCCAGCTGGCCAAGAAAGCCAATGGCATCCTGGCATGCATCAGGAATAGTGTGGCCAGCAGGAGTAGGGGAAGTCATTGTGCCCCTGTACTCAGCACTGGTTAGGCCACACCTTGAGTCCTGTGTCCAGTTCTGGACCCCTCAGTATAGGAAAGATGCTGAGTTGCTGGAAGGTGTCCAGAGAAGGGCAACAAGCTGGGAAGGGGTTTGGAGCACAGCCCTGTGAGGAGAGTCTGAGGGAGCTGGGGTTGTCTAGCCTGGAGAAGATGAGGCTCAGGGGAGACCAGATTGCTGTCTACAGCTACCTGAAGGGAGGTTGTAGACAGGTGGGGGTTGGTCTCTTCTGCCAGGCAATCAGCACCAGAACAAGAGGACACAGTCTCAAGCCGCACCAGGGGAAGTTTAGGCTGGATGTGAGGAAGAAGTTCTTCATAGAAAGAGAGATTGGCCATTGGAATGTGCTGCCCAGGGAGGTGGTGGAGGTGTTTAGGAAGTGACTGGATAGGCTGCTTGTTGCCATGGTTTAGTTGATTAGATAGTATTGGATGATAGGAGGGACTTGATGATCTCAAAGATCTTTTGCAACCTGTTTAATTCTATTCTAAGTTTAATCCAGTCAACAGTTTCAGGTAATCAGTAACCACTAGCATTATTGGAAAAAAATTATGTGGCATCTAATAATTACGTCAGTTCATGATGAGGTAAATATTTACCACATTTATCCATTCTAAAAACATAACATCTTTCTGAATAGTCTGCAGATGATTAGCAAACAGCATTTTAACTTCAGAGGTTATCGAATCAGCAGTTGCTATCAAGACACTTTAGATAATACAAAAGATAACATAAAATTTAGAAATACAAACATAGCAGCATAATATGCACCTGGCAGGATAGAGAGCAATACATCTTGGAGGGGAAGTTACCTCAACATAGATCTTAAGCACAGCCAAGAGGAACAAAATTGCCAAAACACACAGGTCACTTAGCCAAGCAGACAAGGCCGAGAAGGTTATCAAGTGGCAGCAGGACCTCAGAACAAGGGGCAGAAAAAGTGGAGCAAATTGTCTCACCTTGAGTTTCCTTAAACACTAAGTATGCCACAATGTTGGTTCTCATCTCTTACCTTGAAACCTTAGTATAAAAAAAAAAAATATAAAAAGGTACATCAAATTAAAGCAAAAGCAGCAATCCAGGGTCAGCAATTTTGCTTTAGGTACTTCTGAGACAAGCTTAAAGATAGCTAGAAAGTTAAAGGGCTGCAATAGCTGACCTGACGTTTCCCCATACACCATCAAATCTGTACATTTCCAAGCACCTCTCCTACTCAACAGCAAGAGCTGTTAAGTGCTACAACAGGCTGCCATGTGTACCAGGTATCTGTGTGTAGGTGTTTGCAGTAGGGACTGCAGGGTGACCTCTAAAATAAGGCTGGAGCTGCACTGTGCTGAACACAGTTGGTTCCAATGGACCCACTGCAGGCCACAGCTGAGCCCCTCAGTCAAGATGGTACCACCTCAGGGTAAATGTATGTAAGAAAGGGCCAAACACCGCCTGGCAGTGAGAGATGAGTAACAGCCCTGCAAGCACTGAGGTCAAAAAGATTGAGGGGAAGAAATGCAGGCATCAAAGCAGATGTCCTTGCAGGCCCTGGAAATATCATGGTGGACAGGATGAGTTTACCACAGCTGGCTGCCAAACACTCACCTGGTCATTTCCCCACTCCCCTCCTCACCAGAATGGGAGAGAAAAAAGGACAGAAAAGCTTATTGGTCAAGATAAAGACTGGGAGAGCTAACCATCAAAATAGGGACTGGGTGTTGCCAGAGGAATGAATAGTTGCAGGAAATCTTTCGTGGCTGTAACTTGGTAAATTACACACACACTAAAACTTCAACCCCTGTACATCAGTGTTGTGATGGCATTTTGATTTTGGTGTGAGAATATCCATACACACACCACCACTCCTTCAAGATACTGACAGTTTACTAAGAAAAGAAAAAGGTGCATGTGCAAGCAAAGCAAAATAAAGGATTTATCAACTGTTCTACAGCAGACAGATGTCCAGCCACTTGTTGGGAAGCAGGGCCTCAGAAGACACACATTACTTGGGAAGGCAAATACCTATCTCTACCCACTTCTTCCCCTTTCCACAAAACTCTGTTGCTAACTACAGTGTTGTATAGTAGGGACTATCCCTTTGGTAATATCAGGTCAGGTGTCCCAGTTATGTCACCTCCCAAATTCCTGCAGACCCTTGACCTAATGACCTAGGTCACAGAGAAAGAGCTTTAATGCTGTGCAAGTACTGTTCAGCAACAGCTAACCCACTAGGGTATTATCTACACTTCCAGCCATAAATACAAAGAACAGCACCCCATGAGCTGCTGTGAAGAAAGTTATCTCTATTCCAGCCAGTTGCAGTACAATTTCCACCCTTATTCACAGTATGACAGTATCACCAAGGTTGGAAGAGACCTCGAGGATCAGAAGTCCAACCTGTCACCACAGACCCCATGACTAGACCATGGCACCAAGTGCCATGTCCAATCTCATCTTGAACACCTCCAGGGACAGTGACTCCACCACCTCCCTGGGCAGCACATCCCAATGACAAACGACTCGCTCAGTGAAGAACTTTCTCCTCACTTCGAGTCTAAACTTCCCCTGGTGCAGCTTGAGACTGTGTCCCCTTGTTCTGGTGCTGGTTGCCTGGGAGAAGAGACCTAACCCCTTCCTGTCTACAACCACCCTTCAGGTAGTTGTAGAGGGCAATGAGATCTCTCCTGAGCCTCCTCTTCTCCAGGCTAAACAATCCCAGCTCCCTCAGCTTCTCCCCACAGGGCTGTGCTCAAGGCCTCTCCCCAGCCTTGCTGCCCTTCTCTGGACACGTTCAAGTGTCTCGATGTCTTTCTTAAACTGAGCGGCCCAGAACTGGACACAGGACTCAAGGTGTGGCCTAACCAATGCAGGGTACAGGGGCACAATGACTTCCCTGCTCCTGCTGGCCACGCTATTCCTAATGCAGGCCAGGATGCCATTGGCCCTCTTGGCCACCTGGGCACACTGCTGGCTCATGTTTAGGCGGCTGTCAATCAGCACCCCCAGCTCCCTCTCTGGGAGCTCTCCAGCCACTCTGACCCCAGCCTGTAGCTCTGCATGGGGTTGTTGTGGCCAAAGTGCAGCACCCGGCACTTGGACTTGTTGAATGCCATTCCACTGGACTCCATCCATCTGTCCAGTTGGTCAAGGTCCCTCTGCAGAGCCTTTCTACCCTCTAACTTACCAACATCTGCTCCTAAATTGGTGTCATCTGCAAGTTTGCTGATGACTGACTCAATCCCCTCATCCAGATCATCAATGAAGATGTTAAAGAGGATGGGGCCCAGTACTGATCCCTGGGGGACACCACTGGTGACTGGCTGCCAGCTGGATGTGGCACCATTCCTTACCATTTGCATCATGCTCAGGTTCCACATTATCCAATACATCTAAGTACCACCTGACCATCTCATTTTTCTTCTTATTCATCAAATCCTTTCACACCAACACTTACAAAACACGCTCCATGCTTAAACCGTCTTTATGTCCAGCAATCAGATTTATACATCCTCATCAAAGAGTATCCTTAAGAGAGGCTAAAGCTACTTTGCCACATGAAGACAGCTGGTTAATATGTTGTTTCATTTAGACTTCAAAATATAGAAAGGTTTTCACCAAGAACAAGCTGTATAAGTCACTAATTTCAAAGAAAATGCAACTTAGCATACATTATCATGAAGTGGCATCAAATGTACCTGTATATAAGGGTGTAAATTCTCAAGGTGACACTCGGTCCTCCAGAGGAAGTCTTTGAAATCATTGACAATGCCTTAATCTTGCAGCATTCTGAGATGGAAGTTTATTTCAGGAAGCAGTACAAAACACCTTCATTATAGACCTTTCTGTCTTCATCTACTACAGGATGAACTACCATGTAGCTTTGCTACTTTTATCTCAGTTTTCTAACTACACCAATATTATTGGTAGATGATCTGCATCACACACCCCAGTACTCTTCTATTAAGTCACCACTATTCAAGCAACAAAACCAGATGGGAGCACAAAAATCCAGACTAAATGCAACCCTTAAGAACAATCTCTTGTCTCATCTTCATTTTCTTCTGCTACATGCACACACTGAGCCCCATTCCTGCAGTATGTTGCAGAGAACTGACTGTACTCAACCAATTTTATTCTTGTTGAGATTACACAGGGAAAACAGGGTTGATTTAAACCTGTGCCTGTAGGGAAAGGCTCTTACCTGTGTTAGCCCAGGGGAGATACCAGGGGCAGCTGACATTCACATAGGTGCCAGGCAGTCCATCTGGCCAGCAGGCATAATTGTCAAATGTTCTGTTGCAGAACTTGCCTTCTGCAGAGAGATGGAAGGGAAGGTCATGATACTACTTAGTATTAATACTGCAAGGAGGAAAAGACTGAAGAGCAGAAGAGAAGAGAAAGCATGGACATGTGTGTTTAAGCCATAACAGCATTATACAATTAAACTTTGATGTGGAGTTAAATAAGATTTGTCCAAAAGCTTATCCACATACAACAGGAAACTACGGTTTCAGGAGGGAACTGAAGAACAGATTAGGGTCTTTGACTACATGAAGGGAAAACAGTAAATCAATAATGATCCATTTCCATCTTTTCTCTCTTACATGTCTCAGCTTAATTTAAAATCATATTTGCTATGAATATTTGCAGTACAGCTTAATCTACGTGAGAATACTTCAGCTTCAGATCTAGTAAGCTTTCAGAGGGCAGCACTCAACCACTCAACAAGATAAAGGAACAGAGGCAGACAACATTTCCCTGCTATTGTTGTCATCAGCTACTGCTCTTCACTGCTATAAATAATGCAGTTAATAGAAGAAAATTTAAATTTTGAAACTATTCCAACAAATACAACTCTAAACTGAAAGCACTGAAGCACAGAAGAGGCTGCACTGTGTCCAGTTGTGAGCACCATTGACAAGTCACCAGTGTGACTGGCACATCACAACTGCTCTCAGCACATTGCAGCAGCTCAACTTTAAGACAAGTTGCTTCTCTGTTAAGAAACTTACTGCTTAATTTTGTTTGGTCTTGGTTTTCTTCATTTTTTTTCCCCTTTGGTTGGTTGCATTGTTGTGTTTTGAGGTTAGGTTTGTAGGGCTTTGTTTGGGTTGTGGTTTGAGGTTTTTGTTCAGTTGTTTTTATTGCTTTAGATTTTGGGGTTTATTGGGTGGTTTGGGATGGGGGTGGGTTTGGGTTTTTTTTTTTTGGAGGGCAGGGGTTAGGGCTTTTTCCAGGGATTTTTTGGTGGGGGTGTGTGGTTTGTTTGGGGTTTTTGGGTTTGGGGGTTTTTTTGGCATTTTGTGTGTGTGCCTTTGTGGTGTTTGTTTTGCTTTAGTGTATCTTTGTTTTGGGTGGTTTGTTTCTTTTGGGTTTTGTTATTCAGTTTTTTTTTGGGGGGGTGTTTGTGTGCTGTTTGAGGGTTCTGTCTTTGTTTAAAATTTGGTTTGGTTTAGGGAGTTGTTTATCTTGTTGGTTTTGTTCCATTTTATTTGTTTTTTAAATGATTATTAAAGTAATTTCAGCATTTTAATGCTCAAAATAATCTGCAGCAATCTTAAGGCCAAAAAAATGCTAGGTTGATATCAACAGCACGGTCCCAGAGCTCCTAACACCTCCATGCTCTCTCTACCCTGACCCCTTAAAAAATAAAAGAAAAAAAGTTTCAGGAGTACTGCATTAGCATGCTACTTCAATGTACTACTGCCACCTCTTGCCCATGCAAAACACTCTGGACCTGAAGACCAACACCTCTGTGATGAAATTGTTTATTGCAGAAGCAACTGCAATAAAAAGAAATGGATTGGAAAGTAAGCTGGAGAAGTTCAACATCTTTATTGATGATCTGGATGAAGGGATTGAGTCCATCATCAGTAAATTTGCAGATGACACCAAGTTGGGAGCAGGTGTTGATCTGTTAGAGGGTCGAAGGGCTCTCCAGAGGGACCTTGACAGGCTGGACAGATGGGCAGAGTCCAAGATGTTGGCATTCAAGTCCAAGTGCCAGGTGCTGCACTTTGGCCAAAACAACCACATGCAGTGCTACAGGCTGGGGTTGGAGTGGCTAGAGAGCAGCCAGACAGGGAGGGACCTGGGGGTACTGATTGACAGATGGCTGAACATGAGCCAGCAGTGTGCCCAGGTGGCCAAGAAGGCCAATGGCATCCTGGCCTGCATCAGGAATATTGCGGCCAGCAGGAGCAGAGGAAGTCATTCTGCCCCTGGACTCAGCACTGGTTAGGCCACACCATGAGTCCTGTGTCCTGTTCTGGGCCCCTCAGTTTAGGAAAGATGTTGACTTGCTGGAATGTGTCCAGAGAAGAAGAACAAAGCTGGTGAGGGGTTTGGAGAACAGCCCTATGAGGAGAGGCTGAGGGAGCCGGGATTGCTTAGCCTGGAGAAGAGGAGGCTCCAGGGGGAGACCTTATTGCTGTCTACAACTACCTGAAGGGAGGTTGTAGCCAGGTGGGGGTTGGTCACTTCTGCCAGGCAACCAGCACCAGAACAAGAGGACGCAGTCTCAAGCTGCACCAGGGGAAGTTTAGGCTTGAGGTGAGGATAAAGTTCTTCACAGAGAGAGTTGTTAGCCATTGGAATGGGCTCCCCAGGAAGGTGGTGGAGTCACCATCCCTGGAGGTGTTCAAGAGGGGACTGGACATGGCACTTGGTGCCATGGTTTAGTAGTCATGAGGTGTTGGGTGACAGGTTGGACTTGATGATCTCTGAGGTCTTCTCCAACCTGATTTTAAATATTTTCAAGTTCAGAATCATTCCCTTGCTCTTGTTATCATGCATTTTAAAAAAGTTAAATCTGATCCCTGCCAAGCAGGCTTACCTGCCACAATGGGGGGTGCCTCATACAGGTATTTCAAACATTGGAGCTGATACTCCTTCCACTTCTGCATGACGCCAGAGAGAGACCCATCTGAATTCTGAAAGAGAAATGAGTCTCAGACATTGCAGAGCCTTAAATTGTTTTCGTGCAGCCTGAATAGGTACATGAAAATGACTACCACAAACCACAATAGAACAGCTTACCCTAAAGGGTAGAAGATGCTGCTACATGCTTCCTTAATTGCACTCAGAAGAAATCCCTTTCTGATTGTAACACAAAGAACTTAAAATAACTATTATACTGTATCCTCACTGAAACCCAAACTGAGCTAGCCTTGCTTTCTTGAACATGCCCCAGTTGTGTGACTTATTATCTCATGAAAAGACAGGAACAGCAGCAAGTCCTTTTGAGAGGTTTTCTTTCCAAAAGTATTTTTGCTACCCTATAAATGAGACAAGTTAATTCACTGTATTCAGCAGATATTGCCCAAACATGCTTCTAGAACACAGATGAAAGCTTTTCCAGTTCAACTTCTCCTCCATGAGCAATAGCTTTTCCCCACATCCAGCACATTTTTCCTGAAACAACAGAAAAAGCAGGGGCCTCCTTTTTTGCACAGTTTGGCAGTCTGCAGCATCCACCATCATCTACCCAGGTACTGAGGGGGCAGGAGAAAGTATGTACAAACTCTATTCTGAGCACAAAGGAAATTAGCCGTTATCAAACTGCAAAATTTAGGGCTGACTGCTTGCACAACCCTAGCAGAGGTCCCACATGCCTCACAGTGCTCAACTCATTCATTTATTTAAGTAAAGAGACATTAGTTCTTCTCCCTCCTCCCCATATCTGCATACACTGATTTACAAATGTCAGGATTAGTAGGCTGTAAGTGATCAATTATGCAGATAACACAGTGTTCAGAGAAGGGCAATGAGGCTGGGGAGAGCTCTTGAGTACAAGCCCTGTGAGGAGAGGCTGAAGGAGCTGGGGTTGCTTAGCCTGGAGAAGAGGAGGCTCAGGGGAGACCTTATTTCTGTCTACAACTACCTGAAGGGAGGTTGTATAGCCAGGTGGGGACTGGTCTCTTCTCCCTGGCAACCAGCACCAGAACAAGAGGGCAGTCTCAGCTGCACCAGGGGAGGTTTAGGCTGGATGTTAGGAAGAAGTTCTTCATAGAAAGAGTTGTTGGCTATTGGAATGTGCTGCCCAGGGAGGTGGTGGGGTCGCCATCACTGGAGGTGTTTAGGAAGAGACTTGATATGGTGCTTTGTGCCATGGTTTAGTTGATTAGATGGTGTTGGATGATAGATTGGACTCAATCTGAAAGACCTCTTCCAACCTGCTTAATTCTTCTTCTTTTGTTTTTTTTTTTTTTTTTTTTAAATACATCAATAGAATAAAGTAGACCTGGTAGTTTTTGACTACAGGATTCTCAAGTCCTCAAAGCATTTGAAAAAAACATCTGCTGTATCTGCTTCTGTCTGGATTAAGCCACTACATTAAAATATAAGTATCTTTAAAAATATTTAAATTAGAAATATATTTTAATGTAGTGGCTTAATCCAGACAGATGAGAAATACAACAGTTCGCAGATAGGTGTGTTGTGTTTCAAGAATAACTGTCTATATATTCCTGCAACTTAACCATAGCCAGAACCTCATGGCCATGCCTTCACTAAGAAATTAGCCAGCTCCCCTGATGTCAAAAGCACATGACTGTGGATCTTTGAAACACTGACCCTTGTGTGCTGAATTTGAATCATCTTATCTATGCCAATAAACACTGCCAACGTCTGCCTGTGCTAAAGTCTCTAAGACTGCTGCATCCTGCTTAATTTGAAACCCAGGGACCTATGGAAATACACAAACCTGTAGTGATCTCGGCTCAGGGTATCTGAAGGAGAAATAAAAGATCATCACCTAAATTAGGACTACAGGCATGTGTAGACAAATGCAACTCACCTCTAAAAACTAAAATGCCATCTATGGATCCACATAGGCTGAATAACGATAGATGAGCAATGTACAGGGAGAGGGAATAAGTGTCAAACATAAGTTTCCCTCTAGGCAGTTTTAAAGTAACTTTTGGGTTACATAACGTTTCAGAGGTCTTCATTTTACAGGGTAGTAAAATGCTTCACCACCCTCCCATCAACAGGTTAACGCTTTAATGAGAAACATTTTCAGAATGAATTCTTAAATTGATTCAGAGTTATTTCAGAAGCTACTCTCACACATCTTCCAAAAACAGTAATTACTGACCATGCATGCAGCTCAAGTCAGTCTAAATTCAGCCTTTAAAACCATTACAAGATCAAGATGCACACAGTTTCCTTCAAAATCATATTTCACCTTTCTTCATAGAGAGAGTGATTGGCCATTGGAATGTGCTGCCCAGGGAGGTGGTGAAGTCACCATCACTGGAGGTGTTTAAGAAGAGACTGCATGGGGCGTTTGGTGCCATGGTTTATTCAATTATCATGTTGGATGATAGGTTGGACTCAATCTCAAAGGTCTTTTCCAACCTGGTTAATTCTATTCTATCCTGAAAATATCCTAAAACTGCTTGCACTAAGAAAATAAGCTCTTTGGGACTCACCAAGCCTTAAAGGATTTTCTTCTAAATGAAGTTTGCATTTACTGCCTTCACAAATGCAGGAATAAGCTGTTTTGATTCCTTAGGAAAAAGCAGGCATCTATCCCTCCATTTAATGAAAAGGTAGAGACACTCTACTTATATTGTTAGAGTTGTCTTCCCACATTATGAGAAAACAACTCTAACAAAGATCAGCAAACTACAAGAGTGAAATAATTCAACATGCCTTTTTGTGGCAAAGACTGATTTGGCAGACCATTTTCTAGTTTATCTACATTCTGCTGCAGTAAGTTTCAACTATAAATTCCAGGAGTATGCATTTTTTTTTTCTATGCAGCATTTTACTCTGATTCAGCTAAATATCACATTTTTGTTACACAACTTGACTTAAATTTTATTTCAATATATACTACTCTCCATTTCAGAAGTTTTGGTTCATATGAGCGAGAATGACAAGTTATACAGTGCCACACACTTGGATTGCAAGTACTTATTCAAGTACTAGAGACCATATTTTCTTGAAAAGCAATTTAATTCCTTCTGCAAGTTCAAAGCACTACAAACACACAAGGCCAAGATTCCTGGGTCAGGACACAAAATGTGGAGTTCACTGCAAAATTTCAAATCCCTTTATTAAACTCAAGACTGGACTCTGCTGCTAAAAGCACTGGTCCTTGCATTTCAATTGTGGATTCAGGGTTGGTTTACTTTGTTGATGGTTGTTGTTTTAGGGTGGTTTTGGTTTTGTTGTGCTGCAATTTTTCCCTCCCCCCATTGTTTTTTTTTAAACCCTCTCCCCAGTTATACTCAACCATGAGAACAAAACAGGTAGGAGTGCTGCTGTGGATGGAAAAATGGTTGACTGATTAAGATGGAAAAGTCAGAAGGCAAGAATGGATGAAGGACATTAGAGATGAGTAACAGCACTATTTAAGGAACATAAAATGAATGCAGAAAAACAGAGGCAAGAGAACAGAGATTGGAAGCCTTTTAATGTATGCATATAATTAGGTGTAACTAATCTATAATGATGAAATAGCTTATTCATCAGTCTGTAGACAGAATTCCTTCAGGTGTCAGGAATTTTTATAGGAGCACCTCTTTCTGTAGCTTACTGTAAAAAGGAAACATTTAAATCACTTTTCAATACATTTCAAACTATTATTGCTGCAACAAAACTGGCATCCACATAGCTCCAAGGTGACCAATGCTACAAAAGGACTACTCTAATACAGTGAAATCTGAGTACACAGTATAAACCTGCAGGGGGCTTAGCTCAGACAAAAGGCCCCGTGAAACGGCATGATTCAGAGTAGAAGGGAGAATTCTCAGAGCTTCAGTAGCAGCCGGTAACGACTTCTCCCATCACTGTATTAATAGGTTCTACATGCAACAGAATGAGGGAAAAAAAAAATAAAAATCACCCTTACATTTCTATTCCATAAATATTTTGTGGTCTGTTTTCAAATGAGAACACTTAAAAGCATGAAAAAGCTGTAATGTAACATTGCAGGATAGTAAGCAAAACTTCAGCTTGCCACTGAGAGCTTTTATGTAACATTACAACACCAAGCACCACTAAAGTGCAAACCTGGCATTGAACCACATTTTTGTACGGCTGTAGTAGTATTCTCTCTGATAGTAACAATGACACACCTACCTCCAGAGACAAAGGTTCAGATTACACTTGCTGCCTTTTATCTCAGAAGCACCAATAAGTTACTTCAAAACTTTACAGCCCTTTGGAAAATTTGACTGTGACACTAACCAAGGCTGTTAATCTCTGGCTCAGAACAGCAACTAAGTGCAAGACTGGTGAAGATTGCCCATCACTAGCTTCATGCTCCTTCTGGCTTGATATTCTTTCCTGTATAACACAGATCTTATGCAGATACAAGTGGTAATTTAAGACACTACCAGTCTGTATCAGTAAAAGGCAACACAGAGTGGAAGCTCAAGCTGGCCACACCTGAGTGGTTTATTCAAATGATAGCAAGGACATCAACTTGAATTTATAAGACACATTGGCCCTTAGTTAACAGTTCAAATAGGGCAGAGTACAACACTATCACAGAATGCTTTGTTGTGACCCAATACTACCCTCTATTTACTGGGATAAGATTATTGCTGTACAAGAAAGAATGGTTTTGGAATGGGCTGCCCAGGGAGGTGGTGGAGTTGCCGTCCCTGGAGGTGTTCAAGGGGAGATTGGACGTGGCACTTGGTGCAATGATCTAGTTGTGAGGTCTGTTGGAACAGGTTGGACTTGATGATCCTTGGGGTCTCTTCCAACCTTAGTTACTGTGTGTGTGTGATACTGTGTGTATGGTTTCCAGGTTTCAAGCTTAAATGAGTTTGTCTGAGGCTTAAACACAGTTTCCCACATAAGTCTTTGGCTTGCCACAACACCACCTCTGGAAGCAGAAGCTCAAAAACAGGCTGTAGCACAGCACAGCCCTGTGACATGGCTGTTCACAGAGCAAACTTACCTGCCCCTGCAATGCCATTACTTCTCTCCACTTCTAATTTGAAGTAACTATGAAAGAATATGAATAGCAGGATACTGTTACTACATCACTAAGTCTACCAGTCAAACCCTAATCTCTCAATAGTTTCTACAAATTAGTCAGAACAGCCCTGCAAATGTTGATGTTCCAATCACCAGTTTCTAAGAATAATTGTTGGGGTTTATTTTTCTGTTGTTGAAGAAACATTAAACCAAGACACATAACATTAGGTACATTCACATTAATACAGTCCCACTGTTCACCCCACAATTAAGTAATTCTCCTGAGGATCAGTCCATTGTATACAATGCTTCTTGAAAACCAAAAGGTTCTGAACATTTTTTTAGTATGGGAACAGGGTTTACTGTTCAACTCCCTACCCTCACTCCTCAAAAGATAACAGACTGAGCATTTTGTAACTACTTAGCTCAACTTCTGTGTAATGAGCTAATCTGAATCCATTATAGGCAATGTTCCTGACTGTCCAGTTACTTTCCTTTAAGTACTGAAACTATGTCCAAGAAGGGGGTAAATCAAAAATTACCCTGCTATCTCTATTATAGAAGTACTATTAAAGACACCTGAGCAATACCTTTTCCAGAGTTCATAGAATGAGATCATAGTTTAGGACACCTGACATCCACCTGGTTTCTGTATTTATCACATTGCCTTCTTGTATTACGTTGCCAAGTATCAAGTTTGATGTAGTTATCTGACATTACGTAAGGCTAAGTGACCCTTTAAGGTAAAGCCATTACTCTCAGTCCTTTCTGTAGGGATGCTTGACTGATCAGGTGATAGAACATTAATTATGCTTCCCAAGCTGTATTTTACAACATACTTTGTCAGCAGTTGGATCACTCTGGACAAATCCCTCATCCTTCACAAGAATTAAGAAAAAAAAAAAAAAAAAGAAGAGAAAAAAAGAGGATCAAACCAACCTCTGTTTCAGAGAAAAGGCTGTTGCCAGCTTCTACAACCTTTTCCTGCAAATGCTTCTGTTTCTTAGTTACTAATGCACCAATGACTTCAGTAATTCTAGAGTGACATTAAAAAAAAAAAAAAAATCTTTCAGCCTCATCCTTGCTAGTGCAAAGCAGCAAATAGGCTCCCACAAAAAGGGCTACTGGATTCAACAAGACACTCCCTGGAGACACCTGCCAGCTCTTTTCCCTTTGACAGCAGCAGCAGCTTGCAAATCTTGAAAACAGTGTTTCACCAACTGTTTAATCATGGAGACTCCTCTATTCTGTTCCTGCCTTAAGACGTCAAGCTTCATCACACCAAGCTTTTGAACTCGAGGCTGCAAGAGCAAGCTCTCATCAGGCATTTTACATCTAATCACAAAAGAGGTACCTTCTCCAGCTGTCTCTTAAGAGCTGCTCAGGCCAGGCTGACAACACACTGCAGTCTTGAACAGCAGCACTGGGCTTTCAATAGCTTCCTAACACACACGAGATTCTCCCTATTTACTTCCCTGTCTGATCAATTTCAAAACAGTATTTCTGCCCATTCAAAGAGCATCCTGAAAGAATAAACACTCCTGTCAAAGACAAGAGTGTATATATAAATACCTGTGCAGAGTTCTGTTTTGCTTGTGTTTGGGTTTGGTGGGGGTTTGTTGTTTTGGTTAGTTGGTTTGGGGTTTTTTGGTTGGGGGTTGGGGGGGGGGGGGGGGGGACAGTGTAGGGTTTTTTGGGATTGGTTGGTTCTGGGTTTTTCAGGATTTTGGAGGATTTTTTGTTGCCTTTTTTTGGCCTTTTTTCCCCTTTGGTAGCATTTGCTATTTTTGTTCTTCTGTTTGTTTTAAATCACAGGTCAAATCCTGACAGTCCTCAACCCTGGCCTACCTTGCCCTCAATGTACTTTTCTTCTTCTTTTGCCCACTTGCAGAGCATTAGAAGGAAGAGTTGGTTGTGCTCAACCCCATGGAAGCCTATAACAGCACAAGTAGTAAGAGCAGGGAAGTAAGAATCAGGGAGGGACACAGTAAGGAAAAGCTTGTGCATCCCCTAAAGGTTTAGAAATGCAGATTCCCAAATGTGGAATGCTGCTGCCTGTAGTTTCAGATAATGTGTTTTAAAGAACAAAACTGACTCAAGGCACACTCCTGATTCTCAGCACTTGTTGACTAGGCAAAGGCAGCTCCTAATTCAGCTGACTTGTTTCACAAATTTCTCCAAATACATAAACTGTCTGAACAGGTGGGATAATTCAGTCCTGACCGCAAGACTTCACAGTCTAAGGCCAAAAAGCCAAGGTCTGTCCTGAGACGCTTCATTTGTACTTGGAAGCTGACCAGTTTTCCCTTCCCATTCCTGAAATTTTTGTTTTGACAAGGTGCATTTCAGTGTGACCGTCTCTTGGCCCCTGTCATTTTCTGGATCAAGACAAAGTATTTGGCATTCAAAAACATAGATGTCACAGCAAACTTAGTAGCACCTAAACCACCTTGCATAATATATAGTATCAAAATCAAGGGAATAATGTACAGCTCAATATTGCAGCATGCTACAAAATTAAGCATTATGCTCTAGAGACATAAATAAAATCAGACTCCTGAAGATGAGGTAGGAGTGTGTTCAGGGGGTTACTCTATCGTTTCTGTCTTCAGTGGTGGACAGACCTGCAACAAGAACCTGCAGAGTTTTCCTGCCCCATGAAGCTCTTTCCCAGACTGGAAAGCAGATTCCTCTTTGGTCACTGTGGGACCCGTGAATCTGTATGCTTGCAGCTGAAGCAGACATTTTGATTGGCAGCTGTTCTTACTAGGAAAATTACAATGTCTTTTCTCTGTTATTGTAAACATTCCTGTCAAGGATGTATTACTTGAGTCAAACGCGGCAGAAAATAAACAAACTACTGAGCAACTACACTAAGAGACAGAAGAAAAGAAGGCTAATGGCATCCTGGCCTGTATCAGGAACAGTGTGGCCAGCAGGAGCAGGGAGGTCATTCTCCCCCTGTACACCGCACTGGGTAGGCAACACCTTGAGTCCTGTGTCCAGTTCTGGGCCCCTCAGTTTAGGAAAGATGTTGACTTGCTGGAACATGTCCAGAGAAGGGTAACAAAGCTGGGGAGGAGTTTGGAGCACAGCCCTATGAGGAGAGGCTGAGGGAGCTGAGGTTGCTTAGCCTGGAGAAGAGGAGGCTCAGGAGAGACCTTATTGCTGTCTACAACCACCTGAAGGGAGGTTGTAGCCAGGTAGGGGTTGGTCACTTCTCCCAGGCAACCAGCACCAGAACAAGAGGACACAGTCTCAAGCTGTGCCAGGGGAGGTTTAGGCTGGATGTTAGGAAGAAATTCTTCATAGAGAGTGATTGGCCATTGGAATGTGCTGCCCAGGGAGGTGGTGGAGTTGCCATCACTGGAGGTGTTTAGGAGGAGACTTGATGGGGTGCTTGGTGCCATGGTTTAAATAATTAGATAGTGTTGGATGATAGGTTGGATGTGATGATCTCAAAGGTCTCTTCCAACCTGGTCTATTCTATTCTAAAACCAACAAATTCCAGAGCAACAACAACCACCAAACTCTTGGAGAGCAGAAAGCAATACCACAATTTTAGTAGGAAACTGTCTGCCAGCACTCACGAGAATTAAATTATTCTGTACAAGGCTTTACCATGCACTGCAAATGTTGTCACATGCTTTGTGAGGTGTTCTTAAGAAGGACATCTATTGATGCATTTATACAACAGAGAAGGCAAGACAGCAGAATAAAGAGTTTAAATTGCCTTTTTAGACAGATACCAAAGGTGCAATACTATGGAAGGAACAAAGGTAAAGTTGAGCAGTGTTGTGGGAGCTAGAGAGCTGGAGAAAGGTGCATCAGATTTACTGTCAGAAACAAATGCAGCCTATGCTACCAGCAGAGGAATTCAGTATTTTATTACAAACATTGCAATAACACAGAATAGTTTGTGCTGCACAAGACATTTCAAGATCATATAATTCTAATCTTCCTGCCTTGGACAAGGACATCTTTCACTACATCAGACAGCCTAAAGCTCTCCCATACTACCATGTACTATATCACAATGGAGTACAGGGACAGTGAGTGCTAAAAATCTAGCAATTTAGGGTGGAATCCAGATGACTGATCATAGGCATCTCACTTGTTGATACATTCAAATGACTTGGTTTATTTCCCTCCACAGCTGCAGAGCAGGCAAAACCCTGCACCCTGCATCATATCTGCTAGTCCCACAGAGGATCTTAAATACTGGTGGAATTTCTGAGCAGCATTAGATGCTTACATTTGGTTGACTGACTCATCCTGAAGGTCTCTGAGCTGATGAAGCAAAACAAAGCAAAGAACATCTGTCAGAGCTGGACTTCTGGCTCCTCTTTCTGTGGTTTAAAATGCCATTAATTGGTTCTTTATGATATACTGAACCAAGTGCATTTAAACAGATCTGTTTCTTAAGCTTATAACTGACTGCTTTCTCTGTAACCACCATCAGGGATCCAGGCCCATACCAGGCTGAGAGCCTTAAGTTCCAGAGAGCCACAAAATTGCAACATTCTGTTTTCCTGGCACACACACACACAAAAAAGGATTTCACAAAACCCCAGGGATTTCATCACAACCTCAGGGACTGAGTGAATACCACCTTGTTGTAAATAACTTGTATTCACACTAAACAAGAAACACAGTATATTCTCCTCTCAAACCAAAGTGTTCCAAGGGAGTTAAGCTCCCCTCAACACTTCAAATAACTATTTAACAGTCACTCTTCCTAAATAGCCATGGTGCTGGATCAGAAGGTGAGGTATAGAGTTAGCTACTTTTCACAAGAACACAAATCCTACGGCAATGTAAAGTTCATTACCAGTTTGCCATCTCAGAACCACATCCCTACAAGCTCAATAAATTAAAAAAGGAGGCAGAATTATAAACCTTCATGGCTCTTTCACTCACTTAATTTGCACTTTTTAAACAAAATTAATTCTTCAGTTCAAAAAACAAACAAAAAAGCTATTTAATATAAAACACCACAAAGCTATTCGACCTTACTGCTGTCTACAACTACCTGAAGGGAGGTTGTAACCAGGAGGGGGCTGGTCTCTTCTCCCAGGCAACCAGCACCAGAACAAGAGGACACAGTCTCAAGCTGCACCAGGGGAGGTTTAGGCTGGATGTTAGGAAGAAGGTCTTCATAGAAAGAGTGATTGGCCATTGGAATGTGCTGCCCAGGGAGGTGGGAGTCACCAACACCGGAAGTGTTTAGGAAGAGACTGGATGGGGTGCTTGGTGCCATGGTTTAGTTGATTAGATGGTGTTGGATCATAGGCTGGACTCTATCTCAAAGGTCTCTTCTAACCTAGTTAATTCTATTCTATTCAGAAAACAACACTGGCAAACCCCAAAACTTCAGTGTAATTTCACAGGCTCTTCATCTACTGTCTAGAGATTGCTAGAGAAGAATGCACTCAAATCTGTACAGTTTTTACAGTTCTAGTTATCAGCAGCAGCTTATTTCGGTTTTAACTCATGCAAATGAACTCTTGCAGCAGCTTATTGCCACAGTGGCTCAAGGTCCACTGTCCCATTATCTGCCATATTGCTCCTTTCTGCCCACTCCCCCCATCAAGGCAATTACACACAGTACCTTTGCAAATTACTATTGTTTTCATCGACAGTTACGACACATTTGGGAACAGATCACATGAGAAGTTATGCCAGTGAAACTCATTCTCCAAACATTACCTATTTTCTTTCCAAACACTAAATGGAAGATAAAGCAGATGTACGCTTTTGCATAACACAATGACAGGACAGAACCTCTATGATAATATCCCTACAGTTCTGTATCATACACAGTGGAGTTCACATTGACTTGCTTGGATGAAGTGTGGTGGTTTACAGTCCTTGTATAATCTTTCCAGCATTCAAGCCCCATAGCTGCCACATGCTATATTCCAAGAACCCTGTGATGGATTAACCCACCCTCATTAACAAAAGCTCAGCTAAACTCAGCTGGGGAAGCAAATGAAGGCTGTATTTACAAGCAATACTGCACTCTACAATGGAATGCAATGGATATATGCAAATATACAGTATTTACAATATTATACAGGTATTTACAGAGAGAAAGCAACACAGAAATCCTCCTTGGGCAGGAGGATTCTGCCTCTCTACCCCCTAACCTCTCCCTCACCTTTTTCCTCTGGTTAAAGTTAGAAAAGAGAAAAGGAGAAATGTTAAGGAAATTTCAGTTAGTTCAAAAGCGTCGTTAAAGAGTCACTAATGCTTATCTGCAAAGTTAGCTGGTAAGAGTCTTCCAGCAAACAGCCAGCATGCCAGACAGCCAGAAGAAAGAGAATGGAATGAGAGAAGAATGCAAGATCGTAAAACCAAATCCCACACATCTAACCAATGAAATTAGTTTAGAATAATCTCTTGATTTCCTTTTTACACCTAACTGTGGATTTGCTCAAAAATTTGCAGCTGTTTGTTTTTCTTTTTTTTCCCTAAAGGCACAGCCTAAAACTGTCACAAACCCAATTTGTCAAAACCAAGACAAGAGCAATGTTGTATAAAGGCTGGAGCTTTAACTCAGGCCTATATGGAGAAACATCAAAATGAACAAAAGCAGTGCAGTAACATGAATGAAAAAGTTGCATTGAGATGCTGCCTACAGACTGCACTCCCATCACATGAAACATAGAAGTAACACAGGTTGAAAAACAAGGACCAAATCAACACACCTGAAGTTAAGTCCACATTGGATGACCATGGTGTGTCATGCCAAGTGTGAAGATCAAAATTGATAGCAGGCACAAAGTACATGAAAAATAAATACATAAATCCTTTTGCCACACTACAGCAGCATCCTCAGAGCAGATACCACCACCTCTGGAGACCACTCAGACATGGAACTTGTATTCTTGCCTTCATTCCCCCTATCTCATCCTTTACCTTCTACCTTCTTTTGAAGCAGAACTTAGAAGACCTTAACTTCCCTATAGAGTGCTGACTTTTTTTTTTTTTGGGGGGGGGGGGGCAGAATACATACAGAGTATGCTCCTAAAACCATGTAAGCAGAGAGGCAATTTAAAAGATCACCTTATCATGACAACAGCCTGTTACATTTGTGAGGTGTTGGTATCTAAGGCTGTACAGTCACTTTTCTCCAGAAGTGGTGTGACATGCAAAAGTCAATAGCAGGTACCTACAAGGTTTGCTTTCTTTTCTGCACAGTTTTACATTTGCTCTTCTTTACAACGGCCAATTCAGCTTCCTTAAAAGCAAAAAAAAAAGCTCCAGCCTGAAACCCAAAATCTCTGCTTTCCATTCTCCAAGCTCAACCATCACCATGTTCTACAGTATTCTACAGAATACAGAATTCTACAGCATTAATCTAGTTGCAGGACACAGGAATGAAAGCCAGTAAAACCAGAAGCTTTTATTAGTATAGTAATTGCCATTGGCTAGTTTGGGGGGGTTGTATCTTTAAAATAGGTCTGGTATTTTCAGAGCTTTTTGTAGGACAAAGCAGGCTGAGAACTTTGAAATCACAGAATTCCAAATAGTTAGCCATTGTTTCGTCAAAACAATATGACTCAAATTATTTGGAAGGTGTCTTGGATTAACACAGCCCACTCTCATAAGCCCCCTTACCCTGAGACAGACAGGAAGGAAAGCAATACAAACAACTCTGGGATGAGATAAGAGTTTGCTGGAACTGATACAATGCACAGTTACCTTAGCCTATTGGCATAAAAACACAGCAAAAGCAGCAGAAGGCAGTAAGCCAGTGATAGACCTGTTCCCCCCCAGCCTGTAGTGGAGAGAGCAAACAAGTCCAAATGTGTCCTAAACACAAACCCCTTTTTGCTCCCTGTCCCTGTGGAGCTGGGGTTTTGGCACAAAAATAGACAAAAGCCAGGCACCTGCATGTCTCTGTTAGCCAGGACTCATCCAGGAACACCCTTCTTTTGGTAAACAAGCACCATGCATCTCACCTGTGGCTTGTCTTGTGTTTTGTACCCGTGTCTTCCACGTTTGGGCAAATTTTATGCTATAGGCTCAATTATCTTGTTTTCCTCCTTTGCCATTGGGCATTGTCCTCACCAAATATTAAACAAAGGTTGTCTTGGTAAACAATAGCACATTCTCACCTTGGTTACCCAGAAAGCACAAGAGCCTCATCACGCCATAGTCAAAGCTGGCAAAAGCTGCTGAATCATGGCAGCCCCACACACCACTGCCAAAGCCGCATCCAAAAAGCCACTGCTACACCATGATCCAAAAGAAAGCCACCTCTTCTAGCCAGCAAAGTGACTGTGTTGGCTGCAGCTCACAAGCCAGAAGCTGTTTGCCCTGCAAGCCAGGAAAAGAACCACAAGCAGCCGCTATGAAGTGAGCTGAGAGCAGCTGCTGGTGCACCAAGAGAAGTCACCTTGGGGAAAATCACTTTTTTAGCCCTGCTGTGCTCAGCAAAAATCTCTCTGGCAGCAACATGCTCCAGAAAGCTAAGCTGCAAAATTCCCTGGAAAGTTTATTCCAGCAAAGCCTCCACACAGTGGATGGCATTTTGCTTTGCTTACTTGTGGGACCACACCATATTTTGGATTATGGTATCACAGCCCCAGAAAGACTCCAGAAAACTCAGGGTCGTAAGTAACTTCTATGAAGTCTCTCTAAAGGTTTCGTGCCAGCTGCTTCCTTTTAGCAGCCAAAAAGTCTCCCTTGTGAGCGAGTCAGCGTTTGCCACATCTCTTTCCCATTTCTGATTTCTGCTTAAGTTGTTTAAACTGTTTGATGTGTACATTTGGTGAAAGATATCAGCCATAACTGAATGCCTGTAAATACAAACTATAAATGCATTTTGGCGGGATGAGGTATTAGTAAGATTTTTATAATATTTCTGCCTGATCAGGTAATAATTTGCAACACCACCTAAGCACAAAGCAGCCAGAGCAGTAGAAAAGACCCCAAACCCAGAAACTGGAAGCAGCAACTGGAACAGGAAGCTTCATGTTACAATCCAAACCTCAAGCACCACGATACTTGGATCCAGACAGCACTTTTATTTTGAAGCTGGCGTGATGGCAGCATGGTAGTGAATACACACAAGCAGATTCAATTCAACCTATGACAGGCCACTAGCACCCTGCCCTCTTCTCCCTTCACACCTGTCCAATTTATCCATAATAGATTCACTTTCCAGTTTTCCTACAGTCCCTCTCAGCCAAGGAAGTAGACTGCAGAAATACAGACAAGTGGAATCACTGACTTCCCTTACTCTAGGATTACGAAGTAATTTATGAACCAGACTGATGAAGGGAAAGGTAAATGTATGTTTTAAGTTTAAGCACACAAGAATCCGTAGGTGCTAAGATCCTCCCTACACTCCCAGGCTCGCCAGGCAGGCAGAACAGCTGATAAAGACCAACAGTAAATGTTAGAGAGGCAGAACCACCAATAAGAAGGGATGGGATGAGAGGACCCCTATTACCTGAGGGGGGGGGTTCTGCTTTGTGAGTTCCTGGCCAGGTGTGATTACATTCAGAGAATGGGAGGACACCCAAGTTAATGAGCTCCTGAAAATAGTTTACATTAGCTATGCCCATCCTCAGCAACCTAATGAGTATGTGATGTAAATAACAGCTTGTGCCAGTGGGTGTTGTGGGAGATAGGTGGAGTGATCCCCCTCGCATCCAGCGCTGTGATAAACATACCTCTTCACAGCACTTGGCAAGCTGTGGGGCTCTTTTCTGCAGGTCAACTCTATTACTAAAATCAGGGGTTGGACTAGATGACATTTGGATGTCCATTCCAACCCAGACCATTGCATGACTCCATGAATACCTCTTTCAAAAAGAGGATCACAGTTTCTTTGTTTTGAGAGCATAGCAGAACAGAAATAGTATGAGAGATGCCAAGCAAGTTGAATGGGTGACCAAGACAAATAGACAGAGAGTTGTCTTCCAGTTCCTCAAGAAGATCACAGTAACATTGATTCTCCAAAGTTAGTACCATGACAGCTGCACATGCAGATGACACAGAAGTTAATAAAACTTAAAATCATAGAATCAATAAGGTTGGAAAAGACCTCAAAGATCATCAAGTCTAGCCTGTCACCCAACACCTCATGACTACTAAACCATGGCACCAAGTGCCATGTCCAATCTCTTTTTGAACACCTCCATGGGCAGCACGTTCCAATGGTCAACAACTCTCTCTGTGAGGAACTTTCTCCTCAGCTCCAGCCTAAACCTCCCCTGGCACAGCTTGAGACTGTTCTGGTGCTGGTGCTGGTTGCCTGGGAGAAGAGACCAACCCCCACCTGGGTGCAACCTCCCTTCAGGTAGTTGTAGACAGCAATAAGGTCTGCCCTGAGCCTCCTCTTCTCCAGGCTAAACAACCCCAGCTCCCTCTGCCTCTCCTCACAGGGCTTGTGCTCAAGGCCTCTCACTCTCCCCAGCCTCATTGCCCTTCTCTGGACACGTTCAAGAGTCTCAATGTCCTTCTTAAACTGATCATAGAAGGAGATCAGGTTGGTCAGGCAGGACCTGCCCTTCCTAAATCCATGTTGGCTGGACCTGAGCCCTTGGCCATCCTTCAGGTGCACAGTGATTGCCCCCAAGATGATCTGCTCCATAATTTTTCCTGGCACTAAGGTCAGGCTGACCGGCCTGTAGTCTGCAGGTTCATCCATCCAGCCCTTCTTGTGGATAGGCATCACGTTGGCCAGCTTCCAGTCACCTGGGACCTCTCCAGTGAGCCAGGACTGGTGGAAAATGGAGACAAGCATGTCCAGCTCATCTGCCAGCTCTCTCAGCACCCTAGGATGGATCCCATCTGATCCCATGGACTTGTGAGTATCCAAGTGGCTCAGCAAGTCCTTAAGTACTTCCTCATGGATTTCAGGGGCACAACACTGCTCCCTGACTCCATCTACCAGTTCAGGAGGCCACTTGTCCTGGAGTCCTCCTACCTTACTGTTGAAAATGGAGGTAAAGAAGGTATTTAGAACCACAGCCTTTTCCTCATCTTTAGTTACAATGTTTCCCTCCAGGTCCAATAAGGAGTGGAGGTTCTTCTTGCCCTCTTTTTAGCATTAATGTATTTATAAAAATGTTTTTTATTATCTTTCACAGAAGCAGCCACCTTGAGTTCTAACTGGGCTTTTGCCTCTCTTATTTTTCTCCTACATGATCTAACAACATCCTTGAACATATCACGAGTTGCTTCCTCCCTTTTCCAAAGGCGACACAGCCTCCTTTTTTCCCTTAATTCCTTCAAGAGCTGCTTGCTCATTGAGGCCCAGAGCCTCCCCCGGCGGCTCATCTTTCAGCATGGGCACAGCCTGTTCCTGTGCCTTCAAGAGCTCCTGTTTGAAGTAGGTCCAACCATCCTGGACTCCTTTGTATTTAAGGGCTGCTACCCAGGGTACTTTCCAAATAAGTTGCTTAAATAAGCTGAAGTTTGCCCTCCAGAAGCCCAAAGTAAGGGTTCTGTTGTTGTTCCTCCTTATTTCCCTGCATATTGAAAACTCCACTATCTCATGGTTGCTGTACCCTAGACAGCCTCCTACCATCACATCTCCCACCAGCTCTTCTCTATTTGAGAATAGGAGGTCAAGCAGAGCCTGACCCCTGGTAGGCTCGCTTAACAGCTGCGTCAGGAAGCTGTCCTCCATACATTCTAAGAACCTTCTGGACTGCTTCCTCTTTGTGAAGTTCTCAGCAGATGTCTGGCAGGTTAGTGTCACCCACAAGGACAAGATCTGATGATCTTGCTTCAGTTCACTATTTCCTTGAGCTAAGAGGATTTCATACTTTCAGAATTTTAATGAGCAATCCTCTAAGATCTTTCAGAAATCAATATTGGGCAATACATCCGTAATATATTTTATATTTACTATTTTGGCAGTGGCACCTTCAGATACTGCTATAACGTATTTGCAAAGTATATTTACAGGTTTTGTTATTCAGTTGTGGGTAATATATTCCACATACAAGGAATATGAAGACAGTTTAGCAATTTAAGCAAAAATTAGAGGATTTCCAATACAGCAATTCAAATTGGGAATTCAGGTGCTGTGATATGAAGTTTCCCACAGGAGAGATTCTATAGCAAATTAGCTAGTTATTCATGGCTTGCTAGCTTGTCTGGTATGTTTCCAGATGCTGCAACTATAATTCAAGCCGTTCTTGGCTCAGAGAGGGTTAAGGGGCACAAGGCTCTCTGAGGGATAATTCAAGTGGTTTCTTCCTGGTTCACAGGCTGTGGTTTACCCTTGGCTCAGAGAGGGTTAAGAAGCCTCTCTCCTCACAGACACTCTGGTGCAGGGCTATTGGAGCTTTGATTGCTTTGGGCTGCAGTAGTACAGCTCCTCTGGGATTTGGTTCTCTTGGGGCTTTTCCCCTTCCTGCCTCCAGCACAACTCTCAGTGTTGGTTGCTTTGGTCTAGGTACAAGGCCCAGGTGTAGTTTGCCTGCTAGGACAAGCTCTTCAGCTTCAGCTCTGGCAGATTTGGCTCTTTTTGCTTCCTTGGTAAGAACACGGTAAATTGCCTACCATCTTGGATGGTTTAAATACTGTCTGAAGACAATGCTCTTTGGTAACAGAGAAACCTGATAGCTTAACCTATAGAATGGGGCATGACCAAACATGGCCAGGGGTGCACACAGTTCATGGGTGCGTTACAAGGTTAGTTACATGTGCTACACGTTTACCTGGACCATCTGGACCCCAGGAATTGTCCAGGTTTGAAAATTCACAGGTGCTTTAGCCCATTGCCTAGGTTAGGGTATGTTTTGGGGTTTGTTCCTTCAAGACAACATCACAAGACTTTCAAACAAAAATAGCAATTTTCCCAATACCCTCTGAGTATTTTGATTAAGAAATAAAATGAGTAAGCAGCCTGAAACCCATTTCAGCGTCACACATGCATCACCTCACTGTTCTCCCTACTCCTCTACCTCCACTGCATTGACCTTACATATGCAATATTCAGATGCTAATATTCAGTCCTTCTGCTCAGAGACCCTGGCACTGACTGAATGAGCTTAACCTGTAGATAAGGGTCTATGCTTCAGTTCTGCATGGCAATCACAGACACCACCATGCTTCTGCCATCAAACAGTAGCACAAGAGATGAACTCAGATGCAAAATGTAACCTCTAGTGTTTATCAGAGGTTCATCCCTACTCCTTCAGGCTACTTCTAGCAGGCTTTTGACCTTAACCAGCTGGAGTCTCACAACATCGTTTCCCCAGTATTGAGGAAATAGTTGGATTTTCTTCATTCAGAATCCTTACCAGCCCCAGGGCTGGATCTTATTTCTTGATTTCTGCTGGTATAAACAGCAGCTTTCAGCCTTTTACACCTGCAGTAGCAACAGGCAGTTTCAAAGACAGTCATAACTCTCCACAGAAATCAGCCTTTCTCCTTCATGGCCCGTTTTTCCTTTTCAAGCTCTCAGAGGTATATGGAGCTGAAGAGGTTTGTGACTTGAGCAACTGAAGCAAGCTACAATTGTGCTTATGTTAAAGTTGAGTGGATTTACATTTCTTCCCACCCTTCTTAGGGAAGACCTTCAAAAGAACTGAAACAAGCAACAGGGGAAAACTTGTGTTCAGACACCAATTTTCTGAGAACAAGAGACAGAAAAAAGCCCAAGTGCTAGTGAAATAACTTCATAAAACAAGAAAAGAAAAAAATGCACAGAACTTCAAGAAGTCTGTCCAGCCTGGACAAATGCAAACATTAAAAAAAATAGTCAGGTCTGCAACCTTTGTCAAGATGAGTACTATAAGTTGTGCACAAAGCCTCCCCTGCCTCAGCTCAAATTTTCAAAGCACTGAGGGAAGCAGTGACCATGCAGTAATAAAACTGAAAATGGATAGGTCACTTAAAGGAATTAAGATCATTCCATTAGTTCCATGTTAGTAGTTTCACAGCCACATATTTCCCATATGACATTAACATTAAGCAGCATTTTCAGGAATAGATTAGATACACAGAGAAGAGGCTAGAGAACAAAGTGGGGAACTTAAATAGGAGTTACTATTTGACATGTTGCCTTTTCTAAGGGAAGGTTTGCTCCCTGAACAATCTTGCTTTGCAAAGGATTTTCGTTTTACATCTCAGCTCATTCTTAAGACATACTTCTGGAGCACAGAGTCCTTTTACAGTATAACTATCAGCATAAATCAGTACCGTTGTTGAAAGAAGTGGTTTCTCTGTTCCCAGAAAAAGGTTGTGATCTCCCCCACACCTCACTCCTCCTTACACCACCATAATCACTCCTGCCATCATGCTTGTGAGCAGGACAGGCAAACTCTCCAGACTAAAATTAAACAAGCAAAATGTTTAAGATGGTAAGATTTGCTGTAGCAGAGATGTTCAGCATGGCTCACAGAGAAGCATGAGTAACTGTAATTATCCACCATCTTAGAAAGAGCCTAAAATGAAGTCCACTGCCTACATTAAAGTGTTACAGTAGGAGTCCAACACTTATTATTTACAAAGCAGCAAAGATTTAAGGACTACAGCTATTGGAGGAACAGCCTTTATGGTCTCTTCATCTATCCTTGTTACTAGACAACTCACAATTTTTCACCATTCCCCACTAGAAACAGTACCTGGCAACAACCATGGTGACCTTGAGTCCAGAAGGACCCATGATGATAATCTCACCAATTTCCTGCATACCACCTTCTAGAGCACCACACTAACTCCTGCATCCATCTCACCCATGCTAGCTTAACCAGCAAATACCATTGAAGACACATCTAATCTTGAAGACTCTAAGTGACAGAGAACCCACTGGAGCCTTCGGCAAGCTGCTACTGTAGTGGACTACCGTCTGTATTGAATTCCACATTTATTCCTGGTCTAAGTTGAATTAACCATGCAAATAAGTTTCCTTAAAAGGAATTACCTTGCATAGCATGAAGTATATCCCAATTGTAATGAAATCAGGCTGACATAATTAAAACACAGTTTTCCCTAGATAATGTGTTGGTTAGTACTTCACGGAATCACCAAGGTTGGAAGAGACCTCAAAGATCATCAAGTCCAACCTGTCACCACAGACCTCATGACTAAACCATGGCACCAAGTGCCACGTCCAATCCCCTCTTGAACACCTCCAGGGATGGTGACTCCACCACCTCTTTGGGCAGCACATTCCAATGGCGAACAACTCTCTCTGGGAAGAACTTTCTCCTCACTTCCAGCCTAAACTTCCCCTGGCACAACTTGAGACTGTGTCCTCTTATTCTGGTGCTGGTTGACTGAGAGAAGAAACCAACCCCCTCCTGGCTACAACCACCCTTCAGGTAGTTGTAGACAGCAATAAGGTCTCCCCTAAGCCTCCTCTTCTCCAGGCTAAACAATCCCAGCTCCCTCAGCCTCTCCTCATAGGGCTTGTGCTCGAGGCCTCTCACCAGCCTCACTTGTGACATTAGATCATTTTTCAGCATTTCACACAGCCCTGTTGGATAAGCATCAAGCAGATCTGACAGATCAAAGCAGTTACTAGTGAAAGCAAGCACAAGTTGAATTTTTCATGGTACTACTGCCACAGGATACCATGCTAACACTGTGCTCCAGAGCCTTCTAGAGGAAAATCCAGATTCCTCCACCTCACTGCTGTTAAGACTGAGTTGGTTTCTGACAAAAGGAGCTAGTAGTCTTTTAGACGCAGCTGCCAAAGACTTCATAAATACTTTAACCCTCATCAGCCTTTTTTAGCACTGTTGATTTACACTCCTTGCTATCCGCTTCCTTACCTTTTTGTTACACATCACTGCTGGAATTATTTTACCCAACACTTTCACTTCTTAAAGAATGATTTAAGTTGTTACAGAAAACAGCTACACAGCTGGAGCTACTGGGGACATCATCAGCATCTTGAACACCTCAAAGTTAAAAGTATTTGTCCTTTTATATGATAATTTTACCTTTCACATCACTTTTACTTTTAGCTTTGCAGCTGCAGATGGTAGCTCACATTGATTTTTGCATTTCCACTTAGAAGACAAAAAGGATTGGGTAAGCAAGTCAAAACCCATAGATGGAAGTGATGCAGTATCAGGGCTGTTGATCACATCTGCTTCTAGAGAGTATCTCACCCAATAAAGAAGTTTATTCCTCCGAGTTAGCAAAGCAGAATGCAGATATACTAGACAACAGTCCCCCTTCCCACTCAATTATCTTTTTGCTTTAGCAGCATAGATTGAGTCAGAAAGCTCACCAAGTTAGCAAGTGGCAAGTTAGCCACTCTGAAAATTTTGCTCAAGCATCACACCAGCCACACACGTGTGCATACAACCCTCTTTACACCCTTCTGAAGCATCCAGAGAACATAACATTACATGCCCCTTGCTTTTTTCCTTTCTTGCTCTCTTCTTCCTCTCCCTCTTACTCAGTGTATGGTAGTCTAGGAAGACATGACTCACAGCACAATACCTTCAGTGGATTCCAAGCATAGAAGCATTAATAGACTCCATTCATTCTCCAACTTGGATTATTAGATTCTGTTTAAATGTCTCATCCATCGTATCCTTTGTTACACAAACACATGTACAAGACTTAAGTTCTGCTTTGTATAGTATAGAAATGCAGTAAATCTCAACAGCTTTGCAGATATAACCATCTTCCGTGGAGATGTTCTTGAACATATTAGAAAAGCACCTTTTAAAAAGAAACTCACTACTATAGCTTCTGTTTCCATATCTTAATACTGTCACACCCAGCTCTCAAAAGGCTGAAAGCAGTCAACCAGCATTCCTTAAAAAAAAAAAAATCACAACCAACCAAACAAAAAATAAACACAAAACCACAACAAACAATCCACAAGATATTAATTACACAGACACATAGAACACACTGCAATAAAGTTTTTACCCAGTCAGCCCACTCTTATTACCCATGTAAAACTGCAAATACTAAGTAGAAAGGAAAAAAAGGTCAGCTTTGATTGAGTTATTAAAGCTCACAGCCATAAATCAGGCTAGAAGGGGCAAGAAAATTAAAAACTGTGCTTGAATAACCTGCAGGAACAGCTTCTGTTCACGTCGCTGTAAAATGCATCCTTCTCCTTCACAGTAACTAAGACTTACTCAGGTACTGCAAGTAAGTCTTCGCTCAGGCAAATCTCGACAGCCTTGAGACAAGTTTCCTATTACACTGAATTCATAACTCATTTGAAAAGTTTCATCATTTGCATTTCCTATCTCCAAAATGAAGACTCATTTAGTATTATTAAAAGAGGCCATTTTTATTGGCTTTTCAAAACCAAAAGAAACATCAAAGCTAATCTCTACAGCCCAGCAACGCTCCAGTTGAATACAGGACCTCACTAGGCTGATCACTATATAAACAAGTGTTCAATATCTTTATTGATGATCGGGATGAGGGGAAAGAGTCTCTCATGAGTAAGTTTGCAGATGACACCACGTTGGGAGCAGGTGTTGATCAGTTAGAGGGTAGAAAGGCTTCTCCAGAGAGACCTTGACAGTCTGGACAGATGGGCAGAGTCCAAGATGATGGCATTCAAGTCCAAGTGTCAGGTGCTGCACTTTGGTCACAACAACCCCATGCAGAGCTACAGGCTGGGGTCAGAGTGGCTGGAGAGCAGCCATACAGGGAGGGATCTGGGGTACTGATGGACAGCTGGCTGAACATGAGCTAGCAGTATGCCCAGGTGGCCAAGAAGGCCAATAGCATCCTGGCCTGCATCAGGAATAGTGTGGCCAGCAGGAGCAGGGAAGTCATTGTGCGCCCATACTCAGCATTGGTTAGGCCACCCCTTGAGTCCTGTGTCCAGTTCTGGGCCCCTCATTTTAAGAAGGACATTGAGACTCTTGAACATGTCCAGAGAAGGGCAACGAGGCTGGGGAGAGGCCTCGAGCACAAGCCCTATAAAGAGAGGCTGAGGGAGCTGGGGTTGCTTAGCCTGGAGAAGAGGAGGCTCAGGGGAGACCTCTGCTGTCTACAACTACCTGAAGGGAGGTTGTAGCCAGGTGAGGGCTGGTCTCTTCTCCCAGGCAATCAGCACCAGAACAAGAGGACCCAGTCTCAAGCTGTGCCAGGAGAGGTTTAGGCTGGCGGTGAGGAGACACTTCTTCACAGAGTGATTTGCCATTGGAATGTGCTGTCCAGGGAGGTGGTAGAGTCGCCATCCCTGGTGGTGTTCAATAAGGGAGTGGACGCTGCACTTGAGGCCATGGTTTAGTGGTCATGAGGTATTGGGTGATAGGTTGGACTTGATGATCTTTGAGGTCTTTTCCCATCTTTTTGATTCTATAATTCTAAGTGCTTCAGGGTTAAAAAAAAAAAAACTAAACCACAAAACAAAAAAAACCCAAACCAACACAAACCCAAAAACACCACACAGAAAAAAAAAAATCTGTCTTAACTGGAGTTGTTCTTCAGTATTCTTTTTATGGAATTGAAGGAAAGAAACAACAGAACCAAAAAAGGCAGTAACTCACTATGTGGACAGGAAGACAACTCTGGCCAGGGCTGGGACATGCTCCCTGGCAGAGCCCATTAGATGAGCAGCTCGGGTAACTGGACAAACACTGAGCAGACTAGTCAGACTGTCTGCTTTGTTTCTCCCAAAACTTTTAATGGAAAGGACACTAACCCCCAGAACATTTCTCTTGTCAGATTACTTGGACCAGAAACAGTTCAAAAAATTAAGGCAGCACTGGGAAGGAGAAAAAGACAGATGAGAGGGAAAAGGTGGCAGTTTACTCAAGACTAAAAGAGGCTGACATTTTCCATTCCCAACTGCTCAAATAGTTTCTTTTCCACTTTGGATCATAAAATGATATAAAACAAACATTGCAAAATAAGCACAAAGCAGTTAGATCACAATGGTATTGAAAGTTTAATACCATGTCAGCTGCCTGTCATCCCATACTCAACAGTGCTCCAAGCTTACTACAAATGTGCTGTGAAATTAACTTCTCATTTCCCAGTGACAGTCTGCTGCCTTTCAAGAAACACTTTTCTTCTGTGCTGATCCCAGCTGTCCATTGAGCAGGATACAGAAACTTTGAACAGTGTAATAAATCTGCTTATTTCCAGACCTTGATTTTTCTCCAAATATTTCCAGCATGACAAAAATAGGGGAAAAGAGGCAAGAATAAGAACAGCTATAAATTAAAAACAAACCAAAAACCCCAGAGCCATAAAGTATCAGCAACATAAAGAGCATCATCTCTGACGTAATTTGGGGACAAGTATTTGGAATTCAGAATTTTTATGCAAGTTCTTTCAAACAAACAAAGTGGAAATTTACTTTCTCTTGATCAACCAGCACAGAGACTCCCTCTCCCTCTCTGAAGCAGAGACATATTGGTGAATTACTTGAGCATATGAATTTTCTTTAAACCTTTATTTAAGCATTATGTCAAGCAGTTAGGATGAAAGGCAAAGCCAAGATTGAAGAGTACTGTCTTTCTGTTGAAGAGGAAAAAAAAACCCAAGCAAACAAAAAAACCACCACCAAAAAAAACCCCCAAACCAGCTAATTTAAGACAACAGGGGACAGCACATAGCAAAGATTGAAGCCAGGCTGGGAACCAGGTTGCTGAACTTGAGAAGTCCACAAGTAAGAGGCAATACAAGGGAACAGACATGAAGGAAAATCATTGAAAGCTTGAGCAAGTAGGAAGTTACCCTCATGAACTATAAAGGATGTTTACAGCAGCTTTGTTCTCTCAGAATTAGTGTTAAATCTCTTCAAGTAGTAGTCATAGCACCGACTGACAGCTTAGTTGATTATTAAGCACCCAGCTCAAAAGAGCCTATTGTTTAACAGCACAAATATTCTAATTGCTTAAGATGTGTATCACACAGCTGTAACTCCTCCTCCTCCCACAATTGATTATACTGGAAGTGAGAACATGTTCAGAAAGTTATCACCCTTCAACCTTGGCTCAATATAAAATGGAATTAGTGTTTTAATGCTTTCTGTAGCTAGTGGAGCTATTTCCAGGGCACCTATCATATTAATATCTGAGAACACAGGCTTCTTAAATTAAGTGCACATAGAAGAAAGCTCATCACTGCTCCTCCTTCCCCAAAACAGGTATTTGGAAGGGGTCATCTTAATGAATGTAGCTGAACATGAGCCAGCAGTGTGCCCAGGTAGCCAAGAAGGCCAGTGGCATCCTGGCCTGCATCAAGAATAGTGTGGCCAGCAGGAGCAGGGAAGTCACTGTGCCCCTGGACTCAGCACTGGTTAGGCCACACCTTGAGTTCTCTGTCCAGTTAGAATAGAATAAACTGGGTTGGAAGAGACCTTCAAGATCATCATGTCCAACCCATCAACCAATCCAACCCACCTAAACAACTAACCCATGGCACCAAGAACCCCATCAAGTCTCCTCCTAAACACCTCCAGTGATGGCAACTCCACCACCTCCCTGGGCAAGCCCATTCCAATGGCCAATCACTCTCTGTAAAGAATTTCTTCCTAACATCCAACCTAAACCTCCCCTGGTGCAGCCTGAGACTGTGTCCTCTTGATCTGGTACTGGCTGCCTGGGAGAAGAGACCATCATCCGTCTGTCTACAACCTCCCTTCAGGTAGTTGTAGAGAGTGATAAGGTCAGTTCTGGGCCCCTCAGTTTAAGAAGGATATTGAGACACTCGAATGTGTCCAGAGAAGGGCAATGAGGCTGGGGAGAGGCCTTGAGCACAAGCCCTACAAAGAGAGGCTGAGGGAGCTGGAGTTGCTTAGCCTGGAGAAGAGGAAGCTCAGGGGAGACCTCACTGCTGTCTACAACTACCTGAAGGGAGGTTGTAGCCAGGAGGAGGTTGGTCTTTTTTCCCAGGCAACCAGCACCAGAACAAGAGGACACAGTCTCAAGCTGTGCCAGGGGAAGTTTAGGCTGGAGGTGAGGAGAAAGTTCTTCACTGAGAGAGTTGTTGGCCATTGGAATGGGCTGCCCAGGGAGGTGGTAGAGTCACCATCCCTGGACGTGTTCAAGAGGGGATTGGACGTGGCACTCGGTGCCATGGTTTAGTAGTCATGAGGTGTTGGGTGACAGGTTGGACTCGATCTTTGAGGTCTCTTCCAACCTTGGTGATTCTGTGAATG
Organism: Dryobates pubescens; assembly: GCF_014839835.1. NCBI lineage: Eukaryota > Metazoa > Chordata > Aves > Piciformes > Picidae > Dryobates > Dryobates pubescens. Next base: position 43,015,180 of record NC_071617.1, on the reverse strand, counting down.
TGCACATGTGGTCATTCTACCTTGTCATTGACAGCAAGAGTCACCACCACTTCTACTTTCTATGTAAAATACAATTTATGCTCACAGGAACATTAATTACTTAACTCATCCCTCTGAAATGAAAATAAAAATATATTAGAAGTTTGAAGCTTTAAATCTTTCTATGCAAGATAATTAAAAAACACACCACCACACACCTCCAAACAAAAATAGACATTTCTTGTCATCTACAAGACAAGAAGTTCCACCAGACTTGCATGGGAACCAGAGACATTTAATGTGAATCTTGAGCCACATATTTTTCTCTCTGGACTATTCCATTCCCTACTCCTAGAAGGAAGGTTTTCTCCAGTATAGAATATGAACTTGCAAATGAACCACAAGTTTAGCCAGATGCTTTGCCATCAACAGCCACACTCTTGGGTGGCACATCTCCCTTGATTGCTTAGACTAACCATGACTACAACAGCCACAATGCTGACAGCTTGGTACTCCTCTTCCCTTTCCCATATTGTGGTGAAACCACCTAGCTTGCCATGAGCTAGGAAGGCAAGTTAATTTAGCACTCTTTGGGACCAAGGTCAGTTATATCAGTAGATGGTTGTGCTAAATGAAGATCTGTGAAGCTGGCCTGTCAGAGTAGAAGGAAGGAGTCTTATGAGGATAAGATGGCCCTGGTTTCGGCTAAAACTGATGAAGCAGAGCTCAAATTAGAAGCACCCAACTTCAAAGCACATTTTGAGGGCCAGGGTGCCCAAACAAAGACCTTTGCTTAATTAACTGCAATTTTAGTACTAAAGATGACACCCTTTAATATGATAACGAGAAAAATTCAGTACATCCTAAACATATCACTCAATGTTTCTCTCAACTCATACTAGCCATCACCTAGAAGGCAGGGACAACTTGGGCTGTGGTATAAAACCCATGAGAAGGACATTCCCTTGCGTGCACCCCCTGTTGGCACCAATGCCAGGGCCAGAGAAAGGGGTACATCACAGTCAGCACCACCAGCTCCAGCAGCAGCTGCAAGGGGGAAGACAAAGACGAGGATGATCAACAGGTTGTGCTCCTTTTCCTCTACCCAAGGCAAATACATCTGGTTTTGTGATAATTGCACCTTCAATACTCAGCTTAACTTTTGCTACATTTCCATTCTATTTCAGAGCTGTTGAAAGGTTTGTTTGTGCCTCTCACTTAGTCAGATGTTGTGTTTAGTAACCTGAGACCATCTCGAATTCAGTGCATTTATCACTGGCAATCCTGAATATGTTGTATCTGTTGCTTTGAACAACTAAACCATTTTATTAACTTTCTGATGATTTGTCAATGCAAGTCCTTAGTGGGGCACTAGGACAGAGATCTGTGATAATTTTGCCAAACAGTTGCAGTAAGTCCAGGACTCATTTAAAGCCTTACCCCCAAAAAGGATGCCAATTACTTTTTGTACCTGAAAGTACATACTTCCTACCCACCCCTATGCACAAATTAGTTTTCTGTTGAACACATTTATCCTGATTAGTTTTTGAAAGAGCGTCTCCAACACCCCCAAACACACACAACCAAAAGAACCCCAGGAAAACACCCCGCTCTACAATCTTCCTTCTGAGAAAAGAAAGAGCATCCTGGAAGATCACCATAAAAGGTCCAAACATGAAACTGCTGTTTTCATTCAGAAATCCTGTGACAACCTTCTGCATAAGCCAAGTAGAAGCAGTGTAAGCTGCATTATCTCAAAGCTTCTTTTACTGAAAACCAGCAGTCTGCAACTGTAACAGCTTCCTCTACAATTAATAGGCAGGAGAATAGACTAATCCATGTAATAATTTGTCCATTTCCCATCTCATATAATGTTTCATCCCTGGTGCAATCATGTAAAGGCTATTTGAGTCCAATCAGGTGATCGTAAGTCTGTTGTATGGAGATTTATTAGACCTTTGCATCTTCAAAATAAAGACTTTAACAATGAAATACCACATATAAGTACAGTTTCTAGTCAATTAAGAAGGGTGAAAGTGTGAAAGAAGGTAAGAATGAGAAGCAAGATGAAAGCTTCCATGAATCATTAGAAGATGCCCCAATGATCATTTACTGAGCAGGAAAACAGACCAGGAAATACAGAGCTCTCTTGCTGCTCACTGACCCATCAGCAAGGATACGATCACAGAAGTAAACAATTTTTTCCAAACATAGGGTCAGTTTGATGGCCCTGTTTGAGCAGGAAGCTTGGACCAGACTACCTCGAGCGGTTCCTCCCAACCTCAGCCATTCTGTGATGCCAGACAGAGACCCTAACTTTTGACATCAAAACAAGTAAGAAATCAAGAAATGCAGTTTCAAACTCCAGTTTTGTTTACTGCAATTTAGAACCATCCCTAGTACTGCAGGGCCATTAAGAATTCAAACTATAAAGCAAGCATTCTTTTATCCTTACATCTCATTAAATAATAAGAGTTTCATCCTAGAAAGCTTGAATAGCCTCATTCGTTATCACCAGCTGTCTCAACCCCCAAAGAGCAAATTCAGAGCTTATCTTCTAATGCAAACTTATTCTTTATCTAAGCTACCCCTTGGAAGCCCATAGGGAGTTCAGATGAATGAGACTGAAGCGAGTTTTCTTCAGAAAGTTTGTGTTGACTTTCAGCTAAATTCAACTAACAAACAGGAGTGCTGAGATCTACTAAAGGAATGCAGAGCTCTCCTACCCTCTAACAGATCAACAGCTGGGGGCAGGTGTTGATCTGTTAGAGGATAGAAGAGCTCTCCAGAGGGACCTTGACAGGCTGGACAGATGGGCGGAGTCCAAGGGCATGAGATTTAACACATCTAAGTACCGCCTTCTACACATTGGCCACAACAATCCCATGCAGTGCTACAGGCTGGGGTCAGAATGGCTGGAGAGCAGCCAGACAGAAAGGGACCTGAGGGTACTGGTTGATAGTAGGCTGAACATGAGCCAGCACTGTACCCAGGTGGCCAAGAAGGCCAATGGCATCCTGGCCTGCATCAGGAACAGTGTGGCCAGCAGGAGCAGGGAGGTCATTCTGCCCCTGTACACAGCACTGGGTAGGCCACACCTTGAGCCCTGTGTCCAGTTCTGGACCCCTCAGTTTAGGAAAGATGTTGGCTTGCTGGAATGTGTCCAGAGAAGGGCAACAAAGCTGGGGAGGGCTTTGGAACACAAGCCCTATGAGGAGAGGCTGAGGGAGCTGGGGTTGCTTAGCCTGCAGAAGAGGAGGCTCGGGGGAGCCCTTACTGCTGTCTACAGCTACCTGAAGGGAGGTTGTAGCCAGGTGGGGGTTGGTCTCTTCTCCCAGGCAACCAGCACCAGAACAAGAAGACACAGTCTCAAGCTGCACCAGGGGAGGTTTAGGCTGGATGTTAGGAATAAATCCTTCACAGAAAGAGAGATTGGCCATTGGAATGTGCTGCCCAGGGAGGTGGTGGAGTCACCATCACTGGAGGTGTTTAGGAAGAGACTGGATGGGCTGCTTGTTGCCATGGTTTAGTTGATTAGATAGTGTTGGATGATAGGTTGGACTCAATCTCAAAGGTCTCTTCCAACCTGGTTAATTCTATTCTACTCTATGCTAGTCTTTTCTATGCTTAAAACACATCTATCAACACTAAATGTGTTGGAATTTAGTTTATTGAAATACTGTTTGAACAGGATCTTTCTGACCACCTTCATACCTGAATGTCTTCCATAATATCCCTGTGACACTTCATATTTCATATGAGAAGTCCTACATATTAAAGATTTTGGGGTTTTGAAAGAAGTCCACTACAAATACATCTTTTTTTGTTGTGCAACTTATAATTATGCAGTGTCACTGTAAACAACAAAAAGCATCCTTTTTCCCCCAGAACGTACTCTCCTTAAAGCACCACTGAGTTCAAAAGGAATGAGATCTTTATTCTTAGAGTGATGGCTTTCAAATGGCACTTGATGAATTTGTCTTCATTGAGAAACAGTGAAGGGCAATACATCAGAGGACACCACAGAACCTGTCAAAAAAAGCAAAGACCAATAGCTGTTTCAAATAATTCAGATCAAACACCACACCTCCATTTTTTCCATCTCAAGGGGTAAAAAACTAAAAGCTTTGTTAATTCTGTATAACTAGCTTTGGATATCACAATATTATTATTTGGGAAGAATAAGATTGAAGGAGGAAGATAGGGATTTTTGCATGGCTCAGTTTTGGGCCCAATTCACCTTCACATCTTTATTAATTACCTGGAAGACAGAATTGAGTGCACCCTCAGTAAGTCTTTAGACGACACTAAATCGGGTGGGAGTACTGATCTGCTTGAGGGTAGGAAGACTCTGCAGAAGGACCTGGACAGGCTGGATCAATGAGCCAAGGTCATTTGTATGAGGTTTAACAAAGCCCAGTGTGGGGTTCTGTGACTTGGGTCACAACCACCCTATGCAATGCTACAGACTTGGGGAAGAGTAACTGATAAACTGCCCAGCAGAAAACCATTTGAGGGTGCTGGTTGACAGCCAGATGAACATGAATCAGCAGTATGCTGAAGCGGCCAAGGCAAATGCATGCTGGCCTGTATCGGGAACAGTGTGACCAGCAGGAGTAGAGAAGTGATTGTACCCCTGTACCCAACACTGGTGAGGCTGCACCTTGAATACTGCATTCAGTTTTGGGCCACTCACTACAGCAAGGATACGGAGTTGCTGGAGCATGTCCAGAGAAGGCCAAAGCAAATGGTGAAGGGTCTGGAGAACAAGTCTTACGAGAAGTGGCTGAGAGGGCTGGGGTTGTTCGGCCTGGAGAAAAAGAGACTGGGGGAGACTTCATTGCCCTCTACAACTACCTGAAAGGAGGCGGTAGTGAGGTGCAGGCCAGTCTCTAGTACCAAGCAACAGAATGAGAGGAAGTGGCCTCAAATTGCTCCAGGGGAGGTTCAGACTGGACATTAGGAAAAAAAAAAAAAATCTTTACAGAAAAGGTGGTTGAACATTGGAATATGTAGCCCAAAGAAGTGGTGGAGTTACCATCCCCTGGAGGCATTAAAAAACAAGTAGACGTGGCACTTCAGAACATAATTTATTGGCCATGGTGGTGTTAGGTCAACAGTTGCCTTGATGACCTTAGAGGTCTTTTTTAACCTTAACAACTCTATGATTGCCCTAACCCAGTATCACTGATGCAGTGAGACAGGACTATCTTATTCATAACCCACACATAGCTGTACCAGCATCCACAATGCTTTTAAAAGGTGTCTTATGTGGAAATGTAGTATTTTTTCCCCAAAGGGTCTGATTCTTTCCACAACAGCAGTAGCACCTCTAGTGATACTATCTGGCAGGCTGCTACCTTTCTAGATGCTGCTAATCTCTTCCAACTTTGGCTTTCTACTCAGTGTCACCTACTGAAACATGATAAAAAAAATTCACATCCTAATGCCTAACAACAGATTCTCACCATGTCCAAAGCATGCAGAATTTGGACTTCTGTGTATAGAATTCACAGTATCACAGTACATTAGATGTTGGAAGGGACCTCAAGAGATCATCAGGTCCAAATTGCTCAGCACAATGATCAGTCTGTGAGTTATAGCCAGCCATAAAGGCAAAAAGCTTCTGGAATTACCAAACCAGACGGCTACCTTGCTCCACCACACTATTTCAGCTCCCAAGGGGCTCACTACCTCAATCTGAACAACACAAAGATCAAATAGCAATGAGTACATTGATTAATTTCATAAAGCAGTAACTCAAAAAGTATTCTGCAACTTATAAAAAAAGTCTTTTGAAAGTTTCCTGATCTTCCCTCTCCAACTGAGCATAAAGTGAGCCACCCAATGCATGCCAATACTTCTGTATACCTGCCCTAGTTCAGAGCAGGACAGATTGCTCTGTTGCTCCAAAAGGGGAAAAAGAATAATACTCACACACAGATTGGATAGTCATGGAAAGTTTAAATGGAAAAGCAATTCCTGTACTACAAAACGACAAAGCATAGTGGTAAGCATAGCAAAGCCTACAAAGTTCAAAGAAATCCTCAATCTAATCGCACAAGTTCCTTTACACCAGAACAAAAGCCCGATGCTTTCCTTCTTCCCATCTGGGGTTCACCCAAAACCCCAGGGCTCTTTCTTCCCCCCAATTGCTAGGCTGGTTTCAGGCTGGTCAGGCCTGAATTGCCTGCACACACACACACACCACACACCCCCTCCACCGTTTTTTTTTTTTTTTTACTCTGGCATTAGGCCTGGACAGGCCAAGCTTGGGCAGGGAAACTCAGGCCAAAGTGGCCTCTGACACTTCCCCATTGCTACCAGATACCATAGGAGCAGAGAGGGAAGAAAGATAGTAACTTTGCAGACAGATTTATACCCATAAATCCTGTACCCTTATAAACACACTATCTCCAGTGTCCATCCACTGTGGCAGTTCTAGGCTATGCCTTTAAAATTAGCAGGTTTCAAGCAGAAAAGTAGAAAAAAAATAAATAAATTACTACTGGGTGTAAAAAAGAAAACAAAAGATTATTCTAAATAAATTCAGTGGACAAAATCCGTGGGATGGACACAGATGTACCCTAACAATCTTTCACATTTCACTTCCATTCCCATTCCTTTGATTTTTCTCTAGCTTAGCTGTTCTGCAGGGGAGAACATAACTGCTTCTGGCTAGCCTTGAGAAAAAATAAGAACACTAACACTGTTTTTTCAGCCCCCTAACATTCCTTCTTTTTACTAAGCAGGAGAAGGCACTGGAGCAGCTTTGCTGCTCTCTGGGAAACCAGAGGGAGTATAGGAGATTTTCATGCTATTTTCTAATTGTAAATATCTGTATAATATAGTAAATACTGTATATTTTGTACACATTCATTGCACTCCATTGTAGAGTGTAGTTTTTGCTTCCGTTTGCTTCCAACTGAGTTAGTTGTGCTTAGTTAATGTGAACGGGAAACTTCAACCCACGACAACTGGAAATCTCAACTGTCTCTTTTTTGGAGACACCCAGCCCAAACAGCCACAACACCAAGCCCTTTCTGTATGTCAGAATGTCTTGCAGCAATTCTTCCGTATCATAGTATCAGTCAGGGTTAGAAGGGACCACAAGGATCATCTAGTTCCAACACCCCTGCCATGGTCAGGGACACCCCACACTAGATCAGGCTGCCCAGAGCCTCATCCAGCCTGGGCTTAAACACCTCCAGGGACGGCGCCCCAACCATCTCCCTGGACAACCCATTCCAGGGCTTCACCGCTCTCATGGTGAAGAACTTCCTCCTCACAGCCAGCCTGAATCTCCCCACCTCCAGCTTCATTCCATTCCCCCTAGTCCTATCACTACCTGACATCCTGAGAAGTCCCTCCCCAGCCTTCTTGTAGGCCCCCTTCAGATACTGGAAGGCCACAATTAGGTCACCTTGGCGCCTTCTCTTCTCCAGACTGAACAGCCCCAACTCCTTCAGTCTGTATAACAGTCCATACACATCAGAGGTGCAAAAAAGTTATCAATTACCATCTCAAAGAAAATCCATGAAGAGGCTACTGCATTGCCAGGAGTCTCTGCCTGTCAGGCAATGAATCTTATAATAGAAGACCATGAATATGAGTCTCTCCCATGAGGTTTGAAAGGCAATAATTACTAGTCTTTCACACTACAGCTAAATAGTTAGTTAACCAAATAATTCAGAACATCTACCAGGCACCTGCAAAAGCAGAAAAACAGACCTGAAACACCTAGCAAAGGGAGCAAGGTCTCTGCCATTACTTCACCTCATAGTTTTGAGTTAGGCTCCTTCACATGAGAGGGAAAAAAAATAAATCTGCTGGGTTGCAGAAAGCACACATGGCATGCACTCAGGAGGCAGCCTGCATTTAGCTTGTCCACATGTAAGAGCAAGTCACAGTCTAAACCGCTCATGCTGGGCAAAAGCATCCTGGTGTAGAAAGACTCTCATAAAATTTGGCTAAGCACCAGAGACATTCAGTGCAAGTCTTGCTGGGCACAGTTCTTCCCATGTAGAGAAGCATATGTATGAGAGCACTGTTATCCCTTAAGCTGGCATCCTGGCCTGCATCAGGAACAGTGTGGCTAGCAGGAGCAGGGAAGGCATTCTGCCCCTGTACACAGCACTGGTTGGGCCACACCTTGAGTCCTGTGTCCAGTTCTGGGCCCCTCAGTTTAGGAAAGATGTTGACTTGCTGGAATGTGTCCAGAGAAGGGCAACAAAGCTGGGGAGGGGTTTGGAGCACAGCCCTGTGAAGAAAGGCTGAGGGAGCTGGCATTGCTTAACCTGCAGAAGAGAAGACTAAGGGCAGACCTCACTGCTGTCTACACCTACCTGAAGGGAGGTTGTAGCCAGGTGGGGGTTGGTCTCTTCTCCCAGCAACCAGCACCAGAACAAGAGGACACAGTCTCAAGCTGCACCAGGGGAGGTTTAGGCTGGATGTTAGGAAGAAATTCTTCATAGAAAGAGTGATTGGCCATTGGAATGGGCTGCCCAGGGAGGTGGTGGAGTCACCATCACTGGAGGTGTTTAGGAAGAGATTGGATGGCGCGCTTGGTGCCATGGTTTAGTTGATTAGATACTGTTGGGTCGTAGGTTGGACTCGATCATCTCAAGGGTCTTTTCCAACTTGGTTAATTCTATTCTGTTCCCTTAGTTCCCTTAGGTCACAGATGTGTGTTTTGGCTTACCTGACATTAGACCAGTTGGTGTGGCTCCATAGACAGAGTGGATGTGTGGAGCAGCACCAGAACTACAGAGGTCAGAGGGGTTACTAAAAATGTCCTATTCAGAAATTTAAGCCTTAGAGAGCAAGATTTACAGGACAGTCCTCTGCAGACATGTCTATCCACACAGCCCTCCTTGAAGACATTCTCTAAGAAATTGGCAAAGAAGTGCTTCACAGAAGGAAGAGGGGGAAAGCAGCAGTGCAGTTTTAGAGCAATCAGTCTTGAAAATTGTAAGAGGCATGAGTAAGTGAACAGGCAGACAACATATACAAAGTACTTGAGTATTCAGATGGCAAGCTAACTCATACTCCCTTGCCCTCTATGGAAACAGAAGATGGTGAAGAGTGGACAGAAGCTCTTTTACCCCTCCCCAAAGGAGTAAAAGAAAAACACTCCACACAGGATTGGAAAGAGCTTGGAAATTTAAATGGAAGCACTACTCACACCACAACCATACAAAATACACAAATTTCATATTCAACCTCAGCCCAGTTCTCCATCTTGGGCTTACCAAAACCTCACTAGTCCAGAACCTTCCCAAAAACCTTCCCCCGCCCCCAGCCCTCAATGCCCCCAAACAGGCCGACAGCTCCTTCCCCCCCAAACTAAATGCAGCAGGAGGCAGCAGCTCCCTCCTCCCCCAGGCCACACTGCACAGCAATAAATGAGCTGCCAGCTCAAATCCCTACTCCCTCACAAAGCAGAGATAGGAGCTGCTGCAATGCCCAGGGAGAGAAGGGGCAAACAGACAAGTTATACCCATTTATATAGGGAAGCAGATGCAGGATCATGGGATGAAATAAGCAACTGCACTTTTCCGTGTCCACCTCCCAGCACCTCTTGGGTACTTGGAGGACTTTCAACTCCATAATCTCATTTCTTCAAACCATAACACATTTGCAAAAGCTCCTTCCACATAGATCTTGACTCTTAAGCTACTTCCAAACCACAACCAGAAAACAGGTTCACTTTCCTGAACTTCTCCTGTAGTGCAGCAGACAGAATACCCACGAGTAGCGACAGAAAAAAGGACAGCTGCAAACAGCTAAAACCACACAGCAAGTGTAAGGCAGGAATTCAAAGTTTCAAAAATGGTCCTCAAGTCAGAGAAGGCAGTGGGAAAGCAGCAGGGCAGGTGCATGAGACAAGGCATGGACACAACAGGAGAACACAGATGAGCTCAATATGCAGCAGAGAACAAGATGGAACAATACAGTAATTAGGAAAGCCAGCATAAAACAATTTAGGAAAAAGATGGCAAGAGGGTGAACAAACAATGAAATGCAATCAATTGCAAGAAAAATCAGCAGTCAATACCAGACTGCACTGAAACAGCAATCCATTAAACAATCAATTACACTGAAACAGCAACAAGATGTAGTCAGTAAAACAATCAGCTGAAGGAACTATTCTTTTCTACATGTGTAAACCACTATTTCCTCTATTCAATTTGAGTGAACAATTAATGGTAACTAAGTCCATGTCTTTTCAATACACTGCTGCACTATTTATGAGACTATTAGGAAGCCAGACTTGAACTTGGTGGGGAGCTGCTCGCAGGGTTTTCATTTAAACACTTGGGAAAAGAGATTATGCTATCACACCTGCACTTGGCAAGTTATAGCAAGCCATTTATGTAGACTGGACAGCTGCTTCGTTAAGGTAAGATTGTAAGGATAAAGGGGAAGATAACTGGTGGAAATCCACTCCTCCTCTACAAAGATTTGACACACTGTAGCCCAGAAACACTGCCTGTAAAGCCTCCTGAAGTCCCAGTAAAACTGCAGAGTTTCCATTTGCATAGGTCTGCATTCATGGCAGCAGGAGTAGAATCATTTACTTGCCTTCAGCAGTGGAAGAGGCAGACTTTCCACACTTGTGCTTACAAACCACAAATGCTGCTGCTACAACTTGGCCTGAAGGTCAATATACATTACCAAAGTTTCTTCACATTCACTGGAATGCAGCAGATAAGTCATTATGGTTTCAATTTATAAACACCAGTTCCCAATACTGAACAACAAAAGTAGTGTCAAATACTGCTGAGCCACCACCAGCAAAACATATTCACCTATTTTAAGTTCAAATTTGCTGCATTTTGTACTAGACTGTGACATTTGAAGGGTCTATCTTCCATTTGGCAAGCTACAGACCCCTAGACACCATTTACCCTATCCCTCTTCTGTGATGGGAAGCATTGGATGCATGCATTAAATTTGGTCATTTGAGTAATCAGATTACAAATGTTTCGATTAAAGGAGTTTCTGCCCAGTGTTTTAATTCAGCCCCACATTGTAGGGCTTAAATAGAAGGTCTTTTGTCTACTCAGTAGATAACTTTTTTCCCCATAGGAAAGACATACCTGCTATTGTGTAAACCTACTTTTAAAACACAACCAAATTGAATAGATGCACTGCTCCAAGGAAGTTTGAGTTGACAGCCTTGGCAGCAGTACATACACTGGTGTACCACAGAAAGATACAAAAGCTTTTAATGAAAGAATCCAAATACAAAGATAATGGCTGTCACTCCACTACAACATAGCAGAAGGAAACAGTGTTTTCCAAAGGACTAAACCAAGTTATAAACTAGTAAAGACCTTGTGATTTCACAGGTAACAGCTCCTCCTGGGTAGTACTCTCAAGTAACTGGCAATCAATACAGCAAACTCAAGCTCAATTCTGTTTGACAGGCTAATGGAAACAGGATATGATATACCACCTTCAAAAATCTGTTTGACAGCCAGCACACAACTGTTTATGCTTTATTAGGCCCAGTTTCACTGAATTTGATTGCAGCTACAGAACTACAAATTTTGGAGGGAAAGAGTGAGTTTTGCAAAGCTCCATCACTTCAAGAACAAGTTATTCTCACCACAGAAAACAGTTACACATGCTTTGCTGGTGGTACAGCCACAAAGCATGTCTTTCCATGCCCAGCTGTATCTGACTGCTCTTGACATCAAATACTTACAGATTGCTGCCTAATTTGGTGGGTGGCTACAGTAATGGCACTCAAAATACAGCAAAGGCAGGAAGACTTGACAACTGCTTAATGAACTGAAACTTGCCTGGACCAGACATCAGAGCTTTAAAATGACAGTAAGAGCCAAATCATTGATCTGCTGGGTGGAACAGTCCTTTCCTTTAGCCCTTGGAGATCTGATATCCTAGGCTCCTTAAGCCTGAAATGTTCTCCAACTACAACCCCCATTAGGTTTAGGATATTACAAGAAACAAGTATCTTCTTTATAGTTTGCTTAATCAGATTATGTATGTTAGGCCACCTGGCTTTATAGCACACGCACTGTCACTATCTCTATATAGTCCCCAGAAAATTAGAGTTGCTCCTTAAAAGACAGCAAACAACAAAACCTCCACATTGTTTTATGCATTTGGGACAGTGATTTAATTTAGATGATTGTACTATTACAGATTAAGTCATTTAAAGTTTTACACCATACTAATATAATCAGGAATTTAAGTGGCCTACAAACATTAAGTACTTGGCCATATTCCTGGGAAAGAATTACCTAGAAGCCAGCCAAGAGCCCTGCGATAATAACCACAGCAAAGTGTCACACTGTCAGACCTTGTCCTGACGTTCTGTATCATTCTCAGTACACACTGCTGAGACTGGTCCAGCACATTTTGATTTTCAGAGTTGGGCAACAAGAAAACCACCTCTATGCAAGTTTCAGGGAGCAGAAAATGGAGAAAGAGAAGGACTAATGCAGAACTTCAGCCAAACTAACTACAGAGGGAGTTTTGCTCAGCTGAAGACCAAACTAATCAAGATACAGTCCAACCCCCCCCCTCCTCACTTCTGCATAGAGTCACTTGTTTCAGGTCACTTTCCTGTGTTTTTCAGTCATTTTCCCAGTCTAATGGCTTCTAAAGAACACAAATCTACAGGACAGTAGTAGTCAGGAACCTTAGTTCAGTTAGAACACACAACAGAAGTCAAAGTAGGCATGTGCAAGCCTGTGCTGGAACATTCAAACACCCAGTGACATCTGTGTAATCAAGGACAACGCATTTGAAACCACGCACATTTTTTTCATCATGGCTTATCAGGACTCAAAGCAGGCACACTGAGACAAATACCAGATCCTAGACACCCCTGGTTAAGGAAGCAAACGCTGCAGAGCTAGAAGGAATACCAGCAGGCTTCAGAATCACGAGGAAATAGCAGTAACCATGTGTGCCCCTAGCACCTGAAACCTAACAAGACATGCTGACTGTTGGTTTGGAGAACTGACTAGCAACTGCATCTAAATAAGCCTTGATAGTAATTGAGAACACCAATAACATACACCTACCTAAATACTTAAATGCTCTAATTAATATTGATATCGATCTAAGTACTTTTCTATTGCCATACAAGAGCACTTTGGAAACAAGAGAGGAGGAGAGCAAGAGCACTGCAACATTTCCACTGAATTCCACTGTTTGTACTTCCACCCACGAGTCTGGATTATTCACATTGTAGCCTGTGGAATAGAAAGCACCAGATAAGTTTTAAGAGAAGAACCCCTGATTAAGAACTGCAGCATGGCTCCTGTCTGCTCTTCACTGACATTTAAACCACTTTCTTCAAGCTTATCATACCAAACCTTTGAGCAGAAGGACTACATAGAAAACTGAAAAACAAATCTGAGAGAGAACTGAATGGTAGGGAACCAATGACCAGCTGTGTGTCAACTCTGTCACCAGCTCTGCCACTCAAATACAAGCAGGGAAAAGACACCAGCTTGTCATTAGTAAGAAGATTCTATAATACAGCTATGTGCTACTAGCTCTTGGTCATTTTACTACCCTCAATGCAGTAAGGAAGACCTATTAAGCAATTTCCAGTCATCCTGCATTTAGGATGATAGCAAATAATCAGAACCACCTCAATTAAAAACACTAAACTTAAAATTTTCTTCCATCTATATACTTCTCTGCTGTTTTCCCAATACCCTTTCTCCCATTTGATGGGTCAGGGGAAGAGAGAAGGAAGTTCCAAGTAAAATAGTAGTCATGGCATCAATAAAATACTTCCTTCTCCAACCCTGTATCAAGTCATTATACTCTCCTCTCATGCCTGTCTTGCCCATTTCAAGCAGAAGACCCTGCAACTGGTTATTGCCCAGATTTTACTACCCAGTACTTCTTTAGTAGTACTATTTTCAGCTTACTTTAAATATTAAAATTTAACACTACTCTGAACTGAACCTGAGAGAAGACTCCCAATAGCAGAAGTCTCATGCTTTCACTTCACACTGAGCAGAGTATTTTGTGCTATCTCTGCTACATTCAGGTTGTCAGAGAAGACCCTCTAGTGTCAGAAGAGGCTATAAAGGACTGAAGTCAAAGGGTGACCACAGTGCTGAACTTATTTCTTCTCACATCCCTATTTCTCTGTCCAGCTGAAGAAGATCCCTTTGCTAGGAAAGGTAATACACTTTTTCTGCCTCTGGCAGCCCCATCATTAGTTTGCTTACTGGTACAAGCTCCTCAATGCCTTATGTCAAATAATGAACACCTACACAGACAGAAGAACTCTGGGTCTTCATTTCAGTATTTGATCATCCTCACAATGAAGACATTTTCCCAACTGCAATTTTCTCTGATGCAGCTTGTGCCTGTTATGGGCCAGATAGCCGCGATTAGGAGAAACAAAAATACCCAACCCCCCAGTAAGCCAGATCTACAGCAACCCTACAGACTTACACCTTGTTTGGAGCAAAAGAGATAATCTTAGTGCTATTCCGTATAAACCAGCAACCTTATAAAGTTTTATAGCACCTGAAAAGAAGCTGCATAGACTAAAGTTGGTCCATCAGCTTCACTGTCTCTTCCTTCACCTCTGAAGCCGACAACCTCAGCTTCGAAGTCCATCCTCGCACTCGGTACAGCGGGATGCCTTTGTCTGTCACCTCCAACACCTCTCTCACCTATCTCTTACCCGCTGTCCTCAACACCAACAAACTACATTCAGGTTTCTCTGCCTATCACACCCTACATCACTCTCACCCTCTTTCCATTGGCCTGTCGATGCTCCTCACAAGGAATTACATTTTGTTCTCCCAGCCTCTCCATGTCCGGGCTGTAGCACAGCTTCTACCCAAGAAGCCACCTCCCCTGCTCAACGCTGCTCCGGGCTCGGCACGGCTCGAGAAGCAGCCCCTCGCCTGCTCCCGCGGAAGAGGGGGCAAAACTCTACAGCCTCATTCGTTCCACCTGGCCGGCGTTTCAGGGAGGCAACGCTGGGGCGAACCGCCCGGGACAGACGCTACCCACCGATCCCTGTTCCAGTCTAGTAAAGGGACTTCCCACCCGGTTTCTCTCCCTCTTTTCCCCCACGCTCCCGGCAACAACCCCATTCCGTTTTTCCCACACACGAGATTTGTTTAACATTGCAGAGGAGCGCGTTATTTCCTGTGCGTGAGGGGGGAAGCGTTACCCCGAGGGCAACGTCCTCGCAGCAGCAGCGCCTCCGCTTCTTTCCTCCCCTCCCTTTGCCTTCACCCAAACTCGCCCCCGCCCCGAGACCCCCCGCAGGGGCTCCAGGCACCGACCCGCGGCCACTCTGCGGCTGGCACCCAAGAGGCACCGGCGGTAACTTCGAACTTTTCCCCCCGGCGCAGCCGGAGCCGCGTCCCGCCCCATGGCGCGGAGAACCGCGGCGAAGAGCAGTACCCGCGCAGCCGGGAGAGGAATAGCTGCGGGGCGCCAGGCCGGGCAGCGGCGCGGACACCGGGACCAGGCGGCGGCACCTCCGCGGCACTCACCGGCCTCATAGGGAGGGACCTTCCCACGGCTGCCAACAGCAGTAGAGCGAAACCGAGCGACGCTGGCAAGAAGGGCATATCCAGGGCAGCCCCCCATGCGTGGGGGACCGGTGAAGCTCCCACCCCCCCGCAGAGGCTCCGTGACAGTAGAAAACAGCGTCGCGACAGGCGTCTGGGGGCCTCCGACGGCCGCTTTTGTAGCGGCGGCGGAGGCGGAGACGGGGCCGGTCCAGGTGCGGCGAAGCCCGGCCCGGCCCGGCCCCCCGCTGCCCGGCGGGGATGAGGAGCTATGCGTGTCGCGGTTTCGGGGTCGTCTGTGGCGAACAGGGTAGAAGGACCGGTGGGTGGGTGGGTTTCTGGTGCCGTCAGCGCGAAGAGGAATTTCGGGGAGGGAAAAGGAAAAAGAGAAATCTGTCGAGAAAGTGACTTTGCGATCCTGGCCCCACGCAAACACTTTCCAACTTCTTTTGCTTTGTCTGTTTGAGTTTGTCTAGGCTTGGGCATCTTGGTGGCCTTCACGCTGTTTGTGATGTCTAAGTTTTATTATTTTTTAATAACAGTAAATATAATTACCATTTACAGCATTAACTTGCAGAACTCTCTGTCAGATCAGAGCTTGGTTTCCAAGCTGAAGTCGGGGCACAGGTCGCTCCTAGCACTAGTATAAAGTCTAAGTTTGGAGGATTTAAAAAACTCCCTTGCCAGACAAAAGACAGCTCTGAATCTGCTTTTACTAGTCTCGTATTGTTGTCGTTAATTAATTTGCATAGGCTAGCAAAACAACCTTCACTAAATGACAGCTAGGTGGTGAGGATCTGGAAGGAAGCATACAGAACCTAACAGATTTAGAGTGAAAGCTCAGAATCAAACTGGGAACAGGAAAAAAAAAAATCACCTTGGTCTGTTACATGCTGTTGAAATATAGAAATGTTAATAGCTTAAATGTTGATGGTGTATATTAATTTTAAATACAACACAGCATCAGGTTGATGCTTTGGGAATTTGACTGGTCAGAGCATCGATGCTGTGAGGTTGTGAAATCATGAAATTCCTCCGTGTGCAAATTGCCAGGACAGCAGTTGCATTTCAACAGCTAACTGTAGGCAAAAAAAATCGTTTTCCATGGTGATTTGGTTGACTGACAGCTGAAAAGATACTTCCTTCAACCTTTTTAAAGTGAGAGAACACAAAGATTGAAGAGGAAAAACACCCACAAACCCCCAAAAAACCCCAACCCAACAAACCAACCACTCCCAAAGAGGAAAGAAGATGCATTTTTGGTTGTTAAAGAGATGATCCCCAAATAGCCCAAGTTACTTGAAACCCCTAATGTCTGCCTTAGCAAATATCTTTCTGTAGCTGCTCAAGGTTAATTTTTATTTACTATCCCCATAAAATAAATACTCTGTTCCTGTAGAATAGTTACAACTGCTACAGACATGGCTGAAGTCTTAGGGAATGTTGAGAAGGAATGAAGAATTAACAATCTAATTGGAAAAAAGACACCAAAACAAACAAACAACAACAACAACAAATATTCAGCTATAGCTATATCACCTGGAACAGAGAAAAGACACTGTGATTTTTTCAAGGAATCAGTGGTCCTCTGGATTTAAAAGATTTAAACCTATATTTCCCTCAAAGGGATGAAGATAATGAGATACAGAAAAGCCTGCTTCTTTTCATAGAATCAATAAGGTTGGAGAAGACCTCAAAGATCATCAAGTCCAACCTGTCACCCAATACCTCATGACTACTAAACCATGGCACCAAGTGCCACATCCAATCCCCTCTTGAACACCTCCAGGGATGGTGACTCCACCACCTCCCTGGGCAGCACATTCCAACGGCGAAGGACTCTCAGTGATGAACTTCCTCCTCAGCTCTAGCCTAAACTTCCCCTGGTTCAGCTTAAGACTGTGTCCTCTTGTTCTGGTGCTGGTTGCCTGGGAGAAGAGACCAACCCCCTCCTGGCTACAACCTCCCTTCAGGTAGTTGTAGGCAGCAATGAGGTCTACCCTGAGCCTCCTCTTCTCCAGGCTAAACAATCCCAGCTCCCTCAGCCTCTCCATGTAGGGGTTGTGCTCAAGGCCTCTCCCCAGCCTCGTTGCCCTTCTCTGGACACGTTCAAGAGTCTCAATGTCCTTCTTAAATTGAGGGACCCAGAACTGGAGACAGGACTCAAGGTGTGGGCTAACCAGTGCTGAGTCCAGAGGCACAATGACTTCCCTGCTCCTGCTGGCCACACCATTCCTGATGCAGGCCAGGATGCCATTGGCCTTCTTAGCCACCTGGACACGCTGCTGCCTCATGTTCAGCCAGCTGTCAATCAGTACCCCCAGGTCCCTCTCTGTCTGGCTGCTCTCCAGCCACTCCGACCCCGGCCTGTAGAGCTGCATGGGGTTGTTGTGGCCAAATTTGCCTCTGTATTTGTGTATATGCTAAGACTAATAGATAGAATAAACTTCAGTGAAAGATCACATTTCCTTTACCTGAAGTTAACACATATTCTTGTAGGAAGCAACTAGAGAGCATCAGCATCTGCAATACCAGACTGCTGAAAAATACTACTAGGAAAACTGACAGTTGGCTTTTAACTATTTTACATCATTTGACTCCCTTGAAAGGCTAAGAGAGGCCCCTGCCCAAGCTTGGTTCCACCACACAGGAATGTTTTACTTGAAAGCCAACACCTGATCCCACTGGAAGTGCCTGTGGGCTGGCTCTAACTTTCTGGCACCTGAAGATCATGCCTGTTACATCTGCTTTCAATAAACAAACAAGAACACTGAGCAACTGAGCAAAATATCCTCCAGCTTCCTTCAGGCCTGGCAACAGATACCTTTAAATAAAGAAAAGGAAAACTCTTCAATGTGCATAGCACCACCAGCTTTAGGAGGGTGCTCCTACTTCACACACCAATGTCTACTGCTGTCTATTACTTCTGCAGCAGACCTATTAATTTTTCCAGTTAGGATTTCTGCTCCCAAGATAAACCCCAGCACCTGTGTACAGCAGAGGGCCAGCTGCTTTTGCAGGACCTTAATAGACTTATGTGTCTGTTGAAAACCTTTATCAGAGGTATGAGGGTGACATATATCACTTTGGAAGCAGAGGTATTACTTTGGAATAATTCTGCTTTCCAGAAACAATCAAAGGTAACTTTTTAGGACTGATGATATCATATGCTAGGGTTACCTACGTGAATGCAGAAGCCTCTGAAGAGACACATTTTCATTGTGTGCATTAAGAGCTGTTATCAAATTTTAGAAGACTGAACAAGTCCTGTAGAATAGAATAGAATAGAATAGAATAGAATAGAATAGAATAGAATAGGATAGGATAGAATAGAATAGAATAAACAAGGTTGGGAAAGACCTTTGAGATCATAGAGTCCAACCTACCGCCCAACACCATCTAATCAACTAAACCATGGCACCAAGCACCCCATCCAGTCTCTTCCTAAACACCTCCAATGATGGTGACTCCACCACCTCCCTGGGCAGCACATTCCAATGGCCAATCACTCTTTCTGTGACAAACTTCTTCCTAACATCCAGCCTAAACTTCCCCTGGTGCAGCTTGAGATTGTGTAGTCTTATTCTGGTGCTGGTTGCTGGGAGAAGAGACCAACTCCCACCTGGCTACAACCTCCCTTCAGGTAGCTGTAGACAGCAATCTGGTCTCCCCTGAGCCTCCTTTTCTCCAGGCTAAGCAACCCCAGCTCCCTCAGCCTCTCCTCATAGGGCTTGTGCTCCAAGCCCTGTTAATATAAATCACTGTAATAAAAGAGACCATTTTCTTAGAGATGGAAAGGTATTTGTCTAAGAAAACAATTTTTTGGGGGTGACAAATGCTGATGAATGTTGTCTCTAAAACATAGGTCTGCTGGATTGTTGTTATATTTATTCATGTCTTTATTAATAGGAAAATTTAAGTTCATCTTTTATCAGTGCTAATGTAAGGAAAGAACATTTGAAAATAGCCAGATGAAGCACTCAAATGACATAGTAGTCATAACCTCTATGACTACTAGCCTTGTGTATGCACAAAGCAACATCTTTGTCCCACATCTTTGTCCCAGTCACTAGTGGTGTCCCCCAGGGATCAGTTCTGGGCCCCATACTGTTCAATATCTTTATTGATGATCTGGATGAGGGGATTGAGTCAGTCATCAGTAAATTTGCAGATGACACCAAGTTGGGAGCAGGTGTTGGTCAGTTAGAGAGTAGAAAGGCTCTGCAGAGGGACCTTGACAGGCTGGACAGGTGGGCAGAGTCCAACATGATGGCATTCAATGAGTCCAAGTGCCGGGTTCTGCACGTTGGCCACACCACAACAACCCCATGCAGTGCTACAGGCCGGGTCAGAGTGGCCAGAGCAGCCAGACAGAGAGGGACCTGGGGGTACTGATTAACAGCTGGCTGAACATGAGCAGTGTGCCCAGGTGGCTAAGAAGGCCTATGGCATCCTGGCCTGCATCAGAAAAGGTGTGGCCAGCAGGAGCAGGGAAGTCATTGTGCCCCTGGACTCAGCACTGGTTAGGCCACACCTTGAGTCCTGTGTCCAGTTCTGGGCCCCTCAGTTTAAGAAGGACATTGAGACTCTTGAACGTGTCCAGAGAAGGGCAATGAGGCTGGGGAGAGGCCTCGAGCACAAGCCCTGTGAGGAGAGGCTGAGGGAGCTGGGGTTGCTTAGCCTGGGGAAGAGGCAGCTCAGGGGAGACCTCACTGCTGTCTACAACTACCTGAAGGGAGGTTGTAGCCAGGTGAGGGTTGGTCTCTTCTCCCAGGCAACCAGCACCAGAACAAGAGGACACAGTCTCAAGCTGTGCCAGGGGAGGTTTAGGCTGGAGGTGAGGAAAGTGTTCTTCACTGAGAGAGTTGTTGGCCATTAGAATGTGCTGCCCAGGGAGGTGGTGGAGTCACCATCCCTGGAGGTGTTGAAGAGGGGATTGGCCATGGCACTTGGTGCCATGGTTTAGTAGTCGTGAGGTATTGGGTGACAGGTTGGACTTGATGATCTTGAGGTCTTTTCCAACCTTATTGATTCTATGCTTCTATGTGATTGAATACTTTGTCTCTCAAACTGTCTAAAATCTGCTTCACAGAGAAAGTGCATGTTTCTTCTGTGGCATTTCTGAGTAACAGGCATTTTCCCTGGCCCCTTAGACAATATCCTAAAGAACGTGACCAGTTTTCCGTGCAAGTTATGCTCTTCATGCTTCTCCATGACCATTAATTATTTGCTTTTATAAACATTGTCTTTTATAATTAGGGGGGTTATTTATGGAACAGAGACATACAGTTCTTGGACACAATAACAGTCCAAACAGACATGAACTCTTAGTGAAATGTTGTTCCTTTCTACCTTGTATATGTACATTTGAATTTAGAGGATACAGGGTTGCTGAGTTTTGGAGAATGAAATGTTTTACCTAAACTCAGGAAAAATAGAGGGAGTTGCTGTACAGTGGCTGCGTAAAAGTTACTTATGCCTGAAAGCCTGTTTGCTATTTACTCTTGGTTTATATAACTGTAGTGTGCCATAGCAGTGTCTTATTTGTCTCATTCATCTCTTTACAAAGCCAACAGGAGCAATTAGTAGAAATCTTTACAAGCTCAATAAAAGCTAACATGTCTGAGATGAGTTCCAGTGCCTGTGAAGTTACTCAGAAGTTTAAAATGTGCATTTAGGAAAGACAGTAGACAGATTTCAGTATCAAATCATTGAGTGTGAATTGTGCTGGTAATGTTTTAATTAATACAGATATCCACTTAATTGAAATAAATGTTCATCAAAGTTGAGTCCCTCTGTAGATGACCTTGGTGGGGGGGTGGGAAGGGAGGCAGCTCTGAGCAATATTACACATATAGGAGTTACAAACACACAAGCTACAGCTGTGGTTACAAGCACATTGGTGTTTAGAAGGGAGATCATCTTGTCTTGGATATATATGTACAACATTATCTTTAGACAGACTAACTCACCTGGATGTTGGGAAGTGGGCAATTTCTGCATCTTATCAATACTCAAAAAAAAGGTCTTACAGGATTCTGTACCAGAACACGACTGCAGCATATAGTTGTATGACAGATCAATGTACAAAACTTTAAAGTGTGTGCTGCTTTAGGAAGCAGGAGAATTTCTTCCAGTTACTGGCCGTAGTTCATATTTATGCATTAAATCTCATTGGTTTTAGTTTAGTGCTTCAAGGCACTGACTGTTCTAAGGGATTTGGCCATACATAGGAGAATGTGCTTAGGACATGAAATGTCTCATGGTAGCGTGGTGCTGGAGTGCAAAGACTGAAATCACCCAGTTTTCTATAATGTGCTGTACTGTGGATGCACATTGAGAATGAACATAAATTTCTGATAGTTCCTGAATGTGAGCCAGCAGTGTGCCCAGGTGGCTAAGAAGGCCAATGGCATCCTGGCCTGCATCAGGAATAGTGTGGCCAGCAGGAGCAGGGAAGTCATTGTTCCCCTGGACTCAGCACTGGTTAGGCCACACCTTGAGTCCTGTGTCCAGTTCTGGGCCCCTCAGTTTAAGAAGGACATTGAGACACTTGAATGTATCCAGAGAAGGGTAACGAGGCTGGGGAGAGGCCTCGAGCACAAGCCCTATGAGGAGAGGCTGAGAGAGCTGAGATTGTTTAGCCTGCAGAAGAGGAGGCTCAGAGGAGACCTCATTGCTGTCTACAACTACCTGACGGGAGGTTGCAGCCAGGTGGGGGTTGGTCTCTTCTGCCAGGCAACCAGCACCAGAACAAGAGGACACAGTCCCAAGCTGCACCAGGGGAGGTTTAGGTTTGAGGTGAGGAGAAAGTTCTTCACTGAGAGAGTGGTTGGCCATTGGAATGTGCTGCCCAGGGAGGTGGTGGAGTCACCATCCCTGGAGGTGTTCAAGAGGAGATTGGACATGGCACTTGGTGCCATGGTCTAGTCATGAGGTCTGTGGTGACAGGTTGGACTTGATGATCTTTGAGGTCTCTTCCAACCTTGGTGATTCTATGTGATTCTGTGTAAATTTCCAGATGCAAGGGTCCAGTGGTGTGTAAATATACAACAAACAGCGCTTGAGCAAGATGGACAGCTCCATTTTTCAGAAGTCAGTATGGCTTGTACAGTGTGGCTATATATTTATTGATAACAAAAAAAAAAATCATCATGCAATTTTAATTTTTTCTCCCCTTTAGGCAAAGTAGTGAACTGAAATAGCTGTATCTGCTTTTCAGGTCTAGCAGCCTTGTGGAATTTGTTGTATATAATGATTGTACGGAGGGAATTACGGAGATGTTTAATTTCAATACAAAGCTTACAGTCTGTGTCTTATAAAGAAGAAATTTGTTTAAATCTTTTAAATAAAATGTGGTTCAAGGATTCATATAGCCTGGTGCTCAGTAACTTCTAATTCTAGCCCAGATATTCCTATACTTCAAAGTCTCAGAAATATAGAAATGTGGAAGTTATTTGCAGCCAAGTAATATGACAGGAAACAACTTTTTTTTACCATAGTTGAACTTCCTGGATGTTAGTTCTTCACAGAAGGAGTGATTGGCCATTGGAATGTGCTGCCCAGGGAGGTGGTGGAGTCACCATCACTGGAGGTGTTTAGGAAGAGACTGGATGGGGTGCTTGGTGCCATGGTTTAGTTGATCAGATAGTGTTGGATGATAGGTTGGACTTGATGATCTCGAAGATCTTTTCCAACCTGGTTAATTCTATTCTATCCTATCCTATCCTATCCTATCCTATCCTATCCTATCCTATCCTATCCTATCCTATCCTATCCTATCCTATCCTATCCTATCCTATCCTATCCCATCCCTACCACACTCTCTGACTACTAATTTAGATTTACTTGTTAAAAATCCCCTGCTCAACAATGCCTCATCAAGAATTGTATTTTGAACAGGAGGAGGCTGCTAGGATGAACAAAATGAAAAGATGCTAGCACAAAGGAAATAACAGCAAGAAGTACTCAGTAAAGTTTCCTCATTTTTCAAAAGAAGAAAGTAGGAAGCTATGAATCACAGAACAAAGGAAGGAAAGAGTAAAGTCGAATCATTATTTATTAAGTAAAATCGACAGAAATATTACTCTCCTCTTCTGTAGTGGTAGGTTTTTTTACTGTGAGGCAGTTATTTGGAAATCACTCCATTCAATATCTTCTCTCACCAGGGGAAACATTGGTACAGAAAACTGCTTTGTAGAGTTTGATACGTGTCTTGTGCAATGATCACAATGCCGATCATTTGCAATGAGACAGAGATGATTTCTGCCTGCTCTGCTGCTAGATGCCTAGCAGGTAGGACCTGGTTTCTCTCAGTAAAAGGCCTCCCAGCTGTTAAGACAAGTGTTTACTAACTTGTCTGTAGCATCTGATGTTTTTTGAGGAAAATATCCTTTAAAGAAGGACAGGATGTGTCTCTTAGGAAAGAAGTCTAGCAATTTGTATCAAAAAGTATTCTTGGGGTGAGAGTAAAATGGAAGACGTGGTTCATGGGTTTCCTAAGTGCTATTATAGCTATGACTGAAGTGGGAGGTTGTAGCCAGGAGGGAGTTGGTCTCTTCTTCCAGGCAACCAGCACCAGAACAAGAGGACACAGTCTCATGCTGTGCCAGGGAAGGTTTAGGCTGGATGTTAGGAAGAAGTTCTTCATAGAAAGAGTGATTTGCCATTGGAATGTGCTGCCCAGGGAGGTGGTGGAATCACCATCCCTGGAGGTGTTTAGGAAGAGACTGGATGGGGTGCTTGGTTGCATGGTTTAGTTAAGTAGTGTTGGTTGATAGGTTGGGCTTGATGATCTCAAAGGTCTTTTCCAACCTGGTTAATTCCATTCTATTGATACTGTCTGGTAGTCAATGGAGTAGGACAGCTGCCCAAATCACTTTAGAACAAGCTCTATTATTATGATACACCATGCGAGAAATAAAGGTATTGTTAGGATTAAATTCTCTAGATCATCAATATGCAGGTTAAATCACTTACCATTTACATGTCTCTTTAAGTTACAGTAACTTTACTTCTTGTGCTCATGTGCCCAGTGAGAAGATCACAAACTGTTAATCACAATGTCTTTTGGGGCTTTAGCCTTTCACATCATAATCATTGCCAAAAATAAGAGAGTGACCCAAACCATCATTTGTTTCCATCACTATACAGCATAGTGCTCATAAGTCATCTGAAGCTGCAAGGACAAAGGATAATTATCTGTTTAATGCAGTTCCCTGAATTGCTGTGTCTGTAAGGCAGATAATCATTCTGCCTTTGAGTATCTGTTCACAGGAATCTTGCTTTGGTGATTAGCCAGCAGACTTTGAGAAATTAATACTAGGAGCTTTTACTTAGCTAACCTCTTGAACAACCACTTGACTAGTCTAAATATCAAACATAAACACTGGTAGGAGGAATTACTGATTGGTGAATATACACAGGAAGCTGCAGGCAGTTTATCTATTACATTTCTGCCAAAATTGCTTTCAGAAAATGGGATGTACAATAAATTGGAGGAATCAACTTGTTAATACTGGAAGACCTTAGAAGCTGCAGGTCCATGAGGGAAGTCCAGAAGTTGAGGCATGAGTTAGGGCAAAAGCAACAGGTCAGAGAGGATCTTCTTTAACCTTTGATTTTGTCCTAGTGAGAATCAATGGTAGTGTTTTCTTAATATCCAGAGAGTGGAATCACACTTCTCTGGAACTGAATGAGTCTTAGGCAGAAAAATACCAGTATCTATGTGTTAATTAAGGTAAATGTTAGAAATTACATTAAGAATAAGTTTTGAGTGAGACCTCAGTACTCATGAAAAATTGTAAAATAATTTTTAGGTCGTTGAACTGCTGGAATGGGTCCAGAGGAGGGACACGAAGATCATCATAAGGCTGGAGCATAGGCTACGGAGATAGGCTATGAGAGGCTGTTGAGCCTGGTGAAAAGAAGGATCCAGTGAGAGCTTTTAGTGGCCTTACAGTATTTGAAGGGGGCCTACAAGAAAGCGGGGATGGGACTTTTTGCAAAGACTTGTGATAGGACAAGAGGGAATGGACTGAAACTTGAGGGAGGCAGATTTAGACTAGATAATAGAAAAAAACTTCTTTACAGTAAGGGTGGTGAGACACTGAAACAGGATGCCCAGGGGGGTCACGGATGCCCCTCTTCCTTGGGATATTCAAGGCCAGGTTGGATGAAGCCTTGAAAAGCCTGGTCTAGTGGAAGGCGTCCCTGCCTATGGTAGAACTCTATGATCTTCAAGGTCCCTTACAACTTGTTCAGTAGCTTGAGAAACAGAATGGAATGCACCCCTAAAGAGGCTCAGAGAAGATCATAGAATGGTAGGTGTTGGAAAAGACCTCTGGGTATCATCTAGTCTAATCCCCCTGTTAAAACAGGTTTGCCTGGATCAGGTTGCACGGGAATGCATTCAGGTAGGTTTGAAATTCTTCAGACAAGGAGACTTCAAAACCTCTCTGAGCAGCTCCAGTACTCTATCACCCTCAAAATTTTCCCTTATGCTTCCTAAGAGGTGTTCAAAAAACATCTAGACATGGCACTTTAGTATGTGGTTTAATGACCATGGTGGTGTTAGGCTGGCAATTAGACTTAGTGACCTTAGAGGTCTTTTACAACCAAAAACCAGTTCTATGATTCTAAGATAAGAAATGATTATTTGACTCTGACAAACAGATACTATCAAGAATCTGATGCAATATATTGCATAGTTGAGACCAACAATATACTGTTTATCTCTGTTCTTGATATTATAAGGATGGAGAATAAAATCCTCTTCAGTGTTCTATACCTCAACACATTATTAATTCACATCTTCCCTGGCATTCTCCCTATAGACTTTCACTAGTATGTGTGAGCATGAACATCTTCCCCCTGTGGAGGCATTCATAGCATTACACTTTGTTTCTCTGTTGTCATTAAGCTGAAATGCCAGACGAGGAAAAACTCTTCAGGAATGAGTACACTATAGTTGTTTTAGGCTAGGAATGCACAAGAACATGGTGGAGCAAAAAGCCAGTGAAGCAGAGATCCAGACTGTTCAAAGGGCTATTGTATACCATATGATGTCATGTACAGTACCAAAGGCTTGGGGAAAAGAGAAAGAAAGTAAATATGTTTCTTTCATCCATCTTTCCAAGTAATTGTTATGCATGGTGAAGCCCCAGGAAGTGGCTAAATATCTGCCTGCCAGTAGGAAGCAGTAAATAAATTCATTCATTTGTTTTGCTTTTATGTGCAGCTTTGCTTTAATTACTAACCTGTCTTCATCTCAACTTACTTATTTTCATCTTGTGCCCTTTCAATTCTTTTCTTTATCCTCGTAGGGCAGAGATCAGTGAGCAAGCATCTGGACAGGTACTTAGCTGCTGGCAGAATAGAATAGAATAGAATAGAATAGAATAGAATAGAATAGAATAGAATAGAATAGAATAGAATAGAATAGAATAGAATAGAGCAGACCAGACCAGACCAGGTTGGAAGAGACCTTCAAGATCATCGTGTCCAACCCATCATCCAACACCATCTCATCAACTAAATCATGGCACCAAGCACCCCATCAAGTCTCCTCCTAAACACCTCCAATGACGGTGACTCCACCACCTCCCCAGGCAACCCATTCCAATGGGCAATCACTCTCTCTATGAAGAATTTCTTCCCAACATCCAGTCTAAAATTCAACATACCACAAGTAATGTCATTAGATTTTTGATTACTTTGAGCAAAATCTCTTGCAGTTGCAGACTCAGGTTATTATTTTTTCTCTTCTGTGCAGATAGATGTAGTTCTGTGTACAACTTGTAATTTTCACAATTTTTATTTAACACCTTTGCTGGTTTGTTGCATTTGGATATAACTAACTCTACAGAGAAGAAATTAAAGTTTTTAAGGTTTTATATTTCTGGACCTGAGCAAAGCATTTGACACTGTCCTGCACCACATCCTGGTCTCCAAACTGGTGACACCTGGGTTTGATTGGTGGACCACTAGATGGATAAAGAACTGGCTTGATGGCCACACTCAAAGAGTGGCTGTCAATGGGTCCATGTCCCAGTGGAGGCCAGGGACAAGTGGAGTCCCTCAGGGATCAGTCCTGGGACCAGTCTTGTTCAACATCTTTGTTGGTGCCATGGACAGTGGCATTGAGTGCACCCTCAGCAAGTTTGCTGATGACACCAAGCTGTGTGGTGCAGCAGACACGCTGGAGGGAAGGGATGCCATCCAGAGGGACCTTGACAGGCTGGAGAGGTGGGCACAAGCCAAACTCATGAGGTTCAACAAGACCAAGTGCAGGGTCCTGCATCTGGGTCGAGGCAATCCCAGGCACAAATCCAGGCTGGGCAGTGACTGGCTGGAAAGCAGCCCTGAGGAGAGAGACTTGGGGGTGCTGGTGGACAAGAAGTACAACATGAGCTCTCAGTGTGCACTTGCAGCCCGGAAAGCTAATCGGATCCTGGGCTGCATCAAGAGAAGTGTGGCCAGCAGGTCAAGGGAGGCGATTCTCCCCCTCTACTCAGCTCTGGTGACACCCCACCTGGAGTACTGCATCCAGTTCTGGAGCCCCTATTACAAGAGGGATCTGGATGTGCTGGAATGTGTCCAGAGAAGGGCCATGAGGATGATCAGAGGGCTGGAGCACCTCTCCTGTGAGGACAGACTAAAGGAGTTGGGGCTGTTCAGTCTGGAGAAGAGAAAGCTCTGAGGTGACCTAATTGTGGTCTTCCAGTATCTGAAGGGGGCCTACAAGAAGTCTGGGGAGGGACTTCTCAGGATGTCAGGTAGTGATAGGACTAGGGGGAATGGAATGATGCTGGAGGTGGGGAGATTCAGGCTGGCTGTGAGGAGGAAGTTCTTCACCATGAGAGTGGTGAAGCCCTGGAATGGGTTGTCCAGGGAGGTGGTTGGGGTGCCGTCCCTGGAGGTGTTTAAGCCCAGGCTGGATGAGGCTCTGGGCAGCCTGATCTAGTGTGAGGTGTCCCTGCCCATGGCAGGGGGGTTGGAACTAGATGATCCTTGTGGTCCCTTCCAACCCTGACTGATACTATGATACTACAATATTGTCTTCTGTTGTCATCACAAGCCACTGAAATGCAAGCTAAAAGCTATATGTCAGAAAAAATATGAAAAGCAAAGTTTTTATTTTTTGAGGTTTAACAACTTTTTATTTTATGTTAATTGTATTATTAAAGCAAATACCATTTTTTTTAGAGTAATATAATGGAAACAAAGATTGCAATTGGTGAACTTATTTTGAAAACTTTGCTTTAAAACTATCACCAAATAGCCAAGACAAACTGAATGCACTGGAATCAGAGAAATGAATGAGTGAAGCCAAGAGTCAAGTGGCATTTCTAGTATAATGACCAAAGGCCACCAAATAAGCAGTAAAAGAACTGCACGTATAATTGATTGTGTGTGCCATATATTGTTAATGGTATGAGAAACTGTTTACTTGATGTCACACAGGAGAGCCACTCCTCTCAGTATCCAGTGGTCTGGAGACACTACTGTCCTTAAATAAATATCTGTAATGTAGTTCAGATCTGTCCTCCTGGGCTTCCTGTAAAGAGGACAAA
This sequence comes from Dryobates pubescens, assembly GCF_014839835.1. Lineage (NCBI taxonomy): Eukaryota > Metazoa > Chordata > Aves > Piciformes > Picidae > Dryobates > Dryobates pubescens. The sequence goes on along the minus strand of NC_071617.1, from coordinate 42,986,091 downwards.
GGTAGAGCCTGGGATCCTTAGACCTGGCTGTATTCACAGCAAATATATGCACCACAGGCAGCTGGACAAAAAGAATCTTTGGTGTAGATTCAGTGAGTTTGCTATGTAGTCTGTCCCAGCCTGCGCCTTCCAAGTACAGGCCATGGATATATACTCCTTCCTGTGTGGAGAGCAAGAGATACATCGCACAAAATAAAGCATCTGTATTGCAAAATGAGTAATGGGCTTAAAACATTAAAAGGAATATACACTGAGGTTTTTTATAGTACAAAATATCTGACATTGAATCTTCTCAGACTATTTAATTTTAAACTATAATAGCATCCCTGTTCAGAAGATGATGCTACTGGAATGGATGGCAATAAAAGTCGCTAAAGAAAGCTCACGCAGTACCAAATTTGATCTAAAGTTTGCTATAAATTCCAAAACTCAAGAATGGGTACAATGGAATCGTTCTTCAACTAAAACATTTTTGTAACTGAAAAACTAATCTCATGTTCTGAGAAAAAACAGTGAGGTGAATACAGTAGCAACTTTTTCCTCTAGCAATGCAAATTGATTGAATGATGCACAATATAAATTAAACACTGGTATTAATACTGAAACATCCTTGCATGCCATACGTACAGAAGGAGGTGCTTTGATTTCGTCTTTGTTTTGCTTTAGCACTTCGTTGTGTATTGTAACTGTGTCTAAAGCCCAGCCTTTATGTGCTCGAGTTGCTTCTTGCCTCATTGCTGTCAGAAACCCTTAAGAAATTAAGCCAGAGATTTAGTATGTATCTCACAATACCGAAACCAACCAACCAACCAAATCTTGCTGAGTAATCTGCGTGGCTCTGCACTGAAAGGTAGAGACATAGTCAGAGTTTTATAAAAAATTAATGACCTGATTAATTAGAAACCTTTGGTTTGGGTCAAAATAGGAACTAAAGTGGTACAGAAAATAATATACTATTTTTTTTCCTTTGCTACTACTCTTAACAAATGTTGACTCAAGATGCTGATTTACAAATCATCGTTAGGCAATCAGCTACAGGATCTATGGTAGAGGTTTGTTTCAAGGAGGGAAAGCAGACATGCCAATTATGTGAGCTGATATTTATGTAGGGGCAACTTAAGGAAAAGGCTTTTTGTTAATGAAAACTTGAAAAAAATATAATAAAATTCATTAATGGAAATCAGAAAAGCTATGTCTGAATGTGGTAATAAAAGTAACTATATTAGTGTGGGGAATCTAGATGAGGAAGTGCCTACAAAGGATTAAAAATATTTGATCTGTAAGTGAAAAAATGGGAGGCCCAGAGAGATATTAAGGTAGAGGATGACACAATCAGGTAGTGAGTTTGGTGGGTTTTTCAGTATTATTTGGAGCAGGCTTTACAGAGGCTTGCAATAAAGAAGGTTTGAGAGGTAAAGGAGTGGACAGTGTAAACACAAGATAAAAAATAACTGGGCAGGTAAAGAGGTTTGGATGTGTTGTAAAGAGGAAAAAACCCACAGAATGGGAACACTTGTAGCAAATGCCTGATTGTTTCTCTATAAGTGTCTCAGAAGATGATAATTCAGTCACCAAAATCTGAATAGCTACTATTTTATGCTGGATGAAGCACTACTTGTAGTTGTCAGAATGAGAGTGAGGCAAGGAGAGCAAAGTTAACCATAGAGAACTGCACACTTAAGAGTGATTACTGTAAAGACTTGAAAATGAAAAGGCATCAGGTTCCTTCTTGGTAGGCCATAAAGGAAATGAAGACTAGAGTTTTGTGGGCTGTCAGATATCTACAAGGAGGAAAAGCTACCAAATGAAATACAGACAAGCCAGGGGAGAAATCATGAAAATACATGGCTATGCAGTAGAAGACAGCACTTCAAGATTTAAAGTGGTTTGACATGCTAATTAGGACAAAGCCAATTAGAAGTTAATGCTAATGTGTGATATACATATAATTAATGTAGTACTTGAACATACATTAATGTCTCAAATACTAGATATTCTTGCATAAATAAACCATTATTCAGGCTTCTAAATTTTGCTAAAAAAATTTATTATATCTCTATAATACAATATTTGTGTTTTCATAAGCCTGCTTATTCTAAGTTGTCTTGATCCAAAGGTTGGGAAGGAGATGCAGTTCTTTTTTTGAACATTCCCATGAGTGAAATTAAGGCACAAATGAGGGCATATATCAAGATGAGACTATTTGTTAAAGAGAGAGCGAGAATAAACAGAACAGAGAGGAAGCAAAGGGAGAGAGAGAGGGAGAAGGACAATGGAGAAAGAGAGAGCAGGAGTAGTAGTTACCGCCCCGTGGTCCTTCTTTGGGTGGGGGGATGGGAGATGTTCCTGAGCTGCTGCTTCCCCCCCAGTAAGTTGCCATAGCTCAGGGTCTCTTCCAACCTGGGCTATTCTATTCTATTCTATTCTATTCTATTCTATTCTATTCTATTCTATTCTATTCTATTCTATTCTATTCTATTCTATTCTTACCTCATGTCTAGCAATAGCAAGTTTTGTACTTAGCAGACTTCTTTCTCCTTTCTTTTTGAACACAGAGTTTTAAGCTACCATCAAGTTCAAGACCATCTGTGTCTTAGGTTTGTTTGCTATTAGGCTAACTATTGTCTTTGGTCAAAAGAATCTGGTTCATTATCTTTTTTCATACCATCCTAAGTGCTGCTCTTCAATCACCAGAGATCAGTATGATTACTAGCTGTGCCATTTATGATGCAAATGGAATTATGTTTTGACTGGCATCTCAATACTGTCTTTAAATGATAATTTGAATGTGCTCCAGGCATCAAAACTTTTTCTGAGAGTGATTCCAAAAAAAACACCCCAACTTCGAAGTGCTTGTGCATGTTCAGAGAAGGGCAACAAGGCTCATGAAGGGCCTGGAGTGTCTGAGGGAGCTGGGGTTGTTTGGTCTGGAGATGAGGCTGAGGGGAGGCCTTATCGCTCTCTACAACTACCTGAAGGAAAGCTGGAAAGAGGAGGGAGCCAGCCTCTTCTCTTTGGTGACAAGTGACAGGACTGGAGGAAATGGTTTCAAACTGCACCAGGGGAGGTTCAGGCTGGATATTAGGAAATATTTCTTCACAGAGAGGGTTATCAGACATTGAAATGGTCTTCCCAGGGAAGTGGTGGAGTCCCTGCAGGGTGTTTAAGCAGTGTGTGGACCTGGTGCTTAAGGACGTGGTTTAGTGTTGACCCTTCATTGTTGAGTTGAGAGTTGGCCTGGCTGATCTTTGAGGTCTCTTCCAAGCTGTGGTTCTGTGATTAGTACTTTTTCCACTTCTGGTCACAGAAAGGCCAGTAAGAATAAAAGCATCATACACTAAAGATAACTCATATTCTAGGATTTCAGAGTTTAACCCCAACGAGGAAAAAAACCTCGTAGCTGTTACATGTAAGTTTTTCACAAGAATTTTGTAAGGTCAGTTGTGTAACATAAGTGTGCTTCTTCTATGAACATGCATCGAATAAAGTAACAAGCTTTGTTATTCATGGAGATGATTACAATTTGTTTTTCTTCCTCTTTCCTATAAATGGTAAATATACCAAGCTATAGCAGATCATGCTAGATAATGTCTGCTTGTGCTTTGCAGTATACTTGTGAAATGTAAACACTGTGAAAAATACTGTTTCATGATTCTCTGTGAAAGACAGATAACTGCTACAAATTCTGGCAAGTTCATGGAATCACAGAACAGCCCAGGTTGGAAGAGACCTGAAAAGATCACCTGGTCCAACCTTTCACAGGAAAGGGAGCCTAAAGGAGATCATCTAGCACCCTGTCTAATTGCATCTTGAAAACATTCAGCAACAGGAACTGTACCGTTCCCCTGGAGAGGTTGTTCCTGAATGATTGCTTTCACTGTAAAAAAAGAGTAATATTTCTGTTGCTACTGTACAGCATGTCAATAACATCTTGCTCTAGATTGAAGCTCATCTGTACTTGCAATGCACACTTTGAAATGGGTTGGTTTGAAACCACAAGAAAATGGTATTTTCTTTAAAAGCTGGGTCAGTATCATTAAGTGTATTTTCTTTAGAAGCTGTATCATATCATAGAGTCAATTTGGTTGGAAAAGACCTTTAAGATCATTGAGTCCAACCACAATCCAACTCTACTAAGTCTGATGCTAACCCATGTCCATTAGCACCACACCTCTCCTCTTTCAAACACCTCCAGGGATGGGAATTCAACCACCTCCCTGAGGAGCCCATTCCAGTCTTTGATAACCCTTTCAGTCAAGTTTCTTCTAATATCCAATCTAAACCTCCTGTGGTGCAACTTGAGGCTATTTCCTCTCATCCTGGCACTTGTTACTAGGGAGAAGAGACCAATACCCACCTCACTACAACCTCCTTTTGGGTAGTTGCAGAGAGCAATAAGGTGTCCCCTCAACTAATATGTCAACCAGATAAAGTATTTTGTTTGTTAACTACATGTTTTCCTTCTTTTAATATAAAACCTGTATTTATGTGTCAAACTAAAAAGCCATCTGTACAAGCATCCTGTCTCTGACAGCAAATGCAAGCAGATGCTTAGTGAAATAAAATAACAACAGATAAAATGACAGATAAATCCTCTCACTTCTATGTTTTTCCAGATTTCAGTAATCTGAATCTTAGGAACCTCCCAACCTGACAGTTGAGTTTAGACAGTCATATTTATTGCCATCACTGGACTTGCTTCCCATGACTTTGTCTGAATCTCTTTTTTGAGCCCATTTATCTTCTATGACATACTCTGACAACAATGAAAACATCTTTTCTAGGTGTAGTATTAAAATAGTTATGTGGTAAATCCCATTACATTATGATTACATCGTAACACAAGTCCTTTCAGTACCCTTACCTTGTGGATTAAAGAATCCAGTCATCCAAAACACTTTTGGTCTTCCTTCATATATCCAAGTAGAGAACTGAGTATTTCTTTCCAAAAGTTCAGTAAACCAGAATCCAAGCGTTGAAGAATCCCAAGATACTCTTTTCCATACTTGAGGAATTCGAGCATCATACATATTATCAAGGACATCTCTCAGATTCTGAAGGAATGACATCATAATACATTAACTAAAGCTATCAAGGTAATAGTTTAAAGCACAATATTCCATGTGTGGCAAAGCTGCTTTACTTGCCTCACTCATAACAATAGTTCCTTCTATGGCTAATTTAAGGTCATTCAAGCTGCTGCGGACCATCGTGATCACCTTTTGCATTCGGTCAATTTCTTGCCGAAGGAAAATATTCATTGAGTTAAGGTGTCCCATTTTGATTAAACGCTCTTTTACCTAAAATACAGGAGGGCAGGGGAAGGAATTTAGTTAAATCTAAGTTGCTGGAAAACTGTTAAGTTGTAATATACAGTATCTTAATCTGGGTTCAGAAAAGTGAACAGTTGACTTGTACTTCACATTATTTGACTAATATTTATCCCCGTAAAAGTGGTGCAGGCTTTATTTTGTTATTTTTTTACTCAATTACTAAGGATTTTGCTGGCATAGGACTTCATCCAGAAGGCTCAGAAGACTGCTATCACAAATGTTAAGGACTGGATTTCACCCCCTCCACCTCCCCCACCCCCCCCAAAGAATAGTCTCTATGACATATCTCCAGGACCAGCTCTTAGATCTTTTGATTCTAAATAAAAAAGCCTCATACTGATTCATGCTGACGGCAATAAAATGTTGGTTCTTTGCTTGACTCTGCTACTAGTTTAGCATAGAATAGAATAGAATAGAATAGAATAGAATAGAATAGAATAGAATTAACCAGGTTGGAAGAGACCTTTGAGATCAAGTCCAACCTATCATCCAACACTATCTAATCAAGTAAACCATGGCACCATGCACCCCATCCAGTCTCTTCCTAAACACCTCCAGTGATGGTGACTCCATCACCTCCCTGGCCAACCCATTCCAATGGCAAATCACACTTTCTATGAAGAACTTCTTCCTAACATCCAGCCTAAACCTCCCCTGGGGCAGCCTGAGACTTTGTCCTCTTACTCTGGTGCTGGTTGCCTGGGAGAAAAGACCAACCTCCACCTGGCTACAACCTCCCTTCAAGTAGCTGTAGACAGCAATGACGTCTCCCCTAGGCCTCCTCATCTCCAGGCTAAGCAATTCCAGCTCTCTCAGCCTCTCCTCATAGGGCTTGTGCTCCAAACCCCTCCCCAGCTTTGTTGTCCTTCTCTGGACACCTTCCAGCAACTCAACATCTTTCCTAAACTGAGGGGCCCAGAACTGGACACAGGACTCGAGGTGTGGCCTAACCAGTGCTGAGTCCAGGGGCAGAATGACCTCCCTGCTCCTGCTGGCCACACTATTCCTGATACAGGCCAGGATGCCACTGACCTTCTTGGCTAGCTGGGTACACTGCTGGCTCATGTTCAGGTGGCTATCAAGCAGTACCCCAGGGTCCCTTTCTGCCTGGCTGCTCTCCAGCCACTATGACCCCAGCCTAGTTTCCTTTTTTGAATGTCTCATGTGAAAACTCAGCAGAGAGAACAGTTAGAAAACAATGAATATTATCTTGCCTTATGAGGTATGTAATCTGGAGGAAGTTTCTCTAACATGTCTTCAGCTAAACGATAAACAATGGCTTCACGAGTTTCTCCAGATCCTGCACCACTTTCTTTAGGCTGAATGTTGGTAATAGTATCCAGAACATCAGCTGCTGTATTACTTTGGTATCTGAGAAAACAAGAAATATGTTATAAATTACATAGGATTTGCTAATAGTTAAATGATACTTTGTGGGACACACAATTTGAAAGTTGATAAAAACCATGCTGTATCATGACAGGCTAAAAATCAAAGCTCCCAAAAGAAATGGTTAGCCTTTGTGTCCAGTATAAAGATAACACATTGGTCATGAACATTAGGTTTTCCACGGCTGTAAAGAACAGGGACTTTCATCTACACACCCTGTTTTACACTTGCTTGTTTTCTCCCTCAGACTAGGAAGGAGTGCTGCAAGCTGTGATTGTGAGGTGGCAAAATAGCTTATTGCATGATTTTTAGGGATTCTGAGGAAAGGAGGACACAGCCTCAAGCTGCTCCAGGGGAATTTTAGGCTCGAGGTGAGGAGAAAGTTCCTCACAGAGAGAGCTGTTAGCCATTGGAATGTGCTGCCCAGGGAGGTGGTGGAGTCACCATCCCTGGAGGTGTTGAAGAGGGGATTGGACGTGGCACTTGGTGCCATGGTTTAGTAGTCATGAGGTGTTGGGTGACAGGTTGGACTTGGTGATCGTTAAGGTCTTTTCCAACCTTATTGATTCTATGATTCTATGAATGAAAAAAGTCTATGCCTGGGAAGGACTTCTTAGGAGCTATTTCCTAGGAAGAAGCAATAAAAAAGATAAAATTGTAACAAGAAAGACTACTTTCCTCATTTAGTTGCCTTCTAACAGTGGATTGCAGAAGAAAGAAAAATTGGAGGCATAACTGCAAGCTGCCCCTTTATTAATGCTTTAAGGTGATCAGGATTAATGATAAAAACTGCTAGATTTACAACAAAGTTCCATACTATGGTGTGGGGAGCACCAATGTAAATTTATGCTCTGAGTCAATACCAAAAAAAAAAAAAAAAAAAAGGGAAAAGAATTAAATTCCTGTGGTATTTGATGGTAAAAGATAGTAAACCATGTCAGTCCTTCACATCAATACTTCTTATTATGCTATCTGGTGGCATAGAGGTATGAGAGGCAATAAGAAAACATAGTAGTGTATGTGTGGGTATTCCAGTGCAAGCATTGTCCACCTTTACAGTATCACAGTGTCACAGTATAACTAAGGTTGGAAGAGACCCCAAGGAATATCAAGTCCAACCTGTCTCCACAGACCTCATGACTAGACCATGGCACCAAGTGCCACGTCCAATCTCCTCTTGAACACCTCCAGGGATGGTGACTCCACCACCTCCCTGGGCAGCACATTCCAATGATGAATGATTCTCTCAGTGAAGAACTTTCTCCTCACTTTGAGTCTAAAACTCCCCTGGCGCAGCTTGAGACCGTGTCCTCTTGTTCTGGTGCTGGTTGCCTGGGAGAAGAGACCAACCCCCTCCTGGCTACAACCACCTTTCAGGTAGTTGTAGAGAGCAATGAGGTCACCCCTGATCCTTCTCTTCTCCAGGCTAAACAATCCCAGCTCCCTCAGCCTCTCCTCATAGGGCTTGTGCTCGAGGCCTCTCAACAGCCTTGTTGTCCTTCTCTGGACACGTTCAAGTGTCTCAATGTCCTTCTTAAACTGAGGGGCCCAGAACTGGACACAGGACTCAAGGGAGTACTTTATGGAATCAGCTACATAAGGAACATACAGCATATGTTCTGATACAGAACATATCTTTATAGTGCCTCAAGCATGATTTTGCAGGTTGGTTTTACTTTTCAACCTTCATATGACACCAATCTCCTCCTATTACTTTGTTGTACATAATTACGTATATATATATATTTTGTCATAAGAAGTAAAAAAGTTGCAATTTTATATGGATTTTGTTTTGCTCCAAAATAAAAATTATTAAGAATATGTTTTTAGAGAGTTTGGATTCAACACCCTATCACATTTTGATAGCTGGAGTCTGTGACATTACAGATTTTCTATACTGGAAGTTAAGACTAAGAGAAATACAGTTTGATTGAAACATTACCTCAACTTTGTGTAGAAAACAGCAATTACAAGTCCGTATTAATGTGACATTCAAAATCTTATATTCACCAATGACAATGATACTCAGTTCTGCTCTGTCTTCGGTTGGTTAATAACAGCTTGCAATAGCTTCACAAAAATTCAGTTAGATGTAAAGCTTCAGTATGGGACCAACTGGAGACAGGAGTTGACAGAAGATTGTCAAACTACTCCTTGCCTTCTCAGCTGCCTCATAAACTATTTTGTCTTTGCAGGGCCTATGATTCAGATAGCAAGTTGAAACCACTTGCAATAATTTCAGATATTAATCCTAAGGAGATGTAAATATTGACATTTAGTGAAGTATTACAGCTTTTGGCCAAACTGGAAAACTGTCCTACTGAACACATGAGAACAAAGGTCTCTCTTGTCCTGAGTAATAGTAAAATGGAGAGGACCAGGTTGTCTCAGGGTTCCAATTCTAGCAGTTTGCCTTCCACATACTCCAAGATAACCTGCTAGGATATTTTAAGGAGAATTTGAATGTGACTTTCTGTATCGTATGGTCTGTGTGTCAAACATGAAATTGAGACAGACAGTGTACTTGCACAGATGTCTATAGAGACTGTGATAAGATGTGGAAAAAAACCAGGAAGCTGTGAAACATTTTCCCCAAACTCTAAAAGAAATACCTACAAAAATTTTCCTCATGTAAACACATGAAGAAAAGTTCTTTTTCTGTGAGGGTGTTGGAACTCTGGAACAGGCTGCCCAGGGGGGTTGTGGAGTCTCCCTCTCTGGAGATATTCAAAACCCTCCTGGATGTGTTCCTGTGTGATCTGTTATAGGTGATCCTGGTCTAGCAGGGGGGTTGGACCAGATGCTCTTTCGAGTTCACTTCCAGCCCCTAACATCCTGTGATTCTGTGAAAATGGCCATAAAAATTATAAAGTAGCAGGAATGGGCTGATATACCAGGCAGAAGAAAAACACAGTATTAGAAAGAAATGGAAGAGCTATTCCTACTCATTAAAGCTACCTTAACACTGTTAGTCTCAAGTTTCCTCCTGCAAATTAGATTTTGGATCTAAAGTATGTCTCTCTTTATAAGACCTTGTCTAGCTCTCTGTTAAATCTTGGCTCTTTTTTAATCAGTTCTGGAAGGGAGTTCTTGCAAGTATCAGAGAATTACTTGAAACAGAATCACTCTTGCATTCTTTTCTTCAGAAGTATGTATTTAAAATGTTAGGTGCTAGGCAGAGTTGACAATAAAACTGCACTGTTCCCACAGCATGCTTAGAATATTGGGGTTTTAATGTGGCATCAGCCCCTCAAATTTGAGGCTGAAATATTATAGGAAATTATAGTTTTATCCAAAACTGTTAGAAACTGTTAGGTTTCCACAGTAATTGGGCATTTGAATAACACTTGTTTTGTTTAAAATTAGAAAAAGCTATGTTAAGAAGCAATGAATGTGGACGTAATGAAAATGCAATCATTTATGGCAGAATTATTACGAACTTCAGTGATAAAAAAACCCAACAAGATGATTCATATCCTTTCACAGGACACATAATATTGGAAGGAAATAAAAGCCAAGCTGTTTCATACGTTATTTGGAATGAAAAAGTGAATTACTTCAAAGATAAAATTTTAAACAGAGTTAGTACATGGCACTGTTGAAAAGCCTCATTTAAATAACTGAAGACTGATGGCAACAAAGGCTTACAGTTGCATCCAAAAGCATGCTTGTAGTGAAATTCATAGAAGTTTCCTATGAAAAATACACTTCATAGGAATATATCTCCAAATACTAGAAGAAAGGGTCTCTGCTTTACTCACGTAATATCAGCATTAGGATGAAGACCAAAGACCTTTGGACTGTCCATGGCAGGGAGTGACTGGATGTATTCAAAATACTGTTCCAGGGTTTTGCACACTGGAATTTTATATCCAGTGTAAAAACAGAAAGTGCTGTCAAACATCTTTTCATTAAACCATACCTGTGGAAAAAATGGAGGCAAAACCCAAACCACAATTACTTTGCTACTTAGAGTTTTTAAATCTCATTTTTATTCATGGAGTTCTTGTTTTAACTATTCTATTCTATTCTATTCTATTCTATTCTATTCTATTCTATTCTATTCTATTCTATTCTACTCTACTCTACTTTACTCTACTCTACTCTACTCTACTCTATTCTAATTTTACTTGGATACACAAGTAAATCATTAAGAGTTATGTCTTCTACGTTTGAATTCCAGCTAAGTAATTTTAATAGTTTCTGCTCCTCACTAAAAAGAAATCCAGAGGAAGAATCTCAGTACCACAGTATCAAAGAATGTTTTGAAAAATGCATTTACTTGAATAGTCCTATAAACTGTTGGAAGAAGTGCATGTTCAGCAGCAAGAAGGTATTTTGATTTCTGTATTGCAGCTGCCAATAGGAACGACAAATAACTGTATTTTGAAGGTCTCCTACCCTTGCAAAACAATTCAGAAGACGTTTATCGAAGTCATCTGTGACTCGGCCTCCATACTGTACTTCTCCAATCATGTAGCGCACTGTATTCCATGATATCCCCTGGATGCAGTAAATGAAAGACTGTAGTTATAATGTTTAAATTTGTAACATCCAAACCTCAAAATGCTCTAGAATGCAAGCCAAAATAATCAGTTGGGACAAAAAAAAAAAACCACCAAAACTTTATTTCTAATGTAATTTCTGAGCTCAGGTCTATAATTCTAAAGTAAAGTTGGGCTTGATCTTGCTGTTAAAAATACATCTCATTACTCATATGACCTGATAATGTATTGAAAATATCAAGACCCAATTCTGAAGTTCTCAAAATTACGTTTTTTTATGTGGATGATATCACACAAAGTATTTCAGCCTGACTATCTCACAGAGAGTCTGCAACTCTGTTTGTTAGAAGCTGCACTGAAATTGTAGCCATGAATAAAGACTAACATGAAGAAAAACCCAATTCCAGATACTGTACAAAGAAATTAAATATACTGTATACAAATATGAGTATTCACCTTCTTGATGTCACATTCATCTAGGTGATTTTGTATAAACTGAACACTGGCTGTAAAATCTGCTGAGTTAAATTCATAGGGAATATTCCAACCCAAAGGCCCAAACTTCCGGCGTTCCTTAGGGATACAATTAAAACCAAATACATTTATGAAACAACACATATTTTTGTGCCATTATTAAAGTTTAATAATAATAGTGGAGCAAAGAATCAAAAGGGAGAAGGAGTCTAGCCTAGGAAAGCACCATGTCCCACAAAACTTGCATCATGAGGGATAAATATACTTGTTTCAAAATTCACGACTTTATTATAAGGCTGCCACCACCACGTTATTAAAATTTATTATTGCATACATAATAGAAAACAAAAGTATTACACTTGCAGCAATAGCAAAATAGTTAAATATATAAGCAATGGAATCTAATCTGCAGCCCATTTTAAACATCCAACACTATCAGATTTCTAACCACTTTGTATCAGGAACGGTGTGGCCAGCAGCAGCAGAGAGGTCATTGTGCCCCTGGACTCAGCACTGGTTAGGCCACAACTTGAGTCCTGTGTCCAGTTCAGGGGCCCTCAGTTTAGGAAAGATGTTGAGTTGCTGGAAGGTGTCCAGAGAAGGGCAACAAAGCTGGGGAGGGGTTTGGAGCACAAGCCCTATGAGGAGAGGCTGAGGGAGCTGGGGTTGCTTAGTCTGCAGAAGAGGAGGCTCAGGGGAAACCTTCTTGCTGTCTACAGCTACCTGAAGGGAGGTTGTAGCCAGGTGGGTCTCTTCTCCCAGGCAACCAGCACCAGAGCAAGAGGACACAGTCTCAAGCTACACCAGGGGAGGCTTAGGCTGGATGTTAGGAAGAAGTTCTTCCCAGAAAGAGAGATTGGCCATTAGAATATGCTGCCCAGGGAGCTGGTGGAGTCACCATTATTGGAGGTGTCTAAGAAGAGACTCGAAGGGGTGCTTGATGCTGTGGTTTAGTTGATTAGATAGTGTTGGATGATAGGTTGGACATGATGATCTCAAAGGTCTCTTCCAACCTTGTTAATTCTATTCTATTCTATTCTATTCTATTCTATTCTATTCTATTCTATTCTATTCTATTCTATTCTATTCTATTCTATTCTATTCTATTCTTTGTTTTAGCCACCTCAGTTACATTACTTGAGTTTTCTCAGAATGCAAACCAAATTTATCCAAGAATTTAAGAACTAAATTGCTGAGTAATGCCAACATTTATTAAAATAATAAACAGCATAATACTGACATTCTAAAATTAACTATGTGTTAAAATAATTAAGTTTAAATTACCAGGTCAGCAATGACTGACAATCTTTGAAATGTACTTCAGTAACGATTAAGGCCCTTAGCTACAATATCTGAAAAGAGCTAGAACTCGAAAAAAAAACCCCAACAACCAAGAACTTTTTCCCTTCCCCCAAAAATCAAGTATTGTTTATAAGCAGATGAGACAGCATTAACCAGTAACACCTTGCAGAAAGGTATAATGATTTTCTGCTAAAACCCCTGAATTACGTCTTAAGCTATATTTATCATAGCAATCTTGTTACCAAAGATACTAGGAACTGGTCAGTTTAAAGGAGGGACAACATATATATATTGTCTGCTGGCTGGCAATCTATAAATACATTTTCTGAACAGCTGAATAGTTGTAATAGTTTTTAAAAGTACTGATGGATGAATAAGCTTAGGTCTAGTTCCATGAGAAGAACACTATAATTGTGAGGCAGTATACAGAAATTTATGTTTATAAGACATAAACTTTCTGTCTATAAAAAGGTAGAAGGAGAAGAAGAATGCAGAATACTGTATCTTAATAGGGACTTCCAACAAACTGTCCTTCCCTGATACACTGAAAATACAAGCAGCTCAATAGAGCCTAGGGCTTAAATAGTGTTTCATAACTGTTTTGAGATCCTTGATGAAAATAAAGTGTATTCAGAGAGCTCAGAATTGGTAATTAATGTGATCGCAAAACTTATATATCTTTTAAGTACAAAGTACTTAATATCATTGTGCTCACGTTGGAATTAATATAGAAAACATTGACACAGGTAAAATAAAATGAAAATAAGACAGTAAATGCTTGAGCTGCATTATACATAGAATAGAATAGAATAAACCAGGTTGGAAGAGACCTTCAAGATCATCGCGTCCAACCCATCAACCAATCCAACACCGCCCAAGCAACTAACCCACGGCACCAAGCACCCCGTCAAGTCTTCTCCTAAAAACCTCCAGTGATGGCGACTCCACCACCTCCCCAGGCAGCCCATTCCAATGGGCAATCACTCTTTCTGTATAGAACTTTTTTCTAACATCCAGCCTGAACCTCCCCTGGCGCAGCCTGAGACTGTGTCCTCTTGTTCTGGTACTGCTTGCCTGGGAGAAGAGACCAACATCCGTCTGTCTACAACCTCCCTTCAGGTAGTTGTAGAGAGTAATAAGGTCACCCCTGAGTCTCCTCTTCTCCAGGCTAAGCAACCCCAGCTCCCTCAGCCTCTCCTCGTAGGGCTTATGTTCCAAACCCCTCACCAACTTTGTTGCTCTTCTCTGGACTCGTTCCAGCAAGTCATAATGTTAGCTTTCTAGAAATTAGGCAGCTATTCTAAGCAAGGCATCTAGATTACCTTTAAAATCAACAGAGTGAATGGACAGCTAAGACAGATAAGTTGATTTTCTATTTTGGTGTGCTTATATGTATTTCTATTGACTGAAGAGAGAGCTTTTTGCCTTACACCAAATGACCACCTTTTGGACAGATAAAGTAAGAAGAGAAAAAGAGATCTCAGGAAAAGCCCATAGAATGAAAATTGAGTACAATTGTGCACATTTTTAAAAGCAATTATGAGAATAAGAAACTGAGATATAGATTATAGAAATTAAAACGTCTGCCCTGCAACATGATACTCCAATAAACATCAGAATGTGTATTTTCAGGAACCTCTATTAAAGTGACTCCATTTATAACCTTATAACCTATTATAACCTTGCTTGCAAGCCTCATAAGAAATACCTGAACTGTAGAGTGCAGGAAGGCTACAGTGTAAAGCAAAGGTTTCCACACAGGCATATTGCTAACATCTAACAGATCCTGATTAATTGCAGAAAATGTTCTTTTCAGTCCAGCACGTATACCTTGGGGAGGTTCATTTGTGAACTTTATAGCAATCTGTCATGTGAAAGAGATAAAGGAATTAGATTTGTTTACTGAAACAAATATGGCAACATTAAATATGTCTATTAGTTAAAAAACCAAATGTAAATTGATGAAGCGCTGGTGAGAAAAAGTTGTTATGCAGCTATACTATAAACTGCATAAAAGCATGACACTAGATTAGGCCCCAAAATACTCTGAATGTAGACCTCCAGTATATGTTGTTCAGAACCACCACCAACACGTGTCCATTTATTTATTTCCATTGACAACCTGGAAACATCTGACTTGCTTCTCAAAAGGCATCATATGGTACTCTTTCCCTGATTCAGTGTTTGAATCATAAAAGAGAACTATCCAGACAAGAACTCTGTCATATTCCAGGATTTCACAGGAAATAAAAAGAAATTTCACCTCCTCAGATGACATCTTTATGTTCACAGCAGCTACCCTTGACTCTATGGCTATGCCTGCAGCAGTAAATTAGATTTATTTGAGAGTATTCCTGGGCACTCTGGTCAGCAGGCATGGAATTCACACTTGTGGCAGTAAACTGCCACAGTCCCACAGAATACAGCCCCTTATGTTCATGGAAATTGGTTAAGTTGCTATAAAATTTCAATTGTCAAATGATACCTGCAAGTTTTCTGAGGAGCCTTAGCTAGCAAAGGTTTTCATGCCAGAGAATCTTGTAACTGCATACCCCTATGGACAATTCCATTCCAGTGCTGGGTAATGTTCATGGGGCACAACTGAACATGTTAGACAGATTGACTTTCCCAGAATCTCTGTTCTATGATACAATTATAAATGCTGAAGGAACCTAAATAAAACCTGAATACTTTGCTCCTCCATCAGTATTTGTCTGGCTGATTTGTGTAACATGGCGGGTAGCATGCATTGAAAGGATAGTAATTACGAGGCTCCCCATGGGCTGAATGCAAGCAAAGCTCTGAGGTGCTTCTACTTCTGAGAGACTTTAAATAAAAGACCCCATAAATATATAATTCATCTGGCAGTGTCACTATCTCCATGTTTATGGTAAAGAAGTTCAGTTATTTTTAAGGAATAACTTTTCAACTTCAGTCTCTCAAACTTGTTTCTGGGCTGCAGACCCCAAGCAATCTCAGGGATAAGGTCCAGTCTTCTGCAAGGACCTATCTGCACATGAACAAACTAGAGCACCAGACTAAATGGGAATCAGTCTTTCCAGTATTTCAAGGGATAGCCTGTTCAGGTTTTGATGAATATTCTGTGTAAAGAAAGGCAAATTATTCTCTCCTTTCTTCTGAGATGGGGCTGATCTTTGGTTGGTCAGTTGTTAATTTTCTGCAATACACGAGTAATGTTTTAACAGTTAATGTGACACTATGGACTGGGAATTCACATGAAGCATTTGAAATAAATCCAGTGAAGATTCATCTTCTCTCTGAGAGATTCAACATTTTCACTTCTCTATTCTCACTTTTACCTAAATGTGTACATATGTACCTCACTATTCATAAACCCCTTGAAGATGCAGGATGATGCCATTTTCTGTTGCGAGAATGCAAGAGAATGTAGGTCCATACAATTACCTTTCCATACAGAGTGTTTTTCCACAGTTAAATACATTTCTTACCAAAGATTGCCTCCTAGATTCATTCAAGAAAACCTTTCCCCCATTTACATCCAAATATCAGGTATGGTATCTATTTTTATAGAAAGAATGATAACCACTAAGAAGACTCCCACTGTTACTAAGAGGAAAGGGGTCTGTGAACACAGAAGTGTCAACATATAGACATTACAGGAGACATTAATTAGCATCATGACCCACTGCAGGAATGCTAGGAACCATCCTAAGTGACTTAATTGCACTTTGTAAGAGTTTAGATAATTTTTCTGATATTAATGATAAATGTGTCTCTGAGATGTACAGAACAACCATTTATAGTTTATCCAAGAAAAATAAGGTTACTTCTTGGTAGATATTGGTCTTTGAGATATGTTGTTTATATGTGTTCTGTACACTTTATTCTTCATTTCAGACAGGGAAATCTGGAGGAGTCTACAAGCAGTTGAGAGCAATAATCTGTTCACAAGGCAACTGCTTGGGCAAAAAGAGATAAAAGTAAAGCCTCATAGTTTTGACTCAAGTGTTTCTGTGTATAGAATTAGTGTAAATCACAAACACACATCTTTGAGAACATACAGTTACTAGTAAGTCAATTTCCTGCTTAAAATGATATTTGCATTGTAAGGTAAATTCATTTTTTCTTGGGTTTGGAATGTTTTCCTATTTATTTTGATTCCATATACATCTTAAATAACTTTGATGGCATGAGGTACCTCAATTAAATATTTGAACAAACCTGTAGCAACGTAATTGGGAATTTAGGATGTGGTTCAGTAGTTATCCAAACTCGAAATGTCTCATCCTTTATCTCAGCATTCAGAAGGGTCTCCATTAGTTCATCCATGAAATCCAGTCCAAGATGACAATTCTGAAGTAACACCCAGCCTCCCTAAACAAGAATATTGACTATTACCATATAAAATTTAGAACAAGTTATTATTCATAAGGCTAAAATCAACTTTCTATATTAGAATAAAATTTGTTTCTGTGTGAATTGGGATGGGGGTTTTGTTGTTGTTGTTGGGGGTTTTTAGGCTTTTGTTTTGTTTTGTTTTTTCTTTGGGCCTGTTCCCAAATATGGATTATATTTTGTATGCTATGATATTGTAACAGTTAAAGCAAATGGGAAGAGTTAGTGCAAAAGTTCTTGCCATAACCCTTTGCTCATAATGAAAATAACATAGCTAGAGCTAGTATTTTAAGTAAACTATCAGTGCTACCTAGTGGCAAAAAGAAGTAATTCCTGTCCTAGCAAACACTAGGGCTAAACAATCCTGCCATCAGATGCGAGTGGAAAATTAACAGCTGAACTCTAAAGAATTTATCTTTTAAAAAAAATATGTTAATAACAGAATATAAAGTGTAAAGAAGTGGTAATAAGACTCAAATTTTTATACTGCAATTAGTTTATTTCCAATAAATGTATTTGCATTAAATTCAGCCTCCACATACTAATTTTTGTCTTGTTCAACTCTCAAATTGCACTTCCGCTTATGAATTTAAATTCAATCAACTTTCATAGCTTCACTTTAGAAGTCTGATGAATCAAAAGCCTGGTCTTAAAATGGAGCATTATTTAATCAGTTCTAAACAGTGATGTGTGGATTTCATTACAGCTTGCAATTTCATTTTGGCAATTTTGGCTTAGCTCATTTAAAAAGAAATAAATAACATTTGGTGACAAAAAATGATTGAAATATCCATGACGAACTGATGGATGTTAAAAAAACTAAACTAAACAAAACAAACACAAAACAAACAAAACTAAATAACAAACCAAAACAAATAACAAACACCCCTGCCTCCCCCCACACCCCCCTGAAAAATGAACACCTAGGTGAAGGAGGTTTTTTCCTTCTTTCACGGGGATCCATTTTTTTTTAAAGAAGATCTTAAATCGTTTTGCCACGTTTATAAATGAACCAGGCTCAGTTTTTGAAAATTATCTACCTGTAACAGAGCACAGCATTTTAACCATATTATATACCCTTGGCCTGAGGTAAGAAAAGCCCTAGATATTTTTCTTCATAGTCACTAATTTTATTTTCATCTTTAAAATCTGATGTTCACGTATCCTTCTCTCTGTAAAATACGCACACTGCCAAGGCACTGATTTCAGAAATTGTTATTAGCAGCTCTACTGGAGTGCTGTTTTGAATATCCTTGTGCCCTGAATTGAGGGCAAGAGAAAGGC
Source organism: Dryobates pubescens (assembly GCF_014839835.1). Classification (NCBI taxonomy): domain Eukaryota; kingdom Metazoa; phylum Chordata; class Aves; order Piciformes; family Picidae; genus Dryobates; species Dryobates pubescens. Next base: position 42,967,427 of record NC_071617.1, on the reverse strand, counting down.
AGGGACTCTCCAGTTTTCACTATTCCAATGTACTGGAGGTTGATCGTGACCATTCTAGACATCATCATCATCATCATCAAAAAAACAGGTTGGAAGAGACCTCCAAGATCATCATGTCCAACCCCTCAACCAATCCAACCCACCTAAACAACTAAACCATGACACCAAGCACCCCATCAAGGGTGACTCCACCACCTCCCCGGGCAGCCCATTCCAATGGGCAATCACTCTCTCTGCATAGAACTTCTTCCTAACATCCAACCTAAACCTCCCCCATAAGGAAGTATGAGATATGTATGTATCCAAAAAATGACATCATCTATAAATAGAATTCTTTTTCTAAAGTGGGACACATCTATATTCTAGTTACTGGTGCCACAGTTGGTAGGACTTGAGAGGTTATGGAGAAAAAATATAGAGAATTTCCATAACCAAGAAATTTGGATTATGCAGTAATGTATAGAAAGTGTGCAGTAAAGGCTAAACATAAGTATTATATACTTGTCCATAATAGAAAAAGAGAAAACAAACTGTATTATAGTCAAATGAATAAATATCTGACAAGATATTACTCTTTTGTCTCAAATGAAGATAGGAATGAAGAAATGAAGAAAGGAGGAAATTATCTACTTGAAGATGTTCCTGCTCATAGCAGGGGAGTGGTTGTACTGGACGAGCTTTATGGGTCCCTTCTGTGACAATGTATTTAATGACTCTATAATACAGTTGGAATTCTATAATACAGTTGGACCCTTTCTGTTCTCTGTATGAAAGACAGGAAGTCCTGGAAAGGCTCTGAAGTACTTTACGACTGAAGCCAGAATAAGATGACAGAACTCTGCAGAAGTCTAAAGAACCATTTCTTCATCTCATTATGATTAAACATTAGAGAATAGGGGGACAAAATAGCTGTTTAGTTCAGATGGAAATCTGAAACTATCTTGATCATCAATCTACAACAGTCTCAAAAGGACATTGTCCTTGCAGAGTGCTCTGTCTTGTGATCTCATTTTTCACCATTTGTGCTTCCAGAGACCCAGGGAATCTAATAGTTGTCAAATACTCTGAGGAGTTCAATTTTAAATCTCAGTGATTCTATCTTGAAATTTTTACCTATCTTTTGATGAATACTCCCCCTGAACATATGAAAGCATATTCTGGTGAACAGATAGGTAATAGGGTAGCTTGGCAGGTACAGCCACTTCAACAGAATGAAAAGCCTGACAAACAAGTGACAAAGGGCTGAGGATTGCTAGAGGTTGATAAAGATAAGCTTGGTGCCTCTCCAACATTAACCAGCACCTCTGTGCCCAGGCTCTGACCCTGTATTTGTGTAGGCTCAGCCCCCCAACTAATTAGAGCTGACCATATTTTATCCTCATTTTAGAGTATAGAGTCCTGCTATAGAGCCATTTTGAGTTGGTCTCCTCACAGCAGCTAGCAGCCTAGCAGTTGGATCCTCTCTGCTTGGAATGGAATGCCATCCAAGGATACTTCTGCAGACTGAGTCCTCACTCCTTCCTTTGAGGAAGTGGGAGGTTTTCCCTTTATGAGTGAGCACATTACATTTTGGTTCATCATTCTAGAAAGAAAATTCCTGAAAGTTTATGGTTAAAGCTTAATTGGTTGTGTAGTAGTATATTCCTGACTGGCATCCTAACTTGTTATTTAATTAACTTAGAAGGAGTGCTGAGTAATTTTGATTACAATAAATTTGGATTTTTGAGTAGCTGTTGCTGTCTGGTTTGTGGGTTCTTCCATGAACAAAGAGCAATCAAAACTTTTCCTGAACACAAGTCAGTTTGGTTTTCTTCGCGTGAGTGTAACAAGTGATGCTGTACTCCTCCTTTAGAATAGCATAGCATAGCATAGCATAGCATAGCATAGCATAGCATAGAATAGAATAGAATAGAATAGAATAGAATAGAATAGAATAGAATAGAATAGAATAGACCATGTTGGAAAAGAACTTCAAGATCATCAAGTCCAACCTATCACCCAACACCATCTAATCAACTAAACCATGGCACCAAGCACCTCATGCAGTCTCTTGCTAAACACCTCTAATGATGGTGACTCCACCACCTCCCTGGGCAGCACATTCCAATGGCAAATCACTCACTCTGTCCAGAATTTCTTCCTAACATCCAGCCTAAACTTCCCCTGGTTCAGCTTGAGACTGTGTCCTCTTGTTCTGGCGCTGGTTGCCTGGGAGAAGAGACCAACCCCTACCTGGCTACAACCTCCCTTTATGCTTGACATGAAGGTAGAAATGCAAAATACTGAAGACTGCATTATAAAAAAAAAGTGAAAAATGTTATTAAAACAAACACATATTGCAGTTTTCCCACCTGTTCCATTGACATCTGTATGAATTTGCGAGCGTGAACTTCTTGTCCTTGACCCATAGAGATGGTCCTACATTCTACAACACATTTAGCAATATATGATTAATGAGCTTGTAGAATTCCTTCACCATATTATACTATTATATATAAATTGTCTCAGCACTGAAACCTTCTAAATAACATTAAATATATTAATCCACAATATTTACAGTGTTTGTAGAAGTGAAAGACTGACAAATGATATTGTCAGTGAGAATTTGTGCCAAGTTCTAATGAAGCCACAGCATTCAAAACATAATCCCAGATTTTATTATGTAGCCACATAAATGAGCACAATGCATGATAACAAAATAGCATTTGTGAACATATTAATGACTAAAACAATGAATATAAGTATCTGCTGCTCAGTTTTTATGCACATTTTGTCAAAATGTCCATGTACTGTAGACATGAAGTCCAGAACATACAGAAGCAGATTCTGATGGCATTTTTAATTACAAACATACTTGTAAAAGTAATCTTGCAGATTTTTGCATTAGCTGCTGTTAAAAGAAGAAACCAATATTGTCATTGTGACAGAATTAAGAAAGGGGTGGGTGGGGGGGGAAGGTAAATATTGTCTTACAGTTAGGAATTAAAAAGTATCACCACTGGGATTATAAAAATATGGATGCACTGTCTAACATCACAGAATGTCTCTCAGCATATAATGTTCTATTGAAAAAACACCTCTGAAATGATTTACATTACCCTTCTGTATCCTGAATATATGACAATGAACAATTACTTTCATACCCAGTTTAAGTTTCCTAGCCAAGGAATCAATCTGAATAGTTGGGTCAGATCCCATAGACAAGAAACAGATGAGAGGTGTTCTCGTGTCACTCTCCTCCCAAGTTTTTTGCAAGTTCAGAATAACAGGTTCTGTATATTTCTCATCCAGGGAATGGGCAATATATTTCCTGGCTTGGGAAAGTGTTCGGTCTGGACACCAAGACCTAGAAATGAAAGTATAGACTAAGATACAAACTCACTAACTCTTACTGTTGCAGAGAGAGACTTAAATCAGAAATTCTATTTTTATCAAATAGAGTTTTGCTTCAAAGACATATATATATACATATATATATTTGTAGGTTTGTCTTTACAGATTGAACAGCAGACAGAGCTGGTAGTTTTCCCTCCACTTATCACTGTGCAGTACTTGCCAGTTGTTAACAATTTTGCCCTCAGTGAACTATTTACACTGGAATTTTCTGTTCTGGATACCATCATCAGGTTGGAACACTCTGCATTTTAAACACAGCTTTTGTACCCAAGAACACAAATAGGGAAATGCAAGACTGGTTTTATCCTTTAGTAAAATTCTACAAAAGTTTCATGGGAGTGTGTTAGTCTTTCAGGGCACAGACTCAAGTCTTCTGCACTGGATTGCATTTGTGTTGGGGATGAGTCTTTCTTTTTCCCATGGGAAAAGAAACAGCCAACCAACCAATTACTTTTTTTTGATAAAATAGATGACTTTTCAAAACTTCAGTTTATAGGCTTCTTATTTAAAGGCTTAGGACTTGGATGCCCTCTTCTCCTTCCAGTTGTATAGAATGTAACAAGACAGTACTTCTTCCATGAGATTGTGGCCTTTTGTACTGTACAGGTTGAATGTGCTCCAAAACCAAATCATGGTCAAGTAACTAATGTTGGTGTTTAAGTGTCTGATTTACTTGTTGGAAGTATACAACGAATGTAGTACGATACAATCTCATGCATAAGACAGCTGAATGCTGCTTTAGGAAAATCCTTTCTATCCCAAGGCCTGCCACAGAGATCTTAGCTGATCCAATCAAATAATTTATAGCACACTTTTCACATGGGGCTTTTGCATTTTCTCTTTGTTTTTAATTACTAATTTAAAGTTATTTAAAAATAGTTCATTGTAAAAGAAATGGTTCAAACCTCAATATTTTGAGAACTGAGTGATTGTGCTTTTTCAGTGGCATTTTAGACAAGTCTGCAATACAGTTCTCAGTTTCTGTTTGTCATAACATAAAAGCTAAGCTATATAAAATATTTTCTAGAAAACACTTTTTAGACTCTTCAGAGGACAGCTCTGAAGTGAGTGAATTAAATCATATTTCATGTGAGTAAACAAAATCATATTTCATTTTACCCAGAAATTAATTACAATCACAGTATTATGATAATGACACACTGATAGACTGAGACATGTGATGCAACCATGTATGTCTGAAATATCTGAAGGTGCTCACCTGACAAGTAAAAGCTTGCGAAAGGTGTCGAGTGACTCATTATATCCATCAGGAATAATTTCTTCCTCAGGAGCATCCTTGTCAAACCAACTTTTCCATCCCTTTTCATTACAGGCTATCTAAATTTATTACATTAACACACACATTTCATCTGCAGTAAAAGCTCCTTGTAACTTTATGTTGTAATGAGAGTCTGTTATTATATCAGGATTTATTACAAGTAACATTAAGCCTTTAGTGTGTAAGACATATGCCATATGAATTGCTATTAAGATGTTGCAAACTTTTAAACTAATCTGTTCCCTGCCCAAATCCAGGCAGCTACTGAAGAAAAATCAGTAAATAACAGAAGGACTGTATACATACTGTGATTAATTCATTCCTTCTAATCACAAAGCACTAAGAAGGACAGAAAAATCTGTCCCAGTACAATCCAGACAGCTAATGAATCACAATTTAAAAAACAAACTCCAATAAGCTTTCAACTTGAGAAAGAATAAGTCTGACCACAAATATAATTATTATTTAGGTACTTTGTAGAACCCAAGGCCTTATACAACAAGGGCTACCTGAGCACAGAACATAGCAAAAATTGCTATGAGTTGTGCCTTTAATGCAATGACTGAGAAAAGTCATTACTACAAGGAACACGTATGTTTTGAACTACAGTTCCATAAGCCTATTGTAAGCCAAGGAGTGCTGTCCACTTGACTGACCTACACCAAGAATGGACTGGGAGAGGAGTGAGAAATGAACACACAGGGAACTCTTCCAACTGTGTATTTCCTATAATGAAACTCATTTAGAGGGATTAATAAACATCAATTATCCCTTTCTGAACTATAATCCAAATACAAGGAAAAAAAATGCTTCATAATCAAATAGTTCAGTTCCACATTAACTAAAATCAAACCTGAGCACATGCTAGGGGAGTATTCAGAGTATTATTGTCTCAAAGTTGGCCATAGCCAGAGATATGTTACTGACCTAAAAGGATTTAGTTGACTCAATAAAATCATTAAGCTTTCATTACATTTTCTTTGTACCATCTCTCATGTAAATGGAGAGTGTAATCCTGAAGTAGTAAGTGCAAAAAGGAACAGAGTTATCTTAAATGTTTAAAGAGGGATAGGTCTTCATTAATTTAAGTTTAGCATCTGGGACTGGAGAACTTAAGTTTTAGAAGAGAAAAACAATTGTAACTGGAAAGAAGTACAACACAGACAACCTGGGCATACCATTTTCAAGCTTTTTTTCTTACTTTAAACGATTTTTTGTTTGTACTTCAATGAATATTGATAGAGTTATATCAGTGGATGCAAATAAATACAAAAGAGATATTCTTTCCTTATTTGCATTTTTAAAATGTATGTCCAAGCTGGCACCATCCAATATTCCATCTCTATCTATTACTTTTGCACTTTAGAATATCTGGCAGTTTTAACTTAGTGCTAAAAGGTTAGTTAAATAAAGAGGCCTTTTGTTGTGATGAGGTTGCCTAAGTGTTTTGGAGTCTAAAATTTTGTTTTCATCACTTCTAGAAAAGTCTCATAACAAAACCATTACCATCTACAAATTAAAAGGAAAACATGTCACTCATAGCCCCATAATAAATAATGTTAACAAGTGTGCAGCAGCATGCATTTTTGGGTTCCAGTGTCCTAAACAGTCCAGAGTGAAGACCTAACTGGAATTCCTCCAACACTTGCCTAATGTAAAATCCTGTTTTGATACCTCCAGAGACCAAAACCTGGAGGAAATGAACTGATGCTTTGATACAGAGTTTGGAAACAGGTAGGACCACCTCCAGATACAGCATGTAGTTTAAATCTGTTACTATTCAGGGCACTAAATGCCATCACAAAATGAACTTGGCTGACCAATGCTGTCCCTGCTATCAGCCTGATTGGCATGGAGTGACTAGGACACTAAAAAAAGCAATGTAACTGTACCAAAGTAAATAAAATAGCCGATAAACATGTCACAAACTTATGTGCATATAAATTCATGTATGTTTCAATAAAATAAATGCTATTTTTTATAGCTAGCTCATCATATCTATCACCTGATTCAAAATGTCTTCAAACTGTGGAAGTTTGCTCAATTCCACTAGGTTTAGCCACATAATATCAAGAATCCAGCGGAATGGTTTGGGGGGGCAAGCCTGTAGATCCAATGCTGCACCTCCTGTAGACAAAAACGTTCTGATGGAATAAATATGACATTAAGCATCAAGATATATTTGATATTTCTTTTGAAATTACGTTTTTCTGGCCTCTGTAATCTTCACTGGGGTATACTAATTGCACTGTTGTGTACCTAGCATTTATTTTTTTTAAAAATCATAGGATAATTTAGTCTAGAAGGGACTTCAAGAGGTCTCTAGTCCAACCTGTTCAAAGCAGGGTTGGCTATGACACAAAATTGGATGTTTACCCTGTCTGGTCTTGAAAACCTCCAAGGACAGAGGCTGCAAAACCTTTTTAGACAGCCTGTCCTAATTGTTGTCTGTCCTCATAACAAAAAATATTCCCCTTGTACCCACTCTGAACTTCTCCTTTTTCATTTTATTTCTGTTATCTCTCACCTTCCTACTATGTAATTATATTTTTTTTTTAACTTACCTCTACTAAGTGTATGGAACTCTGTGGGTTTCACATGTCCTCTCTCAAGATCAATTTTTAATGTCAGGAGGAGGGTAAAGAGGAACTTGTGGTTTTCATGGAAGCCTCTAACAGAATATGAGTAAGTTTCAAAGGTAAGATACTCAATAATATTTCTGATTCTTTTCTCAGGTAAAGGAGACTTCTTAGATCTGAATCATAAAACAAAGGACAAAGAAAGCATGTTAATTACAGTAAATGCATAAGAGAGACAAATATCTGCATAGTAGAAAAATCGGTGTCTTCCCACCTAACCATGGATTGATCAAATAACTTCAGGAACTGAGCCAGTGAAGTTTGATACATATTATTGACCATGCTCATTTCTGTAATAAGAAAATAAAGAATGCTTCCACGTGTAGCAGCAGGTCGATACTCCTCCTGAGCAGCGTTAATCTTCACTTCAGTTTCTGCTGCCACAGACAACTTTACAGCTACTTCAGCAGCTGTTTGCTTAGTGGTCTGGAGAACACCAATCAAGGATTCATCATCTACTAGTGAACCTAAAAAGTAAAATATTGGATGTTTAGGACATTTTCATAACAGCTTTTTCACTTCATATATGTAAAAACCAGAAAGCCAAATTACAGGAATTATTTCTAACAAAGAGAAATTGCATACTGAATTTCAGAAAGCTTTTAAAATGGAGACTAAATAGCATATGTAACACTAAAAATTCTTTTTATGTTCAACATGCTAAAGAAAAGTATTCAACCTACACGTGAATATACCGATACCAACAACTTTACAGCATGTACTAGAGAAGTCAACTTTCTTAGTCACATATCATGCATATTTATATACAGTACTTCAATTATTTGAAAGTCTGTTGGTTTGGACACCCAATCAAAAAGACTTAAGGTCCTGAAGGCAATGGTCACACAACAGCACTTAAGCATCTCAAGTACTTAATGATCAACTTGCTGGAAGTCGCCACTTTTTTCCACCAGAGACATTAACTTACGTGCAGTCTCCTAATATACTGCAAAATACTTTCAACACCATTTAAGCTATCCTATTTTATTTTGCATTTTCAGTAGGTGAGGGATTTGCCCATCATCAGGTACCTTTCCTTATGGGAGGGACAGAAAGCTCTCAAGAAAATTATTCAATTTGTTTCACAACACTTGTTTAGGTGTTAAAAATGCCTAATGTCTAGGGTTGTGTATGATGATATATGGTGTATATGATCCACCAAATCCCTCTTACTTTGGTACCATACTTCAAATTTCTGCCATTGGATATTCTCTTATTGTATCTTGGATGGGTAAATCAGTTTCTGTATGGAAATGTTCTAATATGAATCAGTTTCCTCTCTCAGATCTACTTAATCCTTTGATACAGAACCTTTGGTTGCAGTTAGTTTATACAGAATGTTGTCTTCCAGTTCTTTCATTTTCCTCTTATTGGAAGTTACATCTTCCATGAGTTTAATCCGTTCTGCTTCTAGTTCCTGTAAATAAAAAAATAAAATACAGAAAAAGAAAAAGACATGACACTTTATGGGCTGTAATGCTTAAAATTCACTTGTTGATTTTTGAAGTCCATTAAAAGTGATAGAAGACATAAGTGAAGCATTGGATTCAGTCGTGAAATGTGCATTCTACTTTCTCAGGTATGTGAAATATGGTTTTATAATGTTATTTTGTCTTTTTGTTGTTATCTTTTTTTTTTTAATAGAATAGAATAGAATAGAATAGAATAGAATTGACCAGGTTGGAAAAGACCTTTGAGATCATTGAGTCCAGCCAACACCATCTAATCAACTAAACCATGGCACCAAGCACCCCATCCAGTCTCTTCCTAAACACCCTCTGTGATGGTGATTCCACCACCTTCTTGGGCAGCACGTTCCAATGGCCAATCACTCTTTCTGGGAAGAACTTCTTCCTAACCTCCAGCCTAAACCTCCCCTGGTACAGCTTGAGACTGTGTCCTCTTGTTCTGGTGCTGGTTGCCTGGGAGAAGAGACCAACCCCCACCTGGCTACAACCTCCCCTCAGGTAGTTGTAGACAGCAAGAATGTCTCCCCTGAGCCTCCTCTTCTGCAGACTAAGCAACCCCAGCTCCCTCAGCCTCTCCTCATAGGGCTTGTACTCCAAACCCCTCTCCAGCTTTGTCGCCCTTCTCTGGACATGTTCCAGCATGTCAACATCTTTCCTAAACTGAGGGGCCCAGAACTGGACAAAGGACTCAAGGGGTGGCCTAACCAGTGCACTGTACAGGGGCAGAATGACCTCCCTGCTCCTGCTGGCCACACTATTCCTGATACAGGCCAGAAGGCCATTGGCCTTCTTGGCTAGCTGGGTACACTGCTGGCTCATGTTCAGCCAGCTGTCAATCAGTACCCCCAGGTCCCTTTCCACCTGGTAGCCCTCCAGTCACTCCAACCCCAACCTGTAGCACTGCATGGGGTTGTTGTGGCCATGTGTAGAACCTGGCACTTATATGAGTTAAATCTCATGCTGTTTTGTTTTGCTGCTTTTGTGAGGTTTTCTTGTCTGTTGGTCTTTTAACAGTGTTATTTTCAGTATCTTATTGATGCCAAATGCTTATGTTTAACTGTTTGTGTCATACTGACAGTCATATTTAGAAGATACTCTAGGTGTATTTTTGATATTTAGAAATTTCTATCCTGGATCTGGGAAAAAAAAATAGAAAATCACTGATGTATTTTTTCCACTTGAACTTTTGTTTTTCCCTACATACTAAAACCAGTTGCTTTGAAAAATAAATAAAAATTATTACTACAGCTTGTGTATCCTACTGGGTTACCTGTTTTTCAGTAAGGATTACTCTTCTCAGTAACTGATTCTCAAGTCCTTTCACAGTAACAGTAAAATCAATAATTGCTGTTTTTGCATTAACTTCAGGTGTGAAAGCAGGATTAGGTAGCTTTGTAGTTATGTACAGTCTAAACGTACTCAAAACATCTACTTCCTTGTCACCAACTTTCACCTGTGGAATAATTTAGCATAGTATTAAGCAGAGCAAAAAGAGCTTTATTTGAATCTATAATACTGACCTGGGAAAAAAAATGCATTATTTGAAATGTCAGAGAAAGGTAGTTTATTTCATAATTCAAATTTGTCTTGAAAATAACAATCAATGACCAAAAGGAGCAGTTAGGATACATTATAAAAGTAGCATTCCCATGCAGGCAATTATAGGGATTACTTCTACCGTGGGTTATAATTAATGGCTTTAGAACCATATGGTTTAGGTTTTGTGTTTCTAATCACACCTGAAATGAAAGAGGGCAAATACCTTTGGGAAAATCATTGTTCTCTTATGTTCAGGGGAACAAAGAAAGTAGAGAAGAGAAGAGAAGAGAAGAGAAGAGAAGAGAAGAGAAGAGAAGAGAAGAGAAGAGAAGAGAAGAGAAGAGAAGAGAAGAGAAGAGAAGAGAAGAGAAGAGAAGAGAAGAGAAGAGAAGAGAAGAGAAGAGAAGAGAAGAGAAGAGAAGAGAAGAGAAGAGAAGAGAAGAGAAGACCTTCAAGATCATCGTGTCCAACCCATCATCCAACACCACCTAGTCAACTAAACCATGCAACCAAGCACCCTATCAAGTCTCCTCCAATGATGATCCAACAGCAGAACATACATTATTGGAAATTGATCCTATATTTATTAAGACTAAGCAGATCTTAAACAAGCTTCCTAAAGGAGGTGCAAATTTCTTCAGCTTTAGACAGAAATTTTTATACAAGTTAAAATATTCAAAATCACCAACCTAACTTGAAAGCAATATGTGCACAATGACTTCTGACCACTGAATCATTCCAAGGCCATGAATCCCTGCTTAGGAAGGAGTAGGACCAAGCCACTCCATTAAGTATAGTTTGCTCTGACACTCAAAGCAAAACTACTCTGCAGAAATAGCTATCATTTTATTTTCATTACCATCAATAGTCTGGTCTACCAGACTCATATCCCAGCCAGTTAATTAAAATTGAGAAAAACATGTATGGAATTATACAGCATGTGCAGTAATTTTGTTTCAGAATATTTGAAGAGGATTTGGTTTAAAAATTTGGAGTGATTTCTTGGTCTAATGAAGGTCAAAAAGACTCAATTTTCAAAGCTGGAAATATACTTAAGATAATGAATAAACCTCTGTGGGTTTTGGCTTGTTCCACTAGAAAACAACTCCATTACAGATTGAAGATTCTGCAGTTCCTACAATCAGTGCTCACCATGAACAAAAGAGAGGTCTTTTCAATTCTATTAAATCTGTTAAAGGGTATAAAAGGCAACTGTTTGAAAATCAATAGAAAATATTTAAGTATTCAACAGGATAAACATAACTGCTTCCAGTTTGGAATCTTCAGTACTAATGTCAGTAGTTAAACTCTAAGTTTAGACTCATGAACTTACTACTCAGCTGAGGTTCCATCTCCTATACTTTGCTAGTTCAGTTTGATTATTTTTGCTACCCTACTATAAAATTTACTACCCTGATAATTTCACTACCCTAATAAAAAATTTACCTGATTCTGCAAAGTTCTGGAATAAAAGGGTAAAATATAATTCCTCACAAAAGCTAACTACATTCCAGGTCTTTTCACAGAATCATGGAATGTTAGGGGTCGGAGGGGACCTCAATAGATCTAGTCCAACCCCCCTGCCAGAGCAGGATCACCTAATACCAGGTCACACTGGAATGCATCCAGGTGGGTTTTGAGTATCTCCAGAGATGGAGACTCTACAACCTCACTGGGCAGCCAGTGAGGTTCCAGTATTCACTCACAGTGAAATTTTTTTCCCTCGCATTTACATGGAACTTCCTATGCCTCAGCTTCCACCCATTGCCCCTTGTCCTGTCACTGGGCATCACCGAAAGGAGCCTGACTCCATCCTCTTGGTGCTCACCCTTTACTTCACATATTTACAAACAGTAATGAGATCACTTCTCAGTCTCCTCCTCCCCAAACTAAAGAGCCCCAGCTCCCTCAGTCTCTCCTCATAAGGAAGATCTTCCTCTCCGTTAATAATTTTTGTGGTTCTGGTTCTGTCCTTCTTGAACTGAGGGCTCCAGAACTGGGCATAATATTCCAGATGCGGACACACCAGGTCAGAGTAGAGGGAGAGAAGAATCTCTCTTGACCTACTAACCAGACCCCTTCTAATACACCCGAGGATACCACTGGCCTTCTTGGCCACAAAAGCACATTGCTGGCTCATAGTCATCCTTCTACATACTAAGGTCCATTTCCCCCTTCACTGATCTCCAACAGGTCAGTCCCCAACCTATACAGACACATGGGGTTGCTCTTTCCCAGGTGCAAAACTCTTGTTGAATTTCATTCAATTTCTCCCTGCCCATCTCTCCAGACTGTCTAAGTCTCACTATATGGCAGCACAACCTTCTGGTGTGTCAGCCACTCCACCCAGTTTTGAGTCATCAGCAAACTTGCTGACAGTGCTCTCTGTGCCCTCATCCAGGTCATTGATGAATATATTGAGTAGGACTGGTTCCAGTACTGACCCCTGAAGGACTCCACTAGATACAGGCCTCCAACTAGACTCTGTCCCATTGACCACAGCTCTCTGACTTCTCTCCTTCAACCAGTTCACATCCACCTTACTACCTGATCATCCAGATCACACTTCCTCAGTTTGGCTGCAAGCGTGCTGTGGGAGACAGTGTCAAATTCTTTACTGAAATCAAGATAAACCACATCCACTGCTCTACCATCATCTATCCACCTGGTTATGTTCTCATAAAAGCTATCAGGTTGGTCAAACATGACTTCCCCTTGGTGAAACCATGTTGATTGCTCCTAATGACCCTCTTGTCCTTGATATGCCTAAAGACAGTGCTGAGGATAAGTTGCTCCATTACCTTTCCAGGGATGGAGGTGAGGCTGACCAGTCTATAGTTACCTGGGTCCTCCTTCTTACCCTTTTTGAAGATAGGAGTGACCTTTGCCTTCCTCCAGTCCCCAGGCACCTCTCCTGTCCACCATGACTTACCAAAGATGGTGTAGAGTGGTCTGGCAATGACCTCCACCAGCTCCATCAGCACCCACTGGTGCATCCCATCAGGACCCATGGATTTATGGATATTCAGATTACTTAACTTTTCCCTAACCCAGGAAAACTCCTCCTTTGTCATGTCTTCCTCTGGGGTCTCAGAGGTCTGGGGCTCCTGAAGACAGTCTCCAGCAGTAGAGATGGAGACAAAGAAGGCATCCAGTAACTCCGCCTTCTTCATATCCTCTGTCACCAAGGCACCCACCTCATCCAGCAGTGGGCCTACATTGCCTCTAGCATTAGTCTTTCCTGCAATGTATTTGAAGAAACCCTTTCTGTTGTCCTTGACCTCCCTTAAAAGGTTGAAGTCCAAGGAGGCCTTAGCTTTCCTAGTTGTCTCCCTACATCCTCTGACAACAGTCTTCTACTCCTCCCAAGTGGTCAGCTCCTCCTTACATGATCTGTAGACTCGTCTTCCACTTGAGTTTGCTCAGCAGTTCCCTACTTAACCATGCAGGTCTCCCGGCTCCCTTTCTCAGTTCCCTACTTGTTGGAATGCTCTGATCTTGAGCTTGGAAGAAGTGGTCCTTGAATATCAACTAACTATTGTGGGCCCCTTTACCTTTTAGTACCTTGTCCCATAAGATTTCCCCTAGCAATTGCTTGAAAAGGCCAAAGTTGGCCCCGGTGAAGTCCAAGCTTTTGGTCCTGCTTAGAATTCTGTTCCTACCACACAAGATCCTGAACTCCACCATCTCATGGTCACTACAGGTAAGGCTGCCTTCAACCTTCACCATGTCAACCAGACCCTCCTCGTTAGTGAGTATCAGGTCCAGGAGTGCTCCTCTCCCAGTTGGCTCATCCACCATTTGTATCAAGAAGTTATAATCAATCAATTTTTTTGATTACTAACCTTAAAAGAAGTTCCAGATTTCATGAAATTCTTTTCTAATACATTATCAAGGACTGGATCCAAAACTTCACCTATATCTTCAATCACAAGTGATCGTCCCAGTGAAAGACAATCTTCAAGGTGAGTTCGGAAATACTTGTCATTCAAAGTTGTTACCTCAAAAAGTAAATTATAAATTGACTTAAGGACAAAAATACTTCTTCAAATTCTTAGATGAAACTCACAGATCTAACTATGAAAGCCATTTTCATTGGGTTTGTTAGCTGAATTTTAAAGAAAGTAATTAACGCTGGAGCAATTTATACAGAAATATTTCTTGGGTATACCATGAAAAGTGCCATTAAAATGTGAATTAAACATTTTAAAACTGTCAGTAACATACTAGGGCCAGAATCAACAGGCCAGAATCAACTGTAAGAGTAATAATGTACCAAATGAAACTGGAACAGCATATTGGGAACTTCAGTAGATCCTGCACTGAGCAGAGAGGCTGGAATAGGTATTTCCAGAGATCCCTTCCAGCCTCAATTTTTCTCTCATTCTGCCAGCTTCTTTTATCAATGCTCAAATAATAAGCAACAACTTTACATTCATTTTACTCCAAGACTTGAAATCTTCAAAATCTAGAGATCCTAAAAGCCTGACAATTTTTGAAGGTCCAGCAGAATATGAGACTTGTAATGTTCAGATTAACAGTTTGTAAATGCAAGTTCTTTTTACCACGCTAATTCACTTATGAAAAATTACTTTGTGATGCAAACTCTGAGTGACACATGTATGTCTTTGTATTCTATTTCATGTGCATCTGTTCTAGTTAGATTCCAAAGTGGGTCTGCCCCCCCCAGTCCTGCAGACAAAGGCACTTACATACACACTCAAATAAGAATAAGATTCAGTGTGCCTCCCCTTTTATTGTATGGTAGTCCAGCCCCTGTCCCTGCATGTATGGCCAGAACATGAGGGGAGAGGTGCCAAACCCCACCTCCACTTACATAAGAGTGAAAGTTCCTGCGCGTGCATCTGCTGTGTTTGGGGGACTGCAGGCACCAGCAGGGGTCATTACAAAAGTTTTAGCTGTTGTTTTTCCCAACCATCCTTGCATGCTCTCCTAATCAGCCTTGCCTTCAAGACTCCTTACTGCCAATTCCTTAGCTCAGAGCAGCATGTTCTGATTATACAGTGGAGAATATTCATGGGCTACCAATAGAATATTTACCAATTAACTAATTCTAATACATGCCACATTAACCTGTCCTAATACAGTATTCAACCCTAATGGCTTAAGCTATAAAGTGCTATTAAAATTGCAGGGTAGACAAACTTGTCTTGGGTTTGCTTTCAATTTACTTCTGTAGCAATAACTTCTTGTATGAATTTCATATTGGATTGTAAATGCTGGACTGCATGAGTTTAAGTACTTGGCCTACATTTTCAAAGCTGTTAAGTTATCGTGCCTTTATCTATAATCTTACTAACTGTTGCCCCAATTTACTACCATTTAACAATTTCACCACTTTACCCTCTGTATAGGGAACACACCAGTTCTGAACACAAGGCTACCTCTGAGGAAGAGGTAGCCTTGCTAGATTTCATACTGGTATTTACTTATAACTTTTCCAAGACCATGAACAGGACTTACAGTTCTTGTCAAGTTCCCTGCTGATGCATCTACATCATTGCCAATTGTTAAAGTTATCTCATATGTGTATTAATTGTGAGTTGCACTGTCTTAAATGCAGACACACCTTAAAGGAATAAAGTATGGAAGGACCCTGAGGTCCTGGAATATAATGCAGTAGATTATTCCTTTAAAACACTGCTCACCTGTAGTTCATTTCCCTCTTCTTTATTTTTAATCCATGATTTTCCTTGAGTTTGTGGGTCTATCAGAAGTGGGTATCTAGTTGACTTAGTGACAATGATACCATTCTGAATTGAGAGATCATCTCCAGGCAGTCCCTGAAGATTCCACTCACTGATCTGAAGAATATTAAACAAACAAAGAAACAAACAAACAAAAAACCAACCAAACAACAAAAAACAAATAACAACAAGAAAAAAAAACCAACACTTTAAAAAATGGAATTTTTAATTATAAAGCATTAGAAAAAACCATTTTAAAAGTGTAAGAAAGTCAAATGGCAGCTTGACAACCAAATTAAATATTTGGATTGATTTAGAGAAAACCAGGCTAAGACAGCTTTGGGGGCTTAATATTTACTGAGGGAAACCTGAAGATTCTGGTGTAGGAAAGCAGAAAGTAACCTTCCATAGATACTTTCTGCTTTCCTACATTCTGGCATCGTCCTCTGTTTGATTTCTCATACATTCACACAGAATGAAAAGACTTTATGTGTTCTTTTTCAAATGTTCCCTGTGATGCAAAATTTATTTGGAACCAGACCCAGATAATATTTACAGAACCAAAAGCTAACAACCAAACCCACTGTTTTAGTAGATATATGATCTATAGCTGTGGTGATGGGTTCTCAAAATAAGATGGGTAATTGTATAATATGTCACTTGTTTATAATACTAACTTTTTAGTCTATCTAAGTATTGCTCAGTACTGAGATGTTTAGAGGAAATTGGCAAGAACATTTTGAAGTCACAGAACTACAATGCACAGTAATACTGTGGATTACATAGAATACATAGAATAAACCAGGTTGGAAGAGACCTTCAAGATCATCGCGTCCAACCCATCAACCAATCCAACACCACCCAAACAACTAACCCACGGCACCAAGCACCCCATCAAATCTTCTCCTGAAAACCTCCAGTGATGGCGACTCCACCACCTCCCCAGGCAGCCCATTCCAATGGGCAATCACTCTTTCTGTATAGAACTCTTTCCTAACATCTAGCCTGAACCTCCCCTGGCGCAGCCTGAGACTGTGTCCTCTTGTTCTGGTACTGGCCGCCTGGGAGAAGAGACCAACATCTGTCTGTCTACAACCTCCCTTCAGGTAGCTGTAGAGAGTAATAAGGTCACCCCTCAGTCTCCTCTTCTCCAGGCTAAGCAACCCCAGCTCCCTCAGCCTCTCCTCGTAGGGCTTATGTTCCAAACCCCTCACCAATTTTGTTGCTCTTCTCTGGACTCGTTCCAGCAAGTCAACCTCCTTCCTAAACTGAGGGGCCCAGAACTGGACACAGTACTCAAGGTGCGGCCTAACCAGTGCAGTGTACAGGGGCACAATGACCTCCCTGCTCCTGCTGGCCACACTGTTCCTGATGCAGGCCAGGATGCCATTGGCCCTCTTAGCTGCCTGGGCACACTGCAGGCTCATGTTTAGTCTACCTTCAACCAGCACCCCCAGGTCCCTCTCAGCCTGACTGCTCTCCAGCCACTCTGACCCCAGCCTGTAGCTCTGCATGGGGTTGTTGTGGCCAATGTGTAGAAGCCGGCACTTGGATGTGTTCAATCTCATGCCGTTGGACTCTGCCCATCTGCCCAGCCTGTCGAGGTCCCTCTGCAGAGCCTCTCTACCCTCCAGCAGATCAACTCCTGCCCCCAGCTTGGTGTTGTCAGCAAATTTACTGATGATGGACTCAATGTCCTTGTCCAGATCATCAATAAAGATGTTAAAGAGCATGGGGCCCAGCACTGATCCCTGGGGCACACCACTAGTGACTGGCTGCCAGCTGGATGTGGCACCATTCACCACCACTCTCTGGGCTCAGCCCTCCAGCCAGTTCCTAACCCATCGCAGTGTGGTCCCATCCAAGCCATGGGCTGACATCTTGGCCAGGAGTTTGCTATGGGGAACGGTGTCAAAGGCCTTGCTGAGGTCCAGGTAGACTACATCCACAGCCTCCCCACATCCACCGGGCGGGTCACCTGACCATAGAAGGAGATCAGGTTGGTCAGGCAGCACCTGCCCTTCCTAAACCCATGCTGGCTGGGCCTGATCCCTTGGCCATCCTTTAAGTGCTGTGTGATTGCACTCAGGATGACCTGTTCCATAATCTTTCCTGGCACTGAGGTCAGGCTGACAGGCCTGTAATTCCCTGGCTCATCCAACCGGCCCTTCTTGTGGATGGGTACCACGTTGGCCAGCTTCCAGTCATCTGGGATCTCTCCAGTGAGCCAGGACTGATGAAAAATGATGGAGAGTGGCTTGGCCAGCTCATCTGCCAGCTCTCTCAGCACCCTAGGATGGATCCCATCTGGTCCCATGGACTTGTGGGGGTCTAAGCTGCTGAGGAGAGCTCCTATCACTTGCTCTTGGGACACAGGGAAACTATGCAACTCCCTGGCTCCTTCTGCCAGCTCTGCAGGCCAGCTGTCTGGTAGATGTTCTTTCCCACTAGTAAAAATTGAGGTAAAGAAGGTGTTAAGTACCTCTGCCTTTTCCTCATCCTGTGATACAACATTTCCCTCCATGTCAACCAAGGAGTGGAGGTTGTCCCTGCCCTTCCTCTTGCTATTAATATATTTATAGAAGGACTTTTTGTTGTCCTTCACAGCAGAGGCCAGCTTAAGTTCCAAATGTGCTTTTGCCTCCCTAATTTTCCTCATACATTCCCTAGCAACATCTTTAAACATTCCATGGGTTGCCTCACCTTTCTTCCAAAGATGATACACCCTCTTTACGGTTCTGTTGTAAGCAAGCCTAACATTGGCTTGTAGAAGAAGCCCAAGAAACAGCAAGAACTTACTGTTGCTGGATCTACCAACATAGAAATCAGGTTCAAATTTTCAGAAAAGGGGATTTTATGTGTTCTCATCTCTGCTTCCCATAAATCTTTAAGCAAAAGCCTCCTGAAGTTTTGATTAAAAGGTCCACAGTATGAAAGAAAAGCTGTGCAGAGAAGTACATCTCCCACAAGTCTAGAAAAGGAACAAAAACATAACTGAAATATGAGGTACAATTTCAAATTCTATAGATTTAGACCACCAGTTTTTGAAACATTCTGATATCTGTTCTGAGGGTAGTTTAAGGAGACAGCTGTTGTTCTTTGAGAACAACAAATATTTCCTCTCTGTGCCCAAAATAATTTTGTGGCAAAATTTGTAAGCAGTATTGTATGAAAACATTACATTTGTGAGTCTAGAAAGTAATAAAGCCCTGATGACAACTAGTCTTTCTTTCATAATTGAAGCAAGAAATTGGTTTATTTCTAAAAAATATGTCTGCAACACAATATTTTTCAGAAGTTATACACTTTTTTTTGTTTTCAGAATGAGAAAGAAACCCTTTGCAAATAAATTCTGAAATCAGAGACACTGTTCTGAACTGAAATAAAAGCACTTAGGTATTCGCTTATGGGAAGAGAATTCAAGTTCAGGATAATTCACTTAATTTCCAGACAGAAAATTAAGTAGAACTATTAAAGATCCTAAATTGCTTACAAGCTCTTCAGTCATTGCACCTTTTTTTGTTTGGTTTGGTTTGTTCTCTGATGAGTTTGATACCTGTCAATTTGAGATTTAAATTCTTTACTTTGCTGAGTCCACCTAACTTTCTCTCCACTTAGTCCATCTATAAGTGCAGAGGCTGCTTGCATCTTTCTTCTGCATGTTTCTGCATCATCCAGTAAGTCCTAAAGATAAAAAATTACAGAATGCAAAACCCTGAAGTTTTTTGGGTTTTTTATCCTCTCAACTTCATTGTGACCACTTTATTTACGTGGAACTCATTCTTGAGAACAGTAAGTGCATCTATTGTCTAACACTTTCCTACTCACAGAAATTAGGAAGTAGGAGAGAATATGTATTTAAATCTCTTACGTTTATATCTGAACTCTTCCACATAATTCAAGGTAGCCAGTCCTAAATGCATATTTGTATCAATTTCTGATTACATAACAGTATTGCATGCAAATATTCTTGCTAACACCAAAGCACTTGTATCTCACCGTTTTCTCTTTCATTGCTGCATCAAACTTTGCCTGCACTTTATCCAGTTCAGCTTGCTTTTCATCTAATACCGCCTGGGCCTCTGCTAATTCGGCATTGGCTACTTTCAGGCGACCTTCCTGCTTTGCCAAGTTAGCCTAAATGAGAAAAAATATTAAAACAATACAAGATTTTTAATATACTTCGGGCTGGAAATCACAAGAAAATTATGCATCAAAACAATATTTATATACATATATTAATAAAATTAAAATATTTGACTAGAAAACCATTCTGATACATAGCAGATACTATTTTATTGCAGCTTTCCCAAGAAGTGCATTTAAATAAGCTGGTTCAAGAAGTGAAGTTTCTCATCTGTACATATTGGGTAGGCTACAGAAACAATCAGTCTTCTATTTGGTTATAGGCTTTATTCTTTCTTTTCTACTTGTGCATTTGCATCAATCAAATATCATAGACTCATAGAATCAATAAGGTTGGAAAAGACCTCAAAGATCATGAAGTCCAACCTGTCACTCAACACCTCATGACTACTAAACCATGGCACCAAGTGCCACATCCAATCTCCTCTTGAACATCTCCAGGGATGGTGACTCCACCACCTCCCTGGGCAGCACCTTCTCCTCACCTTGAGCCTTAACTTCCCCTGGTGCAGCTTGAGACTGTGTGCTCTTGTTCTGGTGCTGGTTGCCTGGGAGAAGAGACCAACCCCCTCCTGGCTAAAACCTCCTCTTCTCCAGGTTAAACAATCCCAGCTCCCTCAGCCTCTCCTCATAGGGCTTGTGCTTGAGGCCTCTCCCCAGCCTTGTTGTCCTTCTCTGGACATGTTCAAGAGTCTTAATGTCCTTCTTAAATTGAGTGGCCCACAACTAGACAGAATACTCAAGGTGTGGCCTAACCAGTGCTGAGTCCAGGGGCACAATGACTTCCCTGCTCCTGCTGGCCACACTATTCTTGATGCAGGCCAGAATGCCCTTGGCCTTCTTGGCCACCTGGGCACACTGCTGGCTCGTGTTCAGCCAGCTGTCAACCAATACCCCTAGGCAGCTCTCTAGCCACTCTGACCCCCGCCTGTAGCGCTGCATGGAGTTGTTTTGACCAAAGTGCAGCACCTGGCACTTGGACTTGTTGAATGCCATCATGTTGGCCTCTGACCAGCCTGTCAAGGTCCCTCTGCAGAGCCCTTCTAGCCTCTAACAGATCAACAATTGCTGCCAACTTGGTGCCATCTGCAAACAGCACAACAGGAAAATGGTCCACAACAAGAAAATGGTCTATTCTCAGCTAACAATGTAGCTGTTACCCACTAGAAAACCAAAGTATTAAGCCAGCATACGTTCCCATTGCTCACAAATTTTTATGTTGAACACAGGAAACACATTATTTATTTTTTTTATTCATCCAACCTGTACTACTGTGAAAAAACAGATGGAAAGGCTTTGTAGTCATTATACAGATGCTTTCCCATTTTACTTGGATTTTTTTGGGTTTGGGTTTGTTTTTTTTAAAACTGCTACATGTAGAGATGAAGTACTCCTTTCAGAATCCAAAAAGCAACAATCACTGCCTTTGAGTTTCCATATCATCTTTCCCTCTGATAATTATTTTTTATTCAAATGTTCACAGACATCAAAAAAAGAATACCCACAGTAAAGTAAAAATGGCTCTTAAAAATGTTTCACTCAGTTTGATTCCTATAATTGCAACAGTTCTTTTATGGATGTGAGCTCTGAATCTCTCCAGAAAGTCAGATCCTCCAGAAATACATATTCTATGTAAAAGAAGGCAACATGGCTGCAAAATATATGTCTGCAGGGCCTTGAGTACTGGGTCCAGTTCTGGGCCCCTCAATTTAAGAAGGACATTGAGACACTTGAACGTGTCCAGAGAAGGGCAACGAGGCTGGGGAGAGACCTCAAGCACAAGCCCTATGAGGAGAGGCTGAAGGAGCTGGGATTGTTTAACCTGGAGAAGAGGAGGCTCAGGGGAGACCTTATTGCTGTCTACAACTACCTGATGGGTGGTTGTAGCCAGGAGGGGGTTGGTCTCTTCTCTGGTAACCAGCACCATAACAAGAGGACACAGTCTCAAGCTGCACCAAGGGAAGTTTAGGCTCAAGGCAAAGAGAAAGTTCTTTACTGAGAGAGTCCTTAGCCATTGGAATGTGCTTCCCAGGGAGATGGTGGAGTCACCGTCCCTGGAGGTGTTCAAGAGGGGACTGGACGTGGCACTTGGTGCCATGGTTTAGCAGTCATGAAGTCTGTGGTGACAGGTTGGACTTGATGATCTTTGAGGTCTCTTCCAGCCTTGGTGATTCTGTGATTCTGTGACACTTCAGAGAGGAATGCACATTCTGCTACAGCTTTTTGAAAACAATTATAAAGTAAATGCTACACAATAAAAAGACTAAAACCAGCTTTCACTGTACACAGCAAACCAAAGCCCATAAATTTAATCTAGGCTTATTTTTTGTTCTGTTTTGTCTAGAATCAAGAAGAGGATACAGGGGGTTTTTGCTTTCACCTTCCTTAGCCAATAAAGTCTATAAACAATTGTCTGAATAAAGTTATCCAAATACATTGTTTAAATCCTGTGCCTACCAAAGAACATAAAATTAAACTACATGGAGAGAAAACACAAAGCAAGGGATAATCTTTTACCTTAAGAGGTAATACTTCTTTGTTAACACCGTAAAATATTGCCATGGCTTGTGTCCAAGAGAGGAGTCCTGCGACATTGCCGCACACCTTTTTAGCAGACTCCAGCGTGTAGTCTTCCATGCCAAAGTAAGGCTGGAGTAATTCCACTGTCTCTTCATTGATAGAATCCTTAGGAAACTGCTGTAGGCTCTGCAAAAATGGGCCACTCATAAGCTGCAAAAAAAAACAACACAGGATATTTATAAGCTGTTTACACATTTTACAGTCAAACTTCTGTTCATAGGTATGTTAAAAAAATGTTCTTATAATTTTCTGTAAAAAGTAATTCATATAGTTAATTGTCCTCTTATAGTTAATTAGTCTCTTCTCTCAGGCAACCACCAACAGAACAAGAGGACACAGTCTCAAGCTATGCCAGGGGAGGTTTAGGCTGGAAGTTCTTCACAGAAAAAGTGATTGACCATCGAAATGTGCTGCCCAGGGAGGTGGTGGAGTCACCATCACTGGAGCTGTTTAGGAAGAGACTGGATGGGGTGCTTGGTGCCATGGTTTAGTTGATTAGATTGTGTTGGATGATAGGTTGGACTTCATGATCTCAAAGGTATTTTCCAACCTGGTCTATTCTATTCTATTCTATTCTATTCTATTCTATTCTATTCTATTCTATTCTATTCTATTCTATTCTATTCTATTCTATTCTATTCTATTCTACTCTACTCTACTCTATTCTATTATATTCTATTATATTCTAATATTATGTTTGTGCTATTCATTTGTAACTGCTACATGCATTCAATCACTTTAAAATTAAGCAATTACACTCTAGTAACCAGGCTGGGAAGTTATCAACATTCTTTCCATTTTCCAAATCCCCGTGTTGCCATTTGAAAAATATTTCAGAAGCAGAATGTCACCAAAAAAAATTATAATTGAACCAAGATAAAGCCTCAGAGATATATTTGTAATCTATCTAAAGAATGCCAAAAAACCTGCTCATGCATTTTTAAAATGTAACCTAAATTATTCTGGAAAGGGAAATAATTTGGTTTGATTTTTTTTTTCCTAACAGAAGTTTAACATGTTAATGGAAATGCGTGAGATAACTCCTTATTCTATTTCATTACATCAGTGAAAAACAAAACACTTTGATGATTTCTTAATTCCTGGGAAAGCTTTAAAAAGCAAATTTTCTTAATTTCCATCATACACACACAAAAAAGAGGCAAAATTAGTGGCAAATAAATACAGCAATAGAGGTAGAAAAGAATTTCAAGAATGGCAGGAGAAGGCACAGAAAGAAAAGCATATCTCGAGAGAAGATCGAAGTCCAGCTTGAAGAAATAGCTGTCTGACCAAGGAATTTGGGCCAGGAATATTAAAATGCAGAATGCAAAGAGCTACTATTTCTTAGTCAGTTAAATTGTCTCCCAAGCAGTCAAGGAGCCCAGGAGGATCAGAAAAGACTGTTTAAATGTGAATGTACATGTTCCTAAAGAGAGGCTTTCCAGAACAACTTTATCTCCTGTATGGTAAACATGATTGGTATGATTTATCTATTTGCCATCAAGTGATATGTCATTGAAAGGGAAAGAAAAAATATAAAGCTCCTACTGAAAAAGTGTGTAGTGTAAGCAGTTGTGAGAGACTAAATCTTGTTTCTCTTGATGTGACTCAACAAAGATAAAATCATCTTTGCTGCTTGCCCAGACAATAGCTGATGTGTGTTGGGCAGAGCCACTGGAACGACTCTTGGGAAGGTGCATAGATAACGATTGCAGCTCTCCTGGAAATAGGCAGAGGCCAATCAATACTCTGGAATATACATACCTAAAAACTGGATAAAAGATCTTAGCAACTACTGGAGAAGGAAAACATGGAAGGAAAAGACCTGGACAATGCCACTGAGAAGGAAAACACGAAAAATGGAGAGAATACCAGGACAGAGACATCACCATGTGGCTTGGAAAAAGAAGACCAAGAGGAACCCTCTCTTCGTGTCCTAAGTTCCACCTGCTGCAACTCATGGAGCTGAAGAGGCTGCTCAGAGGACAACATCTCCTACAGCTGAAGCTACAGCACCCCTCCTCTACAGACCCAACATCTCCTCTACATGCAAAGCTGCAACACCATTCCTCTGCAGACTCAAACTGTCTTGGGGGGTGAAAGGTGTGGTAATAAAATTCCTTTCCTCTTCTCTCTCTCACTCTCTATTTTATCTCTTTCCCCTTCTGATCCATCCACTTTATTTGCGTAATAAATAGCCGGCTGTTGATATCTTGGCCTCATTTGTGCCTCTAATTTCATAACACGGGAATATTCAAAAGAACTGAGTCTCTTTCCCTCTCCAGACTGAGAGAGCAGTTCACCTACTCTTGCTACCAAATAAACTCTATTTAGGTACTATGTGCATCTCAAAGCTTGTGATAAAATTCTGTCCTGTTTTGAGTAAACAGCATCATAAATTCTCTGATAGCAAGTTGCTGTGTCTGATGTTTAAGAAACACTGTTTGAAAACTCAACTTACTTTTAATGATTCTGCCCATGACGGCTTGCAACAAGGCTTTTCTGGATCCATGGTAACAGGATCTAATGGCTTTTGGAATAGTAGCAGACAGCAGTCCATGATCCTCATAATTAGGTGAGGAGGTTTTGCAAGTTTTCTGACAGTAGCAATATCCGCTGGTTTGATGGTCTATTTGAAGAAAACAGTAACAGCAGCCTGCATCAATACCATTACTCTCTTTTTCCAGTTCAATGTTGTTTTTAGTGTTTGTTATACTTTTTTTCCAAGATGAGTCTGTACTAAGTATGTACAAAGAAATGAACAACTGGACTTACTTTTATAAGTTTCATGAAACTTCAATAATTTTAATGGATATATTTTAGACTGGAATATTTCCCCAATGCTAGAGACATCACTCAAAACCCAAATTCAAATACATGGAACAACTGCATTAACTTATTAGTCTAAGAGACTGAAATAAAAGTATACTGTAAAATTGCATAGGACTCAATTAAAAGCAGTTTCTCTGGTCAAATACCATTTTTAATTTCTCAGAGTGCCATTATTTGTTCTGAGATGGATTTGTTGGTTTTTTTTTTTTTTTTTTTTTTTTTTTTTTGGTTTAAAGTTATTTAAGTATGAAATACTGGGATTTTTACCTCATTTTCTAGTAGCATCCCTGACACTTTGCTTGGTTCAATAACCAATATAAAAATAATTAATGATTGCATAGTTCAAAACGAACATATTTATTTGTTTACAAAACACATGCATGCCAATATCTGTCTAGAAACTGCTGTTACAGACACATTATAGAAACCACTAGATGATGTATGAGTCCACATAAGCAAATAAGTAAAAGTATAAGCAAATTTTGTGATCTAAATAAGTAAATTTTGTGACCTTTTTTGGAAGTTTCATTTATCTCATGATCTAAATACTAGTGTAGGAGCAAACAATGTCCCTTTTCTGGCTTTTTCCACTCAACTCTTTTATTCACACAAATACTGGTAATTGTAACAAAAGGCCTTAAAAATGTAATTCATCAATGATTTCTGATCCCAGAGTGCTCTATTTTTTAATTGTTCAGAGCAGAATCATGAAATTATGTAGTAGAGCAACACCTCTGAATTTCTTAACCCTGATTCTAATCACTCTGAATCTCCTTCATTTTCTGTTTATGTCCAAAATAAATGCGTGGGTTTTGGTGAAGGAAGAGACAGCCTTTTCTTAATCCTAAAAGATAGGTACAACTAGTTAACTATGTAGAAAAAAAAAGCATTCTTTTAGTACAGGAAGTATTTTCTTGAATACAGAATAACAGATATTCTAAAGGTATCTGTACCTTTTGGAAAGATTTACACCTTCATAATGATCAAGTATTAAGATGGAAGCAGAAAAAAATGCTGTAAAATAATCTTCATGCATCTAAGGCAAAATATGAGCTCCATAGTCATCATAAATATTCATCAGATACATGACCACTAACTGGGAAGAGCTGGTGACAGGAGTTAAAACTAAGTGACAACTGGTGGCTCTAGCCTTTCTTTCAGGGGTGACTCAAATAGTGCTAGACTAATAAAAATGTAAGAATTTTATTCACATTTAGTGCAGCTTCTGCTTCTTCTAGTGCTGGTTTAGCTGCTTCCAGTTTAGTCTCCGCTTTCACTTTTTCTAAATCAATTTCATCTACGATTTTTTGTGCTTTATCTTTCACACCTTGGACTTCATTTTTTACTATAGCTGCAGCTTCAGCACTTTCTGTGACTTCTGCTAGTACCTGGGATTGATAATAAACACAAAATGTTTAAAATAAAATGGTGGAATAAGTAATTAAGATATCAAACACAAGAGAAAACAGATATGTAAAAGGTATTACACAGAAAAATACAAAGCTAACTCTAACTAATATGAATATACAAACATAAAATTACTATATAATGTATTATATTTATATATAATATAAATAATGCCTAGTATGGCATTATATAACTTTTATCCTACTTGAAACTATACTTTCAAAATACAACCATTACCTGGGTTTTTTAACTGTAATTCTGCAGATAAAAATATCTTTGAGGTCTCTTCCAACTTTGGTGATACTGTGATACTGTGAAAAATGCTATTGCTAACCAAAATCTGCAAGATGGAATACCATCTGCACCAATAGTCAGCCTCTCTTTTACTCCGTTAGTCTAAAAAGTCTCACTTTTAATTAGATATCCATTTGGTCTGGTTATTCAGTATATATATTTTTAATTCTCTTGTACATGTGTGACATACAGTTGGTGTCAGAGTGTTTTTGGACTCAGCTATAGAGTCAAGGCTAACACCCTATACAAGAACATAAACAGTGCTCTCAAACATCTTTGAACAAAATAGGACAGATAAAATCTGTAAATCCCTCCATTTTTGTGTGTGAAATCCAATTCTGATTTCTAAGAGCACCTCTCCTGTGAGGACAAACTGAATGAGTTGGAGCTCTGCAGTCTGGAGAAGAGAAGGCTCCAAGGAGACCTTATTGTGGCCTTCCAGTATCTTAAGGGGGCCTACAAGAAAGCTGGGGAGGGACTTTTCAGGGTGCCAGGTAGAGATAGGACCAGTGGGAATGGAGCAAAAATAGAAATGGATAGATTCAGATTGGATGTTAGGAAGAAATTCTTCACCATGAGGGTGGTGAGACACTGGAACAGGTTGCTCAGGGAGGTGGTTGAGGCTCCATCTCCGGAGGTTTTTAAGGCCAGGCTGGATGTGACTCTGAGCTACCTGCTCCAGTGTGAGGTGTCCCTGCCCATGGCAGGGGGGTTGGAACTAGATGATCCTTGAGGTCCCTTCCAACCCTAACAATTGTATGATTCTATGATTCTGTTACTAAGGGGAAGAAATACATAGACTGTGGATGATAATACTGCATGTGATTTAAATAAATATTTGATCTGTCATTATTTTTCTTCTACCCTTATCACAATTCTTCTGCTTTTGGTCATTCATAAGTAGTACCCTATTGAAAAATTTGACAACTGAGAGGCTACATGGATGATTGCCAGAGAATTATGTCAAAATGCATATCAAATGAAAATGTTAAACAAAGTAAACTCTGCTAGTATATCAGTTGTCCTGCTGAAATAAGTATCGTTTCAACACTGTCTTATAACTGTCACTTTCAAAAGATTAAAGGTCTTGAAGAATGCAAGCAGTCCCTCAGGTAACAAATGCAAGGAGAACAAGGAAGGGACTTGACCTCTATTGCAGTCTTAATATGCCCCACTTTCAAAAGTAAATGCTTGAATCAACATGCTAGAGAGAGAGGATGGGTTTAGATCATGGTGTACATTTTTTGGCTTGCACAAATTGTGAGAAAATTCTGCAATAGCACCACGATACATCCTGGTGCTATCTGCTGCCTTTTGCTATTTAACACTCGAGTACTTACTTTATCTGCCCTAACAGATGCCAAAGCCAGTTCCTTCTCCTTAACGGCCAGCTTCTTAGAGAGTTCAGCAACAGATTCACTGGCCTCCATCAGCTTAGACAAACCTATTTAAAGTAAAATATATAATCTAGAGAAATGCCAGCAAGGAGATGACAAAAGTGACATTATATCAGCTGAGAGTAACAATGTAAAATTTAAATCCTGTATCAGGATAATATCCAAACAAACTGAAACAGTTTTCAAAGTTAATCATTTTAACTCTCTAAATATTTTGACACAAATTGATAAAAGACCAAGGAATAAAGGATGTTTGTATGAGATAATAGCTAAATAATTCACAACATACTTTTTGAGAAAGTTCCTTAGGATGCAGTAATAGTCGAGCACATTTGGAGTCAGGGATGACCAGTATTTTTGTTATTTTGAAATACACCCTTTCTGTGCAAATGAAACTATTGAGTATATTTTCTGACTGGCATAAATATTGCCCATAAGAAGACAAACTTTATCAGGATGCTGCAGTAGAAAATGTACATGGGAATGGGCACCTATACACAATCATTTTATTTTGAAGACTAAGGGATTAACAATAAAGTGGGAGGCTAGGGAAATATACATGTGAAATCAGTAACTGTGTTTATAGCTACCTATGCACTAGTAAATCAGACGCACTCTGGCCATTTTTAGGTCCTATTTTCTGTCACAAATGCTAAACTGGAACTATTAAAGTTTAATATAATGCTGAAATGAATGATTTAGCTAGCAACTTCCTTGAGCCATTCTTTTAAGGCAATCGTTATGAGCTGATCAGAACTGGAGTGCTTGGAAATGTTCCTCATATGCTACCAGTTTTGAACCATGATCCAGCAGAACTGATTTTAAGTGATCACTGAACAGGAAGTCTAATATTAAAACACAGATAATTTGAGACTGTGCATGGAAATATACATTTATCTGTATATTGCTTACCAATTTGCATACGGTCAGCTTGTTCATTAATACTCTCTAACTTTTCAGTATAAACTTCTTTGTAGCCATTGATGAAAGAGAGATAGGATTTAGGTGTCACATAAGTTCTTCTTCGATAGCTGAAACATAGTACATTGGCAATATAAACACATAAACTATTTGACTGCTTCCAATGAAACAGAAAATTATATAAATCTTCAATTTCTTCAGAATGCAAGCTGTGATTTCCAACTACTTTTTTTAAGTCTTCATAAGTAAGATTAAAGATCATTGAATAGAATCATTGAATCATAGAATCAATAAGGTTGGAAAAGACCTCAAAGATCATCTTGTCCATCCTGTTACCCAAGACCTCATGACTACTAGACCATGCAAGTGCCACATCTAATCCCCTTTTGAACACCTCCAGGGATGGTGACTCTACCACCTCCCTGGACATCACATTCCAATGGCTAACAACTCTCTCTGTGAAGAACTTTCTCCTCACCTCAAGCTTAAACTTCCCCTGCCACAGCTTGAGACTGTGTACTCTTGTTCTGGTGCTGGTTGCTGGGAGAAGAGACCAACCCCCTCCTGGCTACATCCACCCTTCGGGTAGTTGTAGAGAGCAATAAGGTCTCCCCGGAACCTCCTCTTCTCCAGGCTAAACAATCCCAGCTCCTTCAGCCAGAATAGTAGTAATGAAGATGCTGAATTTGCTACAGAATAGTAATTATTTTTCATGGCCTTTGCGTATTATTGGTATAGCAGATTTATTTTTGTATTAGCCTTAAAATACACCTTTTTATTTATATAACACAATGAGTTCAAAACCCAAAATCGATAGCAACAATTCCATGATTATTGCATTTGTATAAAACATTACCTTTGGAAATAATTCTCACAGCTTTCTGAAACTATATCATGAAAGAGACCCATAGTTTCCACTGTTTGTGTTTTAACTGATGCAGAACAGACCATATTAAATTCTGAGAGGAAATAAGTGGCTACAGCTATGAGAGCTTCCTTGGGCCATCGACTGAACCAGTCCATGGTGCACCCTGATATGAGGCCAGGAAACTTCAAAGAACGAGCACGGAACTTCTCACCAACCTAAAAAAAACCCCAAACAACACTGTTAATTTAGAATATGTTACTTAATTAAGTCAATCAAGATGTTTAGTCATATAAATAATTAGAGATTTTTTTTCCCTGTTAGAATACTTGCCCAGTTTTTTAAAGTATTTTGTTAAACTTTGAACATTCAATATTTTATGTAATTTGAATTAAGAAGTCCATAACAAATAGAAATGTTTCTTAGTGTTTTAAAACCTCACTTAACTTATTTTGATCTCCATTAAATTCTTGTTTTTCAGGTAACAAGCAAGAGTTTCACACAGATATATTCATTGCTTTGTATTAGGAAAGATTATTCCAAAAGGAAAAGAAATAAATTAACATGTGTAGGAGAAGGGTAACAAAGGTCTTCGCCTGCTTACATCTTGTCCTGGAAGCTGTGCTCAGGGTGAATAGAACATCTTTAATACAACAAACTTGTAAGGATGATTTAATTTTTAAGAATTTTGGTTTTAACTTCTGACAGCTGTACCATTATTTTTATGACATCAGCAATTCCAACCAGACTTCAGTAATCTTTTAATGCATGTCTAAGTCTCCATAAAAACGTAAAGCTTGAATAATCCTGTCATACCTTATGAAATAGTTTGCTAATGGAAGTAAGAAGATAGGTATGAAGTAAAAACTTACTGGAGAAAAGCAGAGTACAACATGCAAATTCTTCTTTGCCCGAGATAAAAAGTATTCATAAAGATTATCAAAGGTAGGAGGACAGCGAGGCATCTCTTTCTTCATCACAGCTATTAATCCTTGGGTGATTTCATCCAATTCATCCCGAGCAAATAAATTAGAAATCTGTTTATAAAATTAAGAAAATTAATTACAGGCATGTAATTATTTTAGGGTTTATACATATTTTTCTGTTTACATCTTTATCTCTCTGCATATAAGCAGTTTAAACAGATTAATAAAAAAAACAAATTTGTCCCTCATTTAGATTTACCTAAGTCTACTAAAGATGAGGAAGTCTGTCTCAAGAAGAGTAAGGATTTTGCCTGGCCAACAAATCTTCATTTAATAAAGGCTATGGAACTTTCCATTAAAGCTACATATCTTTTCCTGGCTTACACTGAAATAGAGGTATAAAGGAAATTCATACAAAGAGCATTCCTTACTTTAAAAGCTGCTGTATTTTACAGTTAATTGTTATTGATTCTACAATCAATTTATTACCTAAATTAATAGAAATAGGGAAAAAAATGGTGGGAGTAAACTCTGCAGGTTTCTGATTCTAAAATACAATGTCTGTCATGCTAAGACCCTTACCTCGCCTGAAGACAGCAGATTGTTTATGTATTCCAGAAATGACTCCTCTTTTATTTCATTATCAGTGAAAATAAAAGTGATGCCTTGCCCTTCTCCCCCAGCTGTTCTGTACAACAATTTTAAATCATCTGAGAGATTGCTTACATTGTAGGACCTAGGAAGAAAAGGAAACAATCCTGGTTAATTTAGACCAATGCAGAATACTGTTATTTTCAGATTATGGTCTTTTAGGAATGGAATGGAATGGAATGGAATGGAATGGAATGGAATGGAATGGAATGGAATGGAATGGAATGGAATGGAATGGAATGGAATTTACCAGGTTGGAAAAGACCTTTGAGATCATCGCATCCAATCTATTATCCAACACTATCTAATCAACGAAACCATGATACTGAAAGCATCCTTTATAAACATACATATTTTGACTCAGGAAAAGCTAACACATGGTCCAGCTTTTCAGCTCAAGAAATCTTACTTTGTATGTAAACCAGACAAGAATTTATTGTTTTCCTAATTTTTAAATAGTGACAAAATAAGTTTAAAAAAAATAGAAACAAAACACTGTTGAAAACATAAGGTTAACATGTTTAGCATAGCATAGCATAGCATAGCATAGCATAGCATAGAATAGCATAGAATAGAATAATAGACCTTGACGGTCATCACATCCAACCTATCCTCCAAGACCACCTAATCAACTAAACCATAGAACCAAGCACCCTACCAAGTCTCCTCCTAAACACCTCCAGTGATGGTGACTCCACCACCTCCCTGGGCAGCCCATTCCAATGGCCAATCACTCTCTCTGTGTAGAATTCCTTCCTAACCTCCAGCCTAAACCTCCCCTGGTGCAGCTTGAGACTGTGTCCTCTTGTTCTGGTGCTGGTTGCCTGGGAGAAGAGACCAACCTCCACCTGTCTACAGCCTCCCTTCAGGTAATTGTAGACAGCAAGAAGGTCTCCTCTGAGCCTTCTCTTCTCCAGGCTAAGCAACCTCAGCTCCCTCAGTCTCTCCTCATAAGGCTTGTGTTCCAACCCCTCACCAACTTTGTTGCCTTTCTCTGGACACATTCCAGCAACTCAACATCCTTCCTAAACTGAGGAGCCCAGAACTGGACACAGTACTCAAGGTGTGGCCTAACCAGTTTACAAAAAGAAAGCAATAGCATAAATTCAATTTGTATATTTCTTGCATTTCTTACCTGGTCAAAGTGATCTGAAATATTTTATAGCCAGCAATAAAGGAGGCCAGCCTTGAAAGACTTTGTTTTCCAGAACCACCGACTCCAACAAGTAATGCATTTCCATATGGTGTCCGAATTATTCGGGAAATCTATATAGGGGGAAAAAATGAAGAAAAACTAATTAAAAAATGTAAATTAGGAAAATTAAAAATCTCTTATACAATATTTACTAGAGTATCAAAATGGTACTTGCAGAAAATTGTTCCTCTTAAAAGAGCACCTGTACATTCTTTGGAAATATAATTTAGCCAGTGAAAAAGCTGAACGTAAGAATATAGGATGATTATAATCATATAGAGGATTTAAATATATAAAGAGACATTCTGAGTTCCGGTTTATGTTGAAGGTGTCATCCTCAATGTGTTTTAAAATATCAGGAAACTTTAGCTAGAAGAATAAACATACTACATTCTTAATTTCAGGAGTCTGAAAGACTTGGACACATGTAAACTATCGTGTAGTGTTACCTTCTATTTTCTCTACCTTCAGTGTTTCCTTTGAGATAGTTTTCTTAATGAGTCTCCAAGATGCATACTCTGGATTAAAAACTTGCTATGCTATTTCATTTATACATGTCCCTTGTATACATATCTTCCTTGAGTTTATTATATATTAAGTGCACTATTACTGTTAAGATGCTACAATTTGTTTTGCTCCTCATGTAAATCATGTACAGAATGCAAAAGATTGGCATCTACATCAAGATTTTCAATTCCATTCATTTTTTCCTTTAAAGAAGCTTTGGGTTTATGCACAGCTCCTTCTGAGCCTACCCAGACAACGACATTAAAACAGAAATCTAGAAGTGACATTATGAAGGTGACTAAATTTACTGTCACCACAGTGGCAGCAGGGCTCCTGTCTGCTACCAAAGTGCATATCCCATGAATTCTGGTTAAAACTTGCCAATGAAAATGGAATATTAGAGACATTGAAGGCCTTGTGAAATTCACCTAGTATCACATGAACTTTTTAATGCAAAAGCAAGCAAAATGATTTGCTTCACTACAGGTCAGGTAGAGAAGAACCAAACCTTCTGGTTTGGTTTCACTGTGGCTTCAGTAAATGGATCATCAAGTTTAAGTAATTCCTGAGAGAACTGACACATTAGGCAGAGTGATTTGAATAAATCTCATGTTTAGTCTTTTCCTTCCCCACCATGAATCAGAACCTGTCTTGAGATAAGTTTTTCCATTATATCTTCCTTTCTGAATAGGAGTTGAACTGATTGTAAATTAAGACTTTCCTCTGCCTTACAGACTGATTCTACTGCAGCTCTGATTTATATTTCTTTTCATGTCTCTCATCCAATCAGATTGATATTTCAGTCATTTGTCATGTACAGATACCTTTGAAGTGTTCTCTGTATTTTAAAGGATTAAAAAACCATCCTACATACAAAATTAAAAAGCACCTCCTTACGACCCCTCCTAGGAAAATCTTCCTATCCCTGAATACATAAAAGCTTAAACAAATATATAAAATTAGGTATTTATTACAAAAACATGCACACAGGTAAAATGAATGTAGCTCTTTCCTAGTTCTTAAAAATTATTAAGCAATGATGGCATGTTTAGGGATAAGAATAGCTTTTCAGAATGTGCCCTTCAATCATAGCTTGCCCAAATCAGCAACTAAAAAAGTAATAAACTCCAAACCTTAATAATATGTGTCATTGCATCCTTAAAAAATACCAAATCAAGAAATGAGCCTCTAATGTATTCGTTGTATTGTCTCTGGTACATTTGCAACTTTTCACACAGAAACTCTAAGCTTGGAACCTGAAAATAAAGAAATACAAAATTCAGTAACAGTACCAGTGTGGCCCTTCAGAATGTAAACCTACAAATCTTGAGCTCACGCACTGGCCATGTGTAATCAAATTTTCCTGTTAATTCACTACAGTGATCTTAGCTGTGCTTAAGCAGAATTTTTCTGCTCATGGTGGGAGGAAAAAGCAGGAAAACCAGGAAAAACTAAACAAC
The DNA here is from genome assembly GCF_014839835.1 of Dryobates pubescens. Lineage (NCBI taxonomy): Eukaryota > Metazoa > Chordata > Aves > Piciformes > Picidae > Dryobates > Dryobates pubescens. Next base: position 42,932,216 of record NC_071617.1, on the reverse strand, counting down.
ATTTATATGGCATTATGAACTTTAACATAATTAAAATTACTTATTGCATAATAACCAGAAGCAATTTAGATTTGTCTTCACAAATAATGTGGTATGTATTCCATAAAACATTCTGTATGATATGACGTCAGCAATATAACACACTTGATAATTAAAGGGAAGAAATCAGTGCCTAGTCATTTTAGTGTAAAATTAAATACCTTCTCATAAATTTTTGGTGCTTCAAACACGAAATCTTCTGGTTCATCACCAGTTGGTTCAGGTATGTCCCGTAAAAAGTCTACAAAATATGGTTCATCTTGGAGAACTTCTGTTAAGTTTGCATCCACACATTCCTGAATTACTTTATTAATGGTTTTATCAAACCAAGTTGTATCCTCAGGAGTAATAAATCTAAAAGAGGCAGAGATCATTGAAATTAAAAAAAAAAGGTTCATTTAAGTTTTAATATTAACAGATCAAGATCCTTGAGTACTTTGATTATCTGTGGCTGTGATTATCTGAGAAGCAGCCAACCAAATGGTAAACATAAAGAATGAATCACCTCGATCCCAGAAAAATGGAATGTCAACTGTGAGCAGCAAACTAGAGGAAAAATTTTTTTCATCTTTACTTCTTTTCTTTTTCAGTGATACAGTTGGTAGGAAAATAGGACAAACATGAAAAACCTGTTACACAGTGCTCTCAGTTTTCAAATAAATAAGGAGTATCGGAGGACTGTGATATAGCTATAGCTTAAATATACATTCATTATTGTTAGTGTTTCTCAGTGATGCTATAATACTAGTGCAATCTAGAAGCAGCATGGAAGAAGAGACTGCATGTCACAATCCCTCTCTTGCTTCACCACATAACATCTCTGGACAAATACATATATTCCTCACGTTTTTTAAATTACCTACAACAAATAAATAGCATTTCAGTAAACCTCTGTGATACTGCTCCTACTTTACTGCTCTAACTTTAAAACAAAAAATTATGCACTGTCACCTGTATGAAACTTTTTCACCAGTGGGTACGATCCTAATCTCAAATTCAAATTAAACATTTTCCCCTTTTCTATTAACAGCACTTCTGCTGTTAATGCATATACATGAATTTCAGGTAATTGGTGAGGTTTTATAATAGACAGTAGTTGAGGCACTTAGAAATATCAGTTCTGTTAGAATTTGTAATGGATTTACACTGAGTAGGCTTTTTCAGATCATAGAGAAAGAACTATTAAAGTCAGTAGAAATTTCTGGTCTTCATTATTATACCATTGGCAGCTGATGGACAGGATTTCATTTTAGATTTCCTGCATGCATTTCCCAAATTCAGCATGTGCTTCTAAGCAGAGAGGAGAATCTATGCAGGATTTTCAAATCAGAATTCCTCTGGGACATTGGAATAGGTTGTAATAGCAGTGTACTTCTTTGGCCCTTGAGTTTATTATGCATCTTCCTGAGGAAAATGAGAAGGCATCTGCCTGTTGATTCAGAGCTCTCATGGAAGAAAATGATAAATTCCAGAGGATATAGGTAGGGATGGTAAATGAAACTGGTTGACAATATTATTATGTTTCATTTGTAACCATTTCAGAGGGCTGGAGAACCTCTCCTATGAGGATCAGCTGAGGGTGTTGGGTCTGTTCAGCCTGCAGAAGAGAAACCTTATAGCAGCCTCCCAGTACCTGAAAGGGGCCTAAAGGAAAACTGGAAAAGGATATTTATAAGGGTGTGTGGCAACAGGACAAGGAGCAATGGTTTTAAGCAAGAGCAGGCAGATTTAGACTAGACATTAGGAAGAAGTTCTTTACTATGAGGGTAGTGAGACACTTGAACAGGTTGCCCAGAGAAACTGTGGACACTTCATCCCTGGAAGTGGTTAAGATCAGGCTGGATGAGGTTTTGAGCAATATGGTCTAGTAGGAGGCAGAGGGGTTGAAACTGGATGATCTTTAAGGTCCCTTCCAATTCAAGCCATTCTGGAGCACGGTTTAGCACCAGACGTGGCAGTTACATAATGGTTGGACTCCATGACCTTCAAGGTTTTTTCCAAAGAAAGAGATCTTATTATTCTGATTTTATGACAGTTGCTGGGATAATATTCCAGTGCAGACTGCATGTAAAGCAGGACTAAAGTTTTGATATCGGCCTAATGAAGTTTGTCATAATAAGCTTTTCAGATGCATGAGCATAAATAAAGTAAATAGCTAAACCTACTAAATATAAAATGCCATAGTTGTTATACCTGTCAGCAATTACTCTGGTACATTCATGTTTAAAAAGTGTTAGAAGGACGGTGCTGTTGCTGCATTCTTCTGCCTTTATAGTTAGCATTCCTTGCCAAATTCTTGAAAGGTCTCGAAGGTTGAAGATATAGTGGAATTTAGATGGTGTAGGCAGCATCTTTGTCTAAAGAAAAATATTGTGAAGATTTGAAATCAATTACATTTAGAAGGAATCAAGAATAATCCGAATTATACATTAAAAAATGTAAAGCATAAAAATACCAAAACTACCAGTTTTCACAGATAATACTGTGGGCAAACACTAAGAAGTCATCAAAAACACCTTATAAGTTTGAAAGCAGGAGCTGGCGTCTAAATGTAAAGCCTCAAGTCTTATGTGATTATTGCGTATGTTGTTCTGGGTTTTCTAAATAAAAAATTGTAATCTATAAAGAATTCCACTCCCTGTTTCCTATCTTTAGTAAATAAATCTTTGGGTAACAAATAAAATCCTAGGCATGAATGGAATGATGTTTCCATATATCTCTTCTATACAGAAAAGATGTGGTTTTAGCTCATCTTTCTCCTATTTTTCTGTTGTTACAGATATATTCTTAAGGAATACAGGACTTGATGATCTCAAAGGTCTTTTCCAACCTGGTTAATTCTAGTCTGTTCTAGTCTAGTCTAGTCTATCCTAGTCTATCCTATCCTAGTCTATTCTACTCCTATTCTAGTCTAGTCTAGTCTATCCTAGTATATCCTATCCTATCCTAGTCTATCCTACTCCTATCCTATCCTATCCTATCCTATCCTATCCTATCCTGTCTTATCCTATCCTATTCTCTATTACACTAACAGGCACTATTCAGAATTATTATGATAAAACTTTCCCTTATATTTATACCTTTGTACGCTGCCACAATATTCTGCCTGTTGGAATCAATTTTTTCACCATATCACATACTTTAGGGCTGAAATTTCTACAGGGATCAAAGTATCCACAGCCAATAATACCTGAAAAGATAAAATACAATATACAACTAACCTCAAGTTGTAGGATGTGATAAGGCTGGTTGTGAACAAGACATACATGTACTTATTTAAAACATTAACATGTATTTACATCACAGATAAAATAATGTTGCCTCTTTTGACTATGGCTTTGCTGAACCAGTGTAGAATCATCTGGCAGTAAGTGCTGGCTTTTAACAGCATACTGTACTGACAAAGTGAACAGAATTGAGAGCTTCAGCAACAGAGGACATTTCAGACACAGCAGAGGTGGGATGGTAAACTATGTAGTAATAGCAGTGCTCATATTCTTTCAGGAAATGCCATTACATTATTATTTTGCTTGTCCAAAATTAGAAAGACAAGCATTTAAAGGAAGTAATTTCTCTACCACAGAACCAATTTTGCTGTAACACAGTTCAGTAGTTCAGTTGTTTTCCTGGAAGTGCTCTAAATTTGCATGGCAAGTGCTTTTATACATTTTAAGTCAATGATAACAAATATTTATACTAAAACAAGAGAAAGAAGTACCGAAAATTTTGTCGATGGATGCATTGGATGGCAATGTACAATTGAATACACAAAACTGTCTCTTTAAACGCTGGGGAATATCATTGCGGCCTCCTCCAGGATGTATCATTGCTGCTATTAGTTGTATATCTACAATTGTAGTGAAGTCTCCAGGTTTATCCAAGCTGTACATTCCTTTCATTTCCATCATCTGACGAACTATTTCGTTTGTTACCTGTAAGTTTATGTAACTCGTACAAATTAGAACATCAAACAACAGAACAAAACAACTGAACAAAAAAACAAAACCCTGATAATTTAATTTCTTCTTGTGTTTGTATTCCTTTTACCCAAACAAAGTTCGGTAATGAACTGAGGAAAAAAATGGGTTTCTTCTGTATTGTGCTGCTGGACATGCAGCTCCAGATGCCCAACCTATGATTTTTTGTTCTTTCTTGAGCAAAGCAATTACGTTGTGGGTTTTTTTAATAGAAAATTGTTTATTCTGAAAAGGTTACTCACTCCACATTACATTTTACAGCACCTGTATGGATCAGGAGGCATCAGAATTTGTCCCCGTAGCAACTACTCCATTAACATTCAGCAAGGTTTATGTGCTCACATACCCAAACAAAGTCACATCGTATACAGCAGGACACCAATCAAACCATCATTCCATTAAACATAATTCAGCAATGTCTTGAGCCATAATGGAAGACCTAGGGGAGGACCTTCCATAATGGAGATCCTTCCTGTTAATTAACACTGCCTGAGCCTGTGAAGGCTTTTCCTCAAACACAGCCATCTTTGTTCTAGACTATGGTAAAACAGCTAGGTATTTTGGGTTACTCAACACTAGTTTCAATGGGAAAAATAAAAAAAAAGCACATTTAAACTGCTCTCAGGTGAGAGTAAATTGTGAAAATCAAAACAGTGATATATATTGACATTTAGGTAAAAGGCTAGGTTTCAGTTCAGAAATACTAGAACATATGCTTGGCTTCCACTTTGACAAAAACATCTTTCCAAAGTGAAGAGGAGGAACTGTTCAGTCTATCTACGCTCACTTATATCCATGCTGCCTCTTAAGTACTTCCCCAAGCCCACTCTCACCACCAGACTCACTCCTCACACTCTTAACAAACCAACCCAATGCTCCAAGTAGCCTTAACGTAAAGTGTGAGCAACACAGAAGCCAGCAAGCCTGAGCATTCAGAAGTGCCTAGAGGCCCCAGATTTCTCACTTGTTATTCATTCTGAGCAAATTTTCAAAAGTAATTGTATGAATTCTTGGTCTTTATGTTAGTATAGACATTCCAGAAGACATAGGATCCTGGGCTGGAAATATTTCAGATCTGCTATGGGAAGGAACTGAGATTCTTGTGCCTGATCGTGGGTATGTATAGGCATATGAGTGTTACTCACCCAAACCACAGATGGGCTAATCAAAAGCCAGAAATCTTTAATATGGTTTGCAAGCCAATGTGTCACTTCTGAATCTGGACATAGCCTTACTTTCACCAAGTTATCACACGTTTGTTATGCAGAAAGTTTGTTTACTAGTGCTCCCAAATTAATTGCAATCTTGTAATTAATAATATGGTACTTGGGTACAGTGATGCTTTTTATTTAGTCTTAAATTATATGAGGAATTGGAGATACTGTAAGATAGGATACATTATCCTACACATCACTTCAATAAACCTACTCTCTTTTTCCCCTCCATCTGTGTGCTACACTTAGAAAGCCTGTTCAATAGTTAACAGTCAAGAATCAGGTAAGATTAAGTTAAGATTAAGTTAATCAACAGTTAAGAATCAGTCCACTGATTCTCATGTATATATAAAAACAAAACCACAAAACAAACAACAACAACAACAAAAACAAACAAAAAATACACTCACACCACACATACACACCCCCAAACCCAGCAACAATACATAGTTTGAGAATAAGTTGTATTTGTTAAAAAACACGTTACCTGATCTCCCCATTCATTGATAAGTGGCATATTTATATCATCAATAAACACAGTCATTTTTCTGCCTCCAGGAGGTCCATAACTACTTCCAACACGTTTTTCCACATAACTCTCTATTGTCCTCTAAAAATTAAAGAAAGTTCTGGTTTTGCAACAATAATTAAAATGTACTGTTAAAAAACCATGTTACTTATTGCTTTCTGCTGCAGCACTTATCCAATGATTTTCTTGTGTTTGTTAGCAGTTTCGTTTTGGCTTCACCATTAAGCAACTCTACTCTGCTCATCACAGAATCACAGAATCATAGAATCACCAATGTTGGAAGAGACCTCAAAGATCACCAAGTCCAACCTGTCACCACAGACTTCATGACTGCTAAACCATGGCACCAAGTGCCACGTCCAATCCCCTCTTGAACACCTCCAGGGATGGCGACTCCACCACCTCCCTGAGCAGCACATTCCAACAGATAACAACTCTCTCTGTGAAGAACTTTCTCCTCACCTTGAGCCTAAACTTCCCCTGGTGCAGCTTGAGACTGTGTCCTCTTGTTCTCGTGCTGATTGCCTGGAAGAAGAGACCAACCCCCACCTGGCTACAACCTCCCTTCAGGTAGCTCTAGACAGCAACATTCAGTTCTATGCAATTCCCTGGCTTTTAGGACTATGTCCTTTGACCCATTTCTGGCTACCAAATAAGTTTTAAACAGGTTTTCAAACATGGAATTTATTATTTCATTTAGCAGCACTGAAATAAATTATTATAATGAAGTCACCAAACTAAAATGACATTAATTTCAGAATGTCACATTATGTCTGTATGAAATATTACATCTTCTTATAAATTTTATTTGTCTTCAAACATGTCAAGATTAATGCAAAAGAAACTGCTAAGAGAAAAGCAAATAAACAAATCAGAAGTTGTGAATCAAAACAGAAATGGTATTTTCTTTATCCAAATCACAATTTCTATAAATACTAAACTTATTGTGACCGTTTGAGGCTGTGCCTTTAAGAAAGGGGCACACTGGCTAAATGTTTATAAAATATCTTGGTATTCTAAACAAATTTCATTGGCCAAGTAAGGTGGGAGGTGAGATTGGACCCAGAGTGGCTGGAACTTTCTCTCAGTCTTCCTTTCTTCACTGTCCCTTCCACACTGGACTGCTTCTGGGCTTCTTGCCAAGAGATAAGAACTAACTAATTCACTGTGCATAGGCCTCTGTCTGCTGTGCTAACCCCTCCTTTTTTCTCTTCTTCTACCTCTTTGGGGGAGAAGGGAGGTAGGGGGGTGAAGGGGGCACAGGGGGAAGCCCCCTCTGTGGGGGGTCTGGTTTCTGGTTGAGTTCATTTGCTGTATATTCCTGTATATATTGTAAAATACCTGTATTAGTTGTGTTACATATAACCTGTTTCCTTGTAAAATATACTCTCATTTCTCCGACTGAGTTTTAGCTGTGGTTTCTTTCTCAGTGGGGGAGGGAAAGCAGAGCCTTTCCTCTCAACCCACCACACTTATTTAGAAAGGCATTTATGAATCTCCCTTCCAAAGGGTAGCTCAGGAGAGAAACAGAATCTGCTTTCAGAGAGTTTATCATGCACTGTCTGTAAATTATGATTGTTTTGGATTTCCCCTGGGCAAGCTCAATTGGTTTATGCCTGCAGTACAACCACAGACCATAAAGAAGCAACTTAGTCTCCTTTTACAATGATTTTTTTCAGCTGTCTTGTAAGCTTTAGGCTGGATGTTACGAAGAAGTTCTTCATGGAAAGAGTGATTGGCCATTGGAATGGGCTGCCCAAGGAGGTGGTGGAGTCACCATCACTGGAAGTATTTAGGAAGAGACTGGATGGGGCACTTGGTGTCATGGTTTAGTTGATTAGATGGTGTTGGATGATAGCTTGGACACGATGATCTCAAAGGTCTCTTCCAACCTGGATAATTCTATTCTATTCTAAGTATCACAGTATCACAGTATCACAGTAACTAAGGTTGGAAGAGACCCCAAGGATCATCAAGTCCAACCTGTTCCAACAGACCTCACAACTAGATCATAGCACCAAGTGCCACGTCCAATCTCCCCTTGAACACCTCCAGGGACGGCGACTCCACCACCTCCCTGGGCATACAGTATTTTAACATTTTGGTGGCAATAACCTGTTGAGGAATGGCTTGAATCGCAGGGGCATAGTTCTATGGAACAGCTGCTTGAACAAAGTGTGTAGGCCGTACTCCATCTTAATGTTTGCTACTCGCAGTGAGCAGGTACGCTGATATTAGGGGATTACCACGGCCTTGAAGCCTGGAGGATGTGCTGGCAGCTGCAAGTGTGGATGGGGCATGGAGGGTCATTGTGACCTTGGAGCTGTGCTTGCAGCTGTGAGTATAGATAAAGGATAAGTAAAACAAGGAGCTAATTAGAGAGGAATTTGCACGTAGATTCTAACTGTAGGTAGGCTGGATATTATGATGTAACCCTGGACTAATAGCCAATGGAATAATTACACTTGTGCATATTTAGCTGAAATACTATATAAGCTGTGCTTTCTAACAATAAAGTGAAGCTTGCTTATCAATCATATTGATTGCTGCGAGTCTTTCCCTCACCCTCCACGTCGATGGATTTCTCTTCCCGACAATAACCTTTTAAGGTAAGTTCTGAAGGCAGTTGGAACAAGAGCAATGGCAGAACAAAATACCTTACAAGATGGTAGAAATTATTTTCCTTAGACAAATTATTTTCCAGTTTTACAAGAGCAAATATCACCCTGTATGAGCAATGTAGCATGTACTCTCATAAAGACAGAAGTATTAATAGAATTTTTGAAACAGACGGCAAATAAAACATTTATTCAAAGTTTCTGCCACATTTTTTCCCATAGGAAATTAATTAGCTCAGTGGTCCAAGATAAACACATCTAGAATATTGTTAATAATAATGTCATTTTTGAGATGTGATTAAGGTGAATATGAGAAACTGCTAAGAGAAAAAATGTGATTACATAAGTAATCAAGAATTTTGTAGCACATCTGACATCCAAAATCACCTAATCTTTCAAATGCCCCCAGCATGGTGACTCTGCCTTAAAAAACTATAGTGCATGTGGCTCTTTCAAGTGTTTAGAAGCATTTCAACTGTTTTACTGCTGCTCCTCTCTCTTGGAAATTGGCAGAGTGAGCTCTGTTTTCAGATAGCTAGCTAGCTGAAAAGGAGGAGTGTGTCTTCTGAGGTGCTACAGGACTGCAGCAAAGACAAGACACAATTAAGATCCTTTCATAGGCTCTCTGTGCCAGAAACAAGGAAGTCTGGGGTTTGTTTTCAAGATAGTAATGCTCTAGGGACACTAAGCAAAGGACACTGTTCAATTAATCTTGCATGCATGAATGGCTTCCTGCCTTATTCTACCATAGAGTTTGACTTAAACCACAGCTAGAGATCTTGTGCATAACATAAAAACTCAGCTATTCTATCAGTTAAGAATTTAAAAAAATATATATGTTTAAGCCATTGCTTTTCACCATTTCTTAATAACATTTATATTAGTTTCTTTAAAAAGATGCTTGGGTTTGTGATGAAGTCTGGAAGACCAGCTCCATGAAGGGACTTAATTTTTAAGATTATAATTCACAGAATTTTCAAAAGCATTTAAGTGATTTAGAGGAAAAACATTCTTTAGATTCTATTTTAAATCTGCTTCTTTCATCATCAGAAACAAACACGCTTTAAATACGTAGCAAGGAAATTATATACACGAGTTGCTTAAAATCTATACTTTTACCTGAAACATGGATGGTTCTGTGGCAGATGAAAAGTTTAAACATTTTGACAAATGCTCTTCTGGGTCATATTTCTTCACATATGCCTTAATCATGACTGTCTTTGCAGTCCCCTGTTCTCCTATGAGCAAAACCGCCTGTAACAGACATTTCAATCAAAACTTATAATCAAATACACAGAAAAGACCTATTTTAGAGAAAGTGATACATTCTGTGTCTACTTTTCAATGATATATTGTTCTGGTAAGGTTTTCCTGTGTCTCCACATGCAGTGACACAGCAGATGTTTTTCATCCCACCCAGATTCTCCAGGAAAATTATTGGCAGTTAAAAAGGAAAAGACAAAGTGAGAATATACTTGACATTTTTCCTTAAGTTGCCTAACTTCTTCCACTTTCCAACACATTCACCACAGGATTCTCTTGTAGAGGATGACCTTAATAAGGTTTATTCAGATTAAAGGTGCATAAAATTCTTGGTTCAAGATGGTATTTTGACAGCAAGTATTTTACTGCTACTTTCTCTTAATGTTATATATTAAGAGTATAAAACTTATTTTCTGGTTAATCTGTAAACTGTTGGTTGGTGGGGTGGACAAAGAAGAAGAAGGAACAAAAAAGAAGAATTAAGAAGAAGGAAGAAGAAAGAAGAAGAAGAAAAAAGAGGAAAGAATAAGACGAAAGAAGAAGAAAGTAACAAATATGCTAAGACAGAAGACAGTCTTTCCTGGTCTCCATCTTACCTTGGTAAAATCTCAAACTAAACCAGAAAGCTGATGAACCAAAGAATTAATGCTTCTTTCTTTTAAACCCTTTACAGAAATCATCAAATTAGTCTGCTGTTTTTTCAGACATGTAAGAATACTCTGTGACAGATGGTATTATCTTCATTATTATATCTGCTCCATGAAAGGAATTTAATCAGCTTGCGAAAGGGAGTGTGTATTTATTTATGTGAGTACTGAAGCTGACAATGCAGGAGATTTGAAATATTCATATACTCCTGACTGACTTGTTCCTGCTTTAAATTGAATGCTCTCCAACAGATAGCCACAATAATAACATACAGTCTCACTCTTCAGCCTAGTTTTGAACATCCAATTGATCAGCTGACCAGATGATAGTAATAAACTTGCTGAGCCAATGAGTGAAGTCAGACCTGTTAAACACCACTTTGGTTTCATCTAGTATGTGTAATTCAGCTGTAGGTGGAAAGAAAGGTCATGCTGCTATGAGCTGATCCAGAGGAGAAGACAAAAATAAAATAGGTATTTCTCTATCACAATTCATTATGTGATTAAATCAAACTTTAGGAAATACAAAATATCTCAAAACAAAGCAAGCTAAATGCCTCCATGGAGGGCAATGCTCTGCTCTACAGGGAAGCATACACAAGTACCATTGCACACTGAATGCTGAAACTTTTCAGCTGAAGAGAGGGAGATTTAAACCACAGAGAACTGTGGAAAATGCCAGGTTTCAGATACTTTTTTGATAAGATTGAAAGCGATTTGTTAATTTCTATTACAATGATGACCAAAAGAATGCACCTTGAAATATAATCAATATCTCCCAAGACATTATTTGTTTCCAAATACAAAGATTCTTCATGTTTTCATAACTTGTGCCAGATACATCAAAGGCCAATTACAGACCCTGAAATAATTTCATCAAACCAAATCAACAGGTTTTCTGTCCAAATCCCAGAATTTTACAGGAAAAATAGGTTCCAGTACTGACTTACACACTTGTGGTATTTCTAATACTGGGCTTCTGCTTTGAAGAAGGGAACACACTGACTTGTTTCACAAGCTGATACTGATTTCCATAGGAAGTTGCTGGTGTTAGCACCATTTAGCTGAAGCAAAATGAGCATTTCTCAGATCTTACTCTGTTTGAAAACAGGCCTGTATAAGTTTTACTAACTATTGTTCAATGTGGCCTGAGTCAAAAGTCATAACATCACGCTGGCCCTTACTGGTTAAAGCTGCATGAGGAGTGCTCTCCTTTTCTACAGTTGTGGCTGCTGCTATAAACTACAGCTTTCCTAATTAGAGGGGAGAAAAAATACTGTAAGGGCTAGGAATTTCAGGTTTTTACTGAACCACCTTGTGAAATGTATTTTCCTTGTTTCTCTATTCAAAAAGGTATACATTAGAAGAGAATTAATATGGCAAAAAGACTAAGAAGAAAGTTTTATGACATTGAGAAAAATGCTAGGTAATTGGAGCTAAAACTTTTATGACAAAAAGAAATATTTTAAAAAAGAATACTTAAAATACTTAAAACATTTTGCCTGTGCACAGAAATACACATAGAATACATACATAGAATAAACCAGGTTGGAAGAGACCTTCAAGATCATCGCGTCCAACCCATCAACCAATCCAACACCACCCAAACATCTAACCCACGGCACCAAGCACCCCATCAAGTCTTCTCCTGAAAACCTCCAATGATGGCGACTCCACCACCTCCCCAGGCAAAATATGTACAGAACATTCATGCTATGAAAATAAGAATGGAGCAATATGCACCTGGTGAGCAATGACTAGAGACAGAGAATATTAAGAACAATTGCAACCCCAGATACTTAATAAGTAGTTTCTATTTCTTTTATACAGTAGGCATGTACTTTTAAAAGTAATCCTATACTTACTTTCTGTTGTTTTGCAATTGTGTTTATCAAAAACTGAGTTCTGACATTGTCAACATTTGGAACCAAAATGGAGGCATAGTCTGGAACATCGTTTTTTGGATAAACATAATCCTGAACTCTTTTACTCCAGTGCTCCCACTCGCCTAATATGATAAAATCAGGGGAAAATATTTCACAATGTTATTATCATGTTCAACTTTCTGTTAGTAGAGGAAAAAGAAAAAGGAAAAAGGAAAAGATCCTAGATGTTATGGGCAAAGTACTATAAAATAATAATTTAAAAAAAAAAAAGGTGTTTTCAGATATAGCTAAAACTCATTTAACAAAGGACATACTTAGTAATGACCCCTAATTATCTACAATCCTACTAAATATGCAAATATTTGTTAAATTTATATATAACTATTTAAATTAAACAAACAACAAAACACACACAAAAAAATCCCAGCCTTCAAATGAATCAAAACCAAACCCCAAACGTACCCCAAACCAACAAAAACAAAGAATGTGTGCCTAGAAACGCATTCTTATCCTGCTGGTGAACAGTTTTAGAACACAAGAATGGGGATTATGGATGTGTACACTAAACACTGCTGGCAAATAAAATTCTGAATTTAGATATAAGAGAAATAGATCTACTCATGTAAGAATAGACACTGAAAGAACAGTAAGCTTTTAGTGAAATTGGCTGTGCATTATTCAAAGTATAAATTTGTTGTAGAAAATATCACACTAGTCAAAACAACCTTATTGATTCTGTGATAATATTCACAATATTCGAAATATGACACCATCCTTGCAGCCTCATAAACCATAAGATTTATTACTGATTATCAGATATGAATAAGTAATAGTTATTATGTTTTCAGATTCTAATTGTAAACAAAAAACACTACCTGTGAGGAAATGAAATATATAATTAATATTAATTTAGACTAAGCTATCTTAAGTGTCTAAAAACTGTAGTCTTGCTAATAGAAATCTGTAAGAATATAATTAAAGACAAACAAAATAAGAAAATGTTACCAGTAAGGATTCTATACTTCTTTTCTGATTTCCTACATGCATAGAGGCATTGCATACAGAATCTGTGTTAACAGTATATTGTCAGCAAAAAAAATCTCCACTTATATGACTGTACAAGGACTAAAGGAGTATTTTAAATTTCAGAGAAGCTGTTCTCCATTTTTAAATGCCAGTCTAAAAATAAGAGAATATTAGTAATTTCTCTTACCTTTATCAGTAACATAAAACTCATACATGGTTTGACCGGAGCCAGGTGAGATTCCTGGTAAGTCTAATTTGTTATCATGAGCTCTAATAAAGGCTTCAAGTTTATCTCTACTCTCCAACTCCAGAAGTGCACCTAAACTCCACATTATTGCAAAGCAGAACAATTTATGCAGATGAGATGTAGATGATAAACCACCTTCTTCTTTCGATGGAATCAAGCCCTCCAGAAGATTAATAGACTGAAAATATTTTAAAATATTATGCATTAAGAAAATATTAGATAATCACATTTTATTTTTAAACATACAAGCATATGCATTATTTATATGTATTCAAACTTTAAATCATAATCTGAAAACCAAGGCAGGCTGCCAAAGAAAACATACAATCCGTAGAATCATAGAATCAATAAGGTTGGAAGAGACCCCAAAGATCATCAAGTCCAACCTGTCACCCAACACCTCATGACTACTAAACTATGGCACCAAGTGCTACATCCAACCCCTCATGAACACCTCCAGGGATGGTGACTCCACCACCTCCCTGGGCAGCACATTCCAATGGCCAACAGCTCTCTCTGTGAAGAACTTTCTCCTCACCTCCAGCCTAATCTTCCTCTGGTGCAGCTTGAGACTGTGTCCTCTTGTTCTGGTGCTGGTTGCCTGGGAGAAGAGTTCCCCCACCTATCTACAACCTCCCTTCAGGCAGTTATAGACAGCAATAAGGTCTCCCCTGAACCTCCTCTCCTCCAGGCTAAACAATCCCAGCTCCCTCAGCTTCTCCATGTAGGGGTTGTTCTCACGGCCTCTCCCCAGACTCCTTGCCCTTCTCTGGACACGTTCAAGAGTCTCAATGTCCTTCTTAAACTGAGGAGCCCAGAACTGGACAGAGGACTCAAGTGGTGGCCTAACCAGTGTTGAGTCCTGGCACACAATGACTTCCCTACTCCTGCTGGCCACACTGTTCTTGATGCAGGCCAGGATGCCATTGTCCTCCTTGGCCACCTGGGCACACTGATGGCTCATGTTCAGCCACCTGTCAATCAGTACCCCCTGGTCCCTTTCTCTTGGGCAGCTCTCCAGCCACTCCGACCCCAGCCTGTAGCGCTGCATTTCAGAACTACAAACCCAGGAAAGCAGACTAAATATATCCATATAAAACTGGATACAATTTCAAAGTTACTTAATAATTTGATCAGCAACTATCCTTTCAAATTATGCCTACAATAAATGTAATTTAAGACCTAATGTAATAGAAAAGCTTTTTAAGGGGTTTTATAATACCTAGCAGGATATTGGGGAAAGTTGGTAGGGCCTAAACATTTCTTTCCATGCTTACACGTGAAAGAATTTTCAATATCTGTCAGTGTGTTTATCTCAGTTATGGTCAGTTGATGCATCTATCACATTAACTTCTATTCTGTATTTAAAAAAATAAAATAAAATATTAAAATACCCTATTTTATAATTGTTCAGTCTCTTTCTAAGGAACTAGATTCTAGTAACTTGCTATCCACAATTCTGTGATGTTGCTCATGAAGCTAGATATTTGACTGTCTGAGATAATATAACTCATATTCCCTTTGTATACAAGCATATTGTTTCAAAATATCTCATTTTAACAATGAAACAGAGTTTTAATTAGCTCATGATGTTCTGGATCTCAGTAATATTCTGTAACAAGGCTTTAAAGAAAGGAAAAATAAAGCTGGCCTATAAAAACCTCACAGACATTTGTAACAAATCAGATTAAAATTTCATTTTGGCTAGCATTTCATCTACAATAGCAACCAAAAGGGGACAGTAGAGAAGAGTAAAACCAAAGAATAAACTATCTTGGCTTCTGGTGGTACTGGGTGTGGTACTTCCTATTGGTACTCTCTTCAGCCTGGGGTTTTCTGAATTAAATACACTTTCTAAGTTTAGCAATTCTAAATGGAATTTCCACCCTGAAAATATTGACTGGTCTTGAATCTACATAAAGCTTTATTGTCTATAATACTCCTAAGCAAGATAGGCCTGCTACTCATTGCATTGAAAGGTGTTTTTTTTCCCTTTGTGAAACCCTTCATGCTTATCTTCGGTGAATTTCATTTGTTGTTTTATTACCTACTTATTCAGTCTCATAAAGTCTGCCTAGAGTTCTTCACAGTTAATTGTTTTGTCCTTATTACCCTAAATAATTTAGTATGATCAGTAAACTTCTTTGCCTACAACTTTTCCAAACTGTTCGTGAACCTTTTGAGCAACATTGGTCCCAGCAAAGCTACCTTAGGACCAGTGGCAACCTCTGTTCTTCCTAAGAACTGAAACTCTTATCACACAGTTTGGATCTTCTTTTGTATCTTCTAATCACTTATTTATCTAGATATGAACCTCCTATCTTCTGCTGCAACTGCATAGTTTCTGTGTAAATCAGTGGTAAAGAACTTTATTGAACACCTTTGTTCCTTTAGACAGGCCATATCAATCCAATCTCCTTCAGCTACAAGTTTACTGACTCTTCCAATAGGCTTTTAAGGTAGCATAACTCTTAACAAAAAACGTGTTGAATGTCCAAAGGTAAATTATATTTGTTTCCCTAATGAGGTGGGCTGGTAAACAGTTAGAAAATCAGTGGAAATTACAAGGAGGAAAACAAAGCTGAGACCACTTTATATATATATATATATATATATATATATATATATATATATATATATATATATATATATATATATATATATATATATATATAAAATGATTACGAATCTGTTGTAGACAAAACCAGCTTAAATTGTGAATGCTAATGTATGTCAGACAGTTTGGTACACGTGCATGTTTGGGTGAACATCCAAAACTGTATTTTAGAACTAAAATACTACTCTGCTATCTGTTAGACATAACTGGTTTGAGATGGCTATAAATTTTTAACACAGCAACATGTTCTGAATCCCACAATTAATGAAGAGACATAAGACAGAACAACCAGTTAGGAAACTGATAAGGTACAGTGCTTTTACACATAGATTCTATAGATATCCCAATTCTATTTGATACAGTACAGTTAATTTTTGCAGCATTTGATGTGGCTTAATAGCCACATTAACAGCCAAATTAATATTTGCAGCAAAAGACTGTTGAAAACCTGAAGCTAAATCCCTAGAGTAGAGAGATATTGAGTGCAAATTTACTAGTTTAATATTAAACTGAAGTGTCATCAAAATATATTGTTTTGCCTGCTCTCATATTCAAAGGCACTACTGACATGAGAGTATCAATATAAAACTGAGATTCCACAGACAAATGGAAAATCCGGAGACAGACTGCAGATGACAGACTCAAATCAGGTGGAACCAAGCAGTACAGGACTGACAAACACATAATTTTATTATTAATAAATCACTGATAAAGTTTGGACTCCACTCAAGGTAGAAGTCCAACTGATAGGAAAGGACAGACAGAAATTATTATATTGACCTTGGAAGAGCTGACTGACAGAATAACAGCTATTATATCTGGAAATAAAAAGTTAATTAGGATTATTCTTCACTCCCTCTTTTGACACGGCCACTAGGGTTATACTGACATCACAACTTGGTTGGTATTAAAAGAACTAAAATGAAACCATGAATTTATTAAGCACATGCTTCTGAAAACTGACTGAATCTTACAAAACACACTCAATAGAAGACTAGCCTATGTATGATGTGAGAAGTAAAATTTCCTTTTGCACATCTCTATCAGTTCCTCTTATATTGCCTAAGAAACAAATATTAAGTTTGAGGTTTTCTTTGTGAGAAAACAGTATTTTCAAATGAATTGTTTTGCTTTCAAAGGTTTTCCTTTCTATTTCTGCATGTTTAGTGTAGTCACTCAATTCATACAGACCCACATAGCATCTGTTTTACCTGCATAATGTAGTTACATTCCAGAAGCTCCATTTTTGGGTTGAGATTTAGTTTCATATATGTATATGCTGGTTCAAAGATTCTATCATACAAACTTTGTAAAAGTTCAGCTTCCTGAGAAGAACGCCTCTTCAGCCATGCCTGAAATCATTCACAGTATTTTTATGTATAAAATGTACAACAAGGTAAATTTAGGAATAGACAGTAATGAGAATCTTACTTGCAATATTGGTCTCCAACTGAGGGCAGATGAACTGATGTAGACCATACCCATTCGAGAAACTGTTGCTGGAGAGGCATTCTCAATGTTGTGGACCTCAAATAACAGTTTACATGTAGGAGACATGGGAATTCGATCACCATTTGCCAGAGTGAGTGTCTTGTTATCATCTAAAACTGAATTTAGATTCTCAATCCAGATTGCATCTACAGGACCGTCTAAAACCAGAAACACATTTTCACCTGGAAAAGCAAACAAAAGAGAATATCACCATGCTGAAAGAGCAAGAAAATATTTTTGCAAAACATGGTCTAGAACTTAAATATTGTATAAAAAAGTATTTTGTTTGTAATTTCTACCATGTCCATGGATGGTCATTACTATATAAACTGCATACTTAAAGATCTATTTCTGAAACAATTAGTAGCAAATGAGGTTGCAAGTATATCTTTATGATGTTGAACATCTGTGATGAGATTGCTCTCAGACAGACTGGCTCTCAGACAGATGGGCTCTCAGACAAGACACCATGCCACTCTCTCTCTCCTCCTCCTCAACAGTACAGAAGGAGAAAACATGGTAAAAATGCTTGTAGGGTGAGGTAAGGACAAGGAGGACATTTATCAGCTACTATCACATGCAAAACAGACTTGACTTAGGGAAAATTATTTTATTGCAAATTAACATAGACTTTGATCATAAGAAACAAAAACCCTAAGCCACCTTTCCCCCACTCCCTTTCTCTTTCTCCGGAACATGTTCCTTCTCAAATGAGTCTAACTCTTCCTCCTTCCTCTCTCTTCCACCCCACCCTGAGCAGAACATGAGGGATGGGGAATTCAGCATTTTATAGCTAAACTAAGGGTTCTTTGGACAGCTAAGCAAAAGGCATTGAACATTGATAGACCTCATTTAAGTTAATAAAAACTATAATCATGCATGAATTCTGAAACCCTAGTTGTTTTTCTTTTATTTTGTAACATAAATACAAATGAAAGTGCTACATTTTGGCAACTGAATTTTAACATTCTGGTTTCCTTCTGAAAGCAGGAAATTTTCAATAGAGAAAATATAGACACCTCCAATGTGTAAAATTCAACTTCATTTTTAAAAGAGTCTCCTTCTAACAAGGTTCCCCAGAAGAATATAATTTGTTTAATATATATATTCTGTATTTTTTCCAAGATCAGTTAACTACTCTGAAAAGGAATTTCAGTATTCCAGTTCTAAAATACCAAAATATGCACATGGGTAATGCACAGATGAAAAACTATGGAGAAAAACATTCCCTTAAAGCTAGTGCAATGAATAAATATAAATTATAATTTGCCAGCTTCCAAAAGAACACATCTGCATTGTAGAACTGAAGTAGCAAGGAAATTAATACCTTTTTAAAATTTAGATATACTACTGAAATAGAATTGTTAAACAGTTGCCCTCTCTCAAGAAATAACCTGTAACCTCATCTATGTTTTCTGTAGTTTCTCGCAACAGGTTTCTTCACGTTTTCAAATTCAAGATGCTTTGTCAGCATATCAGTCAAGAGGTATTTTTATGTTACAACACAGAGTACTTACTTACCCTTTTTAGCTTTCAGTGTTTTCCTCCACAGTGTAGAAAAGATACCATCTGTCCAATCGTTAGTTGCAGAATCTAGTTTTCCAAACATTTGGGGAGCAGTTATAGCTTTGGGGTTCATACGCATTTCTTTGTGAGGCTCACCACATTCAGTCAGTGCTCTCATTAACACATTTATGACCATTGTTTTTCCAGATCCACTAGGTCCAAGTATCATCAACCCATGACGTACTAGAGAGGTTTCATACAACTGTCAGCAAAAAAAAAAAATCAAAGTGTTTTAAGAAATACATGCTTTGCAAAGATTTTGGTTTGTATTTAATACATGTGATCACAAATGTATTAGACATCCAAATTACAAGCTCAGGGTGTTTAGGAAGAGAGTGGATGGGGCACTTGTTGCCACGGTTTAGTTGATTAGATAGTGTTTGTGGTAGGTTGAGAGAGGGCTTAGCTCTCCCTCCTCCACAGAGTAAGAAACCACAGCTAACTCAGTCGAAGAGCAAGCTATATATTTACAAGCATATATGGAAAGCAGGTTATATATAACACAATATATACAGGTATTTACAATATATACACAGAAATACACAGCAAAGAGAAATAACACAACAAAAATCCCTCCCTGAGGGAGGGATCCCCTCCTTGGAACTCCCTCTCTCCCCCTCCTACCTCCCTTTTTCCCCAAAAAGGGGTTAGAGAGAGAGAAAGGCAAGTTACTAAGGAAAAGAGTAGTTAATAAGCTTCAAAAGCCCATGCAGGATTAGTTTTTGCTTATCTGAAGGCCAACTCCAGCAGTTCGCAGAAGAAGCAGGCAGGGAGAACAGGCTGAAACCTCCAACTCCCCCCAACTCCCAAACCGAACTGAACTGAGGAAAAAAAAATTTCCAACTGCTTCACAATCTAAAGCTGCATTTTTGTTTATCAACCAATGAAATTCGTTTAGAATATCAGAATGTTTTGGTTCTAGTACCGAAAACATTAGCCAGTGTGTTCCAGCAGTGTTTGTTCTTAAAGGCACAGCCTCAAACGACCACAGTGTTGGATGATAGGTTGGACTTGGTGATCTCAAAGGGCTCTTCCAGCCTGGTCTGGTCTGGTCTGGTCTATCCTATCCTATCCTATCCTATCCTATCCTATCCTATCCTATCCTATCCTATCCTATCCTATCCTATTCCATTCCATTCCACTCCATTCCATTCCATTATATTCCATTCCATTCCACTCCATTCCATTCCATTCTTGTCTCTTTACAACAAAAAGGCACAATAAAATAAAATAAAATCAGCATGTGTTTGCTGATTTTTAGTGTTTTGTGGAATAGTACATACCTTCACATCCTACTCTTCTAAGTTTACTATAAAACAGTTTATGGAACCAAAACTTGCCTAAACTTTTCAAAATCACTAAAAATAAATAAATTAATGTTTTAAAAGTAATTTTCTGTATTAGTGAAAAGGAAAAATGAATAGCATCAAAACATTAATGTTGCAGAAGATGACTAGTCACTACAGTGCTAAAACATGTGAGCATATGAAACAAACATAGGGACCGTGCTTCCTTCAGGGCTGTGGATGGATTTAGGTTCAGGAAAATTCTTCATTGATTTTTCTATTTTTCTTTTAGTAGTAGCTTTAGGCTTGCTATGGAAGTGGCTGGGTCTGCCTACAAAAGGACCGACCAAAGGGGTAGTCCTCACAGATGACAGGACTTCATAAGGAGAAGCATATATAGCTGCTTCCTTTGCAAGCTGAATAAAGGCCCAGGAGCAAGATCTACAGGCACTACAAATCAAAACCACAATCAAGTTCACCAGCAACTTGACAATTTCAAACTTCTTATTCCCAGTGGAAGACTGAATTTAAGGCGCAAGCAATCTTCATATGACCAGTTTAGCAACCAGAAATAGTAAGCCATGAGTTAAATGGCTTAATGAACATGACTTCAAGAAGGATGGCCAAAAAGTGTTTTCTCACATGCAAAAAATCTGCTGGTCATCAGTGTGAAGTCATGTGAAGGACAATATAGATCCAGCATGCAGAGTACAGAGCAAAACCTTCTGTAAATTAGGTGGAGTGTGAACAGAGCCATAAATATACCTCTGATTTGATGTCAGAGACATGGTATATTAGTTGCTGCAAGGTAACATAAAGCAGGATGTTACCCTTTGTACACTGTACATTACACTAGAATATTGTAATGCATTGTGCTTCTTGCTCCCATACAACAAAATACACATAGATTTAGATTTAAGCTAGACAACTTTGAAAATTTTTCAGAAATCTGATAATAGGCACAATGGTCAAACTGCCTATTTTGGTTTAAATCTAGTTTCCTTTAAGATACTTTTTAAAAACCAGTTATGTAGTTTATAATTTAAAACTGTATAACCAATGAACAAGCCTAGTACTTCAAGGCTTGTAATTTCAGAAAGACTCTATTCTAAGCTTATGTTTCAAGAAGATCCAAGCACATCTCCACAGGGTAAAACATTCTGAGGTGTCAGTTGTGCTACTAGACTATTTGTTTCTAGAAGCAGTCTGACCCTTGTGCTTATTACCAGAGTTTGGAAAAACCTTAAACTAAAGAGCAGCAATGCTTTAGTTACCTTTCTAGCTTATCAATTTGTAATTAGTGACTGTCTAATTATTTATTTCTTGAGTTGCATTTGGTTAGGCTGCACCTTGAGTCCTGTGTCCAGTTCTGGGCCCCTCAGTTTAGGAAAGATGTTGAGTTGCTGGAACATGTCCAGAGAAGGGCAACAAAGCTGGGGAGGGGTTTGGAGCACAAGCCCTATGAGGAGAGGCTGAGGGAGCTGGGATTGCTTAGCCTGGAGAAGAGGAGGCTCAGGCTTATTGCTGTCTACAGCTACCTGAAGGGAGGTTGTAGCCAGGAGGGGGTTGGTCTCTTCTCCCAGGCAACCAGCACCAGAACAAGAGGACACAGTCTCAAGCTGCACCAGGGGAGGTTTAGGCTGGATGTTAGGAAGAAGTTCTTCCCAGAAAGAGTGATTGGCCATTGGAATGTGCTGCCCAGGGAGGTGGTGGAGTCACCATCACTGGAGGTGTTTAAGAAGAGACTGGATGGGGTGTCTATTCTATTCTAATGTGGATAGGGGAGTGTCTTGGCATAAAGATTATCAGAAAAAGAGTTAACTGTCTTTAGTAATACATTCAGTTTCCAACATGACTACTTGTCAGAAATACAGCTGTTAGCCATTTAAATGTTATGCTGTAGTACAGATCCAAAAAACATTTAATCACCTTTTTTTCCTTCATAATAAAGACATATTCATTAATCACCACATCATAAAGATTATTCCACACTAAACCCATAATCCAAAATCACAGTTTAGTTATTAAATCATTAGTTCACTAACAATAATGTAAAAATATGTTGAAGTCAAGATAATTTCTTGCAACATGTTAAGTTTTATCTCTTTTCAATCAGAACATGCTTCAGGTCTATGGAGCTCACAAGGCAAGGTAAAGAAAATATACTACAGTCCTGGCAGTCTGCCAGTGCATGTGGTTTATTTCTCCATTCCTCAAGTGCCAAGAATCAAGTGTTTGTCAGGTCAAAACTAAGCAACTTTATTTTAGGCAAATAACATTGTTTTTAATAACTTTTTGCTACACCATCTCTCATTGTTACTGAAACTCTTGTACACAAATATCAGACAGACATGTATTTCACTTAGGTGTGGTCTTTCCACAGTCTTAGGTGGCTAATGCACTTCAGAAGGATGAGAATTTTGAACACTAGATAGACAAATTGACAATATCTGTGGTTTTTTGTATCCTTTGTAGTCTACAAAACCTCTAAATCTCTTTAGAGCTTTAATTTTTCAATCACACATACATCAAAGAAACAATTTCCTTTGTATGATACTGAGACTATTTTTGATTCTTTCATTTGACTGTACCCACATGCATGGTGACCTGCATGCTTGTTCTAAGTTCCACAAGTTTGTCATATTCTATGCTAAAACACATATGTTCTGTACATTCTCATACTTTCACTTTTTCAACTCAGTATAGGCAAGCTGGATGATTACCCAAGCAAGTGTGCAAATTCTCCATACTCATGAGTAAAATCTTTGCCTACAAATGTCTTCTCAAACTCACCATGAAGACTCTTCTTCATTACAGAAACATATTTAAGTCAGAAATTCCGACCTCTTAAACATTTCTTCACCCTTATGAAGGTGTTTAAGCTTCTCTAACTTAGCAGGAGTTGCTCCCTGTCTGTGTTTATTTTCACTCTATTTACTGCTTTGTCCTTCAAAATGCCTCCTAATGCTTCTTATGACCTACTGTCTCTAGTCTAACAAATTCACATCAGAGACCCATGCAGGTGCCTTGTTGCATCATTCAGGTAACAGATGCACTATCATATGTGGGAAAGGCTGGGTTAATAGGCTGGGGTTTTTCCTTCTTCTGGATAATTTAAAGAAATAAAAACATAAATCCCTTGGATTGGTCTTCCTTAGTGTAGAATAGAATAGAATAGAATAGAATAGAATAGAATAGAATAGAATAGAATAGAATAGAATAGAATAGAATAGAATAGAATAGAATAGAATAGAATAGAATAGAAATTAACCAGGTTGGAAGCGACCTTTGAGATCATAGAGTCCAACCTATCATCCAACACTATCTAATCAACTAAACCAACTAAACCATGGCTCCAAGCACCCCATCAAGTCTTTTTCTAAACACCTCCAGTGATGGTGACTCCACCACCTCCCTGGGCAGCACATTCCAATGGTGAACGACTCTCTCAGTGAAGAACTTCTTCCAAACAGCCAGCCTAAACCTCCCCTGGCACAGATTGAGACTGTGTCCTCTTGTTCTGGTGCTGGTTCCCCGGGAGAAGAGGACAACTCCACCTGGCTACAACTTCCCTTCAGGTACACACAACCTTCCTGTTTTCCCAAATCAGAAGTGCAGGTCCTTGAATGAGACAGTGGTTTAACTACCAGCATGCTATTCTGGCTTCTATTTGTTAAAAACAGTTTGGGAAAGCTTTTACCTGAACAAGCTTAAGATTCCATGGTGGATGGTTAATCAATCCGGCCTCTTCAACCTTATTAGCCACTGCAGTCTGAAGATGAACATAGGTATTGCTGTCCAACTGTAATCCCGGAAAGAGATCATTGATAAGACTAAGAAACAAAGGCTCATCTTCATCAATCTGGAAGAAAAAAAAAGTGCTTAAATCATGGCTATAGAGAGAATATTCTCAAACCAAAAGAAAATCCTATTTTAAAATATAAACAGTAAGATTTTGAAGTATAGGTGCTTAGTTTCATAAACACATTCAGACAACAGGACAGCTCACAACAGAGAATAGCACTTTGAAAATGTCCATGCAAAAAGTAAACTCAGAACTGGAAGAGATTTCCCACTGAATAGACACAGGAATCTATTTGCTATTTGTTAAACACTTGCAGCATACATTGGAAAGAACATCCTACCTGAAAGGAATTATTCAAAAGTCTAATTTAGTGGATACTTGAATTATTCAGTTCACTTACAGTACAGTAAACAGTCTGTACACAATTCAGTACATAAAATGTCATATTCACAATTAAGCCACTATTAACCTATTTGAACTTCTGCACCCTCAACAGTGTTTAAAAGTCTAATAAACTCCCATTGCTGTTTAATTATAACATGAGGATAATCATGTTTTATTTTTAAAAGAAAAGGATGTTTGAAATATTTCTCTAATCTTCTACAAAACCCTATAAAATATTTTGGGTTGGACACAATGATCTTGAAGGTCTCTTCCAACCTGGTTTATTCTATTCTATTCTATTCTATTCTATTCTATTCTATTCTATTCTATTCTATTCTATTCTATTCTATTCTATTCAACAGACTTGCCTCAAGCACTCTTGGTGTTAAAATATTACATTAGATTCTTACCAGCTTTGAAAGATTCATGTCTCTTAGCCCTCTCATGACAATACTTAATTCACTTTCATTCGGCCTGGCTCTCTTTTGAGTTCCAAGAGTCCTCAGTACTGAAAGGATATTCCTCAGACCAAAGTCATAATGGACCTACACAGTGTAAAAAGGCTTATGGATCAGTAACAAGTTCTCTAGCTGTCTAACTGTACTTACACATTCTATGGTGTAGCTGCCCTGCCTAGGAGAGGTAGCTAAAACAGGAATCATTGCTGTTGCTTAGGAATTATTCTATTAAAAATAAATGAAGCATAGTAAGTTTATTTTGAAGAAAGATAGGAAGCTTATAAGGTTTTTATTTTCTAAATTAAATTTGATTGACTTCACCATTTCTAATGCCATATAGCAATTATTTTGTAGCTTTGCGCTAGAAGGCCCAAAAAAAGGTTTCATTCCAGACTCAATCTTTCTAACTGTGGCACCTTAAAGGCAAGACTTCAGCTCGAGGTGGTACTACAGGGAGAAGGACAGCTAAATTAAAACTGAAATGTTCCTCCTGTGGGTTCCAATTTCCAACTACTTTATAGAATCACAGAATCAGTCAGGGGAATAACTGAAATTAAAAAAAAATAAATAAGCTGGCATCATAGAATCAGTCAGGGTTGGAAGGGACCACAAGGATCACCTAGTTCCAACCCCCCTGCCATGGGCAGGGACACCTCACACTAGATCAGGCTGCCCAGAGCCTCATCCAGCCTCGGCTTAAACACCTCCAGGGATGGGGCCTCAACCACCTCCCTGGACAACCCATTCCAGGGCTTCACCACTCTCACAGTGAAGAAATTCTTCCTCACTTCCAGTCTGAATCTCCCCACCTCCAGCTTCATTCCATTCCCCCTAGTCCTATCACTACCTGAGATCCTGAGATGTCCTTCCCCAGCCCTCTTGTAGGCCCCCTTCAGATACTGGAAGGCCACAATTAGGTCACCTCGGAGCCGTCTTTTCTCCAGCCCTAGATAATTCTTACAGAAAAATGATGCCACCAGGCTAATTTTTACCTGGCTGCCAAGTTTAGGTAGGGAATGTCACACACTTGCCACTACAAACTATCATTTTGTAGCATACAAAAGTTCATACGTGAGCAAATGTACATGAACTAACGTGGTCATTTTTTTCAAAAGGTTTATAGATATATTTGTTCTCAGTACACTTAAGCTAATTCTATGTTTTGTAAAAAGCATAAAAACAATGCTTCTAAGACAACCTGCACAACCCAAAACCTAAGGGGCTTTAAATCTGTAGAGGAAAGGAATACGTAACAATACCTGCTTAGTGAGCTGCTCCTCACAGAGTTTATACAGAACAAAGAATTTCTGAGACAACATCACATTATCAATAAATCCGTAACTTGCAAGCTTAACTCTTATAATTATCTGGAATACATTTTTAGAAGTGCCATTAGTTTTTCTGAAGCTAGGTAAGCAAAGTAAGATACATCTTTGTTCTTTCAGTTCAGTCAGTAGTTGTACCTGTCTATCTGGAACCATCATTGCCACAGATCTAAACTGAATTTTGAGATTTTCTGGTAGTTCTTGACGTCCAGCATATCCAGGATTCTATATAAGGAAACAAAGTGCATTATTATTTACAACCACAGCTATGAATTTAATAACCTATGCAAAATTGCCAAAGTAATAACTGAATTTCATTACCATACCAAATCATCAATCTGAATACAATCAAGCAGGTTGATTTCTTCCACCGTATTCCTGATGCAAATAAACTTTCATTACCACTTTGCAGAAAAAGGTTTTGCAAAATATTTTTTAAAACAGATCACAAGCAGTCTACAGTGAAGAGATACTAGAAAGCCCTTCTCTATGTCTTGTGTCTAAAAGGCAAGTCATAAAGTATAAAATCTCACTGAATGTTTGATAGTTTGTGAATGATTATCTGCTGAAGCAAGAATTATATACGAAATTGTAATGGCTCAAGAATACACCGATAGTATTTTGTAACAACACAGCTGTGACATTTTAGGGTGTGCCTTTAAGAAAAGACAGTTGCAGAATTCTCTAGCTGAATGTTTGGGTGTAAAAAGGAAAACAAAGATTAATTCTAAACAAATTACATTGGTCAGATGTGAGATGCACCATAGCAAATCTCTCTCACATTGTTGTCTCTCACTCACTCCAGCTTCAGTCTGTCTGACTTTTCATTTCTTGGCCAGAGCGCATGCAGCTGACCCTGGACTGAAACTGATAAGAAAACTAACTTCTTAACAACTGCTTTGAGCTAACAAATTTCCCTTAATATCCTTTTCTCTCTCTTTCTCCTTTTTTGTCTAATTAACTTGAGCGGAAAGGGAAGGAGGGAAAGAGATTCAGGGGGGAACTCAAAGTGGGATCCTCCTGTGAGGGGGATTTCTGTGTTTGTGGTCTTTCCTGTAAATTCTTGTATGATATTGCAAATATTGTATATTTTGTATATATTTCTTGCATTTCATTATTGCTTGTAAAATACAGCCGTCACTCGCTTCTCCGACTGGGTTAGCTGTGCTTTATTGTTGGTACGGGTGGGCTAAAGTATCACACCACTACACACAGCAAAAATAACACAGTTAACAAAATGTGAACATGACAACTTTACAACAAAACATTGTATGAAAGAAAATCTTCATAACCAAGAAAGCTTGACTAATAGGATGTTTCTGGAAACTTGCTGCAAACATGAGCCATAACTGACATCAGACAGGTGATATTTAAGAAATCAGAGGCAGTCAAAAGATATTTATGACCTCAATTATTATCATAGTATCATAGGATAATTTCAGTTGGAAAAGACCTTTAAGATTATCAAATCCAAACATTATCTATTGAGTCTGGTGCTAAACCATGGCCCTTAGCAGCATATCTATGCATCTTTTCAGTATCTCCAGGGATAATGATTCAACCACTTCCCTGCATTCAAACATGTGGGATTTTAATTTCCCCTAGACATCTTGGATTGCTCTCTGCCTTGGCATTATACATTCCAATGTATGCCTTGACGCTATAAAATCCCCTGCCTATGAGATTACAGGAATGAGTGCTATGACGCATCAGGATTCCTATGGCAACAAGATAGCATACTCTCAAATTTAATACACTAAATTCAGGAGTTTGTGTTTCTCCTTTGGGAAACGGTTGGTAGCATGTAAAATTATATATACTACCTCACATATCTTTGTTGCGCATATTATGCATTCTGGTGTGGGACCTTACTTTGATCTATATATTCTGTAAACCTTTTTTACAAGTAGTCACTATAAGAAAGGGAACAATGCATCTCAAACACCACCCATAAAACCTTCATGGTATAAGAAGTACAGTTCTGTCATGATGCCTGCACTGACTCCAGAGTGACACATAGATCAGAATGGGCCCCTTTGCCACAGAAGGCCAAAGGTGGACATCCAGTATTGTATTTACTAGACTAAATACATCCTGTATCAACAAATGAAGGGATCTGATGAGGTTTTGCACAGGTTTTGAAAAGACCTGTTGTTATCACATTAAGAGGAGTGTGGCTTATTCTAGAATTATGAGACCTATCTTCTTTAACTCGGGTTGAAAGTAAATCCATCCATGTACAGTACCCATCAGACAAGGTCTATGCCCTTTCCAGTATTTCCTGTTCTAAGTAATTTTTCTCTTCTTTTCCTATCGTATCTGTCTCACTAATATGATACAGCATTTAAAGCTAAGTTAGTATTAGTGTATTAGTGTTTCAATATTCCCAATAAGTATGGATGAGTCTGGAAACTTGGCCAAACTCTTAGTCCACAGAATTGCATTTGTACATAGTATAATCTCTCACTTCTCTGGAATTATTACTACATTTACCATTGTCAGGAAAATTCCAAATTCGGGATTTAAGTCTACACAGTCTCCATCAGAAAAAACAAACTGTTTTTTTCTCTCTTTTCTTGCTGTTAAAATAATAGAGATTTGTTGTGCTGCTACTGACAAGACAGGCAACTCAATTCGGTTGAATTCATCGAAGCATCCCCAAGATCCGGACTGTGCAAGACCTAAAAAAGAGGCATAGAAAAATTTATCATCTGGATTTGTTTCTTTTGCATGCATATTTAATATATCTAAACTAGATTTTATTTGTTTGTTTGAAGGAAAAGTAAGTAGTTCTAGTTACTGCCTTGAGGCCAAGGCCTATTTTCCTACAATCCACCTGAATATTTCCATATCAATGAGAACCAGTGTTAGTTGATGTACACAAAATGCTTGAAAGCGAATCAAAATCAGAAAAATCTTTTGATATCATGAGGTATTTGGAAGATCTTCTGTCCAGATCCTTCTCTGAATGTAGCCTTTCATTGTTAAGCAGCAGTTCAATTATTTGCAAAAGGCTGTGGTGTTCAGAAAAGAAAAGTAAAAAAGTGATTTAGAGCTACAAAACACTACCTGCAACTGTTACAACACAAAGTCCAATCAACATTTTTTTTTTATTTTAATTTGGGTCTTCCAGACTTTATAAATGTTTTTAAATTACTTTTTGCCTATCACTTATAATAATAAAGCTTAAAATTAAAGCCTGAAATTACTTCTGCCCTAACTAGGGGTCTGAATAAAACTCTGAATCACACAAGACAGAACACAATAATCTTAGAGCATACATCTCTACACATAAGGATTACCATTTAAAATCCACACTAAACTATGACTTTTTCATGGAATGGAATTAGAATAGAATAGAATAGAATAGAATAGAATAGAATAGAATAGAATAGAATAGAATAGACCAGACCAGGTGGGAAGAGACCTTTGAGATCATCGAGTCCAACCTATCATCCAACACTATCTAATCAACTAAACCATGGCACCAAGCACCCCATCAAGTCTCTTCCTAAACACCTCCAGTGATGGTGACTCCACCACCTCCCTGGGCAGCCCATTCCAATGCCCAGTCACTCCATCTGTGAAGAATTTCTTCCTAACATCCAGCCTAAACCTCCCCTGGCGCAGCCCCACCTGGCTACAACCTCCCTTCGGGTAGTTGTAGACAGCAATAAGGTCTCCCCTGAGCCTCCTCTTCTCCGGGCTAAGCAACCCCAGCTCCCTCAGCCTCTCCTCATAGGCCTTGTGCTCCAAACCCCTCCCCAGCTTTTTTGCCCTTCTCTGGACACCTTCCAGCAACTCAACATCTTTCCTAAACTGAGGGGCCCAGAACTGGACACAGTACTCAAGGTGTGGCCGAGTGCCGAGTACAGGGGCAGAATGACTTCCCTGCTCCTGCTGGCCACACTGGAAAATGTTTTGTGTACACTGGCATTGAAAAAAAGGATGACAGGAAAGAAAATTAAATTGAAAGAGAAATCTAGGAGCACTTTATTAATAACATTAACATTTTAATAAATCAGTAATCTCACCGTTTCCTAACTTGACTTTGGCAAAGTAGCACAAATTGAGTAGCAACTATGAGAGCTGGTGTTCCTTCAGCAAAACAGTATGACAAAAATTGTTGTAGCATTCTTTTCAAAATGCTATTTAAAGTACCAGCAGTTTTCTTTCATGTAAACTGAAAGTTATTTAATAGTGAAAAATATATTCAGCTCATTCTGGATATATTACTGTTAGGCATTTAAGGCTAAATCACTATATTGTCATGTACTTCTTAACACATAAAACACAATAACTTTGAAAAATGAGCTGACAGAAATCCTTTGTGTGGAACAGAAGAACTCAGTGCTGACTGGCCAGAAAACAGTTTTGCAGAAAATGACCCAGAGTCCTGCTTAATAGCTAATTGAGCATGAATCAGAATGATGCCCTTGTAGCAAAGGCAGGCAGGTCCATATTGGGCAGCAGGCTGAGGAAAATTATTGTTTGCCTCTTCTTTGCACTTTTGAGACAACAGTCTCTACTGTGTTCAGTCTGGGGATTACCAGTGCAGGTGAGACAACAGTACACAGGTCCAACAGGCCACCATGGTCAGTGGCTGGAGAATATGAAAGAGAGGGAAAGGCTTAAAAGAACAAAATCTGTAGAGCCTTAAAAGAGCTGTTCATAACTAGCTAATATGAAGCACTGAGAAATTTGAGCCAGGCTTTTCTCAGAGGTGCTGTGGAAAAAGTGGAGACAATGGGCACAGGCTTTAATGTGGGAAATTCCAAATGAACAGAAGTATTTAAAAAAGTGTTATCATGAGGATGGTCAAACACTTAAATAGGGACCCAGAGGTGTTGTGGAACATCCATCTCTGGATACTCAAAGCCCAACATGAACAAGGTCCAAAGCAACTTCTAAATGCACTTGCTAAGTGACCTATGAAGGTCTCTTCTATGCTGCACAAAGAAGTCTTACCTTTGAAAATTCTACCCAAACCTCTGAAGTCCATTTGATCAGAGCAGTTAAAGACGACTACGTATTTTCCCAGAGCCTTTCCCATGTCCTTTGTTGTTTCTGTTTTACCAGTTCCAGCTGGTCCTGCTGGAGCTCCTCCCATATTCATTCCCAAAGCCTGTGCTAAAGTTATATAGCACCTATAAACATTAATTAATATTCATTTATTAGATTATATGAGATATATGCATATGTGTGTGTGTATATATATATTAAAAACAGTTACTTATATGGTAAATACTACAGCTCTTATGTCAAAACATTACTTCTTCATATAGCAGATCCATTAATTTCCATGAGTACAGGAAGTTCAGAACAGTAAGAGTCACAAAATACAGCTTATTATTATTATTAACCAGTACATATTTCATCAGATTAGGCTACCTTTGTCTAAATCTTCAAGTGTGAAAAAATAAGGATATGTGGCCTCTTCCATAATTATGGGTAAACAACTTCTACAGTTCTAAGGAAAAAAAGCCTATAAGCTTTATACTCTTCTTTAAGTCATAGGGTACTATTTTAGTTATATGTGAGTTATGATTTTAGTTATGATCTTCATTCATAATAAGGTATGGAATGGCACCACTAAAATAATTATATTAGAAATTTCCTGTACAAATTAAGTGGTATCTTCAATGTCAAATCAACACAAAATACTGTGAATTATAATATACATAATGAACAGTTTGATAACTACTTCATACAGGTTAGCTTGATACACTACAATATATTGTGGCAAACCTGAACTGCAGGGACCTTGATGTTTTCTAACCAATAGGAAACTTTAAAGTGACTTAATGATTTTACTTTTATATATCTGTATAGTTCAAGGCAAATTGTGTGGTTTAACTTAATATTTTGCATGAGAAATACTTGATTGTTGAGGTCAGTACAGCTCACTACAGAAATGTACTGAACTTTTCATATTGTTACAGTAGCAGTCCTATCTCTTGTGAGAAATATTCAAAAAGCTGTACAGACATAAAGTCTACGTAGGTAGCAAGGTAAATTATTGTGGGCTTCAAGCTGCTTTTGGGTCATGAGGGCATCTTTTTGCAAGTGAAGTGTCTTTTGGCTTTATACTTTGATATTTGGTCAAAACTGGCATCTCAAGAATGGAATAAATGAAGAATTTTGGCAAGAAAACAAGCCAAGAAATTCCCAAGAGGAAAAAAGAAAACAGTTTCATTGTTGTGCCACATTTGAAACAAAATTAACAGTCATTTTCTTGCCTGGCTACATATGAACAGCAGGTGAGTGCATACAGCTGGGATTTTGTCAACATCTGGATTCTCATGGATAAATCAAGAGTGTTTCCTACTACAACAGACAATAACTGGCCATCTTAGGCTTTCCAAAGATATTGGTAGCCAAAAAAGCCCCACCAATAAATCTTATTACAGAATTTGAAACATTTAATGGTTTGGGGTTTTTTGGGGGGGTGTATAGAAATACTGCTAAACTATACACAACTATATTGGCTTAAAGCAATTACTTTCTATTACCTTTTGGGTTTTTGTTGGTTTTTTTTTTTTTTTAAGACCCAGCAGTGATAAAACTTCTCTAGGATTTACTAAGTATACAAATTAATGAGACTGTCTTATCTTTTCTAAAAGAGCACGACTAAGCAACTGTATAAGAAGATTTTCATGAATGACTTGGCCCGCACAGGACTTAATTCAGAATGCATCTCTTTGAAGATACAAATTAAATAAACTCTCCTTACATTAAAAGTATTCATTATGTATAATTATTCTTCTAACCTGTCTGTAAGAGGTGTTATAACAAGACGATCGGTGCAACCCAGAAATTCATTCTGATAAATGAAATCAACATCCGTAATGGATACAAAGACTTTGTCGAAATCCTCTTTAAAGTAGAATCTAGACTGCTTTAACCATTCAAAATCAGTTGGAGATTTGATGTTCATTTTTACCTTAAAAGGAAGTAAATAAATGTATATGTTATAACTACACATCCACGTTTATTGTCTTTGATAACTGCTATAAAATACTTATTTGAGTGGGAATGAGTGTTTTCTCAGGTGGAAGTTCCTATATAAGTAAACTGAAATATATGCAAGCATCACATATGTATGCTAAACTGACAGTAAAACATGTCCCAATTGTTTATCCAGATCATCACAACATCTCTGTTAATCAAACTTCAAATTACCGTGGTAATGCAGCTCACCCTCCATGTGAAATTAGCAAACACGCTGCTAAACCCACCAAACACACTGGAACAAAGGGCATGATGAAGGAAAGACCTGACTGAAGCATGGAAAGTAAATTGTACAGAATCTATTGAGTTTGTGTCAAGGGCAGCAAAAATAAGTGAGAGATGTAGTGTTGAGGGATGGCATTACTAAAAGAATAAAAAAAAGCAAACAATTCGTCACAGTTGAAAAAGGTTCAAGGATAGGATTGATATTGCCTTTTGATTTTAGTAAGGATCTTGTTTGTCATGTATGTATTATCCTTAAGAACCAGAAAGAGAACCCTGTTAGGCTGCTCTCTTAAATAAGAGTAGGGGAAACAGAAAGAAGAAACTAAGGAGATGCTGGTGGCATTGCCATAACTCTTAATGAGTGAAGCTGAAGTGTAGCCTAGTGTCAGCTGCTGAGGTTCTGTTATAAGCCATGAGAACGTTGTCTGTAATGATAAAGCTACAGCACCCTCAGCACACTGAATTTTTTAGTTATGCAAGAATGAGTAGTCCAATATTTTTCCAAATAAAGGACTTAATATAAGGGGGATTTCCTGGCAAAACAATTCTGTAGGAAAGTGAAAAATTGAAGTATTCTAAGAAAAGTCTAAAAATGTGGAGCAAATATTTAGATGACAGAACTGATGGATTTTATTCTAGTCTAATGTATTATTTTTACTACAGTGAGATTATGGACACCTCTGTTTTACAAACACATAACTGTAGCTACTACATGTAAGAAAACTTATTATGGCAGAAAATATATTTGATTGTCTGAAATAATAATCTATACTTTACCAAATCATCAAAAATATCACGCTGATGCACATGAATGGTAATAAGTGTTTCATATTTCACTCTGTCAAGCTTTGAAAGATCATGTGTGGTCTGGCTAATCAATGTATTCAAAATATCCAGAAACCTCCCGTTGGTTACTTGCATGATTTTTCTGTCCTCTCTAGCATTCTGTAGAGCTTCTTCTGAATCATGTGTCCACAACATTTGAATTCCCAGTAATCCAACCTACAATTTTTTATGTGAAAAAAACAAAACAAAACACAAAAGAATCACTTGTTGACCACTAGCCTTATTACAAAAGGCTCAAAAGTGTGTAATAGCAACAATAAATTATGGTATAGAGAATCCTAAATTATCACTGTATGCAACATGATGCTGTCTCACCAGGATACTGTGTCTGAGTTAATTGACTCCGTTGTGGTACTGGAAAATATAGAAATAAACATGTTAAAGTTTTCATGAAAATTTGTCACATATTGAGATACACACTAATTAAGGAATATAGAATTAACCAGGTTGGAAAAGACCTTTGAGATCATTGAGTCCAACTTATCATCCAACATCATCTAATCAACTAAACCATGGCACCAAGACCACATCCAGTCTCTTCCTAAACATCTCCAGTGATGGTGACTCCACCACCTCCCTGGGCAGCCCATTCCAATGGCCAATCACTCTTTCTGCAAAGAACTTCTTCCTAACATCCAGCCTAAACCTCCCCTGGCACAGCTTGATACTGTGTGCTCTTGTTCTGGTGCTGGTTGCCTGGGAGAAGAGACCAACCCCCACCTGGCTACAACCTCCCTCCAGGTTGTCAGGAGAGTTTCACTTGCCACCCCTTAGTGTACTGCAGTACCACAAATACAAACAGGTCTCAAATTGAGGGCAGAAAACATTCTGAAAATTTCCCATTGCCAATTCATAGCTAATTACAGAACATTGTTTTTAATTCTATTTTTAGTGAACACAGAATATATTGCTAACTTTATAACACGTTGTCATGACCGGACTATAGCCTAGAGCACAATGAACTATAAACTGTTTCCAAATAAATCTAGACAGTTATAGAATGTTGTGTGTACACTACAATATTAGACTCATTTTGACCAGGCACACCCATGACAAAATAGGACAGACAAAAATTGCATCAATAGGATTTTCTTCCCACATTTCTGTGCTGACAAAGCACCAAGACCTAGAATTTGACCCATCCACTTTCTACTTGTCTATCTCCCTATAGGGAGATTGAAAAGTTACAGACATTGTGTAGCAGGAAATATCTCAGCATTTCAGGAACAAGTTCTTTACCATGAGGGTGGTGGAACACTGGAACAGGTTGCCCAGTGAAGTGGTTGAGGCCCTATCACTGGAGATACTCAAAGTGAGGCTTGACAGGGCACTGGGCAACCTGATTCTCTTCAGTATGTCACTACTTCTTGCAGAGGGGGTTGGTCTAGATGACCTTTAGAGGTCCCTTCCACCAAACCAAACCAAGCCATCCTGTGATTCTACAATTTCAGAAGCATTATGGTATTATCAGTAGAGCCTAAACCAAATTTATTTTAGAAAGACCAATTAGGCAGAAGAAAAAAACCATAAAGAACAATCTTTCACATTGCCTATAACAGAAGCTTCTGAGACAGGGAAAAGGCCATTTGAAAGAAAACATCTCAAATATTTTTCAGTATTTATTTCTGTGTAGTTTAAATTTCTTGATAAAAAACATTTTTTCCCTCTCTGCCACACCCAATACAAATAATTCTTTGAACATAAAAACATTTGGATTAGCAAGACATGGGAAAGAAGATGGTCATAAAGCCACTACAAAATTTCTGACATACAAACAAGAGAGCCAGTGATTACCTGTGTGAAGAGGAGAATTTTTAAAATAAATAGTGCTGAGGTAATGCATAATCATGTCATAAATATAGCACTATTAAACATTTGTGCATTTTCTGTAACATTAGCAATGTATTGGCCAGTTTTAATAACTGCAGAATTTCTATTTAAAAAATTACACCTAGCACTGAGCCAATTAGAAATTTACAGAGTCAGAATTTGTACATCATGGGAAAAAAATAATTGCTTGTTAATTAAATTTATGAATTATCGGCAAGATGGAGAATTTCTAGGCAAACTAGAATCCTTCCAGATAGGCTTCTACTAGGACTGCATTATCATAGTGACAAATATATTAACTATGAAGTAAATCTTGTAAAGGATGTCATAAATAATCAGAAACTTAGCTCTTGTCATCTTAGATCATGAGAAATAAATAACTTTGCACATGAAGTTTTATTTGCACTTGAAAGGAGTTCAACATCCATCACAGAAAATATAAGCTCTACTTTATATTCTCCAAGAAAGGAAAATACAAATTTTAAAGTAGATTACAATAAAAAAAATTGTGCTATATATGGGGTACCAAAACTGAACTCATTAAGGATCGCTGCCTTCTGAGTAGATCCTTTTTCTCGTTTCCTCTCTGAATATTCCTCATATAAACATTCCCTTACACTCTTTACTTCCCACCTTTCCCCACACACATCCCAGACTGCACGCACAAATCCACATGCTGTAATCTTACCTGTGCTGGGAACTGATTAAGAAAATTCACCAAGTCATATCCTGGTTCACTAATTTGGTAATACGCTGCCCTAATTATTCCATGCAATGAACTCTGCTGCACGCGCAATAAATCCTGCAACCAAAGTTCTACTGGTCCTTTTGCAAGCACTGAAGTGTCCAACTGAAAAAGAAATTAATCAAAAGTACAAAAAAAGAATGTTGTTAACAAACTTTTATTCAGGTACATTAGTTACTGAACAGTTACTTAATTTCTGTTACTTCATTTCTGACAACTACACATGTAATTTCAATAAACATACTAGAAACTTATTTAAGGAAGACATTTAAAGGGTTAGTGCAATTATAATGCGTTCATTTGCGATTCACAATAATTTGATGTAACATATACTGATTTGTTAAAAACTAGAATGTGTGTCTATTAACAACATTTCTGGAAAAGAAAACAAAGAAAGGTAGAGATTTACCAGAATTTTTTCTCCTTCCCTTGATATAACCGCCAGTATGCGGTCGTAATCCTTTGAGTGAAATTCTACTTCATTTATATTGTCAGATATGGAAGGCAGATGTGGCTGAAAGGATATTTCAGAAGCAATTCAATGTAAATATATAGCATTAGCAAACGGGGGAAAAAAATCTCAAATAAGGTTATCCTGCAAAGGTTCTTCTGAACCAGGCCATATGTAGGTAAAAATCACAGAAAACAGTTCTGTAGGATTTTATCTCCATTTGCTGGTTTGGTTTAGTTTGGTTTACTGTTTTCAGAGGCAATCTGGCAGAGCAGATCATAGTATCCGTCAGGGTTGGAAGGGACCACAAGGATCATCTAGTTCCAACCCCCCTGCCATGGGCAGGGACACCTCACACTAGATCAGGCTGCCCAGAGCCTCATCCAGCCTCGGCTTAAACACCTCCAGGGACGGGGCCTCAACCACCTCCCTGGACAACCCACTCCAGGATTTCACCACTCTCACAGTGAAGAAATTCTTCCTCACATCCAGTCCAAATCTCCCCACCTCCAGCTTCATTCCATTCCCCCTAGTCCTATCACTACCTGATATCCTGAGAAGTCCCTCCCCAGCCTTCTTGTAGGCCCCCTTCAGATACTGGAAGGCCACAATTAGGTCACCTCGGAGCCTTCTCTTCTCCAGACTGAACAGCCCCAATTCTTCAAGTCTGTCCTCATAGGAGAGGTGCTCCAGCCCTCTGATCATCCTCATGGCCCTGTGATAAGCTGTGATATCAGCTACCTTGTCTCAATCAGCCGTCAGTAACAGCCTAGACTAGCTGGAAGAACTTTGCAATATGCAAACCAGGAAACTCTCACAGGGACCTTTTTGTTAGTTTAGTTGTGAAAAGAACCACCCACAAATCTCTTGATAGAACCACATTCTACTGTTATGAGCTCTGAAGGTTTCTGAAAATTACAAATATTCATTTCATATTTCATTAAAGACTAAAGAGCAAGAAATTTTATCTTTTTAAGCACATTTTATATAGGAAAATGGGTATGTTTTCAAGTAATAAAAGCTTTTCCATATTCTAATTATTATTATTTAAATTATAAGCAGAGGAATTCACTAAAGTTGTACCTGAATTGTATGAGAATCACTTGCTTGTCCAAGAATTTCAAGAAGAACAGGATCAGAAACAAAAAAGAATCGAGGAAACAGTAATCTTTTCTTCTCTAAGTATCTTGAAAATTGAACAAAAATTTTATTATTAGAGTATTTCAGTGCTTCAATTATTTTTCTACATAAGAGTGAAAGTAAGACTGAGATACTATTCACCTAAAAGCAATGCATTACAAATCAAACAGTGCATACCCTGTAAGTGACTTCTGGCACACGTCCAGCTGTTCATGTAAATGAGGGAGAAGTTCCTGCATAGTCTCATCTCCCACACAGCAGTCAATGACATTTGGGTTTTCGCGAGCTCGTTGCATTATTCTTATCCATGATTTGTCAATGATATGAAAACGCTTTGCTTCCTGTATATAGCAAAACCATAAGTACTTCCAAAGCATTATCTCTTGGCAATTACTACACAGATTTTAATAGGCAAGCATTGTGAAGTTTACCTGGGGTAACTCTTTTGCAATATCTCCCCCTACAAAAACAGCTTCGAGGTAGACCCAGAGGTTCTGCACAACCAGCCATTCTTCAATTATATCTGTAGAGTTGCTTAGTTTAGAAATCCAGTTCTGAATTTCCTTTTTAAATGATGCATTGTATCTGGAAGAGGATAGGGAGCAAAAATTAACTGTAAATACATCTATTATGTGATAAATACAATGGTTAAAAACCTCACGCCAAACAACAAGTGTTTCACTCAGAGCAAGAAGAATCTTATTCCAAGTTTCTACCAGCTTGATTACATTCAAATATATTCAGACAATAGTTTGCTAATAATACATGAACATTTTTCACTAGCAGAAGTTTTGAACTAGGTATTACAATATCCTTTTTCATTTATATATACATATGTGTGTGTATATATATATATGTATTCTGTTCAAATTTACTATTGATTTAGTCTAACAATAGTACAGTTGCTAGCTTGATGTGTTTCTGAAAATACCATATGCAATCAATTTGT
Organism: Dryobates pubescens; assembly: GCF_014839835.1. Lineage (NCBI taxonomy): Eukaryota > Metazoa > Chordata > Aves > Piciformes > Picidae > Dryobates > Dryobates pubescens. The sequence continues at coordinate 42,892,641 of NC_071617.1, read as the reverse complement.
AAGTACCTATTGCTCAGTAAAGAGCCAAGAATCATTAAACTGTCCTCCATCAACGTTATAATTTCTGTTGATTCTGTTCCCTTTAACAGTAACTCTCCTCTCCCTTTGAATGATGAAAAGCTCAGAATTTGATTTCCCCAAATTTCAGCTATTTGAGATAGTTTGGCTTCTATATCCTTTTCCTTTGTGGCAGATATGCATATATCCTGTAAAATAAGAACCATGTTTTCAGAATTTCCTTTCTTCAGAAATGAAGTCTTGCCTAACATTACATTTAGTCACAGAATATTTTAAAACAATATATGACATTTTATAAAATAGTACAGAAATATGTCACACAAATGCAGAGATCACACTACGGATTTACTCTCAAATTACCTGTATGGATAACTGAAAATTGCACACTAGGAAAAGCATGGATATACCACTTCTGTGGTTTCACCCTTTGTGTAACAAGAGTCCTGGATCATCACTTTGAGAAGGTTTAGAATAATAACATAGGCTCATCACCCAATGAGATATCAATCTTAGTCACATTTCAATTTAAAGAATCAGGGAATTTAAGAACAATTTAGGCTGGAAAGGTTATCAAGTCCAACAAATTTGTGGAGCATATAGGTGCTGGAGCATGTCCAACAAGGGCAATGAAATTGGTGAAGCATCTAGAGCACAAGTCCTGTCAAGAGCAGATAAGGGCATTGGGGTTGCTTATTACAGAGAAAAGGCTGACAGAAGACTTTATCACTCACTACAGCTACTGGAAAAGAGCTTGCAGTGAGGTGGGTAGTGGTCTCTTCTCACAAGTAACAAGATAAAACAGCCCCGAGGAGTTGTTAAGCATTGAACAGACAGCCCAGGTAAGTGAATGGGTCACCACTCCTGGACATATTTAAAAGACAGTGTTGACATGAAATTTAGGGACAATGGTTTAGTGGCAGACTTGGCAGTGTTACATGTGAAGTTGGACTTAACGATCTTAGAGGTATTTTCCACCATAAATGATTCTATGGAACTGGCTGGAGGGCCGAGCCCAGAGAGTGGTGGTGAATGGTGCCACATCCAGCTGGCAGCCAGTCACTAGTGGTGTGCCCCAAGGATCAGTGCTGGGCCCCATGCTCTTTAACATCTTTATTGATGATCTCGATGAGGGCATCGAGTCCATCATCAGTAAATTTGCTGATGACACCAAGCTGGGGGCAGGAGTTGATCTGCTGGAGGGTAGAGAGGCTCTGCAGAGGGACCTCGACAGGCTGGGCAGATGGGCAGAGTGCAACGGCATGAGATTTAACACATCCAAGTGCCGGGTTCTGCACATTGGCCACAACAACCCCATGCAGAGCTACAGGCTGGGGTCAGAGTGGCTGGAGAGCAGTCAGGCTGAGAGAGACCTGGGGGTGCTGGTTGACAGTAGACTGAACATGAGCCTGCAGTGTGCCCAGGCAGCCAGGAGGGCCAATGGCATCCTGGCCTGCATCAGGAACAGTGTGGCCAGCAGGAGCAGGGAGGTCATTCTGCCCCTGTACACTGCACTGGTTAGGCCGCACCTCGAGTACTGTGTCCAGTTCTGGGCCCCTCAGTTTAGGAAGGAGGTTGACTTGTTGGAGCGTGTCCAGAAAAGGGCAACAAGGTTGGTGAGGGGCTTGGAACACAAGCCCTATGAGGAGAGATTGAGGGAGCTGGGGTTGCTTAGTCTGGAGAAGAGGAGACTCAGGGGTGACCTTATTGCTCTTTACAACTACCTGAAGGGGGGTTATAGTGAGGCAGAGGTTGGTCTCTTCTCCCAGGCAGTCAGTACCAGAACAAGAGGACACAGTCTCAGGCTGCGTCAGGGGAGGTTTAGGCCGGAGGTTAGGAGGAAGTTTTACACAGAGAGAGTGATTGCCCACTGGAATGGGCTGCCTGGGGAGGTGGTGGGGTCACCGTCGCTGGGGGTGTTCAGGGCGAGGCTTGACAGGATGCTTGGTTGTATGGATTAGTTGATTGGGTAGTGTTGGATGATAGGTTGGACATGATGATCTCAAAGGTCTCTTCCAACCTGGTTTATTCTATTCTATTCTATTCTATGATCACAGTAACTAAGGTTGGAAGAGACCCCAAGGATCATCAAGTCCAACCTGTCCCAACAGACCTCACGACTAGACCATGGCACCAAGTGCCACGTCCAATCTCCCCTTGAACACCTCCAGGGACGGCGACTCCACCACCTCCCTGGGCAGCACATTCCAATGACGAATGACTCGCTCAGTGAAGAACTTTTTCCTCACCTCGAGTCTAAACCTCCCCTGGCACAGCTTGAGACTGTGTCCCCTTGTTCTGGTGCTGGTTGCCTGGGAGAAGAGACCAACCCCCTCCTGTCCACAACCACCCTTCAGGCAGTTGTAGAGGGCAATGAGATCACCTCTGATCCTTCTCTTCTCCAGGCTAAACAATCCCAGCTCCCTCAGCCTCCCCTCATAGGGCTTGTGCTCAAGGCCTCTCACCAGCCTTGTTGCCCTTCTCTGGACACGTTCAAGTGTCTCGATGTCCTTCCTAAACTGAGGGGCCCAGAACTGGACACAGGACTCAAGGTGTGGCCTAAACAATGCAGAGTACAGGGGCACAATGACCTCCCTGCTCCTGCTGGCCACACTATTCCTAATACAGGCCAGGATGCCATTGGCCTTCTTGGCCACCTGGGCACACTGCTGGCTCATGTTTAGGTGGGTGTCAATCAGCACCCCCAGGTCCCTCTCTGTTTGGCAGCTCTCCAGCCACTCTGACCCCAGCCTGTAGCTCTGCATGGGGTTGCCGTGGCCAAAGTGCAGCACCCGGCACTTGGACTTATTAAATGCCATCCCATTGGATCATTCTATTCAAATCAGATCTTAATTCAAAATTCAGAAGATTACCTTATCCATATAAATCAAGTATGAATGTAACAACAGTTTTTGTACATGTATTTACACTGAAACTTCAAAACTCCACTGGGGTTTTTTTTCAAGTTTTGAGGAAGAATCTTTTGAAGTTCAGAAGAAGTCACAAAAAGCTGGAAAAGTATTCATATTAAGTATAAATAAGCATGGAGCCTTCCTTCTACTTCCTGATTAATTTCCAAACCTTTAAAGTAAACATGGTGATAGAAAGAGGTAATCATGATGAAGTTTTGTGTTGGTTTTTTTCTTTGGTTGGTTTGATTTTTTCCTATTTAAAAAGGGCCAAAAGATAGGGCTAGGAAAAAGGTGAAGATATTATCTAGAAATAAGAGCCCAAAGATTCCAGCTGCTACCTCTGTCTTTGTTCATTTTAATAAGAACTTCTAATCAAAATGCAAGTTATTTTAAACTCGTGTGGTGGGATTGAGAGTCAAGGACATTAACAAAGTATAAAATTGTTTTTAAAACAAGTTACAATTTTGTAAGTAATCATATTACTTTTGTTGACAGTATAACACAAACAAGGAGACAAAAAACTGTATATTGCACACCTCAATATCATCTTTATGTTCAAGAATTGGTGCTTCCATAATGTTCCGAAGGCAAAAGGAATCCGATTCTATATCAAATTTATGTCCTGTGATTTCACCAATACGATCCCAGTGTCTTGGCTTCATTGCTTTGTCAGCCATCATTTCCAACAAAGTACAAGACTCACTAAAATTATCAATTTTTTCCTTGAGATCTAAAAATGCTTGCCAGTGTTGGAGTCCTTTAGGTAGTCTACGGCACCTGCAGTACAGTTAAAGTGATACAGTACTAAATGTTACTTGTCAAAATAGGAATTGTTTCAACAATCTGAAAACAGAGGATGAAATATGAATCAGCTTGTAGTAAGGTGAACATTTTCTATGTAAAATTCCAGTTTCTGCAAGTGTACTGGAGCAGGGAAGTCATTTTGCCCCTGTACTCAGCACTGGTTAGGCCACACCTTGAGTACTGTGTCCAGAAACCAAGAGCAAAACAAAAGGAAAAGTAAGTAAAAAAAAATCCACACTGTCACAGAGATCACCTCCCTTTAGTTTAGGAAGACTGTGATACTGGTTTTTGACCACCTGAATTCATCAGTTTTATAAACCATGAAAAACTACCAGAGCTAAGATACATCGAGAAAAAAAAATCAAGAATGGAAAAAAATGATAGGTAGATAGGCAGGATGAGTACTTAACAGCTTAAGGAAGCACTATTTATACTACAGGTTCTTCTCTTGACTGCAGTTACAAAAGTAATTACCCTTTTATACAGTTCTACTTAAACTACCTTAAAACTAATGTCAGCTTCAGAAAGGAACATACCTGTTTTGAAAATCCAGTAGTTCAGCATTAATTTTTTCAATATCTATATCTGTCCAAAGTATGTCATTATAACCATCAATACTGCTTATTACACTATCATATAATCCATACAATTTCTGAAGCAAGCCTAATTCCTTCCTGGGAGGGAAAAAAAATAAAATAAAATCATACTGATAATTTCAATCAGTAATTTGGAAACCTCACTATAGTTAAATACACAGTATATGAAATGCTACTGCAGTAGCAGTACATATAATAGTACAGGTAGATCAATTAGATTATTTTTCTTAATGCAGAAAAGAACACCTTGTAGATAAAATTCACCAAAAAAGAGCAGACGGTGCTAGGGACTGAATAACCACACTAAACATCACTAAACATATTTGGGGCAAGTTTTGTTTTAACCTAGTTCTATAAACCTTTCATTCATCCAAAAGGAAGCTTATGTACCCTGACCTTGTTCTGCAGTGCATAGTAGGGCATGGCAAGTGGGGACAGTTAGTCAATTTAATTTGAAAGCACTTTCTGAATCTGAACTAAAACACAGATCTAAAACCAGACAGAAACAGTCAGCTCCTCATCTGGTGTGAATCAGCATCAAACTAATGAAATGGCTGGTGCATGAACTCTGGAATCTGATTGTTCTTTGTGCAGTTGTGCAAAAAGCTTAGATTTTCATAAAAGCTCTAGTTGTATTTTTCATATGTGATTATATACTGACCTTTCCTCACCTTTTCCTTGTTCACTCTTTGTACCATATCTTAATACATACTACAGTATTTACTTATCCACATATATATATTTCAAGGACATAACGGTCTTCTCCTTTATGCAATATCTACAGCAGTAAAATAATCTGGTATAGTTCCGTTACCATTGTAATTAACAGAATTCTTTGGTATCAGCAAAATCATTAAACCACTAAAATTTTTAAATGATTTGGGGTTTTCTTTTAACTTAATTTTAGGCAGTGGAAGCCTTCTGTATTGTAACATTTCCCTGTTCGATGTACCTTAATCGTTTCTTCATTGGGTGTCCTCATAGACACCTAAACCTAAAAGTATTTCTACACTTACTTGATTTTGTGCAAAACTTCATAATCTGTGACAGGCAATCCGAACAACTGTTCACCAGATGAGTATGTGATAAACTTTCTCCACAGCTCATCAAAGTTAGCCTGATAAAATTTGTATAGTACAGAAAAAAATAAATAAATATGCATTTTAATGTAAAATGGTCTAATAACAAATCATTTGATGGGTCTAAAATTGTTCTAATGCTCCTAGAAGCATATTTAAATGTCTGAATATACTTTCGATCTAAAGTTTTGAACAGCTGTCATATAAGGTAATAGCCAAATCCAAGTAATGAATCAAAACAGTGAAAGTGTATATAAGAAACAATGTTTGAAGAAATATTTTATAAAATGGAATATGAAGTCAATTTCACATCACTGAGAACAAGAAAATAGTTGCATCAGAAAGTAAAATACAGAGCCTGAAAAAAACCCCACCAAACCACTGAAGCATGCCAAAACATACAATGACTTTCAAGGCATAACTGGCATCCAAAGGGTATGACAAATATGGAAAAATAAAACCAAAACGTTTTCTTGGCAAAATAATAAACAGAGTAAACTTAACCAAAGTCTCCTTCTTTCCAATACATATTAGATGCAATGGGAAGTTTAAACACTTTCTGCTGGTTTCTTAGTCCTTTTAACAAAATGTGAATTTACTTTTTACAGAGCCTCTTAGGTATTGCACAAACACTGTAAAAAGTAAATTCAAAGTTTGTGAAACTTCTCTTAGGTATTTTACACACTCTGGAAAAACTAAATTAAAACTTTGTGAAAAGGACTAAGTAACTGGCAGAAGGTGCTTAAACCTTCGATTGCATCTAATATTTAGCGGAAACAAAGCGATTTTGGTTGAGTTTACTGTACAATACCTGAGAGACTGACAAATGTCCTGCTGATAAAAACCTTCAGGAAAATGTCAGTTACAGAGAAAGGGTTAAAAATTGGTCACAGACTTAAGAGCTAAGGTTCATAACAAACAAGAATCAAGTTGAAAGACAATCATCTAAAGGAAAACATGATGCTTAAAACATGGAAATATCTGCTCATGACTAATCTGTAAACATGCTTATTTTCAGTGATTATTAAGCTGTAATACTTGACTCTTCCCTGTTATACTGCTTTTATTACTTAAACTTGATAATTTCTGCTCACAAAATGCAAAGAGTGAAGCAAGGTTACAGATCAATTGATTGATTCATCAATCAATAAATATACAAATCCTTCTACATTAAGGAGAACATTGCCTGGTAGAAACAAAAGCATAGTTACCATAATGCTGCAGAAAATGCCCTCCAATATGCAGTTAACAAAGATTGTGAATGTGTCTTTTTCTTAACCTGTTTTGATAAGCAATAGGATATCTAATTTTAATTATTTTGAGATGCACCCATTTATTTTCTTACCTGAAAGATCTGTAGCCTGTTACTGGCTTCCTGAGGTGGAATACTTGGAACCATAGGTCCTTCCTTTCAAACAAGATGTTAACAAAAAATTGAATATTAATTCTCAAAGCAAGTGAAGGCCACTGAATATTTACAGTTCATTTTAAAATGTTTATTTTTTGGTAGTCAAAATTCATTCCAGTATCTCAGTACTGCAATATTTACAATGGTAAATCTTATAAAAAGATAACCCCAATGAAATTTTAAACTCTTTAGCTTGAACTAAATAGGACTAGACTTTCATTTTTCATATTTCATTCTTCTGAAAATAAACTACACAGTGAGTGGCCCCAGACTGTATTTTTCTATGTTAATATATGAGCACAGATTCCACGACACATGCTACAATTTCTAAACTAATTTCTAAATTAATTTTAGATTAGAATTTAGTGGCAAGCTGTACCACCAAGGATTCTTTTCTTTCCTTACAGAGTTGTGTGCTCTGCCATTTCTTCATACTGAAAAGTTTGGTCTAAACTGATGACTGCTTAGCAACCATGGCAAGCATTCAGTATCTGAGCAGGATAAAACTCTGACACCTAACTGCTGCAGATGGGAAGTGTTGAAAAGCTGCGTCGAGGTCTTATGTATAGCCACTAAATTAATTTACCGTCTCATATGATGTTTCGAAGTTTGACATATCCTCCTGGAAAACTACAATTGATTCTAGCAAATGATTCTTAAATTTAGGCTGAACTTGAACCAATTCATCTTGGACTCTGTTCTGACACACACAAAAGAAGATTAACATTAAAATCAAAGTTACTTCCTTAAAGCCCAGGAACATGCAAGTTATATATAAACCAAATTTATATATTTAAAGCACTAAAAATCTGAAGAAAAATTATCTCTTTGAATCTAAATAATTTCGCTCTTGTGTTTGGGTTTTTATGGTGCTGTATGTCCAATTTTTGACATGAAAAGTAGAGAGAAAACAAATCAAAAACCAAAACAAAATTTCTGCTCCATCTTTAAGTGAACATGTTTCATTCTAAGGGTGTGTAGGAACAAAAGAACACAAAAGAAATGGGTAAAATAAAGGTTCTATTGTCTTCCTTTCTTTTCTCCCTCAAAAAAAAAATAAATAATCTCAAACCTAAAAGCATTAGGGTGCTCCTTTTTAATGAATGGCACAAGCTTTTCCTGTAACAACTTCCTTACTCTTTGTTCAAAAACTTGAGAGAAAGAATCAAGAGTAGCCTAAAATGTTAAATGTACTCTTGAGTGCTCAATCTGTGGAACAAGATCTAACTTAATTGTTCCACAAAAGATTGGAATTATTTTGATCTAACCACCTCCAATGTAGATAATATTCAACAATTTTTGAGCTTTTGAGGGATATAAGGCTGTCCTGAGCAATAAAGGTAACGTGCAATCACCACTTCGGGGTAAGGGCGCTGGCAGGATATGCACTTTTTAAAACCAGGTATTGTAAGTGTAGTAATCTTCCTGGTCAGATAAGAATGACACAAAAGATAGAAATGAAGGAGAACAGAAAGACGTAATAAATGTTTTAATTTCTTGCAGATTTTAAGTATATATTTATGTTGCAGTTTGAGCTGGGTGCCCCCCTGGTGTGTTCACTTCCTGTGTCCAGAAGTCCAGCCCAGAGGGATGGACACAGGAAATTGTGTATTTCCTACCATAATTCTTTGCACCACTATAAGATCCAGTGCGGGGTCTAGCACGTTCTCTTTCCTTCCTCCTCCGCCAGCCGGTAACTGGGGGAGATGTCTCCTGGCTTTGGGCCTGGCTAGGCCCAAGGCCACGGGGGGATGGGCAGTCTCAGGCCTGGCCAGCTGAGACTAGCCCAGCAGAGGGAGGGGGAAGAAGGAGCCCTGAGGGTCTCGGGTGTACCCTCAGGTGGGAATGGGATGCCTCTGGGTTTGCTTTGGGATCTCTCTTTGTCACTGCGCTTTGGGTTCTCTGTAACATTTCACTGCTTTCTATTTAAACTTTCATCACTTTTGCAATCCGTTTGTCTGAGTGTTTTATTCCTGCCCGTGGTGGGGAGAGAGGGGGCTGCCTCAACCCAGCACATTCTTGGTAGCAGAGGATGGTTGTTGTGGGGAGGGGGTCTGCCTCTGAACCCACTACATTCTTGGCGAGCCAGGCAGGAGAGGAGTTTGTTATTGTGTGCATTCTGCAGATTGGATTGCAAAAGATAAGAGAGTTTAAATTTAGTTCTGGGCGTCGTTCTGGTTCTCTGGCAGTTGGGGCTCAAGTGTTGTTGTTGTTGGGGCGATTGTGTGAGTTCTCGTGGATTGCCGGGGGGCACCTGGTGCGTAGCCGGTGGCACGGAGCCCCTCCTGCTATTTCAAGCAGGGGTGGCTCTTAACCATCGGAACTGGGGCATCGCTTAAGAATGCGGGACCTGCCCCTCCTCCACCTTTACTCTCTGCGGAGCGGCAGAAGCGGCGGGGGGTGAAGTGGCGGAGGGGGGCAGCGGCGAGCAGATCAAAGTCAGGTCCGTTCTCGCTGCGGGGTAGGGCCAGCCGCGGCGGAGCGGGCGAGCCCGGCTCCCGATACCCAGGAAGGGCGAACGGGAACTCAGTTCGAAAGCTGTTCTCAAGGGCCCTGGGGACGCGTTTATGGCTTTCTCTGGAGGAGCCGTTTGAATGCCCGAGGGGTGGAGGCGATTTTGATTCTGTACCGCGGCGGTAGAGGTGGCTGGAGCCCTGCTCTATGCTCAGGTTGCGGCGCCGGAGGACCAGCCGTGCGCTCGGAGCGGCGATGGCGGCTCGGGCCGTGCACTCGGAGCGGCGGCGGGGCCAGCCCTGTTCTCTTCCCCGACGTTTTCGGACGAGTTCCGAAAATGGCGCCTAGCACCTGGCTCCACCTCCCTTCTTCTCAGCAGGTTGTGGAGCAGCCCCTCCTCTCCCGGGGTGGGGCTGTGTACTTGGAGCTGCCACATCTGCGGTACGCGAACGCCCAGTGGAGGGGCGGTGTACCTGTGGCATGCGTCTGTGGAGCCTCGGGCCGCGGCTGAAAGCGGTCAGCACTGGGCTTGGGATAGGTCCGTGCACTGTTGAGAGAGGCTCAGCGTGCTATTTCCTGGAGGGGTGGAAAAGCAGCAGAGCCTGATTGTTCTGGCTGACTTGCCCCAGGGGTGGAAATATGCCGCTGAGTGGATAGAAATGGGAATGATGGTTTGGTTGAGAAGTTGTGAGGTTCTTTCCAGGTGACCAGGATGTCCAACGGATCCATGAAGAGCTTGCACCGCAGAAGAGTGAACTCTGCATCGCGGGAGGCTCCGTTAAATGAGAGGAGAAGGACTGGAATGGACTGACACTTGAGCCTGAAGGAGAGACTGGTTGAGTGGACACCCAGATGAAGATGTGGACTTCGCCGGACATGTCATCAGAAGATTTCTGATTTGATGATGTGTTTAGGTGCAGAGATTATGGTATGAAATACAGGGGTGGCATGTTGCAGTTTGAGCTGGGTGCCCCCCTGGTGTGTTCACTTCCTGTGTCCAGAAGTCCAGCCCAGAGGGATGGACACAGGAAATTGTGTATTTCCTACCATAATTCTTTGCACCACTATAAGATCCAGTGCGGGGTCTAGCACGTTCTCTTTCCTTCCTCCTCCGCCAGCCGGTAACTGGGGGAGATGTCTCCTGGCTTTGGGCCTGGCTAGGCCCAAGGCCACGGGGGGATGGGCAGTCTCAGGCCTGGCCAGCTGAGACTAGCCCAGCAGAGGGAGGGGGAAGAAGGAGCCCTGAGGGTCTCGGGTGTACCCTCAGGTGGGAATGGGATGCCTCTGGGTTTGCTTTGGGATCTCTCTTTGTCACTGCGCTTTGGGTTCTCTGTAACATTTCACTGCTTTCTATTTAAACTTTCATCACTTTTGCAATCCGTTTGTCTGAGTGTTTTATTCCTGCCCGTGGTGGGGAGAGAGGGGGCTGCCTCAACCCAGCACATTCTTGGTAGCAGAGGATGGTTGTTGTGGGGAGGGGGTCTGCCTCTGAACCCACTACAATACTACAATAATATTCAAATATTAAAGGGGTATAAAATTAAAATCAGTAGAAGACCTTACTAATAAAACACTAGTGTGTAGCTGAGGCCAAGAGTGAGAAGACAGAGTGGATTGACAATTGGCCCCACACTGTCATTTTTATTTTGAGAAAAAAAACATATGAAGACAAATGGAAATAAATGAAGTTTTATATACTTACAGCTTTTTTCTGTAGTTTATTAAAAGAATATCTGAGTGTATCCACACCTTCTGATTCTTCTTTTGTAACTTCAATTCCAAATTTATTTAAAATGGAATAGGCTTCCTAGATGAGGGGGGAAAAAAAAAAGGCATAAAGAATGATGAATTTTAAATTCATTTGCAGGAATATAGTAAACATTACTTTGCAGACTCAGCACTGGTTAGGCCACACCTTGAGGACTGTGTCCAGTTCTGGGCCCTTCAGTTTAGGAAGGATGTTGACTTGCTGGAACGTGTCCAGAAAAGGGCAACTAAGTTGGTGAGGGGTTTGGAGCACAAGCCCTGTGGGGGGAGACTGAGGGAGCTGGGGTTGCTTAGCCTGGAGAAGAGGAGGCTCAGGGGTGACCTTATTGCTCTCTACAACTCCCTGAAGGGAGGTTGTAGCCAGGTGGGGTCTGGTCTCTTCTCCCAGGCAATTGGCACCAGCACAAGAGGACACAGTCTCAGGCTGCGCCTGGCAAGGTTTAGGCTGAATGTTAGGAAGAAGTTCTTCACAGAAAGAGTGATTTGTCATTGGAATGGACTGCCCAGGGAGGTGGTGGAGTCACCATCCCTGGGGGTGTTTAGGAAGAGACTGGATGGGGCACTGGGTGCCATGGTTTAGTTGATTAGATAGTGTTGGATGATAGGTTGGACTCGACAATCTCAAAGGTTTTTTCCAACCTGGTTAATTCTATTGTATTCTATTGTAATAAACATTTAGAAGAAAATCTGTTCATGTAATTTAGTCCTAAAACTTAATTTTTTAAAATAAAGATGAGGAATGAAGAACTAGGGAACAATAGTAAAAAATACTTCTTCAAAGACGTCTTGAATTAAATACTGGAAAAAAAATACAAATAAAATCAATTTAACCTTGAAAATGCATTTTTAAATTATCATCTCAATAGTTTTTTTTAGCTTATCTGCATTCTATCTAAATGTAGATCTGATTATTTTTTTCTAACTCTGTACAATTATGCATTCTAAACTTCATATGTATAAATGCTTTGCTATATCACCTATAAAATATCTGTGTTTGACAAACTACCAAATGCCTGCCTATGTGTCTGGTATAGAATGAGCCTTTCTTGTCACATGTTCTTAACTGCAATTTGCTTCCACATCTTCTGCTTTATCTTCCTCCTACACACATGGCATTACTTAAAAATAAGATAATTTTCATTTTTTAAAGTTTCCCAACAGGTAGGCAATACATTCACTAATGAAGACAAACAGCAGTGTGTACTATACTAGCTGCTTCTTTGACCTATGACATATTCTGTACAGTTTGTAATGGTTGATAAACACGGTGTGGTTCCCTCTTCCTTCCTAGCCCTCCACCAGACACTTACACATTGATAAAATACCCCCAGAACCCTCTTTCTCCAGAATAAATATTCTTATCTTTCACAGTCTCTCCTCATATGTCAGATTCTCCATTGCTTAATCAGCTTTCACTGAACTCATTCCAGGATGTCCACACCTCTCCTGTACTGGGAATCCCAGAACTGGCCACAGTGTTCTGTGTAATTCCCATACTCCAGATCTGAGGGGATTACCTCCCTCAACCTGCCACCAACATCAAGAAACTCAGGGACTTTTCAGCAAAACTACTTTATATCCAGCCTGCATTAGTGCTTAGAGTTATTCATCACCTGGAGCAGGACGTGGCATCTCCTTTTGTTGAACTTCCTGAGATTCCCATTAACCCATTTCTGCATTCAGGTTGCTCTGAAAGGCAGTACAACCATCTGTGTGTCAGCCACCACACCTCTGGTGTGTCATCTGGAAATTTGTTGAAGGTGCCCCCTGCATCATCCTCCAGGTACACAGTACTGGACATACTACAGACCCCTGGAGTATACAAAACTTATTGGCCTCTAGATTTTGTGCCACTGATCAGAGTCATTTGAGCTTGACAGTTTTCAGTCCAGCTCAGTGTCCACTCATCTAGTTGACATCATCATTTTGTCAGTGAGGATCTTATGGGAGACAGTATCAAAAGCATTGCTACCATCACAACAAATAATAGCCATCAGTCTCCCCTGTTCACTAGTCATCTCATAAGAGAAGGCTATTAAGCTGGCAAGGCATGATTTTACACATTGATTATGCTTAATCCTTTTCCTGTTCTACTTTCCTTTACATCAAACTATTTCCTTCAATCACATTCTAGTAACAAATACAGTACCAAATAATATAATTACTCCATAAACAAAGTTCTAATTTAATCCACCAAGAAAACAGTACTGAAATTACTATCACTTTCTATTGTTCTTTATTTCCATCTTAATTTTATCATCTCTGTATTCTTTCATTATTAAAGGAAAGATCATTAAAATAAAAATCAAAATCTGAGTAACTTGTTAACATGGCTAGCCTTAGTGATATTAAAGAAAGTCATTATGTAAATATTGAATGGGAGAAGATGTTTGCAAAATATATAGAATACATGTGGTTTGGGAAAGAATGTTTATCCTAATACTCCCCTCAAAGTGTCTGAGCCAGGTATAAAGAAACAAACAATGTTGATACTTAATAATTTAGTACATGTTTTATGTATTTACAAGTTTTGCATTCCTTCATACACAAGTAAAACCTAGTAAATAAACAGTGCTAAACTCAGTTCCTCTTGCTTCGCTTTATTTAACATCCATGGGTATGATTGTTATGTCTGTATCTTCAGCCTGAAAGAAATAACATTTACTAGACCCACTTATTACTTTAAACATTGAAATTATTGTTTAGGTTCTTTCTTTACTTGTTTAACCTCTAACTCTCCAAGGATCAAAGTACTTATTATGCTTGACTTCAAACAGTCAGTCTACGATTGCTGGCTTAGAAAAACACTGCATAAATTGATAAGACAAACCCCACTTTCTTAAGATAAAGCTAGCAAAAGTGACAACATTCCACTGCAAGTTCTTTATGGTATCATGTTAACACAACAGCCTTCATAAAAGAAAAGGTTTCTATACAGCAATACAACTTCTTCTACAACAGGTGGATGAAAACATGGGTTTATCTGTTGACTGCTTCAGAGTATGATAATAAATACCAGGTATACATGAAACTTAGTGAGCATCTTTCAGCTTTTTAATATGTAAAACGAAAAGAATACTCCCAAGTTTCTGACAGCATACAATGATGTGTGGCTCAATTCATATGTTGAGGTTACATTTAATCGGGTTAGATGACAGAGACGTTTGGTTATGGATACAGAAAACTTAGGGAGAGGATTGGAATGGAAAAGCTAATGGAAAAGCACACAGCAAAAGGGACAATATTGCTCTCTTATCTTGTGTAGCAGAAGCATGCTGGGCCCACAACCCAGAGGTCAATGGATTGAAATCATCCTCTGCTACCAAAAAAAAAGTCCCAGTTTGAGGCCAGGCAGATCCTCTCTTGCCTCCCACCAGGGCAGAAAAACAGGACTCAGACAAATGGATTGCAGAAGTGATGGAAAATTTAAATGGAAAAGCAGTAAAGTGTTTTACAGAAGCTATAAAATAGTGACAAAAAGGATCTCAAAGCACACGGAGTCCCTTACAGCATACCCAGAAGCCTCCCAGCATTTTCCCTTCTCCCTACCTGAGGGTACACCCAAAACCCCCAGGGGGTCTTTCTTCCCCCACCTCCACTATTAGGCTAATCTCAGCTGGCCAGATCTGAGACTGCCCTTCCCCCTTCTCATCCTGGCATTAGGCCTAGCCAGGCCTAAGAGGCCTTGAGATAACTCCCCCCCGCCCCTTACCAGATAGGGAGCATCTCCCACGGGAGCAGCGAGGGAAGGAAGAGGAAGTGTGAGACCTTGCTGATGGATTTATAGGGAGCAGGACATTATGGGTATGAAACACGCAGCTTCCTGTGTCCACCCACGGGGCTGGACCCTCGGGACACTGGAGGTGCTCCCTGTGTGGCAGCAGCAGGAGGCACCCAGCCTAAACTGCCACATCTGTTTATTTCTGCGTGTTTTCTCGTAGATTGTATCTGCATCATAATTTGAGAGAGAGTAATACTGCTTCACAATCTATAATAAAGATAACCACAAAAATATTACTTTCTTTCCCATCTTCACCCTAGTTCTTTCAGGACAGTAAACTCTTCATATTCCTAGTTTATGTCATTACTCTTACGATATAATATCGTTTTAATGAGGATAAAAAGTTAAAAGCCATCTTACTTCAATAGGTCCCAGAGTCATATCCATTTCCATGAAATTTTCACGTATGATAGATAAAGCTTCCATTGCAAATCTGATGTCATCTAAGTCACGCAGGGGTCGAGACAATTTCTTTAAATATTCAGTTATGAATGACATCATGTCTGTCATCTTATTTTTATATTCCTCATTTAAGTAACGACAGAGGAGCATCTTCCAGGTTTTGGCTTCAGTTGCTAAAGCTGTTTTCAGTGGTCCTGATGTTTTAAAAAAAATAAATACATGGCAAAATTCATTCCATGTGCATCTTCATTTTTTTTCCATAAAACAACCTCACATCATCACACATGGCTCTTTAAGAGCAACTAAGAAAAGCTGTCAGGCAAGCCAGTTACTGTGGTTTACATTTCAAAACTATTTTAACCATATTTAAATGATATACTTGGGGAAGAGGAGGCTCAGGGGAGACCCCATTGCTCTCTACAACTACCTGAAGGGAGGTTGTAGACAGGTGGGGGCTGGACTCTCTCTGATGCAGTGGTCACAGATGAAGGAGTAGTGTGACCATCAACAAAATTCATATTCTTTTGGATACACTGCTGCTTATCACTGTTGGTCACAGAATAAGAGATGGCGAGATTTTTCCAGAGTGACTTGGTTGTCTCCAAAGTGATTTCATTAGTACAAAGTTGCCTCCAGGAAATAGATGAAGATATGCAGTCAACAGTTTTACATTTTTCCTTATTCTCTGAGAGAAAGCTAAGGATAACATGCCACCAAAATCCTGAAATTAATTCCATCAAAGTGTGTGGCTTCAACCTTCTCTGATGTATGACGAAAACAAATTGTACAGAGATGATTTCTCAGTCTAATCAATCTAATCTCTTAGAAGATGGGAATTGCTTACAAGAAATGTACCACAGTGATATTTAGAAAGGGATACATTTACTGCTTGTCTCTAGATAGCAACCGTGCTAACATCTGCCACAAAAAGTAAAACCCAAAAGAATAGGGATGCTGGTCCAGAGAAGACATGCTAGCTGCATAATCTGTGAGGTGAGAGGAGTAAGTGCCACTGAAATCCTTGCTTCTCTGTCATACCACAAACTTAATTATTCAACAAGCAGCTGCTCACAGAGAATACATTTTTCCACACCAGACTGTTCTTCAGAATAACATGACCAATGAGAGATCAACATGATCAATTATACAATCAGTGACATGGGCCAGGGCAATCCCAAGCACAAATACAGGCTGGGTGATGAGTGGATTGAGATGGACCCTGCAGAGAAGAGCTTGGTCATGTTGATGAATGACAAACTGAATACAAGCCAGCAATGTGTGCTCACAGTCTGGAAGGCAAATCGCATCCTGGGCTGCATCTAAAGAAGTGTGATCAGCAGGTCAAGAGACCCCTCTGCTCCACTCTTGTGAAACCCCACTTAGAGTACTGTGTCCAGCCCTGAGGTGCCCAATATGAGGAAGGACATAGACCTGTTGGAGTGGTTCCAGAGGAGGGCCACAAAAATTATCAGAGGGCTGAAGCACCTGCATTGTGAGGACAGGCTGAGAGAGTTGGGGTTGTTCAGCCCAGAGTAGGCTCTGGAGAGACCTTATAGAGGCCTTGCAGAACTTAAAGGGAGCCTACAGGAAGATGGGGAGGGACTCTTTATCATGGAGTGTAGGAACTGAATGAGAGGCAATAGTTACAAATTTAAAGAGGGTAAATTTATATTTTATATAAGGAAGAAATTCTTCACTGTGTTGTGAGGCACTGGCACAGGTTACCCAGGGAAACTATGGCTGCCCTCTTCCGGGAAGTGTTCAAGGTCAGATTGGATGGGGCTTTGAGCAACCTGATCTAGTGGAAAGTGTCCCTTGCCATGGCAGGGTGATTTGAACTAGATTGTATTTGCCACCCCTCACAACACAAACCATTCTGAAGGTTATCTGGTTCAATCCCCCTGCAGTCAGCAGGGACATCCTCAATCGACCAGGCTGCCCAGAGCCCTGTCAAGCTTCGCCTTGGATATTTCCAGGGGTGGGGCCCCAACCACCTCCCTGGGCAACCTGTTCCAGTGTTCCACCACCCTTATAGCAAAGAACCAGTTCCTAACATCCAATCTAAATCTGTTCTTCTCTAGTTTGAAGCCATTTCACCTCATCCTATCACCACAGGCCTTTGTAAACAGTCTCTCTCCATCCTTCTAGTCAGCCCCCTTCAGGAACCTCCTGGAGCCTTCTCTTCTCCAGGCTGAACTGTCTCAGCTCCCTCAGCCTGTCATTGTAGCAGAGGTGCTCCAACCCCCTAATCATTGTCATGGCCCTCCTCTGGACCTGGTCCATCAGGTCCATGTCCTTTCTGTATTGAGGGCTCCAGACCTGGACACAGTACTTCAGGTGAGGTCTCACCAGAGCAGAACAAAGTGGCAGAATCACCTCTCTGGATCTGCTGGCAGTGCATCTTTTGATGCAGCCCAGGATGTGATTTGCCTTCTGGGCTGCAAGTACACACTGCCTGCTCATGTTCAGCTTTTTGTCCATCAGCACCCCCAAGTCCTTTTCCACAGGGCTGCTTTCTATCACCTCACCCTCCTGTCTGTATTGATAGTGAGGATTGTTCCAGCCCTGGTGCAGAACCCTGCACTCGCTCTTGCTGAACCTCATGAGGTTGCCTTGGGCCCAATTCTCCAGCTTGTCCAGGTCCCTCTGGAAGACATCCTGTCCCTTTAGCACATCAACAGCTCCACTCAGCTGGTATCATCTGCAAACTTGTTGATGGTGCACTCAATCCCACTGACTGTATCGATATATATTCATTAACTCTTCAGTAAACCTCTATGACAACGTCAGATCCATGACAGAATTCAATTTCATCACTCCAAATAAGAGAAAGCAAGGAGAATGGCGAGTTCTTTTTCAAGACAGATTTCTTAGAAGGGGCTGATCAGTCAGGAAGGACTTTTCAGTAAGCATTTACATCCAAGAATATACCAAATAACATGACTTACTACTCATTATCATGCTGTACATACAAACATAAGAAAATATCATACCTGTATGCAATTCAAGCGGACCAAGAATGAAAATAGGTTTGAAATCTTCTATCTCTTTTTCCAACATAGCGTAGTGTAGAATTTCTTCTTTAATTTCAGTCAAAGATGGACAGCTAGCCAAAAATTGCTGTAGGTGGTTTAAAATATCAAATGTCCTTCTTTGTATTTTCGGTAAAACAAGTGGCAACAGTTATTCAGAAATTACTCAAAATGTAAGCCAATATTATACCTGGGTTTAACCTTCTGTAGCTTTGCTAGCACAGTAAAATGCACATGATAAGGCATTCAGGTTTATCAGTTTCTCTGTCACTAACTGTTAAGCTTGTTGTGAAATTCCAATCAAATTTAACAAGAAACGTTATCCAAGATACGTTAAATGCTTACTGGCTTTGTAAAAGCAGGTGACACAATAGAGATTAAAAAAACCTCACACTTCCACACTTACAGGAAGACTACACCATTAGCCCAATTACGTATGAAACAATTACAAGAAAACACATTTTCTAAGTAGTTCCATAAGCAGAACTTAAGTGTAGGAAAGTTTGGTGATTCTGAAATCTTCATTTCAGAAATGTTACACAACAGCTGTATTCAATATGCCCACATTGCATGGGAAAGTACTAAATGCTGAAAGCTTCCCATTTCTGTTCTTTTGTCTGAGAAAATCCAGACTGGCCCTGGAAGGGTTATCGTAGTGCTAAAAAACCCTGTAGAAACTAGTGCATATGTGTATAAAACTCAATTGCGTTATGATTGAGACTTTCTCTGTAGAGTATCCTTTTCACAAATAGTAACTAGAGAAAACTAATAATTTATTTGGGAAACTTAAAATTTTAATTAGACTAAGAGTGAATTCTCAGCTCTGAATAGAAAATGAGTTTTCCTAGCCCGTATAAGCTGCAAAACTTCATTGCAACACTCAAAAGATACCAGTGGTCCTGTAGCAAAAAAAAAAAGGTGACATAATATTCATAGATCTATGTATGGCTGGCTGGCCCGGGGCAGGGGGCTACTCCCACCTGCCACAGTGGAGCAATGAAAGCCAGGAACACCATGGTGATGTACTGCTCACTGAAAAAGGAAAAGGCTGGTTGGGGCTGAAATGGCTTACAGGATTTGGAGTATATTCTATAGCTTGGAAAGGTTCCTGTTCCCAGTTTGGGGGGCTTTTTCCCCACTTCTGGGCAGGGGTGCGCTTTGGTTCGGGGGTGCGTGCAGTTTGCATTTCATCTGTTTCCCTGTTGCTATACATGCAGGTATTTGTTTTCTTTGTGTTAGCTGGCATCCCTGCAGTAGTAAATCCTTTTTATCTCATCTCCTTTCAGATCCTTTTCTTTCTTACCTACCAGAAGGAGATGGATGGGGGCTGCCAGCTGAGTTAAAACCAGGACAATGGAAAAGTCAGTAAAGTCAAGGCTAAATAAAGTAGATATAGAAGCCAACCTTTGTTTACTGAATCTCTAAATTCAGTCCAAATTAAAACTCTGTTGCAGAAGGACAGTGTGAAATATTCTGAAACAGAAACCCTAAAGCCTTCTAATTCCTGGTAACTAATTTTTCTTCCTGTATTAGACAGGATTTTTTCTAGCACACTTAAGTCATGAGTTCAGACAACCAAGAATTTCACAGAGGATTCTTCTTGGAATAGAGAATGCAGAATTTGCTTCCTAAAATAGCTACAGGAAGTGTGGTGAATAAAAAACATGTATTAAATTCAAAGTAAACCTTTTCCACAGACAAAAGTGCACTATTAATCAGCATTACTGTTGTGGGAATTTCTATGGTTTGTGATATACCTCATGTTACACTGGAGTAGTCTCTTGTGGCCCAAAATCTAGAGTTTCTCAAACCAAAACAAAACAAATAACAACAGCAACCAGAAATACACCAAACCACCAACCAAAGCAGTGATTAGCAAATTAGGACCAGTTTATCAGTATCCAGAATTTTATAGAAGCAGGAAAAACCAGACACCAACACAAAAATTAGGTAGCATGCTATTACTTCTGCTTAGGACATATACTACTGTTGCTATTGAAAGACAAAATAATAGTAGTAATTTTAACTATGAATGTGTTTTCCACGTATGTAATGTTTTCTGATTTCAAAAGATAAGAACCAATGAAGCACGATCCTGTATGTAATCATCATTAAACTCACCTGAATTTTGGCATCCCTGTCTTCTGTCCACAGCACATTATACTTCTGAAAGTTCTGCAGAAATTCAGTAGCTAGTTCTCTTACAGAATTCACAGAAGAAGAGAGGAACAAAACTAATTTAGAAATATCGTCATGCTCTGCAACACCTGAGTAAAAATTTCTTTGTTTTCTCAGATGCACATCTTCAGCTCCTTCTGTGAAACAACATTGTAGTAAATTAATGAGCCATTAGAAGTCTGGTTAGAATTCTCTTCTAAATATATGCATGCCACGTTAAGCAATGGTGCCCTTCAGTAGGGCTGAATATTTTTCTCTAAATGTCTTCTGACTGCTTAATATGAAAGCACCAAGTGCTTTATACAGCTCTATACAGCTAGAGTAAATTCAGTCTAGAGTAAATGGTTTTAAATGGAAAATAAACAGTTGTCTTAATTCACAAATCTCATTTTCTGCAATGTAATTTAATTGCGACTACAGTATGTCAAGCCCTCAAACACTCTCTATCATTATACACTTTTACAAAATACACAAAATCAAAGTTTTAAGCATTTTATGAAATTTTAAAAGTGTGACTTTCTGAAACTCTAACGTGTTTCAAATAAATAACCTCTTGATATTCTACTTAGTGTTTCTTACAAAGGTGCTAAACTTCGCTAAGTCACATATAAATGAATGTGGAAAGAGCTTGTCATGTTTTGGAGCTGCACTTGTCTTACACACTGCTAATATCTGTGTCTTTTTAGTCTTGTCTGAGAGGTTAGAACTAAATTTAAAAAAAAAAATTAAAAAGAAAAAAAGAAAGGACAGTATAGACATTTTCTTAAACCTCTTGCCCCTTAATATGTTTCTAAAGGTAGGTTAGACACTGGTAGCTACTGCTTCAGTTACATTGATGATGTTGAAACAGAAGCCCTGTCTCCTTTAAGAACTACAAGTAAGCTCAACTAGAAAGCAAATAAAATACAACTTATGTTATCTCTCCTTCATCTTTGATGACCTGCTGAGACAACCAGGGTCAATCCAGACACCAATATCCCTGAGATCTAATACACCACTTTGGTCATAGCAATGCCTAACAGCATTCTGAAGCAGGTTTAAGAGAACAGGGAAGAAAAATCCACTCTTCCCCTCACACATGGTTTAATAGGAGAGGATTGAATGCAACTCCAACTTATGTGCTTGTCTGGATGTTTTGGGGGACCTAGCCACTGAAAACAAAATGTCATATTGATCTACCCTTGCCAGTGTCCAAAAATTAACATATGCCCCCAGGTACTGTTGCAGAGTATCTCAAAATTAATTAAAATTGTTACTTAATGTATTTTGACACTGCAGAATAAAAGGCTATGGCTGTGTGAGGAGGACAGTTTCCTGTTACCCTGATTGAAGCCCATTAAAGATGTTAAAATCATACTAAGAACGTCACAAGAAGAGTCAAGTCCCAGCTCTGAACTATCAAAAAGAAAAACTTTCCCAAATATTAAAGATTTTTTCTAAATCACAATAAAGATAAAACTGTGGTTCAATCAAGCAGCTAAGAATCTGATGTCAAAAATATATTCAGGCTTTTGTGGATGCTTGCAAAGCATATGGAGAGAGGTTTAGAAATTATATTAAGTACAAAACTATCTTACTGGAATGAATACAAATTTATCTATAGACTGAATATTCACATGAAAAAACACTTTAAGTGTTTTATAATCCATTCTAGCAGTATACCTATAATTAAAACCTTTACTGAAATCCAATTATTAAACTAGCTCTTGTTTTATCTTAATATTCCAATGAGTGCTAGCTGACAATCATGGTTTAGAGTTCAAATCCACAGAAAATAAAAAGATAAATTGACAAGCTAACTTTGCCTCACACTAAATAGTCAGAATTTAGCAATTTTTCTAAGATTTTGTTGCTTGTTTCCCCCCCCAGAATTCTAACACTTACAAAAGCCTGGCAAGCTGCTTCTGAAAAATACAGCCACTTAAATCAAAATATATTAAAACAAGAATTTCAACATTACTGGCCACCTTGAAGAAAAATAAGTTTATTTGCAAATGTTATACAAAGTTGAAATAAGTAAAAAAAAAATCAAATCACTTACTTTCCCCTTTTTTGGCCTTTTTTCCTGGTAATCTAAAGCCTTTTGAAGGTACCTGTTCTATGCGTGATTCTGCTTTTAAATTAGATTTTGGCAAGCGTCTCTGTCCCCACTGAGCAACTCCACGGCTTACTTCCAATATTAACTGAGTCATGCGATTGATGGCTTGCTGTATATCATGTAAACTGGGAACCATTACCTATATATAAAACAGTTGAAATATTGTCAAAATAAATGCAAGTGTCTTTTTCTAAGACCACAGTTTTACTCTACTAATAGTGATTTGCAGAACTTGTCCCAAAAGAGAAGCTGTAAAATGAAACTTTAACACTTTGTCTGTATCAGTATGATCTCTAAAGAGATGAAACATACTGTACTGACCTACTATCTATTTGTACAGTCACACTGTGGGTAAAACGACAAGCAAGTGTATAGAATACATACATAGAATACATAGAATACATAGAATAAACCAGGTTGGAAGAGACCTTCAAGATCATCGCGTCCAACCCATCAACCAATCCAACACCGCCCAAGCAACTAACCCACAGCACCAAGCACCCTGTCAAGTCTTCTCCTAAAAACCTCCAGTGATGGTGACTCCACCACCTCCCCAGGCAGCCCATTCCAATGTGCAATCACTCTTTCTGTATAGAACTTTTTTCTAACATCCAGCCTGAATCTCCCCTGGCGCAGCCTGAGACTGTGTCCTCTTGTTCTGGTACTGCTTGCCTGGGAGAAGAGACCAACATCCGTCTGTCTACAACCTCCCTTCAGGTAGTTGTAGAGAGTAATAAGGTCACCCCTGAGTCTCCTCTTCTCCAGGCTAAGCAACCCCAGCTCCCTCAGCCTCTCCTCGTAGGGCTTATGTTCCAGACCCCTCACCAACTTTGTTGCTCTTCTCTGGACTCGTTCCAGCAAGTCAACCTCCTTCCTAAACTGAGGGGCCCAGAACTGGACACAGTACTCGAGGTGCGGCCTAACCAGTGCAGTGTACAGGGGCAGAATGACCTCCCTGCTCCTGCTGGCCACACTGTTCCTGATGCAGGCCAGGATGCCATTGGCCCTCTTAGCTGCCTGGGCACACTGCAGGCTCATGTTCAGTCTACCGTCGACCAGCACCCCCAGGTCCCTCTCAGCCTGACTGCTCTCCAGCCACTCTGACCCCAGCCTGTAGCTCTGCATGGGGTTGCTGTGGCCAATGTGCAGAACCCGGCACTTGGATGTGTTAAATCTCATGCCCTTGGACTCTGCCCATCTGCCCAGCCTGTCGAGGTCCCTCTGCAGAGCCTCTCTACCCTCCAGCAGATCAACTCCTGCGCCCAGCTTGGTGTCGTCAGCAAATTTACTGATGATGGACTCGATGCCCTCGTCCAGATCATCAATAAAGATGTTAAAGAGCAAGGGGCCCAGCACTGATCCCTGGGGCACACCACTGGTGACTGGCTGCCAGCTGGATGTGGCACCATTCACTACCACTCTCTGGGCTCGGCCCTCCAGCCAGTTCCTAACCCATCTCAGTGTGCTCCCATCCAAGCCATGGGCTGACAGCTTGGCCAGGAGTTTGCTATGGGGAACGGTGTCAAAGGCCTTGCTGAGGTCCAGGTAGACTACATCCACAGGCCTCCCCACATCCACCAGGCGGGTCACCTGATCATAGAAGGAGATCAGGTTGGTCAGGCAGGACCTGCCCTTCCTAAACCCATGCTGGCTGGGCCTGATCCCTTGGCCATCCTCTAAGTGTTGCGTGATTGCACTCAGGATGACCTGCTCCATAATCTTTCCTGGCACTGAGCTCAGGCTGACAGGCCTGTAATTCCCTGGCTCATCCAACCGGCCCTTCTTGTGGATGGGTACCACGTTGGCCAGCTTCCAGTCAGCTGGGATCTCTCCAGTGAGCCAGGACTGATGAAAAATAATGGAGAGTGGCTTGGCCAGCTCATCTGCCAGCTCTCTCAGCACCCTAGGATGGATCCCATCTGGTCCCATGGACTTGTGGGGGTCCAAGCTGCTGAGGAGAGCTCCTATCACTTGCTCATGGAACACAGGGAAACCATGCAGCTCCCTGGCTCCCTCTGCCAGTTCTGCAGGCCAGCTGTCTGGTAGACGTTCTTTCCAGCTAGTAAAAACTGAGGTAAAGAAGGTGTTAAGTACCTCTGCCTTTTCCTCATCCTGTGTTACAACATTTCCTTCCATGTCAACCAAGGAGTGGAGGTTGTCCCTGCCCTTCCTCTTGCTATTAATATATTTATAGAAGGACTTTTTGTTGTCCTTCACATCAGAGGCCAGTTTAAGTTCCAAATATGCTTTTGCCTCCCTAATTTTCCTCCTACATGCCCTAGCAACCTCTTTAAACATTCCATGGGTTGCCTCACCTTTCTTCCAAAGATTATACACCCTCTTTTTTTCCCTTAGTTCTATTAAAAGTTCATTACACAGCCAGGGTGGCCGTCTGCCCCGGCGGCTCCTCTTCCGGCACATTGGCACAGCCTGCTCCTGAGCCTTCATCAGCTCTTTCTTGAAGCAGGTCCAGCCCTCCTGGACCCCTTTATTTTTAAGGGCTTTCTCCCAAGGAACCCTCTGAATTATTTCCTTGAGCAACCTGAAGTCCGCCCTCCGGAAGTCCAGAGTGGAGGTCTTCTTGCTGGCCCTCTTAGTTTGACCAAATACCGAAAATTCTATTATTTCATGGTCACTGGCCCCTAAACAGCCTCCGACCACCACATCACCCACCAGCCCTTCCCTGCTGGTGAAGAGGAGGTCAAGCAAAGCCTTGCCCCTGGTAGGCTCACGCAGCACCTGGGATAAGAAGCTGTCCTCCATGCAGTCTAAGAACCTCCTAGACTGTCTCCTCTCTGCTGTGTTGAGATCCCAGCAGATGTCAGGCAGGTTGAAGTCGCCCATGAGGACAAGGTCAGGAGATCTTGAGACAGCCTTAAGCTGTCTATAGAATGCTTCGTCGACATCATCCTCATAGGTAGAGGTATTGAGTTTTTCACAATTATTTTTTAAATTCCTACAACATTTTAAACTGCATTTTTATAATGTTTTTTTTGGTACTGTGCAGGAATATATTAGAAGCCCCCTTTCCCTCATTCTAGAATCATGAAGCATTAAAACTGCAGGGCAAGATCCTCCTTGCAGTTGTTCCTAACCACTAGATCCCAAATTATGTGAGAGCATTGCAAGAGAGATGGTCATAGAAATACACACATATAGCTCATTTAATGATTTGCAGCTATATAACCTCTTCTAAGTGCTTATCTAGACATATGTTCACATTGTGGGTCATTTCAGGGAAAGAAAATCACCTGCATCAAAGTGTCAAAGCACCTATTTCAATAAATACTGCAAGTTTCTTTTCTCCCAGAGGTAGCATTTACCTCAAAAACTTTTGCAAGAGCATAGTGTTTAATAAATTAGTGGAACTTCATGTATTATCCTTGCAGATGTCAACTTGCATGTTTGGAAAGGATTTTGCACCACGCTTCTGAGAGCAATTTGATACCCAAGTCAGACGAGGAAAAGAACTTTTATTGAGCTACCAGAGTACATGATAAAAGGCCCTGGAAAGAAAATGAGCGATCTTGATCTGAATCGAGAACAGCTAGCAAACAGAACAGAGCCAAAACACAGGTTCTGGTCTGCAGTCATTCACACTGCACAAAAGCTAGCATGGTCCCTTAGCCTAGGTTTAGGTGATGCAAAAAAACATCTTAAAAAAACCCCAACACAACAAAACAAAACAAAACAAAAACCACACACACAAAGAAACAACCAAGCAACCACACAACAGGCACAGTTTGGCACATAAAAAAATGAGAGGGGATGTTTCTAACACACAATTTGAATGCAAACTCCTGGATTCAGGAATAAAAGCATTTACCAGTATGAATACACGTCATTTCACATTAGATCACTTTGAGGTGAAAGAACAGCCCCTAGCCTGTTTTATTTAGTAGTAAATAAACAACCATAAAGTCCCAAATCCAAAACCTTCTGAACTTCATTGCCAGTAGCAATCCAATTGTAAATTTGTCCTGTCCTCGTTTGACAATAATTCTATGTAGGGCAAAGTGGAGTAAGGCACATAACAGCTCCTCTGAAATAGTGAGCAGGAGGAAGAACCTACTTGAGAGTGATCCATGAAAGAATAAAAAAACAGCATTTCTTGTTAAACTTCAGAAGAAAAATCCCTTGTGATACACTCAATCCTCAAATGTATTCCTTAGAACATCATCTTATAGCTTTCATATGCAAGTCATCATTATGAAAACATCTACTGGAGTGGGATATAAAGTACTTAAAAGTAACTCTGATGTTTTATATATCAGTTTCACAGACTAAGTGGTTGCATGCATAAAAGCAAGGACCTTGCAAAATCCTATTAACATTATCAAAGTGGTATTTTGCCCATCATTACTGCCCAAGATCAGCCAAGCATTACAGAAGACTGGAAATAAAGATAGATGTTCTTGCCTTTGAAGGGGGTGGATTTTGGACCTTCATTTTTATACAAATATCAACAGCATGAAAATTTTACACTTTGACAGACCTTATATCTCATGTATACACACACACAGAGTGTGAATATGCAAGGGAATCACAGAATTGCTTCAGCTGCAAAAGACATCCAAAATCAAGTCCAACTTTCAACCTAAGACCACCATGGCCATGCCAATAAGAACACTGGTTCAAGGTCAAAGGATTATCACCTTAGATCAGTACCTTTCTTTCATTTAGTGAATATAAAAACTTGCTATCTTTATAAAGCAATTGGATAACATTACATTACCTTCTCATATATAAAATAAAATACATAATACTGACATAGTTATCTTACTCTAAAAGGGAAAACAAACACATTACTTTGAAATCTATCTGCCTTTTTGTTCTCTGCACAGAGAGAGCTATAGCTCTTTTAATGATTTTGAAACTTTTCATTTTTTCCAGTGTTCCCTCTTCTGGCCATCTAACTAAAGCCAAATTGAACAGAGATAATGTTCATTATTTTTATTCAACAAAGGATTTAAATCACACCGCAAACAGAACAGTTGCAATAAAAAAACAAACATGAAACATCTATACCAGCAATGTAAATGCTACACATGAAGTAAAAATGTCATCATTCTGCAAAGAAACTGACAGATTGCAACATAAATGCTGAAACATGGAAGTACAATAAAAGGCCAGGTTCTGCAACTATGATTATGACAGAAACCAGGAACACTGGGACTGGGAACACCTTTCATCAGTGCTCTCAGTGTGCTGAAAGGCCTGAGCAATTGTTCTCCTTTGGAATGAATGCTCCTAAAAATCTGCTATTGGGCAAAGATAACAGTGTACTTTTGCCTTGCCTGTAAGTCACATAACTTACCACATTGGGAACATCAAGGTGTACTTCTACTTTTAGAAAAGCAGCACCCTCTTCAGATTTGCTTGGATGAACAGAAAGCTGCTTTCTCCCAAATGTAGTTCTGATGAAAATAATTTTTAATATTCATAAATACTTCACAATGAAACCCCTTGAAAGTATCGCTATGGTTTAGATATTCAACAGAACATTAAGAAAAAAGTTTCAAAGATAAACTAGTGCAAAAAGATAAATACATGACTGAATCCACTCAGAACTAAGGCTAAAAGCTAAAAACAGTGCAAAGTAATTTCTACATTCTATGACATGACATGGTGACCAAATGATGGAGGATTTAGCAATATGATACCATAAATATATATATATATATATATATATATATATATATATATATATATATATAAAAAGTATATTCTCACAGACTTCAGTAAGATCAGGATTTCAATATATTTTCTATGAAAGATGTCCCCGAAAGTAACTCATGCTTGAACACAAATTGATGACAAAGTACCACCAACTTCACCTGCTTAAGATAAATCCTCTTACTAGAATTCTAGGTAGGGTTTTCAATTCACAACATATTATATTTACAATATATTAGACTTAAGCAATTCTGTCTCTGAAGTGTTTGTTGAAGCAGAAAAGAATCTCTAGAAATTATTTGACAGTAGGAGAATGATAAAATCCTGTGGATCTTGACATTATCATATAGAATTAATAGAGAGTACTTGGATGAGCTTTAACCCATGGGAAACAACTGTAGTGCATAGCCATGCTTGCAAAAATAATCTGAAATGGGATGAACATATGGGGACACTGCCATGTATGACCTAGAATGGTCATTTAAGTTCCAGTCATTTGTGTTGAGCAATAAATTGTACTAACGGCATCTGGAAAGCAGCCCAAGGGAAAGACAGGGGAATGAAAACAAAAAGGTGCAGGCAGAGGGGGAACGATAACAGAAATAAACTTTGTTTTCAGCATAAATGAAATGAAACCATGTAGACTAAAACCAGCAACATAAAGAATTACAGCATAAAAGAAAAGCGTGTGCCCAAAGCGTTACTGCAACAAAAAGTGAATGCTCTTCAGATTTTGCTTTATCTAAAATGGCTAAGACATCTGGAATTGTTAAGACTAATGACACATGCACATATATCATTACATGTGTGAATACATGTCTGTCTTACTGTAGTAACACAGAAATAATGTTGTTCTGGCAATACTATTGAAGGAATCTTTCATTTGCAACTTACTTTGAAACAAGTATTCTTTTTTTAAGACTATCCAAAGACAGCTGGGTGGCTTTTTGCAGGCTCTCTAGCAGCTGGTGACTAAAATAGGCAACTAACTCTTTACATTTCTGAAATAAATAAAATGTACAATATTTAAAACTCTATGCAGGCGAGAACCTGAAGATTATTTCAAAAGGTTTTATATCAAACATATTAGCTATTATCTGAAGGAATTTACGCTGCAAGCTACAGGAGAGACATAAGGGGAGAAGCTGGCAGAAAAACGGCTTTTAAGTAAATAAGTAGAAGCTGCATGATGAAGATATAGTATCTGAGGAAACTCAATTTGTATTATTCAGAGACAGAAAATGAGAGATCCCTCTGAAGCCTTATACTCCTTGAGAAAATCTCTCTATATAAAAAAAAAACACCATAAAAACAAAAAAAAAAAAACAAATGAAACAAACCATAAGCACCATGAATAACCCAAGAATATCGGTGCATATGTAGTCTTTTCAAATACAAGACAAATATAGTAATTTTTGACTGCACTGGATTAAGAACACCACAAAAATACAACAACATTTAGTGATTACTAGCACAAAACAACAGAATTCAACCTTGTAACATTATCACATTTGTGCCTGCAAATTTATGATTCCTTTCCTCTACTTCCCTTCCCGGCTGAACATGGAAAGATTGTATTCTTCAGGGGAAAAGTACAGAAGTGACTTTTCTTGGTAAAAATGGGAGAGGAGAATAGAAAGGATGCATGTTTCTGCCTACTCAAGAAGGAAAGCCTGCACTGAAGCTTAGGCATAATAGTCTCTCCAAACTTTTACACTTACCACTTACATACTGAGATTTTATTTCATAGATAGATTTTATATATATATATAAAATCTATAAAATCTATAAAATTTTTATGTATATTATACATATATATGTATTTAAAAATCTCAGTATGTAAGTGGTAAGTGTAAAAGTTTATATATATATACACACACATATATATAAAAAGAAAATTACTAGGAGGTGTACATATATATATATATATATATATAAAAGAGGATTACTAGGATAACTTGGAATATAATTTAAAGTTAAAATCAATCTTACACTCACATTGGGAAATTATTTCATAATTGTTGCATGATGCTTGATGTTCTCTGAGTGATGCCTTTCTGTAAAATGGCTATCCAAAAATGGCCTCAAAATTCAAGACTATTTAGCAATCTGACATATCTGAAAAAAAATATTCCCTTATTATCACAAAATACCTTTTTGAATTCATCTTCTTTGTCACTGTCCTTGTTATTATCACTCTGAAGAGATGAAGGAATATTATTTTCTCTCTCCTCCTCAATCTTTTCAAATGCTATATGTTTTTCTTGTACTGTAAAGTATAAATAAATAAATAAATAAATAAATTTGTGGTTAACCAAATATTGTGTTCTGATTTTAAGATAGTATCACAGAATCACAGAATCACCAAGGTTGGAAGAGACCTCAAAGATCATCAAGTCCAACCTGTCACCACAGACCTGATGACTAAACCATGGCACTAAGTGCCACATCCAATCCCCTCTTGAACACCTCCAAGGATGGTGACTTGTTGCAGTTTGAGCTGGGTGCCCCCCTGGTGTGTTCACTTCCTGTGTCCACAAGTCCAGCCCAGAGGGATGGACACAGGAAATTGTGTGTATTTCCTACCATAATTCTTTGCACCACTATAAGATCCAGTGCGGGGTCTGGCACTCTCTCTTTTCTTCCTCCTCCGCCAGCCGGTAACTGGGGGAGATGTCTGCTGGCTTTGGGCCTGGCTAGGCCCAAGGCCACGGGGGGATGGGCAGTCTCCGGTCTGGCCAGCTGAGACTAGCCCAGCAGAGGGAGGGGGAAGAAGGAGCCCTGAGGGTCTCGGGTGTACCCTCAGGTGGGGATGGGATGGCTCTGGGTTTGCTTTGGGATCTTTCTTTGTCACTGTGCTTTGGGTTTTCTGTAACATTCACTGCTTTCCATTTAAACTTTCATCACTTTTGCAATCCGTTTGTCTTGAATGTTTTATTCCTGCCCATGGTGGGGGGAGAGGGGGCTGCCTCAACCCAGCACATGACTCCACCACCTCCCTGGGCAGCACATTCCAATGGCCAAGCACTCTTTCTATGAAGAACTTCTTCCTAACATCCATCCTAATTTCAATCAATCAATCAATCAATCAATCAATCAATATAAACACTCTAATAAAATATGGATAAATATCAGATTTTGCTGGTTGCTGCACTGTAACGGAACACATGGAATATTGACCTTGAGTATGCCTCTAGAGGTGGAGGAAATTGAAACTACCAGGAAAAAATTCTAGAGAAAAGGAGCTTAACTGCTGATTAAGCCTCAAAATACATATTTATTTAAACCAGAATATTTTTCACTAACTATGAACTATTTCTCCTACACAACCTCCTAAAAATCTTTGTAACACACTGTGGTAGTTTTATGCTATACCTGGCTGTACCAAAACATTCTGGGGGCTTCTCTGCTTGCTTTGCTTGGGACAGAATAACCTGCTTCTGCTGTCCTTGGCTGCGTTATTTTGGTTAAGTCTAACCACTACTTTCTCTCTGCTCCTTTCTCCCTGTTGGACAGAGGGTGGGGGGCAGAGGAAAGGCTTTTCTTGGTCTTCTTGACCAGGGGAGTTTTCATGTTGTTTGTTAATTGTAAATATCTGTATAACATTGTAAATCCTGTATATTTTGTACATATTCATTGCATTCCATTGTAGAGAGTAGTTTTACTCATAAATACAGCTTCCATTTGCTTCCAGCTGAGTTAGTCTGGTAAAGTTAATGTGTGTGGGGGGGAAATCTCAACCCACCACACACACCCTAGTGCAGTTGGAACCAGCCATACAGATCATCTGTGAGCCTCATATGCTGGCCATTCAAAATCAATTGTCTATACCAATTAAAACTGAACGGCCAGTAACATTCTGGTATTTGAGATACAATTCTACTAAAAAAGTCATAAGGGGCAATACTGAATGTTTAACATAGTCAAGAGAGGACACTGTACTTCACTTAAAAGGAGGAAAAAATAAAAGAAGTTATAACAAGACACTAAGATGAAACCATAATGTTCTTCCTCTTGAGCAAATATCTTGGTAATCTAAACAAAAGGACAGAGGAGTGGGAGGGTGAAGTCTGAAAAAAATCAACTGAAATGTCCATTTGTCGTGTATTAGCTAAACCTACAGAATTAGGGACAGAAAATGTTATTTAAATGATCACCATTATCTACCTGGCAGTACATGTTTTTCTGAGGCTTCCTTAGAGAGTTTAATTTCATAATGCTTTTCAAATACAGATATTAGCTCTTGAACTGCATCTTCAATGCGCATGCTTTTTTGGTTCAGTAACTCAGCACGTTCTTCAGTATAAGCCTGTTAAATTACAAATAACAGTGAATTCTTTCAGTGTCATTGATCACATTATTTCTTCATCCAAATCTTCCACTGTATTATCATTATTTTTTTTTAATGCTTTTAAATAAAATTTCCATGTTTTGAAATGCAATGAAATTTTTAAGGTCCAAAAGGAAATCCTTTAAATCCTGAGATAGAATAGAATAGAATAGAATAGAATAGACCAGACCAGGTTGGAAGTGACCTTTGAGATCATCGTGTCCAACCCATCATCGAACACCATCTAATCAACTAAACCAGGGCACCAAGTGCCTCATGTAGCCTCCCCCTAAACACCTCCAGTGATGGTGACTCCACCACCTCCCTGGGCAGCACATTCCAATGGCCAAGCACTCTTTCTGTGAAGAACTTCTTCCTAACATTCAGCCTAAACCTCCCCTGGTGCAGCTTGAGACTGTGTGCTCTTGTTCTGGTGCTAGTTGCCTGGGGGAAGAGACCAACCCCCACCTGGTTACAACCTCCCTTCAGTTAGTTACAGAGAGCAATAAGGTCTCCCCTGGGCTTGTGCTCCAATTTCCAGGGAGATCTCAATCTGAATCTACCCAAATACTCTTTCAACTGTCCTTAACAATTTTATTTACTTGCACTAATTTGCTAATTAAGTACATTTTTAACCTCATTTATAACCAAGAACACTTTCAAATTCTCAAATATACTTGTTGATAAGTATTGTCTTAGGGCAATGAGGCTGGTGAGAGGCCTCGACCATAAGCCCTATGACGAGAAGCTGAGGGAGCTGGGATTGTTTAGCCTGGAGAAGAGGAGGCTCAGGGGAGACCTTATTGCTGTCTACAACTACCTGAGGGGAGGTTGTAGCCAGGTGGGGGTTGGTCTCTCCTCCCAGGCAACCAACACCGGAACAGGAGGATGCAGTCTCAATCTTCCCCCACAGGGGAATTTTAGACTCGAGCTGAGGAGAAAGTTCCTTCACAGAGAGAGTTGTTGGCTGTTGGAATGGGCTGCCCAGGGAGGTGGTGGAGTCACCACCCCTGGAGGTGTTCAAGAGGGGACTGGACATGGCACTTGGTGCCATGGTTTAGTAGTCATGAGGTGCTGGGTGACAGGTTGGACCTGATGATCTTTGAGGTCTCTTTGAACCTTATTGATTATATGATTCTACGAAATCCCTAGAAACCAATTTATCTTTATATATCTTACCCAAAGTATTTTTATTTTTTAACAAAAGGTTCTGTATTTTTGCAGAGAGAACAATTATTTTCTCATTTTATATTAATTTACTAAGGCCTTGTTTCTAACATGCTCAAGACTTGAAGTTCAAAGACATAAAGTGGCACAGACCTCATTGCAGGTTAACATATTCTCTACTTCAGTAGGACCATCTGCTGGTAAGACAATTAAAAGAGTATTTGATATTTCTTCTAATATTAAATCAATCTTCACTTCACTTAAATCATTAACCTAAAAAGATAAAACTGTATTAATAGTATATACTTTTCTTTAACACATAATGTACTTTTTTTTAGAATGTTCTAACACATATATTGTTTTACAGAAAAATAAATGCCAGTTATCTAAGACAGTGAATCATAAAGAAAAGAAAAAAACCTGAAGTAAAAGCACCAACACAAAAGACCTTGAGATGAGAGAAGCAGGGAAAAGAGAAGCACAGCAATACTCATAAGTATGGCCACTTTGGGAATATTTAAATTGGCTAAATATAGGCTGCTTTCACTGTGAACTATCCATGTTCTCTACTATCTACAGAGGCAATATAGGGAAACAAGTACCCTACAAAAAATTTAGCCCTTTGTTGACATGCTCCATTTCAGACAATCTGAAACATGAACAATAAAAGAACAGGTCTAAGCCTGGAAACTGGTTACTATTGCCATAGAAAGCAAAAACTGGAATGCTAAGAGTGTATGAATTTAAGTGCACCACAGTATGATAACACAACTCTAAAAAATATAAGGAATGTGCATAGTTTTGTGTCAGGCAGTCCTTTGAAGACAAAATCTTCTAACTGTTCAATATCTGCTGGCTCAATGTTCACAAACTGAGACATATGGGTTGGACGTGATGATCTTGAAGGTCTCTTCCAACCTGGTTTATTCTATGTATTCTATTCTATATGAATCCCTGAGAAAGTGGAATCAGTATTTCCACTTACTTCTTCACATATTTCTGGTTATCAGCACTGTGTTCTTAAATACACTGTTTCCTTGATTTTGCTGAGACAGAACAGTATGCAGGCTGTTAGCAGTTTTGAGTCAGCCAAGAGCTGAAGCTAGGAGGGGCAAAAGCCAGACCAGCTGGCCCCAGATGGCTCACAGCTGTATCCCATACCATGAATGTCACAGTCATCATAAAGTGGGAAGTTTGTTGAGCATGATAGTTTCTCTTTTTTACTGCTTTTCTCCACTCCTCTAAGGGCTTCCTTACTGTTCTGCTCTTGAGAACTGCTTTACCATATATTGTGACTACTGTACATTCACTGGGCTCAGTGTAACTTTGTGTACTTGCATCAGCATTAATACTAGTTTTGAAGTTTCATTAAATCTGTTTTCATTTCAACCCCTGAGTCTCTTCTTTTCCTGATACTCTTCTTAGCTGGGGAGAGGCCATCTAGCAATGGAAAAACTGCTATAATTTAGCCTTGGCTATGGGCTAAACATAGACAACTGCGTGTGTGAAATTAATTCACAGATACTGTAAGCTGAGACTTCTTCTGCACCATAAGAGCGGTGATCTGATTTTTGAATGAGCTTTCTGACAGCTCTTTGAGCTGATCAGTCTTGGCTTTTTCATGGCAGAATTCAAACAAAACTGAGTTCTGTCCAATTTTTAATTTGTTACCTAAAATATTCTGGATCTCTGATATCCTGTCTTGTTTGTCACAATATTACATGTTTCTATTTTGCATCACTTTTGCCCTGTTTGTTTACAGCACCTCATTCACAGTAATCATGAGTCTAACAAAGTTCATATTTTTGTAAGAAAGTAAGAAAATCAGAAATGCATGTAACAAATTTATAAGGAAAATAGCCTATGCCTACAAGACATGGATATTTTAGATATACTCAGGCTCAGGGAACTGTTAATTTCTTGCACAGCTTATCTTTTTTTTTTCAGCTTTGGGTTTCAGTGGCAGAGAGAGCACCCGATCATGTTTGTGTTTGCCTGCCATACAGAAAAAAACAGATATACCCACCAGTGGCTAACAATTTCCTACCACAGGAAACACAATATGTGATATTGGTAGGACAGATCATAGCCATGCAGTTCAACTGCCAAGCCAGAAGGATGATCCAAATATCAAGGTAAAGTCTTGAGAGGGAAAAGAAAAAAAAAAAAAGAACCAAGAGAGTTTCCCAACATGCCTGCTATGAATATAAGTAATAGTAAAAAGTTCTCCACTGGACGATGTTTACAAGGAGCTGTCTTGTGTGCAACTGCACTCATGGACAAGCACTCAAACAGAAGAAAATCTTGACCAAATATTAGAGTTGTAGTCACAGATTCTGAAGACAAGGGAAAATATGTTCTACTGTAAGACAGAAGCAAAATGCAAACACACTTGAGTGTAATAATGGCAGAGAATCATTGAGTATATTACTCTTCAGAATAGAATAGAATAGAATAGAATAGAATAGAATAGAATAGAATAGAATAGAATAGAATAGAATAGAATAGAATTAACCAGGTTGGAAAATACCTTTGAGATCGAGTCCAACCTAAAGAACACAATTTTAAAAGCAAATAATTTGTACACATTTCAAGTGGTACAAAAATAAGTACAGGTTAATTTCCAATATGAATGCAGTGTACTAAAAACAACAAAAAAAAATCATTTATATAGGGTCAACTATGTACCTTTTTCAAAAACTGCCTATACATATACAGAACTTGATCAGCTTCTTGAAAGAAACTTTCCAGTGACACAGATGACCAAGTCAGCATGGTAAGTCCTTGTCTCAACACAGCTTCCATCTAAGCACAAAAATAAAATTTAATAGATAAAACCAAACATAAACAAGCAACACAATTTAAAACTTAGGTAATTGTTATTAGAATCACTGACATCACTGATGAATGAGAGAGTTGTGTCTAAGTTTCCCAAGGAAAGTTACAACTTTTCAAGGAAAAGGTCAAACAAATATATGCAACATGGGGGAAGAAGAGGGTAGCATATGCTGTAGATTCTGTCCACAAGATTCAAGTGTGCATGCTCTTTCCTGTTCTCCTGGAAAGTATGTTTTAGTAGTTCTCCTAACATTAACATCAAGTCCACTATTGCTCTTACAATTTGTCTTTTAACATGTTGAGAGTGGTCAAGGTATTGCATAATTACTTGTCTTTCAACCACATCTATCTAAAGACATTTTTCATTTGTCCCCATTTGAATCACAGTGATCCTCTCCAAATTTTGATGCAGTATCAATGTCATTTTTGAAAGTCCTTTGTTCCCTACTATTTCCCTGATTTCTTGGCTCTCCACAATCTTTCTTCTGAATTTGTCACCAAGATGTTCAGTATGTAGCTGAAATCAGCTTGTTGCCCTGCCACCTTATAATCTACAGCTTCACTGAAAGTCCTGTACCTTCAAAAATGGTACTTTTAGTAAAAGGAAGTCTTATAATATTGCCAGGCAATGAAAATCAATATTTGCAGACTCTCACAGAGCTCCCTGAAGTTTTTGCCCAGCACTCCAGAACTTCTCACTGATTTTGCAGTATGCAGCCACAATTTAAAAATTTGCCATCCCCATCCTCCTTGTATTGCTATAAGTTTAGTTTTGCTTAATTGCTGAGAAACTTTGAACTGATTCCACTAACATTTAATTTTAATAGGCACCCATCTTATCTGCTCTTTCTTCTTGACATTTACCAATTCACTGCCTGGACTTCACCCACTTTCTTCATCTTAATTCTTTTTTCTCTCTCTACATTACAGTTAAAACAATTAGTTCAGATATACAAACTACTATTTACAAATACATCCAGTAGCAACACCTTAACATTTATCTTTTGGGGGAATATATATAACTCCACAACACTGGGATGGTGCTATTACTACCTGAAGGGAGATTGTAGCCAGGTGGGGGTTGGTCTCTTCTCCCAGGCAACCAGCATCAGAACAAGAGGACACAGTCTCAAACTGCACCAGGGGAGATTTGGGGTGAATGTTAGGAAGAAGTTCTTCACAGAAAGAGTGCTTGGCCATTGGAATGGGCTGCCCAGGGAGGTGGTGGAGTCACCATGACTGGAGGTGTTAGGAAGAGACTGGATGGGGTGTTTGGTGCCATGGTTTAGTTGATTAGGTGGTGTTGGATGATGGGTTGGACTCAATGATCTCGAAGGTCTCTTCCAACCTGGTTAACTCCTATTCTATTCTATTCTATTCTATTCTATTCTATTCTATTCTATTCTATTCTATTCTATTCTATTCAACTGCTAATCAACATAGCCAGTCTAGAAACAGTTTAAGGCTCTCTGTGAGTTGCTGTCAAATTATAGGATCAATGTAGTCAAAGACGAGATTTGCTCATTTGAATCATCTTTGGATTTGTGCTTTCCTCCTGTCTTCCTACACATGGAAGACTTCTCTCCATTCTTTGAAAAATAAATACATTTAATCTTCTGTTGTTTGTACAATATTAATCCTTCTTTTTTGCCAGTTGTTTCCTGTACAATTCAGAGGTGTTCAGTTCCCTATTTGCAGTACTTTAAAGTGAAGACTACTATCACTTCACAAAGTGATTTATCTTCTATTCTTTAATTCTTAAGAGCATGGATAAGTTTTTATTTTCTCACACTTCAGCACATATCAACTATGTAGTTACATAAACTTATGCAAACTCTGCAACCTGCTGATGTTATTATTTACAGCAAAAAAAAAAGTGGAGAGTTAGTTAGAACAACCACATGCATAGACTTGCAAGTGTTTGCAAAATGAAATGGCTTGTAGGATAGACATTCTGCACCTCTAATAAAACTGTACCTTTAGTGTAGTTTATAACCTTTCTACAACACTGAAGAGACTAACTCAATTCCCAAAGCTAATAATCCTCTTCAAGCAAAGACAAGGATCATGACATTTAGTATTTCAGCTAAATGAAAAGCACAACTTCCAGTGAATCTCTAAAACTGAAATAAGGGATAATTTATT
This sequence comes from Dryobates pubescens, assembly GCF_014839835.1. Classification (NCBI taxonomy): domain Eukaryota; kingdom Metazoa; phylum Chordata; class Aves; order Piciformes; family Picidae; genus Dryobates; species Dryobates pubescens. The sequence goes on along the minus strand of NC_071617.1, from coordinate 42,853,959 downwards.
ACCATGTCAAAGTCAGAGTAGATAAATAGACTCACAAAGTCCATATGATTTGTTCTACTGGGTTTACATCTTGTAGTAACTGAGATTATTCTGCTGTAATGCATATTATTTGAGCACTGTATGAGGGATGCAAGGAGCAAATTTTTGGTCTTAAAGCTTTAGTAAAATTCACTGAGTTCACAATATGCAGAACCATCTCAATATTTTTAAATTATAAACTATTAAGTTATTCTAATGTCTTCTGAAGTATAAGTGCATTTAGCAGTACCAACCTTTTGCATTTTTGGTGCCATTATATTTGCAAAATAATTTGGTGTTTCTTGACAGAGTTCTTCGTAACTTTGGATAAGATCCTGTTAATTATTAGAAAGTGTATTATCAAGGAGAGTATTTTAAGTGTTTTCTTTATTGAAGCAAAACCGCATTATAAAATCAAATCATCAGGGAAAAAAACATGGAAAGCAGTACAGGACTACATCTGAAAACAAGTGTAGAGTTCTACACAAACATTACATGCCTATGCACATCATGTCTGGAATGTAATGAATCCATATCATCCTACACAAAGACTGAAAGCAGCCTTCATGCAACACCTTATTACTGCACAAAACCAGACAAAGTATCATCTTTCACTACAACTAAAGATAGCTTGCACTTTAGTGACCAGAACTTGCAATTCCCTCTTAAAGCTGAGTATCATAAGCTTTAGATAATTTATGTCACAGAGAAACTCAGTTTTTAAATATCCCCATCTGACACACACACACAAATTTTTCATGGTGCATTACACTGTATCCGCTACTTCTCACAACATTACAACAGCAGCAAACAACTGGTATCAGAAATCTGACTTCTCTGGCAGGTAACACACAAAACTATTGATGTTTGTACAGCTCACCATACCCTTACAATCCAGAAAAATTGCCTTCTCAAAAGGCTCTGTAAGACTATGTTTTACTGATTTTCAGAGAGTGCACACTCTTTGTATAGCTTTAATTATTTAATTACTGGAATATAATTAATGTGCCATAGGGTATAAGAAATATGCTTATATTTAAGTATATACTAGCCCATACAGCAGTTAGAAGAGGTTTTTCAGATGGGATCTTCTATGTCCATCTGTGCATTCAACAAATTTACCTTCAACTACTATCTTTAATCTTTATTTAACCCTAGAAAGATTTCTATAATTAATCAGATTTTTTTTTTTTTTAAACAGACATCATCATTTTTAAGTTTACCTCTAGATGTGTCTTGATTGACTTCAGGTTATTCTCTAATTTTACAATCTTTTTTGCCTGCTCTGGTATTTCCAGACCCAATTTTATCATACATTTGGTCTCGCGGATGATCTCTGGAATTTTGGGATCAAAGTTCAGCAGGAACTTCCCAGTTTCAGGATGACGCACAAACACTGTGGCTTGTAAGGCTGCAAGGAAATTTTAATATCAAGACAAACAGTTGTTTCAATGATGTAAATTATTTCAGAACACCTTTCTGCTATTACTACATGGTGATTGAACATGTATGGCTACTTGTGAAATAGCTCCACATTTTCAGTTAAACAAAATATACAACCGACTCTCACCGTAGTAGCTTTCTGCCATATAAAACCTTCCTCTTCACAAGCTAAACAAACTCAGACCTAGTTTATTTGTGGCATTTTTTAAATTACCGTTAGAAAATAATTTAATTCCTTTTCTAACAACCTGTAAACACAACATTTTAATGAGCTGTCCAGTAGCTTAGAGGAATTTGTTAACACAGAGAATAAATATGCTTGCATAAGAATATTGAAAAAAATCCAAACCAAAATAAAACCCTATTAGGAACAACCTCTGTTGACTGTGTGATGACAAAATCTTATTCCCATAGAATCTTCTCCTAGTTTTGAAGTTCACAAAGTGTCTACAATTTACATGAAAAATCTAGATTTTTTAATTTATATTTTTTTTAACTTAGCTTTCATTTAGTGTTGATATCATAAAGCTTGATCATCAACAACTTTTTTTTCTAGGCATAGAGCAATACTCGTGCTGAAAAGAATTGGGATGAACTATTACAGTGGAAAGACAACAGGAAGAATTATTTAATGGCATGCATAAATAATTTGAACACAAATCTGAACAACTGTTTGCCTTAAATTTAGAGTAGAGTAGAGTAGAGTAGAGTAGAATAGAATAGAATAGAATAGACTAAACCAGGCTGGAAGAGACTTTCGAGGTCATCGCATCCAACCCATCATCCAACACCACCTAATCAACTAAACCATGCAACCAAGCACCCCCCATCAAGTCTTCTCCTAAACACCTCCAGTGATGGCAACTCCACCACCTCCCTGGGCAACACATTCCAATGGCAAATCACTCTTTCTGCAAAGAACTTCTTCCTAACATCCAGCCTAAACCTCCCCTGATGCAGCTTGAGACTGTGTCCTCTTGTTCTGGTGCTGGTTGCCTGGAGAAGAGACCAGCCCCATGCCTGTCTACAACCTTCCTTCAGGTAGTTGTAGATGGCAATGAGCTCTCCTCTGAGCCTCTTCCTCTCCAGGCTAAGCAACCCCAGCTCCCTCAGCCTCTCCTCATAGGGCTGTGCTCCAAACCCCTCCCCAGCTTTGTTGCCCTTCTGTGGACACCTTCCAGCAACTCAACATCTTTCCTAAACAGAGGGTCCAGAACTGGACACAGGACTCAAGGTGTGGCCTAACCACTGCTGAGTCCAGGGGCACAATGACTTCCCTGCTCCTGCTGGCCACACTATTCCTGATACAGGCCAGGATGCCATTGGCCCTCTTGTTTCAGTACTGTTTCCTGCCACCTGTCAAGCAGTGTACCTAACCTGCACTCCTATGCAACAAAACTGAGTTTCAAGGTCAGTAAGGAACAGAGTTGTATTATTGGGCCTGCTTATTGTATCATGATTAATTTACACATCTTAACAATAAATAAGGCTTTAAAAATTATCTGATTTTGTTTGTGTTAACTTAGCATTCAACAACTGCTTGAAAAAGCCAATAGTATATATAAATACTTACGATGCTGTAATTGTGACATTTCCTTCATCCATGCATGATGATAGATTATCTCAAATTCTACCAACACATAGGCAATTCTGTTGTATAACTGAACAACTGCTTTACCTTCTGGACTTGCCAAGATATCTGACTTTTTCTATTAAAACACAGGACATTAAAATCATCAAGTAAACTATGGAATGCAGAGTACTTAAGTTAGCATTATAAATTAGACCACTCTTAAAAACTGTATCAAGGATTTATGATTCAAATTGATAAAATGCAATGAAGTCAGTAGGAACTTGGAAGTAACAAATACTTACATTGTGATAAACACCTGCAATTCACAGTGGCATGGATGCTGAGTTGTACTCAAAATTGAGCAGTAGCTAACAAAATTAGATTTGAAAAAGAATCACCTCTTTTTCATCAATAATTATATTTATGTCCATTTTCTTTGGAGGGTATTTAGATATCATTATTCCCATCTGAGGGAAACAGGAAAATGAAAACCTCTCTCTCATAGAAGTTAATTTGGCTGGAGGCCCTAAATACTTTGTAAGAGAATCACTCAAATATTTCCAGAGATGATATTGCTATAGCAGACCCCTGTATAGCAAGATTCTGACTACTCCAATGAAAGAAGGAAATCCAGTACCAATCCAATACCTCAGTGCCATAAATGTTAAAGCTTATTTGGCTTGTACCAACCTTCAGCTTTATATTTAGTGGTACAGAAAATACAGAACAAGAAGTTCAGTAATGGATTCCCTGTTTACAGACTAGTTCAGAGAACATCTACAGTGAAACTGGTGACCAGATTCTCAGTTACAGTACAGCAGCTATCTTGCTGCTGTACATTTGCTATCTTGCTGTGAGGTACCAAAACATACACCAGACAATTTCAGGATGTCAGGCAGTCCGCATTCATACCTTAAGCTACCTCTAGCAGCCACTTGGAAAACACACATCATTCTCCCTAAAGAACCCTATGGGACTAGAGGAACAGGAAAGGTAGGTTACCAGTTAAAGTACAGGACGTGAGTTCTATGTAAAAGCCCAAGTCTGCTTCACTATAAAAAGAATCAAAACACCACTGGCTGGAATGGTGAAATACTTCTATGGGCAATATGAAGACAGAACAGTGAACAATTCAGTGCATATATTGATTTGGGGTGCTAGTTTAGTGGCAAGTCAAAGAAACAGTTTTACTAGGTTATAGTAAGGCTTTTGATACTGTCCCTCACAGTGTCCTTCTGGACAAGTTGTCAATGATCTGGATGCAGGAGTTGAATGCACCATTAGCAAGGTTACTGATGATACCAAACTGAGAGGTGCTGTTGACTCCTTTGAGGGACAGGAGGCCTTGTAGAGGGATTGGGGTATGATCAATGCCCTATAATTAAAGCTGAAATGCTAGATTTGTGGTAGTTTTAGGCTATGCCTTTTAAATTTTATTACAGATTTTGAGCAGAAATGTAGGAAAATGTAAATAAATCACTACTGGGTGTGAAAAGGAAAACCAAAGATAATTCTAAATGATTCCATTGGAGAGATACCTACCATAAGACTGGCTGTACTGAAACATTCTGGGGGCTTCTCTTCTCTGCTTGCTTCATGCTCTAAAGGGACATTAATCTGCTTCTGCTTGACCTTGGCTGCATTGTTTTGATGAAGTCTAACAGCTACTTTTTCTCTGCTCCTTTCTCCCTTTTGGACAGGGGATTGGGGGGGTGGGGAGGGGAGGGCAGAGGGACAGCTTCTCTGGTCTTCTTGAGCAGGGGGGTTCTTTGTTAATTGTAAATATCTGTAAATATTGTAAATACTGTATATTTTGTATATATTCATTGCATTCCATTGTAGATTGTAGTTTTGCCTGTAAATACAGCTTCCACTAGCTTCCAACTGAATTAGTCTGACAAAGTTAATGTTGTGGGGAAAATTTCAACCCACCACACAGATTCTGCACCTAGGACAGAGTAATGCAGGGCACAAATATAAACTGGGAGTGGAGTGGGTGTGCAGCAGCCTTGCAGAAAGGGGATTGTGCATGCTGGTCAGCAGGAGGCTTAATATGAGTCCAGCAACCAAGAGGGCAATAAACCAGCCAGGAGGGCAAAGCACATCCTAGGGTGCACTAAATACAGCATAACCAGCTGGTCAGAGGTGGTTATCCTACTGCATTCAGCACTAGTGCAGCCTTCCTTTGAGTATTGTACTAGTGTGCAGTTCTGGCCCCACAAATTGAGAAGGACATTAAAGTTCTTGGATGCATCCAAAGAGTGGCAACAAAGAAATCAAAAGGGCTGGGAGGACTGTCCTATGAGGAGCAGCTAAAGGCTTTGGGCATGTCTAGTGTGAAGAAAAGCAAGACTGATGGTTGACCTTACTGCTCTCTACAGCTTCCTGAGAAGGTGGCCAAGAGGGACAATGGCATCCTGGCCTGTATTAGGAATAGTGTGGCCAGCAGGAGCAGGGAGGTCATTGTGCCCCTGTACTCTGCATTGGTTAGGCCACAGCTTGAGTACTTTGTCCAGTTCTGGGCCCCTCAGTTTAAGAAGGACATCGAGACACTTGAACGTGTCCAGAGAAGGGCAACAAGGCTGGTGAGAGGCCTTGAGCACAAGCCCTATGAGGAGAGGCTGAGGGAGCTGGGATTGTCTAGCCTGGAGAAGAGAAGGCTCAGGGGTGACCTCATTGCCCTCTATAACTACCTGAAAGGTGGTTGTAGCCAGGAAGGGGTTGGTCTCTTCTCCCAGGCAACCAGCACCAGAACAAGGGGACACAGTCTCAAGCTGTGCCAGGGGAGGTTTAGACTCAAAGTGAGGAAAAAGTTCTTCACTGAGCGAGTCATTCGTCATTGGAATGGGCTGCCCAGGGAGGTGATGGAGTCGCCATCCCTGGAGGTGTTCAAGGGGAGATTGGACGTGGCACTTGGTGCCATGGTCTAGTCATGAGGTCTGTTGGGACAGGTTGGACTTGATGATCCTTGGGGTCTCTTCCAACCTTAGTTATACTGTGATACTGTGATACTGAGAGGGAGATCCTGAGCTCTTCTTCCTAGTATCCAGCAATAGGACACATGGGAATGGTTCAGTCACATCAGTGGCGGTGTAGAGTGCACATTAGGAAGCACTTCTTTACCAAGAGGTTGGTTAAACAGGCTTCTTAGAGATGGCTGATGCCTCAAGCCTGTCAGTGTTCAAGAAGCCTTTGAATAATATCATTAACACACTTTTAGTTTTGGTCAGCCCTGAACTGGTCAGGCAGTTGGACTAAATGATCATTGTAGGTCCATTCCAACTGTAATATTCTATTCTATTCTATTCTATTCTATTCTATTCTATTCTATTCTATTCTATTCCTACATCTTAGATCTACAACAGTGGTTACTGCAGAGCCTGGGGGTTTGTAGCATGATGTGGTGTGGAACCCTTGCCTTTGAACATCCAATTCAAAACTGGCAATCTGGGAGCTAAGAGAAGTTGTGATTCAGTTCCAATCACTTCAGAAGCTGCCTGAGTGAAACCAAGGGTTCCACACCACATCATGCTACAGATAACATTTTGTACACGGCTGCAGGTGACAATGGTCCAACCTGGTGCTTGTGGCAAAAAGCTCCAGGTGAGACACGTGGACGACCTCTCGGTTTCTGGAGTCGAGGTTACAGAGGTTCAGAGGCTAATTACACTCCAACAGAGAAAGAGATTCTAGCTGCCTCCCTTGGGCCTGCCCAGGCCCAAGGCTGGGTTGGGGGGGGGGAGGAAAAAGCCCTGGTGGGGGGGGTGTGGGTGTACCCCCAGGTGGGGATGGGATGTTCTTGGGTATGTTCTGGGATCTCTCTCTTTATCATGGTGCTTGTGGATCTCTGTAAAACTTTCATTGTTGTTTGTTATTGTTTTCCTATTTAAACTTTCCATCACTTTTGTAATCCGTTTGCCTGAGTCGTTATTTCTGCCTGTGGTGGGGAGGGGATCTGCCCCAACCCATTACAGGGGTTTTTTAGCTAGACGTTAAAATACAAATAAACAGTTTGTCTAACATATGAGAAGTGACATGTTCATAGCCAGAAACATCATGGTCACTCTGCCAAAGAAAAACAGTTCACTGTTAGACAAAACACCTGATTTTTTCTCACATCAACTTACATGGAAATAACTGATCGGTTCATTTATCCTTCTGAATAGTTGTCTTGCCCATAGTATCTTTCCTGCAACAGGTGGCATGTTTCGAGGAAGAGGAGGGGCATCTTTCTGAATTTCATAAAGCTATGATAAGAACAATATAATGAAAAACATTATTAAAAACACCTATTGAAATGTTAAACTGTTTTTCCTCTGGTACCACAATTTCTTCCTCTGCTCAAACAGATTAAATTTGTGTGGAGCCACACAATAATTCACTGAGAGAAAAATGCATCACTTTCTCACTTGCCACACTTCTGAGATGCACATATCGTTACCTCTGTTGGTGTATCTCCAGTCATCAAAATCTCATACAGTTTCTTAGCTGTATTTACTTATGACAGAGCCCTGAGTACACCAAAAGGCATTGCAAACCTAGGTGAGCAGACGTTACTCAAGGCCAGGTCTAATAAGTGCAGTTGCCTAACTTTGGAGGCATTTGCTATCAAACAAAGCTGTGTAAGGACATGTTGTGGGAACCCTTGCTGGGGCTTTTCCACCTTTGCTTGGGAACTGCCTTCAGGAAAGGCCTAAGCTATACTGTTAAATGAGAGGCTTTACCAGAATAGAAATGTCAACAGTGTTCTTCAGACACATACACCTGACCAGCTAACGTTTCAGAAGTTGGACTCAATTCTTTTGTTACTCTTCCAACTCGAGATAATCTATGTTTCCATAATATGCCCTTTTCTAGTAACATGCCATCATTATGGATATAGAGACTTCCTGGTACACGCCTTATGCTTTCATCTGTGCCCAAGCTGAGGAAAAAAAGGGGCCTTGCTCAATGAATGGCTGCATTATAGTCAAGAAAAATTTGGACTGAAGTTATCAAATACCAAATTTGCACTGACAACATATTTAAGTTATCAGTATTGCATAACATATTAAGAATCAGTATTGCAATGGGAGCAACTTTTTCTTAGAAATAACTTGCTTGGCAAAGATAAAAAAGCAATTCAATAATACCTAATGAATAGGTAAACTAGACAGCACATTGGCAACACATTCTTCAGAAGAAGAAAGAGAAATAGCTGTATCCACCCAGCTTTAGGCATATTCCAGTAAAAGAGCGAGGGTTGTTTTGTTTCTTTAATTGGTGAAGAAATAACAGACAATATGTTTGTTTATAAAGTAAAATTGCAATGACATATTTGCCTGCAAGAGCATGTATATCATACAATATTTGCCTATACACTCTGGCCTCTTTTCTGTAATAGGAAAACAGAAGTACAATAAGTTGAGCACTGACAGTCAGTTAATGAAATTGGCAGAATAAATAAAAATTATTCATATTAAAAATAATTGCTCTTACTTTAACATGGCAAGCCTTTGACACTGTCTTCCACAGCATTCTCCTTCAGAAACTAATGGGACAAGGCTTGGATAAGTGTACTCTGCACTGGATAAACTGACTGGATGTCTCGGCCCAAAGAGTTGTGGTAAATGGAATTAAATCTAGCTGGCACACAGTCTACCAGTGGTGTCCTCCAGGGTGAGTACTGGGGCCTGATGATCTTGAAGGTCTTTTCCAACCTTGTCTAGTCTAGTCTATCTTTCTTAATGGTCTGGATGAGGGAATTGAGTGCACCCTCAGGAATTTTGCAGCTGACATCAGGCTGGGTGGCTGTGTTGATCTGCTAGAGGGTAGGGAAGCTTTACAGCAGGATCTGGACTGGTTAGATTGGTGGGCTGAGGCTAATTGTATGTTTGACAAGGCCAAGTACCAGGTCCTGCATCTGGGTCACAACAACCCCGTGGTAAGCTACAGACTTGGGAATGTGCAACTTGGAGAGGGACCTCAGAGTATTGGTTGATAGTTTACTGACCATGAGTCAGCAGTGTGCCCAGGTGGCCCAGAGAGCCAGTGGCATCCTGGCTTGTATTAGAAACACTGTGGCCAGCAGGAACAGGTTGGTGAGCCTCCCCCCTGTACTCAGCACTGATGAGGCCACACCTTGAGCATTCTGTTCAGTTCTCTCACTATAGGAAGGATATTGAGGTGCTGGACCATGTCCAGAAAAGTGCAACAAGGCTTGTGAGGGGCCTGGACAACATAACTGACAAAGAGAATCTGAGGGAGCTGGGGTTGTTCAGTCTAGAGAAAAGGAGGGTGAGGGGAGATGTTATTGCTCCCTACAAATACCTAAAGGGAGGTTAGAATGAGGAGAGGGCCAGCCTCTTCTACTTGATGACAAGCAACCAGACTAGAGGAAAGAGTTACAAGCTGCACCAGGGGAGGTTTAGGCTGGATAATAGGAAATGCTTCTTCACTGAAAGGGTTATCAAACGTTGGAATTATCTGCTCAGGGCAGTGGCAGAGTCACCATTCCTGGGGATGTTCAAGCGGCATGTGGACCTGATGCTTAGGGACATGATTTAATGCTGACCCTTCAGTGCTGGACTGGATGACCATCTAGGTCTCTTCTAACCAAATATGTTCTATGATTCTATTATATTTAAAATTTGTTGCAAAGAAATTAAATACCTTTTTAGTAGCTTCAAGTTCTCCTACATAATGTTGAAGAATGCAACCGATTGTATGCACTGTTTCCTCTTGCAGGCATGGCATTCTCAGATTCTGAAACCTGTATTAAAAAATAAGTGCCCAAAATTATATTACTAAACCACAATTTTTTTTGAGAGAGAGAGTATAAACATTACATAAAATTAAAGAAGCACAAATCTAAGAAATTCTTCTGATCTAGGATTTTTTGGTTGGTTATTTTTTTTCTTTTAGCAAGCTTAAGCAAGTTGAAAAGTTCTGCCTTGGTGGTGCTTTTGTTGCTGTTGTGGTTTTTTAGGTTTTTCATTTACTCTTCTCTTGTATATATGAAATAAATTGTAATGATAGTAAGAAACAAGACACTAGGTCAATTTCCACAAGCTAAAACACATCTTTTGTGAGGACTACCTGGTCTAGAACACCAATAATGAAAAATTCTTGATTAGGCCCTTTACTCCTAGAAATTATCTGTGCTATTTACGTTCTGCTAATCAGTAATTTGAAGTTACTTTGTCCTTATGGCCAAGAAGGTTAATGGTATTCTAGGATGCATCAAAAAGAGTGTGGCCAGCAGGTCAAGGGACCTCAGCAGGCTGAGAGACCTAGGGCTCTTTGGCCTGTGAAAGAGAAGACTAAGAGGTGTTCTTATAAATATAGATAAATATCTAAAGGATGGAGGTCACGAGGACGAGGTTGGGCTCTTCTCAGTGGTAGCCAGTGATAGGACAAGGGACAATGGGTACAAGCCAGAGCACAGGAGGTTTCACTTGAACTTAAGGCGAAATTTTCTTATTTTGAGGGTGATGGAGCACTGGCACAGGCTGCTTAGGGAGGTTGTGGAGTCGTCTTCTCTGGAGACTTTCAAAACCCACCTGGACATGTTCCTGTGCAACTTAATCTAGGTGTACCTGCATTAGCAGGGAGGTTGGACTAGATCTCCAGAGGTGCCTTCCAAACCCTACCATTCCATGATTCTACTTTAAAATAGAACTGCCAATACCTTTGAAGTAGCTGAAGTGCATGTTGTGAAGACAAAATTCTCTCAAAACAGGTACGCATAAATGCCTGTATCTGCATCTAAAGAATATAGAGTTTAGTGTCATTTTTCTAGCAATATAATAGTATTTTGATAACTGTTAATTTCTTAATATAGTAACATTTTAAATTGTTAGTGCACAAAACAGTAGTCTCCACTAGTAAAAGTTTATTATAATCAATAAATAGCTAGTGTCCATCAAGTAATCCTTTAAAATGCCAGACAATGTTATCAAAGAATCAAATCATGTATTAAAAGGAGTTGCAGCTTTGTTCTGCCAAAAAATCTAACCACAAGTCTCCAGGCTAATAAAACATCTTCATGTAGATCGTTCTCTCAGGTCTCATGATTTTTGTAATTTCTGTTGCAGAGTGACTGATCTTCAGGGAGGACTATATTATATATTTTTCAGCTTCTTTTGGAAGTCTCAGACTGCAAGCAGCAAGGCAGCGGCAGTGGCACCGGCGAGCTCTGTGGCCGTGCGGCGGGTTTTAGAGGAGTACAGTGGGTTCCTAGAGACAGGGAGCCTGGGAGAGAGAGGAGAGACCTGCCACAAGCTGGCATCTCTCATGTCTGTGCTTGAGAGGGTGACGTGGCTGGGGACATCGCCAGGTAAACTGCAGGAGATTTAAGTGCAGCAAAAGCAGAAGCGGGGCTCAGACCGCGAAGAGCGAGGTGGCAGCTTTCTCGCTCTTTGGAGCATAGCGAGCGGGGCAGGGGGTGGGTAAGGGAAGGGGAGTGGTGAGACAGTGGGGAGTGTGCGGCCTGGTCTGCTTTTTCGTTTGTTTCTTGTTTGGCAAACAGGAGCAGGCAAACAGGTAGACATGGCATCCACTAGGGCAAAAGCAGTAACCTCTTCTAAAAAGGATGCAGCAAGTCAGACAACGCTGCTACAGAGGCACGCGGCTGTCCAGGGCTCTGGCCGCAGGGAATGCCACAGCCTCTCTCCAATACTGGATGACAGCATTAACACCAGGTGTGCAAGGCATGAACAAGTAGATGACCTGCTCTGCATGGTGGCTGAGCTACAAGATGACACTGAAAGGTTACGAAGTATCAGAGACTCTGAGGAGGAGATACATTGGTTGGAGTTGTACTCTACCATCCCTGAGGCAGGTACACCAGGAGACACATGAAGAAAAAGAAAGACTTCTGCCCTCCTGCCATCAGGCTAGCAAAAACAAAAAGAAGATGATCAAGGGTGAAAGCATGTTCCTGCTTGGGGTCACAGGCATCCCCCTTCCCTTCCTACACTCCCCACCCCCTCAGAATAAGAATAAGTATGAGGCTATGGAGCTAGAGGGGAGTGAAGATGGAGAAAAGAATCCACCCAGTGAGTCACCTGGGGCTTGTCACTCACCCCCACACCTTAGGACTTCTTCAATGAGGAAGAAAAGCAGGGTCATTGTAGTAGGTGAGTCTCTTCTGAAGGGAACAGAGGGGCCTATTTCTTAGAATACATAGAATAGAATACATAGAATAAACCAGGTTGGAAGAGACCTTCAAGATCATCGCGTCCAACCCATCAACCAATCCAACACCACCCAAACAACTAACCCACGGCACCAAGCACCCCATCAAGTCTTCTCCTGAAAACCTCCAGTGATGGCAACTCCACCACCTCCCCAGGCAGCCCATTCCAATGGGCAATCACTCTTTCTTGACTACACCCATCCCACAGAGACATCTTCTGCCTCTCTGGGTCTCTGGTTAGAAATGTTAAAAGGAAGCTCTCTGCTATGGTGCAGCCCTCTGATTATTACTCCTTGTTAGTTATCCAGGTTGATAATGATGAGGTTGCAGGAGAAGTCCAAAGGCAGTTAAGAAGGACTTCAAGGCATTGGGGTGACTAGTTGAAGGCTCAGACGTGCAGGTGGTGTTTTCACCAGTCCCTCAGTTAGTAAGAAAAAACACTGAAAGAGGGTAGAAAACATGCCTGATTAACACATGGCTCAGAGACTGGTGTCACCATTGTAATTTGGGGTTCTTTGATCATGGGGGAGTTTATATGGCATCTGGTCTGCTGGCAGCAGATGGACTACACCTTTCTCAAAGGGGCAAAAGAATCCTTGCAGAGGCATTGGCTGTGATGACAGCTTCCTTCTTCAAATGGTAGAGGAACCAAAGAGAAAAGGTGCTATGCTGGAACTTGTTTGCACCAATAGGGAAGGGTTAGTGACCAATGTGAGGCTCAGGGATAACCTTGGCTGCAGTGACCATGAAGCAACAGAATTTAAGATCCTCAGGGCAACTAGGAGGAGGTATCCCAAGCTTGCAGCCCTGGATTTTAGGCACACAGACTTTGGATCACTTCAGGCTAAAGCTGGCCAAAGTATTGTGGAACAAATCCCTTGAGGGAAGAGGGGCCCAGGACAGCTGCTCAGTATTCAGGGATCACCTTCTCCATGCCCAGGAGCAAAGTGTACCCACAAAGAGGAAAGCAGGAAAGAATGCTAGGAGACCTGAATGGATAAGCAAGGAGCTCCTGGACACACTGGTACACAAAAAGAAACTCTTCAAGGAGTGGAAGAAAGGACAGCTGGAATGGGAGGCATATAAGGAAGCTGCCTGAGCAGCAAGAGACCTGGTTAGAAAAGCTAAAGCTCAGTTAGAATTAAATCCAGCCAGGGAGATCAAGGGGAACAGCAAACATTTCTGTAGCTGTATTAATGGTAAAAAGAAGACTAGGGAAGTTGTAGGCTCCTCCAGAAAGGAAACAGCTGAGCTGGTGACAAGTAACATGGAGAAGGCTGAGGTTCTCAATTACTTCTTTACCTCAGTCTTCACTGGCAAGGGCTCCAGCTGCACTCCCAGAATAATGGAAGATGATAGCAGGGGCTGGAAGAAGGAACTGCCCATTGTGACCATCTGAAGAACCTGAAAGTGTTCAAGTCCATGGGACCCATTGGAATACACCCACAGGTGCTGAGGGAAAGCTTCCAAAAGTCATGGCAACCCAGGGAGGTCCCCACTGACTGGAAAAGGGGAAACATAACCTCCATTTTCAAGAAGGGAAAGAGGGATGACCCAGGGAACTATAGGCCAGTCAGTCTCACCTCTGTACCCAGTTATATCATGGAGCAGATCCTCCTGGAGGCACTGCCAAGGCAGAAGAATAATGAAGAGGTGACTGGGTACAGTCAACACAGCTTCACCAAGGGCAAATCCTGCCTGACAAACCTGGTGGCCTTCTATGACAAGGTCACAACGTTAATAGATGAAGGCCGCACAACTGACATCATTTACCTGGACCTGAGCAAAGCCTTCAACACTGTCCTGCACCACATCCTGGTCTCCCAGCTGGTGCAGTATGGGTTTGATGAATGGACCATTCAGTGATAAAGAATTAGCTTGATGGCTGCACCCAAAGGGTGGCTGTCAGTGGGTACATGTCTAAGTGGAGGCCAGTGACAAGTGGAGTCCCTCAGGAATCAGCACTGGGACCAGTCATCTTTAACATCTTTGTTGGCAACATGGGCAGTGGCACTGAGTGCACCCTCAGCAAGTTTGCTGGCAACACTAAGATGTGTGGTGCAGCAGACACGCTGGAGAGAAAGGAAGGCATTCAGAGGGACCTTGACAGGCTGGAGATGTGGGCCCATGACAACCTCATGAGGTTCAACAAGACCAAATACAAGGTCCTGCATATGGACTGGGGCAATCCCAAGCACCAAGCTGGGCAGGGACTGGCTTGAGAGCAGCCCTGAAGAAAAGGACTTGGGGGTGCTGGTGGACAAGAAGCTCAACATGAGCTATCAGTGCACACTTGCAGCCCAGAAGGCAAATCACATCCTGGGCTGCATCAAGAGAAGCATAGCCAGCAGGTCAAGGGAGGTGATTCTCCCCCCCTACTCCACTCTGGTGAGACCCCACCTGGAGTACTGTGTACAGTTCTGGAGCCCCTATTACAGAGGATCTCGACATACTGGAATGTGTCCAGAGAAGGGCCACAAGGATGTTTAGAAGGCTGGAGCCCATCTGCTGTGAGGACAGACTGAGGGAATTGGGGCTATTCAATCTGGAGAAGGCTCCAAGGACACCTTATTGGGGCCTTTCAATATCTGAAAGGGGCCTAAAAGAAAGCTGGGGAGGGACTTTTTAGGGTGTCAGGTAGTGATAGGACTAGGGAGTATGGAACAAAAATAGAAATGGGTAGATTCAGATTGGATGTTAGGAAGAAGTTCTTCACCATGAGGGTGGTGAGACACTAGAACAGGTTGCTCAGGGAGGTGGTGGAAGTCCCATCCCTGGAGGCTTTTAAGGCCAGGCTGGATGTGGCTCTGAGCAACCTGATTTAGTGTGAGGTGTCCCTGCCTGTGGCAGGGGCGTTGGAACTAGATGATCCTTCCAACCCTAACAATTCTATAATTCTATGACTCCCACAGCATCCTCCTGGAAAAGCTGGCAGCCCAAGGCTTGGACAGATGCACCCTTCACTGGGTTAAAAACTGTCTGGATGACCAGGCACAGAGAGTGGCTGTGAATGGTGCTGCATCCAGTTGGTGTCCGGTGATCAGTGGCGTCCCCCAGGGATCAGTACTGGGCCCAGTTCTATTCAGCATCTTTATTGATGACTTGGATGAGTGGATCGAGTCTACTATTAGTAAATTCATGGATGACACCAAGTTGGAGGAGACTGCTGATCTGCTGGAAGGTAGGAAGACACTTCAGGGAGACCTGGACAGGCTGGGGCGATGGGTGGTATGAGGTTTAACAAGGCCAAGTGCAGAGTCCTGCACTTTGGCCACAGTAACCCTATGCAGCACTACAGTCTAGGGGATGAATGGCTGGAGAGCAGCATGGCAGAGAGGAAACTGGGAGTGCTGGTTGACAGCAGCTGCCCCTCAGTTTAGGAAGGAGGTTGACTTGCTGGAACGAGTCCAGAGAAGAGCAACAAAGTTGGTGAGGGGTTTGGAACACAAGCCCTACAAGGAGAGACTGAGGGAGCTGGGTTTGCTTAGCCTGGAGAAGAGGAGACTCAGGGGTGACCTTATTACTCTCTACAACTACCTGAAGGGAGGTTGTAGACAGACGGATGTTGGTCTCTTCTCCCAGGCAGCCAGTACCAGAACAAGAGGACACAGTCTCAGGCTGCACCAGGGGAGGTTCAGGCTAGATGTTAGGAAAAAGTTCTATACAGAGAGAGTGATTGCCCATTGGAATGGGCTGCCTGGGGAGGTGGTGGAGTCGCCATCACTGGAGGTTTTTAGGAGAAGACTTGATGGGGTGCTTGGTGCCGTGGGTTAGTTGTTTGGGCGGTGTTGGATTGGTTGATGGGTTGGACGCGGTGATCTTGAAGGTCTCTTCCAACCTGGTTTATTCTATGTATTCTATGTATTCTATTCTATGAGCCAGCAGTGTGCCCAGGTGGTATGGAAGGCCAATGGCATCTTGGTCTGTATCAGAAATAGTGTGGCCAGAAGGACTAGGGATGGAATTCTGCCCCTGCAATCAGCACTGGTGAGGCCTCACCTCGAGTACTGTGTGCAGTTCTGGGCCACTCACTCCAAGAAAGATCTTGAAGTGCTGGAGCAGGTCCAGAGGAGAGCAACAAAACTGGTGAAGGGACTGGAGGGAAAGTCTGAGGCAGATGGGGTTGTTTAGCCTGGAGAAGAGGAGACTTGGCGGGGACCTCATCTAACTATACAACTACCTGAAGGGAAGTCATAGTAAGGTGTGGGTCAGGCTCTTCTCCCATGCAACTTGTGACAAGATGAGAGGGCACAGCCTGAAGCTGCACCAGGGGAGGTCTATGTTGGATGTCAGGAAGCATTTCTTCATGGAAAGGGTAATTAGACACTGGAATGAACTCCCTAGGGAGGTGATGAAGTCACTGTCCCTGGAGGTGTTTAATATTACTTACCTCTAAGCCTTGAATTTTTGTCATGAAGGCCACAAAATCCACATCAAAATCTCGTTTTCTTAGATCAAGGATGTCATATTTCTTTTTTTGAACACTTTGGTAGATTTTATTGAATTTGACTGCCATAGCATCTATCCCTTCGATGGTAGACAGACTTAGTGCACTAAAGGTCTCTACTACAGTTATTATCTCTGTAATCTGAAATACAAACATTATATTCATGCTCCTAAATCACTTGCTACTTCCTTTATGAATCAAAACCTGAATAAAATATAATAAACAATTAACAATTGCATTCTAAATATGTTGCTTCTGAGCTTCTAAGTCAGGTATCTTCAACAGAGTGTTAATTCAGTTTTCATCAGTTCTAACCACAACCCAATACAAAGTAATCTTCAGGATTTTTAATGGAAAAAAATGTTTCTTTTTCACTTTTGACTGTTGGATTCAGTAGGGAAAATAGAATTAAAACTGATGACACAAGGAGAATAAAACCCAACCATACAGATTAGTGTAGATAAACTGCATAATAAAGAAAAACATCAAAAGTCCTACTGCGTGGTGAGTGCCCCAATATCCATTTATTCTGACCTTATTCTGCACCAAGAGGCAAACTTTATGAAAGCTAGTTTAAAATGCCTTTATCCAGAAGGTCATTGTGATGTAATAGCCAAAAGTATTGGGGTGACTTACTCTGTGGAAGTGTGCAATTTCTCTCCATAAAGAATTTAAAACTCCTTTACAGGGTGATTAAGAGCACATATGTTGAGAAGTGTCCACCTTCTAAACTGTTCTTTGAAGAAGCCCTTCCCTACAGATAACAACAGCACGCAGTATACTCACTTTCTCTAATCTCCTACAAAAAGCTTCAGATTTTCTATTAATGTGCATTTCTGATCCTTCAAATGTATTTCTCCTTTCTCCTAGACTTTCCAAAATCTCATTCTTTGCTTCTTGAAAGCATTTCTGGTATTCTTTCAATAGAAAAATGCAGTCCTATAAAGTAAAGGAATACATACCGTGTTCATTATGTTGTGTTTATTTGTGAGAGACTGCAGAACTCAAACCTGCTGTCATTCCAAAGTGGTTAATTATAACTGAATCTAGTTTCATTCAGCAGACAGAAATAACTTGCAAACAGTGGTTTTCTCTTAGTATGCATAACAAATATGTGCAACGTGTGAACATACAACAGTACAGCACAGTGAAAGGCCTAACTGAAAAAACAAGTCACCAATATAAGAAGAGGAAAGTTTTCATTCTTGTTAAAGAGAGGCTTAGAGGCCAGCAAAGAACAGGTGATGAATCCTGCTCCTAAGAATAATAATCAGACTGACCCCTGAATAAGGACAACGTTTAGCATAACAGGGCAGTCAATTTGGAACCTCCTGGGGACTCATAGGAAATAAGTTGATATGTGTTGACAAGGCTGAGCTAAAGTGAGATTGGAAAGTAAGCTTTCTTGATGGATTATTTACTTGAAATATTAAGACCTTAACAGATGCAAAAATGATGACTGATAAGGAATTTAAATTCTACAATAATTGGAATACAAAACCTTCTGTCAGTTCTTAGAAACAGAAAGCAGAATAATGGGGGCTTGTCAGCTGTAGAACAGTCACAAAATTGCCTCAATAAAACAGGTATTATTAGGTCTGGAGAGATACATTCAATACATTTTCTTTTGTACCTCTAGACCTATTTTTAAAGGCCTGTGAAATGCTGTGCCTTTCTATGGAAGATAAGAAGGAAGTCAGTAGCTGATGTATGATAATGGAGAAAGTTGAAATTAAATCAGTACTGACAACCTATAACGCCACAGCTGGATATAATTTGCCATGGCACATTGAATGTGCTTAATTTGTTCTTAAAGGTCAGCATCAGCTGAAGAATACTCTCTTTGCACTGAACTTGCATGGTATGACAAGGAAATTGGGTATTGGAAAGAGCTACTGTAACAAAGTGGAGGTCTATTCAAATAACAGGTTCCCCATGGTAGAGAAAGTTGATACCGTATCAGGCAACCTTAGGAAGTTAAAAAATGGATTCTGCAGGATGACAAAACTGTCATTGTGGCCAGTAGGTCAAGCAAGGCGATTCTCCTTTTCTACTTCACACTGGTGAGACCTCACTTGGAGTACTACAACTAGCTCTGGAGTCCTCAGCACAAGAAAGGCATGGATCTGTTGGAGCAGGTTCAGAGGAGGGCCACAAAAAGTATCAGATGGCTGGAACACCTTTGCTATGAATAAAGGCTGAGAAAGTTGAAGTTGTTAAGCCTGGAGAGGGCTCCAAAGAGACCTTTCCTGCAGTCTTTCAGTGATTAAAGGGGGCTTTAAAAATGGATGGGGACAGTCTTTTTGAAAGGCCTGTCATGACAGGACAAGGCGTAATGGTTTTAAACTGAAAGAGGGTAGGTTTAGACTAGATACAAGAAACTTTTATGCAAAAGGTGGCGAAACACTGGAATAGGTTACTCAGAGAGGTGGTGGAAGTCCCATCCATGGAAACATTACAGGTCAGGTTGCATGGGGCTCATGAGCAACCTGATCTAGTTAAAAATGTCCCTGCTTACTGCAGGGGAGTTGGAATAGATGACCTTTAAAGGTATTTTCCAACCCAAAACATCCTACGACTCTATGGAATTCTTTGGTCACACATAGGGTGAAGATGCCAATTCCAAGGATAAAGATGAGGCCATTCTAATTTCAACAACTGCCAGTGCTATAAGAAATAGTAATAGTATAAAGAAATAAAACAGTACAGATGTATGAAGTACTTGGTACATATTGACATGGACTTCTTTGTGTGTAACAATAAATAATCAAGAGGTTTGATGGGTAAATAATTTCATGCCGAAATACAAACCTTAATTTTTTCAGTGACTGTTGATGTCTCCTGTTCCCAGATACATGACAAGCCACCATCTGTAATATGTGCTCTGCATGTTGTGATCATTTGATTTGTAACCTAGTGCAGACAAAAGACAAGTTGGTCTCAAGCTCATAAAGAAATTCAGCTATCTTGCAAAATCTAGCAAAATTCCCACATGTATGTATTAGTGCTATCAGAGTTTGGATAAATTGCACCCATGGGAATAACAGTGGCTAAATAGCATATGTAATACACATGACAAACACTCTATAGAAAGTGTTCTAGAGTGTTACAAACACTCTAGAAAGTGTTTGTAAGTACTGTAAGTCTATATGCATAAACACAGAATGCCACTAGCCATAACTCAAGAACAAAACAGCAGCTATTTAATGCTAACCATTCTTCACTTAACGTTCTAAACTTCACACTTTGAAGTGTGTGCATCATTATATAAAAGCATTAAAGATTTTTGTATTCTAACATTGTGTTTTTGCCTTGGTTTGTAATGACAGAGAGAGAAATATGGGAGTGAATGCAGGTATCTATATACAAACACATCTCAGAGCACAGCTCCAGGAAGTTAATCCTTTTTGTCTACTAGATAAGGTTAATAATTGTCCTGAAGGGTCAAACCCCCAAACATGCCCTAGCCCAGACAATGGGCTAAGCACCTGTGAATGTGCTAGCCTGGACAGTTCCTGGGGTCCAGAGGGTTAAGGCAAATGTATAGCTCATGCAATTAACATTGTAAGCACTGTGAATGTGCAAACCCAGACACTTCCTGAAGTCCAGATAAACATGTGTTACGTGTAATTAATTTTGTAACACAGCTGTGAACTGTGTCTGCCCCTGGCCATGTTTGGGTATGCCCCACACCATAGGTCCAGCTATCAGTGTTCTGCATTACCAAAGGGCATTAACTGTCTTGGGACAGTATTTAAACCAGATGAGAAGTTAGGCAACTTGCCTTGTCCTCACCCAGACAGCAACAAGAGCCAAATGCTACCTGAATAGCAGCTGAAGAACCTGCTCTAGCAGACTGACAACTTCACCCAGGCCTTGCACCTGGACCAAGGCAGAAAGG
Organism: Dryobates pubescens; assembly: GCF_014839835.1. NCBI lineage: Eukaryota > Metazoa > Chordata > Aves > Piciformes > Picidae > Dryobates > Dryobates pubescens. The sequence continues at coordinate 42,833,399 of NC_071617.1, read as the reverse complement.
GGAAAAGTTCCAAAGGAATTGAATCCCAGAAGAAGCTATAGCCCAGCAACTGGGCGCGACAAGAGAAAGCCCCCCCTAGCCCTGTCCGAGTCAAGGACTGCTCACATTATAGCTACAGCATCTGGGAAGATACCAGACAGAGGAGCAAGTTGTGAGTACCCAACTAATCTGCCACAGAATCCCATTTGAGGGAAAACCACAGATCACAGCACCTGAAATGTTAGATCTGTGCTTAAATCATTTAACTGTCTTTATATGTGCAGTGTAAAACCCACAACTGAATCATTGCACCTGTGAATACATTTTGTAAATAAGTTACAGTGGTGTTTGAAGATACCACCATCAGGAAATATTAATCATAAAATATATAAAAATATACATTTTTCTTACAGCAATTGAAAATAATTCTCCTGACACAAGAGTATGGTAAGCAAGTCTTAAGCACCCCTTACTAAAGACTAAAAACTGCCACACCAAAGGCAGCCTCACATTTGTTTCTTAAATATTCTAATACAAATTTAATTCACAGAATCACCAAGGTTGGAAGAGACCTCAAAGATCATCAAGTCCAACCTGTCACCACAGACCTCATGACTAAACCATGGCACCAAGTGCCATGTCCAATCCCCTCTTGAACACCTCCGAAGATGGTGACTCCACCACCTCCCTGGGCAGCACATTCCAATGGCTAACAACTCTTTCAGTTGTGACAATACTTTACACTAAAACCTGGGCCATTCCGAAAAAAGAAGTGGTGTCATGAGGGGTCACTATGCATTTCCTCTACATACTGACTGGAATTATGTATTTTAACTATGAAAGATTTCTTTGACCTAAAAGCATTACACAAGCCATCTTTCCTTGCAGTGAATACCTGGATTCCACAAAAAGATGTTGGCATAATTACCCAGCTGGTCCTAATCTTCTGTTTAAGGTGGAAAAAGTTTATGGTCTGAGATTCAATTAACTTTTCAAACATGATTTGTTTCTGCAAACAGGAACCTTTTGTTTTTCATACCTTTTGGAGGAACAGCCTAGTCAGACTGATGACTGCTTAATTAGGTCATTAAAGGTGATAATAAAAGACTCTTTGTCGATTCAGTGATTTAGGAAACAACTGAGAAAACTAACTCAGATCAGGAAGTTAATAAAGATGATAAGAAAAAAATAATTAATTTTGCTCAACCAAGAATAACAACAAAGTTCCTACCAGAAGACAAGTCTCTAATCCAAGTTCAGTCCTCTTCCGATCAACAGAATTCTCTTCCTTCCATGTGCAGACACCCACTGTCTGTTACTATTTTTAAAACAAATGTCCTACTGATTTTAAAGGACTGGGTGTTTTTCTCCTGAAAAATCACATAATCATCCTTCTCTAGAGATCTTCAAAACCTGCCTGGATGCATTCCTATGTGGCTTGCCCTAGGTGATCCTGGTTTGTCAGGGGAGCTGGGCTCAATGATCTCTGGAAGTCCCTTCCAACTCCTAACCTTTTATGATGCTGTATGATACCTCTTGCAATTAATATGATGATATATTTACCTTTATAAACAACGGCGTCATTCTCTCAGAAGTATTGTAGTACCTTGATACATTGTGAATCATTCGTATAGCATTTATTAAGTTTGGTATTCCACGTGTCACTGATACCTTAAAGCAGAGACGTCACAAAAATTTTGCTATTTTTAGCAAATATATTTCTATTCTATTGACAGCTTCTAAACGACATTTTTCCCCAAAGTACTTGAACCAATCTTCTAAGTGCCATAGCATCTTAACAAAAGTTTTCTTGTAAAAGTGAAAGTTAATTACACCCAATACATTTTTAAGCCTCACCTAATAAAACTCTTACAATGTTTTGGTTGGTGTCCTGATTTTGCTGGGACAGAGTCACAGGCCAGCCATGGGCTGCTGGCTATGACAGCTGACTTGAGTTGGCTCACAGGTGAATCCTATACTAGGAGCATCACACTTAGTATACAGGAGGAAGTTTGCAATAAAAGAGGGAGCCTTCTGTTAGGGCTCCTTCTTGCTCTTTTCCTCCTCTTGAGGACTGATTTTATAGAACACATAGAATAAAACAGGTTGGAAGAGACCTTCAAGATCACCACGTCCAACCCATCAACCAATCAAACACCACCCAAACAACTCACCCACGGCACCAAGCACCCCATCAAGTCTCCTCCTGAAAACCTCCAGTGATGGCAACTCCACCACCTCCCCAGGCAGCCCATTCCAATGGGCAATCACTCTTTCTGTATAGAACTTTTTCCTAACATCTAGCCTGAACCTCCCCTGGTGCAGCCTGAGACTGTGTCCTCTTGTTCTGGTACTGGCTGCCTGGGAGAAGAGACCAACATCCGTCTGTCTACAACCTCCCTTCAGGTAGTTGTAGAGAGTAATAAGGTCACCCCTCAGTCTCCTCTTCTCCAGGCTAAGCAACCCCAGCTCCCTCAGCCTCTCCTCGTAGGGCTTGTGTTCCAAACCCCTCACCAACTTTGTTGCTCTTCTCTGGACTCGTTCCAGCAAGTCAACCTCCTTCCTAAACTGAGGGGCCCAGAACTGGACACAGTACTCAAGGTGCGGCCTAACCAGTGCAGTGTGCAGGGGCAGAATGACCTCCCTGCTCCTGCTGGCCACACTGTTCCTGATGCAGGCCAGGATACCATTGGCCCTCTTAGCTGCCTGGGCACACTGCAGGCTCATGTTCAGTCTACCGTCAACCAGCACCCCCAGGTCCCTCTCAGCCTGACTGCTCTCCAGCCATTGTATTGTGACTGCTGCACTTTTGCTGTGCTAGATGTTATTTTATATGCTTTCTATTGATGCTGGTACCAGTTTGTTTATTTTATTAAATCCATTCTCTTCTTTTCCTGTTTTTCTCTCTCTGCTGGGGAGGAGTGATCAGATAATAGAGTAACTGTTATAGTTTAGCTCCAGATATGGGCTAGTCAGAAATCACTGAGATTAAAGATACTTTCATATATTTATATATATATATATTCTATTTTGATGATTTAAATAAAGGGTGAATTGTATGAAAACAACCCTTAATGTCCATATATTATTCATCATCCATTTCTACACACACACCCTCTCCCTGCCAGTGGCAACAGGAAAGCCTGAGTCTGATTCTTCTTTAATCCTTGAGGGAAAAATACTAAGGTGTATAGAGATTTCTCTGATTCAAAGCTCTGAGTTTAATGCTCAGTCCAACTCCGCACACAGTAACCCGCTCTGACTACAACACATACACTGAATGCCCTTTTTTAATGCATGTACTAAATGCCACATAGTATCTGCTTGTACTAGGAGCCTAACCCACTCACATTTTAAACACTTTTCTATGCAAAATGCTACATTCAACTCAAGTGAGAATGTAGTTCTTTTCGAAACAGGACATATTTAACTTGGAAGCTATTATTTCTAAGAGGAATACTGTAGAAAACACTACCTAAATTATTCTGGTCCCTGCAACACTTATCAGAACTGAAACAGAAGTTCAGATTTATCCAAATTGTTCCAGACTAAATAAAGAACTATAGCTAACGTGGCAGTTTAAGGTTGTAGGTGCCTGTATTAGCCACATGATGAACTCTTTAATGGCTTTCCACCTGCATATGTCTGTCCTTGTTCAAGTTTAAAAGAATTTTTTCTTAATGACAAGCTGCTTCATAGCTGTTGTTACAGTCTGGTGCCTGGCACCCTCTAGCGATACCCTGAAGAGCTGGAGATAAACAGCATCAGCGATACTATTTGTCCTGCTCCTTTCTTTTACTACTCCATCCAGTATTGGATTATCACAGGTATTTTTGCTTCCCCCCATTTAAAACTTTGAAGTAGAATCCTAAGCTGCCAACAATGAAAAATAAATGACAGACGACAGGAGGCAGGTAGGACTAAAAACCACAGCAGAAAACCCCAAATTGTCCAAGATTTTTTTCTTCTTCTTCTTCCACTCTATTCTGCAACAATAATTAGCAACATAACTATTAATTATTGTAGCAGGTATAATATTAAACCTCCTAACTGTTACCTTGATCCAGGGCTGACTAATCCACATGGACAACCAAATTATTTAAGTTGTAGACAGCTGGTATTCCTGCAAATAGATGCAGCTAATACTGCTTTCACTATCAAACTTTTTTTACTATCAGAATTTTTTTCACTATCAGAATTTGGCCCGTTTAGGACCTCATTAAGTTTCATTACTTTCTATATAAAATATTGGGATTTTCATTACAGTTGTGTGACTATTCACTGACATATGGAATTTTCAATGAAAGGCATTTTGAGTTCCTTGTATTAGAAAATATGCTTTACCTCAGTTTAAAAATAACATTGGCAACAGGACTACCTTACTAGGCAACCATATGTATTTATGTTTATTGATAAATACATATTTTTGATCCCATATCTTATGCATTACAGAATAAATGTCAACACTTATCTTCACATTTAGAAAAAAAAAATCAGAAAAATAAATTAAAATTATTTTTAAGCAAATGCAAAGAAGATTGCTTTTGAGCTGGGCATTCCATGTAAATAGCTAAACTGTGTTTGAAGGATGATGAAAGGCTTACTTACAACATCATAGCTGTAAAGTGGCTGACAAACTTTTTCAAGTGTGCGTAAGTATTTTACATTATCTTTTGATTCATTTGCTGCATCTGTAATTCTAGCTTCTAAGTCTTGCCACATCTAGAGAAAAAACAGTACTGTAAAAACTTCACATGCAGTGAACTTTCTTTAACTTGAACTGACTTGCAGGAAAAAATACTGGTGAATTCAATTTTTAAAGGCATTGTCAAAGCAGGCAATAACAGCTATTTTCATTTATGATAATTTTTGTCAGTATCTCTAAAAATGTCATCTTCTTTCTCTTATTAGGGCACACTAACACTGTATCTAAATTTTACTCTCTTAATTCTCCTCAGGAAACATCTCTTAAATGAAGTGAAAGAAAATAAATATCACAAGCTTTACATATTATAGGAAAAAAATTATTACCCTTAGTAGCTTGGAATGCCCAACATTCAGAACATTAATGACAGCTTTGCAGTTTGGTCCTTGGATCTGTTCAATAATAAAATTAAATTTAGCAGACATAAATTTCCAGTATTCTAGTTCAGACAGTGGATCAGAATCAACTTCTTCCCTCGTTAGCTTATTCTCCATCAGAACCTGCACATTTGGGAAAAACAAAACAAAAACACTAGTTAGGCCACACCTTGAGTACTGTGTTCAGTTTCGGGGCCCTCAGTTTAAGAAGGGCATTGAGACTCTTGAATGTGTCTAGAGAAGGGCAACGAGGCTGGGGAGAGGACTTGAGCACAAGCCCTATGAGGAGAGGCTGAGGAAGCTGGGATTGTTTAGCCTGGAGAAGAGGAGGCTCAGGGGAGACCTTCTTGCTGTCTACAACTACCTGAAGGGAGGTTGTAGCCAGGAGGGGGTTTATCTCTTCTCCTAGGCAGCCATTATCAGAACAAGAGGACACAGTCTCAAGCTTCCCCACCGAGGGAAGTTTAGACTCGAGGTGAGGAGAAAGTTCCTTCACAGAGAGAATTGTTAGCCACTGGAATGTGCTGCCCAGGGAAGTGGTGGAGTCACCATCCCTGGAGGTGTTCAAGAGGGGATTGGCCATGGCACCAAGTGCCATGGTTTAGTAGTCATGAGGTCTTGGATGATAGGTTAGATTTGATGATCTTTGAAGTCTCTTCCAACCTTATTGATTCTAAAGCAAAAACAAGATTAAAAACAAAACACCCCCACCCAGCAGAATAGACAAATCATTATAAAGAAGAAGAAAGGAAGCTCTCTGAGAATACTAACTTGAAGTGAATCAGCTTGCAATATTGACACATTTCAATGCTGGGATTTTAAAAAATATCTGTCCTGGTTTGCGTTGTGACAGAGTTAATTGCATTTTGGATTTCATGTCAGAATAACACTGATAACACAGAATGCCCTTATAAGTAGTGTACATCCCAGTCTACACAGATTCTGTGTTTTGACAAAGGGTTCTGTGCTTTGTAACAAAAGTCTCAGATAATAATAATTTCTTGGATAACTGACAACTTACCATGTAAGATTTACACAAGATCAAAAATGCCCTACTGGTCTTTATCAAAGATCTTTTTAAGGCTAGTATCTTGTACCACGACCGGGAGCATAAACTAAACAGGTATCTATAGAGTATACCAAACTGTATATGTGTGTGTGTGTGTATATATATATATGTAGGCCTCACTGGTATTGTTACTCTTGCATCCTTTCGTTATCTCCTTAATATTTGTGTATTACATGTTCAGAAATTCTTCTTCTTGCTAGATTGTAATTTACTAGGGATAAGAACTATATATTCACTTGGGCATAGAAGTGAAGCATTTGTCTTGCCTAGCTGGAGATGAGGCTGAATTTTTCAGTTAATTTCAGGCAAGTCTCATATATCATTTACAAATATCTATGCATATTCATTAGGAATTGATGTGTTAAAATAACAATTTACCTGTTCAATTTGTTTATACCATATCATAAGTACTTCTTCTAGCTGGTGAACCATGTCAGGATTATTAGCTGCTGCAGTTATTCTCTCAAAGGATTGGAGTTTGGAAAAATTTATGTCATCTACTTTTTTCAACTCAACAGTTCCTTCAATGCTTAATATAGCCCCTGAAAAGAAAAGCAATTATAATACAGAGCAAATTAAGAATCTAAAATTAATTTCTACTAGTGTAAGTAATTTAAATTTGGAAATATATTTATCTGCAGTGAGTGTTGTTCTAATACAATAACCATTTTACTTCACTCACATAAGGCAGAAAATTCTTATTTTAAATTCAACATTCCTCCTTAAAAGTGATATATCACTACAGTATTTTCTGAAGTAAATCTGTGCATGCATTTTTTACACAAGTAATTTGTCATTTTATTTTTTCTTGCAGACCATGAAGAGTTCTTACCTAGGCACTACTGCTTTAAAATGGAAATTCTTAAGTGTAAGCCCTCTAGCTTCATTGCTTCCTAAATGAAATTCTTACCTTCTAAAAAGGAAAGGTATTTGTTAATTTTTTCCACAAAAATCTGTTTCTCTTTTGTAACTTGTTTGGCCTGGTTTAAAGTACCCCAGTTATTCGTTGCAAGGATAGCAGGGAGAAAAACCTTTCCTATCATTTTCTTAACACCACGCAGGAGTCCTTCAGTAGCATCCAAGACACCAAAGAATATATCCTGCATTGTAAAAGAATGATTGTTAGTAATGCAGTAACTTGGATAAGAAACAATATTATGAAACCTATGAGGGTTTTGTTTATTTTATATAGCAGTCCTGTTTGCCCATGAAAACATTAAGAAGAGAAAACTTTTTAAAGTACTGATCTCCACAATGTGAACATAAGACACTGCTTTCAATTTAAAAAAGGTCAATAATTATTTAATACAGTTGTAAAAGGATGGGGATATGGACATGTTGAAAAGTGTGGAAGGTGTCCAGAGAAGGGCCACAAGGATGATCAGAGGGCTGGAGCACCTCTCCTATTGAGGACAGACTGAAGGAGTTGGGGCTGTTCAGTCTGGAGAAAAGAAGGCTCCAAGGTGACCTAATTGTGGCCTTCCAGTATCTGAAGGGGGCCTACAAGAAGGCTGTGAAAGAGTTGCTCTTAGGGGACTTCTTAGGATATCAGGTAGTGATAGGACTAGGGGGAATGGAATGAAGCTGGAGGTGGGGAGATTCAGGCTGGACGTGAGGAAGAAGTTCTTCACCATGAGAGTGGTGAAGCCCTGGAATGGGTTGTCCAGGGAGGTGGTTGGGGCCCCATCCCTGGAGGTGTTTAAGCCCAGGCTGGATGAGGCTCTGGCCAGCCTGATCTAGTGTGGGGTGTCCCTGCCCATGGCAGGGGGGTTGGAACTAGATGATCCTTGTGGTCCCTTCCAACCCTGACTGATACTATGATGCCAGCTTATTTTTTTTTGTAATTTCAGTTATTCCCCTATTCTACAGAAACTGAAAATATTTTAATAGTTATTTTATATTTATATTTTAAAAATTTTAGAATTAAAAATATTCTAAATGTCCTGATCTGCAATTAGATACTAAGTAATGAAATATAAGTAGCAAAAATGTTCTGAATGTCCATATCTGAAACAATATTAGAAGAAACTTGATTGAATTTATAGCACTTAGGATCGGATGGAATTTTGTCTACTCTCCAAAACGATTTTTAATAATTTCCCAATATTTTAAATGTCCTTTCAATGAGCAAATATTAACATACTTTGTATAACAAACTTCCTGTAGCAGGAATTTCTTATCACTTAACTATGGAATATGACACACAAAAAGAAAAAAGGTATTTATGACCAATATTTTTGGTAGACAAATCTTGTATCATCTAATAGTGCTTTTCTCTAATCATGTTCTCAAGGTCTCAAAATGAATAAAACATTTTTAATACATAATCTAAAGTATATAAATAATGGAGTTCAGCTGAAGAATCTTAAACAATATTAATTAGAAGATGCATATATAGGACTGATTCTTACTCATTCGCAGTCCCTTGGGCACTGCACAAGTATTAAAATGTGTACCTATACAAAAGAATGAAGCCCATGCTTACTTCAGAAGTTGTCTTTTAAAGCAAAAAGAAACCCTCACGCTACATAATTTACACTGGATAAATAAATATTTCACACACTCAAGGATGCATAAGAGGGAAAGGTACGAGTAACCCTTTCACAGAATCACAGAAACATTCAGGTTGGAAGAGACCTTCAGAATCACCAAGTCCAACCGATAACCCTACTCTACAAGGTTCACCCCTAAACCGTATCCACAATGACCACACCCAAACAACCCTTAAACACATCCAGGGTTGGTGACTCAACCACCTCCCTGGGCAGCACATTCCAATGCCTGACCACTCTTTACATGAAAGTAGTTTTCCTAATGTCCAGTCTAAACCTACCCGTTGCAGCTTGAGGTCATTCCCTCTTGCTCTATCACTAATTACCTGTGAGAAAACACCAGCATCTCTACAACATCCTTTCAGGTAGTTGTAAAGAGCAATGAGATCTCCCCTCAGCCTCCTCTTTTTCAAACTGGACAGACCCAGCTTCTTCAGTATCTCTTCATAAGATTTATTCTCCAGGCCCTTCTCAGCTTCGTTGCCCTCCTCTGCACTCACTCTAGCACCTCCACATCTCTCTTACATTGAAGTGCCCAAAACTGGACACAATACTTGAGGTGTGGCTTCACCAGAGCTGAGTACAAGGAGACAATCACCTTCCTACTCCGGCTGGACACAGCATATATGATACAAGCCAGGATGCCATCGGCTTTCTTGGCCACCTGGGCACACCGCTGGCTCATATTCAGCTGCTTACCAATTAGAGCCCCCAGGTCCCTTTCTGCCAGACAGCTTTCCAGTCACACTGCCCTAAGCCTGTAGCAATATTTGCAATGAAGTCTTTTCAGTGAATTGTTCTAGTATAGAAATTTTGAACACACCAAAAATTTATTTGGTGGCTAAAACCTATTCAAAAAACAGCAAGGAGAAGGAGAAATTTATCTAAATTCTGTCATCTTTAGCAAGAGCCTTGTAAGAAAGTGAATTTACAAGATATCCTGAGCATTTGCTGAAGTAATACAGCTGTTCATTGCCTAACCAAAAAAGGAAAGGAAAGCAGAAGATGCAGCTTAACATAAAAAAATTGCAATTACCACTAACTTCTGTGACAGCAGTGAAACAAACAAAAAATAGCTACTTTAAAAGTCTTCAGTTTTTAAAATATATGAAAGAATACCTCATGTATGGTTTTCATACCTCGTGTATGGTTTTCATGTTTATTGGACTGTCGTTCCTACAGCGAACAAAAAATAAGCACAGCCCTACAAATGTGTCTGGTGTATCATCCACATAAAATTGCATCATTTTATTTTCTTCTCCAAGTCCTGCAATTGTCCGACCGCATTCTGAAAAACGTTTTCATAGTTGTCACTACTTTTAAAAGCCAGGGTATTTTCAAATGCTTAAAAGCAATATAGTGAAATAAAATTCAACATAGCAATCTTTTATCTTCTTCTTTTGTAAGAGAATCAAACCCAGCAGAATTCATGGCTGTAATTAACAACACAATTTCAAGTTTACACCAAAAAAATAAAGCAATTATGGCACATTTTGCTGCACTGAAAAGGGAATTTGATTCTTCATTTTAGGTTAATTTGCTGGTGCCTGAGGTGCCTTGCTTGTTCATATTCACTCTATCAAACAAGATATCAGACCCAAATGACAAAACAGAGAATGAGAGATACCCCCAGGTCCTCTGTGGATCTAATCCTATGCAATTTTATAATTTCACATAAATAGGTAAGGAAACAGCATATTCAGTGCTTAAAGAATCATTATGGATTTTAGACTTTAAAATATAATTCTCTACTGAGCATGCAAAAAGTAAATATTTCCAAATATTTGTAATAACTGTAAATTCATACAGTTTTTATGTAAGTGCTTTCAAATGAACAGGAGCATAACTCCTGTAAGAAAAAGCTGCAGACAATTTCAGATACTACCTTTTAATAGCTTTCAAGAACCACTAAATTTGGCTGAACATTGTAAAATAATTTGACTTGAAGCAAACATTTAAAGTATGAATTTTTGGTACTTGTAATAAAAGGCTGCAAAATTATGAACAATTAGAAACATATTTTTTTCTGGTAAATGTTAAACAAAATTAACAATAGAAGGTACTATTGGATCTTCCTGTACTATTATGGCTAAACATTTACCTATTCCAGGTGCATCTCCTTCTTGATAGAAAATTTTCAATGCTTTACTTCCTCCCTTGGCAAAAAAAGAATCGAAAGCTTCAAACTGTTAAATCAAAAGGGAAATTACATTTTACTCAGAACTTCTGTTTGTGCCTTTAAGACATGCAAAAACAATTTGGCCATGCCATTGTTTAAAGTTTTGGTGGCATGTAATGTTGAATTTTAAAACCAGCATAACGGCTATTTCAAATACTACCTTGAAGTACTGAACCTACATACTCAGTTGGCATAGCTCCCAATAACTGCATATGAAATATTTATGATCTTGCCCAGTAATGCAGAGACACCAGAGGATGTTCTGTCACTCACAGAGTTGCACAAAGTATACACTGTAATCTGTGATTCTACAATCACAAGAGACTTAGAAACATATACAGATAACATGCATGTCTTGACATACTCTGATATTGCTGCTCTACTCCTGAATGAAGACGCATCACTTGCTCAAACACAAAGCTCATACCTCTAGATGTTTTATTTCTTACAAGCATGCTTTTTTTCCCCAAAAAAGAAACAATTAGAAAATCTAAATCAGAACAGTGATAGGAAGGTGGAGAGAATTTAAATTTGTTCTTTTAAGAAGACAACACTATGTGAAAACAAAAGAATTAAAAGCAAGACAGCTCTAGAAATGCATGCTGTGCTTACACTCTGGTTAATGGACACTAGGGAATAATAGGGTTAAACCTGAGAAAAATGCAGAAAAAGTCATCCCCCAAATAGGGAAAGAAAATGTTTCAAGTCCACACTCACAGTGTGAATACACGTACAGGATAATACTTTAAAGGGTAAAATTCAACTCATGGATATCAAAGACATGATATGCATATAGAAATTTACTAACTGACAATTTGTCAAAGGACAGCGTTGACATAGCCCCAGTAGCCTAAACTGTTTGTGAATAACTAAAACTGGAAAAATTCCAACCAGGAAAAGCTTTCAGATGGTGCTGGTGACAGCAAAAAAACAAATATCCCCCAAACCAAAACTGAAAAAAAAAAAACTCACAAAATAAAAAAACAATGGCAAAAAGATGGCAAAAACTTAAGAACCTAAAGGTTCTCAAGTGTCTGAATTAATCAAATTTAATGTACAACAGCAGTTTTACATAAAATCAGGATGACCTAAAACTATATATCAGATTGCAACTGTGAAAACAAGAAGTGTTAATGCTTAAAGCTCATCTATGCTGTGTAAGTGTAAGAAAAACTAGGGCTGCTTATGATACATAAGTAACACTAAACAAAAAAAAAAATCAACAACAAATTTGGATTGGGACTAAACTGGGCTTGTAAGTGAAAGCTGAAGCTCTAAGAATTTGATCAAAGGAGACAACACCTGCCTGAAATTTGAATGCTAAGTAAAATATTTGTAACAAACAAAACCAACATAATGAAATCAGAGAAGGCAAGGATTGTGTCTTCTCACACACACATACTGAGTTTTGATACTTTACTAAAAAGAGCCTTTTATCTGTTTGCTCCTGATTGTTCAGTCACTTTGAATGCCTTAGACACAACAGTAAAGACACACAAAGAATGACTGAGCTTTCAGATCTTCTACAAGTTTGGGATCTACTCCCTCTACAAACCCGTTTTATCCCATTTTTTAAACATTCAAAAATGGAAGTTATTTAGTGTAATAGTATAGATTTTATATAGATGTTATATTTGCCTCGTGCACAGCTTCCAGAAACAGATGTAAGCGGGCAAAGACCTTTATTATGTTATACAGTAGTTATCTAGTCTATCAGAAGGCACGTGTCACATCTTAATTGGTCATTTTCTACTGGCATACGTGTAATTAAGGCATACAAGAGGTTAAAACAACAAAACAATATTTTAGCACATCCAACCAAATTCTGCCTAGTTTCTCTCCTCCAGTTACAAGGTGTTTACATTCCCCTCAGAGTCAAAGACAAAACATAGCTTTCTCTAATTTGAGCAAAGGCAAATCTTCCCTATAACCTTCCAAAGCTATCCGAAAACAACCTCTTCCCACAATTTAGTGGGTCTTTCCAAATGTAATCAATGAAGCAGTTCAGGAGTCATCTTCCCTCAGTACTAAATAACAATTTTCAAAATGTTCCCATGAAGATATACTTTTTTTTTTCTTTTTTCAGAATCTTTGGCATTTCAGTGAGGATTTTTAACAAAGAAAAATTATCATCTTCAGAATATAATAACGTCAGACCGAGATGGGTAAAACTTCTTGGAACTGGTGGACATGGCAAGAATTCCTTAGGTCAAAACAACAGCAGTAATTATGTTTTCCTTCAGGTAAAACAGATGAAAAAGCCACAATCAAATCCCCTAGGAATACTTGCAAATCTGCTAGGAAACTAAGCTGAATGATGTACTGAAGTGTCATTTTAGATTATTTGTGTGCTTTATTAATCCTATTTTCCGGCAGAAATCAAACTATGGATAACTCTTCATATCAAAGAAGCAGTCTGCTACATATTTTGACTAATAATTGAAATTAACAAACATACACAACAGACTTACAGAAGGGACATCCAAAATCATTTCTTCCACAGTTGGTAAGTCTAAACCTAGCCTGACACTGAGAATTTCAAATATGTATTTATACAAAGCATCGATTTTTTTCCTTCGTCGTTCTCTTTCTCCTTTGAAGAGAGCCTAAAACATTAAACACATATTTCAAACTAAAAATACACAAAGGTATTACAGCAATGACCTACTAATGCCTAAATATATTGTCCTATCTTATAAGACTACCTAACTTCCCTGCTCTTTAAAAACATCTAAATTGTCAAAATATAACAGAAGAACAAATTGTTAAAAATTATTCTAAAACCTAAACTCAACTCTGAGGATATAGCAAGGAAAAGCAAACACTAAATATACTACATGCAGCTAGATTCTCAGATATTTGTGTCCCATATTAACTGGGTTTATTTTTCCACAAGCAACATCTCAATTTATTACATTAATACAGAACAGTGACCTAATCAGTTTAAAACTTAAGTATCTAAAAGTGGGTAAATATTTGCAGGAACTAAGCTGGGTACAGCTTTGCTTCAGTGTAAATCATTCATTTAATACCTCCTGCTTCCTTCCTCTGTTACTTAAAAAAACTACCACCACCACCACCAAACCCCCAAACAATCTCAAAGACTCCCTTCCTGGCAGGGACAGTTTAATAAAAGAACCAAGTATAAATAAAAAAGGAAAAAGTGGGGGGGGGGAAATAAAAGGCATAACAAAAAAACTCACACAAACCCAAACAAAGCAAAACAAAATACTGATACAAACTGATTTCAATTGTGTGAGACAAGAACCATACATTAAAGGATAAAAGGTTGAATACTAAACCTGTTTTTCTTTTAAGAGTTCCTGCAAAGACAGAGTTCTACTAGCACTCCGGCAAAACCTAGACTTTCTGCTTGTAACAGAACGAGCGTCTAGAGAAGAGGCATAGCTTGATATTTGTGGGAAATAGTGAACAGATCTGGCTGCAGCAACTTCAGGTGTAACAGGAGCAGGTACAGAACTCTTTGCCATGAGATTAGACCCAGCACGATGAGTGGCAGCAGTACTGGGCCCACCATCTTCTCCAGTGCTTGAACTTTCTTTACCATTTTTTTTCACCTCCTCCATTCTGAAATAGATAATAGGTGTTTATATACATTTCATGGTACATTAAAAATGTCAAGCTTAAGATGATTACAGAAAGACTTTTAAAAAAATAATTGACCATACATTTCTATTTTGTGAACATCTTTTTATATAACAAATAACAACTTTCTAAACATTAATGCTTTCACTGAATACCTGATTACTGAAAAACAGAAATTATTCAGAATAAAAATAACTTGAAAAATATTAGTTTGCAAAATATATACATGTATTCAGAAACCAAGCTTACAAAAAGACTTGCATAAACTTCCATACTAGGTCTTAAAGGTGTGGCTCACATAAGCACTTACACATGACTTTTATACAAATGCCTCACCATGAAGAATATTCTTAGAATGTGTTTACAGAAGTAATGAAAGTTGTAGGGTGTTGGGTAGCATTTTTTTCAGTGGGGAAAAAAACTGATTTAGCATCAGACATAGAATAGAATAGAATAGAATAGAATAGAATAGAATAGAATAGAATAGAATAGAATAGACCAGGTTGGAAGAGACCTTTGAGATCGAGTCCAGCCTATCATCCAACACTATCTAATCAACTAAACCATGGCACCAAGCACACCATCAAGTCTCTTCCTAAACACCTCCAGTGATGGTGACTCCTTCACCTCCCTGGGCAGCACATTCCAATGGGCAATCACGCTTTCTATGAAGAACTTAACTTCTTCCTAGCATTCAGCCTAAACCTCCCCTGGCACAGCTTGAGACTGTGTCTTGTTCTGTCACAGATTGCCTGGGAGAAAAGACCAGCCCCCACCTGGCTAAAACCACCCTTCAGGTAGTTGTAGACAGCAAGAAGGTCTCTCCTGAGCCTGCTCTTCTCCAGGCTAAGCAACCCCAGCTCCCTCCGCCTCTCCCCATAGGGCTTGTGTTCCAAACCCCTCCCCAGCTTTGTTGCCCTTCTCTGGACACGTTCCAGCAACTCAACATCTTTCCTAAACTGAGGGGCCCAGAACTGGACACAGGACTCAAGGGGTGGCCTAACCAGTGCTGAGTCCAGGGGCAGAATGACCTCCCTGCTCCTGCTGGCCACACTATTCCTGATACAGGCCAGGATGCCATTAGCCTTCTTGGCCACCTGGGCACACTGCTGGCTCATGTTCAGCCTACTATCAACCACTACCCTTAGGTCCCTTTCTGCCTGGCTTCTCTCCAGCCACTCTGACCCCAGCCTGTAGCGCTGCATGGGGTTGTTGTGGCCAATGTGTAGAACCTGGCACTTGGATGTGTTAAATCTCATGCCCTTGGACTTTGCCCATCTGTCCAGCCTGTCAAGGTCTCTCTGCAGAGCTCTCCTACCCTCTAACTGATCAACACCTGCCCCCCAGCTTGGTGTCATCTGCATGAATGAAACAGTCAGGTTTTTTAACTCTGTGCCTAAACCCTGAAACACTGCAGTTGAAAGGAAACAGATGCCATTCTTCAGTAAGATAAAGGAATTTCTCATTCCATCTCCTGGTGGCCAGGGACTAGTGGATAAATTGCAGTAGATGATGATTTAAAAAGGTCCCAAAGTGACTGCTAAGCAATAGGTTGTTATGCAATGTTGGTTCCTTCCATTTTATTTCCCTAGAACATAAGCCTAGGAAATGTTTAGTTTCTGAATCCCAAACCCATAGTACAGGACATCCAAACAAGCACCTAAATCCTCTTTCTCCATGTTTTCCTGTTATGGGGCACTTGCATTTGCTGGCTGTAGTCCTGTTCTGTAAACCTTGATGCTCATAAATATCTGCAGACAAATAAATGTTTCATTTAGTGTGCTCAAATCTGTGTGTGGATTGAGCAACTGGCTCTAAGGCACTCTAAGCATCAATAGACCTATACCTAGTCCTTAGCTTGTATCTAATCTTTCCTCTATAAGTAGATTTTCCAGTTTCACAGGGATGTTGTAATGGAGAAATATTTTATAAACCAAGTGTTAAAATATGCCACTAAGGTTATAATCACAGTAATAGATGAAAAAACAAGCATGGAAATTGCTATTCCACTCAGAGTACTGATACAATAAGGATAAAACCAACCAACCAAAACCAAACCAAACAAACTAACCCCAAACGATCAGGAATTAACTAGTAGTTCTTCTGAGGCTTTAATGCAGCCAATCACAAGTCTAATTGTGTTATATGCCCTCTTAGACACCATTGCCTAGTTCAGAAAATAGAAAATCACAAGTGAGGTTAACATAAAAAGCAACACTTGCTGCAACAATGGGCTTTGGCATGCAATCACCTGCTGTGGAAAACGTTAATCTCTTCCTTAAAGTAAAAATACTAAGAAAAACCAATTTGGGAAAGTAGGGAAAAAACTCGTCTAAATTTCTTTCTTTCTTTTCTTTCTCTTTTAACTGACTGTGTGCCCTGGGTTCAGCTAGGATATGGTTGATTTTCCCCCAAGAAGCTGGGAGGGGCCACACGCAGAATAGCAGGATGAACCAGCCAGTGGGGTATGTGATTCCATCCTGACCACAGCTATACAAGGGGAAAGGTAGTCTAAGTGGGCACAGTGAGTTTTGGTGCTAGTGTTGAGGAGTGTTGCCTGAATGCATCATGTTCCCAGCTTGTATAAAGCATTCCTAGCTTTATACATTACTTAACTAGTAGTGCTGTTTTTTTCTGGTGTGTCTTATTCTTTGTGTTGTTAAACTCTCCGTAACTCAACTCATGGGGTTTTGCATTTTCCTCCCAATTTTCCTTTCCATTGCAATGGGAGTTTGGGAGTCAGGTGAGCACAGAATGGTGTATGAGTGACTAGATGCTATGCTGCTGGCTGGGTCTAAACCAGGATACTGGGCTGGTCATCTGTAAGATTAGTGGGATGCTTTCCTCCTTAACAAGCAAGTGGATTAGATCAGATGTTAATTTCCTTGCCTTTTTTACTGGTTCTCTTGATGTTGAACAGTGTAGTTAATGTCTTCTCCTAAAGCCCACAACAAGAGGTGAAAATTTCAGTTTTCTTTTTTTAAAAAAAAAAAAAAAAAGACTATATTGTATAATGGCACCCTCCCTGACTCTCCAAACATCTGTACACAAAGATGCCTGGTGTCTCAGCTGAGATTTTCACACTTTCGAAAAACAGCACAAAGTCCAGATGGCTCCCTGTCCTAGTTTCTTACAGCAGATGTGCTTTTATGTTAAAGCTTCTTTTCATCCCCTTCAAAGTGTCCTAAACGTTGCCCACAGGACCTGTTTATGCAACAGAAGTGAGTCTGGTTTCCAGCAGAAGAGCCTTAGAAGGTAAGAGGAAAACGATATATGAGGAAAGCAAAGAAAAGTGGAAGATTCTCAAGCACGAGGCTCTCTTATGGCTCTCTTCTGAAAAGCTGATATGCCTTAACCGGCACTTCTGCTTTGACAGAGAGATGCAAGCAGTAAGGCTCACAGACCTGACTCATAACGCGGAGAGAGAAGAGCAGTCACCCAGCAACATAACCGCCGCCCTCCGTTCGCTCAAAAGTAGGAGCAAGGGGTTCCAGTGCCTTCCGCGGGGCGATTGCTCTGTGCCTGCCCTCCCGCGGTCGGGGGTTCTCGCCGGCCTTGGGGCTGTAAAGGGCGGCGGGGAAAACAAGATAACAGCCAGCTGTTATCGGAGCCCCTAACGGGTGAAGCCGTTACCGGAGAGGGCTGGACAGCTGGGATCGGTTAACTGTGAGTGGAGCCCGTAACGGCCGCAGCGTCCCGCGCCCGGCTCCCGCCCGGGTCCGGCAGCGGGTCCGGCAGCGGCCCCGCGCCCGGCTCCCGCCCGGGTCCGGCAGCGGCCCCGCGCCCGGCTCCCGCCCGGCTCCGGCAGCCGCCCCGCGCCCGGCTCCCGCCCGGGTCCGGCAGCCGCCCCGCGCCCGGCTCCCGCCCGGCTCCGGCAGCCGCCCCGCGCCCGGCTCCCGCCCGGCTCCGGCAGCGGCCCCGCGCCCGGCCGCGAGCACAGCCCGCAATTCGACTTCCAGAAATGGAGCCGTGATTCTGCAGCGATGCAGACGGCTTGACTCTGTAAATGATGGTGTTCCGAGATTGGTTTTAAATCGTAGAGGATCATGGAATGGTTTAGGTCTGTAGTGACCTCCAAAAGTCAGCTAGAGTAACCCCCGCTTCAGTGAGCGGGAACGTTTTCCACTAGATCAGGTTACTGAGAGCCTTGTCGAGCTCTTCAGTATCTCCAGGGATGGGGCCTCAACTACCTCCCTGGGCAACCTGTTCCAGTGTTCCTATGGTAAAGACCTTGTTCTTAACATCCAATCTAAACCTGCTCTTCTCTAATTTAAAACCATTGCCGTTCATCCTATCACTACAGGCCTTTGTAAACAGTCTCTTTCAGCTGCCTGGGAAGCTGCTAATAGGTCTCCCCAGAGCCTTCCCTTCTCTCCTCCTGAACAGCCCCAGCTCCCTCAGTCTGTCCTCATAGGAGAGGTGGTCCAGCTCCCCAGTTATCTTCATGGCCCTCCTCTCCCCACTCAATCAGGTCCATGTTCTTCCTGTGTTGAGAGCTGCAGAGCTGGATGCAGTACTCCAGGTAAGATCTCACTAGAGCAGAGCAAAGTGGCAGAATCACCTCTCTTGACCACCTGGGCACAGTTATTTTGATGAAGCCCCAGGATGTGATTGGCCTTCTGGGCTGCAAGTACATACTCCTGGCTCATGTCCAGCTTCTTATCCACCAAAACTCCCATGTCCTTTTCCACCAGGCTGGTTTCTATCACTTCATCCCCCAGTCTGTATAGATCATGAGCATTGCTCTCACACAGGTGCAGGACCCTGCACTTGGTCTTGCTTAATCTCATGAAGTTCACCTGGGGCCACCTCTCCAGCTTGTCCAGGTCTTTCTCAATGACATCCCTTCCCTCTAGCATATAGACAGCACCACTCAGCTTGGTGTCATCTGCAAACAGGCTGATGCTGCACTCAACCCCATTGACTATATAATTGATACAATATTTAAAAGTACTGCCACTGTGGAACCCTGAGAGGAACCACTTGTCACCAATCTCCATCTGGACTTCCAGCCATTGAGCACCACCCTCTGGATGTGACCATCCAGCCAATTCCTTATCAACTGAACAGTCTACCCATCTATATCTCTCCAACTTGGCAAACAGGATGTTGTGGGAGACCTTGTAGAAATCCAGAGAGATGACATCCATTGGTCATCCCTTGTCTACCAATATAGTCACTCCATCATAGAAGGCCACTAGTTTTGTCAGGCAGGATTTGCCTTTAGTGAAGCCATTCTGGCTGTCTATGATCATATCTCTGGTGTCCATGTGCCTCATCGGAGCTTCTAGGAGAATCTGTTCCATGATCTTCCCAGGCACAAAAGTGAGGCTGACAGGTCAGTAGTTCCCAGGGTCCTCCTTTCTACCCTTTTTTAAAATGGGTGTAATATGTCCCTTCATCCAATCACCAGGGACCTCACCAGACTGGCAAGATTTTTAAATACTACGGAGAGTGGCTTAGCAACTACATCAGCCAGTTCTCTCAGGAGTCTGGGATGCTTCTTATCATGTCCCATAGTGCCTCTTATCATGTCCCATAGACTTACGTATATCCAGGTTCCTCAGGTGGTCACAGACCTAATCTTTGCACACAGTGGGAGGGACTTTGCTGCCCTTATCCCCACCTTGTAGTTTCTTAAACTTGGGAGGTGTTGGGAGAGAGGTTGCCAGTGAGGACTCAGGAAAAACTGTTGTTGAGAATCTTAGCCTTCTCATCTGTTGTTACTTGTTTACCATTCTTGCTCTTCACTGGGGGTATGTTTTCTTTAACATTTTTCATTGATGTACCTGTAGAAAACCTTCCTGTTATCCTTTGCATCCCTTGCCAAGTTCAGCTTCAGCCATATCCTGGCCTGCAACCTCCTGAGTGAAGACCCTCTTCCCCCTTCAAGAGAGGTGTCTCCTGTTTGATGTCAATAGGATGGCTGTGTAGGCCATGCCCCAGTCAAAGAACCCAAATTTATGGCAGTGACACAAGCCACAGAGCCATGTATTAATGGATTGGATTTGATTGTTCATTCCAATGTCACTGCCTATGACTAGAAGAATAGAAGATGACCCATGCCCCAGAATCTTTTAGCACTTGTTCCAAGCCCTAAAGTCTCTTTTAATTGCTCTTGGACTAACAGTCATTACTTCCTTTCCACCTACATGGAAGTTCCATAATGGGTAATAGTCCAAGGATAGCACCAGGCTAGGAAGTTTCCAAGTGATATCCCTAACCTGGGCTCGAGGGAGACAGCATAGCTCCCTGTGAGAGGGGTGTGCTCAACATATTGGACTGTCTGATCCCCTCAGCAGGGAGTCCCCTATGACTATAACTTTTTTTTTCTTGTGGATGATGTTGTGATAAGGGTGGTAGGCTTTTCTGAGCATGCACATACCTCTGGTGTAGGTTGCCCATCATCCACATCTTCATTTGGCTGGTCTTTCTCAACCAGAGACTCATGTCTTTAGTGGCACCTGGGAAGGTGAAATGCGTAAGTAGTGAGGTTGTCTGCTGCCTCAACCGTGAACGAGACTCCATTCCTTCCCCTCATCCAGGTTATTTTCTCTGGTTTGACATGGGCAAGATACAGGGGCCCTCTGATCCTGAGTACTATCAGATGGGTGCCTGGATTTCTGTTTCAGGGAGGGCAGAGCTTGGCTTCACCAGTCTGTCTCCTGTTTGGCTTCCCTGATACTCCTCAACCTTTAAACCTCCTTGCACAGCTCTGCCATGAGGCTGAGCAAATTGACCACCTTTTCATAAAGGATGCAGCAGTTCTCATAATTGCCACTTTTTGCCAATGCAGGGCTCTGGCACTCCTTGCAGCCTGTGACCTGGGCAGTGGCATGTTTATGTGGAACCTCTGACTGCATTGCCACATTTCTTTTCATAACAGTTTTCATCTGGGTAGCAACCATGGCTGTACAACCTCCTGCACAAACTGCCACAGCATACCTAGAAGACTCACCATGCCTCTTACCTCGACCTTGCTCAGTGTGCATGGATCAAAGATCCCTGTGCTCCTGGGGCATTTAAATAGGTTGCTGCAGCTTCAGCTTCACCCACACCTCACCCACATTCCCTGAGATCATCCAGCTTGGTGATGGGGATTGCTATGCTCCCTGTGTGTAACCTGGCTTTGGGAAAAGACCCCATCAACCAATCTCTGCTGCTCTGCCTAACTGCTTCAGGGATAGTTCAGCTCTGGAGCCTGATGTCAGAGGCTGGTCTCTGTGATCTTCCACGTACTTATGGAAGACTGTACTGTGAGCTGTGCTGTTGAATATATTCACCCATGGCAAGGACAGTGGGATTAAGTGCACCTTTGGCAAGTTTGCAGATTACAACAAGCTGAGTGGTGCAGTTAACATGCCAAAGGGACATGGACAAGCTTGAAATGCAGCCTCTTGTCAATCTCATGAGGTTTGACAGGGCCCAGTACAAGATCCTTCACCTGTGTTAGGGTAAACTTCAGAATCACAGTAGTATCACAGTATAACTAAGGTTGGAAGAGACCCCAAGGATCATTGAGTCCAACCTGTCTCGGTAGACCTCACAACTAGACCATGGCACCAAGTGCCACATCCAGTCTCCTCTTGAACACCTCCAGGGATGGTGACTCCACCACCTCCCTGGGCAGCACATTCCAATGACGAACGACTTGCTCAGTGAAGAACTTTTTCCTCACTTTGAGTCTAAACCTCCCCTGGCACAGCTTGAGACTGTGTCCCCTTGTTCTGGTGCTGGTTGCCTGGGAGAAGAGACCAACCCCTTCCTGGCTACAACCACCTTTCAGGTAGTTGTAGAAGGCAATGAGGTCACCTCTGATCCTTCTCTTCTCCAGGCTAAACAACCCCAGCTCCCTCAGCCTCTCCTCACAGGGCTTGTGCTCAAGGCCTCTCCCCAGCCTTGTTGCCCTTCTCTGGACACGTTCAAGTGTCTCGATGTCCTTCTTAAACTGAGGGGCCCAGAACTGGACACAGGACTCAAGGTGTGGCCTAACCAATGCAGAGTACAGAGGCACAATGACCTCCCTGCTCCTGCTGGCCACACTATTCCTAATACAGGCCAGGATGCCATTGGCCCTCTTGGCCACCTGGGCACACTGCTGGCTCATGTTTAGGCGGGTGTCAATCAGCACCCCCAGGTGCCTCTCTGTTTGGCAGCTCTCCAGCCACTCTGACCCCAGCCTCCAGCTCTGCATGGGGTTGCCGTGGCCAAAGTGCAGCACCCGGCACTTACATAGAATACATACATAGAATAAACCAGGTTGGAAGAGACCTTCATGATCATCGCGTCCAACCCATCAACCAATCCAACACCGCCCAAACAACTAACCCACGGCACCAAGCACCCCGTCAAGTCTTCTCCTGAAAACCTCCAGTGATGGCGACTCCACCACCTCCCAAGGCAGCCCATTCCAATGGGCAATCACTCTTTATGTATAGAACTTTTTTCTAACATCCAGCCTGAACCTCCCCTGGTGCAGCCTGAGACTGTGTCCTCTTGTTCTGGTACTGCTTGCCTGGGAGAAGGGACCAACATCCATCTGTCTACAACCTCCCTTCAGGTAGTTGTAGAGAGTAATAAGGTCACCCCTGAGTCTCCTCTTCTCCAGGCTAAGCAACCCCAGCTCCCTCAGCCTCTCCTCGTAGGGCTTATGTTCCAAACCCCTCACCAACTTTGTTGCTCTTCTCTGGACTCGTTCCAGCAAGTCAACCTCCTTCCTAAACTGAGGGGCCCAGAACTGGACACAGTACTCGAGGTGCGGCCTAACCAGTGCAGTGTACAGGGGCAGAATGACCTCCCTGCTCCTGCTGGCCACACTGTTCCTGATGCAGGCCAGGATGCCATTGGCCCTCTTAGCTGCCTGGGCACACTGCAGGCTCATGTTCAGTCTACCGTCTTGTTAAATGCCATGCCATTAGACTCTGCCCATTTGTCCAGTCGGTTACAATACAGGCTTGAAGATGAAGTGACAGAAAGCAGCCCTGCAGGAAAAGACCTGGGAGTTCTGGTGGATGAGAAGCTGGACATCAGCCAACAATGTTCACTTGCATCCCAGAAAGCCAATCACGAGGTCACTGCCTTATGAACTAAGTTGCATACTCAATCTAGCCACTCAACATTTGACATTTGCACCCTGGACTGCATCAAAAGATGTGTGGCCAGCAGACTGAGCGAGGTGATTCTGCCACTTTGCTCTGGTGAGATCTCACCCTAAGTACTGTGTACAGCTCTGGTGCCCTCAACACAAGAAGGATGTGGACCTGATGGAGAAGGTCCAGAAGAGGGCTACAAAAATAACCTATATTATAACAAAAGACATGGAATATCTTTCCTATAAAAGATGGCTCATCAAACTGGGGTTGTTCAGCCTGGAGAGAAGGCTTCATGGAGAACTTTTCAGTAGTTAAAAGGGACCTACAATAAAGATAGGGACAGTCTTTTTAGTGGGGACTGTTGTGACAGCTCAGCAAACCTGATCATCTACAACAAGGTAACCCACTTAGTGAATGAGGGAAAAGCTGTGGATATTCTTGAAGGATTTGACACTGTCACAGCATCTCCCTGGAGAAACTGGCTGTACATGGCTTGGATGGGTGGGTGCTTCTCTAGATGAAAAACTGGCTGGATGGCCAGGCCCAAAGAGTGTGGTGAATGGAGTGAAATCCAGTTGATGTTTGGTCACAAGTGGTGACTGATGATCAGTATGAGGGCACTAAGTGCACTCTCAGTAAGTGTGCAGATGACACTACATTGGGTGGGAGTATTGATCTTTTCAAAGGCAGGAACATTCTAGAGCAGGACCTGGACGGGCTGAGGTCAGTTGTATGATGTTTAAACAAGACCTGCACTTGGATCGTAACAGCGCCATGCAACACCACAGGCTTGGGGAGAGTGGCTTTGAAGGCTGGCAGTCTGAAAAGGACCTGGGGGTGCTGATTGACAACCAGCTGAACATCAGCCAACAATATCCCCAGATGGCCAAGGAGGCCAACAGCATCCTGGCCTGTATCAGGAATAATTGTTTGTAGTAAATCTCACTGCATAACTCTAAAGGGTGTCAGATGCTACTTGAAATCTTCTTCCAGGATCTGAAGGTAGACACCAACATCTGCCAGTACCTAAACAAGTGCACCGCATGTATTTTTGTAAACAAGGCTAAAGGCTCAAGGTCGGGTTTCCAAACCATCCCAAGATCTCGCCACTTGGAAGGGTTTAAAAAACAAACAAACAAACAAACAAACAAAACCCCAACAAACAAAAAAACAACACATGCCACTGGAGATGGGTATAGTAAGGTCTCTACATCTGCCTGGGCGTTTGGATGGTACTCTCGGGATCTGTGAGCGACAGCTAGTGGGACGAATGGTCACGTCAAGGTCCGTGGTTTCATTTTACGCTACATCTAATCAACTCCACAGACTGATTGCTCCTTCCCGCGAATGCTTACGGGACCGAACTTCTTCACTCCACCCTGCCCTCGTCTCCCCTCTGCGGCAGCATAGCTGGAGGTACGCCCCCGGGGCGGGGCGAAGCGGAGGACCACCTCTCCGCGGCTGCCGCCGCAGCCCCCTCCGGTGGTTCGTCCTCTCTCGACATGGCGGAAGGGGCACAGCTCAGCGGCCTCAGCGACGAGGCAGCCTACGGCGCCTGCTCGGAGCCGGATGCCAGCACGAAGGTGGGGTAGATGGGGGTGACGACGGCGTCCCGGGGTTACCGGCGCCGAGAGGGTCTGCAGCAGCGCCCGTGCCCCTCCGCCGCGCTCTTTGACGGGCGGACGTGCAGTGCATGGGCGGCGGTATGGGGCCGGGAAGGATCCCCAAGTGGAGGAGCGAGAGGGATAGCCGCGGATTGCCAGACGCCTAGGGTGCGCCTTATGTGGCGAGACCGTCACGGCGTCGGCTAGCAGGGCTCGATTTCACGGTCGTGGTACCGGGCGAATGCGCTGCGCCGGCAGTTGTGAGCCGCCATCCGGTACTGCCCTGCGGCCGCGCCGGCCGGTGTTCGGGCGGGTGGTTGCCTCCGCTAGTGCGTCGGCCGGAGTGCGAGCGTCCGCTCTGCGCTCGGCAGCGAGGTAAAAGGGTGCTGCGGAAAGTTCTCAGCCACCTCGTATCAGAGTGGCAAAAGAAATTCCCTGAAACACCACAAACATTCTTAAGTTTTAGTAAAAGAACGGTGTAATTGCGCTGAAGTTGTTCGACATAATGAATTCAGGCATTTAGCTTTATTTCATTTCAGTATCTGCAGTGAGGTCCGATTTCAAACGTACACTTGCTTGCTCTTCTTGCATGCATGGTGGTTCATGGGCTGTATAGTTCTGTAAAAGAATACGGATGCGAATGATACTCCTTTTTTGATACCAGTGATAATATATTAATGATAATAGTGGTGCTTTGTTTACGTTTTAATCATTAGGTTGCAAAGACATTCATTTAACACAAACCTGTATATGTAGGATCAGGAGAAAACGTTTTATTTACACTTAATATGTAAATAAATATTTATACTTAATGGTACTCTATTTGGTACTTCTAAGCCTGCTAGTTTTAGATCCGTTATTAATTGGCATCTTTGTTAATACCCATAATTAAAACCGGGTCGATGTATAAACAATGAATCTATTTTTCCCTTCAGGACTTTATGTTTCAGCAAACAATGTTAAGAGTAAAGGATCCTAAGAAGTCTCTGGATTTTTATACAAGAGTTCTTGGAATGACGTGAGTAAAAGTTGTATGCCAAAATACCATCCCCCCCCCCTACTATTCTTCTGAAAGGTGTTTTGATGTAATTACAGTAATTGGTCTAACAAAATAAACAATGCTGGCCCATCAGCTGTTGCCCAGTTCGACAGTCTGGCAGTCTCTTGAGAACTCCCATAGCACAGCTGATGCCTAAGCTGCCAATGAACTAATATTTGCCTTGACTAGAAATTTGTTTTCCTACAGAGGTCATTAACTATCAGTGATCAGCTTGCTGAGCCTGTAGCTTACTGTAACTTTTCTGGCTGCGGTTATAATCAGGAGTTGTTACAAATCTTAAGTTTATCTCGGAGGTAGTTCATGACCACATCTGGTCATGATAAGCTCCAAACTCAGTTTTTTGGGGAGCGCTGTTGGAAGGCAGATGCCCTGTAGCAGCTTCATGTGTTTATGCTAAGGCTCTGTGCGCATTCTTGACATTTTTAATGAGTTATTTCAAACCAAAATTTTAAATGCCATGAGTCCATACTGAAATGAAATAAATTGCTTCCACTTTAGGTGAAGAGAACACAAAAATGAAATACCTCACTAGCTGAAAAATAAAACTGATTAGTTTGCATGCCTACTTGTTCTCATTAAACACCCTACAAAAAATGCTCAAGTATTTTTTTCAGTTGATTGTCACGTCTGAAATGGTTTTATCATTATACATAGCTATTGATATTGTAAAAGCGCATTTCATCTCAAGTATGTTTGATTTTTAATCCTGTTTTTAAATATTTCTTTCTGTGGGGAAGCATCTTGGTTTATTTGCAAACTACCTGATTACATTTTTCAGTTACTCTTTCAAAATAAATGTTGTCTTTTAGACTGCTTCAAAAATTTGACTTTCCTACTATGAAGTTCTCGCTCTACTTCCTGGGGTATGAAGATAAAAATGATATTCCAAAAGATAAAACTGAGAGAACAGCTTGGACCTTCTCCAGAAAAGCTACTCTTGAACTGACACAGTAAGTATTAGCATAATAGAATAGAATTAACCAGGTTGGAAAAGACGTTCGAGATCATCGAGTCCAACCTACCATCCAACACCATCTAATCAACTAAACCATGGCAACAAGCACCCCATCCAGTCTCTTGCTAAACACCCCCAGTAATGGTGATTCCTCCACCTCGCTGGGCAGCCCATTCCAATGGCCAACCGCTCTTTCTGTGAAGAACTTCTTCCTAACATCCAGCCTAAACCTCCCCTGGCACAGCTTGAGACTGTGTCCTCTTGTTCTGTCACAGATTGCCTGGCAGAAGAGACCAGCCCCATGCCTGTCTACAACCTTCCTTCAGGTAGTTGTAGACAGCAAGAAGGTCTGCCCTGAGCCTCCTCCAGGCTAAGCAACCCCAGCTCCCTCAGCCTCCCCTCACAGGACTTGTGCTCCAGACCGCTCCCCAGCTTTGTTGCCCTTCTCTGGACACGTTCCCAGCAACTCAACATCTTTCCTAAACTGAGGGGCCCAGAACTGGACACAGGACTCAAGGTGTGGCCTAACCAGTGCTGAGTACAGGGGCACAATGACCTCCCTGTTCCTGCTGGCCACACTGTTCCTGATACAGGCAACGAGAGATGACATTTGGGTAACAGTAATTAAACAGGAGTAGATGAGTAGGAATCGTGTTGGATTGAATAGAAAGTTTAATAATTACTGTGGAAACATCTTCACTGTGACAGCTGTGATCTCAGATACTTGGCAAATTTAATCTTTCTCTCTTTAGAGCTCTTTGAAACTTCTAGGTGAGCAGTGGTACATAAATATGAAGTAAAGCTTGCTATATTTTCAGTGTGTGTGCCATCTGGGGTAGGTAAGTCACCCAGCATGGTTAAAACTGTCTTTGGAACCCCAGAGTATCCTAATAATGGATAACTGTTGCTTTTGGAATCTAATGGCTGCCCAGAAAGGTTGTGGAGTCTCCTTCACTGGAGACTTTCAAAACCTGCCTGCATGCGTTCCTGTGTGGGCTATCCTAGGTGATTCTGCTTTGGCAGGGGGGTTTGACTTGATGATTATCTGGAGGTCCCTTCCAACCTCCAATATTTTATGATTCTAGGGTTCTATGATTCTAATCAAGAAGAGGTATTATGTCAAAAACATACAACTCATGAAAACAAGGTATTTCCTTAATGCTACTCGTCACTGTAATTGGGTGATAGGTTGGACTTGATTTTTGAGGTATTTTCCAACCTTACTGATACTATGATTGTGCAGAAAGAATCTCCTGACATCTTCACTATCTGGCTTATCTTCAGGACCTGCTACCCTCACTGTTTGCTCCCCAGAGATGGGTAGATAAACTGACTCATGCAGTGCAACCTTCTGTCTAATCTAAGTGAGACAGAAGTGTCTCTGCTTTATTCAAATCTAGAACCTGAATTTTAGCGAGGGGCTGTGAATATGACTGGATTAGCTTCAGGATCTATGACTGGGTAATGTCTTCCAAGTTTAATGAACTCAGCTAACAGCTCTTCCCTCCCTCCCCAAAGAAACAACTTATCCTTCTGAGGACACAACATTTAGGATTTGTTCATTTTTTATACTTTCCTTCAACATCTAATAATTATTTCTTACAGCAACTGGGGCACTGAAAATGATGAAAATCAGTCTTATCACAATGGCAATTCAGATCCCCGAGGATTTGGTAGGTCTTTGTTTGTAAATGTAAGCTTTGGTTTATTGTGATTCCATTTTAAGTCTTCTGTATTGGGGAAAAATGGAGTTTGAAATGGTTTTGTGTTTTTTTTAATCTATATACATTCTGTAAAAACATATAAAAAACTCTATATAAAGAAATGTTATTGGGTAAGTTCATGCTGTAGGGTTTTATTAAAATGAGAACTAGTAGAAAAGTATTTTAAACTTCTGTGGATGAAAAGACATTTTTAGTAGGTTGAAGAAAACATACTAGCACTAGGAAAGATGGGAACTTGCTTCTTGTCCTTTGTCTCTCTTCTTGTATGCTGTGAAAGATCGTGAAAATAGTGAACAAATGGCTCAGAGTAATGAGCCACAGTTATACTTTCAATATAATCTAACCCTTTGGCAAGCAAACAGATGCTAATAGTAACTACTGAATGAAGGACAGTAATTGCTGTTGTGTATCAGGTTATCATGGTGTTTAGACTGATAAGACATTTGGATTTCTATTTTACAATCCATTTGTTACCCATTTTAAGCTAGAAATCCTGTTTGTAGCACTGAAGATAGTGTTCATGTGGCTTGATTTGGTGTTTTGAGTGCTTGAAAGGTCACTGCCTTGTGAACTAAGTTTCATACTCAAATCTAGCCATTTGACGTTTGCATCCTGGGCTGTATCAAAAGATGTGGATCAAGTGACGTGATTCTGCCACATTGCTCTGGTGAGACCTCACCTGGAGTACTGTGTCCAGGTCTGGAGTCCTCAATACAGGAAGGACACAGAGCTGATGGAGTGGGTCCAGAGGAGGGCCATGACAATGATCAGGGGGTTGGAGCACCTCCGCTATGAGGACAGGCTGAGGGTGCTGGGGTTGTTCAGCCTGGAGAAGAGGAGGCTCCGGGGACACCTAGTAGCAGCCTTCCAATACCTGAGGGGGGCCTACAAGCAGGGTGGAGAGACACTGTTTACAAAGGCCTAGAGTGACAGGATGAGGGGCAATGGCTTCAAACTAGAGAAGAGCAGATTTAGATTGGATGTTAAGAACAGGCTCTTTACTATGAGGGTAGTGGAATGCTAGAACAGGTTGCCCTGGGAGGTGCTTGGGGCCCCATCCCTGGAGATACTCAAAGTGAGGTTCAACAGGGCTCTGGGCAGCCTGGTCTAGTTGAGCATACCCCTGCTAACTGCAGAGGGTATTGGGCTAGATGACCTTCAGAGGTCCCTTGCAACCCAGACCATTCTATGACATTTAAAGTTTCTAAATGGATTTGTAAAGTCAGGCCTTGCATAGGGCCAGGATTAGTTGCTACAAATACAGCATTAGCAATAAACTCCTTGTTCTGTTGAAATGGCTTGATGCTGCAAAGTCATGTTACGTAGGCATGCTTCAAGAAAGGAAATACTTTTTTCCTGGTCTAGGTAATACTCTCTTCTAAGCAACATGAGATTTTTTTAACTCCAGAATTTCTATTTGAAAAGGTGTTATAAAACATCCAACTTTTCCAAAGGGTGGAAAGTGACATTTTTCTTGTACACAGTCACATCTTATGGCAACTATAGCATGGGAACTTTTGCAAAGGGTGAAATGCTGAGCAAACATTTTCCTAGGACACAGAAGAATACTTAACAGTGTTCTTCACTCTTACCTTGTTGCACAGGACACATTGGAATTGCTGTCCCTGATGTCTATAAAGCTTGTAAGAGGTTTGAAGAACTAGGAGTGAAATTTGTGAAGAAACCAGATGATGGTAAGTCTTGATCAGAAATGCAAGTCAAGTTTTTTCCTTGTTTTTAATGTGTTCTGTGTAGCAGATACTTCTGGACAGTTCCTAGTGGTTGTCATTGCTCAGAAGGCACTAGACCAGTTACTCCTGCACTTTCTCATGCAGACAAAACTGACAATAGATCCGTCTTGGTACAATATTTAGTTGGTCTGGCTAAGTGCCTTCTGTGTGTTGAATGACTTCTACTAAAATTTGTATGTTGTTTTGCTGTCATAGTTTACTATGTATACTACTGTGCAGGGTTATTACAGAATTTACTTTGATACAGATCAAGTTCACACGTCATATCTGTTTGGTCCCTATTGTGTGAAAATAAGGTGACTAAGAAGCCATAATTACTCCCACACATTGAAACTGAGCAATTCTTGACTTTTTTGGCTTTTCTTATATAAATAACACCTAGTTCTACCCACTAGCTGTTACTGTTATAACTGTTTTGTAGACGTAGCCTCATTAGTGTATATTTGACTTGTGTACCTTTTAGTAAAAAATGCATAATGTATAGCTCAAATGTTGAGACAGTACATGAAGAATGTCTATGTCAAAATAGCCTAAAATGCAGAAATCAGAGGCATTTTTCTGTGGGTTTCTTTTTCATGAGACTCATGAGAATTCTAAAATGGACACCTAATAGCAGCATGTCAGGAATATCCATCAGGCATGGTGTGGCCAGCAGGAGCAGGGAGGTCATTCTGCCCCTGTACTCAGCGCTAGTTAGGCCACCCTTTGAGTCCTGTGTCCAGTTCTGGGCCCCTCAGTTTAGGAAAGATGTTGAGTTGCTGGAAGGTGTCCAGAGAAGGGCAACAAAGCTGGGGAGGGGTTTGTAGCACAGGCCCTATGAGGAGAGGCTGAGGGAGCTGGGGTTGCTTAGCCTGGAGGAGGCTCAGGGCAGACCTTCTTGCTGTCTACAACTACCTGAAGGGAGGTTGTAGCCAGGTGGAGGTTGGTCTCTTCTGCCAGGCAATCTGTGACAGAACAAGAGGACACAGTCTCAAGCTGCACCAGGGGAGGTTTAGGCTGGATGTTAGGAAGAAGTTCTTCAGAGAGTGATTAGCCATTGGAATGTGCTACCCAGGGAGGTGGAGGAGTCACCATCACTGGAGGTGTTTAAGAAGAGACTGGATAAGGCACTTGGTGCCATGGTTTAGTTGATTAGATGGTGTTGGGTGATAGGTTGGACCTGATGATCTTTTCCAACCTGGTTAATTTTATCCTATTCTATATACAAATACGTGATACATCTCCCTTTTGGCTTCAGAAACCAGGCTGTTGCCTGTATGGGGTGGGTTGGGTTTTTTTAGATCAAAAGTAACATCAGTGCATGAAGCTTTAGTTTACGTGTATTGGAACTGATCTTTCAGATTTCTTTTGAGAGGAATTTCTTTCTAAGAACAACTAATTGAGGAGAGACTTAAGTGATTCTTGTCTTGCTCACTGTGTTCTCAGCTGAAGCAAATAGAAGATGTGTAGCTGAAAACTTAACTTGAACACAGATTTTTTGATTTAAGATTTCTCTTTTATGAAGTGATGCAGATATAAAATGTAAAACACATTGGGATGGAGGGGGGTGTCATAAACAAAAATCAGTAACACATAACTTCGTCATGGAGGTAGGGAATGTATACTGGTAAAGACAGTATAAAAACATCCTGGAGCACAATAATATTTCTCTTTTAGAAGGATGAACACACAGAGGGGCATATGCAGAAAACTTAAGCAACAAAAGGTAGAATTTCCAAGTGACTTTAAGCTACAAGCATTGTTGAGAGTAAGCTTGATAACTTAGCATATGAAGATCTAATGCCAATTAAAAACTTACTTGGATGTATTCAGAATTAGCTGTCTATGTTTGAGCTAATTCTTACGCAGAGGAAAAAGTATTCTTGTGAAGTATTCATACTGGACATGAAGAACTAGCCTTGTAATCTTAACTCTTATTTTGTTCTTTTGTTATTTTTTTTTCTAATAGGTAAAATGAAAGGACTTGCTTTTGTTCAGGATCCTGATGGCTACTGGATTGAAATTTTGAATCCTAACCACATGGTGACTCTCACTTAGTTCTAATACAATATATTATGTAAGAGATGTCCGGTTTCAGTCCCCTGGAGAAAATCTGTGGCAGTGTTTGTGAAATTCTTGCGTAACAGAGGAATCAGTTATCTTCAGAGTCTCCTCTAATACTATGCCCTGGGACCTCACTGTACACGGATTCCTTTCTATTTTTTTTCTTTTCTTTTTTCCTGTGATGCCACTGCAGTTATCCAATTAGGAATACTCAAGCATTTTGTGGAAGAGTGCTTACGCAGATTCTCATCTTGAACATTAAGTTAATATTTCACTAAACACTATCAAAAGATATGGAGGCAGAAATTCACGCATCTCTCACTGTTTAGATTTAAACTAACAACAAAAATCCTGTGTTACTATTGATGTGCTTCAACAAGGAGGAATAAAAGCCAACTTCAGAAGATTTGTTTCTTTCATGAAATCAAAAGATCCTGAAGGCTTTATGCTCTATCTTGTATACTAGAAAATAAAATGTCAGACTAACTTTGGCTTGAGTAGTAGTGTATTTATGAAAGTTCTACTTACATTGTAGAATCATAGAATGGTCCAGGCGGGAAGGGACCTCAAAGGTCAGCTAGTCTGACCTCCCTGCAGTCAGCAGGGACATCCCCAACTGGACCAGGCTGCCCAGGGCCTTGTTGAGCTTCACCTTTATTATCTCCAGGGAAGGGCAACCTGTTCCAGTGTCCCACTACCCTCATAGTAAAGAACTTGTTCCTAACGTCCAATCTATATCTGCTCTTCTCCAGCTTAAAGCCATTGCCCCTTGTCCTGTCGCTGCAGGCCTTTGTAAACAGGCTCCCCCTATCCTTCTTACAGCCCTCCTTCAGGTACTGGAAGG
This sequence comes from Dryobates pubescens, assembly GCF_014839835.1. Taxonomy (NCBI): domain Eukaryota; kingdom Metazoa; phylum Chordata; class Aves; order Piciformes; family Picidae; genus Dryobates; species Dryobates pubescens. Next base: position 42,799,859 of record NC_071617.1, on the reverse strand, counting down.
CTGCTATTTGGTCGCCCCAGAGCCTCCTCTTCTCCAGGTGGAACAACCCCAATTCCCTCAGCCTGTCCTCATAGCAGACGTGCTCCTTGATGATTCTCCTGGACATCCTCTGGACCCACTCCATCAGGTCCATGTCCTTCCTATATTGAGGGCTCCAGACCTGTACACAGTACTCCAGGTGAGGTTTCACCAGAGCAGAGCAAAGTGACAGAATCACTTCTCCAGATCTGCTAGCATTGCATCTTTTGATGCAGCCCAAGATGTGATTGGCTGCCAGGCTGCAAGTACACACTGCCTGCTCATGTTCAGTTTCTCATCCATCTATCAGCACCCCCAAGTCCTTGCTGATGGCACACTCCATCCCACTATGTTGTAGATAAAAATACTAAATGGCACAGGTCCACCCATCAGATCCATAGTCCTCCAATTTGGTGAGCAGGATATTGTGGGGGACTGCTGCAGCCATTCTTCAGAGGGCTTCCAGGACTTCTCTAAGTGGGACTTTGTGCCTCTAATGCTAGGGATTGTACAACACAGCAATAAAATACTTCTGGGAAGACTTCTGAGATTCTCTGTGCTCTGCATTTCTGGAATCTCGTTGCTATACAGCAACAGGGTTTGTGCTTCCATTTGTCACCCAATAGCCCCCAAATCAGGAAGACAACATCCCTATACTCTTCCAGGATGCCTGTCCCTTTTTACATTTCACGTGTAGCCCCATCTTACCCTTAACCAGCAGGTCACAGCTCAACCATGGTGGTCTCTTGCCCTCCTTGCCCAATTTATTACCCATGGGGATTGAGATCTTTTGTGCTCTGTTTAGAGCGCCCTTAAATATCCACCAGCTTTGTTCAGCTCTCTTGTCCGAGGGCCATTTCTGATGGGACCCCATTTACTAACTCCTTGAAGAGCTGGAAGATTGCTTTCTTAAAATTTAGAGTCCTCACCGTGCTTCTTGTGGGCTTTATGCTCCTTAGGACAGTGGACTGCACTAGCACATGATCACTGCAGTCCAGACTGCCTTCAGCTTTGATGTCCCTGATGATTTCACTTGCATTTGTGACCAACAGGTCCAACAACGTATCTCCTCAAGAAGCTGTCATCTAGGCACTCTAGGAGCCTTCTGGATTGCCTGTAGCCTGTTGGTTTTCCAACAGATGTCGGGGTGGTTAAAATCTCCCAGAATGACAGGAGCCTGTGATCACAATTCCTCCTCAAGCTGGCAGACTCTTTAAGGAGCAGACACACAGCCTTGCCTGAAACAAGAAACTTTGTGGAAGCAATAAATCAGACCAGTGGAAAGAATTTGGTCTAGCGTCTGGCTGATGACTGACAGCCAAGATAAGAGGTCTTATAGTTGCAAACTCATAGGGATCTGTGTCTCTCCCAGCATTAGAAAGAACTTGCTCATCATTTTTTGTTCCAATGGAAGTCTGCAGCTCTATTTAACTTAAATGCACTCTATGTTGCGCATTTGTAAATCAATGAAAAAGAGTAACTGAAGAGTTTCCTACTAGCAGACGTTTTGATCTGCCCTCTCAAAACAAGTGGTTACTGCAGTGATACCTTGTGGCAGTTTAGGCTGGGTATTTCCTGGACTGCTACGAAAGTTAAAACCACCAGCATCGGGAGTGTCCCACCCAGTAGGTGAATACAGGAAACAGCAGATTTCTACCCATGAATCCTGCATTCTATACATTCATTTGCAAAGTCATTCTCTTTCTCTTTCTTCCCTCTCTGCTCCCATGGGAGATGCTCTCTATCTGGGAATAGTGGGGAAGTATTTCAGGCCTCTTAGTCCTGTCTAGGCCTAATGTCAGGAGAAGGGGCTGCGGGGAGAGGGCAGTGTCAGGCCAGCCTGAGACTAGCCTAGCAGGTGGGGGCAAGGCAGGGAGGGGAAGTTAGTAGGATTCATGCCAAGAAGCATGAAAACTATGAACAGTGAGACAAAGCACTGTTGATTGCAGCTTATGTTGTTTTTGACATACTGAATTTTTCATGTACATTCCTTCTACTGCTGGTGTTCTGGAGTAGGAAGTTTATATAAAAAAGTAAAACTCAGCTGAAGCATAAGTGGTTATTGCAGTTTCTTGCCCTTCAGAATCTCATGAGATTGTGATTAGAAAAATTTAGACTAGCAATAGTCCAAGTGAAGTTGCCTAAAATGAAGTTTTAGTTAATACAAATAGGTAATCTAAAGCTTAATAACCAAGAACTGACAAGGCAAAACCTCAACATTTTATACACATGTAACCTGCTGATTCATATTTTACTGACATACAGTGTTCCATTCCAACCTGTTTCACTGCTTTTCAGAGTGCAGGTGTGCCTGAAAAAGCTATTGACCCAGTACTATGGAATCCAGTAATTAAAACTGGGATAGTTTATAAATCAGATGAGTAAATCCAAGGGTGTGCATATGTAGTTCAGTGGATAATTACATGAAGAGAATGACAGGAGACTATGCTGTAGTTTCTCTGCTTAGTACTCAAAAGTTACTCTAAGCAGTTTGCTAATCTTAGACTGACAGTGGGAGGGTTTTTTGTATGTGCTTGACAAAGTGTAGACAATGCAATGGTGACGCAACAAAGAGGAAACTAGTGAAAAACCACTGGCATCTACAGATTAGTCACAGCAGCACTGTGAAATGTTGGTTCGTTGGGGGTTTTTTGGTGTTTCCCCCTCCCAAAAAAAAAGTTCTGCAACTTGCCATACTAATTAAAATCAGTATTCATAGAATCATAGAATCAGTAAGGTTGGAAAAGACCTCAAAGATCATCAGGTCCAACCTGTCACCCAACACCTCATGACTACTAAACCATGGCTTCAAGTGCCACATCCAATCCCTTTTTGAACACCTCCAGGGACAGTGAGTCTACCACCTCTCTGGGCAGCACATTCCAATGGCCAACAACACTGTGAAGAACTTTCTCCTCACCTCTAGCCTAAACCTCCCCTGGCACAGTTTGAGACTGTGTCCTCTTGTTCTGAAATCCAACAAAAACCTAAGCATGATTCTTTTAACCTGCAACAGATGTTAAAAGATTTCAGATGGAAACTTCCAAAATTATTTAACGTTCTCATCAATAACAATACCTTTCTTCCAAGGTAACACTTCTTTTATGCTAAATAAAGCATTGAATTAAGTAGCCTGCAGTGCTTTTCCACTTGGAAGGCCTAAATGTAGCTTCATGCAGTACAGTGGAAATTAATCTAATGGACATGTAAAGCCAACTCCATGTTCTTGCGTATAGGCAGATGTTCTTCTTACTCAGAAAAGCAGGATTCAGACGGACTGGCAAAGCACAGGAGAGCACAGCGTTACATTTAAAGGAAACGGCGAGCACGACACGGATAGCTAAACATCTATTACTGTTTTACAGAAGTTCGGCATTTAAGGGTCACTGTCGTCTGGACAAGTGCGTTGTTCTGACACACGCTGGCACTTGCTGTCAGGCCCGGCTGTTGCCCGCAGGCAAGAGAGTGCAGCCGTGGAAGTCCCACGGAGCCCTACCAGGGACATCGCCGTTTTAACGCCCGGCAGAAAAGTTTTCCTTTGGGTTGCGGAGGCCGCCAGGCCCTGCTCACTGACCACGCAGCTCGGTCTTCCAGCCCTCCCAAGGCCTAGCGGGCCCCTGACAGCCCTCCTTCGGCCCGGCCCCGCGGGTGCTGCTCTGCTACAGGTCGTCTCTGCTCTATGGCCGGAAGAGGAAACCGGGCGCCGCGCGAACGGAACTACGGAGGCCGAAGCGAGCCCGCGCCGGCAGCAGCACCGGTCCCGCGCCGCTCCGCAGCGCGCTCGCTACGTCAGCACGCAGGAGGACGGCTGCTGTTGGAAACTGATGTCAGCGCGCCGAGTAACGTAGCGACGGCGCCGGGGGTGGAGGCCTTGTTGGCGGTGGGGCCGGTGAGTCCCGGGGGGAGGGTTGTGATCAGCCGCGTTCCTCTTGGGACGGAGGTTCGTAGCGAGCAAGTGGCAGCTCCCGAGGCCTCCCCCATAGTGGGTTTCGCTTTTCGGCGCCTTGGCGTGCTGCCGCCGGTCTCCTACCGGGCTCGGGCACGCTGACCCGGGAGCGGGTGGAGGCGGCGCCGCCGCCGGGAGCGCAGGCCGCCCCCGGAAAGCAGCTGGGTGCTTCAGGCGGTGGAGGGATTTCCTCTGAAACGTCTTACTGCAGAGGCGAGGGACAGGGTGGCTGAGCGGGCGGGAGTCGCCGCTCCGGCGCCTTCAGGCTTGGACAGGCGGCTGTTGGGAAGGTGGCGGCCCAGGCTTCCCTGGTCGCGACCTTGGGCGGGTCGCTCGCCCTCGGCCGCCTTCTCCTCCGTGGGTGTGATGCGTTTGCCTCACCTGCTTTTCTCTGTGCCTGCCCTTGCGCTCTGTAAGACCCTGTTGTAGTGTTTTTCGTTTATCTCATAATATTAGTTCAGTATTCAGTATTTTCGTGCTTTAATAGTGCGCACAATATTTTCACAGTTTTTTTTCTGAGGCCTTAGTAGTTCTCTTGGAAGTTGCACACTACTGTGATTTATTGAAATTGCTTTTGATTTATATGAAGCTGTCATCAGACTTTAAATAAACAGACTTGTTAACAGCCTGCCGGTAATTTTGCTTGCTCAGCAGTGCTTTTTGCTTGTGCTGTTTTGTAAAGCATAGCACACAGATCCCTCTCAAAGCCCTGTGCAAAGGGTCAATTATTATTTATTTTTTTTTTATTTACGATTTTAATTTGAGCCTACTCCCTGTCTAGCTGTGTTGAGTGCATCTTCTGTTTCAAATCTGTAAATCAGGTGCTTGGAGTGTACTGTTCTGTTGGGATCTATTCACTCAGAAAAAAATAACTTCTTATAAATGCTTTATGACTGTATTTTGATAATACAAGTCAGTCTGTTAACATATGGTGTTTGTAGGAGCAAATGTTCACATACTGCATGTTATTCTCCAAAATCAAGAGACCTGTTTTCAACTTCATTTTATGAGACTGTGTTCTCCTTCCTTAAACTTGTACTTCAAAGAATATTAGAATGTCTCTTATGGGAGAGTTCATAGATATAATCTATTTAGCAATGTAATGACTGCTTATTTTCCCTGTTGACTGGGAAGAATAACAATAATTTATACTTGTTGAATGAGACTCATATGTATTTAAACAAATAAAGTCTCGATATTTCTGTATTTCTTCAGCCTACAGTTGTGTTTTTTCTGCTTGTAAAATTAAAGGTTCACACAGGTAAAAGATCTGCAACTGCCCAAAGTATTGTGAAAAACGAACCACCAAAACTAACACAACCACCCCCCAGGGCCTTTAGCTAAGCAAGGAGAACTTTGGATATGTAATGAATAAAATGTGTGTGATACAGTTTGTATAGACCTGGTTTAATTAGAACACCTGTGTGGGAAAACAGTGTTCTCAGGGACATTAATGCTGTGCAAGAATTTCATGATGAACATTTTGTGTGCTGTAACAAACAAATGAATGGCAATATGTTACCCTTTTTTTTTGGTGGTGGTTAATAAAATGAATGATCAAAATTAAATTATGATCACTTAAACACAAATCATCCTGTGTTCTAACATTATTAGAAGCTTTCCCACAGAATGGAGGAGATTTTTATAAATGTCTTTCCACACACATTTTTACTGAGAAATATGCATCTCTTACTTTCTCTATAGGCTACAAACTGCCAGGTTCTGATTGTATCTATCTTGTATCTTGCTTCAGGAAATGGTACAGTTGTTGCTGTGCAGCTGGATGTTGCTGAATAGTGTTTCTATGAGCTTGCTGTTCAATCTCTCTGTCGTTCAGAATGGCGAAGAACCCTAATTTTCAGGAAGTTAGTCATCTGCCTACAAGCTACATCCACTGTCGATCTTCAGATAGCTTTACTGGTGAGTGGATCAATGTATTTTCTTGAGATTTTTAACTTGGTGGTTTATTTGTGTACCATTTTAGTCAGGTTGTATTGAATTGATTAATACCTATTTTACATGTGTTAATAAATAAACTGTATTTAGTATATTGTTTTTTGGACCAAACTAAACTTGCTCCTGCTTATCTCTCAGAGGAATGTTTCAGCAGAAGTAGCACTATAGCACTTAAGTGATGGGAATGTGGTTGCAGGTTAGCAGTGTATAACTTCTCATATGCTTTAAGTTGACACATTATTGCTACTTTTAAAGTGCTGTCATTTTAATGATGTGCTTATTTACTATTAGCCAGAGTTAGCACCTGTTTTAAACTTGTCACAACACAGGGACTGGAGTAAACAGTTAAACAGTCTGTGAATTTGGTTTCTTGATCTTTCACATTCCATAGTCTACTGCTTTAATAGTCCTTTTATTGTCGAGTACTAAGTATGGTTGGTATTTTTGCACCGTTCAGTTACAATTTTCTCTCAGTCAGTTTTCTTATTATTTAGAAGTATAAAGGAGTTTCTGTAGTGAGAGTTCTGACATGGTGTATTTATTTGGCTTATACTCTGTATAGAAATATTAATTAAAACATCCTGTTTCCTGAGATGTTACTTTATTGTGCCAGAACTCATGAGAACAAAACATGTTCATGTGAAAAAGAGGTGCATGTCCACTACATCCACTACAAACCACATGATTTGAAACAATGGCATTTTTGTACATTAATCTTACTGTCATAGTGACAGTAGAAATAGTAAATAAAGTTTTGCTGGAATTTACATGAAGTATAGCAAAATATTTTATGGATTAATGAATTACAAAAAAAAGGTAATTAAAAACTATGCAAACCTCTTCTAATCAACTAAGAACCAGTTTCTATTTCTAGATAGAATAGCAGTGTAAGAGGATTTTATTTAAGGAAATTCCATTTGTGTAAATCTGACAAAATCTATATTATCTTGCTAGGTACAAACTCAATGATGAAGGAATTAAGTGTTTAAACGATATGTAATTATTTCCTCAGTGTTTATAATCCAGACTTATTAAAAAACTTGAATTCTAGCAACAGTATATTTATTTGCATTTCTTTCTAAAATTTCAATAGTGTTATCAGTTAGGCAAACATTTTTCACTTGTTTTATATATTTTTTCCCCAAATGATTCATTAACAATTCCTTTTTCTATGCCTGATATAAAAACAACTCTTTGAAACAGTGCTGTTTTTTCATGGGGTCTTAGACAGAAATGGTTTGTAGGCCTTCTAACTTAAATGCTTATTGAGATCAACGTGATTTTAATGGTGCATCAAACTGATGAAGAATAATGTTTTGTTATATTTATTTCTGTGACATGAACTTAGTCACAGCAGCTGACTCTTGAAGCCGTTAATTAGCTCTGAGTACCTTCTGGAAATAGGTTATGGTGCTGGCAAGAGGCTTGTAAAGGGCTTGACCTTTTATTATGTAGTTAGTTAAGTGTTCCTTGACTTCAAGGAAGAGCAAACACCTGTATTCTCTGAAAGGGGTCATGTTATTTGATGGCAGAAGATGCCATCGGCACCTTCAGGAAGGGTTTTTGCCAGTCTTCTGGCGGCATCTATGTTTTGTTGTTGTTAAAAGTAACACTCTGAGTTGCAGCGAGAAAAATATGTTTGGCTATACAGGGAAGTTGTGAGCTCATAGCAGCTTGTCACAACTAAAGCAGTTTTTGCTTTTTACTTCCTCAAGAAATACAGAGATCACTACAGGATTGGCCAAGTTCATACCATTAATGAATCCAATCTGGGAACATCTGAAGTCATGTATTATTTGTTTCTATAGTTTGAAGGCAGAACTGCTCTCCTAGAGCTGTTTTACATGGAAAATCCATAATAAAGCTCAAACTTGCATTGGAAATGTGAAGTAGTAAGGAAACGATTAAGTGCCTCTTCACTATACTAGTGTTACCTACAGAAGACATTTAAGGCATGTAGATAGGTTCAGAAAGTTGCCAGTTTCCAACAGTTTTGATTCATTCAAGTGTATGAAAGGTTCTTCAGCCACAGGCTTATTACCACCTCTTGAGTCTCTTTTTCCCTGTGAGCAGCACATTGGTTGAAACTGACAGTTTAGAGTAGTACATTGTGGCAGCAGTTTGGAGAGCTTGAGACACTGAAATAATTTGTCTTGTGGTTTACACACACAAATTTCTAAATTTCTGCTTTCATTGCTGCCTGTAGATCAAGCTCTTGATGTTCCTAAGGGCTGGCATCATCTAGTCCTTAACAAGCGTACCCAGTTCATGCATTACTCTCTTCTATACATTGATTCCTCTTTAGAGAGCGTCTACCTATCTTTGTGAGGGAAATGTGCATTTACATTTTATTTCTTTATTTAACCTAAAATTGAAACAATTTTCCCTTGAGCTTTTCACCCAATTGGCTTACAACATCCACAGCTACTGGAAGTAGTTGATAGCATTCCCTTTACTACTTACACAGTCTCTCATTCTATGCAGACAGTACCTGTTCTTATTTGTTTAGATATAGGAGTAGATGAAGGAAACAAATGAAGTAGAGTGGAATAAAAAACAGACTTTAAACCAAACATGTGCCAGTATTTGTACATGTAGGAAGCACTGTACATGAATTTCTCCAATCAAAATCAGAACTAGCAGAAGAGAGAGTACAGAGTTGCTTGATAATGTTCATGTAACTTGCATGTAGCTAAGTTGTGAATGAGGATAAGCAACAGCAATTAAAAATGCAGAAGTTTTGAAGGAGTATCAAAGCTTGAGATGTGCTGCTGAGTTACAGATACATCCTTTTGTTGGCTCATTTGATGTAAAAAAAGGTTATATTTTGAGGGCATTTCAATTATAGTGTTGTCTCAGATAATTCTATTGTGATAAATACTATTGCTAGTTAATCTGGCTTGTTACAAAGTAAATGCTACTGGAAATGCATGTTACATAAATCTGTCAGAGTGGAGTTGTCTTAGCTGATTGTAAGTTAACCAGTACAAATAGAAGTCTATTATTATAAAAAAAATCATACAAATTGTTTTGTATAGATAGAAGGATAACTGTACCATATTCTGTATTCTCATGCTTATACTGCTTCCATTATCTTGGCCAATATTGCTGGTACTGTGCAGCAGTGCCTACACTGGCATGTAGCTGCTAATTCAAATAGCAGAGACTGCCTGAAGAAAGCTGGGGTTTTGTTCCCATTTTTGCTGTGATCTATATTATTAATTTAGTATGCTGTGTTGTTCTCAAATATTATTTTATGTTTCTATCCCTTTTTCTGAGTTTAAAGTTCTTTGGCACAGTTTCTACAGTATCTTGATTTTGGGGTAAAGCATTTCAAGTTATTACAGAAGTACTTAACCCTGTTTGCGTGTGTTATCTTTTCTCTCTTGAGGTAGAAATGAAAGGAAACGGATATTTTTTTCATAATTCTTTTAAAATGTAGCTTAAAAGTGCCCTTGTGTCATGAATCTTTCACCTGAAATATTAATGGTTTAGTTATGTGTGTGTGGCATGACCTCATCATTTCCTGCTTCTTGTGGTACATTGTTTTTCTTCAGCACTAAGCATGTGGCCATTTTGAAAAATGATTAGTGTCACTTTGGAAAAGTGACACAGAAGGTGTGTCTCAAAATATGGATGGTTATTATCTGAAACACCTGACCTCTTTCTAGTTAAAAGTGAACTGAAGTGTAACAATAGAAGTGGATTTATGACCTAGATTCTCCCATGGATGCTCTTGCCTCTCAGACTACAGAAAGCATCCGTTGCTGTAATAAACCAACCCAAACAAAGCTAAAACCTCTTGTGAGTTAAGAAGTAACAAAATAATTCCATAAAAGATGTGACTAATGCATTTCTCTGTGTTGTGCACTAGTGGACGGTCTTCTCCTTTCTATGACTGAGATATTAGGTGGGTTATTTTTCTTACGTGTATGAGGAAACAAGAAGGCATCAAGAAAGCTGAATAGAAAGGGTAAGAAAATGGAATTGTATGTTGGAAAGCTTTGCTCATTGACAGACTTTGTCTGTTACTTAGTAAGAGTTATCCTGCTTGTTTATTTTCTCCCAGTTCTGGCAAGTTAGTGGAATTCTGCAAAAACACAGATGTTTTTACTTAGCACTGATTTTAGTAGAGGCTTGGCATTTGAGACAGTGCTTCTTGGTTGAATAATTTCTTTATAATTTAAGTGCATTTTAATTGAGATAAAATTGCTTTCTAATGGTAACTGATTAAAACTCTTTAGTTTTAAATTCTTTTTGTTGGAAGCCCTTATAAGTAAGAGAGTTGACAGAACAAGAAGGTGAAAGAATTCTCTGAAATATTTTCTCTTAGGTGGAATTGTTGATGCAAGCTGCGTCGAGTCCTGTCGTATATGAACTTTAACAGAAAAGCTCTTGGTTTCGTTTTTCTTGTAATATATGGTAACTTACACTAGCCTCTGCTTTTGTAATTACAGCTCAGTCTTTGCCATTTTTTAATATTTGTGCCCTTTATAATCCTGGTTGTTTCCATTTTCCCTTTAGGCTATCAGTATCACCATCCCTCCAAGATGAGTAACAGCCACCCACTTCGTCCTTACACGGCTGTGGGTGAGATTGACCACGTTCACATTCTGTCGGAGCATATCGGCGCACTAATGAATGGGGAAGAATACAGTGACGTTACTTTTATTGTAGAAAAGAAACGTTTCCCAGCACACAGAGTGATCCTGGCTGCTAGGTGCCATTATTTCAGGTGAAGCATAGCTTTTTGTCAGGCTTGCAGGAAATTTTCATGCAGATCAGCAGATCAGATAAACATTGTTTCTCTATGAACTTTTCAGCGTATAATCATCTGTCCATTGAGTGTGACCTTTTCTGTGTGAATGTTTCCCAGCATATCAAATCATTGTGTCCAAGTATAAAAAGATAAATACCATGTCATGATGTTATTCTTTTGACCTTCATTAAATTGGATTTTGAAGCTAGTTTCACAAATTCAAGAGAAAAATAACTTCAGAACAGAAAAGTGCTGTAAAATTGTTTTGATTTCTCAGGTTATAAATGACGTGCGTCTATGGAATATACTCAGTCTAATTTTGATGCATTGGAATTGAGTATTTGAAGAGGTCTGGCAGATAGAGGTTAGAATATATATTTTAAAACTAGGAAAAATACTACTTCAACTCTTTTAAGAGCTGGGCATTTTTCACTCTAAATGTAATTTATAGAACTTCCTTGTAATCTTTTTATAGCTAATTTTGTTGCAGAGTTAAGCTAATGACTAACCTGAAGTGTGAATGCAAATTGTGTTCAAACAATCTATCATAGTTTAAAAAATTATTGTGGGTACGTGGATTTTTTTTCTCAAGATTCAGGATTTCATCAGAGTTGCTGTGTGCTGGATTTAGAGTAAGGAACAGAGATCAAGAATCTTAAGATTTGCTAATCTGCTTCTGTTGTGCTGGTGACCCATTTGAATTTTGTTCTTTGTGTTCCCCCCCCCCGCCCCACACTAATAGCAGTAAGGTACAAGAGTGATACCTCAATTTCTGCCTTGCAGGCTTTTGTTCAAAGTAGAGAAGGAGTGTGTGTTGTGTAGGGTAAAAGCATGATGCAATAGAATATTATTCTTGTGCAACCATTGTCACTTTACATGCAAAGAATGTGAGTTTTTCTTTTGTTGAGTTTTCAACTACATGCCCTTTGTATTCCTCTTGATGTATATGGTCATTGATTCCTTTCTCTTTCTACTTGGTTTTTATCAGGATATAAATTTCTCAAATTTTATCTTCTTTTTAGGGCATTGCTATATGGAGGAATGAGAGAATCTCAGCCTGAAGCAGAAATACCTCTTCAGGACACTACTGCAGAAGCATTTGGCATGCTGTTGAAGTATATTTACACTGGTCGTGCTACACTACGAGATGAGAAAGAGGAGGTTCTCCTAGACTTTCTAAGCCTAGCACATAAATATGGGTTTCCAGAACTGGAGGATTCCACGTCTGACTATCTTTGCACAATACTTAATATTCAGAATGTCTGTATGACATTTGATGTTGCCAGTCTTTATTCCCTCCCCAAATTAACTTGTATGTGCTGTATGTTCATGGATAGAAATGCCCAAGAGGTGCTCTCCAGTGAAGGCTTCCTATCACTTTCTAAGGTAAATCTTTTGCTTTCCCTTTTCCTCCCAGGAATGTTTATTTTAATTTGTATACAACTTCATGATAAAATACCAACGAGGACACCAAATACAAGTTTATATGTTAGTTAACAAGCATAATTTTATACTAGTGAAATGAGCAATTGGAATTGTCCAAGCCAAGCTGAACTGAAAATCCTGGTTATTCATTTGGAATTTTTTAGGTATTTAATTTTAACCAGTCATGTAGCTAATTATAATACATCAAATGGAGTGTTCAAAGGTGGGAGCAGGTAGTTTAATCTTAGTTTGTCTTTTTGTTTTTTTAATCTTTTCTTGAAACAATATAATTTGGCTTCTAAATGCTGCCCAGGGAATATAAAAATCTGAAGATAACAGAAGATATTCCATTCTGTTATGTTTTTGATATGGGCTACCTCACTGATGGATTGTTTCCTGTTGCATGAGCTAAAGCATTCTAGAGGTTGCTGTGCCTTCTAGTGCTGATGGTCATCATGTTCTGAGATTACATTACATGGTGGTGTTGTGGGGTGGTGTGGGTTTTTCTGTGCATTGGTTTTGTAGTTGTTAGATGTATAAATATTTGTGCTCTTGTCAGGCTGTTCTATGATGCTGAAATTTTCCATTTACTCTGGAGTGGTCTTTGAGCTCAACATAATAGCGACAGAATATTTTCAGATGGTGCTCATATGAAGCAACAGAGGATCCTGAGTGAAAATCCGTTTAAATACTCTTTTTTTTGAAATGTTTTTAGTGGGAAAGCTGTGATTTTTTTTTCCCTTGAAGAAGCACAAGACACTCTGTTTTGCTGACTAACTTACTAGAAAAAATACTTTATTGTCTCTGCTTGGTTCTGCCATGTGCTATTTGTTAAGTCTGAACTCAGAACATATTCTCAATGAAGAGGATAGCAAATGTTATTCATCAGGAAGTACATACTTTAAGACCTTTCTGACATAGCCAGTCCTGGTATATATGAGAGATTTTGTCTGTTCTTAGGCAAACTCGTAATTCTTCTACTAGCTAAGAGAAAATCAAAAAGCTGTTTCATTCTTTTTGTTCTCATTTTGCAGTCAGTGGATCTTCTGCCTGAATAAGAGCCACTGAAGTTTTCACTTGCTCATTCAGAATTGATACCAAAAGGGCGGGGGGAACTCTCAAGTAGTTAGAAATGGTTTATAAAGATGATTCCAAGCCACACTTCTTTTTTTTCTCATCAGTGTTCTTATGCCAGCCTAAGTTTAAAGGAATGCTTTGAACTATCCTACCAAATTGCCAAATCATGTCTTATGTTCTAAAGTAAATGTAAAGTGGTTACTGGAATTAAATTGATTTGAATAGATCTCCAAACACTTCAATTCTGAATTATTTCCTGGAATCATAGAACTGCCAAGGTTGGAAGAAACTTTTGAGTTCATTGAGTCCGACCACTCACCTAGAGCTTGCAATCCCAAATCCCCTGAGTACTGCTGAAACCATACTACTGAACCATGTCCCTGAGCACCATGCATATTTTAAGTACCTCCAGGGATGGTGACTCTACCACCTCCCTGGGTAACCTATTCCAATGCTTGATAACCCCTGCTGTGAAGAAACTTTTCCTAATATCCAATCAGGACCTCCCTTGGCACAACCTGAGGCTGTTTCCTCTCGTCCTGTCATTTGTTGCATGTGAGAAGAGATGGAATCTCACCTCTCTCCGACCTCCTCTGAAGTAGTTGCAGGGAGCAATAAGGTCTTCCTCAGCCTCCTCTTCTGAAGACTAAACATCCCCAGTTCCCTAAGGTGTTCCTCATAAGATCTGTGTTCAGATCCCTTCATCACTTTGTCCGCTCTTCTTTGGACATGCTTCAGCACCTCAGTGCTTCTTGCAGCAAGTGGCCCAGAACTGAACACAGTATTCAAATATGACTCCTTTTTGTTTATTATGTTACTTGTTATTTACACGATGGAGTCTTTAATTCTTGCTTGATTAACTAGAACAAGCTACAGTTTTAGATCATCAGTCCTTTGGAGAAGATTTTTAATAACAAGTTAAAATACCTATTCATTTTTATTCCCCACCCCCCCCCTTTTTTTTTTTTTTTTTAATTCAAACAGAAAAAATTCTGTTCATTTGGTTTGGTTGGTTTGTTTTTCTTTTCCAGGCTGCTCTGTTAAGTATTGTACTGAGGGACTCATTTGCAGCTCCTGAGAAGGATATTTTCCAGGCTTTGATGAATTGGTGTAAACATAACCCCAAGGAAAACCATGCTGAAATAATGCAAGCTGTACGTTTGCCTCTAATGAGTCTAACAGAACTACTGAATGTTGTAAGACCTTCTGGATTGCTGTCACCTGATGCCATCCTAGATGCCATTAAAATTCGTTCAGAGAGTCGGGACATGGATCTCAACTACAGAGGCATGTTAAGTAAGTGTCATGGTTTTTGGTTGGGTGTATTTTTTCACTCTGACAGCTGTGGTTGACTGGAGGATATGGTTAATTTGAGTCCTTTGCCTTTATTGTGTGTTTTAAAAGGCTTACCTAATTAAATATCTCCTTATGCCCAGTGCTTTCCATTTCTGTTTCTCAAATAGTATAAGTCAACACATTTTCTTGCTTTGTATCTCACATATGGCTCAAACCTGAATGTTGTATAAGTGTGTTTTCCTAGAGGAGGTGCTATTTTAATAGAAAAACTTGTGCAAAAGCATTGAAAACAAAAGTGCCTTAGCTGTGGAATATATGGTATTTAACTGATTTTATGTTGATGTGGGCTTGTTTTCTACTTACGAAGGTATTCACATTTTCTCCATTACTTTTGATTTTTCTCTTACTTTTTAGTATAAACAAGTCTTCCAAAACTGTATTAATGGAAGTCTGAAAAGTGAGAAGCCTTTTGTCTGACTTTTGTGCTTTCTGTTAATTCAAAAAGATTATCTAACACTGACCTTCAGAAAGATACTGTTACTTTGCTATCTAGTGTGTGATCTAGAGTATTTGCCCGTCACCAAAGAATAAAGTTAAAATGTTCTTTGAGGGTCTGCACTGTAGTCTGTCAGTCATGTAGGATGAACTCTCAAAATAAATGCTGTCTCAGAACTGTCTGTCTCCTTTGTTCTCGTTTGGAAATGACAGATAGTAATATTTAAACAGGAATTTAATATTGGAATATTGTGAAAGTCTTCATGCAAGGCATTCCATTGGCAGTGCAGTAGATAAATTTGAAAAACTAAAGCAATGGGTTTTTTGCACTTTTTTTTCCTGCATATTTATGTCTCAGTATGGTCCCAATCTCAAAGTTTTGAGCTTCATCAAAATCACAGACTTTTAGAGCATGGAATTTCAATGTTGTTTTAGTACTAGTTCATGCTCTTGGGACTTGTTCTGTTTATGCAAACATCGATGACCACATCGTTTCATACTTGTGCTATTTTAGGTAGTAGTGCTACAACACTTAATATTTTACTGCTTCAAATTCTATTCTTTAGATGTTAAACTTAACATCCTGTTAAAATTCATAGTTGTGTTGCCTGCCTGCCTGAGCTGTGCAGGGGCAGCTTTTCATCGTTTAGCTTTCAGATCATGTGTTCTAGGTTCTCTTCTCAAACAAGACTGTTAATTTAATTTTTTTTTTTTTAACAGGATGATTCACCAATGATTTGTTTTCTGGTTAAGAGTTAGGAATCATTATCCTCAGCTATATAATGGGTTTATTACTGTGAAATACTGTCCTAAAAATCTTGCGTTGAACCATGCTGGGTCAAGTAGCCAAGTCTCCCATTTCTTTCAGGAGTGTTTAGCTTTGCAAAGCACTGGAAGCTTGCATACCTATCAAAATAGATTGTATAGCTATGCCACTCTATATGCCACTATGCAAATTCATAATGCATCTACATTATAAATATTTTGTGTGATTTTTAACTTAATTCTACTTCAAAGAACCAAAATACTCTGGCTGATACTAGAATAAAAGAATTGGGAAGATCAAAAAATAAAGTATTAGAGCTGTGGTTAGAAGTTGATCACAGTGAGAGACTCAAATGACCAAAACTTTAAAACCAGGTTGAAAGTGATAGTTGGATGAGGAAGGTGCAGTAGAATTGTGAAAAATCATGAAAGGGACTGAGGATATAGGCAATACATAGAATAGAATAGAATTAACCAGGTTGGAAAAGACCTTTGAGATCATCAAGTCCAACCTATCACCCAACACCATCTAATCAACTAAACCTTGGCACCAAGTGCCTCATGCAGTCTCCCCCTAAACACCTCCAGTGATGGTGACTCCACCACCTCCCTGGGCAGCCCATTCCAATGCCCAATCACTCTCTCTGTGTAGAATTTCTTCCTAACATCCAGCCTAAACCTCCCCTGGTGCAGCTTGAGACTGTGTCCTCTTGTTCTGGTGCTGGTTGCCTGGGAGAAGAGACCAACCCCCATCTGGCTACAACCTCCCTTCAGGTAGTTGTAGACAGCAAGAAGGTCTCTCCTGAGCCTCCTCTTCTCCAGGCTAAGCAACTCCAGCTCCCTCAGCCTCAGAGGGCTTGTGCTCCAATCCCCTCCCCAGCTTTGTTGCCCTTCTCTGGACACATTCCAGCAACTCAACATCTTTCCTAAACTGAGGGGCCCAGAAAGGGCCCCTATTATCAGTACTCATTATTACCATAAAAAACCATAGGGGGCATCAAATTAAATGGCAGACACAAAATTTCTAAAATGCCTCTCGTTCTGTTTTTGATTGTTATTTCTTTTTTGTTTTCCTTGAGCATATGTTTGTGGACAAGAAAGGATACTGGCAATAAATCTTTGTTCTGACCTAGTACAGTTGATGTTCAGAACATCAAATTTGCAACATGCGAGTGTAAAACTTCAAGAGTTTTTTTTCCTTTTTTGTCTTAGTACCAGGGGAAAATATTGCAACGATGAAGTATGGAGCACAGGTAGTAAAAGGGGAGCTGAAATCTGCATTATTAGATGGGGATACTCAGAACTATGACTTGGATCATGGCTTCTCTCGACATCCGATTGATGACGACTGCCGTTCTGGAATTGAAATCAAACTGGGCCAGCCATCAATAATCAACCACATCCGAATACTCCTGTGGGACAGAGATAGTCGGTAGGTGCCAAGTTGACATAAGAAGTGAAGGTAAAGCATTTTCCACTGGTGGTAATACAGCAGTGTGAAAAAATAATTAAATATTTTATAAACTGTTGCAGTTTGAGCTGCGTGCCCCCTGATGTGTTCATTTCCTGTGTCCAGAAATCCAGCCCAGAGGGATGGACGCAGGAAATTGTGTGTATTTCCTACCATAATTCCTTGCACCACTATAAGATCCAGTGCGGGGTCTAGCACTTTCTCTTTTCTTCCTCCTCTGCCAGCCGGTAACTGGGGGAGATGCCTCCTGGCTTTGGGCCTGGCTAGGCCCAAGGCCACAGGGGGATGGGCAGTCTCAGGCCTGGCCAGCTGAGACTAGCCCAGCAGAGGGAGGGGGAAGAAGGAGCCCTGAGGGTCTCGGTGTACCCTCAGGTGGGAATGGGATGCCTCTGGGTTTGCTTTGGGATCTTTCTTTGTCACTGCGCTTTGGGTTTTCTGTAACATTCACTGCTTTCTATTTAAACTTTCATCACTTTTGCAATCCGTTTGTCTGAGTGTTTTATTCCTGCCCGTGGTGGGGAGAGCACATAAACCCAGCATGATACAGTGTTGGAAAGAACAATGACAGAATTTATTTAAAAACACCCTGGTTTTTTACGTGCAGTTTTGGTTACTTACACTCCCGACTGTATTTTGTGATACTGAACTACCTCTTAACATTTCAGCATATTTTCTGTCTTCATTATTTTATATTGCTAATGAAAGTTTACATAATTTAAATTGTTGTCTTCTGTTTGCTACTTAGTTTACTTTTATTTTAGTTTGAAGAATAATATTCTAGTTGTTTTGTAGAAAGCATTTTTTTTACGTCTTTACAGGCCAGACATTGATGGAATGTTTCACAGAATGTTAGGGGTTGGAAGGGACCTCAAAAGATCATCTAGTCCAACCCGCCTGCCAGAGCAGGATTACCTATACCAGATCACACAGGAACGCATCCAGGTGAATCTTGAATATCTCCAGAGAAGGAGACTCCACAACCTCTCTGGGCAGCCTGTTCCAGAGTTCTATCACCCTCACAGAGAAAAAAAATTTCTCTTTGTGTTTCCATGGAACTTCCTTTGCCTCAGCTTCCACACATTGCCCTTTGTGCCTCTTGGCACTTAGCCTTTACATATTTATAAACATTAATGAGGTCACCCCTTAGTCATCTCCTTTCTAAACTAAATAACCCCAGCTCCCTCAGTCTCTCCTCTTAAGGAAGATGTTCTGCTCCATTAATCAATTTTATGGCTCCATAATCAAGAATTTCTAGCAATTCCAGAGAGCTTATAGCCGGTAAAATGCCTTCATCTGTAAGACATCAATTGGCAGCTGCTGAAACTCGAGAGTAAAACCTTTCTCCTTGGGACAACTTACTAAAAAATATTTGTTCCTTGATGTCCTTTGCCCTCCTCTGAAATTTGTAGAAGAAACCGTTGTTGCTGGCAGAATATCAGTCAAGTTGAACCTCTACTCTAGAGATTTGTGCCTTCATAAAATATTGAGTGGGTATAGGATCTTTTTTCTGTGTCATCCTGAATTTTTTTCTGTCTTCTGTAGAAAGCTTGCAATTGGATTTTCTTTTGCTTCTTACTGGATGTAGTACTGGAATGGTCAGGCTGCACCCCCTATCCCAGTAGCACAACTGTCTATGAAAAGTGGGAAAGGAAGTATTTATAGGCATTGGTCCATTTGTAGGATCCTCAGCATAAGATATTGACATACTGGAATGAGTTCATCAGGACACAAGATGATGAGGGCTTGAGTACATAAAATGTACAAGGAGATGCTGAAAGAACTTGCTGTTTTAAGAGGAGAAGGCTTAGAAAAGGGAATTTATTGCTATCTTTGCCTGCTTAATGGAAGAATATAGGGAATACAGGGCCAGACAGAGGAATCTTGCATATGAAAGTGCTGTGGAGAGTAGCTCTCCAATTTTACTCTGTAAAAAAAATATGCTGTCCTTAAAAAAAGTAAAAGACTTAGTGGTGTGCATAATGGAACTGTAATTTTTGAGATAATTTTTCTTTGCTTGGTACCTTCAGAAAGAAACACAAAAAATCATGTTGTATATTGGCTACATATTTAGATTAGTGCTGTGATGGTGGTGTGAAAATCTCTGGATTATCACCACACAGAGGACGGACAATAACTTTTGGATCAAACCTGCTTGTACTCTAAAATGCTGGAGCCTTGTTTGGTCACATATGCATAGAACAGTAATAATGATCTGTGGAGGTCCCTTCCAATGCCTAACACTTTATGATTCTGCGATTAATAGTGTTGTCTAACTTCTTAGGACTTTTTAAACAATACAGCTTTAGACATCTAGTCCTTGAAGTCCTCAGCAAAAATTGAAGATGTTAACAAGGGCACTAAAGTTTAACAAAAAAGGTCTATGTAGAGCTATGTAAACAAACTTTTTTTAGAGGTCACTGTGAAAGGAGGATAGGAGCTAACATGGTGCTATTGAAATGCCTGTCAGTGTCACAGACTTGTATGTTAAGTGTAATGATGTGTTCTGAAAGATTTCCTGATTTGATGATCACAAATGGAGTTTCTGTTCCATTCTGAGTATTACTGTTGTAGGTGTACTATGAAAATAGCAGTGGCTTTTGAATAGAATAGAATTAACCAGGTTGGAAAAGACCTTTGAGATCATAGAGTCCAACCTATCACCCAACACCATCTAATCAACTAAACCATGGCACCAGGTACCCCATCCAGTCTCTTCCTAATCACCTCCTTGGGCAGCCCATTCCAATGGTTAATCACTTTCTGTAAAGAACCTCTTCCTAACATCCAGCCTAAATGTCCCCTGGTGCAGCTTGAGACTGTGTCCTCTTGTTCTGGTGCTGGCTGCCTGGGAGAAGAGACCAACCCCCACCTGGCTACAACCTCCCTTCAGGTAGTTGTAGACAGCAATAAGTGTCCCCTGAGCCTCCTCCTCTCTGTACATTTTAATTTTCTGTTTGCATTTTCCTTCTAACAGCAAATAAGGTAGACATAACTGATAAGCATAAGGAGGACACAGATTCTGTTGGTGATTTTTTTTTTTTTTAATTTTTTTTTCTTTAGTTTTGCTGAGATAATTTTGGGATGTGTAAGTAATTGGCGACTGAATTAACAGTGTATCATGAAAAACCAAAGGAGTCTGAAGTGAATAACATCAGTGAGGAAATGATCATAAATTTATTTCTAGTGAAGGATTTGAATTTGCAGTTTTGACCTACTAAATGTTTTTTTTGTTTATTCATATGGGAATAGAAATAACTCTATCACTGGTGTTTAGATTTATTCCTTACAGAAGGAATAAAAGTGATTATTTATTTGTATGACTGAGTGGAAAGTCTCCGTTGTATTTTTTTGAGAGACAGTGGTATAATTAGTGTAGATTGTGTTAGGATATTTTAAGTCATTCTGAAAAATTATAGAATAGAATAAACGAGGATGGAAAAGACCTTCGAGATCGAGTCCAACCGATCATCCAACACCATCTAATCAACTAAACCATGGCACCAAGCACCCCATTCAGTTTCCTCCTAAACACCTCCAGTGATGGTGACTCCACCACCTCCCTGGGCAGCCCATTCCAATGGCCAATCACTCTCTCTATGAAGAACTTCTTCCTAACATCCAGCCTAAACCTCCCCTGGTGCAGCTTGAGACTGTGTCCTCTTGTTCTGGTGCTGGTTGCCTGGGAGAAGAGACCAACCTCTGCCTATCTACAACCTCCCTTCAGGTAGTTGTAGAGAGCAATAAGGTCTCCCCTGAGCCTGCTCTTCTCCAGGCTAAACAACCCCAGCTGCCTCAGCCTCTCCTCATAGGGCTTGTGCTCCAAACTCCTCCCCAGCTTTGTTGCCCTTCTCTGAACACCTTCCAGCAAGTCAACATCTTTCCTAAACTGAGGGGCCCAGAACTGGACACAGGACTCAAGGTGTGGCCTAACCAGTGCTGAGTACAGGGGCAGAATGACCTCCCTGCTCCTGCTGGCCACAATATTCCTGATGCAGGCCAGGATGGTATTGGCCTTCTTGGCCACCTGGGCACACTGCTGGCTCATGTTCAGCCTACTGTCAACCTGTACCCTCAGGTCCCTTTCTGCCTGGCCACTCTCCAGCCACTCCAACCCCAGCCTGTAGCTCTGCATGGGGTTGTTGTGGCCAATGTGTAGAACCCAACACTTGGATGTGTTAAATCTCATGCCGTTGGTCTCTGCTCATCTGTCCAGCCTGTCGAGGTCCCTCTGCAGAGCTCTCCTACCCTCTAACAGATCAACACCTGCCCCCAGCTTGGTGTCATCTGCAAATTTGCTGATGATAGACTCCATCCCCTCATCCAGATCATCAATAAAGATATTAAAGGGCATGGGGCCCAGCAGGATGTAATGTAACTGAGTGTGAATTAATTTTTAAAGCTTGTTTGAAAACACAGACCTCCTCTACACATCTTAGATACAGGTTTGTGAGTAGGAACAAATAGCCTTCTTTTCAGCATAACTGAGAATCCAGAAGAAAATGTAAAATTTAATACCTAACATGTGACTGCTTGTATTTCTAACCAGTGTTTTTTGACAATCCATAGGTCTTATTCCTACTACATTGAAGTGTCCATGGATGAGTTAGACTGGATTCGGGTTATCGATCACTCTAAATACCTCTGTCGTTCCTGGCAGAACCTGTATTTTCCTGCCCGTGTCTGCAGGTTAGTTCATCAGTGTAACATTGCATGGCTACCATTAAATGATATAGAACAAGAGTAAGTTGCTAGATTTTGATGCTGCATTATGTATTTCTGATAATGTGCAATATATACAACTTTCATCTTTAAAAAACCAAAAAACCCCAAACATCCTGTTTTGAAAACTCTATAGTGCCTCTAACTATATATCTTTCTTTTTCTTCTGAGTTACACAGTTACACTCACTTGTCCTCTGAGCTGAGCCATTTATTATTTTTTTTCCACTCAGTTGTAAACATCATTCCCTCACTGCCAAAATGTTTTAAATGCATTTACGTACTTGCTATAGAAGTTAAAAATGTGGGGTTATGTACTTTATATTTTTGTCTGCTGTTGCATTCAAAGAGTGTTTTAAACAGTTGTGAAATGTGGGAGTTAGAGCTGAGGAGGTTTCAGCAACAGTCTGTGTAAACCAAGGCAGATAGATGAGTTTAATAATTGTGGATGGGATGATGTCTTTTTACTGTATGTGCTGGAAATGCTGGACAGAGCTTATGCTCACATAGAAATTGACTCACCCAAAACATTGAATTGAGCTTATGAATAAAGAGGCCACAATCTGTAGATGCTGAAGATATTAGGTTTTAGGTCTTAGACACAAAGAGGAAATGCACTATACTGTAGTAACAATTTTTTAATCAGCCAGCAGCTCTTGGAATCCCCAAGAAGGGGAAATGCTTTCTTTTTCTCAAAGAACAATCTCTTTCTCTGGTGTGGGTTTTGTGTTTGGTGGTTTTTGTTGTTTTCCCCACCCCCCCTGCTCTGCAACCTGGGAGTACTGGCAAGCAGTTGTAGTCTGTGGGGAGAATCTGGTGGGTCAGTTGTGTGTGTCTCCTTTTCAGAAAACTTTCTCAGCTTCCCTCTCCATTGGTAAGTTCATACTGAATGTAACTGACTTGAAGTTTATTTCCTGATTCTGATTTTACTGTTTTCTCTTTCTGGAATAGCTGTCACTGTTCCTTAGTTTGTGTTGTGCTGAAAGGTATCTGTCATAGATCATCTAGCAATGATGAAATGGCTTATGGAGTTTGTAAGTGTTTTACTTATCTTGGGGTTACGGTTTTTTGTATGTGCGTGACCTTACCATGATGTGAAATGGATGGGTTGTTGGCAAGGACAGCTTTTTTGCTTCTATCCCGTTACCAAGAAGCTTTGAAGAGGTCTAGGTTGCTATGGTGGGACTTCCCTTAATCTTCTTTCAAAAGACTTGTCTAAAAGTAATTTTTCTCTGTTTCAGCATCAGTTGATCTGTTTGTCATCCCCATGTCAGCTGTCTTCATCTGTGTGTGTCTGTGTGTGCTATGTTTTGAGAGCCTCATTGGTCTGTTTTGGTGAAGGCTCTATAGCCTTGCACTGCAACTGCAGAGAGGGAGGAGTGGAGGGGAGAAAGTCATTCCAGAGTTTAGGAAGTGCTCATTTTTGGCACAAAAGGACTACTGCTACGTTCTGGCTTTCCAGTGATGTCTTAATCCTCCATAAGTGACTTGCCTTCTATTGGAAGAACAAATTAGCAGGAGGGAGTCACATTTCATGTGGTGGTTTTGTATCCATAGCTACACATTTTCTTAAATGCATGCAGAAGCACATCTGGCAACCACCCCCTTGCAGTTATATTTTAGCAGGTATTTTGACTATGCAGTAACTACAGCTTTGATTTCCCTCTTCATGCCTCTAATTTTTCCTGTACTGCTCCATTATTCACAGTATTTTCTGTAAATCTTTGTTCCTCATTATCATATCCACAAAATGGTAGAGAATTCCCTGGAGGTGCTTTTAAAGGACAAGTAAAAGAACTAAAAAGAAAGTCATGTAGCAGCATAATTTTACGAGTACTTATTGTTATGGAGGAGTAACCTTAAGGCAATATAAGTTCTCAGTTATGAGTCAACATTATAATTCAGGGTAGTTTAGATAAGGCTGTTCTGTAATCTCTCTTTACATCAGTGAATTGAAGCCTGTGTTATAGTAAG
Source organism: Dryobates pubescens (assembly GCF_014839835.1). Classification (NCBI taxonomy): domain Eukaryota; kingdom Metazoa; phylum Chordata; class Aves; order Piciformes; family Picidae; genus Dryobates; species Dryobates pubescens. The sequence goes on along the minus strand of NC_071617.1, from coordinate 42,775,959 downwards.
AGCACATTTGCTAGACAAACATAAAAATACTGTAGCTACAGTTTGCTGTTGTTTTTCTGTTGTGGGGGTTTTTTTCACCTATTACATACCCAATTACAGCCCTAAAATTGCTGACATTTTTTTCAGGACTTCCACTTCAAGAACTTTGTATTTTTAATTTTTTAATATTAATATAAATAAAATTAGGTCTAACTTGAAGATTGGCTCTACTTCCATCAGGGATTTGGACCACATGATCTCCAGAAATGAGGCTTTGAGTGAGAGAGGCTATATATATGTACATACTTGTATTTGATTCTTTTATATCACAGAACGTTAAGGTGTTGGAAGGGACCTTGAAAGATCATTTAGTCCAACCTCCCTGCCAGAGCAGGTCACACAGGAATGTGCCCAGGTGGGATTTGAGTGTCTCCAGGGGAGACTCTGCAACCTCTCTGGGTAGCCTGTTCCAGGGTTTTGACACCATCACAGTGAAAAACTTTTTCCTTATGTTCATGTGGAACCTCCCATGGTCCAGCTTGCACCCATTGGCCCTTGTTCTATCATTGAATATTGGTGTGAAGAGCCTGGGTCCATCCTACTGACACTCGCCCTTCAAATGCTTATTAACATTAATGAGGTCTCTCAGTCTGCTCCTCTCCAAGCTAAAGAGCCCCAGCTCCTTCAGTCTCTCCTCGTAGGGAAGATGTTCCACTTCCTTAATCATCATTGTGGCCCTGTGCTGGACTCTTTCAGGCAGTTCCCTGGCCTTCTTGAAGTGAGGGGCACAGAACAGGACACAATATTCCAGGTGCAGCCTCACCAGGGCAGAGCAGAAGGGGAGGAGAACCTCTGTCGACCTACTAACACCACCCCTTCTAATACACACCAGGATACCATTTGCCGTCTTGGCCACAAGGGCACATTGCTGGCTCATGATGATCCACCAGGAACCCCAAGTCCCTTTCCTCTGTGCGGCTCTCTGACAGGTCAGTCCCCAACCTGTACTGCTCCATGGGGTTGTTCTTTCCCAGGTGCATGACTCTACACTCGTCCTTACCGTGTTCCAATAAATTCTCCCTGCCCAAAGCGCCAGCCTGTCTAGGTCCTGCTGAATGGCAGCCCAGCCTTCAGGTGTGTCAGCCACTCCTCCCAGTTTTGTGTCATCAGCAGACTTGCTGACAGTGCTCTCTGTTCCCTTATCCAGGTTGTTGATGGATAGTACTGAGTAGTACTGGTCCCAGTACTGACCCCTGAGGGACCCCAATAGATTCAGGCCTATATGTGGCTTTTAATGAAGACTATTTAGAATGAAGAGAAGGGTACTAAATTGTTTTTAACTGTCCCTAATTTCAGGGGTTTGTGATTATGTATTTAAAGTAGTTTATTTACTTAATTGAGTTAAAGTAGTTATTTCTAGCATAATAGCATATCCAAAACAAATCCTAAAATGAACAGCTTTTTTTTTTTTTTTGTCATCTGAAAGAGATAATCTTTAGTGTTGTGAGATTTAAAGTATGAGCTAATATGAGAATGTCAGAATGTATTCTTTGGCATTCTGTTTTTACGGTTAAGATATGCATGTTTATCAAAGGGCAGATATGTTTTAAATGCTTCATGTACTCTGTCTAGAAAGAAATTGTTATCAGATTATCCACAGATGATGAAAAAACAATATTGTAGCTCAGCAAAGAGCTTGCATGTGCTAGCATGCAAGCACTAGATTAATCAGTACATCTCTTCACATCCAAAAGTAGTCATGTTTTCATATGTGCTCAGCACTTCTTCTGTTGTGTACTCCTGAGTCCCAGTGCCAACATTTTCTTATTCATAGGTTACAGTGGAGAGGAGTGCTTTGCAAGTGTTGTGCTTTGCTCTGTCTTCTTGCTATTAGTCTTCACATTTATACACTTTCTGTCTTAGTGACACACACAATCTCTTTGCACCGACCACTTAGGGAATCCTGCAGCAATTATTTTAAAGATGTGTGCATTTTCAGCAGAAAATGGTGGACTAAGTATCTTTCACAGTACAGTTTCTTACCTCTATAGGTTTGGAAAAGGTGATATGGTTTTTGTTTGGTTCTTTTGGGTTTTTTTAATTTATTTCAAGAAGTGTTTTTAGCTCATGCTGGTTTTTGTCATCACTGTACAGGATGACAACATTTTGAGGAGCAGCAAAGAGCTAGAGGTGAGGGTCATTAGCTGTGTTTTTATTTGCACACCTTTTTTCAAAGCACCAGAACAAGGGGACACAGTCTCAAGCTGCACCAGGGGAGGTTTAGACTCAAGGTGAGGAGAAAGTTCTTCACTGAGCGAGTCGTTCGTCATTGGAATGTGCTGCTCAGGGAGGTGGTGGAGTCACCATCCCTGGAGGTGTTCAAGAGGGGATTGGACGTGGCACTTGGTGCCATGGTCTAGTCGTGAGGTCTCTGGAGACAGGTTGGACTCGATAATCCTCAAGATCTCTTCCAACCTTAGTTATACTGTGATAGAGCATGCCAGATACTGTACACATTGCTGAAGGACGGCCTGTTTGTGTCTGATACACTGGAGCAAGTGTTCAAATACAGATTATAAAGAGAATATGAGCCCAGTAACATTAGGCAAGGTTATTTGCCTTTTTGAGTTACCATTCACCTAAATATTAGTTATAGAGGAGAAAAGCTGTCAAGGGCTAAACTAACATGTTCACCTGAGTTTAAGAAGCTGTTCAGACATTTCCATTGGCATGAAAATTGATGGAGTGTATGTTGTATTTATGTGTATGCAGGTTGGCTTTTTTTTAAAAAACAACCAACCCCCCCAAAAACCAACATTTCACTCTTCTCTCAAGTGAATCTTTCCCTTTCCAAATCTACAAGCACTACCTCTTTCATACTAACTGGGAAAAGTGCAGCCTTCTGGCAGTTAGTTCTTAAGTAATTCATACTAGAATGAATTAGGACTGGTTCAGTCTCCTTAATGAGTCATTGTATTATGTGTGTCATGACTTTGTCACAACTCTTTTTGCTATATGGAACATTGAAGAATACTCACAATAGTGTCAGAGTTAGAGGTGTTACTGTGCTTCCCATGAAAGTTCATTTGTACCTGGCAAAGTATATATGAAGCCATTGAAATGGATTATACAGAATCAAGGAAATAATGTGATAGGATTATTTACACTAGGTGTTTCTTTTTTAAATGTCATGTACTTGCATGCTCAGTTTTGTCTTTTAATGGCTTCAGAAGAACTTTTGCTGGCCATAACCTTTGTGTAGGTCAGTTGATCTGAAATGGAAGAGTAGTGACCCAAGACGGACATTCCTTAAAGAAAAGGAGGTGAGAAGATCTGACCCCCTCAGTTTAAGAAGTTGAGTTGCTCAAAAGTGTCCAGAGAAGAGCAACAAAGCTGGTGAGGGGTTTGGAGCACAAGCCCTGAGGAGTGGCTGAGGGAGCTGGGGTTTGTTAGCCTGGAGAAGAGGAGGCTCAGGGGAGACCTGATTGCTGTCTACAACTACCTGAAGGGTGCATGTAGCCAGGTGGGGATCGATCTTTTCTCCCAGGCAACCTGTGACAGACAGTCTCAAGTTGTACCAGGGGAGGTTTAGGCTGGATGTGAGGAAGAAGTTCATAAAGTGATTGGCCATTGGAATGGGCTGCCCAGGGAGGTGGTGGAGTCACCATCACTAGAGGTGTTTAGGAAGAGACTGGATGGGGTGCTTGGTGCCATGGATTAGTTGGTTAGATGGTGTTGGGTGATGGGTTGGACTTGATGATCTTGTAAGTCTTTCCCAACCTGGTTAATTCTGTATTCTCTCTGTTTTCTCACGCACCAATGATTTGTTTGTAGGGTGTAGTCTGGATTTATATACAAGCTGATTTGTACAAGGAAGATTTTCTTAGGCATTGGAGCTTAGTGTAAGAGGTAAAAGGGTGTGCTGCATTTGGAAGGGATTTTTTTGGTTAGAAAAAGTGCTATATATAATACCTGTGATTTTTTTTTTTTGAGGTAATTGTATTTCACACTTTTGTTTAAATGATTTCAGAATACATTATTCCACCAGCTTTAAAAATCAAATAGCCATATATACTGTGCAGAAAAAACAAATAAGAAAGAAAATTAATTTTCTCTTCTTTAATATGGTGTGGGGGGTTTGTGGTTTTGTTTGTTGGGGTTTTTTTTTAAGTTTATTTTGATTCTAGTTTCATTGTTTGCATTTACAGCAATTTTTATGTGGAGCTGGAGACATTCCTTAGAGGAAAGTTGGGAGACAGTCATGTAAGCATGTCCTGTCAAAGTAACAACCGTTGGGTTCATAGGTATTCCAGCTGTGCCTTTTAACAGGCAGGGTGGAAGGGAATAGTTGTGTATTTGTTTTCCTTGTGTGATTTGTTGCTGTTTTTTTAAGTGAATACTTTTCTTTCCTATTTCAAAATACTTTAATATATACCTCTTGATAAAGCTAGTTATTTACTATGTCAATGACTTGAAAAATTTAATACCATTTTAATGATTATATTAACAATTTAATGCTTTCTTATGTGGCACTTATGCAGTCCATAGTCCTGATAGTATTGGATTGTTATGCTTAAAATAAAATCAGTGATACAAATAATAGAAGAGCTGCTTGTAGGGTATTTATCATAACTCATGTGGATATCAGTTTGAATATGGGTAAGCAACAGTGGTTCATTTAAAAAAGGGCAGATTTTCAAATTGAAATAGCATTCAGAGCTTTGGTTCTAAGCAACAGCTCATTTTATTGAAATAAAAAGTGCACATACATTACATAAATGTGAATACTTCTAAAGATCTTTAAACAGGCAATGCAGAGTTTTGCTTTATCCTTCTCACTTTATTCATCCTTTCATTTCTGTTCTGCAGCTTCATATTTTTACTTCACCTAATTTTGAAGAGCTCCTTTAAAACCATAACAAGAAAATGAAAAATGCGGAGGTCTCAAAATAAGCAAAATGTAGCCACAAGGTGTCACTGTAATAAAAGTTTAGAAGACTTAATTATTTTCTGCTTAAACTGCTCTAGTGAAGCTGTTATTCCTAGTGTATGTTGTGCTTGTGTACTAAAGTACCCAGATTTATGAAATCATTCTGATTTGCTATTTTTTGCTATAGAGAAAGTACAGAGATGGAACGTTAAATCAGAAGGAAAGTCTCAATTATGTTTCTAGTAAAAGAACTGATAGATGTCTATAGAATAATGTTTAAATGTGGAAAATTAAGCATTATCTTTTTCTTGGTTTTGTTTTGCTTTAAATCAAACCCCACTGAGATTTTTCTGATGCTAGTAGGTTGAATTAGTTGTGTTATAATATGTCTAAGTTCTCTGTGTTTTGATTAAAGTACTTGGCTGATATAGAAAGTGTGGTGTTGAATTTTTTACTTGAGAAGGTGTGTTAAATGTATTTATTAGTGCAGACAGAATGTCTTCACTTTCCTTTTATGCAGCAGTGATAATGTTGGGAGGGGGTTTTTGTTCAGTGCTTCAGCAGTTCTAGCTACTAATGATTACATGATTTGTAATGATCTGCCTGAGTGGAGACAAATTAAGTTGTGGACCCTGAGCACTGAAAAAAGCAAGGTGTAAAAAAGAGTAAATGTTTCAGTGCTAACACAGTGCTAAACTATGAGATTTTGGTAGCTGTGCACAATTAGTTTGTATGTAGTAACATACGGAGAGATATGATTATTCAAGTATAGGTTAGGCAAGACTTTGTTTAGTCCTGTTCTTGGGGCTGCCTTAGATACCCGTGCTTTGTACTGATGATTGTGCAGTCATTTTGTTTTCCTTTCTGCTTGGGAGGCTCACTCATTGAAATTCGCTACTGATTAAGCAGCAGTGTCTCACTTTCAGCCTTACTAGTAGGTCTCTGATATCCTTATCTGTAGTAGATAACCATTTTGCAGTTTTCCTGTGTTTGGTGAAAACATTGTGGATAATAATTTACTAAAAGATGTTGCAAATGTGGTTTAATTTAAGAAACAAACAAGGAAAAAATCAATTGAAGCAGTCCCAGGTACTGGAGATAAACTGAAAAGAAATCTGTGTCTGCAGGTCTAATTTTGCACTGGCTTTTTTCAAGCAAGCAGTTCTGCATCCTCTGCCTTCCCCAGTAGAGAATGGAGGTGTTCAGAAAAAGCACATAACCATAGGAAAAAAAACCTTTTGAATGTTGCTTCAACTGAAAATGCAATCACACTGCATCACTCACTGGCCTAACTGAAAAATACAGGCTAAAAACCATAGAAAAACACTTCAAATTTTTTTCCAACACTAAGACATTAATATCCTTATAAAAGGAGGTCTTGAAAATGGAATGATTAAACTGAAACCATCTTTACCTTAGTTACTGCACTTGAAAAATAGAAATGGTTGCACAGGCAACTTGTTGATTATTTATTTTATTGGTATGGCACTTTGGGAAGCGTCGACTGCTGTGTGAATATTTTATTTCCAACTGTGCAGATATGCTGGCATTTCAGAGTTTAAGAAAAATACCCAGTCCTTAGTGCACAGTACAGATTAGCTTTTCATCATTTCCAGGTAACTGAAATCTTAAAATACTTTTCAAAAATTCTAATACTGTATGCAATGCAATGATAATTTAAAGACCAGAGACAGAAGTAAAAAATTACCTTGATATGTATTAAAGAAACAGTACTCAAAGAGAACAGCTTTGAAATGTCACTCCAGACCTTTGAGAGTTTTCACTGATGTTATTATCATAAATCAGTTTTCAATGCAGACATGCAGTTTTCTGGTTTTGTTTTTTTATGGGAGGGGGTGGGGAGAAGCACTACTCCTGCTAGAGGATATTGTACTGAGAAATCTTTATTGGCATGTTTCCAATACCTCATTTTTTAACTTTGTGAAAGACAAGAAAATGATTTCCTGAAGTCTCCATTTTAGTAGCTAGGAGGTGTTTTACTGCCTTTCTATCGGTCCTTAAATTTATTCTTTTTCCAATGTATAGTCAGTCTGACATTTCTTCCTTTTCCTTAGATAAGGTCTCAGGTTTTTCAAACAATTAGACCATCTACACAGGATCAAGAAAGCTATTGCATTGTCTAGGACAGAGTGTTTATTGATTTAAAAGATCCCTTTCTTCATTTCAAGTTATGTACACTTTTGATCTTAAGCTTACACTTCTAATTTCAGCTTCAAATGTGGTCCTAGTGATACAGAAGCTCTACAGGTGTAATCAATAACATTTTTCATCTAGAACTTTATCAAGGCAGGGTTTTCTTTTTCTGAAGTTCTTTTCTGTCTTTGCCATAGCAATTTCAGTTATCCTAACCTGAAGAGTCCAACTCAGCTTTGAGGAAAAGCAAAAAAAGCTAGTGTGCATTTAAGCTGTTGGTGACAACCTGCCAGACAGCTCATCCTCTGAAAATGAATATTTGTCTGAAAAAATGTGTTGAGAAGGGTCAGTATGGCTTGTGTAGAAATACCTGAGAAATGAGAGAGAGCCTGCCAGTGCATTTTTTGGGGCATATGAATTAAAACCTCAAATCTAGTATATTCTTTTTTTTGGATGTATAGTGTAGAAGAAGCAACTTTTAAAAATATCTGAATTATTTATTTCTCATGTTTGATGTAATAATAAGCAGGGGGGTTGGTGGTAGTGCTAGAATTCCTATGTATTCTGAATCATGATGTAGTCATGAGTTTCTTGAACTGTTAGTTGCTTCTAGGTCTGTTGTCAAGCTGTTTCACATCATAGAAGAGATCTGTCATAGGTGAAAATCACCAGTAGCTAGTCAGTCTGACAGTGGTGCATAAAGATACACCTAAACACTGAATTAGCAAGTTGTTCATCATAGTTCTATAGCAAGTTGTATTTTGAAATTAATGTTGCATAAGACACATCTGTGTTTAAAAATCATCTTCAACAGTCTTTTTTGTTTTTTAATACATGCTTTTGTGTGGTTTCTGCTGCACTTCAAAAGCTGGAATTAACTACGAAAACTTGCCCTATATATGTTTACAGTGACAGACTTTTCCAAGAAAAGGAAATCTTGTTTTGACAAATTTGTGAGAATTGTGTTTTATTTCACTTTGTTGATCAGTGGTGGCCATCTGTTGAAGTAATTTCATGCCAGTGTATAAAGCATTTCTCTTTTCCCCCATTTCTCAGTAGATAATGGGCACAATTTGTTGATGTGTCTGAAACACTACCACACATACAAACACATGTTATGAATATTCAAACAGTGTACGTAAAACCAAGTAACGGACTTATGTGGCTTCACTTTCCAGTTTCATAGTTTGTAAAGCCATCTGTTAACCAACACTAGGCCAGTCTCAGTTGTGGAATAATTTGTATGACATAAAAAATTTTATAGTAAAACAAATTTGTCTGCAGTTAGACTTATTTCTTTGTTCACAAACCTCAAGTTCTTTTGTGTAGCACGTTGGAAAGGTATAAATCATTGTATGAATTCCAAAGCCATTAATGTGAAAAGCTTTATTCAGTGTCCTTTTTCTCCTGAAAAGAAGCTTGGAGAACTACTGTTGAGCTTAAGCTTCTTGAGCTTGAACTGTACTTGATTTCCCTCATTCCAGTGTGTTGGGAGGATTAGACCGGTTGTTTCATATGAGTCAGCTGTTTTCTGTTCCACAAAAGGAATATTTGCCCCCTAATATGGAAGATGGTAGGACACAAAGACTTGGAAATCAAAATCATTCTGAAAAGACCACTAAATGAAAATGAACAAATTGGGTGCTGTTGAGAATCAAATTTATAGGAAATAAGACATTGGAAAGTGTGTGAAAGCATGGTAAATGAGTAAGTGAAGTAAAGAAAGCAATGGAAAAGAGAGATCACACACAGAGAATACATTTTTGGTGGGGGGGAAAATCAGTGCAAGTGAAATGTTTTTATATACATATGTATTTATTTTACAGTAGTGGTAGTTATGGGGGAACCACATGTGATTTAACATTTTTAGTCTGCCCCTGGAAGAGGTGGTTCTTATTATTTGTAATTTCTTCTTGGAGAGAGAGAGAGTGGTCTATATAAAACACCAGATTCTACATTCTTACTGCTTTTTCATTTGTAAGATTAGGACAAGTAAGTCCTGCAGATGTAATAAAGATCTTGGAAATGTTTAGGTAGTTTAAGTAACATCATTGGTGATCAGTAAAGTGGTGACTTGATTACTTTTTTCCATACTATTTTCTTTGTTGTTTGTACTGGAGAATAATGGCAGAGATGGAAGGTGTATTAAATATTGATTTCTGAGTCTGTATTCGGTTCAATTCAATTATCTTGTCTCTTTTAATTGCAAAATAGGCTAATCAAGCTCCATTCTCATTAACATGAGTGCCCTGTTGTACAAGATCAACAGGCATCTCACTTGGTGTCCTGTCTCTGACCCCAAGAGCAGGAGGTGCTGGTCAGGAAGGGCCTGTGAGCACAAGCATCCTCTGTGTTCTCTTCTCCTTATGCTCCTCTAATGGTGTTAGTGTATGTTCATAGGTTTCTTATCTGTTCATTTATATAAGGTCCTTATGTGGTAGGGCTGTTTCTAACTGCTTCTAGTGGTAGCAAATTCCAAAAGCTCATTAGCCACTGCAAAATGAAGTATTTTACACATTTAGACAATATCTTCATTACTTTGTGTCTTCTAGTTCCAGTGCTGTGGCATCTGGTGAATAACAACACTGTGTTCACCTTTTGCACTCATACTAAGGTTTTGGCAATGTCAAGCATAGACCCCTCAACCACTTCCTGTATGATTCCATCTGCTCTGTTGCCTTTATGATTTTAGTTGATTTTCTTTGTACCCTATTTTGTGCATTTCTAGAGATGTGAGGACCAGAACTGTACATGAGCGCTTGAGATACAGGTGCACCAAGCTGTTACAGAGTGACTGAACAACACTGTTCTGTCTTCAGCACCCTTCCAAACAATGTGTAATATTTCAGTCATCCTTTGCCCCTGGTATTTTACTACCCCAAAAAAACTTACTTTCATTTGCAGACTTGAAGACTGTACTAATGAGAAATCAGGCTTGTTAGCTCCCAGGCTACTTAGATTGTAGATTTTGCAACTGTTCTTTTCTTGTTATTGACAGTGGTTTGCAAATGAAAGCTGCTTTGGCTTTCATGGTTCTTTGACTATTGGTGAAACTCGGAGGAGACTTGCAGGTGTGTTAACTCTTCTGATGAAGCTTTAAAAAAGTAAGATTTAACAGTATTTCTTTGGGTTGACAATGTTTACGAAGATCAATTCTCTGACATACTGAAACTAAAAATCAAATGTGTGTGGATTTTGTTTGGGGGTTTGGGTTTTGTTTTGGGGTTGGTTTGGTTTTGTTTCCTCCAAAAAAAATCCACTGTAAACCTGTCTGGGGATTTCCTCAAGTTATGCAGTGTCTAGTTTTGGAGGGAGGATGAGAATGTGCAGGGGTTTGGGTTTGTTTGGGTGTGTTGTTGTTTTTTTGGTTAATGGCTAGACCTATAGTCTTCTGAAATGAGTGAAGCTTTCTGCAGTTAAAATATTTTGCTTCTGTGTCCTTCAATACAGAGTTGATGGTAGAGGCAAAATTTTAGTTGTTTTACAGATTTATTTTTTAAGTGCAATTGCACTGGATTGAAAAAATCCTGCAAAGCCCATGTGAATTTGAGGAACTTCAGCTTTTTCAAAAGCATAGGACTTGTGTGTGAGCAGTGTATACTAACTTTCCATGTGATTTAAGCCTACGTGGTCATTTTCACATTAACTTATCAGATGCCCTCACTCTTTTTATGCTATCAGAATTTAGGTAATGAAGTCAATTTTTTACTGTTGAAAACAACAATTAAAAAGAGAGTATTGTGTTACTTTTTCTCTTACAAGATTTTTAGAGTCTGTAGATTAAAGTTTAAAAGTCACAGATCTGGACATTTGCAAAAATTAACAGTGAATTGCAAGTATATAGTGAAAGGCATGCTATCAATTTTAACTGTGCTTTAGGGTGTTTCCATACATGTTACATTGTTCAGTGCATATTAATAAGTTTATTATCTAGTGAAATTAACTTCCAAGAACTACTGAGCATGGCTATTTTTTTTTAATTATAGTATCAGTAGGACAATTTTCTTTATAATTGTGTTTGTAAAGATTTTGAGTGATGTTGGAGAATTCTTTGTTTTTGGTTTAACTCATGGCATTAATATTTTGTTTGAAGAGCAGGGTTTTTTGGCTTTATTTTTTGTTGTTTTTTTTTACAAGAGTATTGATTTTGATTTAATAGGCAGGAAAGCTAAACCTTGTTCAAACACTCTGTGAATGTATATGCATAACACTCTTCACATTCAGATTGTATTTCATCCCCCTGTTTTTAGGGAGGGATTTAATATATGTTTAGATGAAAATTAGATCAAAGCAGGGCAAGGGACTGGAAAACATTCCTAATGATTGTAGTTTGTAGTAAATTATAAAGCATATATAACAGCTGTAAAGAGAGATTACTTCCTATGTTATATTTCATCTTGCCTTTGTAGATAAGTGTGTAAATGAAAGGGAAACAAATTGTTTCAGTATGGCAAATCTATATTATTTGTTTGGAGAGAAAATGAATGAAATTGAAGTAATTCATTCTTGGGTGAGACTATGAGCTGTAAGTGAATTTTATCCTCTTGGTGCAGATTAGTAATAAGAGAATGTGCCTCCTATCATCAACAGTAGTCAGACAACTTCATGAGTACTGAATTACAGTCAGGAAAAAGGGGTTCACTGTATTCTCATGTACTTTACACAGAAGAGCACATGATTCATCATTTTAACAGAAGCTGCTGTAAACTATTAAGAAATTTTTTTTTTCAGACTTCTTAAACCTTTTTAATCCTTTGTGTTATGGAAAGTGTAGTTTCCTGTGCCTCATCTACATCATATATGCATTGGCTGAACTCTAGAAGATAGTGAAGGCTTTTTACCATCCTTTGGCACACAAGTATGTGGTGGCACCACCACATCTAGCACCTGATTGGTCGTCTTCACAGGTGGCTGAACATAATAATAAGGCTTGATATTTAGAATACTTTGTTTTCACAACTGATTGACAATCTCTTGGCATTTTGTAGAGAATGAAATGTCTGTGGAAAGTTCACAGTGCCATACACAAGTTGAGCTCATGGGGCTTGAAGTAAGGATACGCATAGAAGCCAGCAGTAGAAGCATCTGCAGCCACCAAAACTCTTCCTATCATCCCTATGAATGCAAATATATAATCAAAGCTAAACTATTCTGATCATTCAAAAGACACATCTGTCTGATGGACGTGGCCGAGTAGCTAGAAAATGCCTATCTTCTAGGCATCTTCTTGGATATTAGGAAGAATTTCTTTACTGAAAGAGTGGTGCCAAAGAATATGGTAGAGTTGCCATTCTGGAGTTGCTCCAAAAATGGAGCAGATGCAGCACTTTGGGACATGGTCTAGTGATCATGGAGGTGTTGAGTAGAAGACTGGTCTTGATCTTAGAGGTCTTTTCCAACCTCCATGATTCTATGACTCCCAAGAAATTTTAGTTGTGTTTGTCAGTTTTAACTTGCACTGTTTGGTTTACAGAGTATGCCGAAATAGGTCACTAGTTCAATTCTTTGACAAAAATTGGGTCCTTTATGTTTTCCGTAACTGTTCACTTATGAAGAATTCTTCTGTTACTGAGACTTCGATGAAAATTTGAGGAGACTGTTCTTAACCCAGCTTTCCTTATGTGTCTGTTTGTGCACGTGCTCACTTCAGTTTTGATGTGATAGGTGAGACGCTCTGCAGAAAAGTAACGCTGCTATGTATTTAATTTTCTGGTACTTAATTTTTTTTGAGACGACTAGTTTCACATTTTTAATGGACAGAACTGTGTAATTTTTCACAGAAATAGTCTGCCCTTTACCCTGTACAGGCTGGCTTACTCCACAGCAAAATAATTCTAGAGGCTGATGTAAGGTAACACAAATTGCTTTAGGAGGCTAACCTTGCTACGTCGTACTTACAATTAATAGAGAGCAGAGAACCTCTTCCAGGACTTGACAGAGTATGGGCCTAAATCTGGTGTTATGAATGCCTTTTAAAGGAGCCTTTTTTATATTCAGTGCTGGGGAACCTCAGGTAATTCTTCTTACAACATAGCTTCCCAAGTTGCATTCCTGAAGCTAAATGATGTAATTCTCTGTCCTTTGGAATAGTTTCTTGTTAGGAGCATTCATGTTGTGAACTGCAGATATGCATGTGGTGGGAGAGATTAATATTTCTTTGGAGAAGCGTTTATACAAGGGCAGGGTGCAGGTAAGGCCTAAGCTCAGGAAGTGATTATTTGGTTTTTATTGGGGAAAAAAGTATTATTGGAAGATAAGATCCTGTAGCAACCTTCTGGTACCTAAGGGGAGCCCACAGCAAAGATGAAGAGGAACTCTTATCAGGGACTGTAGTGATAGGATGAGGGGTAATGGTTTTAAGCTGGAAGAGAATAGTTTTAGATTAGGTAGAAGGAAGAATTTTTTTAATTTTTTTTTTTCTGTGAGGCTAGTGAGACACTGGAACAGAGAAGTTGTGGATTCTCATTCCCTGGAAGTCTTCAAGGCCAGGTTGGATGTCAGGAAAAAGTTCTATACAAGAGAGAGTGATTGCCCATTGGAAGGGGCTGCCTGGGGAGGTGGTGGAGTCGCCATCATTGGAGGTTTTCAGGAGAAGACTTGATGGGGTGCTTGGTGCTGTGGGTTAGTTGTTTAGGTGGTGTTGGATTGGTTGATGGGTTGGACACGATGATCTTGAAGGTCTCTTCCAACCTGGTTTATTCTATGTATTCTATGGAGCTTTGAGCGACATGATCTAGTGGAATGTGTCCCTGCCCGTGGAAGGTGTCCCCACCCATGGCAGGAGAGTTGGATCAAGATGACCTTTAACGTCCCTTCCAACCCAAGCCATTCTATAATTCTGTGGTTTTCAGAAACAGTGCTCTGAGCCCTGAGAGCAGAAAAGTGCTTGGGTGTGTATTTGGAAAGCTGAAAAGGTGATGGGACTCTGGAATACCATCTTTTAGGTGCTGAAGAGCTAGACATCTCGTTCCAGGGGCACTAGACGACCTGCATTTTACTGGCGTTTATTTCTGTATTGTGGTTGTTTTGTATTTGTCATCAGAAATAAGGTGGCTTAGATAAGATACTTAAATTTTGAAGAGAATCTGCTTTGGTTTCTTTCTAATGAGTCTGAAGAAGTATCACACACTTTTGTTAAAGTGCTTGGGCTTGCTGAATTAAAAAAATGTTTGGATTTCTGAAAATACATATTTTAGACAATATTAGTTTGGGTCTAAAATAAATCTAAAAAGGCATTTAGCAACTTGATAGTTAAATGAATATTTCTTTCTGTACTATGAGCTTGTGCAGTGCACATTTTTTGCAAAAATTACTGTTAAAGAGTCTTCCAAATCGTAGGGTAAGGGAAATTGCTTAAAGGAATGCAAACTGAGTGTCTGCCCAGGCTAGCCTGTTCCCTCTATTAGTTTTGGCAACTATTGAACCTCAGTTAAAAATGTGATGCATTGTTCTGTTTTGGGATGATGGCATTAAAACATTTTATCTATGGAAGATGAGGAGAGTGGGAGGAAGTACTGTTCTTTACCAACTTCTTGAGCATTTGAAGGATTTCTTTGGTATATAATTTATAAAATCCTTTAAAAAAAATGTTAAAAAATGTATCTTCTTTGGCTGTTTACTCTGAACTTGACACTTTCCCATTTTGTACCAGGAGTGATCAATGTTTGAGCTGTTCATAAAACAAACACTAAATTTATGTAGTTGTTACACTTTAAAAAAAAAATAAAATTACAGAGGGGAAGGGAAGCACTGAAGAACATCTGTTATCCTGGGTTATTTTCAAGTATACACAGTGATACATTATTCTAAATTGTCATTTTGGTGAAATAAATAGTCTAATCTTTATTATGTAGCTTCATGGCTTACATTGTGTGTAACTGCCATGATGCAGTTAAAGGAGTTGAATGTATTTGTACTCTATTACTTATAAAGGAAATGTTTCAATATGAAAATGTTATGGTCATTGTATCAATTTCCTAAGTGCAGATGGAAGGAATTATTATTGATCTAATAGGTTTAATAGCATGTATTCAAAACCTGTGAAATAGAAATAATATTCTGCAGCTGAATAACTGATGAGTGTAATCCTTCAGGCAGAATTCTGAAAGCAGCTGTAGAACTGGAAAATTACCATTCTTCTCATTTTTCAGGCATAACTGGACTTCAGTATCTGTGTTCATTTTAGCTTCTAGTGAATTACTGCTGCATAAGGAGCTAAAATACAAATTTTATTTCATTCATTCAGGTAAGAATTTGTTGGGAGTGTTAAAACTGGAAACTATGCAGTTACCATGGAAATTGTATGCAGTTACCATGGAGATTACTTGAGGTACTGATAGTACTTGAGAGAAAACAGAGGTCACCACAGGAGTCACAGACAGTGGAGAGTGCTTTTATACTAGGTGCATCAGATAAGGCTGATAGGAAGGGACTGAGCTTTTTAGTTCTCTCTGCAGTGTTTTTCTTTTTTTGAGTGACCTTTTTAAAGGAGAGAAGAGGGGTTTTACCTGGCATCTTCTGAATGGCTTTTGCTTTGCTTCCTCCCATCCATTGCTTTGTCTCTTTCCAGCTTCTGATTTTTGGAATCAGCTGATCCTAATTTAAACATTGTTTAGAAGAAATGACTTGACAGTACTGTCAGCTTTCCTACTCAGCTAATCTTTTGAGGAGGACTTTCATGTTACAAAAAGTTATGTCAGTCCTTCAGTTATTAATAACCTTCAGCTCAGCTCCTACAGTGATTTCATCGAAGTTGGCAAGAACAGTCTTATCCTGAGCAAGCAAAAACTCAGAAAAGATCAGACATGGTGCTTTAGAATAGACTTATTTCATAATAATTATAGGTAAGTATTTTCCAAGTTCTACATGAGTTAATAGATATGGGACTTACAGTGGTTAGCAATAAAGCAGTAATCACCATTACCAAGAACAGTAATGGGGAATTCTTATTCAGATATTCTGAAATTCACTTTTGGTAGCAGAATTTTTTAATCTGTTTTAAGATGTAGGAGGGAAATGTGCAATGAATTCTGGGGGCTTAATTGCCATCGTCTAATTAGTACGTGCCATGCCATATTTTTGCAGGCACAGGAGCAGAGTGGTTGGAAATTTTACTCTTTATAGATTTAGGACCACACTTTAGATGAATTGACATTTATAATTACTGTAACATTAAAGCTTTAATGAACAATAACTTAACTCCAAGATCAATGGAGTAATTTTTGCAGCCTGTTTTCTAGAATATAGCTTCTGACTATAAAAGAACTTCCAAAAGTACAGGTGGAACAAGTGCTTTGTCTCTAGCATGCTTGGTCATCTGCAGCTGAAAGTCATTTTACTGTTGGACTCTTCTTGCATTTTCTTTTGAGCGAGTTATATGTGGTGGTTCACTCACACATGAACAATGTCTTGATGCTCGCATTCCTTTTCTGTCTTTTTGGAGAACTTTGTAGTTACAAATACCTATTTAATGCTTTAAAATTTTCCAGCTTAGGGCTGAATTGCAAACGATTCACACTGGTTCAGAAGACCAAGTGTTAAAACAGCTTGTTTCTTGGGCTAGTGATTGACACACAACTTGTGTTTTGCATGTGATTGCTACTTCATCTTCTTTCAGAAAGCCTTGTTGAATGTTGGCATTTCCTTCCTGCTGGTCCTCCTCTGAGTTCAAGATTAGCAATGAGATGGGGATTTTTGGAGCTGAGACTCTTCACCTTCCTCTCCTAACCTCTCTCACCTTCCTCTCCTAACCTCTCTCACCTTCCTCTCCTAACCTCTCTCCCCTTCCTCTCCTAACCTCTCTCACCTTCCTCTCCTAACCTCTCTCACCTTCCTCTCCTAACCTCTCTCACCTTCCTCTCCTAACCTCTCAGACTTGCAGTTGGTAGTCCCATACCAGCTGAGTGTGTTGAAAACTCTGCCAGTTTTAACACCAATATGCTGAATTAGATATAGACAGGAGTTCCAAGGATCAAGCTTGAGATGTGTTTTTCACTTTCTTCCAGCTTTTTTGCAGTTGTAGAGATGCAGTCATCAAGATATTGGATTGCCATTAGGTATCTTCCACTGGCTTGATAGTAGGATCATTCCCAGTTTGTGAGTGAACAATAGTTCTTGTTGATATGCACAGTAAGTAATTGAGAAAACCACAGTTCCTTAGACTAAACAGAAATAGGCTCCTCATCCTCATCTCAGTCCCTTAGGCCAGTGCAGGCCAGTTGTCAGTCAAGTGGGAAAGTGGTGGTGAATAGTGCCACATCCAGCTGGCAGCCAGTCACCAGTACTGTCCCAAAGGAATCAGTTCTGAGCCCCATCCTGTTCAATGTCTTTATTGATGGTCTGGATGAGGGGATTGAGTCAGTCATCAGTATGTTTGCAGATGACACCAAGTTGGGAGCAGGTGTTGATCTGTTAGAGGGTAGAAGGGCTCTGCAGAGGGACCTTGACAGGCTGGACAGATGGGCAGAATCCAACATGATGGCATTCAACAAGTCCAAGTGCTGGGTGCTGCACTTTGGCCACACTACAACCCCCCCATGCAGTGCTACATGCTGGGGTCAGAGTGGCTGGAGAGCAGCCAGGCAGAAAGGGACCTGGGGGTACTGATTGACAGATGCCTAAACATGAGCCAGCAGTGTGCCCAGGTGGCCAAGAAGGCCAAAGGCATCCTGGCCTGCATCAAGAATAGCATGGCCAGCAGGAGCAGGGAAGTCATTGTGCCCCTGTACTCAGCACTGGTTAGGCCACACCTTGAGCACTGTGTCCAGTTCTGGATCCCTCAATTTAAGAAGGACATTGAGACTCTTGAACATGTCCAGAGAAGGGCAATGAGGCTGGGGAGAGGCCTCGAGCACAAGCCCTATGAGGAGAGGCTGAGGGAGCTGGGATTGTTTAGCCTGGAGAAGAGAAGGATCAGGGGTGACCTCATTGCCCTCTACAACTACCTGAAGGGTGGTTGTAGACAGGAAGGGGTTGGTCTCTTCTCCCAGGCAATCAGCACCAGAACAAGAAGACACAGTCTCAAGCTGCACCAGGGGAAGTTTAGGCTTGAGGTGAGGAGAAAGTTCTTCACAGAGAGAGCTGTTAGCTGTTGGAATGTGCTGCCCAGGGAGGTGTTTGAGTCACCGTCCCTGGAGGTGTTCAAGAAGGGATTGGACATGGCACTTGGTGCCATGGTTTAGTAGTCATGAGGTGTAGGGTGACAGGTTCGATTTTATGATCCTTGAGGTCTTTTCCAACCTTATTGATTCTATAATTCCCTGGAGCAGACTGAGCCTTCCTTCCCTAAGCTGCTGTAAACCTTTTCTCTACTGCTTCTGGTAGGCTTCCTATGTCTTGTCACATCAATTGTTTTTCTTCTGCGTTCTTGATGGTTTGCTATGCCTAATGACAGATAGTAGCAGTTTCAAACGATGTCACATTTGTGCTTTTACTTTGTTTTTATGTTACCCTGCATGGCTTAATTGCTTAAACTTGCTCTGACATGTAGGTGGAGGTGAAACTGAAACCTGTGTCATACTATAGGAAAGAGAGAGAGAGAGAAGAATGAAGATGAAAGTTTCATTCTTGGCTCTGGATAGGCCTTAATCTCCCCGCAGATTTAGTTGTTGCTATTCTGGCAGCATGTTGCTGTTCTGAGTTAGAAGATGCTTTAAAAGTTTGGACAAATACACAAATTCTGTGGTCAACAGGTTGTAGATATATACGGTGTTAACTTAAGGTGAAATGGGTGAAATTATACCAGGACTAGGAATGATGTTTTGTTGATGTGAGAATAGTGTGATATTTGTGCTAGGTGCAATTTGGAACTGTTTCAACAAATGAAATGGCAGATCTACGTGGCAGGTAGTCAAGATTATTCATGAAGTGGTTTTTGTACATCACTGGATAATATAATTGGATTAATACATAAATGCAGGATTATAGAGTTCTTGTCAGTGTCACTCTGACTCTCGAAGCTGCTATTAGAAAATCATCCTGATAATTGCTGTATTTAAAGGGAAACAAATGTTACACAATTTTGTTTCTTGAGCTCAATTTTATGGCTCTTACTTGAAATAACAAAATGGTTATTTCATCCTAGATAAAGGCAGCTCTCTTTCTTAAGGCTTTCTGTAAAAATACAGTGTGAGCCTTATCGGGGGATTAAATAAGATCTTAACAACTGTGCAGCCTGTGAGTCTCAGAAGAGATTGAAGAGGTTTAGAAAGCTTGGACAGAAGAGTGGAATAGGAGGATAAGCTTCTGAAGTAAAGAAAGCCTTTTAAACTGAGGGTATTAGCCAAAGGGTGAAGTAAGCTGTATACAGAAGACAGGAGTTGGAGCAAGTATTGTGTGTGAAATACAGCAACATGGCTGTGTGAGACAAGCCTAGAGAATGCTTAGGAATGCTAAAAAAGCTTAGTGAGTGTATCATTCTGCCTAGAAAGTACATTTGTTTCTAATAACTTTTGTAATAAACTTTTGAAACCTTTTAATGTATTCTACAACTTGAAATTGAAGAACTGACTAGTCCCAATATCTGTTCTTCCGCCCTGTAATGAATTGTTTGGCCACATCCATCCTATTAGACTCCTTCCAGTTTCCAGGAATGGATTGACCCTCCCCATTGCCTGTGAGGGGAACAGCTTCTGGCCCGTGTGGACCCTTACTCAAACAGTACTTGAGAAAGGGAGTGCCAGTTGGACTAGACTAGAATCAAGCTGGCAACATGTCTAACACTTCCAATAGTATAGACAGTAAATCTACTTCCATTTTCAGATGATCTTAAAAATGAACAGTGGAGCCAGAATAATCTCAAGACTGAAATCTGGAAGTGTTTTCCCTGTGCTGTGCAAAATGAGGGAACAGCTTGGAGGTAGAGGACCTAAAATGGAGGCTATCAGGTTCATTAAAGTCATGGCTTCAGTTTGCTTGAACAGAATGTTTTAGAGGGTGTGAAAGCTCTTTGTGTGAGGTTCAGCTTGTTAAATGATTAATTTTGAGAGCTTTGGTAATAATTCTTTTTGACATGCCAAAAGCATCTCAGTGACACAATATATGTATGTGTGAGCTCTATAGATACAGTTTTTTGTTACCATAGAGTGAAACAATGTAGGATGTCACCCATAATTTCATTAGATTTTGTGGAATGCATGGGTGATTTTTTTTTTTTTTTTTTTTTAATATAGGTCATCTTATAAATTCTTTTGGCTTGTAGTTATCATCCTTCTGCAGATGAGAGAAATAAAGCCAAAAGATACTGGCTAATCTGCTGTTGTTTGCAGAACAAACTAAAATTGCCAAGTTTTTCCTTCAGTGCTTGAGTGAAGGGGTTGGATGCTGTATATTAAGTAGAAGCAATGAATATTAGTTGCTGGATTTTTAATAGGATATAAGATGCACAAATGTGTGAAGTAAAACATGTATTCAGTAATTGCCAAATGCAAGTTCACTTTGTTTCTGCTGCACATAGGGAATAAGAAGTGCTGTGTCAGCTAGTGTTACACAGGAAGTTTATCCTTTGGCACAAGCTGAGAATTTAATATTTTAAAATCTTTTCTCTTTTGATCTTTGGAGCCATTTTGTTAATCTCAAGTTGTCCAGCATCTCTGGACTTCTTTTAGAGTGATGGAATGAGTGATGACCCTGCAGAGATGTAATACTCTCTCAGGGGGCCTGTGAAGCATGAGAATTGATTCCTTTACAGAGCCAGAAACCTCGTGGTAGAATATTGCAGTGATAGAGTTAATATTCGGTTAAATAAAAGTGGAAGAGGAGCAATAGTGCAAGGAAAGGAGTGAGAAATTAAGTGGTATCTTTTTAGAAGTCTGCCTTATTGCTGCCTTGCATTGTTCCTCGGGGATTTTTCTGTTGAGTGCAAGAAAAACAGCAAACTGTTCATGAAAAACCCAAGATAAAATTACTGCCATAAATTTTTAAAATTTTTTTCGCAGTATAAAACCTTAATTTAGATAGGGAGGGTTTATTACCAGTGTTTTCCTGGCAAGGCTAAGTTCAATTAA
The DNA here is from genome assembly GCF_014839835.1 of Dryobates pubescens. NCBI lineage: Eukaryota > Metazoa > Chordata > Aves > Piciformes > Picidae > Dryobates > Dryobates pubescens. The sequence goes on along the minus strand of NC_071617.1, from coordinate 42,754,893 downwards.
TTTCAGATGACAAGCTCCAGGGTTTTCTTTCTCTCCTCCCTCACAGCCCCCACTTCCCAATGTGTCAAAAGTACAATTTGTTATTGGTTTGCCTTGGGCTCTGGAGACCTCATTAAGGACCCAAAATGGGGTTTCTGTCTCTGCTGTTGGACGGGTTTCTGTTGAACTGGGGCCATTTGCATTCTCGCATGGAAAGGAGTACAAAGGCTGGAGAAGGAAAACCGTTACATTTAAATTGCCTGCCTGTTGATGAAAATCATGATATCAGATTTTAAAACAGCTGCTTTTCAGGCTCTGGTGTTACACTGGAATTTGCATTGCAGAGGCAGATCAGATTTGAGATGGGAATGTAAGAAGGAAATCTCCAGTAGTTTTTGTTCTGACAGTTTATATGCAGAATGACTGTTTGTTTGATGGTAAGGAAAGATACCAGCAAAGTACTATATTTAGTCATAGTTCTGAGACACCATGTTAACACTTCAAATTTCTATCCCTATCAAAATAGTGCTAGAGCACCTCTTGGAAGCAAGAGCCTGGGCTTTTCAGTCTGCACGTTAGCTCAAGATGCTATTGGAGCAGTAAGTGTGTAAGAACTATTGTGTATGTGCAGTGTATTTTCATAGCAAAAGCCATTATGCCAGTGAGAAACTGTTTATTCCATCCTGATAGTAGTTCTGAGGTTTAACATGAAATGTACACAGTCACATCAAACTTTGCCTGGTAAGCACAACTGTTTGTGTTATGTATTTAACCCCACAATAGGGTACCAAGTTCTAATTCGAAGCCACCTTATTGATGCAAAATGAAGTAGTTCAATTTAAACTGATTTTCTTGTGTGTAAGTGGTTGGTTCCCTTTCTGTTTTCTCTGATGCTGTCTTGTAATAAAACAATGTGTAGCAAATGTAGGGTTGATAGTGCCTTTAGTATAGGCAGTATAAAGCACCTACAAGCACATGTACGCACGTTTATGTGTCTATATGTACCTGAAGACACACACATAAATCTGCCTAGAAGGATTTAAAAACTACTCTGATGAATATGTAAAACAACTATTATATTTGTAAAAGATCATTATTTAATTCATATTATGCTAGCATAATACTCATACATGTAATATACATGTAATTCAAAAAGCTGCTTGCAATTAAGATCAGACTGGAAATATTGAATATCTAGCTAGCTAGATGCCACATGCACTAATATTTTTAAACATGCTTTTTTGTAATGCAAGACTTATTTAAATTGTTCTTCCTGGCTAGAAGGTCATGTGTCTGAGAACTAGATTTTTGTATATTCAGTAATGTGTAATAAGAATTTTAGAATAAAGTACTGATAAATTACTTCTCCAAGATTCTCACTTCTGAAAACAGCTGCACCTTCATTGCTACATACTCTTAAAAATTAATTCAAAGTTCAAAAATGCTTCAGAAAGTCTTGCAATTTGTAACAAATGTTTTCTGTAAAGTTTTAAAAAGGGTTAACATGAATTTATATGGCATTAAAAAGGCCGTTTTAATTTTTTGAAGGAGGATCCTCCAGCATGTAGTTGTTACTCTGTTAAAAAAAAACAAAACTAAATGGTGCAAACTGTTCTAGCAAAGACTAGATAGCAGGAAAAATTCTTTATGGGGGAGCGGTTAATCTCTTGAACTTCCACGTTGACAAGGATGAGTGCTTTATCTTATTGTGGAATTAAGTTGGATGGGTTTTTTTTGTTTTTGTTTTAATTATATTCCAATAATTCTGCAATTTTTAAACCATCAGAGCATTTACAATACAACTCTTGTTCAAGGAACTTAGCTGTACTTCCGAAGCTGTCAGGAGCAGTGAGCGCGAAAAGAAATCAGATTATTGTGCTCAAGGTCATTCCGGATACCTGTTAGAAACTATATGCTCCAGGCCTTATTTTGCATCTCTGTTGTTTTCCAGAAGTTGTGCAACTATGATGCTAATGTGTCAGAAATACCTGTTTACTGACAATAAATACGCACCTTTAGCTTCAGTAAGGAAGTTTGGGAGAGGCTTGTGTTACTTTGGAACTCCTGAAAAAATCAAGGAGAGTATTCAGAAGGATGTTTAAAAAGCCTGTATACTCTACAGGAGTTGCTTCTTTCCCAGTTAATGTAAAAAGCTTTTTAAAAAAAAAGAAAAAAAAAATAGAAGATGATGGTTAATCAGGACTTCTCTAGGTAGTCTCTAGGTTGAAGAGATGTATTGGAAGTCAGTACATGAAAGTTTTAGGCATGCAAAAAACTAACCCAGCTGAGGCATTTGCAGTGAGTTGTACATTCCTCCAGGACTAGGTGGTGCCTTGGGTGTAAGCCTTTTGGATTGCTTTCTTGGAGCAAGATCAGTTTTTAGATACTTTAGTTCTTTTTACATGCAAGCGCCTTTTGTATCTGTGGATCTTGTGTTTGCTTTAATTCAGCCTGCTTGGCTATTGCTGTCAGCAGTTGCAATTCACTGTTTGCTCTAGCTGATGGAAAGCTGTGTGAGCCTGTTCAGGGTATGAGATAGAAAGTGGACCCAAAATATACTTGAGTAATTGAAGAGTTTTTGTACTTCATTTATTGTATAAAAATCTTGTTTAGAAAACATAATCTTGCATGTGATAATGCTTAGGAATGGGCTCTGGAAACAACAAAAAAATAGAGTTAAAATATGTTCGAGCTGAAGTTCTAGCATAAAATGATAGTTTAGGACTCAGCATGTTCTGAGACATTAAATAATGTGTGGTTTGACCATTTCAAACTGAGGTGAATTTCAGATGCATTTATTCGGTGAACATGGAGATAAGTTATCTTGAATTTGAAAAATAATGCAAAGGTTTTTTGCTTAAATCACAAATATAATGGAAAATCTGCACTGCTGAGTGGAAGGCATTGAAAGGCATTCCCATTGAAAACTTGTTAGAATAAGAGGTAGGAAGTGAGCTGATCAGAAGACCAGTAACTTCCTACATGCTTCTTGCTGAAACCAGCCTTATGTCTTTGTTCCAAGGTGAGAGATAAATTTGTGTTGACCTGTGCAAAACTAGTATTTAACACAAAATAAAAATATAAGAGAGAGACCACATCACTTTTGTGCAGGTTCCTGGAAATAGATGATTTTTGGGTTTATATGCATTAGTTGCAATTTATTATATGTAAAATACAGCTTGTTTACATGTGTGGGTATCCAAATACACATTTGTAACTTGTGCATCATCAGGAATTCTACTTCAGTAAGAAGGTTAAACACAGACTGTAGAAGCTGTTTTCAAGCAGTTCAGTGTGTTTTATACTTTTGGGCTATGCTTGAAGTCAGAGAATGTAAAGAGTTATGCAGATGCTTTCTGTTTTGTTCATGGAGTATTCTAAAAAGACATAATCTAAGTAAAGTTAAAAATGTTGTTAGGTTCAGCATCAGTAGTCTTCACACAAATTTTATTGAAACATTGCCACGATGAGAGCTGCATGTAAGAGATGGTAATTTGAAAAAGAAACCAACCACAGCACAAAACTAATAAAAACCCACCACAAACCCAAGCACTTTTGCCAAATAACCACGATTTTTTCTACAAAGAAACATACATGTATATTAAGTAACAGAAAATTATATTGCAATTTAAATTATATTCTTTAATCAGAGAAAAGTGTTGCACAGTCGAACACCTTTTGCCACTAGAGTGTGCTATGCAATAACAAAAATTTTCTCTCTCCAGAAATAAAATTTAGTCAAATTCATGGAATTCTGTGTTTGACCGGTTCAGAACAAAATGGTGATGACATTGCTTTTAGTATTAATTTCATTACACATGTAAAAATCCACAAGCACACACACACACAAACCCAACCAAACCCCCCAAACCCAAAGCAAACAAATCGAAAAAAATCCCAAATGAAATCCCAAACCTAGCAAACAAACAATAAAACCCTCGACCACCACCTACTTCCTCCTCAACTTGAATCAACAAAACCCCCACTCTGAACCCCGAAAATAAAGCTTTCTAATTTTTGTTTTGCAGTCAGGTTCATGAGAAGTTACCTGGAAAGACAGCTTGAAGATAAATGTCTTTTTTTTTTTTAACTTAGTATTTTCTCAATGCATTTGTTCTCCTTTCAGTTTTAGTGTTAGGGTTTATTTAGTACAGTTGTAGACTAGATTTGATCTGATGTAGATGTTGTTTCTATTAAATCTTGGTATTGCAGACCAGTTGTGTAAGCTTTTTCATCAACACAATTCTTTGTGTAGAAGTGAATGTTGTGTTTGCTTAAATAACAAAATCAGTGTAACTGCCAAATGAAAGACTAAAATGTTGGTTTAACTGACTGAAATTAGCTGCTGAAATTAAAACCTTGGCATTCAAGCCTTGAAATCTCATCAGGATTTTTTGTGCCATTTGGTGTAGAATTTAGCTAAGGTGTACAAAAGTACTTTACTTTATTGTACAGTTCTTAAAGGTTTGAACTTACTGAAATTGAACAATGTCTAGGAAGTTTTAACACTGTCAGCTGCTTTTCTTATTTAGAATTTAATAGCTTACATTGTGAGTGCCCACTGGTACAGTGTTCTGTTGTCAAGAGCATAGCTATAGCAGTTGAAAAAAAGATGTTCCCTAGCCTCTTTATTGACAGTGAAGATAGAGCTCGGTTGGTTGGTTTGTTTGTTTTTAGGAACAGGGGGGATATTATGATCTCTTTTAATGTCTACAGCTTGGGTAGTTTTAGGGTGCCTCCTATGCAGATGTCCATGAGTAAAAATGAAAACTGGTTATGTGGTTTACTGACATGAAAGTTTGGTGTCTATAAAACTACAGTGTGTCCATGAAACTCCCTATTGTCCCCAGTTTAAGCATTTCCCTTGGCAATGAAATGCCTATAAAAGCCTATGTCCTTCTCCAGTCTCTTCAACCAGATCATCAAACTGACCTTAATTGTTGTTACATATTTTGTTACCATTTAAAAAATATTGGTATGAATGTTTGCCTAAGGTCTATTATTTCACTTTTCATTACCTTCAAAGTTGTGATAATAATCAGAGTTCTTTCGAATTCCCCTTTACTGAAGTTCCCTGTAGAGGTGAGCAACAGCAGTGGTGCATTTTTGAGGTGCTCAGGGTTTCTTTCTGAGTTGTCACGCACAGAAATACATTTAAGAAAGCTTAAGACAATGAGCAATAAAAGTTAGAGTGAATGTTGTCTTGCCTTCCCATAAGCAGGTGCGTGATGTAAAGCTTTTCTTACTGAACCATGGATTTTGTTAATTTTACAATCATCTCCAACAACTGTGAAGTTATTTTTAGGGTGATTTTTCATACATACTAATAGATGACATACAGGCTGTTTGGTAAGAAATGCAGTGTTATCACAGTTGGATAGATAAGCTGTAAATTGTGGTGTAATATAGTCATACTATTTCCTAAAGATGTTTTATATTTTAATCAGAGATGAAAGGAAAGGACATAGCATGGATAAGAACAGGTGTGTCTTGGGGAAAGGACGAATGAACAGTGCTACTAAATTTTTGGCAAAGGATTCTTTTGTTAGTAAAAAATATTTTAATGTTTTATAGGTGTTTCTTTGTTTTAGATGTATTTTTATTGCCATTTGTCTTGCACTTATTTTAGCAGCTTTGGAAGGAAATTTTCTACTTTTCCCTGTTGTTAGCCATTGGAATGTGCTGCCCAGGGAGGTGGTGGAGTCACTGTCCCTGGAGGTGTTCAGGAGGGGATTGGATGTGGCACTTGAAGCCATGGTTTGGTAGTCATGAGGTCTTGGGTGACAGGTTGGACTTGATCTTTGAGGTCTTTTCCAACCTTATTGATTCTGTGATTCTATGAAAAGGAAAAGAAAATTATCTGATAAACTATGCTTGTGTCTAGGATTAGGATTTTACTTGGATTTTACCAAGTCATAAATAATTTTGTTACATTTCATTAGTTAGGATCATGCACGAAGATTGAAAAGGGAGGGAGATCTCTTTTCCCCCTTCCTAGGTGGATGTAGTCATGTCCTTCCACTGTGTTGGCTCTGGTGCATGTTTGGCCTCAGTGGCAACAACACCGTCAACTCATTGATATGTGACAGAGTAGTTTTCTGGCTCCTAATGAGTTAAGTAAATAAGCACTGCACCAGCAACAGAAAGTTATCTGATTAGGACATAATAAATAGTTACACGTTGATAATGTGAATGAAAGGAAAATGAAATACCTGTGAATCTAAAATGCTTGACTCAAAAAGTATTTATCTTCATCAAGTTCAAATCGAGTCTTTTTCTGTGAATCGTTTCTGTAACGTTCTGAAAATGAATGTATTTTGACAATACTCTCATCCGTGGTCAGCTGAACAGAATCCATACTGCACCTATTGATCCCTATCACCATATATTGTATTAAGCTACTTTATTCTAATTCTGTCAGATGATTAGGTTGCTATATTAATTCCATCTTTGAACTTGATACCTTTCCCCAGGCTAAAAGGTGATCTTTGTTCTTAAATTTAACACCAAGTTGAACACCAAGAGACTTGGAGAAAACGCCAGCTTTTGCAGTTGCTGCTCTATGTATGTTATGAAAGTAGCTGAGAAGCAAAGAGCAGCCACAGATAAAATTTTGTTATCAAGGAACTGCACTTTAAACTTTTTTCAGTTTTATTGGTCAGGTAAACATGAATTGACCATTAGTAGTTGAAGCATTTGTTTCTGTTTGTGGTTTATTGTTTTTGGGGGGGCGTGTGTGTTTGTTTTGTTTTTAATGAACATGAAAGGTGTGTCATTATGGGGCATTGTCTAGTGTACTGTTCTCTCTGCTTTTAAATAAAAGCTTATGTATTGAACTTCTTGTTTGTGTCAGAGCACTTTGCAGTTATTGCTGGAAAGAAGCTAGAAGAGACAAGCATATTTATGTTTGCATTGGTGCCTTTCTCTTTTGTTCCTTGGGGTTTGAGGGCTTACAGTTTCTCAGACTTACCCAGTAATTAAAGAAGGGAGGGATGTGGGGGAAGGAGTGAAAAAAGGCACCTGAAGAGAAAGTGAGATTCCTGGGACTGTATAGTCTTGAGAAGACTGAGAGGGGATCTCATCAATGTGTATAAATATCTAAGGGGTAGGTGTCAGGTGAAGGGGGCCAAGCTCTTTTCAGTGGTGCACAGTAAGATAAGAAACAAAGGGTTCAAGCTTGAACATAGAAGATTTCACCTCGATTTCACCTCATCATGAGGAGAAACTTCTTTACAGTGAGGGTCACGGAGCACTGGAACAGGCTGCCCAGGAGGGAGGTTGTGGAGTCTCCTTCTTTGGAGACTTTTAGAACTCACCTGGATGCATTCCTGTGTGGACTACCATAAGCGATCCTGCTTTGGCAGGGAGGTTGGACCTGATGATCTGTTGAGGTCCCTTCCAAATACTCTGATACTGTGAACTTAAATATCAACCAGCTTTATGTAGGGGTAATTAGAGTAAGAGAAAGGAAGCAGTCAGGAGGGAGGAGTCTAGCTTCCTAGGAATGTCTTAGAGAGTCATAAAAAATCATTGTGTATGTGTTAAGATTGAAATAAAAAAGAACCCCCTGAGTTAAGTGAATTATTTGGGAGAAACTCTGTCAAGTTTGTGTGTTGTTTTTTGGCTGGTTGTGGTGTGGTTTGGTTTGGGTTTTTATATGGTCCTGTGCTTTTTCTAAGTGAAGTGCAAGTGCTTTTGCTTTGTATAGTCTGGATTTGTCTCATGAATCTGTTTTATGACAACAGCATAATTACAATTTGAATTTGGTATTATTATAGGTGCATTCATATGTATACCCAAAAATAAAAGGGTTAACTTTGCACATGCATTGCGGATTAAAAATTGAGTCACTTGCTGCATAATGTAACGGAAGTCATTTATGTTTGAAGTCAGTCAAAATAGAGTTGGGGTTTTTTAGGTGTGCTAGAAGTGCTAGTCCTTTAGTTCTTAAGCCTCCTGCAATAAGATAGACAACATTTTGGATTATTGTGATTTCAGTGATTGATAACAAGGGAAATTCTGCTTGCTCTCTTTTACACGATTCAGCCTGAAACTTGCTATTCTTTCATCTTCCTTCCCTCATGGTTTATATTGTTGTGACTAATTGTCATGGTTTGAGACTGGTTGCCTTTAAAAACCATAAATGTACAGACCTCCAGAGGCTAGATAGATCCAAGAGGTGGAGTGGAAAGTGTCATTTTTGTTATTGCACTCCCATAATGCCTACCTCTCTGTAAAACTGGCTGCAGAGTCAGTTTCTTTCTCTCCCCCCAGCGCCCCCCTTCTCTCTCCATGCTGCTGCTGCTCCCTTATCTTTGCGATTGTGAGGGAGTGGGGCCTTGGGCAGCCTTGGCAGGGACCTGGAAATGGCAAGCCAAGTTTTAGCTGTGTCACACAGGGTCAATAATGGGGGGGGTGCAGAGAGGCATAGTAATTGGGGGGACATTTGGGCCTGGGATTTTGGCTTGGTTTGGTGGTTAGGAAAAGCATTGGCCTTAAGGAGGCTTTGGAGAACTGTAGCCTATGGGTTTCTTTGTGTTTTATGTGCTTTACACTGTAGTTTGTAGTTATTAATAACACTTCCATTTAAACTTCCAATAATACTCTGTATTTCTATGCAATCCTGTGTGGGATTTTTCTTTAACTACTTTGAGAAGGGTTAGAGAACCTATCTCGCTCTTTAAACCAAGACACTAATGCAACATAATAGTTGCCTGACTCCTCTTCCCGGGAAGTGTATATGTATTTTGATGGATAGCAGAGATTAAGGGAGGGGTGGAAAAACTTTGGAAATGTATTTTCCTCAGAATTTTGTGGTTAGGAACAAACCTGTCCAATCACAACACTGTTAAACTGTAGCCTGAAGCACCTGTAGATACTTTACTGTAGTGATCCCTTTTTATCCTTCCTTTCTTTGCTCTTTTTGGCAAAAGGAATAAGAGGTGACTTTCACAGGCTTTTGTACTTGCCTCTGCTCACCAACCCATCTAGCCAGGCAGTATCTTGTCTGTGAGTGGTAGGTTGCGAATGATGTATCAGGATGTTAAAGAAAATACATACTGTATTTAGCTGTGCAGTATAATCCATTGCTGTTAATTTTGGTTTTTTTTCTTGTTTTCACTTATAGATCAGAATATGAATCAATGTGTGAACAGCACTTAAGAGTTTTGTCTGTTTCAATCAATATTGTCTAAAAGGGTATTTTATTAAGGTTTCCAGAAATAATTTCCTGTATTGGTAGTGTGAACAAATTTACTGTATTTCATTTTCACTTGTCTTAAAATATTTTACCTTTCAACTGTACTAACTTAATTTTTGTTTTCAGGTGGTGTACTTCTAAATCCAGTTGGTCCTACTGTTTCATATTATTCACTATTTCATTTTGATTCTTAGTTATTCATAGCTGTAGTAACAGAATAGGCAGATATGAGTTAAAATAGCAGTATATTAAATACGAAGTTTGGATATTTGTATTTCAGGTGATGGTCTAGAACATTTCTACTGTCTAGTTTATACATCTGAGATCCTAAGTTTTACATTTGTGTATGGACACATATTCTCCTGCTGTTCCTGGAGAGGAGTCAACATCAGTAAATGCAGGGGAAAAGATGAGGACTAACTCGAAGCCCTCCCCTTTGGAGAACTGAATTACTTGTTTTAGCATAAAAACAAATAGTTTAAGCACATGGCTCACATGTCTTAAGAGAAGCATTGAGAAGAAGTGGAAGCACTTGAGGTACCATGGATGGAGATGAATGTGTAACTTGGTGGGGCAGGAGTGGGGATGCGGAGTGTGCAGCCCCTGGAAGGTGGAGTTTTACTTGAATATTCTGACATGTGGGCATCAAACACACAGTAATCTTTCAGGTAAAGGTGCAGAACTTCCAGTAGTTTTGTGTAATGCAGGTATTTAATTTGTAGGCTAAGGTGGTTTAGGGAAAGCAGAAGTTACTTTTTCACAGCTTTAGACTGGGCCAGTAGGTGACTTGCACAATAAAGATGCCAGCTGATAATTTGTCATGGCTTTCATCAACATGGCATATTGGTAGAGCTCACTGTGCATCTGTTGAGCTAGATGAAACAGCAAATAAAATGGCATAACATCGCTAGTACCTGTAGTCTTCATTATTTAAAACTCAATGTAAATGACAGGCAAATATGCAGGATTTATCAGAAATGGAAGGTTCCACTATCGCTAACATTTTTGTGCAACAGAAGAGGAAAAGTAAGTCCATGTCCTCTGGAAAATTATCAGAATTTGAATTAAGTGACAGGTAGCTATTACTGTAAAATCTAACAGTGAAAGAAAACAAAATGTTTGCTTTCAGGAATCAAGGCAAATTTCTACACCTTTTCTTTTTCTTTGGGGGTGTGGGGTGTGTGTGCGGTGTTTCACCTTTCTCCTGGTGAAATTCAGCAGTACCAATTTATTGTAGTTTATCTCACAAGCAGCATTTCTGGTTTTGGCACGGATTTTTATATACTGTATCACAGAGTAGTTTCTGGAATTGATGTAGTAAAGTAAACTTTATGAAGACTGTGAAAGGTACTGCTCAGGCTGTGCAGACGTGGGGGAATGGCCCAGAAGGACTGCAGAGTGAATCAACCTAAGTGTAAGAGAGTAGTTAAATATTTTAAATCACTAGATTCTGTAATGCAGAAATGAAGTAGCTTTTGATTACTTTTGCTTAATCCTACATGTAAATTTTAGTGGCTTGTTTGAGTCTTTAACAGTTACAATACAAATATATAACCATCAAACCTTTGTAAAGGAAGGTGGTTTTTTTTCCCCTGATATATATTATAATAATTTCCTAACAATAATTTGCTGGTGCAGTAATACCCATTCTGCATTTCTTCCCTAGCATAGACATGTTGGTCAGAGGTATAGGATTTGTTTTTATTTTGTGTGTACTGACATGGCTATGCATAAGATTTGTTCTTAAGTGTTACTGTACTGGTCAGGCTAATGTGACAGTAAACAAAGGAAAGGATTCAGAAAATTTCAGAAAATTAATTTTCCTAAATTCCTTCTAAATGGAAAACTTCTGCTGTACATTTCTGTTACAATCTTTTTCATTGGAATGGTTTGTTAGCAATATGAATAATTGTGGAGGTTTTAACACACTTTTAAGCTTTACACTTTGAATGGTGGGAGCTTTGTTTATTGTATAGCCAACATTAAGAGAGCAGAAATTTAACTATGTGTAAAATGAGATGTGGTGTCATTAACTGGGGGCTGTTGTGTTTGGTTTTTTTTTTTATTGGAGATGGTTGCTGTATCTTTTCCTTTGGAAAAAGTATGTTTAACAAAATACTGCCTTTTTCTGAAAGATCCATTTAATGAATTTTCTTTTAGGTTTTTAATTGTCACCAATACTTTCAGAATCAAATGCATTCTATGAAAAGTACTCTTTCCATGTGATATTCCTGGTTCAGGAATAATGTGGTGAATAGAGAATTTATTTGAAAGTAGACTTTCCATCTCTTGCCGTAAGACACAAATTTTATCTTAAAAATAAGATTGACATAAATATATTTGCAAAGCTAGACATTTGCACTTAGTGTGCAAGCGTCATAGTTATCTTCTCTGAGTTTGGTAGTTCTTTGCATATTGGATTTTAATATTATTCTTTTTTCTCTGAAAAGCCAATATATTTGAGTCATTGCCACTCCTGCTAAGTCAGTAGTGTCTGAGGCTGTTATAGCATTGTCTTTCATATCATCACCAAAACTGACCCCCATCTGAGGACAGTGTGATAAGGAAAGTGAGGCGTTTGAGTTGATTGCTTTGGTTTCTTATCTCTTGGAGATAAAATACATTGAAAGTTGGAACGATAATGTGGCATTGAATGAGTTTGGAAACTATGGGGGTTTTTGAAAATTGAAAGTGTTTATTGAATTGCCTTCTTATTTATCTATGAAACAAACATCTCAATGAAGCAGAAGAAATTATAGCTATCCTTTCACAGTATTTATATGGGGGTTTCATATAATAATTTTTTTGTACATGTTATAATTTTTGTAATTTTATCTCTTTTTTGTGACTTTCTCACTTATTTCTTTCTTATGTAAAGTCAGCAAAGAAGTTAGGGTCATTGAAGCTGTGTTGATTGGGATCCTCCTCTAATGTCCCAAGTGCCTTGAATGTCTCTAAGTCTAGACAGTCTTTTGCATTTTCAGTCTGTTAGCTGGATTGTCAACTGATAAACTCTGATCAAAGGCAAGAGCTCATCTTTCACAAGGAAATAAGCTACTGCTAGAAAAATGTGTAGGTATTAAAAAAGAGTGAATGGACTCTGCATAATAATAAGTGGGTGCATGCTTAGTTGAATTCATAGTGAAAAGATTTTCTGCAAAAGAAAGTGTCTTGACTTCTGTTTCGGTGTTCTTCTCTGTAATGACATGAAAAATTGGGCCTATAAATTGCTCAAGGAATATGGCTATTTTTAGTCTTTGAAATTCTAGTACTAAACTTTATTAACAGTCTGTCTGAAATAAAGGAAGATGAAACCTTGAAACTAGAAAACTGTTACTGTAGGCTTTTGGTTTGAAGATCCTGTTGGCAAAGAAAAGATATTACATTTAATGATGTACAGACTCCATTTCTTTTAGTGAAGCTGAGTGTACTTGTACAGAGAGAGAGAAAGAGCAGTTTTTCCCTTCAGAGTTCAAATTCATCTTTACTGTGTCTTACAATTAACAGTGCAGTTACCAATGGGAGAGGCGGTAATCTAAACATAATAAAGGATTCTTTAGTTCCTGGTTTTTAATCCCCTTTTACTGAAAAGTTCAATGAAGACATCTCCAAGATGTGTTTTTGAGAGCCACTAAGAGGTGCAGTGGATTATTAGCACCGTCTCAGCCTCTTTGCAGTCTCAACATGCTTCCTGCATGCCTTGCATGGAAGCCTCTGCCCACTGTGCCATCCCACTAGGAATGATCAGGTAGAGAGCAATACTTGTTCCTGTTGTTCAGTCACTTTTCTTCTTCTGTTTTGCTTTGTTTATATTAGATGTACCAGTGTTACGCTTACTCTGGTATAATAAACTTGGACATGGTTGATCAGACTTGCTGGAGAGCTAACTTGGATGTGGGCTGAACAGCTTTCAAGGACTAGAATTAAATCTGCGTAGAAGTACTGCTCTTCTCATGTTGCAGTTTCACCTGGTCACAATTCCATGATTCCCAAATGCAGTGTTGAGACCTTGGAGTACAAAACTGGGTTTGGGACTTCTATTTGGGATTCAATGTCAGCAAAACACAAGTATATGCAAGCATTGGAGTAGCATTTATGTGATGGGATACTTGAGATGAACAAACTGTGTTAAGTTTGCATATATACACTGCACATAGTAGTAGGTTAGTAGTGTTTAAGTTTGTAGTATGGCTAATCTGCTTGGTGGAAGAGAGGTGAAAGAAGCTACTGAGAGTTGAGTGCTATGGATTCTTAATCTTTTTACTTCCTTTTGTTTAAAATGTGACATTCTTTTAGCAGTGACATTATTCAGTGTGGTTCTTTATCCATCAGTAGTATTGTTTGTTTATTACCTTGAGAAAAATAGAATGAATGTAAAACAACGGAGTTTTAAAAAAGAAGAGCTGGCAATTCATTTCACTTGTGTAATACTGCTCATTGTTATGTTACCAGATCATGGTTATCAAAGGGCGATATAATAATCTTGAAAATAAAACTTAGTAAAACACTCAGTTTGGGGTATATTTAGAGGTGTATTACTGGATTTTGTCTTGCCTTCTGCTGGTTGTGAGGCTATTTTTGTCGTGAAATGTTTATCTAAAGAGCAAACCACTGTTGGTTTTCATTTTACAGACATATATAAAACAATGTACATTGTCATTTCAATCTTATCTAGCTATCTCCTGTTGTAAATCTCTGAACACTTTTGTATTTACTGCTTCTTGGTAGAGCGTTGGTGTCTCTACGGAGATGCAGTGATGTGTACTGCATGCCTTGTAACACAAAGGAAAATGGTTTCATGTGAAGAGCTGTAACTTCTGATTGAGAGGCAGTAAATTCATCTAGCCCAGTGAGACTCTAAGTATCTCTCTAATCAGAGTACAAATTTTCAGGGATACAAGGATAGGAATTTGTCCTACAAATTTTCTTTTACCCAAAGATTACTGCACCTAAATAATCTCAGAATGGCAACATGAAATGCCATTCTGATCTGTTGCTGGGTGTCAGTACTGGCATAATTTCTTTAGTTAACACAGTACCATGCACTAATCTGTTACCAGCATCAGAAGCTGGGTTTACTGAAGTGAAAAACAAAAAAAATTAAAACAGGCAACCACTTACTTAAGGCAGAAAGGCAACTTTCAGTTCTTTGTTGCAAAGCATGAGAGCTGTAATTGACAGAAGTGAATTAGTATTTACTTACTTAACCTTGGGTCCCTAAATATTTGAAACAATAGTACAAATTTCACTGTGTTATAGAGCAGTTCAAATAAATAAAAACAAACTTCACATCACTTACTTCAATGTTATTAGTTTTTATCTGCAGTGGGAGAACAAGACAGAGCTAGTTGCCTTCCCTCGGGCTGTGATGTCTTCCACTAGCCAATTTACATTTGGAAATTTTTTCTTTTCAAATGATTTCCCTCTTAATTTTTTAATTTATTTTACTTTAACCTCCTTATTTGTTTGAGGAGACAGACTTTGAAAGAGAGTTTTCCATAGCGCTTAGACAAAGGGGCTTTTATGGCAAAACATGGATAATCACAGAATCACCAAGGTTGGAAGAGACCTCAAAGATCATCAAGTCCAACCTGTCACCACAGATCTCATGACTAAACCATGGCACCAAGTGCCACGTCCAATCCCTTCTTGAACACCTCCAGGGACAGTGACTCCACCACCTCCCTGGGCAGCACATTTCAATGACTAACGACTCTCTCAGTGAAGAACTTTCTCCTCATGTTGAGCCTAAACTTCCCCTGGTGCAGCTTGAGACTGTGTCCTCTTGTTCTGGTGCTGGTTGCCTGGGAGAAGAGACCAACTCCCTCCTGGCTACAACCACCCTTCAGGTAGTTGTAGACAGCAGTAAGGTCTCCCCTGAGCCTCCTCTTCAGGCTAAACAATCCCAGCTCCCTCAGCCTCTCCTCATAGGGCTTGTGCTCAAGGCCTCTCCCCAGCCTCGTTGCCCTTCTCTGGACACGTTCAAGCATCTCAATGTCCTTCTTAAATTGAGGGGCCCAGAACTGGACACAGTACTCAAGGTATGGCCTAACCAGTGCTGAGTACAGGGGCACAATGACTCCTTATGGACACTCCAAATACCAGGAGATCAGGTATCACAGTTTTAGTGACTTCAGCCATTAAATAAGAGAGTACCATGGGCTTGCTTTTCAAAGGTGTACAAGTTTGGTCGTGGTGTGGGTTGAGCTCTTTCTGTGCTTTTCTTTTTTTCTCAAGTGGAATCTTCTCAAGAAATCAGAAACCTGTGGGATTTGTTGTTGTATTTTTCATAGCATAAATAGCAGGGAGACCTCTACCTTTCAGTTACAGAGAAGAAAGGTATCTATGTTGCTTCTGTAAGAAGGCTGGAATATGACAGTTTTTCTTCCTACTTTGCCTTCCCTTGTAACTCTCTGAAAGGCCCTTGGTGCATTGTTAAGTATACCATTGCATTTGTTAAGAGAGCTATTGGAATCTATGGCTTATGTTCACTTCTTACCAATAGAGCTGAATATTCTCACTGAAAGGCTTTTAGAAAAATGGTTTCAAATTATTTTTTAAAGAAAAAAGATTATTAGAAGATACTGTCACTATGTTTCCCTCTTTTTGTATATGTTCTTGGTTTGCACCCAGATTAGTATTTAGGAAGGCATTCATTTGCTTTTCCATTTTGAAGTTTGGTTACTTCTATACTATACTTACTTTAATGACATGCAAAACTTAATTCCAGAAGTCCTCATTTACTACACCATGAAGCTGAAAGGAGCAATAATGATGTTACGATAGGGGAAGTATTTGTTCTGTCATTCATAAAATTTTATGCAAATTGGGAAATATGACTAATGAGATAGACTTTAACTTTCAGTTATTGTCCTTGAAAATTTACAATGTGTGAGCACCCAATTTCTTGGTGATAATAGTTGCAGTTAACAATGAGTAATGGCAGAAGCAGATACAGAATTGTTCTGCTGATATATATGATGTACATGCTAATTTTAGTTTTTTAATTATTTTTATAAATGTATATCCTGCTGATCTCCAGAAAACAGGTTTTTTGAACTAGTAGTTTTAATTAATATCTATTAGCTTGGAAAAATTACTGTTTTTATGAATTCATGGAAAACAGGTAATGGACACCGAGTGTGCTCTTTTTACTGCCTTGAAAAGGAGTAAAAAGGGGCAGCTGAAGGATTGTGTCATTTAGCACATCTTCGCTTTCCAGAAAAATACTGAGGCATGTAATTGAACCAAACTGTTTGTAGACACTGGAAGATAAAGAAATTACTGTCAGCTAAACTGGATTTGTCAAAACCAGTCAATTTAGTTTCCTTCTGAGGCAGAAAAACAAGGCATGGACAAGAAATCAAACCAGTACATGTTACGTTTTGTCTTCAGGAAAGCTTGTGACACTAACAGTATGCAAGCAAGGGGAATATGGTCTAAATGAAAATATTGTAAAGTGGATATGAAAGTGGAGCAGTACCTGTTGTAGTCATAGTTACATGGAAATGGAAAATAGAAAGGTGTAAGAAGTGGGATTTTTATGAGATCTTTTTCATGTTCCATGAATATGCATAATGCCTTGGATGGTAAGGCTTTAAGGCTGAGAGACCTGTAGCTGTTTGTTCTGGACAAGAGAGGACTGAGAGAGAATCTTATTAGTGATTATAAATATTTAAGGAGTAGGTTTCAAGAGGATGAGTCCAGATTCTTTTCAGAGATGTCCAGTGACAGGACAAAGGGGCAACAGGCACAAAATGAAAAACAGAAGTACCACATAAATATAAGGAAAATCTTTACTTTGATGGTGACCTAGGGCTTAAATGGCTGCCCAGAGAGGTTGGCTGTAGGGTCAGTACAGTATTATCTCGTAAAATTTGATGAATATTCTGCATACTGGTTGTCAGCATGCATCATGACTTGTAAGTGAATCGTGTGTGGTAAAGCACATTTCTTTTACAATGTATGGTACGGTGTTCAGTAAAGAAATTAAGCCTGTACTGGCATCCAGCAAATACAGGACAATGATTCTCTTGGTGCCTTCACTGGAAAAAGGTGTAAATGTTATCAGTCATCATAGGATCTCCCTTCAGAAAAGGGTGAGAGACAGTGAGACACTTTATAAATACACCTGATGTGGTTTGTTTTGGAGGTGGGTTTTTTTGGAGAAATTCAATTTGAAGTTAGCATATGTCAAAACCAATTAAATCTGTGGCACATCAGTAAAAACAAAAGGCAGGCTTATTTTGTTTTGATACTCAGAATATTTTTACCAATTTGGTAGAGTATCCAACAGTTGAAGAAACTGGAGAATTGCCACTGTAGTCCTGCCCAAAGAATTTGGGAGCCTTTGATTTACCTGATTTTTAAAATACCAAAGGAAAAATGGTCCTGTAATTTTGTTTTCTGTAGTAGTATGTCAGTTTATTAATTTTTTTCAGTAGGATTGTCACAAATCTACTGGAATTTATTTTTACCATTACAGGATATTTTCTCACTGTGTTTGGGAAAGATCAGTTAAATTCTCACATCATACAGCCTTTGAAATGGTTGTTCAACTTGCTTACGCTGCTTTTTCAGCATCTTTGTGATGTGTTGCCAAATAGTCACAGCAGTTGTAACTCTGCAATTGCTGTCCAAGTTAGATACCTACTCATGAATGTGTGCACATGATTCGATGACAAAGCATAACCCAGCTGGACTTGGGGAGCTCAAATCACTCTCTGGAGGTGAGGTAGAATCTGGATTGCTAACTTAAGTCATGAGAATACCCATTTATATAGCATACTGAATTGATAAGTTGATTTGCTTCACAGGAGGCTGTGTTCCTGAATATCACCTCCTCAGAAGTCATGGCCATTGAATGATACACAGGATGTTTGCTTCAAAGACTTAAGAAAGTGGGGATTTTGGGGGGAGGGGGAAAAAGAAACACAACAGAAGAAAGTCAGCTGAGCCTGTGTGTTATCATAGGGCAGGAAACATTTAGCAAAAGAACGAGTTAATTTATTTGTCCTTGGTAATTCCATTTTGCTGTATAATTAACAACTGTCTAGTAGTCTGGGATGAATTAAGTCATAATGGATAAAATTTTTCCCAAGTGAATTAAGTTTTACTGGTGTCATGTTTCTGTTACGAAGACTATGCATGAAACACCTGAATTTCCTTTCCATGTTCTATGGATTCAGTCAAATAATTTCCATGGATTTGTTCAAAATAATAATCTAAAACTTTTTTCTAATTTGTGGGACAGTAGACATAACTGGGAGAGAACTGGCTCTTATGCCTCTATGTTCTGCTGCCTTCTAAATTTTTACTCCATTTAGTGTACCATAAAGTTACAGACTCATTTCCTGTTTCTCTTTTCTGATTCTTTCAGTAGAAGTAGTGCAGGTTTTGTAATGTAATACCTTTAATTGGAATTTTCTTTTTCCTAATCACAGAAATGCCACTCTCCTTTTATTTCTTCATGTTGTGTGCTGCCTCTTCGCATTGTTCATGTTACTTTATGCTTGATTTATTTATCTTCTAGAGGTGTTTAGTTTGTGGTGGTTTTTTTTCTCTCTGATTTATTTCCTGTTACGTATTTATTACAGTGTCTCTTTTATTTCTTCTTCTGAATCACCTTGGTGGCAGTCTTTTGAACTGATAGTGATGTGAAATTTCAAACCCGTCATAGTGAACAAATTGCAGAGTTTTTAAGCAGGTTTTACGGTTGGAGAAGGAAGAAACAACATGACTAGAGTAAGAACTAATCAGTGTAGATAGCTTTTCAACAAAAATAATTTTCAGGAGTATTTTGAACAGGTAGTAATTTTTGGCACTAGTTCTGCTAGTTGTATGGACAAATGATGTGTGGAGCTCGATAGGAAAGAGACTGCTAGGAAAAAGCAATATGAAATGATAAGCAGTGCTCAAATGCTTGTGAAACCTGCAGGCACTTTGAATTACCCAACTGAAGACCATGGAAGTGTAGTAGAGAATCACCTGGAAGTGGGGAGTGGGGCTATCTGCACTCTTTCTACCAGCTATGGGCATTTTCTCTATCCATCAAAGTTTTTCACAGTAAAGGATGTTTGAAATTAGGTACACTATACATTCCTGTGTTGGGCAAATAACAGATTTTATTTTGTATTAGACATTTAGACTAGAACTATATGGGAGTGTAATGTTTTTCTTTCTCTTGGGCATCAGTTTAAAAACTATGAGCTCTAAAGGAACTAAAGATAGATACCTCTTTACTTTAGTGACCTGTTCAAACTATTGTGTCAGAAGTGATGAATAGTTTTTGTGGGTTCTGAGCAGGTTCCTGATCGATTGGCTGCTAGTTAATGAGGGAGAAGAATGGCAAGAGAAGCTGAAGTCCAGCTGGCTGTGTGACAGCACACCTGCCTTTTCTCTTTAGTTCATTTTCTCTGTAATGAAGGAACCAATTGGTTTAGAACGATCAATGCTGACCTATTAAGATCAGGCAGTGTTCTGACATTGCCAAGGCAATTAAATGCAGCAGATCAAGGATTATAAAAAAAAAAGGGGGGGGAAGGGGAGAACCCAGGACTTTGAATTGAATAAGAGTTACATGTGATATTTTAAGGTTGGCAAAAAAACCCCCAACCCAATAAAAGGAATTAACTCATTATGATGTTCTCCTTTGTGTGAGATTGTTGTCATTTGTCCTTTTAATTTGATAATCTGTGATCCTGCTTCTGTGACTGGGGGTTTTTGCACAATGTCATGTATGAATTTGGAAGAGGCAGTTTGCTTTGAAATTTCATATTGGTACTTGAAAGCTTCCCCTTTTTGTCTGTTGTATTCTGTGCTATTAAACTTGTAGGCTACATACCTCCATAAAATGATTCATTCCAACTGAAGGGGATAAAGAGAGCCCAAACTGTTAGTAAATAATTGTCATACATATTTCTTGTCTAGTGGTAGGTTTAGAAAATTTGTTGCTTTTTTTCAGAATTAAATAAGATTAATTTCTTGTATTTCCGGCAAATGTTTTTTTGCCTTAGGTGAATGTCCTCAAAGAGGAATGAATTGGTTTCTTCTAAGAGTTCCAACCTAGTCAAAACCAATATAATTGGTGATCTGTAATTGACTTGCATCAAATGTTAGCCCGTTACCTGCTCCATATTTTAACTTAAGCATTTTTTAAATGTTGGCTTTAACTGGCAGTATTATTTTATTAAATTAAATGCTGAGATACCCCTTCTAAGCCTCGTTCCAACATTCCACCATTTTTTTTTTAGAACAGAAGAGCCAAAGACTGTTAATCCCATAATAGTAAGGAAAATCAGGTTTGCTTATCCTGACCCATTGCTACAGAGCTTAATTGTGATTCAATGACAGTTTATAAGAGTATGTGTATAGAAGAAAATGGGTAGTAGAATATTTCAAGTAATCTTTCCCTTTTGAAAGGAAAGGGGTGCATTAACTGTGTATGAGCTTGCTCTCAACGAGTAGTTTAACCTGCATATTTGTTGTCGAAACAAGGCTGCTTTTTCCAGACTGGAGTTCACAAGGTTTTCATTCTCAGCCTTTTATTTGGAAGAAACTTGGTCTCACAGTCCAATTTTTTTATTGAAATGCAGGTCTGGATTGTCCCTCTCTGGAAAGGGACATCACGGAGTGAAATTTATGTATTACCTCTAAAAATGTAGTTTTGACGACCATGGTTTAATATTTCAAAAGTCATGAAAATTTGAGTAGTAATTCCAGTGTGTTTCAGGCCTTTAGCATTAGTATTTATGAGAATATGAGTCATTTTGAGATTGAATAGAATAGGTGTAGAATAGACGTATTTGTAGATTTCAGTAACAAAATAAACATGGCTAGGGTCATATTACCAGTGCTTTCCATTTGCAGTGTAATAAAACATACTTCTGCATTTTATTTATTCAATGTAGGTGTCCTCTTTAGGTATGTTCAAAACTATTGCTTTGAAACAGAGGTGGAAAACTGATGCTGTAGGTGTGGATCTAAAATGCATATGCTCAGGTTTTTGCTTCTAGAATACAAGAATGGTGTACTATTTATACTCTAAGAAAAAAAAAAATCTTATCAATTAACATTGGCAATGCACACCTGAGGAGATATTTGTGAAATTATGCTGAACTTGTGCAGAGGAACAAAGTTTCTTATTGTGAGAATCAAAAAAATTGTAGTTATGTCCTTTGATGCTTTCCGTAATGGCCTCCGGGTGCACAGGTGGATTCCAACCCCTCAGTTTAAGAAGGACATTGAGACTCTTGAACATGTCCAGAGAAGGGCAGTGAGGCTGGGGAGAGGCCTCGAGCATAAGCCCTACAAGGAGAGGCTGAAGGAGCTGGGATTGTTTAGCCTGGAGAAGAGGAGGCTCAGGGGAGACCTGATTGCTGTCTACAACTACCTGAAGGGTGGCTGTAGCCGGGGGGTGGGGGGTCGGTAGTGTCTTCTCCCAGGCAACCAGCACCAGAACAAGAGGACACAGTCTCAAGCTGTGCCAGGGGAAGTTTAGGTTTGAGGTGAGGAGAAAGTTCTTCCCAGAGAGATTTATTGGCCCTTGGAATGGGCTGCCCAGGGAGGTGGTGGAGTCACTGTCTCTGGAGGTGTTGAAGAGGGGATTGGGTATGGCACTTGGTGCCATGGTTTAGTAATCATGAGGTGTTGGGTGACAGGTTGGACTTGATGATCTCTGAGGTCTCTTCCAACCTTATTGATTCTATGAGGTCATGTTGCAATGGACGACAAGCAGTTCTGCTGAAAGGTCTTTTCAGGGTTTTATTGTTTGAATTTATTTTTTTTGTTATTATTTTCTCTCCACAAAACATGGGGATTATTTTAGAGTCTGAAGCTAAGTATGTAAAGAGATGTCACAGTGATACCAAATTGCATTTGTATGGAGGAAGAATTTGATTTTATTTTGGTTGCTTTTAGCTTCAAGATTAAAATGAAGTTCCTTCAAAAAGATTTTCACTTCATTTCCTTCCTTCCCTTCCCCCATCTTCTCTTTCAAGCTGCACCTTGGGAGGTTTAGGCTGGATGTTAGGAAGAAGTTCTTCATGGAAAGAGTGATTGGCCATTGGAATGTGCTGCCGATGGAGGTGGTGGAGTCACCATCACTGGAGGTGTTTAGGAAGAGAGTGGATGGGGTGCTTGGTGTCATGGTTTAGTTGATTGGATAGTGTTGGATGATGGGTTGGACTTGTTGATCTCAAAGGTCTTTTCCAACCTGGTCTTATTGTATTGTATTGTATTGTAATGTAATCTATTCTATTCTATTCTATTCTGTGCTTTCCGTAGTTACAGTCATGCTTTGGTGGTGTTTAGATAATCATGTGATTTTGTTGTTGCATTGTTGTGTGGGTTTTATGTCTTAAATACCTCTCCTACAACAGAAGTAGATGTCAAGTCTCTTGTTAGTTGATCCTCTCTTCTTAGCATTAGGCATTTTGTGATCTGCTTGTTGCTCAAGTGATTGTAATGTAGACGCCTGCATCTTTGTATAGTATCTAATTGTATTATTTTCCTGCAGTGGTTGATATATGGACTCAATCATTACATATAGAAAATAGAATTTGACACTGTGCAAATGATTTTTAGTATTCCAGCTATATAAAATTATCAGAGCTAAAATTTAAGTGTTCAACCCCTGTACTTTTAGTTTACTTATTTGTGGAAGATCAGCAGATATAGTAGAATCTTTTGAGTGTTAGAAATTATTTTGAAATGCAGTTGGGTTGTGTAGAAATCTTATTTCTATGGTATATCGGTATCGCAGTGAAAATGTGATCCTAACTTGAATTAGGCATGTGCATTTTAGCTTCAGATGTGGCTATCAGTAGCAGGTGAATTGTGGGGATGCAAATTTCAGCTACCGTGATTCTGAGAGTTCTTTTTTAATCCACAGTGCAGATTGTAATAGAATAGAATAGAGTAGACCATGTTGGAAGAGACCTTTGAGATCATCAAGTCCAACCTATCATCCAACACTATCCAATCAACTAAACCATGGCTCCAAGCACCCCATCCAATACTGATGGTGATGTGGCATGAATAATACCATGATTTTGTTTTCCTATGCTTTGGTCACTTTTGCAGAGTAAGCATGCTCCTGAACTCTTTTCCCTAAAATTGGTTTAAAAGGTTTCTGTAAGTCAATGTTTCACCAACATTTTAGCACTATTAACTTTGCTTGGCTTATCCATCCTTTTTGTGAGTTGGTAAGAATCTGACAGTGAGATACTGAGAGTGATCTGTATGTATTTAGGTAGAAACACTGACTAGCCTTCTTTGGAGTAATACAATAAGAAAAAAAATATATGAAGAAATATTAAAAAAAAAACAAAACAGGAAGTTTGAGTTTGTGGTTTATACATTTGAGCCATTTGGAGTAGTAAGGAAGTCAAGAAGTAGTAAGGAAGTCAAGAAAAATCACATACGAAATAGATGAATAAGGATATATGTGAAAGGATATGCATTATATAAATCAATACCTGCTAAATATGGAGTCAGTAGGGTTCTTAAACATTTTACAGGGCAAAGTATGCAGGTTAGTTATTGATTTCAAGTAAAGTTTGAAGGCTATATTCTAAATATATCAAGACTTATTCTGAATATATCAAGTGTATTATCTATTTCAGGATACATTACCTAGTAGGGAAATTGGAAACACTAACCACAAAGTGAAGGAAAATGGTCATGAGCTGACAGGTAGAGATATAGTAAGAGATCTGAAAATGAAGTGTGAAAATTAGATTTTTGGCCACAGTTTTGGAAGACCAGAGAGGTATGTGACAGGACAGCTGTAGTTCTGAAGTTCAAAGGTTTGGCTCCTTGAAGGACAAGAGTAAGTCGCAGTCCCATGTTGTCTGCTAGTTAATGAAAATATAGCAATAAATAATATTGATGCTTCTATTTCTAAAAAGAGATTTATATCAGTATGCTGACAACAGTATATTATGGAGGAAAAGATAGTATTAGCCTGATAATAGCCTCCTAGTCATAACTGACATCAATTACAGCTAGAAATAAAGCACTGAAGTGTAATGAAGAAGCTTCCTCCTGGAACATGTTTTCACTACATTAATATATAAGAATAAAATCAACTTCTCTTTTAGGTGCATGTCAAAATAATGCAGTACTGAGTTCAAATTATCAGCTTAATAAAGTGAAGTAAAAGGTTAAAAGGTAATTCAGCACATTTGGGTAAATTGCATTGATATGCTAACAAAGGTTATGTCTACAGAATTGAGTTTCACATAACTGCATGTTAAGATTTTGTTAAAAGATACTGCACTGCTGTTGCTTCTGAGGCAAATATTGTGTTACTTAGACAAAAAAAAATCTTGAAGAAGATATGATACAAGCTAATGCCTTTACATTGGAACAACTGCCATTGAATGTTGTAATGATCTAATTGAATTTAGAATGAGGGAGTTGCGTATTCGCACAGCCACTTTGGGAAGACCAGATATAAGGTAATAACAGTGGAGAGCTGCCAGATACCCTCAGGGCAGATGTGGTGAAACAATCATGTGAATATGCAAGCTCAGAACTTTTATTTCCAGCTCAAATGTGTAACTAAGTTTCTGACAGGCTGTACAATTCTTAGAGCTGGTGTCCTAAATCATTAATTCTCACTATCTCACCTGCTATGCAGGATAAGGGCTTTTAAAGAGTTGCCTTTTTTTCCCCCCTTTAGTTCAAGTATAGTGGTATAGTTTTTCACTGAGGAGTCAGTTTAAATGCATTAGCTAAGTAAATTCAGCAATACTTAAAGCAGACAGAAGTGAAAGAAAATGTCTTTCCATTAAACTGAGCTTTGTGCTTTTGCTTATGAGAGCTCTGCTTTGTCAGTGCTGGAGATCATAGTATCATAGCATCAGTCAGGGTTGGAAGGGACCACAAGGATCATCTAGTTCCAACCCCCCTGCCATGGGCAGGGAAACCCCACCCTAGATCAGGCTGGCCAGAGCTTCATCCAGCCTGGGCTTAACACCTCCAGGGACGGGGCCTCAACCACCTCCCTGGACAACCCATTCCAGGGCTTCACCACTCTCATGGTGAAGAACTTCCTCCTTATGTCCAGCCTGAATCTCCCCACCTCCAGCATCATTCCATTCCCCCTAGTCCTATCACTACCTGACATCCTGAGAAGTCCCTCCCCAGCCTTCTTGTAGGCCCCCTTCAGATACTGCAAGGCCACAATAAGGTCACCTCACAGCCTTCTTTTCTCCAGACTGAACAGCCCCAACTCTTTCAGTCTGTCCTCATAGGAGAGGTGCTCCAGCTCTCTGATCATCCTCATGGCCCTTCTCTGGACACCTTCCAGCACATCCAGATCCCTCTTGTAATAGGGGTTCCAGAACTGGATGCAGTGCTCCAGGTGGGATCTCACCAGAGCTGAGTAGAAGGGGAGAATCACCTCCCTTGACCTGCTGGCCACACTTCTCTTGATGCAGCCTAGGATCTGATTGGCTTTCTGGGCTGCAAGTGCCAGTCTGAGAGCTCATGTTGAGCTTCTTGTCCACCGGCATCCCCAAGTCTCTCTCCTCTGGGCTGCTTTCCAGCCAGTCCCTGCCCAGCCTGGATTTGTGCCTGGGATTGCCTCGACCCAGGTGCAGGACCCTGCACTTGGTCTTGTTGAACCTTATGAGGTTGTCATGGGCCCACCTCTCCAGCCTGTCAAGGTCCCTCTGGATGGCATCCCTTCCCTCCAGCGTGTCTGCTGCACCACACAGCTTGGTGTCATCAGCAAACTTGCTGAGGGTGCACTCAATGCCACTGTCTATGACATGTACTGTACAGGAAGAATTCTTCTTCCTTATGTTACTGAGGTGAAAACGGGTGTAGGATCAATGTTTATAATGTAGTATCCAAGGATATTGTGGTAAGAGTTTAGATGGATTAGAGCACCTGAAAAGTCTGTTCTGCTTTTTTTTATATATATATATATATATGCATACAGAGAAAAAATTGTTCTTTAGAGGTATGTTTGCCTGGTTTTTGTCTTGAACATACTGCCACATACAGTGATACAGGAAAAAATATCAAGAAGACTTACCTGAACTGAGGCCTAATACAGTATCTTCATAAGTAGTGGCATATTTCAGTGAGGGCATTATTGGATAAAAAGAAGGCTTCTTTCTGAGTGCCACATGTCTTCTGGGCTGGAAAAGGCAGAGGTTTATGGAGAAGAAATAATTTTGTTATATTAGAGGCTCCTATGTACATCATTAAATTATTTTAGGAGCCTTTGTTTTGTCATAACTTCACTCTAAGCCTATCAATTCACAAGTTTCAACAGTTTCAGTGTAATTTTTATATGCAGTGAGTTTACATTAGCTATTTGAAAATAGTTGATGAAACGTCTCTCAGGCAGTCCTTAATATATAAATAGCTAAAAGGAGGATGGCTTAATGGATTCTTTCTCTAAGCATGTATCCAGACAAAACTGTTTGATTCCCAAATAAAAGATTCTTTGTTTGTAGTGAACTAAGTTACTACTTCAGGTGTTTTTCCCCATGGCTGTTGTCCCAGTTTGAGTCAGATCCTCCCTTGCCTCCCACTGGGGCAGAAAAATGAGACACACAATGGATCGCAGAAGTGATGGAAAATTTAAATGGAAAAGCAGTAAAGGGTTTTATAGAAGCTATAAGCATAGTGACAAAAAAGATCCCAAAGCATACAAAGTCCCTCACAGCATACCCAGAAGCCTCCCAGCACTCCCCTTCTCCATACCTGAGGCTACACCCAAAACCCCCAGGGCTCTTTCTTCCCCCCCCCTCCACTGTTTAGGTCTCATCTGACCAGATCTGAGACTGCCCTTCCCCCTTCTCTTCCTGGCATCAGGCCTAGCCAGGCCCAAGAGGCCTTGAGATAACTCCTCTTCCATTACCAGATAGGGAGCATCTCCCACGGGAGCAGTGAGGGAAGAAAGAGGAAGTGTGAGACCTTGCTGATAGATTGATAGGGAGCAGGACATTATGGGTATGAAATATGTAGCTTCCTGTGTCCAACCACTGGGCTGCACACTCAGGACACCAGAGGTGTATCTTGCGTGGCAGCAGCGGGAGGCACTCAGCCTAAACTGCCACAGCCATAAAACTTCACTGCAGCAGCAGTCACCATGCAGCTGTTAAGAAATACTTGTGCACAAATAGGTACTGACTTTTTCAGGTCCTTGCAATGTTCTGAGAGATCTGTTATGAAGTATTTGAAAGTTATTACAAAGGAAGATCAAGGCAGATTATTTGTTGTTACTGCTACAAGAATGCAGCATGATCATCTTTATCAATGCTCACCTATGCTCATAAAATTCTCACAGTTGAAGCATTCACAATGGTAATGCACTTCACTGCAATGCAATCAGAGTGTGTTTTGTTATTAGTTTCCTGTTACTCTAAACTGTGGTGACCTGAAGGTGGTGTATAAATGGCCAATTGCTACATTCACCCCAGTGAGATATTTCTTCCACTAGTGATACAGGTGATAATGTGGTACAATCTATAACTCTTCCATTTTCCTGTGAAAAATCCAGGAGCTGTGGTGAAGCATTGTTTAAATATAAATGCATCCTAACTTCTCCATTTTTCAGTGGAAATACGTTGTTTTAATGTCTTGAGGTAAAACTGAAAGCTGATTCCTTCATTAAGCTGTGCTTTCCAGTTCCTGAAGGTACCAGCTTGAGTAGGGCTTGAGCTGCACAGATTGACAGAAATAGTGGAAGCTTTTTGGTGAGTGATTGAAGGAGTGACATTAATATAGTATTGCATGCAGAAGTTTGAATGATTACATCTTGGCATTACTCTGTGTGTAGATAAAAATGCTCAGTGTGTAGATAAAAATGCTCAATTGTCTTTCATTTGAGCTGGAAACATCAGCAAAGTGCTGTGGTGTAGAAAAGAATTAGCTTAAAGAGAAATTGTGAACCAAAGAGCCCCCAAAACTTAACTAATTTCCAAAAAAGTAATGATCTTTATTGCTTTACTAAAAGCACAGCAACTTCAGCTGTTAGACAAAGTAAGTTTCAGCAGAATTAAACTTCATGGCCATTTTCAGGTGCTTATTTATTATGGTGGCTAAGTATCACCTACAAGAAGCCTCTCTGAAGTTCAGTGTCGAGCAAAATTTGGAAGTGGGTGAACTGTATTTTCTATTACATTTAAAAGAAATAATATTTAAAATAAAAGCCTGTGTTTATTTTTATAGCTACCATTTATTCTGTTCTTCCATTGTGGTAAAACTTGATTTTTAGATTTAAAACCATTAATTATTTTTAGATGTTTTACCATATAAAAAAGGAACTGTGTAACTGGTATTAAATCAAATTGTTTTCTGGTTAAGTGAAGAGACCTGAACTTAGAAGCTCAGTAAATATATTTCTGTCTTCTGTGGGTCTGCTCACCTGCTTACAAGTTTTAGTGACATAGGCAAATGTAAATTATTCCCATATTGCAGGAGGTAAAAATGGCACTTTTACAAAATTGTAACATTTTCTTGGGTCTGTGACACTGCTGTACTGATCCAGCCTGATGGTAGTGATTCAGTAAACTAATACCCATTGTAATCAATTGACTTGGTGCAATGCTGCAGAGCACTGTTCTGAATTAATCAACCAGTTCCTCTCCTGATTGCTTATTAAATCAGCAAGAAAAGTGTGGTAAATTGTACATGATACATGTGATTCCACTCTACAGCTAAAACAAATCATAGAAGAAAAAGTGAAAGAAGAGAGAAGCAGCATGAGCAAGAAATATTTACATTAAAGCAGTCATCTGTCTTTACAATAAATTTAATACAACACTTCTCAGAGGAACTAGAGCTTCTGGAGATTCCACGGTCCGTATTTCAGATATTGAAAGCTGTACCCTTGCCTTCTGCTATCTCACTGCTTCTGACCTGTGTAGGAGTGTTTTTGCAGGTTCATGTAGGCCTACTTGTAATCCAGCTGTATGATCCACCTTTGCTGTTATCTATTATTTCTAGTAAAATACAATTTGGTTTAAAAATAGGTAGCCTTAGGAAGCTTATGAGATGTACTCTACTGCACTGTCCATATCTGATGAATAGTCCCATAAATAATACTTCTTTTTTTCCATTTTATCTCTGTTCAGGCCTGCAGTAGTTAGCAGTCATGTCTCGAATATGGTGGAATAGAATAGAATAGAATTAACCAGGTTGGAAAAGACCTTTGAGATCATCAAGTCCAACCTATCACCAAACACCATCTAATCAACTAAACCTTGGCACCAAGCGCCCCATTCAGTCTCCTCCTAAACACCTCCAGTGATGGTGACTCCACCACCTCCCTGGGCAGCCCATTCCGATGGCTAACAACTCTCTCAGTGGAGAACTTTCTCCTCACCTCAAGCCTAAACTTCCCCTGGTGCAGCTTGAGACTGTGTCCTCTTGTTCTGGTGCTGGTTGCCTGGGAGAAGAGACGAACTCCTTCCTGGCTACAACCACCCTTCAGGTAGTCGTAGACAGCAATAAGGTCTCCCTTGAGCCTCCTCTTCTCCAGGCTAAGCAACCCCAGCTCCCTCAGCCTCTCCTCATAGGGCTTGTGCTCCAAACCCCTCCACAGCTGAATATTTAACACTAAATGCTTTACCATAAATCTTGTAAATGTGTATGACAAACCAGTATAATTTTAGCATAGCAAGCATATCCTTGCCTGCTCTTGTTCTCTTATGCTTATATGCTCAAATACCTGGAGTTGCTGTACTTCTCATTAATAATGGTTCATCCAAACAAAACTTACATAAAGAGTAATTGTCATTTTTCTTGTATAATTTTAATCTTCTTTTGTGAAAAGCTACCCTTCTTTATCACTATCTATCAGAAAGTGAGATGCCAGAGCTAAATGAAAATATACGTAGCTATGTTCACTATAGTTTTATAGAAAGAATTTCTACATTGCTTTCTTTGGTAAGCACAGGTCAAAACCACAATTCTTTTTTTTTCTCTTTTAAGGTGTGTGTGTGTGTGTGTGTGTGTGTGTTTTGTTTTCCACTTGCTTCTAAGTCATTTTGCTATGCTATTTTTCATGTATTTCTTTTTCACGTTGTATATAATCTGATTCCATTTGAAGCATAGACAGCTCTTACTGGGGTGTTCTTAGAGCAAGAAATAATTGTTTAATTCGTAGGCAGGTGGAACATGAGAATCTGGGGAAAATGGAAAACATTCTTAGTTTACAGAACTTGAACAGAATTTTCCTATAGTCTTTTATATTCTACATGTTTAAAAATGTGGAGGCTACGATGTATCTATATAACAAAGCCTGAGTTAAACTGGCCCAGAGCCACCAAATCACACCAGGACATACTGTGATTCAACCAACCAACAAACTGTAAACATTGGAAACCAATAATGCAAAATTTGCCTTTTGTAAGCTCATTGTATGTATGTATGTAATATAAAAGGTATTATCACATCATGAAATGCTACTTGTGTTCCCAAGTAAATCAGTCTCAATTTGGTTAAATACGTTCTGAAACTTTGCTTCATTGCTTCTTGTATATAGCACTGGAATAAAATATCTGGGTACACATTTTAGCAAATCAAGAAGAGTTTTCAAACTGCTATGCTGTTGCTTGTGTTTGCATCATTGTGGAGGTGAAAATGTTTGTTACTGTACAGGTTTTGCAGGTATGTATGCTTTTCCTACTAAAGTTCAGTGATTTTTGTCTTGTCTGAGTGTTTTATTTGATTTGTCACTGCTGTTTTCTGTATTTGCAGCAGGTGAAAATGTAGACTCTATTAGACTTTTTCATCTAAATGCAGGAAGATTTGTCACCTGTCAAAAGACAGAAGTGATTTCCATGTTTTTTTCTGGCTTAATTCTTTTATTTTATTTATTTACCTCCACTTTTTTCCCCCCACATGATTTAATGCTGCCAATAGATTTTTTTTTTTTCTCCTTGCTTTTTTATCCTACTGCCATGATTCTGTTGATTCAGCTGTGTGAGTCTGAAGGATTATGTTTTACAGAGTTGTCAATAAATGGGGTTTACATGGCAGTGAATAGGACTGTTTCCTTTTCCCCGAAAATGCAAACAGAGTATCTTCTGCTGCCCTTGTGTGCTGGGCTGTATCTCATGCATCTCTGTGGCAGTGATCAGAATGTGAATGTTATCAGTTTCTAAGCAGTTAGAGGACACAGAAAGTATGCAGGACTGGCCCTGGTGTCTCATAACAAATGCTCTATGAAGGAAAATGAAGCTCCATGTTAAGAGTTTGTTTTGTGCAGATTTGATTTAGTTCCTTATTGTAGACAGCTGCTGCTGCTCCGTGTTGCCTTCACAACTTAGAGTGGATAGTGCTGCAAAATAACAGTTGATGTCCCTTACCTCTCTACTTACATCTTAGTATTCTCAAGGGATTGGAATCTGTGCTTAGTATAATTCAGTTTGTCTGTATTTTACTGGTGTTATTATAATGAAGGATTAGAGTGGATCCTAGAGTATGCATGTTCTTACACTTTGACACATAAGTCTCAAGTACTGTCCTGATGCAGGCTGCTGAAGTTGGGTATCAGGAGTCTTTCAGGGTATCCACAGCTGAACCAGTGATATGGTCAGCTGCAGCTGTTACCCAGATTAAATGTGTCAGCTCTACAAATGCAGAAAGCAGAAGTAAAACACAACATAGTTGTTCAGAAATGTTACTATATGTAGTCACAACAGAGTGCTCAAGTCATATTTTTTTGTAAGGACGAAGAATTGCTTTGGGAGAAATAGAGGATGGATGAGGGCCATCAGCCATGTGGATGTGCCTTATTAATCAACACAGGGAGTTCATTTGAATTCTACTAGTTTAAAATTCCACCAAGATCCAGTAGAATGTGCTATTTTCCTTTAGCTAAGATAATTTTCTTGGAGGTGGGGCAGTTTCTAGCTTCCTTGTTTGGGGAATTTTAGAACCAATGTAGCATGACTGTCACTAGAGAAGTCTGTGATGTGGGTGAAACTTAGAGCCCTTGAACACTATCTATATCCATTATTTTCAAACATAGCTAGAAAGCACAATAACATCTCTTTCAAAGGGGCAAAATTTTCATGCTGCAGTCCTGTGCACCTGCCAGGGACATACTTTTGAACCCCCAAAAAAGTGATGACAGGTTTCACTTTAAAGAATAATTCAGGGTGTTTTCTGTCTTCCACTCAGTCCATTTGAGTCTAAAGTCCATTGACAGAGGAGCTAATCTAGCCTTTGAATTGTGATTCTTTTACTCTGCTATCCCCCAAAGATTTATAGATAACTTTATGTGGTATAAAGCTGCTTTGTTCCTGACAGAAAAGTGAACAATTTCTAATATCATGGAAAGAACTGCCTGTAGTGTTTTTAATGTCTGTCCTGCTCATTGTTTTTGTCTTCCATGTCTCTACCTCAGTGAGCAATATAATTAAAATTCATAGTTTGGCACTGGGATTTTTATTATATAGTTAATTCTTCATCATTCCTATTTCTCCTATTAATCAGGTTTGCCCAAGCTTGTGTCACCTCCTAACAAAGTGCTCTGAAGTTTTTCAGTTCATTTAGGGTTTGTTTTTCACTCGTTCCATCTTGTGGTAATCAAAGCTTTTAAATTATCTTCTAATTCAGCATACACAAGTAAGTCTGGTCAGAAGTCCTCTTTAATTAATGACATACTGGCCATGCTCAGAAACTTACTGAATAACTCTGTGACTATCGAAAATAATTAGTATGCACACTTATGTTGATTTAATCAGCATAAAAGATACCTGTATTATATTCAGGAAATGTTGTCTGTTAAAAATATGATCTTTAATTTGTTGGGTTTTTTCCTGGATGAAAGGACTACAATAATGTTGTAGCTGGGAGAATGCCACACATCTTAGAGGTGAATGTGTTTGTTCTTATTGCTTGGACAAGTGAAAAGTAATTGTGAAACCATGTGAAGTTTGGCCTTAAGTATATTAAAGAATATAGATCAAATGAAATGTTTTATTATGCAAATAGAGGCTTTATTTTATTTCTGTGTGAGTTACTGTTTATAACATACAGAGGAGAGAGGGTGGAGGAGTTACTCTCTCCAGCAGTCCCAATCCTGCATTTCTGTTATAAGCCATAGGAGGAAGTTCTATACAGAGAGAGTGATTGCCCATTGGAATGGGCTGCCCGGGAGGTGGTGGAGGTGTTCAGGAGGAGACTTGATGGGGTGCTTGGTGCCATGATTTAGTTGTTTAGGTGGGTTGGATTGGTTGATGGGTTGGATGCAATGATCTTGAAGGTCTCTTCCAACCTGGTTTTTTTATTGTTGTTGTTGTTGTTATTATTATTATTTCTTCTGAAATCTTTATGCTTTGAATTAAGAGTTTGTTGCTTATATTGAAGTTGTCCATGTTGCAGTTTTTCATCACTATGCTATTTCTGCGCCAGGTCTCTTGCTTTCACCATTTGTTAAGTGTTCTTCTCACTGAGATGTGCTACTTCATTATTTCCAGTGTCTCATCTGGCTCTTCTGAAACAATACCTCTCTTCATTGCTGATATTTGAAATTTAGGTACAGCTTCTTTGTGTAGCAGTACTGGTCATTTCTAATGAATTCTGACATTTGAAGGAAGATTATCTTTACAGTCTCATGCTGTGACAGCTTTGGTATTGTGCATCAAGTGGAATGTTAAGCTATGAACTTCATGCAAAATCTTAGAATGTGATTTTAGAAGTTAGGGTGTGTAGAGTAATTTCAAAGATTGCAGTATTTTAATTTCCACCAAATGGAGTGCAAGATTCAGGCAGGAAGTCACACTGATCATTCACCTTGAGAGCTGCGAGGAAAAGAATTTTATATATATATGTATGTATTACACTGGGGATAAAGGATGGGGTTTGTCACATCATTATTACTTATTGTTAAAAATAACTGATAGGCAATATAGCATACAAGAATGTTTAGGTCCTTTCTACCTGTTGGCAGAGAAGTCTGCTAACCAATGAGTAATACACTAATTAACCTAAGTGTGCAGTGTGATAAATCTGCTTTTCTGGTGCATGGCAAACTATTAACATCTTGTGTATTTCACCCTCTTGATATATATGTACAAACAACAAAAAAAACCCCAAACCAAAAACCATGAAGAAGGTAAAAATAAGAAGTTTGCTCTAATGTTATGATTTCACAACACAAAACCCCAAATAAATTGAGGCCCTTTCATATGTTCCTATTAATATTGTTACTTTGCATATTCTCTAAACTTTCTCAGGCAAGGAAGTGTAACTGAAGTACGTCAAAGTATCTCCATTAATAATGCTGTGTTAGTTAGCCTGGAGTGTGTTTTGTCCAAACAGCACAACCCAATCAATACCTTTCTTGCCTGAGAGAGATGAGGGAGTCTCTACAGTGAGCCAGCCTCCACCTGTGCTTGTACGTGTTCCAAGATTGTTACCATGTTTAGCTGAATTCTGCACTTCTGATGCTGGATAGAACAAAAACATTTACTTTTGTTGGATCCTGGTAATTGCCTGTGTATTTAAGGGTTTTTGCTGTGCTTGTGAGCTGACAATCTGAAGAGACAGAACCTCTGTAACATCAAGGAGGAGGCATATCCTTAGCTGAAGATGTCTACCAGACTTCCTAAAACTGAAAGGTTCTTTCAAATTTCAGGTTAACTTTTTCTGAACAGCAAACTGTTAGTTCCCTGAATAATTTGTCTATAATATTTTCAGTTGATCTTTAGTATCAGTTTGCAGAAGGTTGAAAACATGGGGTCTGGCTCCCCTATGTCTAGCTTTTGTTCTGGTTCTTGCGCCTCACTGTGTGTCACTTTCAAAAGCGCTGCAAATTAAGAGAAACGGGGTGATGTGGTTTTGCCTTCATAGTGTGAATCCCAAAGTATGGCATTACCTCTGTAACCTTGCAGCAACTGACTGGTTCACAGGGGTAGGTCTGGAGAAGGAACTGCTATTACCCTGACTGTCAACCAAGATTCCTGTGATGCTCTCTGCAGGTACTTGTCACAGTTACGGAATGAAGTCTAAGTTCTGCTTCACTCTCAAAGTTCAGATTCATCTTCTTTATGACAAATAAATATTTTCTCCAGATTTGCAGCTTTTTTTTCTGCAGAGGATAACTTGCAGGATATTTGCTACTGTGATAATTAATGTAAGAGTTAATTAGGGAATAGCATATCATGCTTTTTTCTTTCAAGTTGTGATAATTACAATATTTTTTAAAGTGAGCATGTTGTATATCAGTTTTGTAATTTCAATGAAAATGTATAACAGTTGCCTTTTAAAATGGAACTTAGGTAAGTTAAAAGGAGCAGAGGTAAAAAAGTTTGGCAATTTTAATGTCACCATATTTAGGTAACAATTGTTTTTTGCAGTCATTTGTATCTAAAAAGTAGATTTCTTTTTTTTTTTCCTGAAGATTTCTTCTATATATGGTAAGATAGTAACAGACATTGAGGCTTTCTTAGAAGAGCTCTTTCAACAAGTCCAAGTGCTGGGTGCTGCACTTTGGCCATGACAACCCCATTGAGCGCTGAAGGCTGGGGTCGGAGTGGCTGGAGAGCAGCCAAACAGAAAGGGACCTGGGGTACTGGTGATAGTAGGCTGAATATGAGCCAGCAGTGTACCCAGGTGGCCAAGAAGGCCAATGGCATCCTGGCCTGAATCAGAAATAGTGTGGCCATCAGGAGCAGGGAGGTCATTCTGCCCCTGTACTCAGCACTGGTTAGGCCACACCTTGAGTCCTGTGTCCAGTTCTGGGCCCCTCAGTTTAGGAAACATGTTGAGTTGCTGGGAACGTGTCCAGAGAAGGGCAGCGAGGCTGGGGAGAGGCCTTGAGCACAAGCCCTATGAGGAGAGGCTGGGGGAGCTGGGGTTGTTTAGGCTGGAGAAGAGGAGGCTCAGGGGAGACCTTCTTGCTGTCTCCAGCTACCTGAAGGGAGGTTGTAGCCAGGTGGGGGTTGGTCTCTTCTCCCAGGCAATCAGCACCAGAACGAGAGGACACAGTCTCAAGCTGTGCCAGGGGAAGTTTAGGTTCGAGTTTAGGTTCGAGGTTAGGAGAAAGTTCTTCACCAAGGGAGTTGTTAGCCACTGGAATGTGCTGCCCAAGGAGGTGTTGGAGTCACCATCCCTGGAGGTGTTCAAGAGGGGATTGGATGTGGCACTTGGTGCCATGGTTCAGTCATGAGGTGTTGGTTGACAGGTTGGACTTGATGATCTTTGAGGTCTTTTCCAACCTTACTGATTCTATGATTCTATGATTAGTAGAGTAAATAGCTATGAGTATTTTTAATAGTTTAAAAACAAAATCTCAGGACTGAAAGCTGTGTATCTTTTAAACTTGGTATAATGGAGACCATAAATTGAAATGATAGTGCTGGTGAACAGCCTTTATGTTGAACTGTAATTATACTCTATAAGTGAAAGGTGGTTTTGTACTTCAAACCAAGGATATTGCTTAAGATTCATGCATTCTGGTAGTTCTTATTTTAAATTCCTTTAATTAACACAAAACTTTCTGCTGTGTGGGTAGCCCATTTTGGGAGGTAATGGTGGTTTTTTTAGGCAGTTTTCTGTGTTTCCTGTTTAACACTTAACTGAAATGGGGTACAGTATTCCATTTAGGATTTTTAAAAAAAAATACATAGTAAGAAATCTTGTATCTCTTCAGAAAATGAGGGAATTGGATTGAATTAAGCTTTATGGTGGTTTATAGAGGGTGAAACTTCCAGACTAATAC
Source organism: Dryobates pubescens (assembly GCF_014839835.1). Lineage (NCBI taxonomy): Eukaryota > Metazoa > Chordata > Aves > Piciformes > Picidae > Dryobates > Dryobates pubescens. Next base: position 42,718,015 of record NC_071617.1, on the reverse strand, counting down.
GGCAGGTGAAGGGGTCACGGTGTTCCAAGAGCAGCTCTATTTGATTTGCAATTAGAGTCTAGCAGTATAAGTTATAGAGCCAGGAATGAAACTGAGAGCTAGCTTTGTTCCATAGCATTTAACTGTTCAGATATTTTTATTTCTTTTATTAATAATCAATACTCCAGCAAAGCCGTTTTGTATCTTGTACATCTGGTGTTAGAATTAGAAACAGACATATTAAAATGGAATTAATTTTCAAATTCTGCAGAGAAACCTCACTGTTTGGCTGGGACTGTCATTCATGGAATCAGTCAGGTTGGAAAAGACCCCTGGGATCATGAAGTGCAGCCATTGACTGTACTCTACAAAGCTCACCCCTAAACCATATCCCCAAGCACCCTATCTAAATCACCTTTAAACACATCTATGGGTGGTGACTCAACCACCTCCCGGGGCACCCTATTCTATTCCATTGCCTGACTACTCTTTCTGTGAAAAAGTTTTTCCTAGTATCCAGTCTAAGCCATATCCCAGTTGTATGAAATTATTCATTATAATGAAAAGCAATTGGTAGTGGGATCTTTTTATTGTTGTTATTGTTGTCATTAAAGCCTCCTCGAGCACACATTTGCGCTTACAGGCTATTTCTTAACCAGTAGGTCCCTCATTTTGCTTGTCCTGGCAAATTAGTCCAGATTAATTTTTTTTTTTTAGATTTCACAGCTCTTATTTATTTATTTTATTTGTTTTTCTCATGTGTTACTGGATCAAGCATCCTGAGTAGATGCCATGAAATTTATACTCTTCTTACTACTTTCTTTTTTCCTTCCTCTTTTTCTTTCCTTTTTTTAGTTACTCTGTTCTTAGGTCTGCACAGTACAGTGCAGCCAAAGAATTCCTAATTTAGTGTATAGAAGTTTCTCATTATTTATTTGTGCTACCTGCCTTTGTTTTTTCTCCCCCATATAGGTACATTCGAATTGTTGGGACCCACAACACAGTGAACAAAGTTTTCCATATTGTGGCGTTTGAATGCATGTTTACGAACAAAACCTTTACTCTTGAAAAAGGTCTAATAGGTAAGCAATAAAATGTATTTCCCTTTACATGGGCAAACAATTGTCTTTTATGACTGACTGTCACTGCACTCTTAACTGTTTCTACACAGAAATCTGTAACTAGAGTTGCATGATGCTGTAAGCACAACATTAGTTGCCTAGTTAGTCCTTGTGACTTAATTTGAACATCCAGGTCTGTGGATTAACTAGTGATGCTGCAGGAATGCTAAAGTTCACATTTAATCAACTGCTGCTGACAAAGCCACTGGTAATTGAGTCACTCTATGCTGCTATTCTGATGTGTAAATAAAAATCAGATTATGGTTACTTTTGCCTTCTACAAGGTTAGCCTGAGCTCTATAAAGAGAATGAAGTTGTTAATTGCAGTGAAGATGGAGATGGATTTTGGCATTTAGGGCATTTTATACAACGTAGCCTCAACTGCTGAAAGTAAACTCTCATGAGTTGTTTTCCACCCTAAGAATCATGGACACTCTTACCCATGGCAGAATATTACCTATCTCTATTCTCAGAATGCCATGTTGGTGGAGCTCTGTTACCTCTGGAGCTCCAGACATCTGATTGAAGTACCTATGCATAATACTGCATTGCTTAAGGTAGAAATCCCCAACAGAACAATGATAAACTATGTCAAAGTGAGATTTAATATTGAAGTTTTTAATAGTCCAAACAGGGTGATTTCTGTGCTTTCTTCCATATAAACTCACATGAGTGAGATCCTGGAAATCATTGGGAAGAGTTTTGTATGCCATTTAGTAGTAGTCTAGGTAGGATTTCTCAGTTTGTTACTTCTGGCATGAAACTGAGAATGTCAGCAATGTTCTCAAGAGTTCATACTAGTTTTAAACATATATGTACATGTAAAATATGCATCTGTGATAGATGGAAGCACAAGTACTTTTCAAAAAGTATTGAGAGGGAAGATTGCAGTAAGGCATATTTCTCAAAAAATAAAATTCTGACAAAACATTTAGCTGTGAAAAACTGGAGCCCAACTCCTTCCTCCCTTTCCCCACATGTTATACAAAGTCATTGCGTGGTTAGACATGATCTCTTGCGGTCTGCTGTATAGATGTCATGATTTATTTTTAGAAGCATAGAATAAGTAGTCTGACAAATCATGTTATGATTTATTTTTAGAAGCCAGAATAAGTAGTCTGACAAATCGCACTTGACTTATTTTTATGTTACATAGTGTCCAAGTATACTGGCTGTCACATAATGTAAACCAGAAAGTTTTCCCTTTGTGTTAGGGAGTTTGCAAGTACCATTTCAGCTGCTACTAACAAGAAAATAGAATAAGCAGTAAGGAAGAATGGTGTTTGAAGAAAACATCTACCTTCAGTAAGCTTATTAGGAGAGAAATAAAATATTGCAAGTTTGATAAAATCTTTGTGCTAAATTTCATATGTGGCACTGCCAGCTATGAATTTTTTTAAACTCCATACATAATCAGTGCTGATTTGTGCAAACAAGTGGCAGATATACCTGTATTTGCCTTATCAGTGGTACTCAGTCTTATTTAACAAATACTTAATGCAGGACCCAAAGAACATATTTGCTCTCCTTTTTTGTTTCGGTGTTAATTCAAAAAAGTGTTTGGTTGTAACAGTAGACAAGGTAGTGAATCTGTGTTTCTTCATGGAAATGTACCATGATTGACTTGTCTTTTAGATCTGTTAAAGCATTTTATGAGTTTCAAAGATAATCTAGGGGATGGAGATTTTATGACTCTATTAAAATATATCCATTTATGATATTTTTTTTTTGGTTGCTGAATCTTGCAGGTAATAGGGTTTGAACTATGTAAAAGTAAGTATTCGTTGTTCATAGTTGTCAGTGGAAATATGCTGTCATTCAGTGTGGGTCAGTCAAGGTCTTGTATATATAAGCCTTTTGAAGTGATTTGCAATAAGCAAAGAGAGACCTGTAGGGCTCTACAGCTTTTTATACCAAAGGGATAATAGCGCAATTAAGACAGTTAAAAGAGTAAGAATTCAGTGAGCAGTTAATTGCAAGAGGGATAAGGACAAACTTCTGATTTTAAATGAGGTAGCAACAGTTGGGTGTGTAACTCTACAAAATTTGCAGTGAGAAAAGGACAAACAGAAAGATTTTGGGGCTAGCTGAGAGCAGTCCAGCTGTGAAATGGTGCAGGGTCACAATGGTGTTCCACCACCGGAATTTATGGCCATCAATATTACCCTTTCACAAATATTCTCAACAGCTTTGAACCCGCAAAGTGACCTTATATCCACATAGAGATTTGGTTTACATACTTGTGATGTAAGGTAGCATGTTGTCTGACACCCTTGATAAGCAGAATGTCCCAATTCCACTTCTGTAAAAAAAATAAATCTGTGTGGCTACCAGTGGAGTAGTTGGCTCAGATTTATGTTACTCCTCTAACAAGAATTTGTAATGTTTGTTCCTGTTTCTGCAGTGACTGAATAGGGTAAAGCATACTGAAAGCAGTTAGGAAAGCTACACAAAATATCTGAAAGTGCAGTAATCAGAGTAGATTGCCTTTAAGTTGGACTGAATATAGAAGCTTTTGTCCTCAACCCTTGAAAAGCAGCATTAGGTGATACTGTTGGGTTCATAAGTAACACTACTGGGTCCGTAGTTTATTCCATATGGTATTAAAGATGTTATTAAATTAGGTTAGAACAAACACAGCTGCTCTTTCTATAGCCTGTTTTATTAAGAAAATAAAATGTTGGTCAGTCCTTGAAGGCCATATGGTTCTTTGAGAAAGATTTTTGTGACCCTTCTACAAAAACAGCACGAAAGATAATATGCAAAGAGTCTGTCATTTGAAAACTCATTCCAAAGAAATGAGGCCAGTGAAGTGTTTAGAGATCTTCTGTGGAGATTTAAGAATAATTATTTATTTAATTTTCATGAAGCCTATTCAGCTTGATCAGAAAACTGTACTACAAAGAGAGTAATCTGTCAGATTTATTACTACTGATATGTAGCATCTCTGTAATGGCTGTCACTGTGAAGTGATGATTAGAAGGCTGGTAAATAAATAACAAAAATGAAATGCTGTTTCATGATAACAGCAATTTTATCTTGTGGTTTTGTGTACAAGGTTTTCATGACAAATTATTAATTTGACATCTTATGTTTAAAAGCTAATATGGAATGTGATTTATAGTTACTTTATACAGTACTGGACGTGGTACTGACATGACCCATTGGTAGCTGAGTAGCAGTTTCGAACTGAAAGTTGCAGGAAGTGCTCTTTCAAGTGCTGTCTGATATTTTAGTGTTGTTTTACACTTTGTTGTTTTGTGAAACAAGGCAAGTGACAGAAATTAATTCAATCACATGAAGTTACTCCCTAACATAAATGTTAGAGTTGAGATATCATTTTCCTTTTGACATCATATTATCTCTGTGTAACTTCGCAGTTCTGTGTATTTAAAGTCACAAGATTGACCTGTGTCATTTAACAGGGGTGGAAATATTTTTTTTAAATCTCCAAAGCATAGTGTTTGCTTTTAATAAAATTCTGCTTCTAAAATTTTGACTAGTCTTCAGTCATTAATATTTAATACAGAATCCAAAGCAAATGAAAGTTTTCACAGGCAAGAGGCATACTTCTTCAGAGGCAGAAGCGGTAGCCTGTGTGGTGTGATGTGATGTTTTGTAAAAGCTTCAAATCTGCCTGGGGGCAAGAAGCTCCAACAGTGTTTAACAGAAGGGTTTTTTTTCCCACCTAAATATAGGAACCAATTCCTCTTTTCTGCCTCAAAGGGGAAAACTCACATAGTCCTTTAAACAGTATCCAGTGCTGAGGGGTAGTCAAGGACTGTGCAGACATGTGGGTTTGACCAGCCTACTGTCCTATTTTGAGCCTGGTTAAGGTCATAGGGAGTGCAGCGTGGAAGGCTTTTATATGAAGCTATGTTTATCTGTAGTCTGTCTCAGTCTGTGAGACTATCTTGTAACTTGTACATTACACATGAAAGGGAGAGCAGTGAATAATGACTGAAGAACAGGAGATGGATATAAAACATTGGACTGTCCTTGGTCAGCCTCTGAGGAGTGCTGTTCAGTACTTATGAATCATTGTCAACCTTCATTTGTGTGCTGTTCTGTGCCTTAGGAGAACTTGTTTTAAAAAGGGGGAAAATGAATAAATAATCACTCACTTGTCTTTTACTCCCTGGCAGTTATTAAAAAAAAATGTATGAGAGAATAAACCAGTCCTATCGGTTTCCTAGTGTGTGATTCAGCTTTCTAAAAGGATTGCTTGCTCTCTCCAAGAAGCAGTGAGAGGTTCTATTTTTATGTCTAGTTTAATGTTGCTATCATATTTTATTTCTTCTGCTTTTTAAAGGTTAACCTTCCTTCAAAGCAGTGCAGGTTTACCCAGCAATGTAAGCCAACTCTGCTGCAAGCATAGCTGTAGGGATTATGAAATCTTGAGGACAAACTAAATACTGTAGGCATTTTAACTCTTTCTAGAGGAAAGGACAGTCACATGGTTGATTCAGTTACTGCTACCCATTCTTCAACAGAGATCTGTTTCATGTGATTCTTGTTACTTTTGTTACCTTTTTTTTTTTTTTTGTCCCTTCATATTTTCAGTAATGCAACAAAAGGATGTGTGGTTCTTAGGGCTTTTCTGAAACAATTGCCGTTTCTGAAAGCCTTCTTTAGGCAGGATGGTTAATGGAAGAGCTCTGTGGTTCCCCAATGATCATCAGCTAAAAGTTTGGCCATTTTTAAGGACTTTTCTCATCCAATAAATAGGACAAAAGCATTAATCATTAGTTCTAGTAGACATAAACAAATATCCACCTTCTCTGGCAGTAGGACATAGACAAATATTAGTGTAATTTTCTGTTGCAGATAAATAAAGCTTGCAGCAAGCTTTTCACTTGAATAGGTGGAAATGCTCATTTGAAGACAGTGTTTCTTGAGTTCTTTATTGATTTCTCATTTGAAAATTCAAATGTATCAAGTTTCAGCTGAAGGAACTAAGAAAGAGTATGTGGAAGGGGAAACAGGACTTTGTGACTATACATTTAACTAAAAAATCTGTAGACTTTGTATTTTCTATCATGCAACAAATTAACAAGTACTGATTCATATACCAAATAAAGATTAAACACAACAAATTTTTGGCATGTGGAAAATAATGAGAGCAAAATCCACCACCCTTTTCACCCTCCCCCCTCCAAAAAGGAGTGAAAATAGTGGAACATAGTGACATCATTATTTTATTTTTTTTCCTTTGCTCTTGCCTTTCTATTTTCTAACTGTCACCTTCTAGTGAGGGTACTTTTTTATGAGCTGGGTAGATGTTCAGGGAAAGGAGGAATGCAATTTTACTATCAGAAATGGAGTAATTAAAAATAGATGTCGGAATGAGAGATAAATCACTTCATATTGACTAGTACAGTTTCTTGCTTATAGTTTCTTCACAAAGTGAGGGGTTTTTGTCTTTGCTAAAAGGAAGAGTTGTATTGCAGTAAGGACACATCAGCTGAGAATCACTGACTGACATTAGAAGTACTGTTATTTATATCCTTGTGCAGTATAAATATATTCACTAGTCCATAATGCTGTGAGTTACTACCTTCCTATGAAATCAAACCACTTAGTAGTACTGTCTCTGTGTGTTTATTGTAGTAATTGAATTAAGATTCGCTGATGTCTGGTTTGGTGAGCTGGTGCAGGATCCCATTCTGTTCTGTTGTTTTCTGCATTGCAAGGAGTTACTCAAGGATTTTCTGACTCTCTTTTTTCACCTCATATTAGCCAATTGATTGCAGTGAAGTTACAGTGGATGTACAGAAAGCAAAATCTGACCCATCCAAACTGGCAGATGAAAGGAAGTGCTTTGCACTCAGACATGGAAGCCAATTGGCAATGACTGCATTAATTATTTTTCCTGAGTACTTCAGGAAAAACATAATTGCCATGGAAAATGAAGTGTGCTAAAAATTAGTGGGGAAGGGAATAATAATAATAATTTTTTAAAAGTTTAAGGAGAGTGATAAATGTCTATGACTGAAGGTACCACACATTCTTATTTCTCTCCTGGAAGATTTCTAAGGACAGTTGAGTAAAATATATGTCTTGTCTTTAAATATAGCCAGAACAGCTGGCCCTTAGGCTATGCCTTGAATATGACAATCCTTTATAAAAATACTATTACTAGAGTTAAATATACTGCCATGCTTTTCATTGCTCCATACTGCAGCATAAGACCAGGAGACAAGAAAGCAGGCTGTAATAAACGTTTTGATGCTGCTGTCCTGTAACCTCAATCGTCTCCTTTTGTTTGCTTACAGAATGTGTAGGCTTTGCTGCTGCACATTTTCTGTTCCATCAATGCAAATCGGATTTGTCAGAGCAAAACTGTTCTGTGAGCAGTGGGAAGGAAAAAAAGGACTAAAACTCTGCATTTGTAATCTTCTGTTTTCTCCTTTAAAAATGACTGCTGTGAAGTTGGTTGGCTGATGAAGTTTAAAAAAAAAAAAATTAAAAAAAATAGAAGGACTTGGTTTTGGCAGTATGTTTTTGTAAACAAGTGACCTAAATTGAAGGAGGAATTCTAATGGGAAAAAGGAAGAGAACCAAAAGGCTTGAAAACACAGCACAGGACAGTCCCCACCAGATGGTATTTTTAATAAATGTATCAAGCGGATATAAAAGATGATAATGAACATTCTCAAAACGGGGAGTGGCAGACCCCCTTAGAGAGAAGATACAGTATAGTACCTTCTGCACACTGCAATTAGTTAGAATCACTTTCTAATAAACCATTGTAGGGAAGACCAAAAAATTCTATTAACAACACGCTAAGACAGTTGCTGTGCAGTTGTTAAGGAGTTTGACTAATCAGGCTAAGGTGGTCTTACGATGTCACAGATTAGTGCAGAAATCTAAATGTGAGGAGGAGTGGGATGATGCTCAGAGGGCATGCAGGTAAAATGGATGAACTGAGCTGTACTGTGTTAAATCAATGCTTACATAGCTTACAGGGTGTCCAGAATATGCTATAGAGACTCATTTACTTGATTTTTAAACCAAGATTTCAGTAGCATTCTCTTCCTACAGAAAGCAGTAATAAATAGAAGGTACTTTAATGCCTATATAAAATGCATACTCAAAGAAATTCCCTTATTACCAGGGAAGAGAAGAAGAAATGGAAGCCAAGGCAAATTTTATTCTGCTGCCAGTATTCCTAGTTTGCATTGTTAGTCTTCCCCTTGCTCAGATTGTTCCCAGTGAAGTACTTTTAATGTCTACCACCTGCTCCCCCCTAAGAATCTGGGAATTTCTTAGTGTCTTTTTCACAAATAGAGAATCAAGGCATTTCTAGAATAATAATATGATGGTCTTAGTAATATTTTTTATGAGAAAACAGGATGGTAGTACATCTGATAGTGCAGTAGATTTTTCAGAAACTGCTGCTTTTCCATTGCCTTGGGTTATTAGTTGGCAACAAGCTTACACTTTTTTTCCCCTTGGGTCTTTTATCATGTTTCAGTCGGTTGGTGGCTTTCTTAAGCTTATGCGCCTGACACCACTAGCACACTTAAAACACAGAATCCTAGCTGTGAATACAATGTTACCTCTTTTTTTAAGGTGCTGGAGACACTTACAATTAGTTTTGAAATTTCACATGCTTATATTTAGTCTATTTTCAGACATTGTAGTATTTTAAATACACACTTCACCCACAACAATTAAAAGTGCTAAAGTTATTAATGTGCAATAGCTTTCAAGTGGTACATTTGTATCTGTACTGTATATCATTTATTTTCTTGTGAAAATTAAAATAGTATTGGTTGTAATTCTTCTGTATTTCTAATTCTTTTATTCAGTTCTTGTCCTTGCTTGCTTGTTCTTTTCCTGATTTAAAAAAAAAATAAGTGTGGTATTAGGTAGTGTGAATTTGGAAATTTTGGGGAGCGTTGTCTTGAGCAACTTTTATTTCTTTCATTCTCTTTTAAATTGCGTTACCACAAAGATTGGTTGTCCTTTATCAGAGGCTGACACACGGAGTCATAGGGGTTTTTTTAATACAGCCTGTGCTGAAAGAATTTTTGTCATTGAGATAAAACAGTAAATGCTTTTAACATTGTGGCAGTTTGGGCTGGGTGCCTCCTGCTGCTGCCATACGGGGTGCACCTCTGGTGCCCCGGGTGGGCAGCCCACTGGGTGGACACAGGAAGCTGTGTATTTCATACCCATAATGTCCTGCTCCCTATAAATCCATCTGCAAGGTCTCACACTTCCTCTTTCTTCCCTTGATGCTCCCGTGGGAGATGCTCCCTATCTGGTAATGCAAGGGGAGTTATCTCAAGGCCTCTTAGGCCTGGATAGACGTAATGCCAAGAGGAGAACAGGGAAGGGCAATCTCAGATCTGTCCAGTTGAGATTAGCCTAACAGTGGAGTGGGGAAAGAAAGAGTCCGGGGGGTTTTGGGTGTACCCTCAGGTAGGGAGAAGGGGAGTGCTGGGATGTTTCTGGGTATGCTTGGGATCTTGTTTTGTCACTGTGCATGTGGTTCTCTCTAAAACACTCACTACTTTTCCATTTAAACTTTCCATCACTTCTGCAATCCATTTGTTTGAGTCTCATTTTTCTGCCCCAGTGGGAGGCAAGGGAGGATCTGCCTTCAAACTGGGACAAACATTTGGAAAAAAAGGCTCAACAGCAACCTTGACTTTTAGATGTTTAGAGAGCATAATTTTTCAGCCTGGTTAATATTAATGTTTTTCTGATTGAGAACGAGAATCTCTAGAGAGAATTTGAGAAGTTGAAGAGTCTGGCTAAAATCTGAGCTGTTGAGGCAAGTGCTGGACCTGACAAGGGCATCTTAAATAGTTTTTTTAATGTTCACCTGTCATTCCTGGAATGTGAGGATCAAAATGCTTGGGATTTTCTCTGAATTAGAGACAGAAAGAAAGTGACATACTTGATTAAATATTAACATAGGAAAATAACAGATAATTCCAAAAAATAAGAGTTGAAACACTTGAATAACAGTGCTGGAGGAGTCCTGTATGCACCAGAAAATACACCTCCTTACAGTGTGCTCCTAAGGGAGCTGCTGTTGTCTTGATCTTTGATGAAATTGCTGAAATAATGTCAAGGTTTAGGTGTGTTATGAATTCTGTTGTTTTTAAGGTTATGGGGGAAACTACTTATCATTGGATTTAATTTAGATTAAGTAAGACTAAGTAAATACAAGAAGAGCACTCCTCTTCTTGGAAAGTGTTCTGGGAACCAATGCTACAGTTACATCTTTTGCTAAAGAGTAACACCACCACCACTACACTTTTATTATCAAGTATGTAATGTTGCACTGCTTCTGTCACAGTATCACAGTATCACAGTAACTAAGGTTGGAAGAGACCCCAAGGATCATCAAGTCCAACCTGTTCCAGCAGACCTCACAACTAGACCATGGCACCAAGTGCCACGTCCAATCTCCCCTTGAACACCTCCAGGGACGGCGACTCCACCACCTCCCTGGGCAGCACATTCCAATGACGAACGACTCGCTCAGTGAAGAACTTTTTCCTCACCTCGAGTCTAAACCTCCCCTGGCACAGCTTGAGACTGTGTCTAAAAACACATAGTAAAGGGTTATAGTATCATTTATCTAATTTGGTTTCTAAGAGCAGTAGTCCAAGCTAGTAGCTTCCTGTTTGGATGTACCTTCCAGGGAGGAGGAGCAACTGAAAGTAAATGATGCAGACACGTGGATCACGGTGTTGGATGTGTACAGTGATAGTAAGAGAGGTTGTAGAGGTGAAAGAAAGAGTTCATTGTAGATATTGCAGCACAAGATAGCAGTTTAGCACTTGCCTGAGTTGTAATCTTGCCTTTTATTTTTAACTGAAACTTCCTTCCTCTTGTCTTGACTTTCCCGAGGAATGCTATTACTAATCTGAAAATTCAGTGAGTTTCCTAACTTTCTCCTTTTCTCTGTAGTACTCAAATAACTGTATATAAGATGAATGAAAGAAGGCAGATCTGATATTCTGTAGTAATACCTTTGACTTTCTTTAGCATAGCAGGCTACTGCATGCTGGCATTTTTTTGTGGCTGCATGTAGGGTAGCAAAAAGAATTATCCAGATCTCTGATGAAAATAATGGGAGGCATGCAGAGAAGGAGAAGTAGTATGGATCTTTCCTTCACTGTCCCCTGGAGGAAAGCCATTATCCTGTGTTTTGGGCTTCCTTTTTCAAGGATATGGGTTCCAATTAGTTTTATTCTTTTGCTATTGGGATATTATAATTTCCTTTTTTGTGGCATTCAATCTTACCTTTTTTCTGACTCTTGAATGCAAAATACTTCTGTGCTTCTTGTTCCATTTGTCTGGCAGACCTATTGGTCTCTCCTTCCCTCTTGTAGTCCCATATTGTATTGAAAGATTTTGTAAATATTGAAAAGCATTTTCATTTTCTAAATTCTTGAGTGCAATTTCCAATCACTGTCAGAGAGACCGTCAGAGGTATGAACAGGTGCGTGATGAGTCTCCTGAGTTGTAAGACTTCAAGCCTTTGAGGACCGAGTCCTGCCTTCCTATGGTGCTTTGAACTATCTCCCAGTATTTTTCTCCCCTGCTCCCCACTGCCCCCTTTTCTTTCTTTCTTTTTTATTTTTTTAAGTGGGGGTGGTGGTGGGGAGGGAACTTTCATCATGAGAACAGAATAAATTGTTTGAAAATTTCCTGAGTGTTGCTGGACAAGATTATTTTTTTCCCAATGGTATTATAAGAGTGCTTTCATATCACTGAGACAAGTCTCTCTGCTAATTTACTGAGCTATTTTTGAATCAATGCTGTACAAATTAACTGTATCACTTGATTGTGCTTCATAGTTTGTGTTAAATAAGAGTTACATTTCCTTGTGGTCATCATACTTTCATCCTTTTCTTTTTCTTTGTCCCATTTCTTTGACAGAAATAAAGACCATTGACACCCAAACCATTTTCTGACTGCATGTCTGTCATCTTTGTGTTTTTAATTCACAGTTCCCACTGAAAATGTTGCAACAATTGCAGAGTGTGCCAGTGTGATTGAGGGTGTAAGTCGCAGTCGCAATGCCCTGTTGAATGGAGACATAAAAAACTACGACTGGGACTCTGGGTACACATGCCACCAGCTTGGGAGCGGAGCTATTGTAGTACAGCTAGCGCAGCCCTACATGATTGGATCAATACGGTAAGAGGGTTTATTTTTCTCTAAATTAAGTGCAACAATGAAGCTTTTACTGAGTACAGTAACTCTGATTAGAATATATGGCATGTGGAAATGACAGTAACTACAGGATTAATTTGATAATTGTCATTTGGCTTCTTCCTTCTGTATAACGGGCATGTGAAAAATTTAAATGTGTGAATTACGTGTTGAGATCAGCAGCACAATTCCAGAAAATATTACATTTCAGAGGCATAATAATAGTAGAAGTCAAATTGTAAGATTAGACATATATGCTTATATTAAAGTAAAAATTAATTGCAGCCTCACTTGTGGTTCAAGAAAGCCATCATCTCAAGGCAGCCAGGTTTCATTTTCACTATACAGTTAGTATCAGTTCTGACTTGAACATGGAGTGTATATTAAGGGTACAATAACTTGAATACTGCTTTACAGTCTTTAGGTTAATGAATGTGTTTAGATCTCGATTGAAGTTCATTGTGCTGTTTGTGCAGTGAATATCTGAATGCATACAAATGTTTTTGGCTAATGTAATAACTTTGGAGATCATGATTGGAAAAATATTCTTGCCAGCTTCAGACTCTCTGGAAATTATTTTTATGTCATAAAATCAGATATACAAAACATCATCCTAACAGCTTCCCATTCTCCGTAAATTTAGAGTATGTTGTCATGGACTTAATGACAAAAAAAAAAAGAGGTTTCTGAAGTTGGAGTACCAGTAAGCAAAGGTTGAAACCCAACATGAGGTAGTGGCTTGCCACAGAGACCATGTACATCTGTATGTATTGCTGGGAACTAGGTCAGTGCTTTACTCCTGTTGGAGTTGCCTTTCTGAACTAACTGATGCGCAAGTGAGACTTGAAATTTCTGTCATAAGTGCTGGTTTCTGGTTTCTGTTTTGGCTCGTGGCATTGTTACGATGGTTATAAAACTTTGAAGATAGAGTTTAAAATCAGATATCCAGGCAAATCTCTAACCTAGCCAAAGTACTGTGTTGTATGTATATTAGCTATAGATGTCATATATAATGCTATTCCAGCATTGTTCTCACTGTGTGAAACAAATTGAGTATAATTGGCAGCTTTCCACACAGTATTTTATGCTTTTGAGCTTGGTGGTTTTAATGTTCAATTAAGAAGTGCATCTCAAGTAGAAAACTAAGAAGACACAGTACTCCAAGGTAATTGAAAATATAATTACATCATTTTCATGCCACTTTAAACTTAAATTTAAGGAGCAGAAGAAGCTTTAGGCACATAAAGGAGTAAGAGAAGAATATATTAACTAAAATGCATAGTTCCTCATTTTGTAGTCTCTCTATTCCTGTCTTACCATTTTCTGCTATCTTTCAATTGGTGAATCATACCAACTTTTCAAATCAGTGCAAACACCCTATTTTCCTATACTAAATAGTATGCTAGTGTTTACTGTTGAGCAGGAGATTTTTAATAAGTCTCATTATCAAATAATATGTTAGATGCCAAGAAATGGTAATTGTATAACTAGCAAGTATGTAGAACAAATTTTTACCAAACAAACACCAGGCATTACATAATTTAGAACTAATAAGCATTTGGTAATTCATGTGGCATTGCATTGCACAGATAGAGGGTCAGAATCTCGTCTTTCCTACATGTGTAGTACAAAAAAAATTAGCAGAATGGTTTGGGTTGGAAGGGATCTTGAAAAGATTAATAGCTTGCCTTAAAAACCAATAATAATGATCATCATGTAGGGTATCTTCTAACAGAGGAGACCACCTGCATTGCCTGGAGACAGAAATGCTAGCATTATGTCATCTTTTTCTTTTTGCACTCTGCCCAGAAGAACAATTCTTTCGAGTTGTAGCCATATTTGTTGCAAACCATAGACAGACAACAAAAAGATGCCGCTTCAAGTGGGGAAGTGAGGGTTCAGTGTATGGCAGCTACAAATTTGTTAAGGCTCTGTAACAGTTTCTGTGTTGTACAACACTAAAGATAGTGACAAAGGATTCTTTATTTAGCACCAGGTAACCTGAGATTTGTACAGAAATCAAATTACAAATAAACACAGATTAGAGCAAAAAGTTTTGATATTTTATCTTAGTGAAAGCAAGAGAATTTTTGAACAGAGTATTTTCCACAACTGATTGAACTGTATTTATTGCCTGTTCTCCTGCTGTTTGCTTGCTTGAAAACTCCCTTGATCTCACCCTCCCACCTAATAGAAAAAAATTTCCAGGAGCATTTTCTTCAGGCTGGCTGTACACCGTGACTGCAAAATAACATCAATTGTGCTATCCCCAGGAAATGAGTCATTAGACCTGTGGGTTTGGATTCTAAATGAATAATTAGGAATTAAAAGTACATATCTTTTAAGTTCATAGTCATGAATGTGTCATTACGTATATTTGTATCAGAAAGAGTAAATATATGAGCTTTTGAAAAAAGGGTAGTAGCTGCCTTTAGTCTACAGAAATTGCAATACCACTGGAGAGAGCCTCTAAGACAGAACATGTTACCATGGCAACTAAATTCTGGGTATGAAAAGCAGAACTCTTGGTGTTTGAATAGACATTAGAAATGCATAGAGAGCTTAATGTTTCAGAAGACTATCTTGTATGCATGCTTTCTGCAAAAGTCATCACATTGTCTTGGAATTTTAGAACCACTTGGGTTGGAAGGGACTTGAGGAAGACATCTAGCCCAGCGTGTTCCTCAAAAGAGGGTTTGCTATCGAGAAAGATCTTCCTACCCATGACTCTATACATTCAGGTCTTAAAGACCTCCAAGGAAGAAAATTGCATGACCTCTCTGGTTAGCCTGTTCCAAAGTTTAATCATCCTCACAGTGCACTACTTTATTATTGGATTTTATTTGTTTGTTTCACAGTATCACAGTATAACTAAGGTTGGAAGAGACCCCAAGGATCATCAAGTCCAACCTGCCTCGACAGACCTCACAACTAGACCGTGGTACCAAGCGCCACGTCCAATCTCCCCTTGAACACCTCAGAGACGGTGACTCCACCACCTCCCTGGGCAGCACATTCCAATGACGAATGACTCGCTCAGTGAAGAACTTTCTCCTCACTTCGAGTCTAAACCTCCCCTGGCACAGCTTGAGACTGTGTCCCCTTGTTCTGGTGCTGGTTGCCTGGGAGAAGAGACCAACCCCTTCCTGTCTACAACCACCTTTCAGGTAGTTGTAGAGGGCAATGAGGTCACCCCTGAGCCTCCTCTTCTCCAGGCTAAACAATCCCAGCTCCCTTAGCCTCTCCTCATAGAGCTTGTGCTCAAGGCCTCTCACCAGCCTTGTTGCCCTTCTCTGGACATGTTCAAGTGTCTCGATGTCCTTCTTAAACTGAGGGGCCCAGAACTGGACACAGTACTCAAGGTGTGGCCTAACCAATGCAGAGTACAGGGGCACAATGACCTCCCTGCTCCTGCTGGCCACACTATTCCTAATACAGGCCAGGATGCCATTGGCCCTCTTGGCCACCTGGGCACACTGCTGGCTCATGTTTAGGCGGGTGTCCATGCAGTTGCTGTTTTTCTATGCCTTCAGCCCATCTAGAATGTCCTGCTTCAACTTTTGACTGTTGCCTTTTGTTTTTCCTATTATATACCTCAGTAAAGAGTCTGGCTCAGTTTCTTCTCAGGTACTGAAAAATGCTGTTAGGTTTCTTCCTCCTTGGCCTCAAGCCTTCTTAGACTAAATAAGCCAATTTCCTTGGTGTCTTACACAGTGTACTCCAACGTCCTGATCATCTTGATGGTCCTCTGGTGTCCATGCTTGGATTTATAAATGTTGTATTTGTGTCAAAAATGCAATGCAGTATGCCAGGTGTGATCTAACAGGCATCAAGTAAAGTAGAATAATCAGATTTTGCTTGTTCTGCTGGCTCAGTTCCCATTGCTCCCTGTGCTGCTAGCCTTCACACATGCAACTAATGGCATCTTCCATTCAGCTGGTTTCCTGTGTCCTTTTTAGCACAACCAGTCAGTTTGTAGCATTTACTGCCACAGAGGATTAGTCTGTATGAGGAATAGGATTTTGCCTTTGAACTTGTTGAATTTAATTAGATTCTTTTTCACCCGTACCCTTAGTCTTCTCAATGGCTGGCAAACAGTACTCCTGAACGGCAACCACACTCTTGAGTGTAGTGATAGCACTGCACAGTTTGCTGTCATCTTTACACTTGATGAGGACTTGTTCCATCTTCTTGCCCAGGTTGTTGATAAACAGGGTAGATCCCAGAACAGACTGGAGAAATTCCTCTTCATCCAGTCTCTAGGTGGATGAATAACTGTTAACCACATGCTGCTGAACTAAACAATCTAGCTAATTTTTACCCATATTGTAGTCTAGCTGTTTGAAGTAACATCTCACCTTGGATGGAGAGATGCAGTGGGAAACCATGTTGAAACCTTATTAATGTTAAATACTTCTTTAGGAATTTGTATATAAACTTAGAGCTCTTGACCTTCACATCATAATTTTATCCAAGTCCTGAAACAGATGTATGGGCAGTCTGTACTCAGTAGTTTTCAATAGAAAAGACCTGGAAAGCATGAGAGTCGGACTGGATGACCTTTCAAGGTCCTTTCCACCTCTTATTATTCTATTATTTTATTTTAAATTTTATTCAGATTATAGATAGTAAAACTTTTTTTTTTTCTTGAAGAGGTTTATTCTATTATTAAGACTCATACTCGGAGGATCTTACAAAAATGGAATGCTGACAAATAGGAACAGTTAGCAATGAAAATATTACAGAAACTTTTTCCACATTGTTGCCTGTCTGGACAGAAAATAACCATGCCAGTTTTCCTTTCTGAGAAGACCCTTACCAATAACAGAGAGACAGCTATATTTAATTAGCATCAGAAAGACAGCAGTTGCTGTGTTTAACGTAGTAAAATAATTTAACTTTAAATGACTCAAACTAATATTGGAAAGACTGCCATATCTAACTCAAACTTTCTCTGCACTTAACTGAAATAGAAATGTAATGCTATTTTGCTACAGTTTTTGGCTGATAACTTCATAGTGTATGTTGGGTGGTTGTTTTGGTTTTTTAATTAATATTGGGGGGGGGAACCAACCAACCAAATAAACAAAAAACAACCAAAACCCCAAACAAACTGAATTTATTATAATCTATAGTGGAGTGAAACAGATATTTTTCTGTCTGATAGAGGTTTTCATGCTAAAGAGAAATACTTTGCATCTTGGAGAAGGTAAATTGACTACTTATACCAGTTAAATCTATTTGAAGTCTTTATTACTAATATGAATATGTAATAACAAATTGTTTTGCTTCTCATATTCAGGCTAATTCTTAAATTAACAAATTATACCATGTAGATTTAATGTGTTTTCTCTTTACTTATACTATCATCATATAAATCTCTTGAGCGTTCTAATGTGCCATTCCACTTCTGCTTATGAAGTTTGTCTGTCTTTGCTTCTCATTTTCTGTGCTTGCCTCATTTGAGAGTGAAATCATAACTCAGAATAAACAGTCATAAAAGCACATACCAAATATGTAGGAATTGCATCTCCTTTGTAAGATGGTGAAGAAAGATTAATTTCCTGCAAGAGCCCTACTGAAACAGAAATGCCTGCAGAAAATGAAAGGAAGACAACTGGAGGCAAAAACACAGAGACAATTGTATAAAAAGATTGCTTTCCTCATCATTCAACAAGTGTCACTGCCTCACATTTTAATTTCTGTCTTTTGTGTTTCTCTGTTAGTATGCAAATGGTTTATGAACACAGTACTATCAGATATTTATACTGTGTGTGATAATGACTGACATTCAAGATGCAGGTATTATCCTCTCAGGTGCATTGGCTGTTAGTGTTTGGTCTTCTGCCAACACCTTGAGTAAATGCAGTTGTACAGCAGTCTGAACTGAACAGTGACAGGCTTTTCTGCAGACATCTAAGAGTAGAGCGAGCAGATACAGCAGAGCATGACATTTATGGAAATACTGTTCAAAAAAGTACTACAACATCTTTTGATGTAACAGGCAGCCAATATAATCAATTTCCTACATCTGTAATATGGAAGGTTTTTTTATATTTGAAAAGCTTTCATTTTGTAAAATGAGGCATTGTAAACATGATGCAGATAACAGTAGCATATTAAATTATTAACAGTCTTAGACTTTTAGATACCCAGCGAAGTGGCATAAGAGAAATATGTTTAAATCTCATGATGTTTCAGGGAGTGAAGTAGATAAAGCTTCATTTAGCTTTTCCTTCTCAATCCTGAGGGCAAGATTTACTAACAAGAGCTTTTTATTCTTATGTGGGAAGTCCTAGGAAGCTGCATTTCTAATGACTGTAGTTCTGACTTCTTAAGTGGAATATTCTCCTTCCAGTCATTCAACCTTTATCTTAGGAAAACATAGCTTTGTTACAAAACTTTAGCTTGGTAGCTTGCCTGGAATGTTTCAAAGACTATTGCACCTGGCCTAAAAAGTTATCCTGGTGCTTAGTGTGCGCTGCTGAATATTCATGTAATCACCTGTAAGTTTTCCATTACTTATCCAGAAAGGTGTTTCATGCAGAGTGTCACATTAAGGGTAAGATGGCAAAGTCTGCCTGTCTTTCAATCCAGGACTGTTACTGGAACTATTTGGCAATCATAACATTTGCCTGTCTTTTTTCAGTGTCCCAGTAAGGTCTTGCACTGACACAGGTTCAGGAGGCTAAAACAATCAAATTGTTTAATTTATTAGAGTGAAGGATAAAACTGATTTGGGATTACTGGTGAAAAATGCACTGACTACAAAATTATCTCAGGATTATTAAATCACATGCAGCATCTGACAAAGTTGGAGACACAAACCTTTGAAACAGCTTCAATATTATAATAGAAATGCAGCAAAAGTTAAGCTGGAGATTGAAGGTGCAATCCTTACCAAGAAACGTGTCCCTGTTTTGGGTGGAGGAAAAGAAGCACGGCCCATTTATGGTCCTTGTACTGCTGGTGCATGTGCACACCAAGAGATGTTCCTCTCATGGGTGTTATGCCCGAGCCCTGGCTGCTTCTGACTTCTAGGTGATATGTAGCATAATTTCGGTGGAGAGTTGAGTAACATAGTCATGTGTTTAGTATGTACTCAGTTTGGCTCATTAGCATACCAAGGGGTGCCAGCTTTGCCTAATGAACTTCCTTTTTAATATTAAAGGTCTCTGCTCAGTCACTAAGACCTTCAAAATCTGTTTTGAAATTGGGTGTTCATCAGTTAGCAAAAGCAAGGCCATCTTAGTTCCACAAGATTCCTTCTTTCAGCTCTTTGACAGGCCAGCTTCATGGACCGTCATTTAACACAAACACCTACTGATTATAAATGATCCTGGCCCCAAAGCATGCTAAATTATCTTGCCTTCCTGTACCACAGTAAGCTAGGCAGTTATCCCACACAAAGTAAGTTTTAAGTAGGTTCTTTCCTTAGTCTTCCTCCCCAGTGTCTCCTAAGAAAGTTATTGCGGGGAGTTGAAGAACTTACTTCATTCTCTTTCACCAGTCCCAAGGAAACACAAATTTACATTTAGTATTCATGATAAGTCACTTTGGGAAAGATTCTGTCAACTTTCATTCACTCATTATTTGGCTTGTAATGATGCTAAGCCATATGCTTTCTTTAAACCTATTTAACGTTGGCTAGGTTATCTTGGGAGAGATCAACTGCACGGATTCTTAAAAGGAACACGTATGCCCTGCTAGGCTTTTGCTCTAAAGCCAACTCAGTTGCGTTTTAATTACAGTATTGTTAGTGGAAATTACAGTCACTAGTGTGCTTCTGATATTCAAGCTCTTGATCATAACTTTGAAAACATGGATCAAGGAAACAACACTGAGCCTTCGTGATGAAAAGGGTCCTGTTGAAAAGTGTAATGAGCTAAGTTTTAATAGCCTTTTTAAAAGAAAACAAATTTATGTGTGCTTTTGCTTTTACCTCTTTATATCATTTAGAAGACTTGGTTTAAATATAGTTGTTATATCAATTCAAGACCTGTTGATTATTACTAGTTATCGATTATTTTTTCTTTTCTTTTTACCAGAAATGGTCTTCATTCAGTCTCTTCAATATTTGGAGACCCTCAAAGTATAGAAGAGCAGAATGAGGAGGATCTGATAAATCCAGGGAGAGGGGGTTTGGAGTCGAGTGATTTGTTTTAGAGTAGGATAAGGGTTAAGTCTTTCATGATGCCACAGGCAGCTATTTTTATTTTTTTTACTAAGTCATCTCTGAGTTTTTAAATTTGCAAATAGACAGTATTAATATGTGCTAAAGGGCTTCTGTTTAAAGTGGTTTATTTTAGCTTCTTAAAGCTGTTTGTGATAGCTTCTTATTTTTTATAATACCAATGAGCTGGGTTCAGTTGAGAGCATCTAGGGAGTTTATTTTAAATCTGCTTGTCTGGTAGACCAAATTTGATCCCTAAAAATAAATAATAATTTTTAAAAGGTTAATTAGCTTGTTTTGAGAAGAGGGTAATAGTACTACTTTTTAGGGCAAAGATACAGACACCTTAATAACCAAATTCTAAAGACAGTCTACCTTCTGCTTGGGGCAGCATCTCTCTCTGTTCAGGATTCTGTTTTCAGCAACTTGCTAGGTTATTTTCCTTCTCTAGCTGTGTTGGTTTTTTTAAATGTTAAAAGTGAGAACAATTTTTTGCAGGTTTATTTCTCCCATAAGAGGTTGCAGCTGAAAGCAGGAAAGACTTTCTCCACCAAAAGATAGGAGTTTATAATATAAAACTTGAGCCACTCTTCTGAGTGGCAATTACAGAGAGAACTTGAAAGTCTGTAGTGTGGCACAAGTTGTTTTTTGGGGTTTTTTTTTTGGTGTTAAATATTTGTCTCAGCTATTTTCATTGGCAATCAAAGGATCCTTACCTATTTTACTTTGGAAAATGTAGAACTGTGGAAGTTCTTCCTCACAGCTGGAGAAAGAACCCAGGAT
Organism: Dryobates pubescens; assembly: GCF_014839835.1. NCBI lineage: Eukaryota > Metazoa > Chordata > Aves > Piciformes > Picidae > Dryobates > Dryobates pubescens. The sequence continues at coordinate 42,696,775 of NC_071617.1, read as the reverse complement.
ACCTGGATTACCTGGCTTTTGCTCTTCTTGATTCAGGTGGCCAAGAAGGCCAATGGCATCCTGGCCTGCATCAGAAATAGTTTGACCAGCAAGAGCAGGGAAGTCATTGTGCCCCTGTACTCAGCAGTGGTTAGGCCACACCTTGAGTCCTGCGTCCAGATCTGGGCCCCTCAATTTAGGAAAGATGTTGAGTTGCTGGAAGGTGTCCAGAGAAGAGCAATGAGGCTGGGGAGAGGCCTCGAGCACAGGCCCTATGAGGAGAGGCTGAAGGAGCTGGGGTTGTTCAGCCTGGAGAAGAGGAGGCTCAGGAGAGACCTTATTGCTGTCTACAACTACCTGAAAGGTGGTTGTAGCCAGGAGGGGATTGGTCTCTTTTCCCAGGCAACCAGCACCAGAACAAGAAGTCATAGTCTCAAACTGCATCAGGGCAAGTTTAGGCTCAAGGTGAGGAGAAAGTTCTTCATAGAAAGAGTTGTTGGCCATTGGAATGTGCTGCCTAGGGAGGTGGTGGAGTCACCATCCCTGGAGGTGTTCAAAAAGGGATTAGATGTGGCACTTGGTGCCATGGTTTAGTAATCTTGAGGTGTTGGGTGACAGGTTGGACTTGATGATCTTTGAGGTCTTTTCCAACCTTATTGATTCTATGATTCTATATGCCTGTAGTTATCATTTAGGTCATCGTTTCAGTTATAGTTATTTTGGATAGCTAGCTTTGCTTGAGTCTAGCAGGTTCATTTTCTTTTGTAACAAATAGATCTAAGCAGTAATCCTAGGAAGTGTTAACTTTGTCAAGAAGCTGAGGATTAGGAGACAGCAGCAGTTTCTAATAGCCAATATATTGCAGCAGAGTATTTATTTTCCATTAGTATCTTGACTTCAAGAGTTCAGAGAATAAGAGCTTTAACAAACAAACAAAAAAAGCAATCAAAATGTAATTTCCCATGACAGACATAATGTGGATTGTTCCAGTTGAAATATTACCATTCAAAAGCTCTGGGTAGGTTGACAATAGAGCATTATTTCAGAGAATGGTAAAATCACAGAATCACACACAATCACAGAATATTAGGGGTTGGAAGGGACCTCAAAAGGTGATCTAGTCCATCCTTCCTGCCAGAGCAGGATCACCATGAGTAGGTCACACAGGAGCACATCCAGGTGGGTTTTGAATGTCTCCAGAGAAGGAGACTGCACAATCTCTCTGGGCAGCCTGTTCCAGTCTTCTGCCACCCTCACAGTGAAAAAGATTTTCCTTACATTTGCATGGAACCTCCTGTGCTCCAGCTTGCTCCTGTTGTCCCTTGTCCTATCATTGGATAGGCTCCATCCTCCTGACACTCATCTTTCATGTATTTATAAGCATTAATGAGGTCACCCTTCAGCCTCCTTTTTCCCAAGGTGAAGAGACGCAGCTCCCTCAGCCTTTCCTCATAAGGGAGATGTTCCACTCCATTCATTGTGGCTCTGAGCTGAACTCTTTAAAGCAGTTCCCCGTCATTCTTGAACTGAAGGGCCCACAACTGCACACAGTATTCCAAACGCAGCCTCACAAGGGCAGAGTAGAGGGGGAGGAGAACCTCTCTTGACCTAGTAACCATGCGGATGCCACTGGCCACTAGGGCACAGAGTGGGTTTGCATTCAGTCACCTCTAATTCAAATAGAAAAGGTTTTCTGAATGTTGCTATCACATTTGCCATTAAGTTTATATGAAAACAGTAAGAAGAGCAGTCAGGTTTTCTAAATTGTACTCTGCTAATCAGTGGAGTGACATCAGATGAGTTTTGCATAAAATGTAGTAAAAAAGACACTTATTATTCAAAATACAGACAACATTTAACTGTTTCTAAACAATAAATTGCAGAAGAGTCTGCCTCTGTTCTGGCCAGTCTGCTGGCCTTTTAAGTTGTGTAAATACCTTCTTGTTGTTTGTAAATGCTTCATTGGGGAAAAAAAGGATGCTCCATACTGGTTCAGAAATACACTGGATAGAATTATATTTCCCCCCCACAAAGAAGGCATTCTGTGCTGGATATCTGTAAGTACATAGATCTCAATCTCATCCACTGAGGAGGAGAGGAGAATCAAGGTTCCTGGCTTTGCTTTTATTCATATTAAAGAGGAGAAGAAATAGAGAAGATATATTTGCCAGATGTTTTTTTTGAGAATTACATAGTTAAGATAAATCACATCCCTGATGCTTTAAATATTCCCCTCTGAGAGACAATTATTGAAATTGAAGTCTTTTCAATACATCACATAGTGTCCTTCCTGAGGAGCTGCATGTTTTACAGAATGAGTATGGAATAAATCCTTGAGTCCTATATTTTCTTCTTTTTTCTTCTATCTTTTTAGCAGATTGGTCAACAATCCATTGCCTTTTTCCTCATAGTAATGATGAACCAGGACTGGAAACACCCACTTCCCTACTTGTTGGGGTTTTTTTTTGTTGTTGTGGTGGCTGGCTGTGGGGCTTTTAAAATATTTTTGTTCTGTCTACAAAAAATAAAGGGACAACACAGTTAAGAAAACAGTGTAATTTTTTATTGTCACCAAAATATTTTTCTTTTTTTCTTTCCCCTTATTAACTGACCTGTCCAAATCCAGGTGCCGGGTGCTGCACTTCGGCCACAACAACCCCATGCAGAGCTGCAGGCTGGGGTTGGAGTGGCTAGAGAGCTGCCAAAGCGAAAGGGACCTGGGGTGCTGATTGACAGCTGCCTAAACATGAGCCAGCAGTGTGCCCAGGTGGACAAGAAGGCCAACGGCATCCTGGCCTGCATTAGGAATAGTGTGGCCAGCAGGAGCAGGGAGGTCATTGTGCCCCTGTACTCTGCACTGGTTAGGCCACACCTTGTGTCCTGTGTCCAGTTCTGGGCCCCTCAATTTAAGAAGGACATTGAAACACTTGAACATGTCCAGAGAAGGGCAGCAAGGCTGGGGAGGGATTTGGAGCACAAGCCCTATGAGGAGAGGCTGAGGGAGCTGGGGTTGTTTAGCCTGGAGAAGAGGAGGCTCAGGGGAGACTTTATTGCTCTCTACAACTACCTGAAGGGTGGTTGTAGCCAGGAGGGAGTTGGGTCTCTTCTCCCAGGCAAACAGCACCAGAACAAAAGGACACAGTCTCAAGCTGCACCAGTGGAAGTTCAGGCTTGAGGTGAGGAGAAAGTTCTTCACAGAGAGAGTTGTTAGCCGTTGGAATGTGCTGCCCAGGGAGGTGGTGGAGTGACTGTCCCTGAAGGTGTTCAAGAGGGGATTGGATATGGCACTTGATGCCATGGTTTAGTTATGGGGTCTGTGGGGACAGGTTGGACTTGATGATCTTTGAGGTCTCTTCCAACCTTGGTGATTCTGTGAAATAGATGTTTGATTCAGGTTTAAGGCCAGCAATGCCACATGCCATGTAAATTAGTCCATTCATTGACTTTCAAATAAGGCTAAACTAATTGGATTAATGTAATATATGTACACTAATGAAATTATTATAAGCCTGTAAGTCTATTACTGGCCTTAGAACAATTAGAAACACTCAGATTGTATGTTTATTTTACTTATTCCACAACTTCTCTGTACTTAGGTTGCTCCTTTGGGACTGTGATGATCGGAGCTACAGCTACTACATTGAGGTTTCAACGAATCAGCAGCAGTGGACTATGGTAGCTGATCGCACCAAAATTTCCTGCAAGTGAGTTCAATTTTTTCCACTTATTTGCACAGAGAACAGGATTCTTTGAATAAAATCCTTTTATTCAGTACTTCTACAGGTGACTTTTTGACTGTGAAAAGAATGATCATTAAGTAATATACAGATCATTAATTCTAGACCCTTGTAAATATCACTTTAGGAGGTAGCGATTTCTAGTGTGGCTGAATATCTAGACTTTCAAACCAGAACCAAATTCCTAAGAGCAGCATCAGTACTGGACCTTCCAATAACTAGTTTGATTCATCATTTTTAGAAGCAGTCTGCCTACCGTGCCCTTGGTTTTGTGATCACTGAAAGGTAAAGTGTGTTTCTCACGTTCATGTGTTAGTGGTGACCTTGGTGTAAAATCACCATGGTAGGAGAGGAAAGAGAGCATACTTGGTAAAGAATTTGCTTAATTGAATGCCTGTCTCACTGGAAAGGGATGGAGAGAGTTAAGGTAGGGGCCAAACCTTAAGAGATCAGACAGCTACCTAAGCTTGACCGTGTCTCTTCAAAAGCAGAGTACCTGACCTACATGCAGTGAGCACACTGCTTTTGAACAGGACCCTTCCATAGAAAAAAGTATGCTTCTGAAGAAGACAAGGATCCCTGTATTCACTAGTTTGCCCTAACCAGGCTACAGTGTAGTGGGGTGAAAGCAACAGTATCCTTATGCCTTTGTTCGCTGTTTTGCTGCACCCCTCTCACCTGGAAGAAATGAAACTAATCTTTTCCTAGTTGGTAACATTTTGCAACTGCTTTTTATCTCAGCCAAATCCTAATTTATTTATTTTTTAATGAATACTTGGACATCCCAACTCAAAAAGGACTAATCCTGCACTGGTATAAAAATTGCCATCACTTAAGCTTATGTGTCTTTATTTAAAGAAAACAAGAAATAGATATGTCTTTGCATGGGACTATGATTGCTTGTATTTGTCTACAAGTATCTATCAGAGCAGCTGGTAACTAAGAATCATTATTCATTTCTGTGAGGCTCAAATAAAAATTCTTTCAAAAAAAAATCATACTTCAAACTACATGTTTCTATTATCGATTTTAGAGATGTGAGTGCAGTCTAGGTGGTTGATGATGTCTTGAAATCCTAGAGCTGCCCTTTCTGGTATTTGTTCTGTGTTTAAGATACTGTAGTAGACTCCAGAAAAACAATTCACTCGTTTTCCTGTGCAGGATATTCTGTAGGAGCTAATGGAAGTAGATGGAGAATTTCTCAAGGGCTTGCACTTGAAGAGACAAAATGCTAGCAGTGAGAAAATTTACTTTGCTAGTAATACCCTCTGTTCTCTTTCTTGTCTTCTACGACCCATGGATAAGAGTTGTTTCCTTTTCTATTTGTTGTGTGGCTTTCTGTCTACCAGATCTTTCAGGGGAGTTACAGTCCTTTGTGGAAGTTATTAGTGAGCTGTCTCACAAGCGTGAGGTCTCCAAATCGTTTTGCTGATTCGCTGGCACAGGGGGTAGGATGATCCATAAAGGCAACAAGCAGACCTCAGTAAACATCTTTGATGATTAATAAATGGCAAGCAAAACAAAGAGAAAGAAAATAAAATTGTATTTAAAAAGCTTATGCTAGCATTTGGCAGGCTACCAAAGCATGAACTTCCCTTTTAACCTAACAGTATGCTGCTGTGGGTTGTTCTAATGACATTTTTAATGTAGTGTTTTCTGTAAATTAATATCAATTCAATGCTCAAAGTCAGGGACTGGCAGGTTTCTTGTAAGCCCCTCCCACTTTTAAAAGGCTGAAGACAAAAACTAAGTGCCTAGTATCTTCACAGGGGATGCTTGCGTGCCTTCTTGAAGTGCGAGCCAATTAATGCATCCTGGTTGTGTAACTGTGAGTTTTCAAATGCTCTATGGAGGCTGGTTTTTTTCCTTTTCCACATTTAGCTGTTTTTCTCTACACAGTATGACAGTAATGAAAAACAGTTGTGTTCCTTTCTGTTTTTTAAAATATTTATGATAAGTGGGCTAGAGTGTGTCAGTGTTGAGCAGCAGAAACTTGCACTTGTTAGAAGAATTTGCTGAAAGAGAGTCTGAAAGTCAAACAAAAAACAGAAGATACCAAAGGCCAGTAGGAGTCAGAGTTAATGACACTTTTGATAAAATAAGCCCTGCAAAGACAAATAGTGGAACAGGCTAACACTATGCTTGTCAACTCAGTATCATCCTTTCAAGTTCTCTTGTGTAGTTACTGTGAAATGGAGCAAATCTATGGGCAGTAGGAATGCCCTAGTACTCTGACAGAACTTGGGAGACAATGAATATTGTTTACTGATGGGCAGTTCTAAGGAAGTTGGTGTAAACCACCCAGATGGCTGGTTTGAGACATTTTGCAATTTTCTTGTGGAGGGCATGACTTTATCTTCAGAAGGTTTATTATAACATTGGAATACATCTTCCCTGCCCCTTCATCCCCCTCCCATTGTCTCACTAGACTCATTGTTTGTTATTCATAGCACACTGCTGTTATGATAAATGTTTACAAACTTTCAAACTTAATCTCACATTTTCTTTGCTTATTATCTTTTTTATTACATAATAGCTATTTCAGATCCTAAATTCTCAGCTCAGTTCCCATCAGTTGTTTTTTTGTGTGTAGGTTTTGTATGAATGTAATTAGTACTTCCATATGAAAAGCCCTTTGGGATATGGATGCAAGATTAATTACCAAAATTTATTAACTGTCTTCTGATTTTTTCCAGAATAATGTCTAACATTGAGATTTACTGCTCATGATCAGTGTTTCATATTTCTATCGTGAGATGCACTACGTGCATTTTCAGGTGCTGCTGTATTGCCTTTGATAATGCCACTCGTGAAGAGCACCTAGAGAGATCTAGGTCATGCACTGAAGAGTTCTAAACCACTTTTCAGAGGTAGAGAAGAGTGTTTTCCATGTTGTGTAAGAATTTCAAGTGAGAACATACTTCTGCTTCACACAGTGTTAGTGGCAAACTCAGGTTTTTTTCTGGATGTACTCTTACAGGACCAGACATAGAGATAATGTGAAGTGTGTGAATACTTTTCCTTGTAACCACATATGGAATGCTATGTAATCCTATTTGTAGTTACTTATGTTTAGCCCCAGTGTAGCAGCTTTTTCCTCCTGTTCTCTTTTAGTTCCTTCTCTTCACTCTATGATCTCTAGAACTTCATCACATCTGTTTTCATGCATCATTCTTCTCCTTAACCATTTCCATAGGACTATTTTCTCTTGTAATAAAACATCTTGAATATTTTTCAGCCTTCTTGCTTTTCCAACTTGTCTGTATGCTTGCATTGCTTTTGCTGTTGCTTGCCATCAGCATTGCCTGTGTCTACTGCCCTCTCATACCTAAAATGAGACAACAACTTTTTTCCTAATTTTTGTGTAAACCTTAATTCTGTCTCAAGCTTGAGCTCCCAAGTGATGGGATGGAACAGCATAAAAGGAACTGCTCTTGTGCCTGCAACGTTGTTTTGACTACACTTCATTCAATTTTACATTAAGTTAATTTCACAGCAAAACTGTTCTTTCACCTTGTCCTGGATTGAATTGAACCTGCTGCTGTTATTCATACCATGCTGCAGTCATGCCAGCTTCAGAAAGTGGAAGTACTGACTAGAGAGAAATATTATGGGACTTGAAGTTCAGATTATAGCATGGGAGGCTTCCTGGTTTGATTGCTGCTTCTGGGTTCCAGATTCTTGGGTGTTGGTTTTTTTTTCCACTGGGATGGCAGCAGGGCAAGGAGGGATGGGGGAGTAGTTTTCTGGCTTGGGCTTTTCGCTTGCTTGCTGCTGCTTTGTGCCATGCTTTTTCTGCAAATAGACTGAAGTAATTACGCATTTTGTACTATGTTTATCTGATTTCAATCAGTAAACTCTCTTCTTATCTCAATTTTTTTTGTCTCAATCCCCTGTTTTTGGTGTGTTACTTTTCCCTCACTTCTGTGTTGGGGAAAATAGGTTAACCCACTGGTTCGGTTTGACCCGTTCCATTCTGATTCAAACCATTACATATCTCTTTTGTCAAACAGAGAATAGTTTGGCCACGGTTCACTCTATTTTCCATGAAGCAAATTTCACAGCAACTCTGTGTGCAAAATCCAAGAACCTCCTCGAGAGTTGCTGAATTCATTGTAGCCATATTCATACCATATAGAGATGAAATACACTCAAGCAAGATGTCTGGGAAATTGGAACGTTGTGAAGCTCAATTTCAAATCTCACACCACAAAAATAAACTGAAGATTCTCATTAATCTGTTAATTACGCTGCTGGTAATGCCTGCGGGAGCAGGTCAGACAGATACAAAGGGTCATTTTGTGTAGTTATTGAGCTTAAAAGGCCTGAATGATAGAGTCATTGAAGAACATATTTTTCCTTGTGTTTATATGCTTGCATTTTGAATGATTCTAATAAAGCAAAAGAAGAAAAAAGCTTCAGTTTCACAGGCTTGCCTTACTTAGCACAAAGAATTAAGAATTCACAGAGAGAAACCGAAGTTGTATTCTATTTCAGAGCATTAAGAGCCTCTCAGAAGTATGAAAACTCTATATCTAAACATTTCATTTGTTAGCCTTCATTTTAACTGAGTCTAGTTCACTTGAAAAGAGCTCTAATTTATTTTAAGTTATGTTTCTTAGTAGGGATTTGGGATCATAAGGTTTGCAAGATGCTAATTTTTCTTTTCCCCACACACACTTCTACCTTTAGTCCCTTGTGGTTGCTTTTCCACCACAAAAATGCATGGACAGGCCCTTTGAACAAGCCTTGAACAGAATGTTGTGCCATATGCTTACTGCAGCTCTGCGTGTGCAGCATGCATTGAAGGTTTTCTTTGCTCCACTTGCCTTGTGACTGGCATGTTCTCAGCTCTTCTGCATGCACATTATTGTGAGGAGAGAGAAGAAAACAGCACAGTAACTCTGCCATCAGTTTGGATTATTAGAAAATAAACAATGCAAAATCATAGCCATAGTATCAGTATTTGTATTAGGTATTGGATTTTCTTCCATGCCATCAAAGACTTAAATGTCTCTTTGGAGACATGTAAAAATTGTTGAGCTAACAAAGATAAATAGTGGTGTATTTTATTAATTTGTAATATATCATCTGGGAAAAAAAATACATTTTGAGGGAGAGGAAAGAAAACTTTGAGATAATGACTATCCCAAAGTGTATCATTAATGTACAGCAGTAGCTTTATAAAAGAAAAGCTGTGAAGGGCCAGGCTCTGCTGATGAAGCTTTTGTTCTTGTCTGGAAATAAGCAGGGAGAGGACTTAAAACCCTTAGTCCACAAAAATTATATCCTAAAGGGTTCTCCAAACCCACAGTATTTAGGAATGGGCAACTTCATTCCTATCTTACCAAATTTCTGTTCAGTTTAGCTGGTTATTGATGGTGTCCTTTCTTTAAATATATCAAACAGTAACACACATTCTGAAGAAGAGTGTACCTTATTCTGCTTATGCTGTTCTGTTGATCATGTTTTAGAATAAGCCCTGGTTTTCTCCTTGGGTAAATAGCAGGAAGTTTATATTGACTTTCCATGATAATAAATTCAGTTTGAATTTATTTGTGAGCACTTAATGGTTTGGAATTTTCTTCAAAATAAATAATAATAATTAAGTATGTGCAGAGTACCTGTCTCATAGGTACAATAAAAACCAAACAAACATTCATTTCCTTTAAATAATTAATTATCTGTAATTTTTTTATAATTCTTATTACTATATTGGCACTTCAGTAGAAATTAAACCTCCCAGGGTTTTACGTGTTTGATTCTTGACTTGTTAAGGCTTCTGTAATAAAATGGCAAACTTGCAAATTATTCTTATTTCAGAGATTACATTTTAAGCATAAGCTACTTCTCACTCTCCACATATAACCACTGCTTGTGCTGTAAGTGCTAGGTAAAGGAGAGCATTTCAGTACATGTGTTTTTGTTTTGGTTTGAAGAGGGAAAAGATAGTACTGAAGGAGGTGGAAAGGCTGCTTAATTGTTTTATCAACCCCCCAAGTTTTTTTTATTTAAGTTGCATTTTACATACTCCTGGATACTGAAGCTTCAGGATCTGATCTACATATTCTTATTGCTCACATTAATCATAAAACTTTGGCCTTTCCTCTTTGTACCCTTTATTCTTGACTTAATCTGTCATCTCTGCCAAGTTGAAAAGGCAGTCAGGTTATATAAACACTGTGGGGTTTAGGGAAAGGTGAAAGCTTTGTGCCTTTTGAAATGTTGAAGGTGCTGGAAAGGAAATCTGAAAATAAAATAATTCATTATAAGGACATGCTTCTTGAGATTGCAGAATTTACAATTTTGAGACGCTGAGATGGGTATATGAGCAGCCCATTTCTGCAGCAACATGGTGTATGTGTTCCTTACTGTGTAGAGGTACAAGAAATGTGTGTATTCCTTGACAATTATAGCATGACTGCATTGCTACATTTTGCTTGATTGTGCTGTGATCACTTTTTAATATTAAAGAAGATCAGTAAGATGACAAGATACACATTGCATATTTTATCGGTACATAACCCTGCTTTAGAGATGCTGGTTAAATTTGAAGATAATGTGAAATGATCTTTAAAACCTTAAAGAAAATGCTTTGCCAGAATTAAATTTTGCTTTGAGTTAGCATTAATTTTGTCCTATAAATTGTAGTCAGAATCCTGGCTGTTGCTCAGTCTTGATACAAACACCATAGTCAGCTTCACTTTAAGTAAATTACCTGTTTGACCTTCTATTGTTTGCCATGGAGAAATAATTTGACTGTATAAGAAAACTTGCTCTCAGTAGGTTTATTCCTCTTTTAACTTTATTCTGTCATTCAGCTCTACCTCAGTGTTATCGTGCCCCTCCCAGGTGCTTGTAAATTCTGTCATCCTCCTTCTGTGATTGGTTCCTCGTATAGGTTCCCCCTTCCCACTCCTTTGGAAAACACAAAAACCAAACAAAAAACCAAGCAGCAACCAAAACGAAACCCCCAACACATTTGGGTTCCAGTTTGATCTACAATGTTAAGCAAATCTGTAGAAGTCTGTTGTCTTCACCAACTGTTGCCATCTCTGCTCAGTGTAAGACAAATGATAATTTTCTTGCTAGGAGGAGAATACTGCTTCTCTCTTGATCCAGTTAAGCAGGATTTTGTTCCCCAATCAGCACAGGAACCAATTTGCAGCTCCTGGGTAAGGACTCGACAGTGTGGATTGCTGCTTTTCTATTATGGAAGGATCCTGTGACAGAACATTGGATTGCCTTCACTGAGTCCTAAATATTCTTTCTTCTGCAGAAGTGCGAAAGTCTGTGCGTGCATGCATGCAAATACCCACATGCATGCAGGCACACACATACCCATGGACTCCAAGCACCTATATCAATAAATATTACTACAAAAAGGTTATCCAAAGTATTGATGTCTCCTGTGAAACTGGCCCATTTATCTGTCTGAGATAAGAAACAAATGCCAAATACTTGAGCCATTGTCTTGCAGTTGTTCGTTTACTTTGAAATTCATTGTTGCATAAACCCAGTGAAAGGGAGATGCCCAAATGTTCATTGACTAGATAGTAAGTTACCATTTTGTCTGTATCTCTTTCTTATATGCAAAGCTGTTAAATATAACAACTGTTGACATCTCTTTATATAGTCAGGACATCAGTCAGATACTAACATATAACATGTTGAAATTTGCCCTAATTAGAACTTTGATATTCAGGATCTAATTTCATTAGAACTCTGAAAAATATACATTTGCTTATGGTGGCCAAAACAGTCTTCAGTGTTGCAGATACTCTGTGTTGAAAAACTTGTAGTATTGAGATACTGATTTATTCATAGCAATGTGTTTACCAGGGCAGATTATATCCAAGATTATCACAAAATGGAAGAATTATTATACCTTTAGGTTCATTCTTTGGGAATTTTGGCACTATGTGGTATATTTCTTTAGAAAAATGCTCTGGCATCTTGTGTTTGAAGAGATGGTGATTTCTTCTGCTCTTTGCTTTTCTGTCACACTGAGTTCCCACAACAAAAAGTCTTGAGAAGTCTTTTCTCAACATCCTACTACCTAGTTTTATTGCATTATTTTTCTTACATCCAAGCAAATATTTTTTTCTTTCTTAATGGATTGGAATGTGCTGCCCAGGGAGGTGGTGGAGTCACCATCCCTGGAGGTGTTTAAGAGGGGCTTGGACGTGGCACTTGGTGCCATGGTTTAGTCATGAGGTCTGTGGTGACAGGTTGGACTTGATGATCTTTGAGGTCTCTTCCAACCTTGGTGATTCTGTGTGATTTCATGTACTTAATCCTTTTTAAGTTATTCTGCCTTTTTCCTGTTACCTTGGTTGCTACATAAACAGGTTATTCCTGACTTTTTGTGCTATTTCATCGTGAGCCAAGTTTCATCTGTTTATAAAATTGTATTTGTGAATTTTACCCAGCATTTTGTTCATAGGAGTGCAGAGTTACCAATTGCATACCCTAATTTATTGTATCAGAAACTATTGGGAGGGGTGATACATTTTTAAATGTTCTGTAGCATGATAGTGGAAGCAAAAGTGTTTGTTATTTTTATCTGATTTAGGTCACTTTGGTCTTATGTCTAAAAGTGCTGCAACCATGGATGTAGGTTCAGATTATTATTTTTTTTTACAGGCAAGCTTCAGTCTGAGGTCACAAGGCTCTGTTTTGTGACCTTGAGGTTAATAGATAATTCAGTGTGGTAAGAGGGTTACAATTTTCCTCCCTTCCATTAGCAAACCTCAGCATGCTTCTATTGCTGTTATGAGGAGGCACATGCCCATCTACTTTTTTTTGCAATTTTAGTCTTCTTAGAGGCTGTGGTTCAATTTACTGCATTCCTTGGAGGTTTGACATGTCAATTAGATGTTATCGACAGTAATAGAAGGGCAGTCACTGTAAGTGTGAAGTTTTTACTCATGGGCCATGAAATCACACCCAAGGGAATGTAAGACACAAGCACTATAAATATTGTGGTAGTCTACATGCTACAAAGAGGCTGATTAATAGGGAGCGTGATTCTGTCTCCTATCTCTAGAAAATATTGCTTATATATTTGCCTGTAATCAGCTGCTCCATTGGTATGAAAAGTTATATAGCTTACAACCAGTTGCAGTAGGGCTGTGGGAGGGAGAAGTCTTAAAGTTAAAAGCAACCCACCAGTTGTGCTACCAGTTGTGTTGGATGGCTTTTTCAAATCTTTGCTATCTGTGTGAACATCAGGAACAATAACTGTTGGTAATGACTAAGCACAACAAAACTAATTCAACCTTTAGGATTGTGCAAGCTTGCCTTCTGCGTGTGTGCTCTGACATACACAGGAGTATGCAAGAAGCTGTCACAGAGCAAGCTATTCAAGTTCACAGCCTCCCTCAGCCACCCCTGCCATCCCCTAAGGATGTATGTGTAGATACTACATGCACAGGTCTTGACAGAGCTTAGAAATTTGCTGCATGGCATCCTGCCAGGCAGTTGCCAGCAAATTGCTAATAGTTTTGTTTTGTAAGATGTTTGCATTTAAACTTTGTTTCTGAAAGTACAGAAAGTCAACTATTTGAAGAAAAAGTACATGGCTTATGCAGTACAGAAATGCCATTGGATGCCTACATTGGCAGGTGGATACGTTAAAAAATTGGTTACTACATTTGCTTAGAAAAATAATTACTACCTTTAGTTTTACTGTGGCTCAGTTTGACTAGATTTTAACATTTTCTTCATGTTTTCTAATACAGCAAAAATTGTCATCGCTGAAGCTGTGCAAGCAGTGGTTGCTATAGCCTTTGATATTAGAAGTTCTGTAAAGATGTGAGAAACTCTGCACAGACTTCATTAGATGTATTTTGTGTCAGAATTTCAATTCTGTAGTCTGCTTTATCAAGCCCACATTTGCTTTCTACAGTAAGTCACATACAAAAAAACATTTAGCAGTTCAGTAAAGTGTTCTTACGTAGAGTAGAGTAGAATAGAATAGAATAGAATAGCATAGGATAGAATACACCAGGTTGGAAGAGACCTTCAAGATCATTGTGTCCAAATGTGTTTGGATTCTTGGGAGGGCTCAACCATAACTCAGAAACAACTGCAAATTTTGTTGCTTATGGGATGTATACATAGAATAAAAAATGTTGAGGGGAGTTTCCCAAGCAGGAATACATATTTTCACTTGTCAATATATAAAGCTGATATGCAAAAAACACTGCGACAGGTGATTTTTAGTGGTTGTTATTCTCACATTTATTCTGGACTGTGATTATGTTTCTCGTAACCATTTATATTATGTCTGCCATTAGTAGTTAAAGTCCTTTTTGAATTTCCTTAATAGAGTCAATAAAGTATATTTGCTACCTTGTCAATGGACTATGGCGTAATTATAACCAAGATGCATTAGGTGTGTTTTGCCTCTCCCTCAGCTGCAGAAAGAAAACTGTTACTTCTGCCTTACACCTTACTTTTGCTTCCTTAGAAGTGCCACATTTGACAGGACACCTTTTGAGGCAGTGCTGTTATGGTGACAGCAAAATAGATGGAAACTCAGGTTTAGATCTCATTTTTCAGTTGAGTTAGATCAGGAGGAGAACTGCACTTAATTTGGCTTTAACTTAAAAACCAAAATATAGATCACCTTTGAGTCCTCACAAGATCTCTTTCTCATCCTGTCTTTCCCCTCAGTAACTTGGGAGGCTGGATGGAAAAGGAGTGGCTGGGCCAGCTACCCCATTTGACTTCTGTGCTTTATGTGTCTGGCTCTGAATTAGTATGTTAAATCACTGCTTTAACAGGAGAGGGAGTATTACTTCGCTTTACTGTTTAGTGCTGTTGTGGTGGAAACCATACTTTTTAATAGACAATTTATAAGGTAGCTGTAGACCTTTTTGGTATTTTATAAAGAAAAATATATAACAAGAACTGTTGGAGCATTTTTAGTGCATGCTTTTTGTGTTGTTTTTTTTTTTTTTAGTACACCACAGTAGAATTCATTAATAAAGCAAGGAGTCTAACCCCTATCATGCAGAACATAATGTGGTACTTCTCGAGTCTCAGCTTGCTTATGTGTAAGAGCAAGTTTTTATTTGGCAGCAGCATATGCTAGTTACTTGATGGATTTTTTTACATCAGTACAGTCATCAGATTGTATGGAAAGACAACACAACTTTTCTGCCCTTTTTCTGACATCTGCTGTGTTCCTTAAAAAAAAAGGTCACAGCTGAAAAAGTCCACATCCAAATAAGTGTTTCATCACTCACTATAGAGCAAGACATAAGCAGATGTGGTGGGTTGACCCTGGCTGGATGCCAGATGCCCATGAGAGCTGCTATCATTTTCCTCCTCAGCAGGACAGGGAAGAGAAAATGTAACAAAAGGCTTATGGGTCATGATAAGGACAGGGAGATCACATGCAATTACTGTCACAGGCAAAACAGACTCAACTTGGGCAAATTAGTTTAGTTTATTATCAATTATATCAGAGTAGGCAATGAGAATTACAATTAAATTTTTTAAAACACCTCTCCTGATCCCTCCCTTCTTCCCAGGCTCTTCTGCCTCCCCCCTGCCCAGTGACTTGGGGACAGGGAATGGGGGTTGCAGTCAGTTCACCACATGTTGTCTCTGCTACTTCCTCCTCAGGGGAAGGACTTCTTACACTCTTCCCCTGCTCCAGCATGGGGTTCTTCCCATGGAGTACAATCCTTCAGGAACATTGTGGTGCAGTATGGGTCACCCACAGGTTTACAAGTCCTGCCAGCAAACTTGCTCCAGTATAGGCTCTTCTCTTCATGGGTCTACAGGTCTGGACACCTGCAGCACAGGTTTCCTATAGGGTCACAGCCTTCTTCAGGCAGCCATTGGAGTTCTCCATGGGCTGCAGGTGGGTATATGTTCACTGTTAACTCCAGGGGCTGCAGTGAGACAGCATGCTTTTCTCAGCACGAGCTGCAGGGGAATCTCTGCTTTTTGGCCTCTGGAGCACCTCCTCCATCTCCTCCACTGACCTTGATGTCTGCGCAGTTGTTTCTCTCCCATATTCCCACTCCTGTCTCTGGCACCGGTTGCCACCGCACATAACTTTTTTCCCATTCTTCAGTGTGTTACCACAGAGGTGCTACTACTGTCACTGACTAGCTTGGCCTTGGCCAGCATCACTTTGTCTTGGAGCTGGCTAACATTGGCTTTGTGAGGACATATGGGAAGCATCTAACAGCTTCTCACAGGAGCCACTCCTGTAGCCCCCCTCCTGTACCTTGCCACACAAACCCAATACAGAAGACATGCATTAGAAGGCAAAAATGGAAATTACTTTCTTGGTAAACAACACTTCTCAGAGAGCTTTTCTTCTTGGCATGAGGAACAAAAAATGAGGTTATATGCCACTGTGGAAAATGAGGAGACACCATGTGTGCACATGATTAGCATAAGCAAGCCATGATACAAGTATGGCATTATTATTATAGCTTGATGAATGTTAGTTACATGTGACAGCTTTCTCCTTGGTCTCACGTCTTTGGCCTGAACTTGGATTCAGTTGTAATCAGTGCTGCTCTGATCTCACAGTGTGGTAGTATTCTCTAGTGGTAGTGGCTCATTAGAAAACCTCAATAAAAGGTAAGCTTCCACGTCTGTCTTAATTTGCTCTTTCTGGAAGAGAAGGAAAGAACGGGAAAGGATCACTATTTATATCCTATTATATGTAATAAATCTTTAGAAAGATAGCAGCTTTTCATAGAAATAACTGGGCAAAGATTCCAAATGCTGACAAAAGTCATTAAATTCTTTAAGGGGTAAATTGCTATTTTGGAGCTATAGATAGCTTAAGCAGTAGCAAGCCATTGTTATAATTTACCTGGACATCAGTATTTCTTGCATTCTTCTTGCAGTAGCCTAATAAAGAAAAAGACAGGAAGAAATATGAAAGTGGAGGAGTTTCTAATGATTTTCTTCTTCCTCTGAATAGAATATGGTGGAGAGATTGTGGTATGCACAAAGCTATTGAGCTTCCAGTGACAGCTGTTGCTGTTGGAGAGATGAAAGTACTTGGCCCAAGAGTCTGTTTATATGTTTGAGCAAGAAAGTGATTTTCGTTGCAAGGAGTTCTAAGTGAGACAGGCAGAGTCGGAGAATAAGAGAGCAAAAGATAATTATCTAAATTATGTTCAGGCTATTATAGAAGACGAATATAGTTAAAATGTAATTAAATATGACAGGCTCACAGGATGCAAGCATGGCTTTGGAATGCTAATCGTCAATTACTGCATCTCCGTAGGGGAGTCGGGCAGAACAAGAGAGTTAGAAGTCTGTTGGCTGAGATGAGATAGTGTTAAATAAAACACCACAGGACTGTAACAAGGCTAATTCTTTTGGAAAAGGGAGCTGTATTATTGGGGGACCTTTGCTAGCCAAACAACTTTCAGTGCTGCACTTCATCTTGAGGACCCTGGTATAAATCTGAGTAGGCTGCAAGTCTTCTCTTAAAGATGTAAACCTCATCTTGAGGTAGTGATTATTTCTGTTGTGAAAGTGATGACCAGGAATGCTGCAGATTGAGCAGCGAATCTAAAATGAATCAACCAGCAAGGCAGATGTGAAAGGAGGGGCAATGGGAGGTAGGGGGGAAATTCAGTGCTTCCTGAATATTCAAAAAAAGATAAAACCTGAAAAATCAATTTGTTACAGGGACACTAAAAAGGAGTAAAGAGGTCTAGAAAGTGCAGAGACAACAATGTCAGTTTATGGGAGAAGTAAATCCTGGTAGTTTCTTTATGACTGTGCCCTAGGTAAAGACGGTGATAGTATGGCCACAAGCTTGAAAGATTTGTTTGCTTGGCATATGGGGGGAGTAAAGTGAAGAGATGGTATCTATTACACAGTAATCTCTAATCCCAGACCAAAATTAGGTGCTTTTGATATATTTTAATGCTGCTGTTCCTGGAATGCAGTGACTTATGTATACATGAGTGGATACCAGAGCTATGTATAAAGTTTAGAGGAAATTCTTGTATAAACCATCAAAAGCATTTTTGAGGATAGAAAGACCAGCTCTTTTGGGGAACTTATAAAACAAGCACTTACACGTGGCATGGCTACACAAATGCTATGGCTAAAAAATAATTTGTAAAATAGAATTCCTGTGGAGAAACTGCATTTACTGCAGTAGTACCAGAAGAGATAACTGGTAGTAAAATAAGAAGATTAAAAGGGCTTACCTGTGATGTCTCCAGTTTAATCAAGGAACACCACTGAACAATGGTTATAGCTGGGTACATAAATAGAAGTCTTACTGAATTGGTTATATCAACAGAAAATGCAAAAAGAGGGCAGATATGCGTTGATAATATTGTCAGTAATCTTTCTTCCTGTATGGGTATAGTTACACTGAGTAAATTATCTCTTCCCTGCATAATTATATCTTTCCTGAGAGATACTGCGCTGTATTTATCAGTGTTCTCAAATGTACTGCTACAGCTACAACATTTTAGTGAAGGAGGTTTGCCTTACATATTTCAAAAGTGAAGTTTTCTGAATCCACTTGGATTGATTTTTACTTTGTTTTTTTCTTCTTGATAAGGAAATGAAAAAGAGACCGAATTTTCTCACTATGCCATCAAGTACTAATTCTTTAGTGGTAATATTCTTGAATTTTAGCAACTCTTCTACAAATTTTCTATGAATTTGGCTCCCTTTTTCCAATGGAAAAGGAATAAAATGGACACATTTTATGGAAGAAAATCTCCTTATCTCCTTTCAGGTCTCACATTCTCAAGATTATTTATTGATTATTTTTTTGCTATTGTCTATCATAATAATCTTCTAACAGCATTGTAGCAGAGGCAGTGGAAAGTAGAAGAACTTAGGAGCTTCCTGGAGGACCTGGCCTAAAAGTTTGTCGAAAGTATCTTCAGAGGTCTTTTTCTCAACCTTTCTTAGTATCTGTTATTACTCTGTTAGTATCTGTTAGTACTCTTCACCTGTATTATCAAACAGATGTATTTGTTTCCTTGTTGTCAGCTCATTCAATGGACAGTGGCATTTACTGCTACCTTTGGAAAATCGGCACTGAAGGCTTATGGTGCATATTTGACCATGCTCAGAAATACTCTAAATACAGGCTTGTCTACATTTTATTCTATGATCCCAATTAACCTATTTTCTTGTCACAGAACACAACCTCTACTGTAGAGGCTAAGAAAGCAGAGGTTTCTCAATGGCTCCTTTAAGACTTTAAACTCTTATTGAGAATAGCTTTAAAATATTTTGTAAATCATTAAATAGGGAAATGTGATTTTTTTTTTATGTCTTCACTGTTCTTGCATAGAGTGCCCTTATGTACATGTGAAAGCATGTGCATAATGCAAGCTATGGCAGTACTTTGCTGTGAGATACGGTGTTGCAGTCAACCCATTGTCCAGCCACTCATATTTGGGACTCTGTCCTTCAAGGTAACAAATTATTTTTGGCCATGCAGATTAACTGCCTGGCTGTACTAGAGTAATATGAGAAGAAAACTCAAGAATTGTTCTTCTGCTAAGGGAGAAAAAAATATTTAAATCATAGAATCAATAAGGTTGGAAAAGATTTCAGAGATCATCAAATCCAAACTGTCACCTGACACCTCATGACTACTAAACCACGGCACCAAGTGCCACATCCAATCCCCTCTTGAACACTTCCAGGGACGGTGACTCCACCACCTCCCTGCGCAGCCCCTTCCAATGTCTAACAACTCTCTCTGTGAAGAACTTTCTCCTCACCTCCAGCCTAAACTTTCCCTAGTGCAGCTTGAGACTGTGTCCTCTTGTTCTGGTGCTGGTTGCCTGGGAGAAGAGACCAACCCCTCCTGGCTACAACCACCTTTCAGGTAGCTGTAGACACCAATAAGGTCTCCCCTGAACCTCCTTTTCTCCAGGCTAAACAACCCCAGCTCCCTCAGCCTCTCCTCATCGGGCCTCTCTCCAGCCTCATTGTCCTTCTCTGAACACGTTCAATCGTAGCAATCTTTCAGTTCTTGAGACAGTACATTCTCATTTCTTATTATATTTAGAGTTTGAAGAAGCAGTCTGAGCATTAACATAAGGACATGGCCACATGAGGGTTATAAATAAACCATGCCATTAGATAACTGCTGTACCTCTGAGGTCTGACACAGACCGCACCTTTCTATTATGATGAGTAACTCTAATTACATCCATTACTTCATACAGTAATACTACTAAACTACTTAAAATTAGGTCTTGATTGGGCTCATAATCTTTAAGCAAATATAACGTGACAGCAGTGGTAAAAATAATAGCTGACTAAATAACATCCAGAAATACTATGTTTGTGACAAAGAGGTTTTTCTCATAGGGAAAATTCAAGTGCCTGACAGTCAGCAAGCTAACTGTTCATACTGCCACATTTTGGGATGGGTTTTATTTCAGTTTTGCTTTTGTCTTTTATTTCTCACATGAGCACCTCTAAATGTGTTCTGAGCACATTCAGGAAAACTACCCAATGTTTTTCTTCTGTAGTGAATTAATCAAGTTATACTTAACTACAATTTATTTCTGAAGTCTTCTGTGATAGTGTCTAGTTTTGTTAAAAATGAAATGCTGTATCTAGCTTTCATGTTTTGTGAACATAAAATAATTTAAATTCTAATGTGTTTAAGGACTAACCTAGTATAGTGGAAGACTGGCATCAAACTGAAACATCTAAGTCCTTTTTTTGGTTTTGAGGTTTTTTTGTTGCTTTGCTTTGCTTTGCTTTTCCTTCCATTTTGCTGACAATGTGTTTTGCAAGCACCAAGGTATGGTAGGCATTGAGGTCTTTTGCCTACTGGTCATTATGCTATTTGAGATGTTGTACCTCCCCCAGATCAGAAGAGAATGATAGAGGAAGAAAGGTTATAGTGGTTCCAATGTACATCTAGCATTCTCAGTCTAGCCCAAAAGTTACACTCCAGCTCTGGGGACTGGTATGTTCTCCTCGCTGCTTCTGTGTAGGGATGGGGAATTCCTCAGAACCTTCAGTGTGGAGAAAACTTTGTCAGTCAATTTACTGGAAGGATCTTGGCCAACACAAGGGAAGCTTAGCTCCTCTGCTTCCAGTGCTCCACTTAGAGTGGGAGGAGTTTATATGACGGTTTGGCTGGTTTTGTTTCCCTAGGGCTGTACTTTTCTTTAACCAAGCTCTGATTTCTCATGAATAGTTAACAGACTGATGCATTTGCTTTTATCTCATAATTTATCTAATACAATCAATATTATTCAAGGATTTTACACTTTGATTCAGCCATTTTTGCTTTACCATTTTCTTAACTTCAGCAGAAGTGTGAGTATTGCTCCAGCACAGAAATTATAGTAGTAGAAGGTGTGTATGAAAACAGATAAGCAGAGTCAAGGCACTCAAAATTAAAAATGAACAAGGAGTGATGGAAATTCAGATGCTGAAAAGTGTTTTTCTGATTTGTCTTGTTAAGTGATAATAGTGCATACTGTCACTCTGTATATTTCACTGCAAGCTGTTGTGGCTGTGTTACTATTTGTATGTCTTCCTGGAATTATTCTTTTTTTTTCCAGATCCTGGCAAACAATCACTTTTGATAAACAGCCTGCATCTTTTATCAGAATAGTTGGAACTCACAACACAGCTAATGAGGTAAGGAACTTTTAAGAAAATCTATATTCTCCATGAATATGCAACAGTACTGCTTTTCATATCTACCACTGCAGCTGATAATACCTTCTCAGATACTTGCTTCTTTTTTTTGCTTTGGCAATCTAGCAAGATAAGAATGAATACTCTTCTCCTTTGCATATTTGTGAACTGTTATCCGTCTTCCCTCCAGCATTGAAGGGCTGTTGCTCATCTGGGGGATGTTTGAGGGGTTTTTACAGACTAACTACAGTGAAGTGTTTCTGGCATTGGTCTTTTCACAATGCCATCAAACATTCCTACTGAATTTGGTTTTAAATTAATCATTCTTTTGATGAATAGTATAAACACTGTTTCAGTGCACTAGAGAAGGGTATATGGTCTCTGATTACTTGGCTTTATCACCATTATATTATCGCCATTATACTATGAAAAATCTCATTCTTCACAAGAAAATCTTACTTGCATATGATTATCTTCTACTTAATTTTCATATCTGGTGGATCAGCTAACCAGAAGTGGCCAAACCAGGAGATTTTTAAGTTCATGTTACACAGATGTGCATTTTGCTGTAACAGACCAAGTGCAATATCATCATCTTTTTGTTTACCTGTGCTTCCGTCTTTTGTGAATGTTGTGTATTGTCTCAGATGAAGTCCAGATTTAACAGCTGACTTCTGCAAAATTATTTACAATATGTGAATTTAAGAATAATATCTAAGTCTTTGTGAGATTAGGACTTTGTGTGATGAGATTGAGAGGCACCAAAAGCTGCTGTTTCTGTATGTATGCATGCATGTCTATGTCCCACACATGTAGCTCACCATGAAACATTGTGCTTTCACACATGAGGAACTGCCTCATGTAGTACAAGTTCAGTCTTAGTGAGTTCTTAGAAATACAGTCAGAAGCTGCTTCTAGAGTTGCACCTGTGTGAAGAAGGCCTTTCCCATTACTGAGTTGTAGAGGCAGTTGTCTTTGCTCTCGTGCCAGCTGTGTAAGTTCTCATCTCTTTTTAAAAGAAGAATGAGAAGAATGTTTAAACTTAGCAAATCAGCCTCCCAAGAAACATTACCTCCAACTTTTAACTCTTAAAGGTAGCTTTAAGTCATGAAGAGTAATGGGCTTTGAAACATAATTCTAGTTTCAGTTTGGTTACTCTTTCCAAGGAATTCATTATCCTGTGTAGTTATTTATATGGAGCACTGCATAACTATAGTGAAGATCAGTATGTGCAAATTGAAGTTAGTGGGCTGCTGTGCAAGGTCTTTTCCTCTTGACATTAAAATCTGTAACCCAACACTAATTTATTTTTTTAATTGATAGTGGTTTTGCTAAAGCTTGTAGAAGAGGAGCATTGTCAGCATGCACATATTTCATCATAAATTTTAGTATTCCAAAAAAGGCAGCAAGGTGTTTTTCGTATTTCAGCTGAAATAATAACAATGTAACCCAAGTCTTGGTTTGTTCTGGAGTCTAGCTAGTCTCTTCAGTAAAAACCTAAGCAACTTCCAGAATTACTTTTCCACAGCTGGTTGTATTTTATGTCAAACCATCCTGTATTTTAAACAAAAGGTGCTAATGACAGCATATTCTCATGAAGAAATTTTACTCTTAAGAGGTACAAAAATACTTCCTGCTTGTCCTACCAACATGTACCTTTGAACTTTGAAGCACAATATGTGCTTTCCAAAGAGAGGAGTTTATTCTTTGGAGTTGAAAAATAATTTCCATAAAATTTCCGTATTTTGTGAATTATTTCATATTTAAAATTCATCTTTTCCTGTGCTGTGTTTTCCAAGTTTTGAAAGACATGATGTTCACAGATATTTTTGACCTGGCATTGGAATATTTTTTGGTATGTTAGAACATGATAGAAGTGTTTTCTTAAGCATCTAGACATCCTACTTTTATACAGAAAAGGATTTATTTCCTTAGTGCTTTTCATCATTTATTTGTCAGACAGGCTACCTGATATTTTGACTTCGTAAGTTTTATCTTGTTATTCCTCTTCTGTATTACAGACCTGGAAAGGGCACCTAGTTGCTAATGTGAGAGCTTTGTCTTACAAATTGCTCCACCAGTGTAGATGCACTTGGCTTTCCTGCTTTGTCTGTTAGACCTTTCTTAAAATATCCACAAGTGTAACATAACGTTGATCAGACAATGGTGCTGAACTGCCATCTCTGCCTTGTGAGAGAAACACATGAAGGATTGGTGTTTTAGTAGTGCTGTTCTGAAACACATAATTCAACCATTAGAAGCAGCACATGACCTTAATTGTACTTCTCTGTCCTCTGCTTCTTTCACAAGCTGTATTCTCTATATGATGAAGGGGCAGAGTAACTGAAAATAATGTTGTAAATCCACAGGCTTGTGCCAGGTGCCAAGTTGTGGTAGGTTGAGAGAGGGCTTAGCTCTCCCTCCTCCACAGAGTAAGAAACCACAGCTAACTCAGTCGAAGAGCAAAAGCTATATATTTACAAGCATATATGGAAAGCAGGTTATATATAACACAATATATACAGGTATTTACAATATATACACAGAAATACACAGCAAAGACAAATAACACAACAAAAATCCCTCCCTGAGGGAGGGATCCCCTCTTTGGAACCCCCTCTCTCCCCCCCTTACCTCCCTTTTTCCCAAAAAGGGGTTAGAGAGAGAGAAAGGCAAGTTACTAAGGAAAAGAGTTGTTAGCAAGCTTCAAAAGCCCATGCAGGATTAGTGTTTGCTTATCTGAAGGCCAACTCCAGCAGTTCGCAGAAGAAGCAGGCAGGGAGAACAGGCTGAAACCTCCCAACTCCCCCAACTCCCAAACCGAACTGAACTGAGGAAAAAATTTTCCAACCGCTTCACAATCTAAAGCTGAATTTTTGTTTATCAACCAATGAAATTCGTTTAGAATATCAGAATGTTTTGGTTCTAGTACCAAAAACATTAGCCAGTGTGTTCCAGCAGTGTTTGTTCTTAAAGGCACAGCCTCAAACGACCACAGTCCACCCCTTTCTAAACAATTTCATTGGCTGTTCGTACTGTCCATCCAATCCAGAACAATATTTACAGTTCGTAAGTTAAGTTCATCGTCCATTCCGGCTATACTCAGATGTAGATGATTCAGAAGTCCAAGAAAATCCAAAATCAAGAAAATGGAAAACAGTTTGTCTCTCCGCAGACGAAGCGAAGAAAAAGGGAAACAGGGACTCAGGGACTCTCAGTTGACTCAGGGCTCTCAGGGTTCTCAGGGTTCGTGCACCGTAGATTCCTCAGGGACTCTTTCCTTTGGACGCGCTGTAGCTGTACAACATTCTGAAATTAAACTCTCTCAGCTAAAGTTAAATCTCTTTGTGGAATACACTGAATTTCACCATTCTCTTGCATTACCCAATAAGTGTGACCCGGACCTTCTGCTGAAACCACCCCTCGGACAGGTTTAGCCTCTCCTGAGGGCGAAAATACCCAAACAGTTTTACCTAACAGATTCTTTTCCCTAACAACAGGAACTCTATCACCTTCTACTTTCTGTAGCAGATCAGAATGTGCAGGTCCAGCTCGGTTCAAAGGAAAGAGTCCCTGAGGAATCTACGGTGCACGAACCCTGAGAACCCTGAGAGCCCTGAGTCAACTGAGAGTCCCTGAGTCCCTGTTTCCCTTTTTCTTCGCTTCGTCTGCGGAGAGACAAACTGTTTTCCATTTTCTTGATTTTGGATTTTCTTGGACTTCTGAATCATCTACATCTGAGTATAGCCGGAATGGACGATGAACTTAACTTACGAACTGTAAATATTGTTCTGGATTGGATGGACAGTACGAACAGCCAATGAAATTGTTTAGAAAGGGGTGGACTGTGGTCGTTTGAGGCTGTGCCTTTAAGAACAAACACTGCTGGAACACACTGGCTAATGTTTTTGGTACTAGAACCAAAACATTCTGATATTCTAAACGAATTTCATTGGTTGATAAACAAAAATTCAGCTTTAGATTGTGAAGCGGTTGGAAAATTTTTTCCTCAGTTCAGTTCGGTTTGGGAGTTGGGGGAGTTGGGAGGTTTCAGCCTGTTCTCCCTGCCTGCTTCTTCTGCGAACTGCTGGAGTTGGCCTTCAGATAAGCAAACACTAATCCTGCATGGGCTTTTGAAGCTTGCTAACAACTCTTTTCCTTAGTAACTTGCCTTTCTCTCTCTCTAACCCCTTTTTGGGAAAAAGGGAGGTAAGGGGGGGAGAGAGGGGGTTCCAAAGAGGGGATCCCTCCCTCAGGGAGGGATTTTTGTTGTGTTATTTGTCTTTGCTGTGTATTTCTGTGTATATATTGTAAATACCTGTATATATTGTGTTATATATAACCTGCTTTCCATATATGCTTGTAAATATATAGCTTTTGCTCTTCGACTGAGTTAGCTGTGGTTTCTTACTCTGTGGAGGAGGGAGAGCTAAGCCCTCTCTCAACCTACCACATTTATAAAGAAAGATCCCATCCCCACCTGAGGGTGCATCCAAAACCCCCAGGGCTCCTTCTTCCCCCTCCCTCTGCTGGGCTAGTCTCAGCTGGCCAGGCCTGAGACTGCCCATCCCCCTGTGGCCTTGGGCCCAGTCAGGCCCATGGCCGGGAGATCTCTCCCCCAGTTACCAAGTCTCGGAGAGGGAAGGAAAGAGGAAGTGCCAGACTCCGCACTGGATCTTATAGTGGTGCAAAGAATTATGGTAGGAAATACACAATTTCCTGTGTCCATGCCTCTGGGCTGGACTTCTGGACACAGGAAGTGAATGCACCAGGGGGGCACCCAGCTCAAACTACAACACAAGTCAAACATTTAAAACTTCAGTATGCAAGAATTGGTAACAATCAAAGTTAAAATTTAGGAATTGGGTACATCAGACTCTATAGACCAGTATTAATATCAGTGATATCATACTATATTTTAAAAAGCATGCATCACTATATAAAGAGAAGTTTTACTTGAGAAACACTATCAGTATGGAATAGAATTAATAGAATAGAATTAACCAGGTTGGAAAAGACCTTTGAGATCAAGTCCAACCCTATCACCCAACATCATCTAATCAACTAAACCATGGCACCAAGTGCCTCATCCAGTCTACAGTAGAAATATAGAACCTTCTGATTGTGAGACCTCCATCCCATTAATTAGACTGAGCTGCCTTTCAGGGAAAGTGGAGGTGTGCTGATGAGATAAATCTGCTTCTCAGCAAGTCATAGAGTCATTAATGTTGGAAAAAGCCTCTAAGATCATCAGGCCCAAGTCCTGATGCTGATAGGTGCAGCTGGAAAACTGACAATAGCTGTTATTTTAAAAATATGGGAATGGGATGAGTATAAAAGGAGTTTGTTGAGAAGTGTAGCTGAATGCAAAAATCGGTTTCTCAAGAGCTGTAACAGACGGAAAGAATTGATGCCACTGTAGAAATCAGTTCAGCTTAAAGAAGTCACCTGAAAAAATGCAGAGAAAAACCATTTTGTGCACATGTGTATGTGTGTGGGTATGGATGTAGATTTGTAATCTGTTCATGTGTGTCTATATAAAGGCATAGCAATGCATCTTTACGTGAGCATATATAGAAATACAGACATGCATCATTATGTATCTGTATAAAAAACAGCAAGAATTCTTAACACTGGAGAGGCAGAAGAAAATATAGTGGGGATAAAGAAAACCCAGGGACTGTGAATTTTTTTTTGCTTTTTTCATTTCATATATGCTGTCAGAATTTGAATTAACTAGCTGCCTCCTCAGAAAAGACCCAGGGGCTATTGCAGACATGTCATGTCATTGCAGATGTCTGCTCAATGTGCACTTGAGCAGAGACAGTAAAAAAAAAAATAATAGGATTTTCAGTTGTATTGAAAAACTGAGAGAAAATATAATATCCTCTAGTCTTGTATGAATATCTAGTATATCCATGTCTTGTATATGGTGTTTGATTTTGCCACATTAACTTGAAAGTGTCTGGGAAAGGGCAGGTGAGATTATAAAAAATTACCTTTGTGTGTGAGAAAAGCTTTAAAGACATGGTCTGCTTGCGAGAGGAATGATAGAAGATGTCACAAAAGCATAGAGACTTAATTTTAAACAATAATTTTTAAATCAATTACTGTTTAAAGTTAAGGTCTTAACACTCACCAAGCTTTAGCTGTAAAACTGCAATGCATGAGAAAATAGCAAACTTTAAATTGGTATGAAAAAAATATTTCTTTCTTTCGTATGTGACAAAGCTATGCAATTTGTAGTAGTGAGAAATCATGTGGAAAGAAGTTTTGCAACCATTTTAAAGAGTTCCTCCCCCTTCTCCTCCCAGGCACTTCAAGAACAAGTAGAAGTAAGAGTAAGTAAAGTAGAAAATAATTTGGAAAAAATGCTTAAAGAGATGGTCCTCTTACTCTAAGATACAGACACCTGTACAGTGGTCCCAGGTATTGTTTGAAACACCAGAAAATTATCACTGTTTGAAATGGAATATTTCATCTGATGAAGCAGCAGCCTCCTTGGACACTCTGAATGCCTCTCTACATACTCCAGGATATGTATTACTATTACAGCAGAGGGCAATCTTGAAATAGAATCATACTGGTAATGATTTAAATTTCATTTCTAGTGTGTATGGACATTCGGTCTTTTGAGGAAGTAATTAGATCATAAGATATGTTTAAGACAGTTACTATAATTGTCGTTGTCGTCCAATAGCATGTAGTAGATATTTATGCTACTTGGCAAAGAAAAAAAATCATTTACAAATCTCTTTTACTTTGGAACCATCTTTCTTATTCTTAGTTCCATAAGTAAAAGTTGGTATAATTTGAGGGCTGCCTTTTGTGCCACTTGTATTATTTAATATTTATGGCCTGTGGACAGATGCTTTTAACCTCATGGTGAAACATTCTAATTTGACTAAGTACTTTGGCACTGATCTGGCCTGCATACTTCCATATAGACTTCATCTTATTTTGATCATGCTTTTGTCAGCATTTAGTTGTTTTGATTTATCTCCTTTTTTTTTATTCTCTCCAGGTGTTTCACTGTGTGCATTTTGAGTGCCCAGCACAGAACAGTACCCACAAGGATGAAAATAGTAAGGAAGTGGCAACAACGGAGTTGGGTGGACAACAGCTTGGTTCTCGCCCTGTTCGAGCTGCAAGCACTAGTTCCCTGCATTCCCCTCCTGGATCCACCTCGCGTTCCCATACTCACCAACCATAAAGGAGTCTGAAGGAGAACCTTCGCAGCCCCACTGACGTTATATGAAACTATTCAGAACCTTCTTGTACTGGCCCCTTTGCTTTCATTGTGAACAAAGGAGACCATGTCTGAAATCTGGAAATGCTGAAATGGAAAAGGCTTTTCCCATGGAAAAGGCTGCTTCACTCTCCTCAATTTGTTCAAATCAGGCTGGTCTCCAAGGGGTGAAAAAATCGGTCTTCAATCTTCATCAAGTACCCCATTAACACCCTACCTCTCTATTCTAACCAAGGCAACAAGAACGGAAGGAAATAAAAGGCAGAGCTACAGTGGAAATCTAAAATGATTTAAGCAGAATGGAAGGCATATGAAATAAGTATTTGTTCCCTGAAGGCTTCCATTAGCAAAGAAAATGTTTATGGAACACACTGGTCCAGAATATATGTTGTTCTTTAAAGTTATTCTTCATTCATGTTCCTTTGTAACTAGTAATCTGTTTTCTAAATTGTTTTGACTCTGTATTCTATTTTGTCTTTTATTTTTGGTTGTTGCAAGTGCTGTGCAGTAGATTAAGGAAGTATCAAGCATATTTACCTGCTGAGATGCAAATTCCCTCATTCATCAGTGGATGCTATATTAATCTTGACCTTATTTGTCTTTTCAAAGTACAAAATTGTCATTTCTTATACTCAAAAAGGAAATAAGTAAATCGAGCATCCACCTGGAAGCAAAACACCTTTTTTTTTCACTCCTAAAGATGATTACTTAAAATTTACCTATATTTCTAGGAAAACTTGCAAGAGATCATCAAAAAATGTTTGGTTTAGAAAAGTGGAACAGCATCTGGTTGCTGACAGGTAGTTAAAGAATTTGCAGATTCTTATTTTTTTCCAGAGGGGAAATAAAAAAGTTCTACAGTCTGGAGCCAAAATCTCAAAGGCTGTCTGTGCATACAGGTTTTTTTCATGATCTTCTGAAAATATGGTGCATTTACATTGTGTTGTAAATGATCTGTCTTTCACTTCACAGTCACAAAATTCACTGCCTATGTCTGTCTGTGTTACATTGCCTGCTACTTTGCTTACTCTAAGTGTTTCCACACTAACGATGCTGCAGTTTCTTACTTTCCATATCTATGTGACTTTTAGGAAGAGCTCTGTGTTGGTCTCTCAGTATGTGATAAAGCAGTTTTGTATTAAGACAAATGCTGATGTAATTGGCAAAATTGATTAGGAGAGGGTTCTTACTCCTCACCAAGTATATAATATTGGAAATGTCAGCTCTTTGGTTTCATGAACTCAGAATTTCCTGTGGTGACAAATAGTCATGTCAGAAGAAAACAAAGCTAGTGTAGGATAAATACATTTTTCCTTTGCGTAACTATAGTGATAAAATGAGTTATATCAACATAGCAAATAGTATGTTAATTTATCATGCTATTAATTTGAAAGAATTTCCCTGTTGGATACTGGTTGTGATAAAAACAGGAAGAAACATAATGAGTGGTAGCAATGCATCAGTAGAAATTTCAAAGCAGAAAAGCTTCCTTTCTCTTGTTTCAAATAAAATTTATTAAGCATTGTCAATAATATTATAGTGTATTTCATTGCCAGATTGCAGTTGAATTCTGACATCTCCATACAGCCCCCTCCCTTCCCACTGCTGTCTTCTGACTTGTGAATATCTCTTGGTGAAGATGCATGCCCATCACGTTATATATAGCTTATAGTATGTGCCACAGCTGCCTCAGTCTGGAGTTCTGAGGCAGGATACTGTTTATGCTTGTACACCAGTCTGGGATACTGATTACCTTATGGCTTAACAGCCTTTATGAGCATGAATTGAGACCAGCTTCCAGGGGCACAACTCTTGTCTAAGTATAGATACAAAAAGTTAATTTTTTTTTCTTTTTTTTTTTTTTTCTTTGAAAAGTAAAAGCAGAAAACTTTTCTATTGTGGTTGTAATCCATGCCTTCTGTGTCACTGGTGGTATTTGCAGTTTGATCAAACAGGTTTGCTTTTCTGAAGCTGTGGAAAATCAAAGGGCGTAACTTCCTAGCTGTTAGTCTTTAGTAGTCACCATTGAAGAGAATGCTTAAAAATTCATATTTTTAAGTGTGCCAGCTGTTCTGAGTCTAGGCTTTCGGAGAAAGAACAAGATTTCCAGTTTGTAATCTTTGATGTGCACAATTATTTTTTATACAGATAGATCTTGAAGACTGCAAAGATCTACTGCAAATCTTTTTTGATCTTGGCCTGTGACTCTGTTGAACAGAAATGTCTGTTTATTTCTCATGACATTCTCTCTGTGCCAAGAATCTGAATGAATAGATCTGAGAGATTCCCAAAGCAAAAACTATCAGTTCCTATAGACCCTCTTATTTCCCCACCTCTGAAAATCGATCAAAACAAGAAGCAGCTTTGCATTGTCCCCACAGGTGAATAGAAATGTTTAGTATTAGGCTGATTCGCAGTCTTTATTTTCTCCTGTTAGTTACTCACAGAACCTGTCACTGAGGTGAACCCAGTGTGATCATGGAGCTCCCAGACTTTAAAGACAAGCCCTGCTACAAGTTCACATTTTCTAATGGAAACCCTTTATCTTTTCACACAATGAAGTAATGCTGAAATATTTAAGGGACCTGAACTCTGCTTGATCTTCTAATGCTACCCATCAAAAACACTCCTGATGCCCTAGGTGTCTATCTCAAACATTGTCTTAGCAGTGTAATACTAGTGACAAAGGAAGACATGACGCAGTGATTTGCATTTTGGTGTGAATGTTCTCCTTTCTAATTTATTGTCTGTTGACTCCCAATTTCTGATGTAGTTCCTGCATATTATTCTGATTTATTTTTTTTTCTTTCAGCAGGAGTATGTTATGCCCTTAGAGCTTAATATCAGGGTTTATCAGTGATGGAATACAATACTTATTCAGAACTATGTTACCACTTACTCATATTTTATTTACAGCAGAGGGAGAGCAGAACTGACCAAGGTGTTCTTCCTTGTTGGAACCTGTGAAATAGACCTGTTGTTAGGTGTCTGCAGTGGAACTAACTGTATTGTCACTTTTGAGCCATTATTGTTATTTAGAGCTTTAGTATCTTTTAAGTTCCGCAGGCTTCATTTTCTCAGGTGTTTTTTTTCCATAAGTGAATTCAGTCTTAGGCTCAACTCACATGGAGCTCAACAAAGCTCTTTCTAAAGTCTATTTAATTAACTTAATCCAAATGCACTTAAAGTACTACTTTTTTATTCACAGAAATGCACAGCCAAATACCAACTCCTTAAAACTAATTTATCCAGGAAAATTAATTTCTGAAGAGCACAAAAATTGCGCAACTCTGTTTTCAACCCACTGCCAAACAGCTCTAAACCAAGTTCAAACTGCATGTTTAATGGAATTACAATGAAAGAAGTTAATCCAAGTTTAATGTTAGAAACAATGTGGAGGAAGAATCACCAATTTTATTAGAGAAGAAAATGTTCTTCATTGCAGCTTTTCTCTTTCAGAGCTCCATTTCTCAGTATTGCTGAAAAATTCAAATCCATTTAATTAATCTTCATCTTTACTAATGGTAACATTAGAGAATTTTCAGTTTTGTATCTGTCTTGATGTGAGTTGGTTTCCATGTTTAGGATATCTATAATTCTTCCACTCTAAGTAAATTGTTTTCCAACCAAATGCATGCCAGCTTCCACTCATTATTCAGCAATGTTTTGTACATCTAAAATCATTGTGAAAAATGAGAAGGCAGTTAATGCCGGTCTTGTCTGTTGTTCTGGTTATACAGTGATGGCTACTCAGAGAATAAGGAATAGCAGCTTAGATGTGATTTCACAGAAAGCAGACATGCTATGCCCTGCATTTCTCCATGGAAGTATTAACTGGCTTATATTTTGATGGGTGTTAATATACTGTCAGATGGACACGTGAATGCATTGGTAGTTTTGTAGTTGTGGCTGGAGTAGTCAACAAATAATCAAAGCTAGTAAGACTTAATGTACTTAAGAGTATGCATTTAGGTTTGTATGTCATGATATTGGCTGCCAGGGGAGTAAAGCAGGCTTCAGAAATAGAGTTTGTAGATCCCAGAGGGTGCTTGAGGCCTGATTCCTGTCCTCATCTCTCAGTTAATGGTGTCTTTAGGTTAGAATCCTTAGTTCATAAAATCATAGAATTGTTTTGGTTGGAAGAGACCTTTAAGATCGTCAGGTCCAACCATTAACCCAGCACTGCCAAGTCACCTCTAAATCACGTTCCTCAGCACCACATCACATCTTTTAAATACCACCAGGGATTGTGATTCCACCACTTCCTTAAGCAGCTTGTTCCGGTGCTTTACAACCCTTTCTATTGAAGAAATTTTTCCTAATGTCCAATCTAGTCCTCACTGGCACAGCTTGAGGTTGCTTCCTCTTGTCCTATTGTTTATTCCTAGGGACAACAGACTTACCCCCACCTCTCTACAACCTTCTATCAGGTACTTGTCTCCCCTGAGCCTCCTTTTCTCCAGACTAAACAACCCCAGTTACCTCAGCTGCTCCTCATAAGACTAGTTCTCTAGGACCCTCACCAGCCTTGTTGCTCTGAACTGATTTTTGTTATTCTAAGTTGTATTAGTTAATGCAGATACATACAGAAGCTTCACAAAGCTTTGTTCAGGATACATTAAAAAAAAAACCAACAACAAAATCCTGAGTCGAGTAAGTAGTAGCTAATTATATTACTTCAACTTAGAGGAGGTTCAAAGCTCCAAAACTCAAAGGAAAAAAAGTCTTTGCAGGAAGGTGTGAAATGCTACTGTTGTGGTGTGGCAGGATGCTAACTCCTTTGCTTAACCCTGGTATCTTAAAAAGTACGCATGTCTAATCGAGGTGAGCCAGATCCAAAGCTGGGTTTTGCCCAATCATGAAGTATTTGCAATTTGGTTCTCATGAGGTCTATGAAAGTAAGTTCTCATCTCATTCCTCCTGGCATCTTTGTATGCTGTGGCTTGCATTGTTTCTGTTAGTGCTGTGGTTTAGTTGACTAGATAGGGTTGAAGGACTTGATGATCTTGGAGGTCTCTTCCAACCTGGCTGATTCTGATTCTGTGTTAGCAGAATGAGCCTTCATGTGATTTGTTAATGGCTCAGAAAAGCCTGCAGGCTTTTCTTGGCCCTTCACAAACTTTCATTGCAAAGCTTTGGCTGAGGTGATGTCAAAGTCCCACCCATATTCCATGACATTGGTCATTTACCAATAGACCAACTGCCAGTACCTCTGTCTGCATACCAGTTCTGTGATGCTGTAGGTGTTTAATTACTATGATAGCTACAGATAGTGGAAGGAAAGGGCGAATCAGCTCCACACACTCTTGACATTATACCTTACCTGGTGACTCCTGAAATAAGAAGTGATTGTGCCCCTGTACTCAGCACTGGTGAGGCCATACCTTGAATACTGTGTTCACTTTTGAGGCCACTCACTCCAAGAAGGACATGGAGTTGCTGGAGCATGTCCAGAGAAGGGGACCAAAACTGGTAAAAAGTCTAGAGAACAGGTCTTATGAGGAGTGGCTGGGGGAACTGGAATGGTTTAGTCTGGAGAAGAGGAGGCTAAGGGGAGACCATGTAGGTCTCTATAACTACATGAAAGGAGGTTGTAGTGAGGTGGGGGTTGGCCTCCTCTCTCTAGTATCAGCTGATAGGACAAAAGAAAATGGCCTGATATTGTGCCAGGAGAGGTTTAGATTGGATGTTAGGAAAATTTTCTTTACAGAAAGAGTGGTCAGGCGTTGGAATGAGTTGCCCAGGGAGGTGGTGAAGTCACTGTCC
The DNA here is from genome assembly GCF_014839835.1 of Dryobates pubescens. Lineage (NCBI taxonomy): Eukaryota > Metazoa > Chordata > Aves > Piciformes > Picidae > Dryobates > Dryobates pubescens. Next base: position 42,662,401 of record NC_071617.1, on the reverse strand, counting down.
CTGGAGTGAAGCATACGGATATGACACTTAGAGACTGTGATGGTGAGAGAAAGTTCAGTTCTCCCTCCCCTACAAAGAAACCACAGCTAACTCAGTCAGAGAAGCAGAGATTAATTGAAGCTATATTTACAAGCAGGATGAGGTGCAGTGAATATATACACAATATACAGCATTTACAATATATGCAGAAATACACAGCAAAGAAAGTAATACAGAACAAAACTCCCTCCTCCAGCCAGAGAGGAGGGTTCCCCCTGCCTGTACTCCCTCTCTCCCCCTACCTCCCTTTTTTTCCCAAAAAGGGTTGGAGAGAGAGAAAAGGAAATTATTAAGGAGGAAAATTCTGTTAGCTCAAAGCATATGCAAGGATTAGTTTTCTTATCTGTTATTCAAGGTTAACTCTCGCAGCGGTTGCTCAGAAGCAGACAGGCAGAACTGAGACAGAGACTCAAACTGAACTAAAAGTTGCATTTTACCTATCTACCAATGAAATTCGTTTAGAATATCTGAATGTTTTCAAACCATTCAGCCAGAGTGTTCCAGCAACTGTCCCTTTCTTAAAGGCACAGCCTAAAATGGTCACAAAGACATAATTTAATGTCTATGGGGGTGTTAGGTCAATGTTTGGACTCAATGATCTTAGAGGTCTTTTCCAACCAAAACAATTCTATGATTCTATCAAATAAGTAGGGCAGTATTGCTTGTTCAGGGTTTGTGTCTAAAACTATGTGCCATGTAATTCAAGTGAATAGTAGCTGTCATGGCTTCTTTCTGTAGAGGAAGCAGGGAACTCACCAAAAATCACTCATTTCCTTTGTATCATTTTTGGGCTACATCACTTACTGGTTGTGTCTGCACTCCTGAGCTATAGTCACTGGTGATTTATGGTTTATACTTAGAATCCAATGCATGTATTTAACAGAAGATGTTAAGTAGTTTTTGTATTTACATAAAAGTTTTAGATTGTGCTTTAGAAGCATGGTCAGGCCACAGAATGGTTATTTTTTGGAGTCTTCTACAGCTATTTGTTGGGCATTTTAGATATTCTCAGCTGCTGAAAGATAGTAGAATTCTTCACAGGAACTTTTCATAGAGGTTTGTCAGGCTGAGAAACAGCCTTTGAAACAATCACAGCAGGTTCATTGCTGAAGAACGGGGGTGGGTTTCTACTGCTTTCTGCAGGCCAGAACCCCGTTTGGGTCCTTCTGTAAGTTTGTTTATGCCACTTCTAATAAAAAGAGCAATGGTGTTGCAGGATTTGGATCTGCAAGATTCCAGGAATTACATTATTTACTGCTTACTCATTTTGAGAGGCAAATACTTGGGGTGAATGTTTCTGTGTGGCATTCATGGAACTTAAATGATTAGATTGGAATCATCTCATAACAAGCTGGAGTTGCAAGTAGCAGTGTAGAGGGAAGGCTGGTAGGGAGTTACACGTGTGCATGTGTGTGTGCAGAGATCAGAAAATGCATGTGCAACTGGAGCTGAAGTGGCGGTTTGCAAAGATGTGTTTCTACAGGGCCGCCTGGCTGTTTTAATTTAGGGAATTTTGTTAAGGAATCTACAGCTCATCTGAATGTGAACACTGGGAAAAAAGAGGAAGAGAATGTAGGAAGCAAGGCTCTAATGTTTTTTAAGGGAAGAGGAACAGGAAGGTAGGATTCCTTTTACTTTTTCCTCCATGCTTCCTGCCATCTGCCTGTTAGTGACTTTTCCTCATCTAGCATCATATCACCATTGCTGTGGCTTTTCCTGCAACCTTCCTCCAAATTGTGATACTTTTTTATTTTTATTTATTTTATTTTGGTTTGTCATCTGCTGAATAAAACATCCTCATCCCTCTTCACTGAAATGAGACTTGACTGGACTGTCAAATACTAGCCATGGTTTAGTTGATTAGGTGGTGTTGGGTGATGGGTTGGACTTGATGATCTTGAAGGTCTTTTCCAGCCTGGTTTATTACTCTACTCTACTCTACTCTACTCTACTCTACTCTACTCTACTCTACTCTACTCTACTCTACTCTACTCTACTCTACTCTACTCTACTCTACTCTACTCTACTCTCTACTCCTATTCCATTCTAGTGAGAAAAATGTGGCTGTCTGTGCTTATGGGAAATGCCAGCCCTTTTGGAGCTTGGACTTCCATAATATTTGCAAACTATTTGCTACCCTTAAGTGAAAAATCAACAAGAGGGTTTCTGTGGACTTGAGTAGTAGATCAGACTTTGTGCAGGCTTGTCTAAGTTAAGTTTAAATATAACCTTAAATATTTTTCACTGTGATGGACCAGATAACACACTCAGTTTGAAAGTTGTGCATTGCTCATTGCATTGCTTTCTAAATAAACTGCATCGTCAAAAGTGAACTTCAAAAGAATTTGTAACACTTCAGCAGTTCTGTGTGAAGCCATGGCAGCTGTCTGGAGATTCAAACATGGCACTGAGCACATGGGCTCATTTTGAGAAGTATAGCATTATTTCACAATCCAGTGCCCATGGCTATTAACTTTGTCCAATATCTTGTAAAACTTCCTTTCCTTTCTGCTTTGCTCAATTTAATTATTATCATTGGTTTTCTTTCTGGAGTGGATGTTAATGTTGTTCCTTCAAAGATCATAAATATAAAGAGCCAGGCTAAAGAGAAGTTAGGCTTTTAATGGACTTTTTCACTCATTTGTGTCAGTGCTTATCTTTCTTGACACACAGTGGTTTAAAACCATGTGGTTACGCTCCTCTTCTCTGTGTCAGTTGTCATATCTTGCTAGTTCTATGCTTTTAAGTCTCTTCCATTCTTTCTTGTACTTCCTAAATGTAGAGTGGTTCTAAACTACCTCAGAACTTACTGTGAGCAGGTACAAATTTCAGCTTAAGTTTTCAGGCTTTATCATAGTCTTTGAGTGTTCTTTAAGTACATAGATATGTAGTGAAATCAGCCTGCCAGACCCTGATGGCTTTTTCAGGAGCAGTGCTTCAAGTGAGATGTGTAACTGAGATGAATTCACATCCATATCCATTCAGGCTCATACTGATACCTCTTTCCAGCATAACTTCTCAGGAGTGCAGCTTCTAATATGGGAAGTGTTTCACATTTCTGGCCTCAGCTCTTTGAAGGAACATCATAATGCCTGCACTGGACTGCTTTCACCACTCTTGTACTGTGACAACCATCGAAAATGGTGTCATCAGACTTCCATTCCTGGCTGTTAGCCGGAGGTGTGCTATTGCATTAGATTGTGCTCATCATATGAGAATAAACCCATATGGCATTTTCTGGTGACCTTGATACCATTTTATACTGCAATGGATATGCATTGCCAACAGTTTGGGCTAACTAGTTTCAGGTAGAATGATAGTTGCGGATTGTGCTGCAGTGATCCAATCAATGACTTTGGGAATTGTCTGGTTTTGTAAGTTCCCCATTGAACAACCCAGCAAACCTTGTTAGTACTGATATCCTTTTCACCAGCAGACGTGCACATCATCAAACAAGCATTTTGTAACGTGGAATTTTCTATGAGCATCTAGAAGCAGCAGTATCGCATTTATATCCTTAGTAACAAAGTGTGTATTTGTAATGAAAGTTATACTGTTAGTAAATTGCTATAAGCTATTCTGTGCATGCTCTAGCGTTGTATTAACGGTTTGTATTAGCAGCTGATAAGCAGGGGGTTCAGGAGAGCAAAGAAGGCTGGCTCTGGATTTCTTTTAAGAGTTTCAAAGAGCTACAAAACTCACCAGAGTGGATGCAGGACCAGACAATGCTCAAAGCAAATAATAAAGCTAAACTATTGTGCTCTGTATTTATGTCTTTGGGGATTCTTCTTTAAAGTATTTAACTTCACAGGAAAATACAGAATATATTTAAAATAGTGAGAATTGGAAATGCACCTTTTCAAGAATGAGAGGGATGTGATTTGAGAAATAAAGTGATTTTTTTGTGTTTAACTGCTTGTCTGTAGTTTTATTTTAAAAACCAAACAAAAACCCAAACCTGCCTGCTGCTGCTCGTACACTGAATGTACAAATGAAGGAGTTTTGGCAGAGCTGGATTGATTTCCCAGCATGGCAAGGAAATGAATGTTATCATCAATGATGTATTAATGAATAATGACAGAATTTTTATAGCAACATAGAAAACACCGGTGATTTTCACAGTAACTTTTCAGGCCAGTGAGCATCCATGAAGCTCCTGAGAATGTTGGTGTGCTGGTTTGAGCTTTACCAGGAGGCTAAAAGCCCAAATGGTAACAGATAGAGATTCCTCCACCCTCCTTTTCCTGGTAAGATAAGATAAAATCAGGTACGGGAAATGAGAGGTAAATTCACAAAAGAAATAGTCTGGAATTGGTTTGGAAGCAAAAGGGTTGAATTTTTAACCATATATATATCTCAATAACAGGGAGCGTTTACAAAGGTAAGGGATAAGGATAAATAGGAAAATATACAAAGCCAAGCCTGGATGGCCTTGTATTCCCTGGATTTAAGTGGATTCAGTTCTTAGAAAGCGTGTATGCAGCTTGGAAAATAGGCCTCAACCACGTGGTCAGTGCAGGAAGCAGCCGCAGCAGCAGAGGGTCTCTCTCAAGCAAGTGAGGCAAGGAAAGAGAGAGCAGTAAAAGATATCCACCCTTTTTATAGGCTTGCTGGACAGGAAGGGGGAGTGGAATAGACCACCTTTGACACAGGGGACCCCCCCCTCCTGGGAGGAGGAAAACCAAGTCTCTCTCTGCCCACCTAGATTAAGTTTCTTTTGTCCACCTGGGGGCTGGGTCCTTTCAGCCCCCCATCAAGGATGGATGTAACCCAGCACATTGAGAACAACAGTTGCCAGAGGTTGCTACCAGGATGTGCTACTGTATTCTCTGGAAGAAGTCTCTGAATCAGTATTTTGCTTTACTTTACAAAAGGGGGGGGGGGGGGGGGGGGGGGCTTTGGGAAATTTCCATTGCAGCCCTCGGGCAAAATTTTGCATCTGTTCAAGATAATGCAATTCATTGCAAGTGTTGGATGTAATTGTGGTAGTTTTAGGCTATGCCTTTCAAAAATTTTCACAGATCTTGAACAGAAAGTAATAAAATGTAAATAAATCACTGCTGGGTTTAAAAAGGAAAATAATGATAATTCTAAACAATCCTGTTGGAAAGATAACACACTTAAGCTACTAATGTAAACAATTTATCTTCTCTCTTCTTCAGGCTGGGAGATAATAACCAGCTTTACTGACCTTGGCTGCATCGCTTTTGTTGTGACTGGTATTAATTTCTCTGCTCTTTCTCTTGTCCCTTTTATGCACAGGGGAATAAGGGGGGGCAGGGAGGGAGAAGATACCAGCTTCCCCTGGTCTTTGACCAGGGGGGATCTTGTGCTGTTTATTAATTGTAAATACCTCTAAATATTGTCAATAATGTATACTTGTACACATTCATTGCATTTCATTGTAAACTGTAGTTTTGCTTGTAAATCCAGCTTTCATTTGCTTCCAGTTGAGCTGGTCTGGCAAGTTTAATATTGGGGGGGAAATTTTCAACCCACCACAATATTACACTCGAAGAAAAAGTACACTCACAAAGCACAGAGAGGAGGGAAAGAAGTTGGGTGAGAGCAAAGCAAAAAAGCAATATTCTTTCTCCTTACTCTGAGTCCAGTTATCTTTGTGCTTAGTCTTGTAAAATCATCAACCGGTAGGGATCATTAAAAGAGTGCAAACTGGTATGAAAATATAGCTAGATTTCCAAACAATAGCAGAGTGCAAAGTTTGGATGTTGCAGCCAGAGGTCTTATATCAAATCTGTTTTGAAGTGATGGGCTCACTTGTTAATGAGCAGTGATGAGCATAGCTTAAAATACTCCAGCACATTGTTTGAGTTGGAGAAACCAGAAACATAGGACATCACAATTATTTTGTCTTCGTTATACAGAGCAAAACACCTAAACAGCACATTTCTGTGACTTACTTGTTTTGTAATTTACCCTCTATTAATTGCTGCTTAAATACCCTCATAGGCGTAGCAAATTAAATCTGGAAAAGCAGGCAGTGCCTGCCTTGTAGGTCAAGGCAAAAAAGAAATCATCATATATGGTCATGTTTCAGTCTCTGTGTTTCATGCTTTGCCATTCTCTTTCCATTTTTCTCTCCCAGTAACATGCCAGTCTTGTATAGCTAGAAAAGTGGTGGTGGGGGGGTTGTCTCAAAAGCATCAGAAGAACCATAGTGTATTAAAAAAAAAGGCATATCCCATTTAATAAGAGTGGATGCAAAGCAAAAATATCCCTTAATGCAGCTGAGGCATTGGGAAGTTGCATGTATCTAGTCTATGCAACACCAACTTCAGACCCATTTAAGACCTGCTCTTTGTGATCTGCTTTTGAAGATGTTCTGTTTGAAGGCTGATGTTTAATTCTTAGGCTTTTGTGCTGAAGACTCTGTGACTCACAGAGAAACCGAAATATCCACAAATCTTTGCCCCGCTCAGCAACAAACTGCTGCACAGGTTCTCTTCAGGCATGCAGAGAGGATGCAGGCTGGTTGTTATCAATGTGTTTGTGGAAATGCTCCTTTCTGTAGCTCTGATCAGAGGCCTCCTTGTATTTTTTCACTGTGAAGATTCACCGCATGTGTGCAAGGGAGGTAGTGGTATTGCTTAGCACAGAAATATCTCTGTCTCTGGGGTAAAAGCAAATTTGCAACAGGAGGTATTATTAGAATATAAATTATATGTTTGGGTTCCTATTTGGACAGCTATTTATGAGAGGGCATTGTATATCCTAGGACAGCTTCTTGGAGTGTTTTGAGCGATACGGTCTCCCTGCTCTGGTATGGTATCTCTGATAGTAGCCCATAGCAGAGTAAGAGGCTGTGAAGAACCTTATCAAAAGCCTTTGGGAAATCTAAATATAATATTGTATAGCAGCTAGATCACTGGTGTGCTTTTGCTCATAGACTTCTAAAGGCACCAGAAGTATTTGTGAAGTAAATGGCGAGTCATTTGTCATTGGAATGGGCTGCCCAGGGAGGTGGTGGAGTCACCATCCCTGGAGGTGTTCAAGAGGAGATTGGACGTGGCACTTGGTGCCATGGTCCAGTCGTAACGTCCGTCGAGACAGGCTGCCCTTGATGATCCTTGGGGTCTCTTCCAACTTTAGTTATACTGTGATACTGTGATACTGTAAATATTTCCTCCTCAAAAGCTGTCCTGTGTTTTTGAGGAAGAAACAGGCAAACCCAAGCTTCTGTGCTCCATGGAACAGATTTTACATTTTCAGATCTGTTGGGTCACATGTATGCTTAGACTTGCTTGTCTGTCACCATTTTCATTTATAGCCCTTCACTACCAGTTGTGATGTAGTCTTTAGAAGACAGGAGCAGCTGCTGAGGGCCTGCATGTGCTGTATGCAGGTAATCAACCTGCCCACCAGCCAGCGGCTTGATCATCATGAAGAGGTAACTGCTCTCCAGTGCATCCACTCTCCTGTCTACCCTTAGCTACTGCTTTATGCCTTGATTATTCTCAGATTGTGTGACCTACTGCCTGGAGCTCACATGCAGAGCAACAACGTAGACTGTGACAAAGCTGTCCTTATTTAAAGGACCTCTGTGCCTGTAGGTTATGGATACTTACACTTATTTCTGCATATCTGATAGCTACAAGCAAATCCAGCTATGTTCACGCACACACTTCACTAATGAGAGATTCCTAAATTGAATCTGGGAACTTGTGAGCTTTGAAAGTGTGGACTGTTGCATTCCTAGGTAGTAAGCTTTGTTGCTGACTCCAGGATTGTTGCTTGAAAACCGTATAAAAGTGAAAGTGATACCAGCAACAATTACTGCTAATTGCCCTTGCCTTGGAGAATGCATGAGACCAAATCTGAGGCCTATTCTGAGATACTTACTTTTGATAAATATCCATTTTGTGGCCTGATTTCATAGTTTCATTAGGCACAACAAGTGTGAAAATACCAAACACAAACAAATGTGCTTGAATATATCAGTGAGGGTTATGGTGAGAGTATAAGAAGTTTGCTTATGGCTCTCCTGAGGCTCCCTGGTGCAGTTCTACAAATTCACTCTTTTTAACAAAGCAATTTATAACCAAGCCATCGTTGCAATGTATTAAACTGATGCCACTGTGAGGATCTCAAAAGGTGTTGTGTTTTAGCAGTCTAATAAAATGAACATGCAGAATGTGTTTATTAAGAAATGGAAATGTGGTACATTTGCGCACACTTCTAACAGGTTTTTGCTGTGTGCTGTGTTCTGGTGTAGTGCATAAATACTGGTGTACTACATAAATATCCTTCTTTTAATTCAGAAGTTAATTGCTGAGTGAAAAGATATTTTTGCTAAGGTGCAAATAGTGTAGTTTTGCTGCTTGCACTGTTCAGACTTCAGCATCATGTACTTGGAGGTGACTCTTTTGCAGGCATATTTTTAAGCTAATAGTTTCACTATTATTATACAGATAAATGGAGGTTTATTAGCACAAATGGAATATATGTCCTGATGCTCTTTTACCCATGTTCTAAGCTATATAGTGTCAGTTGAAGTGTGCTGACAATACATCAGCTTACATTATAGTTGTATTTTTGTTTCTCTAATTATTGATACTAATTCCAGATGGAATCAGCTGTCCTTAGTAGTGAATGGTAGGGAAAGAAAGTACTTATGCTTTTAATGTTGTCATAGTATTGTCTAGGTTAAAACTTACTAGGAGGAAAAAAAGTGCTGTCTTTCCAATTGTGACTGTTAGAAAAAATGTGTTTTTTCAGCAAAATCACAGGAGGTAACAGTAGGAGTGTACAAATATTCCCACTGAACAGCTTTCCCATTGATATGTACACTTAACTCTCTACCGTACGTTTAATGGTACCACTTTCTTGTCCTGCTGTGATGAATACGGAAATTGAAATATGAAAATTATTTGTTTATTAATATTAAAAATTATTATTAACTGATTAATCACTCTTTATATACAGATTCTCTCCCTGTTGGAGGCTTTTTTGAATTTGATGTTTGCAGCGTTTTCCTGGGGCTTTCCTCTCGGGCTGCTGAGTGTAGCCTTGTTCGCTTCTGTATCAGCCTGGCTTTTCCGCAGCTTGTGGCAATGCTGTGGGCGCGAATCAAATCCTGAGTCTGACTCTGAAGTGGTGCTCCCTGAACCTTTAAGATCATGGTGAGTTCTGTGGCTGGTGAGCTGTGCGAGCTGTGGAGCTGAATTAGCTACTTTGTTGGAGAAGCTTTTGTTTCCCTGTTTGCCTGTCAGGCTGCCACTCTGCGGGAAACTTGATTGTCTGCTGGCTTGGGGGTTGCCTAGCAATGCTGAGTCAGATCTCATCTTTCTTATGGAGATTCACTGCTGATTGAAGCTGATAGCTTCATTGTCACCCAGGGGTGTGGAGCCTGGTCTGGCTTGCCAACCATTTTGGTGGCTGCTGGCCCTTCTGGTTGCTCACAGGCTGGTGCTAGGCAGCTGCTGAATTAAGAGCGGCTGGCCACTGCTTGTCAGTTTGATCCAGCAGAATGGGAGAGTCTGTCTCTCTCAGATCATGTACCCAAAAACACCCTGAATGCTTTGAAGGTAGCATTTGGTTGCCATTATTCCTTGAAGGCAGACATGGTTTCATTTATATGCAGCTCGAATAAATCGTGGAGCCTCTGATTCTGTTCCTCTGACTTTGCCATTTCCTTTTCCAATTGAAAAACTTGGTCAAAAATTTTGAATTCCTCCAGCATCTGTAAGATGCAAGATGCCATTAGGGCAGCGTGTTCACTGCTGGGTTTGCTTAGCTTTGCGAAAACGTGATCAGGGTTTTTGCAATTTTGGTTTTGCCCACTCCGAGCCTGGCTGTGTAATTTTGTACCCTGAATTATGGCAACATCGCACTGCTGTGCACCCTGCTCGCCGCACCATCAGTGCGATGGAGAGGTTATTAATTGATTAATATTAAAAGCAAAATATGAAAAATATTTTTTATCAATATAAAAAATTATCAGTAGCTGATTAGTCACTGTTTATATACAGATTCTAGTGCATGATTGTGAGATATAGCCCATAACTGGTTTCGTATTTGCAGATTGAACCCAGTTAGAATATTTACATAATTAATTTAGATTAAAAAACATAAGGCACAATCAGCTTGTCCACCAGATGGTGACTCCACAAGACGCTGTGGCTTTAACTATATACAGGGAGAGTTACAGTCTTTCAGAGGCAATTCAAGTAGAGGCTTAAGCTAGAAATGTCATGCGACTAGGTGCAGGTGCCTTAAACTGAATGGTAGTGGGTGCTGCACACGTGAAAAGATACACTGTGTCTTTGTAGCGAAGTTAGTCGCTAGGTGACAGCAAGGTGCTGCCTGCCCAGCTGGCTCCTGGGCTGGTCAGTTCCACGGGGAGCTCCCTGGGCTGAGGATGCGGCTGCTGGCAGGTCCACAGGGGGGCTTCCATCGCACAGTAACAGGGGCAGCCTTCTCCTCCCATGGTGGTGGGAAGGGGCAAGATGTGATTTCTGCTGTTCCGTAGGGCAGTAAGGCTCAGGCAGTCCCACAGTGTGGCTGCGGCAGCCAGGGGCTGGTCCCTGCCAGAGACTTGGGGCTTGCAGGGCTGGCGCTGGCTCCCTGGGGAGTGGCCCTGAGGGGTAGGGTGGCAATTCCCTGTAGGTGGGCCCAGATGTCTCCAATCCTGTGCTGCAGCAGACAGGGACAGGGTCAGCCCTCATGCAGTGAGCTGGCTGGGGTCAGTCCACACTATGTCGGGGACTGGCCTCTGTGGGTGGTGGCATGAGTGGTCCCAGCAGGATCAGCCCTGGTAGTGTCAGCCCATCACAGCTCTGGATGGAGGTGGGAGCAGCTGCGTGGAGCACCATCTGTCTCCCCTTGGCTCAAAGGAGCTGGCAGGACTCCCTCGGGGTGGTCCCAGCTTTGAGTTACAACCATGGACGGTGCTCTGAATTTCCCTGGCATATATAGGGCTGCAGAGTGGCTAAGCGAATGGAGCAGGGTCATGCAGGATGCGGCTGGGCTCTGTTCCTGCTTGTATGAGCTGGTACACACAAGGTTAGGGCTGCTGCTTTAAGGCTGTGGCAGATGTTTGGACTGACGAAACTCGGGCTAGTCCTCCCACTCTGGGCTAAAGGCTAACCCTCAGGGGTCCAGTCCTCTTTAAGATATGGCAGGCTCTCTTCTGATCTGGTGGGCCTGGTAAATATGATGCTGGCCGTGTGGGGCGTCAGCAATGGACCCTCCTTTGCAGCCTCTCGGGGCTGTCTTCACTTCTCATTGCAGAGGCTGCTAGTTTGCTTGCATGTGGAATGACTTCTTACGAGTAGCTGCAGAGCTTAGGCCTGGATCTTGGTAGCAAAGAGAGAGGGTAACTTGTTTACAACTTGGGCTAATACTTATAAGTTTCTTGAGGCTGGATTTGGCCAATGGGCAATCTTGTCAACAGACAGCTTTAGCCTATAGAAAGCATGATGCTAGAATTATGCCCTTACATGGCAGGAGCACAAGTGTCCCATGCAATGGGCGCATGTTGCTGTTTACCCCTTAGAAGGTAAGTGGGGTTGTTTATTCCATCTGGTTGGTGTCCTGTTTTTTGTTCCCCTCATCTCTGAGCCGAGTACCCACTCCAGAAAAGGAGGGTGGAAAGGGGGAATGTGGCCAAACATGCTGGGACATATTTTACAGTATTTGGGGCATAATTCTGGGCATATGATGCCTTCACCACACCTGCTCCCAGCAGCTTTCATCTTCTCCATGCTGTTGTAACTCCAGCATAGAGGTCTTTCTACCAGTCACAGTTCTGTTCTCTGACTCTCAAGTTCTATCCAGTGAAAGGGCAATAAAGCAGGTCATTGCTACACAAACATTTTCTTTGTCCATGTCCTTTGTCCATGACTGCTGAAAATTTTTATTTAAATGGAAGGAAATATAGGTAGCTCCCATGTCAAAAGCATAATTCCTAGCTGCAGACCTGTAGAAGTATTTGGGCAGGGAATACTGAAGTACAGCGTTAGTAGTTTGAAAGTCTTAAAAACTAACTTGAGAAACTAACGTTTTATGGTTATGTGTTAGCCCCTGATTAGAACAGCCAGCAAGGTCCAGTATTCTTTCCTCTTTTCTGGAACTGGGAGTAACACATACATTACGCCAGTTTGGCTCGGTGCGCGCCAGTTTGGCTCGGTAGCCGGTCAGAACCGCTCCTTCGGGACAGCACCGCTCGCTTTGTGAGTTTCTGCTCGGCTTTTTGCCTTGCTTTCGGGGTTTAGCGGGTCGGGAGGACTCCTCGGGGGCAGGGATTGAGGCGGGCTCGTGCTCTCGCGAGGGTGCACGGGAGCTAGTGCCTGACGTCAGCCGCGGGAGATTTAAATCCCGGGCGGGCTGTGCGCGCGGCGCCATTTTGGCTCGGTAGCCGAGAGCCTTTCAGCTGCTTGGGAGGAAAAAAAAAAAAAAAAAAATAAAATTTTTTTGGTTTTCACCCACACGTTGCACCATGGTCATTACTCGGACCAAGGGTAGAAAAACAGCATCTACCCAGACAGAGTTGTTTCTCCAGCATGCTGGAGTCCAGGCTGCCAGCTGCAGAGAGTGCTTCAGCCTGGCAGTTGGAATAGAGGAAGAGGGAGAGGGTGAGGACACCTGTGTCAGGTGTGAACAGGTGAACTTTCTCCTCAGCCTGGTGGCTGAGCTGAAGGATGAAGTGGCCGAGCTGAAGGAGGAGGTGTCTAGGCTAAGGTCAATAAGGGAAAGTGAAAGGGAGTTAGACTTGTGGGAGAAGGCTCTGCAGATCTCCCCTGCTGAGGGACGGGCCCCTGAAAACGGAGAGGGATGGACACAAGTCCCTGCCAAGGGTGGCAAGAGAAATCCACCCCGGCCATCTCCTCCTCCTCCGCTGCCCTTGCATAATAAGTATGAGGCCCTGCGGGCTGAGGGCGGTGGGGATGAGAGGGCTGAGGAGCAGCCATCCAGAGGGGAGACCAAGGCCAAGCGGTCCCCGCCAGCTGTAATGACCAGCTCCGGAGAGCAGCCTAAGGCCAAGCCTAAGGCCAAGCGGCCACTACCAGCTATAACGACCAGCTCCACAAAGAAAAGGAGAAGGGTTATAGTTGTTGGGGACTCTCTCCTGGGGGGTACTGAGGGACCCATATGTCGTCCCGACCCATCCCACAGGGTGGTCTGCTCTCTACCTGGGGCGCAGGTAAGGGACATTGCAAGGGGAATCCCCAAGCTCATCAGTCCCTCTGACTATTACCCTCTGCTGGTAATACAGGCTGGGAGTGATGAGATCGACAGGAAGGGCACCAGGGCAATTAAGAAGGAGTTCAGGGCCCTTGGACAATTGATTGATGGGGCAGGCGCACAAGTGGTGTTCTGCTCAGTTCCCTCAGTGGCAGGGGAGTACACTGAGAGGAACGGGAGAACCCACACCATCAACAAGTGGCTCAGGGAATGGTGCCAGCGGAGGAACTTTGGTTTCTTTGATCATGGGGCTACTTTTACGGCACCCGACCTCCTGGGTCCTGATGGGGTGCATTTATCTAGAAGGGGCAAGAGAGTCCTAGCACTAGAGTTGGCAGGACTCATTAGGAGGGCTTTAAACTAGGTCTGAAGGGGGTGGGTGAAGACATCGGTCCCTCTGCAGAGGTAAGAGTAGAGCACAAGGTAGGGTCAATTGAGAGCTCAGGAGCCCAGCTGCAGTGCATGTACACCAATGCACGCAGCCTAGGCAATAAGCAAGATGAGCTGGAGGTCCTAATCCACCAGGGCAACTATGATATAGTTGCCATCTCAGAAACATGGTGGGACAACAGGCACAATTGGAGTGCTACACTGGGGGGCTACAGGCTCTTTAGGAGGGATAGGCGAGGGAGGAGAGGAGGAGGGCTGGCTTTGTATATTAGGGAGACACTTTCTGCCTCAGAACTCGAGGTGGAAGATGAGGGAATTGAGAGCCTGTGGGTTAAAATCAGAGGGCAGCCCAACAAATCTGACATCCTGGTTGGAGTCTGTTATAGACCACCCAACCAGGATGAGGAGGCTGATGAATTATTCTATAAACAACTGGAGGCTGTTTCAAGATCATCAGATCTTGTCCTCGTGGGGGACTTCAACCTGCCGGATATCTGCTGGGAACTTAATTCAGCAGAGAGAAGGCAGTCCAGAAGATTCCTGGAGCGGATAGAGGATTGCTTCCTGACGCAGCTGTTAAGTGACCCTACCAGGGGACAGGCGCTGCTTGACTTGCTGCTCTCCAATAGGGAAGGGCTGGTGGGAGATGTGACCGTGGGAGGCTGCCTAGGGTGCAGTGACCACGAGATAGTGAAGTTTTCAATATGCAGGGAGATAGGGAGGAGCACCAACAGAACCTTCACCTTGGACTTCCGGAGGGCAAACTTCAGCCTCTTTAAGAAACTTATTTGTAAAGTTCCCTGGGTACCAACCCTCATGAACCGAGGGGTCCAGGAGGGTTGGACCTACTTCAAACAGGAGCTCTTGAAGGCACAGGAACTGGCGGTTCCCATGTGCCGAAAGATGAGCCGGCGGGGAAGGCGACCGGCCTGGATGGACAAGCAGCTCCTGAAGGATTTAAGGGAAAAAAAGAGGCTGTATCACCTTTGGAAGGAGGGGAAGGCTTCTCGAGGTATGTTTAAGGAAGTGGTTAGACTATGTAGGAATAAAATTAGAGAGGCAAAGGCCCAGTTGGAACTGAAGCTGGCCACCTCTGTGAAAGACAATAAAAAGCAATTTTACAAATATATCAATGCTAAAAAGAAGGGCAAGAAGAACCTCCACTCCTTACTGGACCTGGAGGGGAACATGGTGACCAAAGATGAGGAAAGGGCTGAGGTCCTGAACGCCTTCTTTGCCTCAATGTTTAACAGCAAGGTAGGAGTCCAGGATGAGTGGCCTCCTGAGCTGGGTAATAGGGTCGGGGAGCAGTGTAATGCCCCAGAAATCCATGAGGAATTAGTCCGGGACCTGCTGAGCCACTTGGACACCCATAAGTCCGTGGGACCGGATGGGATCCATCCTAGGGTGCTGAGAGAGCTGGCAGATGAGCTGGCCAAGCCGCTCTCCATCATTTTCCTCCAGTCCTGGCTCACTGGAGAGGTCCCAGGTGACTGGAAACTGGCCAATGTGGTCCCCATCCACAAGAAGGGACGGATGGAGGAACCTGGAAACTACAGACCAGTCAGCCTGACCTCAGTGCCAGGGAAAGTGATGGAGCAGATTATCCTGGCGGCAATAACTGCGCACCTGAAGGATGGCCAAGGGCTCAGGTCCAGCCAACATGGATTTAGGAAGGGCAGGTCCTGCCTCTCCAACCTGATCTCCTTCTATGATCAGGTGACCCGTCTGGTGGACGTGGGGAGGCCTGTGGATGTAGTCTATATGGACTTCAGCAAGGCCTTTGACACCGTCCCCCACAGCAAACTGCTGGCTAAGCTGTCAGCTCGTGGTTTGGACCACAACATTCTGTGCTGGGTTAGGAACTGGCTGGAGGGCCGAGCCCAGAGAGTGGTGGTGAATGGTGCCACATCCGGCTGGCGGCCAGTCACCAGTGGCGTCCCCCAGGGATCAGTGCTGGGCCCCATCCTCTTTAACATCTTCATTGATGATCTGGATGAGGGGATTGAGTCAGTCATCAGCAAGTTTGCAGATGACACCAAGTTGGGAACAGATGTTAGTCAGTTAGAGGGTAGAAAGGCTCTGCAGAGGGACCTTGACCGACTGGACAGATGGGCAGAGTCCAATGGGATGGCATTTAATAAGTCTAAGTGCCGGGTGCTGCACTTTGGCCACGGCAACCCCATGCAGAGCTACAGGCTGGGGTCAGAGTGGCTGGAGAGCTGCCAAACGGAGAGGGACCTGGGGGTGCTGATTGACACCCACCTAAACATGAGCCAGCAGTGTGCCCAGGTGGCCAAGAAGGCCAATGGCATCCTGGCCTGTATTAGGAATAGTGTGGCCAGCAGGAGCAGGGAGGTCATTGTGCCCCTGTACTCTGCATTGGTTAGGCCACACCTTGAGTACTGTGTCCAGTTCTGGGCCCCTCAGTTTAGGAAGGACATCGAGACACTTGAACGTGTCCAGAGAAGGGCAACAAGGCTGGTGAGAGGCCTTGAGCACAAGCCCTATGAGGAGAGGCTGAGGGAGCTGGGATTGTTTAGCCTGGAGAAGAGAAGGATCAGAGGCGACCTCATTGCCCTCTACAACTACCTGAAGGGTGGTTGTAGCCAGGTGGGGGTTGGTCTCTTCTCCCAGGCAACCAGCACCAGAACAAGGGGACACAGTCTCAAGTTGTGTCAGGGGAGGTTTAGACTCGAGGTGAGGAAAAAGTTCTTCACTGAGCGAGTCATTCGTCATTGGAATGGGCTGCCCAGGGAGGTGGTGGAGTCACCGTCCCTGGAGGTGTTCAAGGGGAGATTGGACGTGGCACTTGGTGCTATGATCTAGTTGTGAGGTCTGTTGGAACAGGTTGGACTTGATGATCCTTGGGGTCTCTTCCAACCTTAGTTACTGTGATACTGTGATACTGTGATACTGTGATACATTATCCTGCATATTTTATGAGATCTGGATTCTCCATTAAACTGACCTTCATTTTGTTTTCAAACTCGACCAGGACCCATGACTTACAGCAAGGAATCCTGTAATTTTCTAGCATTTGCCAGATTTGGGTTTGACTGATGATGCCTTTCATAACTTCCACTGTCTCTCGCACTTGCACATAGTCTGTTTGGGTGATGGACTAGCTTTTAGGAGTTCCAGGACATAACTAAGGTGATTAAAACATCTGCTCAAAGAAAATCCCGTTACTCTCTTCATGTCCTTCTTAATATTGATAACCTCAGAAACTGCAAGGTTATTAATTCTCCAGGGCATTTTCTTTCTTATTTTCTAAGCATTAAGTCTGAACAAGCCCCAGTGGTACCTGTTTAGGGAAATGATTGTCCCTGTAACTTTAACACAATGATTTCTTAGCTTAATTTAAACACGTTTCAGATACTCATTTGGATAAGAAGGCAGAAGCTTATTATTAATCTTCAGAAAAGGATCCTCCTTTGGCCAGATTTATGTACATGAATGAGCTCATGAAAGAGCCTGGCACTTCACTTAGGTTATCCATTATCCATAGTCACGATGTTCATGTAATGGGTGCAAGCCTTTTCACTTGTGTGAAGGAGAGCAGACAGAAAGGAGCTGATGAAACATTAATATTCAGGACTACAACGACCAAGTGACCGACAGGTAAGGCTGGTGTCTGTAACAGTTTCTAAGATCAGAAGAGGATAAAATATTTTAGATCATCTGCTTTACAAGCCTGCCAAATTGTGGTTCACTATGCACTCAGCAGGAAACAGGCTGAACCCTGGAATTAGTGGATATTTATGTTATGTGCATTGAATATGATCTCTGATTCTCTCCCCTGACTGCAGTAACAGGCAGACCAAATCAGTCATGCTATCATGGGTGAGACAGCAGTAGGCACATAAAACTGAGATGCTGTAGGCAATGCTCCACAGTTCTCTGTAGTAGCCCTGCATCATATTTAGTGGTTGACTTGTATTCAGTTGAGATGATTGTATAATATCCAAATCCAAAATACCAAATATTTTCAACTTGATCATAAGTTTGTATCAAGATAACTACAGTACAATCTGCTAGGTGCTACACAAAGGTATATTTGAGGTGTAGTTTGAGAGTGTAGGCTGATGCCTCTTAGAGCAAGGAAGATACTAAGATATTCTGTTATCCTGAAAATATTTTACAAACTATTAGGTAGCAGCTGTTGTCTAGAGTTTACTTCTGAGAATGTGAAGTAGCAAGTTCTTTATAATTCTCTTCTTAAGTGAAAATAAAATTGCCCATGGTTTTTTGAGTGATTTTATTCTTAGTTGATGGGCAGATCACGGTCTTTTTTTTCCTCAAGATTAATGGTTTTCCTTACCTGTCTTTCTTCCCACTGTGTTTTTCCTCTTCCCTCCTCCTGCAGAGCCATATTACTAAAATGCAGCAGATGCCAACAAATAAAAAGAACCCTTTATGCATTTTATTTATCGTGAAAGTACTAAAATTTTAGCTTTTTAGCCCACTTAATCATTTTGACAGGATGACAATACAATGTCTCATCACCAGAGAGATGACACTAGAGAGATGACAATACTAATCCTGCAGCAGGGTCTCAAGGGAAATTTTTATTGTAAAAATTGACATACATTGTATCAAGGCGATCATAATACACTTAGGAAAACAGCAATTTGCTACTCTGTGCAGTTCAGTGTATCTCTAGATCTTTATCACTGTTGAGTCAGAGCTTCTGCTAATCTCAGCTGCCTCAGAATTTGGGATCTGGTAAAGCTGGCAGGTCCTTCATGTCAGCCTCCACTTCTGAAGCTGTTGAAATGCTGACAGATAGGAAGTACACAGATGTTTGCTTCATGGTTATTTCCCCAGGGGCTCCTATCTGAGCTGTTAGCAGGGAAATAGGGGAATTACCTTGAAAATTGCTAACTCACTTTCACTGAATGATAGACTGGTGCATTACAGAATAAATCTGACCAGTTTGTGAATGTATGAACTGCCTCCAGGAAGAGAGGAAACTATTCCTAGCATAGATGTTGTCACCCATCTGCTGCTCTGTCAGATCAGTTCTGTTGCTGTTGGCAGGGACTGGTGTCTGATGTCTCAATTGAAGGGAGAGTTCTGTAAAACACACACGACCTGTTGAGTGGTCCTGGACAGAAGATAAAGTCTGAGGAAGCAATTCCTAGGAGATGAGGTGGAAGAGGGTAGGGTGAGAAAAAACCCCAACAGTTTAATTTTTATTTAAAGTGCATTTTCACAAGGCATGGTGATCAGCATAGTGTAAGATTCAGGCAAAGAGAAGTTCTAATTATCCCTTCATGTGATGACTGATTTTCCTGCAATATGAGGCCTGATTACTGTTTTCTTCATAACACAAATACTGGTGGTCAGCAGACCCAGCTGTCTGTATCCTTGGGGCTGCAATCAGGCGTTAGAAGCGTCAGCTTGCATTATACTATGCTACTCGTTTTGCTCCATGGATTACTTGCTGTGCTCACATGTTGAGCTGCTTTTAACTCCTGCAAACTTTGATCTTCCACATTTTCTTCCTGGCATTAGCATTTTTTTTCTGTGACCTGTGCAAGAAACACACAGACCAAGCTGAGAGTGTCTAAGCCTTGCTGATGCCTACCATATGCTGGATTATCCTGAGATACATTTTTCTTGATTTCTCTGATATATTTGATATCACAATCCCCATATGGTTATTGCTTCTTTGTATATCCCAGTGGGAGTATTTCTTTTGCTTTTCAAAGATCTGCCACACAGACTATTCTTAGTGGAATGTCTTGTGCTTGGTTCATCTAATTATCCTCCCTAGTTAGAGATGCATCAGGAGTTGGGGAAGGCTTTTAAAGTTGAAGATCTGAATACTGAACACTGTAGAAACACCAAAGAGTGAACAGAAGGCATCATGTATTGAACAGCAGAGTTCAGAGATGGGAGCTACTGCAAGCAGACAGCTTTGACTTAGTGCTACCTGCAGCTGACTATGCCACAGCAAAATTTGGGGAATCACAGTAAAGAGACCTACCCTCCTCTACAGTAACCCATTACAGCAAACTTATGACATGCTATATGCTTAAGGATCTTTGCTGAGCTATTACAGTAATGTAGTTCCACCCATGCAATATGAAACTGTAAGTTTCTAAACGATACTGACACAAAAAAACCTGGGTGCTCAGGCTTTCAATAAAAGAAAAAAAAAAATCAACTAACCAACCAACCAACCAAAGAAACCCCCCACCAATTTTAAAACAGTGACTTTTCACAGCATCATACTTGGGTGAATGTCCATGGTAGCGAGGTGGTGGGAGAGAAAAAGGTGTATTGGCTTACTTAAGCTTCATCTTGTGGAGGCCAACAGCAGTCAGCGAAGCTGGAACAAATCCTAAAATACAGTCTACAGAAATGCAAACCAGATGGGACTCTTCAGAATAGAGGCAGCACGCTGCTGCTATGCAGTGGTTTCCAGTGCTGAACAAGAACAAATTCAGAGCTCTGAAGGTGCATTTTTACCTCTCATCAACACAACCCTTATCTCCTGTAATCTGCTTCGATGATAACAATACTTAACAATGCATCTGAGTGTGATGATCCCATCCTAATAGGTGTAAATTCTGGGGAAAACACATTACAATACATTAGCCAAGGAGTAACTTCAGCAAAAAGCTCAGGTGTAAGGTCAATACGAAACTATGACTATGAATCAATTATCTTACCCCCTGGAGAATGGCCAGGAAGAAAGGGACCTGGGGGTACTGCTCGATAGTAGGCTGAACATGAGCCAGCAGTGTGCCCAGGTGGCCAAGAAGGCCAATGGCATCCTGGCCTGGATCAGGAACAATGTGGCCAGCAGGAGCAGGGAAGTCATTCTGTCCCTGTACTCAGCACTGGTTAGGCCACACCTTGAGTGCTGTGTCCAGTTCTGGGCTCCTCAGTTTAGGAAAGATGATAGAATACATATACATAGAATAAACCAGATTGGAAGAGACCTTCAAGATCATCGTGTCCAACCCATCAACCAATCCAACACCACCTAAACAACTAACCCATGGCACCAAGCACCCCATCAAGTCTCCTCCTGAACACCTTCAATGATGGCGACTCCACCACCTCCCCAGGCAGCCCATTCCAATGGGCAATCACTCTCTCTGTATAGAACTTTTTCCTAACATCTAGCCTGAACCTCCCCTGGTGCCGCCTGAGACTGTGTCCTCTTGTTCTGGTACTGGCTGCCTGGGAGAAGAGACCAACATCTGTCTGTCCCTTCAGGTAGTTGTAGAGAGTAATAAGGTCACCCTTGAGCCTCCTCTTCTCCAGGCTAAGCAACCCCAGCCCCCTCAGCCTCTCCTCATAGGGCTTGTGTTCCAAGCCCCTCACCAACTTTGTTGCTCTTCTCTGGACTCGTTCCAGCAAGTCAACCTCCTTCCTAAACTGAGGGGCCCAGAACTGGACACAGGACTCAAGGTGTGGCCTAACCAGTGCAGTGCACAGGGGCAGAATCACCTCCCTGCTCCTGCTGGCCACACTGTTCCTGATGCTGGCCAGGATGCCATTGGCCCTCTTGGCTGCCTGGGCACACTGCAGGCTCATGTTCAGCCTACCATCAACCAGCACCCCCAGGTCCCTCTCTGCCTGGCTGCTCTCCAGCCACTCTGACCCCAGCCTGTAGCTCTGCATGGGGTTGCTGTGGCCAATGTGCAGAACCCGGCACTTGGATGTGTTCAATCTCATGCCGTTGGACTCTGCCCATCTGCCCAGCCTGTCGAGGTCCCTCTGCAGAGCCTCTCTACCCTCCAGCAGATCAACTCCTGCGCCCAGCTTGGTGTTGTCAGCAAATTTACTGATGATGGACTCGATGCCCTCGTCCAGATCATCAATAAAGATGTTAAAGAGCATGGGGCCCAGCACTGATCCCTGGGGCACACCACTAGTGACTGGCTGCCAGCTGGATGTGGCACCATTCACCACCACTCTCTGGGCTTGGCCCTCCAGCCAGTTCCACTGGAATTTGTCCAGAGAAGGGCAACAAAGCTGGGGAGGGGTTTGGAGCACAAGCCCTATGAGGAGAGGCTGAGGGAGCTGGGGTTGCTTAGCCTGCAGAAGAGGAGGCTCAGGGGAGACATTATTACTGTCTACAATACATGAAGGGAGGTTGTAGCCAGGTGGGGGTTGGTCTCTTCTCCCAGGCAACCAGCACCAGAACAAGAGGACACAGGCTGAAGCTGTACCAGGGGAGGTTTAGGCTGGATGTTAGGAAGAAGTTCTTCCCAGAAAGGGTAATTGGTCATTGGAATGGGCTGCCCAGGGAGGTGGTGGAGTCACCATTATTGGAGGTGTTTAGGAAGAGACTTGATGGGGTGCTTGGTGCCATGGTTTAGTTAATTAGATGGTGTTGGCTGATAGGCTGGACTCAATCTCAGAGGTCTTTTCCAACCTGGTTAATTCTATTCTATTCTATTCTATTCTATTCTATTCTATTCTATTCTATTCTATTCTATTCTATTCTATTCTATTCTATTCTAAGTAGTGGGCAGCCCAAGAGCCCTTTGAGGGCAGCATGGCAGCTGGCTGTACCTCAGGATCTTGCCTGGAGCAGGGACACCTCTCAAGGGTGCTCCTTGAAGCTGAGATATTCCTTGCTGCAACAGAACCTCGGCAAGTGGCCAACAGCATGCTAAAATTTTGAACTTTCATTAATGGTGTGTAAATTACAATTAATTGTGCACATAATCTCTTAACATAAACCATTGTTTTACTCTGTCCTCCATGCAGTAAACAATCCAGTGTACCTCACCACTGAATCTATTTACAAGTCACATTTACTGTTTCTGACTTTGGAACACTGTTTTATACCAATAAATATATTGTTGCTTCTCTCTTGTGAGTGAAGTGCATAACTCCATCCATGACAAGACCACTGCCGAAAATGAAAACAACAAACCCAACCCACATAGATGCTGCTTTTTCCAGTTCCTGGTAAACACATGACAGTCTGTTTTGTAGCATGGTTTCTTGCATTAAATATTTATCATGCACATCCCCATTAGATTTTTCTATTGTTAGCCATAGTAATAAAGGAATTTCATATAATGTCTTATTGCAATGGCATCAGATGTTGGGAAACAACGCTATGAAAGATGTGACCATGATTTTGAGAGGTACAGGGCATGTGTATCATCCACAAAGATGAGTGTCCAAATTTTGAGCCACAAGCTGCCCAGGGCAGAAGGATAGAAAAGTGATTTTACCCCTTTCCCAGGGAGTAAAAATAAAGATTGCTCCACACTGGGTGGAAGTTTAAATGAAAATTCTATTTACAAGTATACACAAAAGGTATTTACTTGCAGGGATCCATTAAAAAACTAGGCTCAGTCCTTCCCCCAAGCCTACCAGGCCAAAACCTTCCAGAGCCTACCAGAAACCTACTAACACCCTCCCCCCGCCCCTTAGCCTCAGCAGGACCAAGAGCAGGCCAAAACTGCACCACCCCCACCCCAACAGGCCTACTGCAGGCTTCTATTCTATTCTATTCTATTCTATTCTATTCTATTCTATTCTATTCTATTTTACAGGCCTTGTGGTATTGTGGTGGCTAGAAATACCCCCCACCCACCACATTATCTTTACCAGCCCAGCCCAGTTGGAAGGAAATGAAAGCTGTATTCACAAGCAAAACTACAATCTACAATGGAATGCAGTGAATGTGTAGAAAAGATACAGGATTTACAATATTGACAGGTATTTACAATTAACAAACAGAACAAGAACCCCCCTGGTCAAAGACCAGGGGAAGCTATTAGCTTCTCCTTCCCGGCCTCCCCAGACCCCCCTGTACCAAAGGGAGAAAAGAGCAGAGGAATGTTAATACCAAAACAATGCAGCCAAGGTCAAGCAGAAGCAAGTTAGTATCTCTCCAGAGCAAAGAAGTGAGAAGAGAAGAAGAAATTGTTTTGGTGCAGCCAGTTTAAGTTCCTTATCTCTCCAAAGGAGTTGTTTAGCCTGGGGAAGAGGAGGCTCAGGGGAGACATCATTGCTCTCTACAACTACCTGAGGAAGCTGGTCTCTAATCTCAAGCATTCAGCACCAGAACAAGAGGACACAGTCTCAAGCTGCACCAGGGGAAGTTTAGGCTCAAGGTGAGGAGAAAGTTCTTCATGGAGAGAGTCATTCATCATTGGAATGTGCTGCTCAGGGAGGTGGTGGAGTCACTGTCCCTGGATGTGTTCAAGTGGGGATTGGATGTGGCACTTGGTGCCATGGTCCAGTCATGAGGTCTGTGGTGATGGTGACAGGTTGGACTTGATGATCTTTGAGGTCTCTTCCAACCTTGGTGATACTGTGATATTTAGATTTACCTTTATTTTCCTTTTTACACCCAATAGTGATTTATTTACATTTTCACTACTTTTCTGTTCAAGATCTGTGAAAAATTTTAAAGGCATAGCCTAAAACTACCACAGGCGTAGCTAGAAATCCCCTGCCAACCAGAAAGGCATCTCCCCCACAAACCATGAGACAACATCATGTGCTCTTCCCAGGAGGAGAGAGAAGTGAGCTGTTCACCCTCCTTAACTAGTGAGGTACCAGGCAACAGAATAGAATAACAAATTACAATATCCTGGGGCAAAATGTACGCCCCCTTGGGACTTTCAGTCCTTTGGAGGGCTTTTTCTTTGTGATTCTTAAAGGCACCAAGCCTCAAACTGCCACAATGAGTCAATGGAAATAAATGACATCGGTGTGAGAAATTTATTACCTTAACTGCCTCTGGATTATCATCCATATACTTTCAAACCAGAAAATACATAGACAACAGTTATGTTCTGCCCCTCAATGCCCAAATCCACACTTCTTCTTTCCTCCCTTCTATTAGTCAAAATCAGGTGGATACCCAAAGGCTGTAAATCGGGAAAAGGCATGGCCTAAGGTCTGTGGTAAATGCAGTATTTATAGCTATTGCTTGTACTTTATTAGTACTTCACACCTCTAAAGCACCAGATTACAGCAGCATTAAGATAACAATAGTAGGAATAGTAGAGTAATAATAACCATTTTTAAAAGCCCTCCAGAGGTTTTTTTGAGTATAATCAACTGGTTGTAGGTATGGATTGTACAACTACTACTGTGTAAGCTTGTGTAACTCTTCACCAACTTTTGTAGATAAATAAGGTTACAAACACATGAATATATGTGCATGTATGTATGAAAAAATGGAGGTGCAAACACACACATGAGAGCTTTCTTCAATCCAACTCCCCAAGTCTCTCAGCTAACTGGCAAATACGTATCAAAGCTCTAAGAAAGTAGCTAAAAGAAGCAAAGACAATGTATTATATTTACCCATGGTTTCTAGCCTTCCAGTTCTGCCTCGCACAAATCACAGTGTTCGGCAATGTTCTCGCACAGTGTGAGCTGCTGTAAATCCTGCAGTTCTGTATTAAAGCTACACAGTAAGCGCTGGAGTATTACACACTAAATCACAGAGTTTTACCAAAGAAGCTGCAGTATCAGCTGCTTTCCTGCATTGTTTCTATTTATGGGGAGCGCTCATCGGTGATAGATAAGGTCAGTTTGTGCTGCTGTTGTCACTGCCCGGAGACTGAGAGTGCAGTGATTTCTCTGAAATTCTTTTTGCTTCTTGCTGTCCCACTGTCACCTGGAAAATGAAGTCTGACAAAAGCAATCAACAGAGTGGCACAGCCAGGGCAGATTCTAGGCACGTTTGAGAAGGACTTGATCTCATAACTGCACAGTTGTCTGGCTTACTCTTTTTAACGCTTAAGGAAAACTGTTGTGCCTGGGTACTCAGGCACCCTAGAAATGAACACTGCCTGTGCCTAGCTGGGTTAGATAGGTGTAGAATTAAGAGTGTAGCATCACACTGTATGGCTGAATCAACATTAGTTTTATAATGTAGAATGATAGAAAACCCCATTTAAAACCAGAAGGAGGTATCAATGTCAAAGCAATGGCAAAATTAGGTCCGAAAGACAGACATGGTTGGTAAGGAATGTAGTGCTCCTTAATTTATAAATGACATGGCAAATATTGATAAAAATATTATTAACCTTTTATTGATATGAAAATTGCCCAAAGGTATTAGATAGGTTCTATGTACAGTTAGAATATATACATTTACAATGGGATGTAGAGTTTTGAGGCAACTTTAACAATTTTTTGCAAACTGGGAGGAAATAACAGAAAGAGAGAACCCTGGGAGGGAACCAGAGCTTGAGCACGGGGGGGTAGACTCGACAAGAACTGTTAAGCCAAAGAGGCAATGCATTAATTACTCACAGCTGGTTCCACCCAGGTGGGGAGCGCTGCTGCTGTATATTAGAGGCTTTGGGGTGTTCTCATGCACCAGGCACGGCAGGTTGCCAGCTGGAAGGCCACACAGTCATTGATGGCTTCAGCGGATGGCGGGCTGGTTACAACGCTATCGTGACAGCCATGTGCTTTGTCCTGGGGAAACTGAGGCATGGCAAAATCCTGGTTGCAAGGGGAAGCAGGCTTGGCTCTGACTCCTAAGCTTGTGGCTTCTCTCGTAGCTTGCAGTGTGTAGGTTCGTGGCTTTATCTCGGGCTCTCGACTGGGCAGTCAAGCCAATGCAACTTGAGGCAACTTCAAGCCAGACAAGTCCAAGCAGGCTCAAGCAAGGCAAGGCTTAAGCAAGGCAAGGCAACTAGAAATCAGCCTGTATATAAATCTTGCCCGAGATGTGATTGGACCAGTAGGGCAACTGAAACCAGCATATAGTTCCCCAATGAGAAGGGGTTCTGCCAGGCTGTGGCCATAAAAGGCAGAAACAGAAGCCTGGTCAGGCAGGAGCTGTGGCCAGTACACATGGCTCTTACCCCAGAAGGAGAGTTGTTTGCCATACATGCATCACAGTATCACCAAGGTTGGAAGAGACTTCAAAGAGACCTCAAAGATCATCAAGTCCAAACTGTCACCACAGACCTCCTGACTAGACCATGGCACCAAGTACCAAGTCCAGCTGAACCAGCCAATGGGTACTGGATACCATCATGGCTGCTGCATAAGGGCATGATGGTATCCAGTGGGGCTGGGGCGAGTGGGGGTGCTTTGAGCAGGTGACTGTCATGTAGTGGTGAATGGGCTGGGCAGGGTACTGCATTTTTTATCACTTGTTTCATTAGTGGTCTTGCTCTCCCTGATTATTGTTATATCTCTGTGCTTTTCTGTTTAACTCTGCTCATGTCAATCGATGGGGCTTTACCTTTCTTTCCTAGTTCTCCTCCCCATCCCACCAGGGGATGTGGGTTGATGCAGTTGTGTGAGTGGCCGTGTGGGGTTCAGCTGCATCAGGGCCTGAACCATGACACTTATATTAGCAGACAGAGAAGATCTGTATAACTGAAATATTGTAAAAACATTCTGCTTATAGTCTTTTGTGGTGGTGAGAGAAAGTTCAGTTCTCCCACACACACAAAGAAACCATGGCTAACTCAGTCAGAGAAGCAGAACTGAATAAGCTATATTTGCGTAATTAGGAGGAGCAAGTTTGATGAGCTTTTTAGCAAGACCAGTTCCTACAGGAATTTCATCAGGATTCAGAGTTTCATGGTTGCCATAGAGTACCTCTCTGACAGCAAATTCTCTCAGACGCTTAATTCCCTCATCCATGGTAGTCCAGGGTTTAGGATTCCATGGAAGATCATCTCGGGAAGGGTATCTCATGAGAGCTGCCAATAAAAGGCGTATCCACAGAGTAACCTTACCAAGAGACCTGCCTAGATGTCTATCTATTCCATTATCCTTCAAGACAGTTCCTAGTTGAGCTGCTGACTTGTCTCCAACCATTAGAGCTGGAACACCTGAACTGAAACATCTACCAAGCCAAGCTAGAATTGGCTCATTCCCTGCTCTGATATAATCCTTCTGCACATGTCTAAGCTCTTTGTGCGGCGCTGAACAATGCTGAATATCATCTGCCTCCTCCTCTGCCTCCTCTTCCTGAACTTGTCCCCATAATCCTGCTGACACTCTCCTAAGGATCTCTTTAAGCTCAGAAGCACCACCACTAGCTGTTGTCCTACCAGGCCCTGCAATTTGCCTTGCATCTCCATCCAGTGATGGTCTCAATAACTCAGCTATATCTTTAAGACAAACTTTCTCCTCCTTCTCAGCAGACTCTTTTTTAGCAGAAGTTCCCTCACCAGCAGTAGTATCTTGCTGTTTTCCCCCATCAGCTCCTGGATCAGCTTTGCGCTTTCTACTTCTCGTATCTAAAACTGCTACTTGCTTAATTGGACCTGTGTTTGAATTTACATCTGCCTTAACAGAAGCTGACAGGTTTTGAGACGGACCAGCTGCTGTGGAGGACACTTCGGTCCTGCCGAAGAAGCAGTAAATGTCTTTGCCTCTCTAATGGCTGCCAAGGACGTGGGAGCCACCATGTTAGTAGCTGCCGCTGTCGCTGGCTGATTGCCAGAATCACCAACAGCACCGTTCAAGGCAGCCTCCCCGACAGCCTTTTTAGCTCTATCTTTAACTGATACAGATTCTCCATTCTCCTCATCACTAGAAATCTCTGGGGTCGAATTAGAACTATGCTTCCTTCTCTTTGGTCTACGCTTGATAACGAAACAAGCCTTAGATACATTCTTCTCCCAGTGCAGTGCATATAACAAGTACATAATCACTATCACCAGCAGCAGATTCACACACATCAAATAAATCAGCTTTGGATCCCAGCCATCACTTAAAATTACTCTTTCACCTACTGGAATCTTAAACTCCCTTATCTCGATGGGAAGAGTGCTCACTGCTACATTTCCGTACTTATTAAGCCAAAAGAATCCCAGACACCGCTCACAGAGAAGCTGAATCTTATACTTAAACCATAAATATAATTTATACATTAAATATCTACCTAAGCGATCACAAATTAATCCTAGAAGATACTTATAGATCAGGACACTACACATTGAAAAGACTGGATGCTCTAAAATCCAAAACACTTTCATGTTTGCAACTCCAACTCGAGCAGACAATAAATCAAACAAATTTTGCCCTGCTTCTAGACAGCAATTATCTATAAGCCCCGAATTGAGCTGCCAATAAATTGTGTGGCGGTGAGAGAAAGTTCAGTTCTCCCCCACACACAAAGAAACCACCACTAACTCAGTTGGAGAAGCAGAAATGAATAAGCTATATTTACAAGCAGGATGAAATGCAGATTAATATATGCACAATATACAATATTTACAATCTGTACAGAAATATACAGCAAAGAATGTAATACAGAACACCTTTCCCTCC
The DNA here is from genome assembly GCF_014839835.1 of Dryobates pubescens. Lineage (NCBI taxonomy): Eukaryota > Metazoa > Chordata > Aves > Piciformes > Picidae > Dryobates > Dryobates pubescens. Next base: position 42,633,514 of record NC_071617.1, on the reverse strand, counting down.
TCCAAGAAGAGGGTTGCCCCCCAACTTTACCTCCCTTCTCCCCCTTCCTCCCTTTTTTCCCAAAAAGGGTTAGAGAGAGAGAAAAAGTTAATTATTAAGGAGGAAATTCTGTTAGCTCAAAGCGTATGCAAGAATCAGTTTCTTATCTGTTAGTTGAAGGTCAGCACCTGCCAGCATGGACAGAAAACAGCTGTTGCTCAGAGAGACTGAAACAGACAGACTGAACTGACTGAGATTCAAACTGAACTACAGCTAAAAGTTTAAAGTTGCATTCTACCAATCTACCAATGAAATTTGTTTAGACTTAGCTTTGTTTTCATTTTACACCAAAACATTCAGACAGAGTGTTCCAGTGACTGTCCCTTTCTTAGAGGCACAGCCTAAAACGGTCACAGTCTTTGCTCATGGTTCACACATATGCAAGCTTTAGAATACATAGAATACATAGAATAAACCAGGTTGGAAGAGACCTTCAAGATCATCGCATCCAACCCATCAACCAATCCAACACTGCCCAAACAACTAACCCACGGCACCAAGCACCCCGTCAAGTCTTCTCCTAAAAACCTCCAATGATGGCGACTCCACCACCTCCCCAGGCAGCCCATTCCAATGGCCAATCACTCTTTCTGTATAGAACTTTTTTCTAACATCCAGCCTGAACCTCCCCTGGCGCAGCCTGAGACTGTGTCCTCTTGTTCTGGTACTGCTTGCCTGGGAGGAGAGACCAACATCCGTCTGTCTACAACCTCCCTTCAGGTAGTTGTAGAGAGTAATAAGGTCACCCCTGAGTCTCCTCTTCTCCAGGCTAAGCAACCCCAGCTCCCTCAGCCTCTCCTCATAGGGCTTATGTTCCAAACCCCTCACCAACTTTGTTGCTCTTCTCTGGACTCGTTCCAGCAAGTCAACATCCTTCCTAAACTGAGGGGCCCAGAACTGGACACAGTACTCGAGGTGCTTTAATTCCAAGTCTAACCCAGAATCCTTTGTACAAGAGGAAAAACTAACGGAGATGAGCCGTAATGAAGGCCCATGGCATTCAGAATCATTGCCAAGTTATGTTCTCTTCTTTTTTCTACCTATTTTTAAGTCACCTCAATGTATTCTAACCACCAGTGCAGTGCAAAATACACTATGGGATTCCTGTCTCAAGAAACTAAATGAAACGACAATTACAGGAAAATGGAAACCTTAGAACAGTGGTCTCTCTCAGTAGAAAACTGTATCACAGTTTCACTGCAGTTTTAAATAAAAAAAAAGCAGGTAGCATGTTTCATCCTGGGATGGCTTTCACTCAAGAAGTTGCAACTATGCAATGACATAAGAAACTTAACTTAGAGTGTTTTTTCTTTGGGTTTGTTTCTTCATTTGTATCTAGAGGCAAGAGAGATTGAAACAGCTGTCTTTCATTTTTCACTGTTGTACTGTTTTGTCTAAATTTCCCTTCAGCAGGATTTAGATTATCAAACAAGACTTATGGTTTCACAAGAGAAAAAACACCCAACAAGACATTTACAGAAGTCTGTGTATTTATACTGATGCTCAGCCTGGTGTGCTTCCAGTAAACATCACAATGACATTCATTCTGGGATGTCAGATTTGCAGTTCATGTAGGTGGAAAAGAACATCTATTTTAAGGAAAGCAAACAAACAAACAAACAAAAACAGGGGAGGAAAAACCAACAAGTGAAATAGGGTAGATTGGATGAATAAATTCTAATCTCTAAACATTTTTGTCTCCTCCTTCCTGGCCCTTGCTACTACTATTTTTTCATGTATTTGGTGCAAGTGTCTCTTTGGCACTAGTATGTGTCAGGAAAGACACATATAACCAGCAAGGATCAATATGATAAGCTGTTTCACCACAAATGGGGTAGCTAAAACATGCCAGATAAACACCTGAAAGGCTCTCAAGGCTGGCAATCACTACATTCAGAAGAGCATTGGATTTTATAAGAATCTTTTTGCTTGACAAGTGCACTAATTCATGATTAAAGGAAATGAGAAGGCTTAGCACATGAAGCAGAGTGGGAGGAAACTGCTGGCATGATTAACAGCTGTTAAAATATGAACTCAAAGTAATTGCACTGTTCTCCATGTTCATGGCCTCTTTCTAATTATGCTGTACGCTTCTTTTGATGACAGAAAGAGAAGCAGCTAACTAACCCACCAGCTAGCCTGAGATCTGTAGGAAATAATTTTGTGGACTCTGATTAAGAGAAAGCACTCTAATGGTTGTAGCAGGGAAACAGCAAACTAGTATCCCTCACCACAGGAATTTACAATCCACAGTTTAAATTCTCTGTAGGATACAAGCTGAGAAGAGGTAAAGCTATACATCATCTGACAGAAGCAAGAGTGAAACTCAAACTTGCATTTCTGACTACCAGACTGGTCTCTGCAAGTCAGGTAGAGGATCTTGGGTGACTGTAATTTGGCTGCAGATGAAAAGTTACAAGCTTCCACTTCATAGATGTAAATTTTACTTGTCAAAATATAGTTTTAATTTTAAACACCCACTCCTGAGATGTCCTGTTTGTTGAATCTGTGTCCGTACTTCTGCCTTCAGACAGGTTTCTCAGCCCATTACCTTATCTAGTACAGCGCTAAGCCAGATCCGAGTTTGCAGCTACTTCATGGTTTGAATGAACAAGCCCTGGAAACAGAAGCACAGAGCTGCAGGTGCAAAGGTGCATGGTATTAGCTCGGATCCAGCTTGGCCAGAGCTTCTGCATACAGCTGTACTCCATCTTACTCTTTTGGCTCTTGAAGTTGTCCTTGCACACTATTCCTGGCAGCCTACCTGGTCCTGCCAGTGTGGTGCAGGCACTGGGATAGCCTGAATCTGGCAAGGTTTATAGCTGAGGCTCCATGCAACACAGAGCAGCTCTGTGATTTCTAAATTTGTAGGTGATATGCTCATGTTCTCCACTACTGCACCTAAAGCTATAATATAAAGCAGATGACGGTCAGCTACTTCTGCAGCCATAGTGTAGATAAACCACAATTTAAATAATCCAGTCTCAGAAAACAGAGAGGTGATTGTGTAGTCATGTCCATGGTATTAATTTCTGCAAATTACAGCTCTGCAAGGCTGAGTAGGTAGAGGAGAAAGAAGATGGATTGCAAAGATATCTTGAGCTGAGCATGGAAAAGTGCTTGTCTTATGTCTTTTGTGAGAGTAAATCAGATACATGACTATGAGTATTTTCAGCAGAAAAACTGGATGAGCTTCTTAGGTCAACTGAAGCATATATGTAGAAGAAGAGGCAGCTAAGTTAAAAACCCTTGAAGGGAATCCCAGGTACTCAAATATTTAGAGAGAACCAAAGCAGGTTTCATTCGCCTCCTAGATACATTCATCTCCCCGGGAGAACATGGAAAGCTACAGGGACATCAGTAATCTGAAACATTTCCCTTCTTGTCTAATGAGTGAGGAAGGAAAATTCCATTAAAATGAATATGTAATCCACCACTAAAATGAGCTCCTTTGTAATTCTACAGACTTTGAAGGAGAGCAGTATTTTCACTACAACAGCTCTAATAGACTATCCTGATTCTCTAATAGGTAAAAGAAAACTGAACACCAGCATGTCTTCCTCCAGAATTACTCCATTTTTCCATCTCCTTGACATCATAGAGAAAGGAACAAGAGGAGATTTTTAGTGAGCAATGAGCTAAATCAAATAGCTCTCAGACAAAGCAAACATTCCAAAATGTTATGGATTACAAGTCTTAGATGTTCTTGGAAAAACACAGAAGCTGAAATTAAAAGTGGAGGTGTTTTTCCCTAATAAAGGACTAATTATGCTAGTTTCATGGAGCCTGACTGGGGAGTACAATTTTCTTTCCTCCTTTGGACTCAGGATGAACTAGTGCAAAAGACTTTCATGTGTCCCACTTTAGGTACTTCAGACCAACATTATACCTGCAGAAAACAAAATCAAAACCAGCCTCCTTTTCCAGTGCAAGTCCAATCGTGGGAACATGAAAAGCCACTGGAGACTTTATTTTCCCCTTTAATGAATACCCAGAATTGTAATATCCAGAGAGATGAACCAGACACAACAGGTGTAGGGCCTCATCAGGCCTTAACAGGAATAGAGTGGCCAGCAGGAGCAGGGAAGTCATTCTGCCCCTGTACTCAGCACTGGTTAGGCCACACCTTGAGTCCTGTGTCCAGATCTGGGCCCCTCAATTTAAGAAGGACATTGAGACTCTTGAACGTGTCCAGAGAAGGGCAACAAGGCTGGGGAGAGGCCTCGAGCACAAGCCCTATGAGGAGAGGCTGAGGGAGCTGGGGTTGCTTAGCCTGGAGAAGAGGAGGTTCAGGGGAGACCTTATTGCTGTCTACAACTCCCTGAAGGGAAGTTGTAGCCAGGAGGGGGTTGGTCTCTTCACCCAGGCAAGCAGCACCAGAACAAGGGGACACAGTCTCGAGATATGCCAGAGAAAGTTTAGGCTGGAGGTGAGGAGAAAGTTCTTCACAGAGAGAGTTGTTAGCCATTGGAATGTGCTGCCCAGGGAGGTGGTGGAGTCACCATCCCAGTATCACAGTATCACAGTATCACAGTAACTAAGGTTGGAAGAGACCCCAAGGATCATCAAGTCCAACCTGTTCCAACAGACCTCACAACTAGATCATGGCACCAAGTGCCACGTCCAATCTCCCCTTGAACACCTCCAGGGACGGCGACTCCACCACCTCCCTGGGCAGCACATTCCAATGACGAATGACTCGCTCAGTGAAGAACTTTTTCCTCGCCTCGAGTCTAAACCTCCCCTGGCACAGCTTGAGACTGTGTCCCCTTGTTCTGGTGCTGGTTGCCTGGGAGAAGAGACCAACCCCCTCCTGTCTACAACCACCTTTCAGGTAGTTGTAGAGGGCAATGAGGTCGCCTCTGATCCTTCTCTTCTCCAGGCTAAACAACCCCAGCTCCCTCAGCCTCTCCTCATAGGGCTTATGCTCAAGGCTTCTCACCAGCCTTGTTGCCCTTCTCTGGACACGTTCAAGTGTCTCGATGTCCTTCCTAAACTGAGGGGCCCAGAACTGGACACAGTACTCAAGGTGTGGCCTAACCAATGCAGAGTACAGGGGCACAATGACCTCCCTGCTCCTGCTGGCCACACTATTCCTAATACAGGCCAGGATGCCATTGGCCCTCTTGGCCACCTGGGCACACTGCTGGCTCATTCATGTTTAGGCGGGTGTCAATCAGCACCCCCAGGTCCCTCTCTGTTTGGCAGCTCTCCAGCCACTGTGACCCCAGCCTGTAGCTCTGCATGGGGTTGTCGTGGCCAAAGTGCAGCACCCGGCACTTGGACTTATTAAATGCCATCCCATTGGACTCTGCCCATCTGTGCAGTCGGTCAAGGTCCCTCTGCAGAGCCTTTCTACCCTCTAACTGACTAACATCTGTTCCCAACTTGGTGTCATCTGCAAACTTGCTGATGACTGACTCAACCCCCTCATCCAGACCATCAATGAAGATGTTAAAGAGGATGGGGCCCAGCACTGATCCCTGGGGGACACCACTGGTGACTGGCCGCCAGCCGGATGTGGCACCATTCACCACCACTCTCTGGGCTCGGCCCTCCAGCCAGTTCCTAACCCAGCACAGAGTGTTGTGGTCCAAACCACGAGCTGACAGCTTAGCCAGCAGTTTACTGTGGGGGACGGTGTCAAAGGCCTTGCTGAAGTCCAGATAGACTACATCCACAGGCCTCCCCACGTCCACCAGACGGGTCACCTGATCATAGAAGGAGATCAGGTTGGAGAGGCAGGACCTGCCCTTCCTAAATCCATGTTGGCTGGACCTGAGCCCTTGGCCATCCTTCAGGTGCGCAGTTATTGCTGCCAGGATAATCTGCTCCATCACTTTCCAAGGCACTGAGGTCAGGCTGACTGGTCTGTAGTTTCCAGGTTCCTCCATCCGTCCCTTCTTGTGGATGGGGACCACATTGGCCAGTTTCCAGTCATCTGGGACCTCTCCAGTGAGCCAGGACTGGAGGAAAATGATGGAGAGCGGCTTGGCCAGCTCATCTGCCAGCTCTCTCAGCACCCTAGGATGGATCCCATCCGGTCCCACGGACTTGTGGGTGTCCAAGTGGCTCAGCAGGTCCCGGACTAATTCCTCATGGATTTCTGGGGCATTACACTGCTCCCCGACCCTATTACCCAGCTCAGGAGGCCACTCATCCTGGACTCCTACCTTGCTGTTAAACATTGAGGCAAAGAAGGTGTTCAGGACCTCAGCCTTTTCCTCATCTTTGGTCACCATGTTCCCCTCCAGGTGCAGTAAGGAGTGGAGGTTCTTCTTGCCCTTCTTTTTAGCGTTGATATATTTGTAAAATTGCTTTTTATTGTCTTTCACAGAGGTGTTCAGTTTCAGTTCCAACTGGGCCTTTGCCTCTCTAATTTTATTCCTACATAGTCTAACCACTTCCTTAAACATACCTGGAGAAGCCTTCCCCTCCTTCCAAAGGTGATACAGCCTCTTTTTTTCCCTTAAATCCTCCAGGAGCTGCTTGTCCATCCAGGCCGGTCGCCTTCCCCGCCGGCTCATCTTTCGGCACATGGGGACCGCCAGTTCCTGTGCCTTCAAGAGCTCCTGTTTGAAGTAGGTCCAACCCTCCTGGACCCCTCGGTTCATGAGGGTTGGTACCCAGGGAACTTTACAAATAAGTTTCTTAAAGAGGCTGAAGTTTGCCCTCCGGAAGTCCAAGGTGAAGGTTCTGTTGGTTCTCCTCCCTATCTCCCTGCAGATTGAAAACTTCACTATCTCGTGGTCACTGCACCCTAGGCAGCCTCCCACGGTCACATCTCCCACCAGCCCTTCCCTATTGGAGAGCAGCAGGTCAAGCAGAGCCTGTCCCCTGGTAGGCTCACTTAACAGCTGCATCAGGAAGCAATCCTCTATCCGCTCCAGGAATCTTCTGGACTGCCTTCTCTCTGCTGAATTAAGTTCCCAGCAGATATCTGGCAGGTTGAAGTCCCCCACGAGGACAAGATCTGATGATCTTGAAACAGCCTCCAGTTGTTTATAGAATAATTCATCAACCTCCTCATCCTGGTTGGGTGGTCTATAACAGACTCCAACCAGGATGTCAGATTTGTTGGGCTGCCCTCTGATTTTAACCCACAGGCTCTCAATTCCCTCATCTTCCACCTCGAGTTCTGAGGCAGAAAGTGTCTCCCTAATATACAAAGCCACCCCTCCTCCTCTCCTCCCTCACCTATCCCTCCTAAAGAGCCTGTAGCCCCCCAGTGTAGCACTCCAATCATGCCTGTTGTCCCACCATGTTTCTGAGATGGCAACTATATCATAGTTGCCCTGGTGGATTAGGACCTCCAGCTCCTCTTGCTTATTGCCCAGGCTGCGTGCATTGGTGTACATGCACTGCAGCTGGGCTCCTGAGCTCTCAATTGACCCTACCTTGTGCTCTACTCTTACCTCTGCAGAGGGACCGATGTCTTCACCCACTCCCTGGAGGTGTTCAAGAGGGGATTGGATGTGGCACTTGGTGCCATGGTTTAGTAGTCATGAGGTGTCAGGTGACAGGTTGGACTTGATGACCTTTAAGGTCTTTTCCAAACTTATTGATTCTGTGATTCTATGATTCTATGATTCTATGATCTAGAAGTCACCAAGGATAAATACTAACAGAAATCGCCCTGGGTTCAGTACTGAGTTCTAAAGTCATAATTTTATTAAAATGTTGTTGTTATGATGATGCCTCTAATTTTTACTTTTAATAGACAGTTATATATCTTATCTAGGAACCTGGATAGCCAAGCTTCTTTATCTAAAGGACTCATGGTTATCTTCCAGGAGGATGCCATAAGATGCCATAAAGAAAGCTGTAGGAACAACACACCCTTCTCTACTCTGTTAAAGCTTGGATGCTGTGCAGCTAACATGTAAGGTATGTGCAGCAAGTAAGCAAGAAAGAGACAGTGTTTTTAATACAGTGATTCGTGTGTGTCTTGGAAATGATGGGATTTTATGCCCTGGAATTTTACACCTTCCTCTGATTTACCTGGCAATGGCAACTGCCAGTACGTGACCAACAGCACTAAGCTAAGCAGGCACACTGTTCTGGAGTTCAGTAAGAAGGGGGGCTGAGCCTTCATGCACCAGTCTGTCCTGATGCAGCAGTTCATGTTTCTAAGGTGCCTTCCTGAATCAAACAAAGTCACAGCCTTTCACCCTGTCTCAGATTCCTCATATTTAAAAATTTAAAAAATGGCTCCAGTCTATCTCACAGGGGGTTCTGAGACTGAATTAGCAATTATGAAGTGTTATAAAATCTCTGGAGAGCTGCTAGACACAGTATTTTAATTAGTTTTCTGCTGTCTTAAGTACTGGATTTGGATAACTCGGCGTGCGCGTGTTCTGCTGCCCTGCTTCAAAGCCACAAAAGAGTGAAGAGCAAGTCAGATACAGGTCTGGAAAATCTTCCACGTTGCTATATAATGAAGGGTAAAAGGACAATGATTCTTTTGACACCATCTTCTGGTTCACGCATGCTAACACAGTTGTGGGTTAGAGATGAGGATTTTGATTGATACCTCTGTGCCAGTATGTCCCTTCCATGAAGAATCAATTGTTTTACTTAACATGAGGCAATAAACTGTAGGAGCCCAGCATTTCACCTTCGTGGACAGGGATTCAGGATGAATGTTAATAGAAAAGTCCTGGTTAAAAGTCCCCAGTTTCAGTGAATGCCCATTTGCTGTTATGTTTGTGATAACAAAAAGATGGTTCAGGAACTGGTAGAAAAATGGGAGTTTTCCTTGGAGGGTGCAAAAGCCAAGTGTGCTCGGAGGGCTGGCAGGAGTGGACCACAGATACCAGTGGCAAGATCCCCACTGATCAGTATCTACTTCACCTTGCTGCCAAGGCTGCCGGAGGCTTCAGGTTTTCTGCAGTGGTCAGATAAAGGAGTTATATTCCTTTTCTGGGTGAGGATGATGGAGGGGAGTCAATAATCATCCCTCCTGTATAGTCAACTGCCTTCACAGCAAGAACCTGTGCACTGGGATCATAGCCAGGCACGATCAGCATGAAACAAGTTTCAAATCACCAAGGTTAGGAAGTACAGTAAGCAACAGGCTAATCACATAGCAGTTCTCTCCGTAGCCTGCCTGGAAGCTTCAGCTGCTTCTAAAAGCTCTGGAAAAGTAAGTTGTATCATGGATACCACCTAATGTGACAATGACACTGATACAGATGTAGACTAGGTTGTTTACCTCTAGCTTCTCTATCTATTTCCCTTTCCCCCGTATCTTCCTCAATCCCCTTCCTCAAAATAAAACCAAGCTTATTCTATCCCACTCAAGCACACAGCCCTTGTTTTTGGCCAGCTTGCAGCTAGCTTATGGCCAGCAACAAGGGTGTTCATACATGTTAGTCCCTAATACTGACATTACTGTGTCTTACAGCAAATACTTCACATTCCCGAGTCACCCTGGTTTTTAATGAGCCATATTAATGCAACTCTCCAGCATCACAATCTCTGCTATTATTTCAGCTGTGTCTCAGAGATAAGGCAGGTGGTAAACAGATCCAGCTGGACAGCACATTTGCCTGCAAAATGTGTGCTTGTTCTTTTGGAAAATTTGGAGAGCACTTGCTTGACTTGCCCTTTAGAAAAGCTTTGTTCTATCAGAGCTTCCTATTTCCTGCCCACAGATTCATGTCATCTACTGGAAGCAGCTGACAAAAGCATCATGTTCACTTTTTCCATAAAGAAAATGTTTGATGCTCTGCTTGTCCTTTATGTTGATCTGCAACATGTAGCCGGACAAGTGGGTTTTATGGGCACAGAGTAGAACAGTGACAGTCTACCCAGCCTGCCGCTGTTGATCTACCCAAGCTATCTGCAACAATTCATTTACCCACTGAGTCTGAGTTTTGTTTCTGAACAGGTGATGGTTTCTATAAGCTGATCTCACACACAGAGCTACTGATTGAGTAGCTTTGTGTGAAGACATTTTAGCAGATACTGCACTTAGGCATTGCTGTTGGGCACTGTAACATTTGCAATCTGAAAACTAGATTGGGATGGGCTTGCTCCATGAGGTCATACAGCTGCTGGAAAACAGCTAGTATCTATATACCAGCTCTCACAAACTAATCATTAGCAAATACTATAAGCGTGGTTTAACTATCTATCTCTAGTGCAGAATGCTCTTTGTGCCTCACAAGTGTGAGGTAGGTCAAAGCAGCCACATTCCCTGTCAGCTGCCATCTGTCAGCTGGCTTTGTAATGTGAAATTTTGAAAACAACTGTTTTTCTTCATTTTGCTTTTTAAAAGGCCATCCTGTAGTGAGAGGTGAGAGTCACTGATCTAATTCCTTGTTAGTAGAGCTTGCATGATAGAAAGGACCTTTGTGAGTGGTTACAACATTCAGTGGAGACTAAGATGCTCCTCTTCTGCCAGCTTCTCTGCTAATGCCTTCCCCAACATGGTGGGATGCTCAAGGTGGTGGTGTTTACAAAGCTGCTTTTCCTAGCGTGAGAGCAATGCCTTAATAAAATAAACTTTATTTTTGTGCTTGTAATGCTCTATCTTGTTGGGAAAGGTGTTGAAATCAGCAGGAGATTTTTGTTTTCTGATTCGGTGTCTAACTAGAGTGAATTCTTACAAATAGACAAGCTCCCATTTTTGTGCTGTTATGAAGTTTTTAAAATGTTTTTGGCACTTTCAAACATTTTCTGTTCTTGTTCTCTGTTTAGCACTGTTGCATTCTCTGCAACATCCTCTGCATAGTATTAATCATAATTATCAGATTCAGCAGTACTGTGCTAGGTAGCCAGAAAAGGTTTGGGAGCTGTTCCTCTTCCTTATATAAACTCCAGAAAGTGTGCTGTTCACCTAACAACTACAGTGAGAAAGAGTATCCCAGAAATCTGTACAGATGGGAGTGCAAGAATAAAATCAACTCCTCATGGTTCAAAAATAAGGGTATTACTGTAAGCATTTGTGGTGGTTTGAAAGGAAAGACTCTGCTTTCCCTCCCCCACTGAGAAAGAGACCACGGCTAAACCCAGTCGGAGAAATGAGATTATATTTTACAAGGAAACAGATTCTATGTAACACAACAAACACAGGTATTTTACAATATATACAGGAATATACAGCAAATAAACTCAACCAGAAACCAGACCCCCCACAGAGGGGGCTTCCCCCTGTGCCCCCCTTCACCCCCTACCTCCCTTCTCCCCCCGAGAGGTAGAAGAAGAGACGAGGATGGTTAGCAGGACAGGGGAAGAAGCGGACAGGCCTGTTACAGGCAGTGAGTTATTGCTTATCTCTTGGCAAGAAGCCCAGAAGCAGATCCAGCCAAAAGGGACAGCGAAGGAAGGAAGACTGAGAGAAAGTTCTCAGCTCCCCTGGGTCCAATCTCACCTCCCACAATCCTACCAATGAAATTCGTTTAGAATACCAAAATATTTTTATAAACATTTAGCCAGTGTGCCCCTTTCTTAAAGGCACAGCGTCAAACGGCCACAGCATTCATGTTGCTTTAAGAGACAGTTTATTGAGCTTCACCTGTGCATTTTGCTACAGAACTCTTGACAAATGGGGCCTTTCTCCTCCCTCACCCTGTTGTTCACCAGGTCCTGCTGCTGTGATGGGATGAGTTGGCATTAGGGGCTGGATTATCATCTGGGGTTTCCACTGAGCCAGTAAAACCACACACAAATCGTTCAGGAGCCAGCAGCAGTCTGTTCCTTAGAAACATCTGTATGTGAAAAATGAATGAGTTTCAGATAAAAGAGAGGATGTTACCTCCTCTAAGTGAATTATTTAAACTCGCAACCTTTTTCTATCTTTTCCATATGAAAAATTAATGTACCACAGGCCCGTTTGCATTTCATGGTAAAACAAACCTTTTTATAGGTTTTTTGCTCTCAAGGAAGAGAGAAAGGGGCTTTCCACAGCCAGTGTCAGAAATTTTAGCTGTCAGTCCTCAGGGCCTGCTGAGTATCTAGGATATTAACATAACAGAGCAGGCCCATTAATCTCCAGAGCACCACATGCTACTGAGAAATAAAACCTGAGCAGAAATTTCTGCTCTTAACGTTTGTGAAGACACGAGGATATTTTTTTCCCCCATGTACCACACAGATCTTGGCCTTAGACGGATATTTGATAATTATCATGGTCAAAACCTTCAACCTGGGTGTGAAAACTATGCTTTTATTTTCAAATTGATTCACTACCTGAAAAATCCACTCTAGTTTTCAGCAGTGCTGAGCAAATGCCCCTCTGATTCATTTCACTGGCAGTTAAGAAGTCCCTGTACCTCTGAAAATGGAATAGTTCTCAAATTTACAGCTCCTCCACTTGAAAATATCCCACTCAGTCTCCATGCATTTAAATGGAGGAATGCAAAGCCAAGGACACAGAGTGATCTAGGCAGCTAATAATGTTTTTTAGCAATGTAACAAATCAATGAAATGCTTAGGAATAATGGCATCAATTGGGATTTAAGTTTCATGGCAGCATCACTTTCCAACAAATGGATGTTGGGCTTTTTCCCAATGTAATTCTGTACCTATCAGGTCTGGCAGGTTACAGTCATGTCTGGCCCTCCACTTCCATCTTCACTTTAATGCTTCTTATGAACCAGCAAGCAGCCTGGGCACCTTACTCACAGCCCATTCTGCAAAGGTTTAGAAGTCCTGCATAACATCTTTGACTTTCTGGAAACATAGCACTAGGGAGAGGTGAGTGTTGCCACTCCTCTCTTGGGGGAAAGGAAAGGAAGAAGGGACAGTTCTATTGAGCAACATCATAGATTTTCTGTGAACTGAAATGGCAGACTGTTTGATCCCTCAAGGGCAGTTGCATGGAGCTCATAATTCAAGTTGGAACTGATTCTCCTTTCCCTCATGACCTGCAGTAAGTATCCATCTGACTACTTCTATGTAAAGCATAGCCCTGGAAATGCCTATGCCTGCATTTGGAGTCTTGCTGTATCTGCCCCAAGCAGTGGTAGCTTTTCTCTTCCACATCCTCCATGCTACACGGCTGTCTGGGAGCAAAGCTGTTTGCTCTTCCACAAGACTGCTCTCTTGGGCATTCCCACATCTTTATGGGCCCATCTTTCAGGACCTTCTGCTTCCTCTTGTTACTTATTTATTGCATTTAGCTGCTTATTTGGCTGACGGTGCACTTTCTGTCCTTGTACACCTTGTCCCCTCCAATGCACCTCATACATTTTAAAGACAATTTTATTAAAAACTAAAAGCAGGTGACTTAAATAACAGTTTGTCTGGCCAAGACCTCAAAGGAAGATTTAGCTGAGCTACAGTATGAGCTTCATGCTGTTATGGAAGCTGAGGCAATATCTGGGTTTGATTCTTTCACATAATTTGTTGCAGAGTATCCCAAGAAAATGCTGGCAACTGCTGGGCAAGCAAAGAATGAAGGGAAAGCAACCTCCAAACTACCTACATACTTTCTGATCTCCACACACCCGGCTAGATAGGTATCAGTAACACACAAGGCTGACGTTGTGAGCTTAATGCCATCACCTCTTTACATAGAATACATAGAATAAACCAGGTTGGAAGAGACCTTCAAGATCACCGCATCCAACCCATCAACCAATCCAACACCACCCAAACAACTAACCCACGGCACCAAGCACCCCATCAAGTCTTCTCCTGAAAACCTCCAGTGATGGCGACTCCACCACCTCCCCAGGCAGCCCATTCCAATGGGCAATCACTCTTTCTGTATAGAACTTTTTCCTAACATCTAGCCTGATCCCCTGGCGCAGCCTGAGACTGTGTCCTCTTGTTCTGGTACTGGTTAAAGGGTTACTATTTTGTTCTAGGATCTTCAGCACAGCGCTGCTGAAAGAACCCACTGGGACTTTTTGGGCACCAGATGAAATTTTACATATAAACTTGCTGTGGAAAGTCCTGTTCTCTCTGGAGATGAATGACCTACAATGGTTATCTATTTCTTTCCTGGGTATTAACAATATGGAGTGTATATTGAGTATTGCTTTGTAGGAAACCTTTTGATATCTTTGTTAAACATTGTCCTTTGCTTTATCTCTAGCGGCAAACCTGGTGTGTTTTGTAGAGACAGAATAAATGCTAAACCAACTTACTCTATTGAAGAACACCATTCAAATTTAAAATGAGATTACTTTTTACAAGAAAGGTGGTTTATCTGTCCCGGGGAGACGTATCTTTACTCTGATCAGATATCACTGTGAACGGCGTAACACAGCAGCACTTCTTAAGAATCCAAGGCGAGGGCCAGGCGGAGCGAAGGGAAGTCCCCGGCGAGGCGATTTCCTGACCTCCAGCACTAGCCGCAGCTTCACAGCAGAGCTGGGGCCGTGCCCAGGAACGCTGGAGCGCCACTCCCATGAGGGGTGCCCCTCGGAGCAGCCCCACTCCCGGCAGCGCTGACCCCCCCTCAGGCGGTGCGCCGCACACCCCCGCTCACCGCCCCCCCCGCTTCCGGGCGCCCGCAGCATTCCCAAACGCGCCACGCGCCGCCGTCCTCGCCCACGCCTCCAGGGCCCGCTCCTGTCCCCGCGGCCGCACACCGCTCGTTTCCACATCAACCGGCAGACCCTACGGCCGCCGTCGCCTCAGAGGGTCTCCCTCACATCCCCCGGAGTGCCTTGCCCGGCACCTCTCCTCTTTTTCCTTCGGCGCTTCGACGGCTGGCGCCGCGCCCGTGCCAGGGCAGGGCGCAGGTGCGGCCCGTTGCTGTAGAGCGTCCATGCAGGGGGCTGCAGCTGTGGAGCCAGCACGGCGCTGCCCTTGTCCGCGGCGCTGTCGGTGGTGCGGCCCCACCAGAGGGAGCTGGAGACCGCCGGCCCAGCGGCTGAGGTAAAGGCGGCGCCGCTGGGGTGAGGGTGTAGTGGCTCCGAGGCTCTTCAGTTTTAACTCTCTTGGTTAAATAAGCGTTTGTCCCTTTTCCAGCCTAAGCAGCTCTACCGTGGCAGCTCCGGGCAGGTGTTCGCAGTCGGTCGCTGTCCCATAGCCTGCACTTTTTGCTTAACACACCATCCCTGCCCCTGATTTCCAAATCGGGTAATTGCACCCGTGCCCAAGGACTGCACCGCACCGAACAGAAACAACACCTGAAAGTGATGTGTCATCTGCTAATGTCACGCTGTAAATGGAGTTGCCTCGGGGGTTCATCCCCAGCTCGCTCCTGGGCCTGTCCGTGCTGCTGTAGCCGCAGCTGGCGGGTGAGGAGCTGCTTGATATGCCGGAGGTGTCCTCCTCCCGCTTCTCGCTTCGTTTTGAGTAATCAATCAGGCTGCTTTGGAGCTACAGTTTACAATCTGTAATTTGTATAATTTGATTTGACAGTAATTCCATCGTTGTTATGTTTATTTACAAGAGATGCCCTGTGATTAGTTCAGTTTTTATCTGTAGTTTTCCTTGCTCTCCCAATCATGGTTTAAAAATTTCTCATCTAATCCTTGAGGGCTGCCACGTGTTATGGCTCCTGAGGTAGTATTCACTTCTTTGTGCTATGCTCCAGGGAAGAAGATGGGTCTGTACAGGACATCATCACCCTTGCATAGATAAAACTACTAAGGTCTAGCCTGAAATATCTTGTTTTATTCTAACATTACAGGTATTTTCTGCTTTTCATCAATTTAGTTTTGCACCCTTTGGCCACTACTTTCATCTTCTTCTTTTTTTTTTTTTTTTTCCTTTTAAAGGATAATCCTAATTTGCTGTGTTTACCTTCAGATGCTTGTTAATCTACAGGAAGGCAAGTAAGTACAGCTTCATTATGTCAGTTTCTAAGAGCTAGGTAGCAGAGCCAATTCAGCATAATGAAGTATGACAGTTTAAATGCCAGAATGCTTTCATTTTTAATCACCTATCCCTGGATTTAAATCTGAAACCTTTAGCAAATCCACTTGCAGTCTTATAAGAAAAGCTAAGTATGTCAAATGACTTCCAGAACAGTGTTTTGAATGCAGGACAGAGCTAACCAGTAGGAAATTCTGAGTAGACGCATTTATTATCCATCCTGTTCCTCTCTAGAATTCAAGTACTTAATTTGGAAAGACTTGGGATATCATCTGGAGTTCTTCACTGAGCAGAGATGCCTACAAATAAAAGAGTGTTTTGTTGTTTGTTTCCCCCCTCGTTGTAGGAGAAAAGATGGAGGTGTCATCTTGGCATACAACACCTTGTCAGAAAAAACATGCAGAAAGTGAGAGATTGTTTTCTTTGCAACCTCATGACTTTCAAAATCACATCTTTGCCCCCAGAAATACTCTTAGCCTGTAGCTTACTGGGAGAGAGGTGGAGCACTTGTTACCGGTGTTACTGAAGCTGTGTCATCGTGCAGAAAATAATACATGGGGAAAAGGAGATGCAGCTCTCACATTGAGTACTTCAATCACCTGGGAGTTCAGAGTTCTGATTCCTGTCTCAGGGAGCACAGCTGTTTTACCAGTTAATAACGGCACTTGGAGCAAAGCTTAAAACTGAATGCTGCCTTCCCCCAGGTGCATATTTGAAGTCCTCAGGTGTTCTATAAAAGCAGACCAGTGGCATCTGGTGTTGATTAGTAATTTGGGATCTTGATGCATTAATTGTGCCCAAGACCAAATTAGGTGGCTGTCATTGTTTTCCTCTTTAAAAGATCAAAGAACTAATGATGTGATCCTGCTTTTAAATATTTCCTGTAAATGTAAATATTTCTGCATGTATCTTCTGCTAGGTATGAAGATAAAAGGTACAGAAAGAACTTCTAAAGTGGGATTTACATACATTAACTTTGTAATTGTATGCACAACAGGCAATTACACAAGAGTTAATAAAATAATAGTAGTAATGATTTGTACCGGGTAATTGAAATTTATGAAGCGGTTTTGGTGTCTCTAATAAAGCTGTGAAGTCTTCAAGTAGAGCTAATGAGTATGGCAGAAATTACTACCATGAACAAACTTAATGTTTCATTTGTCAAAGGTAGTACAGTGTTTTTAAAAGGTGTCTGAATATCAGTGTCAATATATAAGTGGGAAACTGAGGTAGGAATGTAAGTCACACTTTGTTTTGCTGTGCCACTTCAGTCAGGTATTTCAGTCTTTCGTCTAAATAGCCTTTTCTCCTACTCAGTAAAACTTTGGCTATTATTCAGAAATACCATGTAAAGTGCTGGTGTGCTTCAGCATGACTTCCATGCCCGTGGCGTGTTTCCCAAACCACTGTGTATTTAGCAATTTGAATTCCTCTCTCATGTTTGCATCACTTCAGCTGTAACTGCTTGTTACTGTTGAGTTCAGGTGTGTCTGCCTATTGCTTCTGGATCAGGGTGTCACTGTGTGTGCCTGCCTTTTGAGGTCTGTGAAGAAAGAAGAAAATGAGATCTCTGAATGTGAGAATGTTTTTGTTTGAGTGTGGATTACTTTGTAAAGCACTGTTCTTGTGCTTAAGGTTCACATTAAGGTTGGTTTCTTTATCTGAGGGTTTTCAATATGTATTATTTATTTTCTTCCATAAATCCTACCATAGGCTATATTTTCAAGGTGAAAGCAAGTGCTTTTTGTCACTAAAAAATGCTGCAATTTACCATCCACTTTGAATGGTTCTTGCTTCATGTGTTTTGTGGGAGCTTCACCTGGACAGAGTGTTAAGACCTTTGTGCTGTGAAAGATTCACTTCTCCTTATGTTCTTGTTTTATTGCAATGTCAGTCTCCTAAAAAAAGTATGTTTACTGTAGGATAGAATGAAACAGTGTCTGGGTTTGAGGAGACAGAAGCTCTTTTACCCCGTCTCCAGCTGAGTAAAAGAAAAACAGGATAGGAAAGAATCGGAGATTTAAATGGAAGTGCTACTCACAACTATATATAACAGTACAAAACCATACAAAATACACAAATTCATATTCAGCCTCAGCCCAGGTCTCTCCAACCTGAGCTTTACCAAGACTACTTACTAGGCCAACATTGTCCAAAACCTACCCTCCAACCAGTCTGAAGCCCCAGGTCTCAATGCCCACCCCCCAATACTTCCCCATCCCCACACACCAGCTGGGCCTGAACTACATGCAAAAATTGGCCAGGTTGCTCAAGGCCAAAAAGCTTCAACTTCCCCAAGAAAATACCAGAGAGATAAGAGCTCAGTACACTGAGAAGAGAGCAGAGAGAGGAAAGGCAGAACAAATAATTATCCCCATTTATATGGGGGAATAGATGCAGGATTATGGGAATGAAAATAATAAGGATTACACTTTTTCTGGTGTCCATCCACTGAGCTATTTGGTCCTTCTGGAGGACCTCTCTGTGCTTAAGACATCTAGTCTTAAACCTACAACAAACAGCTCTCTTACTGATCACTTTCTCTTGCTTCAGAGAAGTATTGGATTGTAATGGTATGGATGATTGGTGACGAGTGATATGGGGGATGCATTTAAGAGGGACAGGGGAAAACTCCAGGAATTAGATAGTAGAAGAAGTGGCAAGCAAGTCAAATTGTTTTGAGGATGTGGTGATAATAGTTTGGAGCTCTGCTGTCAGCAATGAGTAAGGACTACAGGGGGCACAGAAGTTATAAGGCAAGGTTGACACATTGACAGAATTATGCATCAGTATTTTGAGAACAAGGAACTGGTTTATGGAATTATGTTCTGCTTCCCTTTTCCATTCTTTCCTTGCCTCCAGCTGAGCTCCTAATGGAGAAAGGCTGGGGGAAGGAGAATGGGAAGCAGCAGAAGGATGTTTATTGCTGCTCGGTAGGAATGTAAATTAAGTAACTAATGATGTGCATTGAATAAATGGGTTTGATGGGTTTGGTTTTCTTGTCTTGCTTCTTACTGTGTATTGCTACAAACTCCCCATTTCTGCCTGTCACTTACAGATAAGCATGTGTAAATGTGACCTTTTCCTGGGAAAGTCTCACCAAACTGAGTCCATTTTAAGCCTCTTCCACTTCTTACAGGAGCTCTGTTTCCTGAATCAGGTGTGACGTGGCAAATCTCCACCAACACTTGTCATGTTTAGGACTACAGTGCAGTGTGGGAAAGATGGATCTGGTTGCTAAAGCTCTGGGAACTACACCTTTTTTTTAAAGTAAGAAGGTGGGATTTGAAAGCAGATGGGATGGTGGTGCTCCTCCACTACTCTTTTTATTTCTTGATAAATTCTGACATTTCTGTGGGTGCAAGTCTGGATGATGGTCATCCACTCCAAATGGTCCCCGTACATAAGGAGTGACCTACAGTAAAGGTGTACTGACATACCCCTTTTCCACAACACACCCCACACCCCCCCCCCCCTTTTCTTTAAGCTCCATTTCTGGTGAGAGTTTGAGCTGTCATGAAGGCATTGAAGTGGGAAGGTTCCACACCCTCCTTTGGCAGGAGGAAACTAAAGGAGGGCTTCAGCAGGGTTAATTACTAGGCATGCTGTATTTGGCAAATGACAGAAAAAAGAAGCCGAAGGGTGATGGCAGTAGGTGAGATCAGCTCTAGTCTAGCCACTGATCCTGAGAAGCCAAGCGAATAACTGGACTGAAATGAGCAGTAAAAATGAGTGAAGCTACACATCACTCCAGCTGACCTTGGAATTTAACCTAGGACTTTGCCAGTTTAACCTAGGAATGAGGAAGGAGTGGTTCAGTTCTTTCTGAAAACTGGAGGAGGTGTCAGAGTCCTGTCCCGTAGAGTGAGAAATACAGGTCACCAGTCGGTGTTGTAAAGTGAACATAATTCTTGCTTCAACCACTTTAAGTTCAATATAAGAAGGTATTGTGACACAATATTGGAGTGTAGTCTCATGACTGAGTTATCTCAAACAGCCTTTTTGGAAAGTCAGGCTCAGATAGCTTTCTGATTGGCATCTGTTGCAGGTTCACTCTTATGTAAGATTCTCATTTTTCCTGCTGAGCAATCCAGCCTGTTTCCACCATGACTACACCAGTCAAGCTCAAACCTTCCTTGCTCATGTACACAGGAAACTGGGGCAGTATCTTAAGATTGGGAGCTGCCTGCTGAAAACTGCTTGGCTTCATTCAGTACAAAGACTTGGAAAACACAGTATGAAGCACGTGATTGCTTTAAGGCAAGTGCTACAAAAACATTTTACTAGATGTTTGGTTTGGTTTTGGGGGTGTTTTTGTTGTTGCTTTTAAATCATTTCTTTTCAATTCATTGTTTTTATCTTCTTTCCATGCTTGTTTTACCCCCATGCACAAGATGACCCTGAGAAGCAGGGATTATCTGTTTCTTCCTAAACCACTCTTATAATCCTCACTGTCTCTGTGAGGATCACTGAAGCAGGAAAGTGTAAAGAGAAATAGTGGTGAGAAGGTGTGAAGATGAGAGGAAAGAGTTGTAACAAAGATGCCTGTGCTTTGGCATAAACAGTTACCCTCTCTTCCTGCTTGTTTCATTTCTTTATAAACACTCTGATCCTTGAACTGTGTATTCTGGACAGCATGGCACTTAATTATTTTTTACTGGATGGAAAAAAAAAATAATTCCACTAAATTAAAAATAGAGCTGAAAATGGGCTTGGTTTGATCTCTGTGGCATCTGAGGCAGAGGAACAAGATTAATTCCTGCAATTAGATGTTAATTGATGTCTGAGCATGTCTATTCCTAGAAACAGCAAGACCACGTATAGTATAACTAGCACCATTAAAACAGCATAGCCTACCCTCTGTGCTCAGCAAGTGACGAACTGGAGGAGGTGAAACCTTACTAGGGACCTGAATAGAGCAGTGGGGGATGATGTGATATGAGCAGAACTTGTGATGAGGACAAGGGAGTGCAGCCTGGCTGAATGGTTATGATCTGGTGGTTAAATGCGCAGAGCGAACTGTGGTTTTGTTTGTTAAACATACATCCACTTTATTTTCATTTGGTTGCCGGTCAAGCCTGCTTGAGATTCACATCATAAGCAACTATAAAGGTTTAATACAAACTGATGAAATATCTGATAAAGAAAAAAAACCACCACAGACATTTTCTTTGGCCTTTGGAAAACCATATACTAACAGTTTTTATTAAATGAAATAAGAGGTCACTGAATCTGGTCTTTTACCCACTG
The DNA here is from genome assembly GCF_014839835.1 of Dryobates pubescens. Taxonomy (NCBI): domain Eukaryota; kingdom Metazoa; phylum Chordata; class Aves; order Piciformes; family Picidae; genus Dryobates; species Dryobates pubescens. The sequence continues at coordinate 42,612,445 of NC_071617.1, read as the reverse complement.
TGTGTAACAGCTTCAGCTACATCCATTTCAATAATGAAATTCTGTTTCTGCACTGCCTATGCCTTATATATAACCACCATGCACTGTATATATTTCATTTTGTTTCCACTTTACAATACTGTAAAAATCTTTTTCAACTAGAATAGATGCTAGCCTTGGATTCTGAAGTGTTGAATAGAATAATAAATCCTCTGCATCACTAGCTTGACTTTCATCCAAGAGTTTCAAAGAGCTTTATAAACATCAAGTAATATCTCCGGCATGCCCATCACAACTGGAGAGTATTACCACTGTTCTGCAGCTATTATTACTAGTTTGTATCATTGCATCTAAGAACTCCAACCAGACTCAAGACTCTACTGTGCATGTAATGAAAAGTTAAGACCTGTCCCAAAGACCTTTGAACAATTGTAGAAAAATAGGAGAGGGATACAAGAGGCCTGAGGAATACAGGGCAGCAGTAGAAGGGGAAAGAAAATTGGAACTTGGGAAGTGACCAGTGTTGGAACAGCATGGTCTGTCTGACTGTTGTCATCTATCTTGTGGGCAGTGCAGCAGGGATGAGACCTGAAGAATTGTTTTCAGTGGCTCTGTGGATGTTACTGTGTGACCGCTTCCATGTTCAAAGGCAGCTCAGCAAGGGTATGCCCGAGGCAAACTTGGCTTGATGAGTGATTAAGTTTGCCTCAATATCAGGAGAAAAATTTGTAGCGTGGAGGTAACTGAACTGTGAAGAAGTGGAATGTCTCTCAGTTTACAGCTCCTCTGCTGCGGAGTTAACTGGGGTTATGCTTTCTGGTTTGGGTCTCTCAAGATAAGAATCTACGGGAGCATCTACAGCAGTTATTCATCTTACCCTGGCTACGTCTTCCCACTTCTGAGATGCTCTAATAAATGGCAGAGACTGCACCCCTGCTTCCAGCTATTGAGCACAAAGCATCTGGAAAAGGGAAGTGTTTGTGATCTTTTTGCTCAGCTTCTGTTGGACTAGACTCCTCCAGTTTCATCCTGTGATCCCACCTCTGTTTTTCTTATACTTTCCAGTCACTGGACTGATCTTGGTAACGATGAGGCAGAATTTGGGTTACAGTCCAAGGCTAGACAGTGTCCTGCTTTTTGAGTAGGTTGCCTGTAATACCTAGCTCCTTTCAGTGGTGTAGGCAGGCTGAGGTCATCCCTTGTGTGCACCTGTGCAGAAAGCTGTATCGCTGAAAGTACATCTCTGTACCACTGAAAGTACAGCTGTCTGTAGACTATAAGCACCTATGTTTAAAAACAAAAGGACACCCTCGGAGCACTCACACTGCTTCTGCCAACCAGTCTGCTAGGTCCCAGGTGTATCTTAGGTACATATCATGCTGATGCTTCCATTCACCACACCACCCAGGATTCTCACAGTATATGAGGCTTCCTTTTTGCCATGACTCCAGCTGTGGATGCTGACATTGCCCATACACTCTCACACTGCCAGTCACAGCTTGTTAGCTCAAGTTTATTAGTGTGGACCCCTTTGCCATTCTACAACATCTGCTGTTGGAGAACCCAGATGTTAAGGCCTGCCTCAGTGGCAGGCCTGTGGGTTGGGCAGTGCATACACCTGCTGCAATTGTTGTGCAGGTCTAGCTCTTTGTGCTTTTCTTAAGTATTGTCAGTGGGCTTAGCTGGCTGCTGTGTCAGAGAGCTGGGATTTGTGAATCCTGGTTTGTGATTCTCTGCATGCATTGTATAAAGTAACTGTTTTTAAGTAATTAATCTTGTGAAGTTTGTGTTCCTTGTTTTCTGCCCTGTTTCCTGTCTTCTGCCCTGTAATCTAGAATTCCAGAGATTTTGTCATCTAAGGAGGTGTCTTCCAACCCAAGAATGATGAGCATGATACAAACATGGGACTGTCTTGAATGTAACAAGTCTGCCTGACTTAGACTCTGGTGCTTGGTTCATTCTCATCCTCACTAGTGACTTCACAGAAAGCTACTGCATCTGGATGGAACTTGCACTGCTTAAGGAAAAGAGAAGCGATGCTGTGGGTGACTACTCTTTAACATCAGCAAATGCTGTATTGCTTTTGTGTGTCTTGTTTGTTCATTCCAGTTCAGATCTCCCTGTTGGGTTATAGTATCTGTGTGTTATTCTGAAGCAGTGAGATTTCACAGCCACTTTAGTGCTAGTCTGAGGTAGTGATCAGTGCAGTGCCTGGCTGTTGTTGGTCTCTTTGAAGATGTCAGTAGAGCTGAGGATCCAGCTCAGAAGAAATCAGCCAAGGCTGGAAAAAAAGCCACTGACTGCACAGATGAGAATTCTACCTGACATGGTAGCAAACTGCCACAGGTTGCAATTCTGCTAACTTACATGAAGTAATGCAGGTTCAGGCTTGGTCAGTTCTGAGGTGAGGAGAATGCTAAGGGACAATCTTATGCTGCAACGAGCGTTTAGTTTTGTTTTTTGATGGAGGAGCTGGCATTCCTCCCTCTTTGAAGACTGACACCACTTCAGTGTGATAGCAGGGGACATTGTCCTCCTGGAAGTGCCATTATTCATACATGATGTGAAAACTGCATTGGTTGCTGGTGCAGTTGAAAACCTGCAAGGCTCTGAAAGTCTTACTCTGCACAGCCTGTTCAAATTTACATGTAAACAACTTCAGTGCTGCCTCCCTAAATCTGCGGTCATGTAACAAATGTTTGAGGTATTGTGTGTGAGTAACTGTGTTTGCAAGATGGGGAGAATGCACACAGTGCCTTTCTGGTGATAAATAACAACTTAGTACAGGATTTTAGCTTAAACTGGGTGGAAGTGGTTTTACTTAGCATTTGCAATGGGTTAAGGGCACACGTAGCCTTGCTGTTGTTGCTCAGTGGACAAGCTGTGATTTGTTGTATGCCACAGTAACTCAGTCACTTGTGTTTTTATTCTGGATAGAGACAGCAATCTCATTTGAACATGACTGGGCTTTTCCATGCCAAAGAAATGGGTAGTGTTGCCAGTGTGCTCAGAGGGAGAGCAATTAATCTGTATTTAATCCATGCATTTGACGATTTTTCAGTGTGAGAAGAGTTGGGCTTTGCTTACTTCAGCGTAGGAAACTGAGAGTAAGAAAAGTACTCTATGTATCTGAGGTTTTCTTTCTGCAAAAACAAATTCTTTGTGGTTGGGCCCTTTCCACATGAGGCTAGGTCTAGCAGTAAAATTTCAGTAGTGGAGTGAACCTTTTCTACATTTTTCTACTGTAAAGAATGAGATATACTGGTGCCTCATATCATCTCCAAGAGCATGTCTCGGAGGGTTGTGGCATTCTGATTCCCATGCGTAGTATTTCAGTTCTCTGGTCTGTAACTGTTGGGCACTTAGGGTTTGCATAGGATTTCTTACACTTCTTTGCTTCATTTAGACTTTGGTATGACTGTAGAGAGTCATAGCAAGTACTTCTGATGATGTTTTAAGAATTTTTTGGCTGCCTTTTAAAATCTAAGATGAAAAAGAATGTAATGAGCCATCTATCTGTGCAGTACATGCTGTCCCCTTCATATATACAAAAGGAACTGGATTTTTTAGTTCTCACCACTAATTGACTTGATCCTCCTTTTATACTGCTGAAGGTAAGATGCTGTTATGCATTTGGAACTAGGAGGAAAAATGGCTCACACAATATAGCACAGTTCAGCTACCACTGAGAAATACGTACTAATTACCCTGTTTTTTCCCCCTGCCTCAGAGAGACAGAGGGTGGAGACTCAAGATTAACCATTGTAACTTGTCTTGCCTTTGAATGGGAAGCCTTCTGGGTAATTGTTTTACCTGCTGGGTGACTGTTACACAAAGTCAGTGAAATTATTCCAAATGAGAGAAAAGAGTTGAGCCCAAACACATCATCTCAGACATCCTATTTGATGGTGGCAAGATAGAGGGACGCTGCATAGCTGTAATTAACCAGAAAGTTATGTTTTTTCACAGTATCACAGTATCACCAAGGTTGGAAGAAACCTCAAAGATCATCGAGTCCAACCTGTCACCGCAGACCTCATGACTAGACCATGGCACCAAGTGCCACGTCCAATCAATCCCCTCTTGAACACCTCCAGGGATGGTTTTGGTATTCAAAAGGCACTTCTTAAATTTTGTCTGCTGGGTTCAGAATTTGACAGTGATTGGTTTGTGTGGTTTGTTTCTGGCATTCTGTTCTCTGTGGAAATGTGTTGGAGAAGGCAGAAATGGACCAATTAGGAACCCAAGCCAGCTCCATGCTAACTAATTGATTGTATCTATAAGCAGGGAACAACCCCACTATTGCTGGTGATGCTGCTGCATCAAACAATCATGAAACTTCTCAAAGCTTGTAGATATAAAACATGATGGCAGCTGGGAAAGGAAGCTGTGGAACAGGAGAGATTTAAAAAATGCTTGGATTACAGGTTCACACATCTAATTTAAAAACAAACTGAAAAAATAGGTCTGTTACACAAACCATCTCCCTCTGATTCCCACATGGTACTGAACACAAACCATTTACACTCTTCAGTAAGGAGAGCTCATTCTGAAGGAGCTGTGCCACTGCACTGGTTTTAAGGCCATCCATCACCAAGTGCTCAACTGTCCATCACTTGAGACCTGATGTTACCTCTCAGCTCATGGAGACCTACTGTTATCTCAGTTTCTCCATTACTGTCATGTGTTGACTTCAAGAAATGGAGGTTATGTGAGATGTGTCTAAAACAAACACTACACTTATTGGCAGCTGCCTTCTATTTAGCTCCTTTGTAAAGGAAAGAATATTGTCTTTGCAGTTCTTCATGGCTCGTTCTTAAGTTGTGTATCAAATCTGACAACAAAAATCAAGGTTTAACACTCTCAAATTAAGATAGCTCATTGTTAGCAAGTCTTCTCTTCATGCTAAATGACTTTCTAGTTACTCTTGGCTGCAGGAAATTCATGTTCTTGGGTGTAGTACAGTAATGCAGATTTCGGGCTGTGGTAGGCCAATTCTTGTTGTTTTGGTCATTTTTTGGTAGATGCAAATAGTACCAGATGGAGGGCTTATGCAGCAGAAGTATGGCTGATTGATTTGTTTAGTTTGTTTCAAGCACTGTGTGTTGTAGCAGAATAGCAGTGCCTGTTTATCTTATAGCTGCTGCACTTAGCTGCAATATTGTGGAAGTACTGGCACTGTCTCTCAGAAAAAGAGAAAATGAGCTGTTGTCAGTCAGGAGAATCTTTCAGAGGGGAGGAAGTGCAGTGACATGGGTAGGGATACTCCAGCAGAAGAGACAGAGTCCCTCTCTCTTTCCACAAGGACAGAGTGATAAGGAAGGGAGGATTTACTTTGAAACTCTTTTATTGACTGCCTTACCAAGCACATCTGGTTTTTATCTATTTGAAGAGAGGGCTTACTTTAGAGCCTAGTAAACTAGAACATATTCTAGTTTAGAGACTGGGAGCTTCTCGCTGTACTTTGGTGTGCTCCTTTGAAAGAGAAGATGGGGAGTAGTTCCACATGAATACTCTAACTGATCCAGGGTCCTGTCACAGCTTGTTTTTCTTTGCTCCTTTTACATTAATTGGATAAATGGAAAATAATGAAGAGGGGACATAGAACAGGCTACCTGGATCAATAAATATGTCAAGTTTGGCTGCATCAATGCAATAGGCAGAGCTAATGCCATTTGGCTAAATAAATGAGTGTGTTTTGTGTGGCATCATGGTCATCCAGAGTTCTTTAAAAGCAAAGATGATGACAGAGCTCAGCAGCTGCAGGCTAGTGTGGCCCGGTGATCTTAAAGCAGAAGAGACCTTGCCCAGTTTTCAATAAGAAATGATCTTTATGCCAGTACATTGCCTATACTGAGGTTGGAGAGTGGGTCATGAAGCTTGGTAGGGCAGGGCTGGGCACAGTTTAGCTGTCAAAATGGCAATTCTACCAGTATAAGAAATAATACAAAGATTTTACTGGTCTGATCAGTGCTGCTGCTCCTGTCCTTTTTGCATGGTGGTAGTGTGTTGACACTGAGGCGTTGAGCACTGTTTGACTAGCAAATTTGTAGACAGGAGGTCTCAGCATTGTATTTATCCACGACCCACACATTTAGACCAGCAGCAAGGATTCAACCAGACTTAATGTACACAACTGCAGCCCTAGCACTATTGGCCAGGTTTGCAGTCTAGCTTGGTTGATGCTTTTTGCAAGCCAAGTAATGCATGCTGGGCAATACTCCAGTGACATGCAGATCTGGGTTTGCATCTGAATGGACAGAAGGATGGGCAGCCAACCGTACCTGCACAGACGGTTGGTGTGCCCTTAGGATGGCTGCTTCTCTCCTGGTATCACATCCTCTTGCTGCTATAAAGAAGTGCTTCTGTTTTTGCTTGCTTTATTTCTCACAGCACTTTAAGTAGAGTTCCTTATACTGAAGTGTTGTAACAGCATAATATTGTGCAAATTCAACCTACAGAATTGTTGTTAGTGATATCAGACTAAACCTGTGTGGTCTTTGCTGCCTGATGAGATGGTATAAATTCATTTTCATGGCACTTAGTGTCTATTCATTTATTTTTTTTTAAGTTCAACTAGCCCAGAAATTTACAAAAATCTTGCAAAATATCTCTGATGCTGTACCATTCCCAGAGAGGTTTTCTTTAAATACCAATGGAAGGGGAAAGAACCTTAATGGTCAAACTGAAGGAGCTGCTAGTTTGTCTCAGAACAAGTTTCATTTCAGCCAGCTACCAGAAGCCTTCACAGTTATTTGATGCATCTCTCTCTTCTCAGGTGCTGTAGTTCAATAACTTTGCCCATTGATCATTAGATAAATACAGATGTGAAAGTGGAGTGCTAACAAAGACCTGATCTATGGAAGAAGCAGCCATGTGAGATGGAGAATTTCTGCTTTCAAGGCTGCTAAAACTTAAATGAAAGGAAAATCCTTTAAACCCTGACCTTCAGCTTCTGGGTTTACTTTGTTCACATTCTCCTTCAGGAGCCACATACTGGCTTTATTTATGCTTAACTAAAATAAATACATGTGTGATCCTTTCTTCTACACACAGCTTTTTTTTTCTCTTTTGCCTTTTGTGTGTGTGTGTGGTAGAAAAGGTTCTTTATGCTATCCTGAAATTAATACTGAAGGACAGCCTTTTAATTGTAACAGTTTTTTACAAGTATTTCAGTGCTTTACAAATATGATGGCATGCTTTGATCACTTTCCCAAAGGGCAAATACTTCTGGAAGGAAACAGCTATATTTGCAACATTGCAAGCAAAACAAAATGCTCTCTTAGTGCAAGAAAGAGGAGGATAGTACCCCAGATAACCTTAGGAAACTTAAATGGTGGTAAGAAGTCAGTCTAGTGTAGTCACCATGGCTAGTGACCTGTCCTTTCAGTAACCTTCTGCACCTATTTGTTTTCATTTCTTGTGAGAATCAAATACTGGGCCAAAGCATTAGTTCAGCATGGAGTCAGCGATGTCATACCTTGGCATTGTGCAGTTACTGATGCAGTACAAAATGAAACTGTGGCAGAGAGATCTACAATTTCTATTCCTCATCACAGGTTGGGTCAGCAACTAAAACTAGCTTCTGCAAGAACCTCTGTCTGAGATGATAAAATGAACACTGTCAGTTCACTAAATGAACTGCTAGATTTTGCTCTCAGCCTGGCTTCCAAGAAAGGCTGGTTGTGCTAATCCTAAAAAACAGCAGAGCAATGTCTCCAGTTGCATTCTACCCAAGTCTTGCATCCTCCTCCATACCATCAAACACCAAGCCACCACTGCAACTCTGGACAGGAGTTGATGGAATGTAGGAAGGATTCTTGTGTCAGTCATGTGTCCCCTCACTGATCTCTGCTTGCCAACTATTCAGGACCTGGAACAAGACTGGGGGATGGGAAGACTGAAGGTTTCATCATGGACTTCATCAGTCCAAGCTGGCACAGAGACTCCTACTCTTTTCCCTTCCCTAACATTTGACATAGCATTTTCCAGTCTTGATCAGCCACTTGTATGAGGAGAAAAAGTATGTGGACGGTATTGCAGAGGAGGCCATAGGACTTTTCTTACTGCCAGAGGATTTGGTTTGCAGAGTACAGGCAGATTGGAACAAGTGATGAAGGGGCACAGCATGACACTAATACAGGAGATGCCTCTCTGGATGCAGCGCTGCATAAGTACTTTGCTGTCAGTATCTTACACATCATTCACTCCACTCTTCTCCCGGCTGTCTACCAAAGACAGCACAGCAAATCTTAAAGTGACTCCTCAGCACAGTAGCAGGGTTTTGTGCTCTTCTCCTTGCAGAGAGGTTTGAGCACAGGCTTCAGTCTGGCCCAGGGACTCTGAACTTCTTGTTGTTGCCTATGACTTTGGAGTGATGAGGAACTTGTATGCCAGTCACACTGGGCATTGGTTCAGCATAGTCAGTAGGGACAAACACACAAATGGGGCTTGATTCTTGTATGTATGTGGGCTTGGACTGTAACTCTCTATCAGGGCTGGCTTTCAAATATACTTGGGATCATGGGATACTTTAAAACCCAGTATTATTTGTCCAATTACATGAACAAATTGCTGAACTGCTTTCAGGTGATCTCTGATCAAATAATGCCTCTGTGTGAGACTATCCTCTGAGTGTTCTAGTCCTGTTGCAATTCATGGAATATGACAAGGTTCTGATGTTCTTTCTTTTTATTTTGGGGAGTTTTGGTGGGGGGGTTTGTATGTTTGTTTGTTGTTTGTTTTTTCCCCTCAGTATTTGACTAAATCTTATTTACTGTCTCACCAATACAAAAGTAGTTGTTCTGCTTTCTCCTTAAGTCCTTAATTTCAGCAGAGATGTAATACAAAAGACTGATTAGGATATCATTACCTAAACTCTTTTATCTGTTGTGAACCTTTGAAGTTCAGCTGCCTTTGTGACTGCAAGAGTTGGTGTGCAATGCTTGTAGTTTTACTTGTCTGGTAATGTTAGCACAGGTAGGGCTCCAGTAGTCATGGACAGCAACCTGAATAATTTGTACACAGTAGAAGCATAGCATGAAGAATATGCTTCTGGCTGGAGTGAGTAAGTGCCTTTATCATTGGGGGTTTTGTTGTTGCAGTGGTGTTTTGTTTTATTCTTTTTTTTAAATGAAGACTATTTGCTGGCAGCTCTGAATTAACATACTGATGAATTCTGTGCAGTAAGAGTTTATACAGGTTCCTTGGAAGAATTTACTGATTTTAGATTTCCCTGGTTTTCTCTGTTTAGAGGATCAACCCCTTAGCCATATACTCTACAATAAAGGATAAAAAATAGCCATTCCAAGACTTAATGCTTTCATTCTTCTCACATGCTTTGGAGTAGCAGTTATCTAGTAATGGAATCACACAGAATCCATAAACTGTAGTTCATAGTTAAGCTCTCTCAAACATAAAATTACACTAAGAAATCCATAAGCAGTAAGAACAGCAAGGGTCAGACTGTATTACTGTGAAGAAGCCTCTGGTGTGGGAAGCCTAATGCCTTTTGTTCTTTCTGCTGTTAAATGCCCCAAGCTCAGCTCCCACGGTTCCTTCTGAGAAATGAGAAATGTAGTGTTGTATTCAAAACATTTCAGTATTAGAATTTCATTTTGGTGCATTTTACACAACACTGTAATCCCTATAGTAGATACTTAGCTCTATCTGAGTCATCGTCAGACTGCTCCGAAAATATTCATCCTTCTTGTCTTTAGACTAGAAAGGTGCTGAATGTTGGCTAAGGATGAGCGATCCATGTTGATGTTAACCAAATCAGGGCTGGTGTGAAACAAACAGTTAAAGACTCCATTAATCTTTCTGCCTTGCTGGATGTATACAAACTGCACAGGACCTAATGTTCGTTTTGGTTCCTGTGAAGTGATTCAAGTTCCACAGACTTTCCACAGAATTTCCTTCCCTACCTTTCTGCTATCAGCCAAAGGCTGGTAAGATAAAGCTACCCCAGAAAGCACAATTCAATCACAGATCAGCACTGTCCTGTTTAATACATTATATCTCTTTATAAACAAATTTATAGCTATTTTTATTGTTTCACACAACAAACAAGTTTAGAAAGAGCTGGTACAATATACAACTCGATTGCCTTCAGGGACTTGTGGATGATTGGTTCTGTGAATCTTGAGATCTTTTAGGGCTCGGGATAACAGTGCTGCTGAATTGCACATGCATACAGCTGGGGCAGCGTATGCACATGCAAACAACCGGGGCTTTAACATTATTATCCAGACTGAGAATAGCAAAGGCAATGAACTGAGTCTGATTTATGGAAGAGGTCTGACTTGCAACTATTTGACCCATGGTTTCTATGTCAGTCAAATCTGGCCATTTCAGTAGTTGTGGCATTTGAGGATTGTCTTCGTGAAGCTTGATGTAAAGAAACCAACCCAACCCATAGTATCAACTACATGCCAATAATTTTAACTCAGTCAGTCAAGGAGATTGATAAAGATTTATCATTATGTGGCAAGCGAGTCATAGATTTATATTTTATCCACAGAATAACAACATTAGGCTAACAATAGAAAGGAAAAAAGGCAGAACAAACATGTTTCTGTTTCAGTCTGGATAGTTGTTTGGTACCCGTAGAAGTACTATTAAACACCGCTTGCCTGTCTCTAGTGGCTGCAGTATGAAGCTAGTTGCTCCTTGTGCTGAGAAAGTCCACAGAAAAAGTTAAGAGCAGTGAAGAAGGGGTTTAAATTGGAAGTACAACTCACTCTTAATGTTATTTGCTACAGTGTATTAAGACAGTTCTAGGAATTTCATATACAGCAGTCATTTCACACTTAAAAATAGCATTTTCATTACAGATGGAAGCAGCTACTGGCAGTACAAGCCTCATCTCTACTGCTAGGCTGTGTTCACATAGGCTCTGCCTTTGAACATGGTAATATGGGGGGAAGCACATTGTAGTTGAGGAGGACTTTTAAAAAGGGATGATGGAGAAAGCCTACAGAAATTACAGGAAAGAGAAAAGCCAGAGGACTAAAGGCCTCCATGGGCACTGCAACACTGGCACACTGCCAGAGGTATCAGATAATAAATTTCAAATAGCATGTATTTGCCTGCTTCTACTCATTTAGAAGGAGTTGCTGCCTCAAAGTACTGCTATTAAGGTAGGAGTATGGTCAGTAGCACCTAGGTTACCCTATACATACTCATAAACCTTTCACCCACCCCTTTAACAGAGTTCTATGCCCCTAGAAACAATATGAGACACACTATTAAAAATGTTAGTAACCCAACTGTTAGCATTCACCCAAACTTCTCATCTGTTAGGAGGGAGTATTGTTAAACGGAAGTGCAAATGAGCGTGATGACTCTATGGTAGCTGGTAGTGATAAACTACAGACACTATTACACAGGAAAATGGAGATATTTCCCCACAAGCCAAGCCAGACAAGGAGTGATGATTACATGTAGGTGTGCAGGAAGTGAAAGCTGTTTTTAGCCCAGCAGCATCATTCTGCATCAGCCATTTGATGTCCCAGATTTGTGGGTGCACATGTTGCTGTATGGACAGATCTGTTTGGAACTATTATTTTTGACAGGCTCTGAGACCAAACAGTCAAAAACAGAGAAAACAATGGGTGTGCAATGGGACTTGAAGAAATCTATAGAATTTTTAATTAACTGCTGCTTACTTGATTAATAATTTAATCTCTACAGACATGGTGGGTAATGAAGGGGAAGGCCTCCACACAGGCAGAATAAAGGTAACACCTCTGGCTGCTGCGCACACGTGGCAGGCTATCCAAAGGAGCAGGATTCATGCAAAGCTGATATGTGTGGGTCACAAAAAACATTTTTAGCTGGCCATTACTTTACTGTAGACAAGAACAGTTGTGCTAGCCAGCAGTGGTTAACTTACAGTTTAACTTATGCTTGGAGATGACCAGCTTCTTCACGCTGCTGCTAATACAGAAAATACTATAGCTAAAGCTTTCGGGTATCTAAAGCAAACATACTTAAAACACTGCACTAAAAGAAAGAAAGGAAAACAAAGAGAGACAAAGTATTGCTAGAACGAACTCTGACTTTAGATTATCTTACAGAATGCTCAGCCTCTCTTCACCCTCTCCTGAGTCTTACCTTTATTTGCTCCTTTGAAAAGCAGAGAGATGAGACTAAGCAATTCAGGAGTTAACAATGGAACTTTAATTTAGCTTCTGTAAGGCAGAAGTGCTGACCATGCAGGCCTGCCTTTCACAAGATGATACAAAAAAAAAAAACAGATACACAAAGGCCTGGCTTTAAGGATTATTGGTACTCTGCTGCAGAGACCCTGAACAATCTAAGAGAAAAATCCCCAATATCTTCAAGTGTGCTTAGAACCCTAAAAGGAACTCGCTCCTCCTGGTGTTGCATCTCTTGATACAGCGGATGACTGCAGCACTTTGCTTTCAGAGATGTCAACTTTTCATTTTTTTCTCCCATCATTTTTTAAAAATGCCTGCAGTGTTTAGAACTCTGCAATGTGGTTTTCCATCCTCCCTGAGCATACTTGGTACGGGGAAGGAAAGCGTGGAAGGAAAGTGTCTTCTGCGACTCAGTTAAGACTAAAAGGGACGAAGCGATGAGGAAATAGCGAGTGCCATCTTCTGCCCTCCCATGTGAAGGGAGAGCCGACAGGCAAGAGTAGGTATCTTTAATTTTATTCTCATTACTTACACAGTCACTGCACCATGCTACAAGTTATTAACTCACAGCATCCTATTGCATGTTATTAGCTTTGCACAAACCTAGCAGAAAGGAACATTCTGCTTACGGTTAAACCGTTGCTGATCAACACTTGCGGCTATCAAACCCCCATTTGTTAGAGGATGCAATCACCATCCTTATAATTTCAGTAATTTCCTAATGCTTCAGATATGTTTTGAATTTGAAATCACTCACAGTTAGTCTTGCAAAGTTCTGCTTGTTTTTCTACCAAAGATAATAGCAGCACATTGCAAAATAGGAAAGTCTTGCAGCAAAATAGATATTACTACTAAATGATCAAAACCTTTTTGTAATGATGACAGTCCTGCTTCATTTCTTTGTGTAACATTGCAGAACTGACTCAGACAAACTCTACACAGGTATATCCACAAAGATACAGCAATACAGTTTTCTGCAGTACCGGGTTAATAAAGTCGATGCTACTTGTCGAGAAATGATTTGCCTCTCTACCATTTTATGATCTGAGTTGATGTGAAGAGGAATGTGGATGCGATCTGTAAGCTGTTAGCCTCTATGGCTCTCTCAAAGGACAGCAGAATAGATAAGCATTTAGGCACTTGCCTTGGTAAAGTTTCTCTGGGGACACGCCTCCTATTGGCTGTCTTAATGAGATACCTGGCCAGGGATGACCTGGCCAGTACTTTATGGAAGTCACAGTACCCTGAATCCTGATGAAATTCCTGTGGGAATAGGTCTTGCCAAGAAGCTCATCAAACTTGCTCCTCCTAATTATGCCACTATTCCGGCAAGCAGAATTGTGGCAAGAAATTATGGTGGAGCGCCTCCTACGCTCGGTCATTTTACTGACCAAATGAGACAATTGGAGGATAGTCTCACACGTGTTTCTTTGGTCTCAGCCATTGAAACTCTGTCTGGAGTGATAAAGAATTGCATGAAAAAGCTGAAGGAGGAACTTAAAACCTCCATATCCAAATTGGCGAAGGGAGATGATCTCAATTCTTCTTCTTCCAGATGGATACAAGTTTCAGCTGTTAGAAACAGCTGTCCTCCTAGAAGGCCATTTCAAACTAGATCAAACAAAAAGAGACAATAGAAGCAATCACATGGGAGTATTTGGATAACTCTGTGTGATCAGTTTGGTGAAAACATGAACAGATAGGAAGGTCAACCAACTTCTGCTCTTTTCAGGAGATTACAGGAACTGCAGAGTGGCAGAGCCCGAGGTAGCAATACCAGAAGGGTAGCTGTCACTTCCTCTGTTTCCCAGAACAACTCCATTTGCTCCAACAGTGATTCTGACACTAACACTAGGTCCTGTGTCAACTGTACATGCAGATGTATTCCCCATTATTAGGGGTGCCCTGCCTTCCACCAGGGAGAGGAGAGGAATAATGGAGGTAACAGAATCTATTAGGATGTATACATCCAGTGGCCTGGCACTTCAAAATTTCAGAAGTACAGGGCCTTGGTTGACACAGGAGCTCAGTGCACCATAATGCCATCAAACTATCAAGGATCAGAACCTGTAACTATTCTGGGAGTCATTGGTGGATCTCAAGATTTGAGTAAGTTGCAGGTTGATATAAGTTTAATTGGGAAGGAGTGGAAGAAACACACTGTTGTAACAGGACCAGATGCACCTTGTATTTTGGGATTTGACTTTCTGAGAGAAGGGCCTTTCAAAGACCCTAAGGGTTACAAATGGGCTTTTGGAATAGCAACTGTGGAAATTGATGGAGGAAAGTTGAAGCTGTCCATTAGACCTCAGCTTTTGGATGAATCTGCAGTTGTGGGACAAAATGAGATAGAGGATGTGAAGCTGCCAGTTGCTTCTCAAACTGTGCATCACAGGCAATACAGAACCAACTGTGACTCTTTGGTGCCCATTCACAACTTGATTTGTCAATTGGAAGGTCAGAATATCATCAGCAAGACTCATTCAACAGTCTGACTTGGCCTGTGCAAAAGCCAAATGGAGAACAGTGCCTGACAGTTGACTTCCGTGCCCTGAACAAAGTAACTGCACCCATGAGTATGGCTGTACCAGACATGATGGAAGTCCAGAATGAGCTGGAATCCAAGGAGGGCAAATGGTATGCTACCACAGACATTGCTAATGCTTTCTTCGCTATTCCCATAGCAGAGGAATGCAGGCCTCAGTTTGCCTTTACCTGGAGGGGAATCCAATACACATCTGCGCTGGGTTAGGAACTGGCTGGAGGGCTGAGCCCAGAGAGTGGTGGTGAATGGTGCCACATCCAGCTGGCGGCCAGGCACCAGTGGCGTCCCCCAGGGATCAGTGCTGGGCGCCATCCTGTTCCATATCTTTATTGATCATCTGGATGAGGGGATTGAGTCAGCCATCAGTAAATTTGCAGATGACATCAATTGGGAGCAGGTGTTGATCTGTTAGAGGGTAGAAGGGCTCTCCAGAGGGACCCTGACCAGCTGGACAGATGGGCAGAGTCCAACAGGATGGTATTCAACAAGTCCAAGTGCCGGTGCTGCACTTTGGCCACAACAACCCCACGCAGCACTACAGGCTGGGGTCAGAGTGGCTGGAGAGTTGCCAAACAGAAAGGGATGTAGGGGTACTGATTAACAGGCAGTTGAACACAAGCCAGCAGTGTGCCCAGGTGGCCAAGAAGGCAAATGACATCCTGGCCTGCATCAGAAATAGTGTGGCCAGCAGGAGCAGGGAAGTCATTGTGCTCTTGTACTCAGCACTGGTTAGGCCACACCTTGAGTCCTGTGTCCAGTTCTGGGCCCCTCAATTTAAGAAGGACATTGAGACTCTTGAACGTGTCCAGAGAAGGGCAACGAGGCTGGGGAGAGGCCTCAAGCACAAGCCCTATGAGGAGAGGCTGAGGGAGCTGAGGTTGTTTAGCCTGGAGAAGAGGAGGCTCAGGGGAGACCTTACTGCTGTCTACAACTACCTGAAGGGAGGTTGTAGACAAGTGGGGGGGTTGATCTCTTCTCCCAGGCAATCTGCACCAGAACAAGAGGACACAGTCTCAAACTGTGCCAGGGGAGGTTCAGGCTCGAGGTGAGGAGCAAGTTCTTCACAGAGAGTTGTTGGCCATTGGAATGTGCTGCCCAGGGAGGTGGTGGAGTCACCATCCCTGCAGGTGTTCAAGAGGGGATTGGATGTGGCACTTGATGCCATGCTTTAGTGGTCGTGAGGTCTTGGGTGACAGGTTGGAGTTGATGATCTTTGAGGTCTTTTCCAACCTTATTGATTCCAATGATTCTATGATTTTATTGTTTGCCCCAGGGATGGATTCACAGTTGAAGCATCTGTCATGCAGTGATCCATGCTTTGGAGAAAGGTGGAGCTCCAGAACACATTCAGTTCATTGATGACATCATCATCTGGGGTAAAACTGCTGAAGAAGTCTTCAAGAAAGGTTAACAAAATCATTGGTATTCTCTTGAGAGCAGGTTTCACCATCAAGCGAGACAAGGGCCTGCCAGGAGATCCAGTTTCTGGGAGTGCAGTCGCAGGATGGTCGCCATCACATTCCAATGGATGTGATAAACAAAGTGTCTACCATGGCAAATCCCATAAATAAAAAGGAAACTCTTAGGTTTCTTAGGTACAGTGGGATTTTGGACACTGCACATTCCTGGATACAGTCAGTCTATGAAACCTCTTTATGATGTGACTCAAAACAGTTTTCAGTGGGGTCCTGAACAACAAGCAGCCTTTGACCAGATAAAACAAGAAGTAGTCCATGTAATGCGTTTGGGACCTGTTCGAACTAGTCGGGACATTAAGAACATTTTGTACATGGCTGCAAGTGACATTGGTCCAACCTGGTGCTTGTGGCAAAGAGCTCCGGGTGAGACACACAGATGTCCACTTGGTTTCTGGAGCCATGGCTACAAAGCCTCAGAGGCAAACTATACTCCAACAGAGAAAGAGATACTAGCTGCTTATAAAGGAGTAAAAGCTGCTTCTGAAGTAATTGAAACTGAGTCACAACGCCTTTTAGCTCCCAGATTACCAGTTTTGAATGGGATTTTCAAAGGTAAAGGTTCTTCACCACATCATGCAGCAGATGCCACCTGGTCTAAGTGGATGGCTCTGATAACAGAGCTCAAATGGGAAATCTTAAAACACCTGGTCTGGTGGAGGTGATCACAAATTGGCCAGAAGAGACTGACTGTACAAAACCTCCAGAGGAGAGAGTAACTCGTGCTGAGAAAGCTCCTCCTTAGTTATCTTTCAGACAATGAGAAGAAATATGCTTTGTTCACAGACGGTTCCTGTCGTCTCGTCGGGAACAAGCGAAGGTGGAAGTCTGCCGTGTGGAGTCCAACACGCTGAGTTGCAGAGGCGAAGGATGGAGAAGGTGAATCCAGTGAGTTTGCAGAGGTAAAAGCTGTCCAGCTAGCTCTTGATGTAGCTGAACATGAGAGATGGCCAAAGCTTTATCTCTACACTGATTAATGGATGGTAGCCAATGCTAAAGGACTGGAAAAAATGGTTTGGCTAAAGGACTAGAAAAAAGAATGGATGGCAGAGAAAAGGAAAACCTATTTGGGCTGCTGGTCTGTGGCAGGACATTGCTGCTCGCATGGAGAGAATTCCAGTGAAGGTGAGACACATCAATGCTCACATACCTAAGAGCAAAGCTACTTGGGAACAGCAACACAACCATCAGGCAGATCTAGCTGCAAAAGTTTCTCAAGTAGATGCAAACTCTGATCTCTGTCTTGACTGGAAGCACTGAGCTGAGATGTTCTGAGCTCAGTGGGCTCATGATTTATCAGGACATCTAGGCAGAAATGCAACCTACCAGTGGGCTCTTGACAGATCCGTTGACATTTCCATGGAAGCTATCACACAGGTCATTCATGACCTGTGACATTTGTGCTGCTATTAAGCAGGCAAAGTGAATTAAGCCCTTGTGGTGTGGTGATTGATGGTCCAAGTACAAGTATGGTGAGGCCTGGCAGGTTGACTACATTGCTATCTCATTCTCTTATCTGGTAAACAGTATATGCTGACTATGGTAGAGGCAAGCACTGGATGATTGGAAACTTATCCAGTTCCTCATGCAACTGCATGTAATACCATTCTTGGTCTGGAGACTCACAGAACTCCAGAGAGGATTGAGTCAGACAACGGAACTCATTTAAAAAACAATCTTGTAAAGAACTGGGCCAAAGAGCACGGCATTGAGTGGATATTCCACATTCCCTACTATGCACCAACTGCTGGGAAGATCGAATGCTACAACAGCTTGCTGAAAAGCACTCTCAAAGCCATGAGAGGTGCATCTCTGAAAAACTGGGAGGAACATCTAGCATGAGCAACCTGGCTGGTGAATAGTAGAGGTTTAGTAAATTGAGCTGGACCTGCACACTCAGATTTGCTACAAAATGTAGAAGGCATTCCTGTTATTTGAGAAAAGTATCTGCCAGGGAAAACTGTTTGGGTATCTTCTCCTTCAGGAAAGGCTAAACCTATCCAAGGGGTGGTTTCTGCTGAAGGGCCTGGTCACACTTCCTGGGTAATGCAAGAGAACAGTGAAATTTAGTGTATGCCACAAATCTAACTTAGCTGAGAGAGTTTAAATTCAGAGTGTATAGTACAGATACACCATTGTGCCCAAAGGAAGAATTCATGAGGAATCTACAGTGCACGAACCCTGAGACCCCTGAGAGTCCCTCTTCCTTTTCTTAGTTTCATCTGTGAAGAAAAAAACCTGTTTTCTTATTTCCTCTTTTTAGGACTTTTGAATCCTCTATATCTGAGATAGCCAGAGCAGACTATGAACTTTATTTAATCATTATTGTAGACACTGTTTTAGATTAGATGGATAGTATTAGCAGCCAATGGAATTGTTTAGAAGGGGGTCAACTGTGGCAGTTTTGGGCTATGCCTTTAACATTTTTCACAGATCTTGAACAGAAAAGTAGTAAAATGTAAATAAATCACTACTGGGTGTAAAAAGGGAAAACAAAGATAATTCTAAACAATCCCATTGGAGAGATATCTACCATAAGATCTTGTTCCCCAAAACAATTCTCTTCTGACTTCTTGCCTCTGGGAGAGGTATTACCTTGCTTCTGTTTGACCTTGGCTGCATTGTTTTGGTATTAACTTCTCTGCCTCTGTCCCTTCTTTTGTACAGGGGAGTCTGGGGGAGGCAGGGAAGGAGGGGCTAGTAGCTTCCCCTGGTCTTTGACCAGGGTGGTTCTTGTGCTGTTTGTTGTTGTACACATTCATTGCATTCCATTGTAAATTGTAGCTTTGCTTGTAAATACAGCTTTCATTTGCTTCCAACTGAGAGCTGGTCAGGCAAAGTTAATGTGTGTGTGTGTGTGACTTTCAGCCCACCACAACACCACAAGGCCTTCTGTTTTCATGCCGTCTTTCCTCCTGACTCAACTTCAGATTGGAACATGAGGCAACACGGTTTATTGGATGGTGCATATGAACATCACAGAAGTGACGTTTAAAAAACCTTCACATCCAGAACAAGTAGATCCTCTCTGCATTAAGCTTGTTAATTGAGGAAGTAGCCTGTCACTGTAGTAAAATATGTAAGGAGTTTATCACTTCTGTAGACCAATGTTTGTATTTGATGGGTTGGACGTGATGATCTTGAAGGTCTCTTCCAACCTGGTTTATTCTATGTATGTATTCTATGTATTTATATTGGCTTGAACTAACGTGCAGGGGCTTGCTAGAAGAACAAGGTTGATGCTTTTTTTCACCTGAGGCGAGTACTGAAAAACCCAAAGTAGCAACATTCAAGTATAACTACTTTCAAATGCTCAGATGCACATGCTGACAACCTCAACAAAGGAAAACTGAATGAAGACTAGGAAGGGGAAGAAAAGTATGTCTCCTCACTGATGGCTTTTAAGAGTGACTTTTCTTCAGCAGCACTGAGGTTTGTTCTCCTGGAGAAGCTGCTGATAGTGAGATATAAATCTCACTATGGCACAAGTTGCCATGTTGAATGTGCACTCTGAATACTTTTGAGCAGTTTAATCTTATGCGCTGTTTTTCCAGGGCAGTCCTTTGTGTGGTAAAGTATATACAGACTCAGTTTCAGCTAAGCATAATCTTATGCACTGTATCCTCACACAGCAGCTCCTGCCACGTCAGCTTTTGTTGAACCTCAGCTTACCACTGCTTCTATTGTTTTTGTTCTGTGTGCAGAATTCTAATCAGGTATTTTTGAGTGATGACATAAACATCTGGTACCAATAAATACATTTCAGTTTAATAGTGTTGTCTTAAATGTTTCCATTTGTTTTCTAGGTATAAAAGTTCCCAGGAGCATACAAAACTATTTCCAGTCTGAATTTGCCATCTCTTCATTGTGACATTAAGAGATTACTTCGATTAGACCTTCTCTTTACTGTTCCACTGATGACAACTACACTACAACAAAGAGAATGCTAATTCATTTGTCTGGGCAGTTCGCTGTGTATGCAGCCAGGGTGAGCATTTTATCAATTATAAAAGCTGTATTTTCATGATACCATTAGTGCGAACTTTCTTCCCTGGCGTGTCTTTTATACTGAAATAATCAATGTTAAGATTCTTTTTTTCTTGAAAAAAAAGTGCTTTTATCCCTTAGCGACATGCCTATGCTGGAGCAGAGTTGGAGAAGGAACTGCCGTGATTGCAGGATGAACTGAACACCACAACGAGCACAAAGTTAAATATAAACAGAACATTGTGTTCAAGAGGCCAGGGCGTCATACCTTGTCCAAAAGAAGAAAGTCATGCAAAATACAAGTTTTGAATGTAGATATCATGTTCCATAGAGTAAATAAGCACAGTTAATATTACTTTTGGACAGCTAGGGTATTGCCTGCACTGTTGAAGAGGAGTTCGTATTCTCAGGTACCTCATTTTACAGTTAATGTAGCTTCTCATTCAAGATACTAAACTGCTTCAAAAGAGAAATCACAGCAATTAAGGGCAGGCTCTGGTATAGCAACCTTCATGGGCAATTCATATTTTTCCTTGAAGCCTTGCCTTGGAATTTAATGAAAAGGCAGAGCTGCTTCACATAACTTACCTGTACTACAACACGGCCACCTTGTTTTAAGAATCACACACAGTGCTAGAATTGAAAGTACCATCTGAACTTGAGAAAAAATGGGTAATGGGTGTAGGTGTCCAAGGAATCAGGCACACAGTCGATTCCTAACAACTTTCAAATGGTTTTAAAATAACCACTTTGATATTCTCTTGTCTTTTTAAATTAGCTTTGTGTTTCTAGCATCTAAATGATCAAGAAACGTTTCTTTTATTCGTCTACTTAGCCATTACAAATACAGCCCGCTCTGATTTGGAACACAGCTACTCTAGATGCAGGAGTTGTCAAAATGCACGAAAGAACATTTAAGACATTTTAAAACTTTGATGCCAGGGATACAGTGCACAGTATGCATTTGACTTAAGAGTATGAACAACCTGTTTATTTATCTAATGTCAAAATTAAATTGACCAATATCCAGGCTACAGCAGATTTAGCCAGATCTGCTTACAAAATAAATCATTAAACTCGAACCCATCAGACATCTCTTCCCGTTCCAAACTGACAAAGTACTGCCCGCCTTCCACCAACTGTAAATTCAGCTTTAAGTTACTGGCCTAACATTGGCATTTCTCCCCATTCTTATTTCTTACATGAACTTGCAACAGAAATGGTGTGAAACAGTAAGACCTGTTAGAATAGGCAGAAAGGAATTCAAACTTTAATCTGATCGGTTTAATTATTATTATTGTTTGTTTGTTGTTTTGTTTTTTAGCAGGAGGGAAAAGAATAAAGTTACAAGATTCTTTTAATATTTTCACAATGTTAAACTAAAACTGAGCTCTAGGCTACATGTGTAAGTAAATCTAGAACACAAAAGGGTTAAATAAGATCTTCTTTTAAGATACAAGAACTTAAGCTTTGTTTACGTTTAACAAACTTCACAGAACAGATACTGCAAAGGAACAACCCCCTCCCCAACTTTTTGTTTAAAGTGAACATCGTCCATAATTCACATGAACTTTAAGTAGTGTTCTCTCAAGAGCCAACTTGAAGCGATCTGTGCACTTATAAGAAGATTAAAGAGAATAGTAAGGAGGAACAAAATAGCATCTTCAGTATTAACGCAGAAAGTCTCGTGTATCAATCAGAATGCCCATCAAATGCTATGGTAGGATTTCGTAGGAAAAGAAAGTGCGTATCACAGCAGCCGCCAAAATCCACGGTTTCTTAAACTCCTCACAGCAAATGTAAGTAACATCCTTGGACAGTCCCTGTCACCAGGACCATTTCCTGGAAACACAGCATCTTAACAGAGGATTTTGCTGCTGGTTTCATATTCTTGAATAATAACAATAATAAACAATAACAACAACAACAAAAAAAAACAACAACCCCAAAACAAAACCAGCTTGCACTTTATAATGATGGGACACTTTGATTTGCTTCATGGTTAATTAATGCTTATACAGTCAGATGCTGAGTGTGTGTGTGTGGAGAGACATATATATTATTCCTTTCTTTTCTTTTTTTTAAATTAGTTGTCTCCTTGTTAAATGCTCCTAGCTGGCTAGCAAAGTAACAATATAATTTGGCCTGTAAGGAGTTAGTTACCTGTAACATATAGAACAGAGGATGACTCATACAAGTTTAGTCCTAAAACGCTGGGGTTTTTCACGTGACATGTTACTTCACCCTATCTGCCCAGTATTTGAAGATGCAACAAAAGTATTTCCCTCCCTCAGGTTTTCTAACAACTTTCCCTGATTGTTAATACCTTACTAATAGACTGAGAAGCTAAATTCACTCAGGATTAAGCTGGGCCACATCAGTACAAATCCTTGTGTGCAGCAGGAGATGTGCCCATTATTATGTTTGCTGTTTCGTGCGTCCAAACTGACAAGCCTGGTGCAATCCCGCTCAGCTCAGCGTGACACCGTAACACAGAACCGCAGGTGGAAACGGATCCAAAGCATCCTACTCCATGTAATGCTTTTCACATTCACTTGCTATGCTTGCTTTGCTTGCTTTGCAATCGATGTGGGCAGAGATTTTCATGGGAGCATTCAGCTGCATAGAAAGAGGGCTGACAGAGCCCATTTGATTATCTCATTGACACTCTGGCAGTGAGGAACACAAACTCATCTGATAAAGGGTGTTTTTTTACCGGTTGTTCCCCAATACTGTTACTGAATTCCGTTTGCTACAAAATGTCCTTTTTTTTTTTCCCCAATATATAACTCTAGCTACAGAAAGTCAGTCTGTAGAATCCAGCCATGGCTACTGTGCTGTGAATTAGCCTTATTTGATCAATTATCAGATACCTGCACTTAGCAAAAGGCAAACAAGAGCCAATCAGGTTTCGGGCGGTGGGAATGGCTGCACTGCTTAAGTTATGCGTAATCTGTTCACATAACTCATAGAATCTCTGTGGATGCCATGTAAAAAGTATGCACCATTTACTGCTCTGGGATGGAGTTGGCTTTAAAGTGAGGTCATAATTTAACTGAGAAGGAAAAAAACCAAATGAACAACAACAACAAAAAAAACCCACAACCAAACCCTGATAGGTTCTCTATAGTAAGATAGATATAAAAATTTTTCATAAGAATCTCTGTCCCCTTTTCTTTTTTGGCTTCCTGGGAAGAACCAGAAAGATGTTCCTACCCCAACAGAATCCCTGATGCTGGTGACACTGCCTAACTCAAAAGCCACACGCGATGAAGGCACGAGTGACCAGTCAGGTCTTCTGGGCTTAAGCAGCTGCAGTTGCTGCTCTCAGTAGTATTTCACCTCCTCAGGATTCACTAGCAATGAAGAAGTGAAAGGCTGCACATTAAACAGTTTGTCCAAAAGCCATGTGCATAGCAAACTTTTACACCAGCTTCTATATAACTATTTGTTTTAACTCTGCAGCTGGAATGTTTCCAGCATAAGGCTTTTAGAGTGACTCCAGCAGTAACAAGAAGCCTTTGGATTTTTCTTGTTTTGTTTAAATCCACTAGCCATGCTCAAAAATAATATTTCTTCATGTTTTTTGTTTGTTTGTTTGTTTGAATACGGTGGCTAGCAGGCACCTTAGTAACCAGCCAGAAATCAATTTCAACCACCATCAACCCCTAAACTACAGTACCAGGACGGTTGGCTAAAGAAAGGAAACTGATTGGCTGTAGTCTGAAACTTGCCTAGTACAAGGTGTCTGGCTGACTTTGTCCTAAATAAGGCTAACATTAGTGAACTAAGAGAACAGCATTTGGTTGCAGTCTTGCACTCAGGAACATCCTTCGCCAATGCGCTGGCAAGATCTCCCTACTTTCCGATCCAGTTTCACCATTTTCATAATGGCTTCCTCACGCCCACGTCCCATGTGGTCAAACGTGCAGTCATGTTGTTCAGGCAGGCGATGTAACATACAGAACACATAACCTACCACAGAAAGGGAGAACAAAAAAACAACAAAAACAAGTTAGGGACTTGGTTACAGCGGCAGAATCTTACCTGAATCGGGAGCGTAGGATCACCTACTGTGGGACTACTCGCTTCTCAAGAATTAATGCCACCTTTACGTTTTTATTTACCTTTCTTACAGGCAATAATATCAGATAAAATACTCAAGAGAATTCAGTAATTATCAACACAGGATCAAAGCTCCAGTCACACTAGGTTTGGAATTTTTTTTGCCATGCTCTCATCACACAGGGGAAGCCCCCAGATTATCCACATTAGATATGCCCAGATAGCAGCAAAGCTAACATTGGAAAAAGGCAAAAAAAAAAAAAAAAGGGGGGGGGGGGGGGGGGGGGCAAACCCACCAGAAAACAAAACAAAACAACCCCCCCCCCCCCCCAACAGAAAAACACTGATCACCTTCAGGGAAACTGTTTCTACTTTATGTGGAGTTGGTTGTCGTTTCTTACATTCATGCCAACAGTATCAGGTTGAGCTCCCAACCAGATATTCAAATCAGAAGTATTAAATCTAAACATCTTGCTTCCTCCTCACTGCCATCACCCCAGTTGGCAGCTGCTGCAGGAGTGGTCACTGCTCCACTACTATTCCAGTTTTCAGAAGCTTCTCTTTATGAACTGTTCTGACACTAATGACGGGAGACAAACAGGCATTTGATGTAGGAACATGTCATGCCACATCATCTTACTCTGCAGCTGAAAAGATGTATGCTATTGTCCCTTTTTCTAAAGTTAGTCAATGTTAGTCGGTTTTCCAGGGACCATGTGATCCAGAAACACATCAACTCTTTTTCCTGCAGGTGAAGAGGGCATCTTCAGTAGCTGCCTCTTTCTGGTCTACAAAGAAAATCAGCTTTTTTCTTATTTGGCCATAACACTTTATAACAGTAAAGAAATTACCACTCATTTCCTACCTCTAAAAATGAATGTTATACAGCAGTAAGTAGTATTAAGATGATAATTACAGGGCTTGTGTCGGCCGCCATACATGAAATCAAGCTTGGCATTGCCGTTGCTGCAGTATTTATTCCTGCCTGATGACTCAAAGAGCATCACTCTCCCTCTCACTGACTGCTCTACATTGCTCCTGCTGCTGCTTGAATGCACAAAATATATTAAACCCACAAAATCATGGTATGTGACAGATGGTAAAGGGTAAAAAAGGGGTGAACAACTAAGAGTGTGTGTTTGTGCACATATACACACGCATATATGTATGTGTGTATGAAGCATTTCAAGCTCCTGGACACATGAATTGCAGGGGAATATGGAATTATTGGAAAAAAAAAAAAAGGAAGAAGAAGAGGAGAAATTCATTTGTCTTTGCTCTTTGTTTCAATAGCACCAGCTATGGAAAAACTTGTCTGTTATCTGTGGCTGGCTTTGAAACTCAGTTCCAGGAACAAAGGGAAAAAAAGACAGGTTTTCTGTAGTGGTATATGTGATTCAGAAATACGGATGGAAAGATACAGATTGAATTGATATCTATCTTCTCTTGTGATCATTGCCTCTGCTTCAGTCTCAGTTTGGGTCATACCACGCTCAAATGTGACAAATATCTTTCTTGAGGTGCCCAAAATTCAAGGTCTGATTGTTCAAATGAAAATATCCTTGGACTATAGTTTTAATACTAAACAGGCATTTCGCTCAATTCTCTCTTACAGAAGGCACGGACTGAAGGCTTCCCTTAGTTCTTGAAATAAGATTTCAAATTACTGAACCAACGTCCACTGCACGCACAAGAATACATAAATACCTGACTAGATGAGCTGAAAAATCCAGTTCATCATCTTACCTGCAATGCATGTGTAAGGAGCAGATGGAAGAAACTGCAGATACAGACTGAGCTGAAGTAGTTTCAGTCCCTTGTAAGTAAAAACTAGTTTTAAATGCCAGTGGTTTTACAGGTCCTCTTCACATGTTTAACAAGTGTATGTGGAAATGCTCTTTAATGCTATCTAAAAGAGACCTTGAACATGTACACAATCTTCTACACAGCTTCAGCAAGACCCTTTTGACAGTTCTATGAATCTAGTAAGGAAAATGCATATACAACACGATTTATCACTTTTGAACATGACATTTTAATTGCCCCATCTGTTTACTTTCTACAAAGCCTCCTGCCTTTTGTAGACCAGTGTAACTTCATTATGTTCTTTTCTATCTTGCCACATCCTCCCAATACAATATATTCTGTGCTTTGACATAGCGGCAAGAACTGCGCACCTGAAGGATGGCCAAGGGCTCAGGTCCAGCCAACATGGATTTAGGAAGGGCAGGTCCTGCCTCTCCAACCTGATCTCCTTCTATGATCAGGTGACCCATCTGGTGGACGTGGGGAGGCCTGTGGATGTGGTCTACCTGGACTTCAGCAAGGCCTTTGACACCGTCCCCCACAGCAAACTGCTTGCTAAGCTGTCAGCTCATGGCTTGGACAGCAACACTCTGTGCTGGGTTAGGAACTGGCTGGAGGGCCGAGCCCAGAGAGTGGTGGTGAATGGCGGCCAGTCACCAGTGGCTGGGCCCCATCCTCTTTTAATATCCTCATCGATGATCTGGATGAGGGGATTGAGTCAGTCATCAGCAAATTTGCAGATGACACCAAGTTGGGAGCAGTTGTTGATCAGTTAGAGGGCAGAAGGGCTCTGCAGAGGGACCTCGACCGACTGGACAGATGGGCAGAGTCCAACAGGATGGCATTCAACAAGTCCAAGTGCCGGGTGCTGCACTTTGGCTACAACAACCCCATGCAGAGCTACAGGCTGGGGTCAGAGTGGCTGGAGAGCTGCCAAACAGAAAAGGACCTGGGGGTGATGATTGACAGCTGCCTAAACATGAGCCAGCAGTGTGCCCAGGTGGCCAAGAAGGCCAATGGCATCCTGGCCTGTATTAGGAATAGTGTGGCCAGCAGGAGCAGGGAAGTCATTGTGCCCCTGTACACTGCACTGGTTAGGCCACACCTTGAGTCCTGTGTCCAGTTCTGGGCCCCTCAGTTTAAGAAGGCCCAGTGAAAAGTTCTAAACTTTTTTCATTAGTTAAGAGTGGATATAGTTAATTAAATTGCTACTGCTATATTCACTCCTTCCTTCTTCACTGGTCTGGAAGTCAGAATGGACTTTCTGTGGTCTGCATGAGCACAAGAGCCTGATGTTTTCACAACAGTTCCATTATTAATTTTTGTGTGCTGGGGCAGAAGGCCAATATATATACTTCTATTTTGATCCTTCAAACCAATCCATACTTAGAGGTGAAACCTTCTCTTCTGAGAACTCTGCTTTTATGGTTATAAAGCAAGTTAGATAAATGAACTCATGGTGTATTTACTGTTAAGTTCATCATAGGAAAGTATCAAAACCAGGTTGTTACCCCTAAAGGACATTATTGCAGAAATGCCTCTTTTAGCACACTGTAACTAAAAGACAAATAACTTTCTGCTAGGGGGAAGAGCATTGGAAAATGGAATCCATCTGCCAACTGAAGTTAGTTTACCCTAGTCATCAACCAAAAGTATAGCAGACTTCTACTCCAAGCATAGAAAATGTCAATCTAGAAAATGTAATAAATATATCTCACAGCTTTGCAATTGCTGTTTTCTGATGTTAGAACTATGAATCATCAGCTCCTCAGGCTTCTAATGTAAACATCTTGCAAAACCATTATTAGTGCCTCAAAAGTTCTGAGCTCCTCTAAGCATCTCAGAAACTACTTCACAATGTATTATCAAAAATTCACTTCCATTTCATCACCAGAGCACAAACATATGCCTAAAACCATAAAGCAGTGTACTGTCTCTGCCTTACTTTTACACAGATAGATGAGTCTTTTGCATAGGGCATGCAAAACCCCATCACTTAAAAGAGGTCTAAGATCACACGCAAGCAACTGTGAAGTTGCTTTCATCAAACTGGAGAGGACAGAAACTGAAATAATTTTCAAGACCAGAGGACATCACAGACCTACAGTTTGCTCTGTGTGGGTGATGATGAGAAATGACCTCATTTTCCTCATTGTTATATTCAAGAGTACTTGCTAGGTGGATGCATGGAATGACAATAAGCGAATGTTTCAACTAAACACTACATTTAATTGTCAACTTTCTACCTTCAATTCTGCAAATAGAAAGCCACTAAAATACCAATACAGTTGTAAGTGAAGCGCCAGAAACAATTCAACTGACTGGCATAATAATCCAGAACATTTAAAAGCAAAATTGTAATTTTGGAGGGGTCCTTGATTTTATTAATTTCTTGTCTTTGTTAACTAAACGGAAAGTGGTCAGACCTTGTCATCAGGGGAGTCAAAGTTGAAGGCAGCCTGGGCTGCAGTGATCATGCACTAGTGCAGTTCACTGTCCTAAGGGGTATGAAGCTCATGAGAGGCATAGTTAGGACTCTAAATTTTAGGAAAGCAAACTTCAAGCTCTGCAAGGAGTTAGTAAATAGGACCCTGTAGGAAACAGCCCTCAGGGACAAAGGAGCAGAATACAGCTGGCAAATCCTTAAAGATGCTTTTTATAGAACACAAGAGATCTCAATCCCCACATGTAATAAATCAGGCAAGGAAGGAAAGAGACCACCATGGCTGAGTGGAGACCTGCTGGTTAAAATAAAGGACAAGTTGGGACTACACAGCAAAGGGAAGAAAGGACAGGCATCCTGGGAAGAGTGTACAGATGTTGACTGGTTGTGTAGGGAGGAGGTCAGGAAGGCCAAGGCACAGCTGGAACTGAACTTGGCAAGGGATGTAAAGATAAACAAAATAGGCTTCTACAGGTAGGTTAACCAGAAAAGGAAGGTTAAAGGCAATGTAACCCCCTGATGAGCAACAGTGGGGAACTAGTGACAACAGATGAGGAAAAGACTGAAATTCTCAACAACTTTTTTGCCTCAGTCTTCACTGGCAACCCCTCTCCTCATGGCTCTCATGTTGATGGCCCACAAAAGGGAGACCAGGGAGACAAAGTCTCTCCCACTGGAAGTGAAGACAAGGTTCATGATCATCTGAGGAACCTGAAGCTATACGAGTCCATGGGACCTGATGAAATGCATCCCAGAGACCCAAGGGAATAGCTGATGTGGTTGCCAGGCCACTCTCCATGATATTTGAAAAGTGCTGGCAGTCAGGTGAAGTCAGGGACTGGAAGAAAGGAAACATTACACTGGTTTTTAAAAAGGGTAGAAAAGAAGACCTGTCAGCCTCACCTCTGTGCCTGGGAAGATGATGGAACAGATCCTCCTAGATGCCATACTGGGGCACATGGAGGACAGGGAGGTGATTCAAGACAGCCAGCATGGCTTTTACCAGGGGCAAATCCTGCCTGACCAACCTAGTGGCTTTCTATGAGAAAGTGACTGTGTCAGTAGATAAGAGATGACCTATAGATGTGATCTGTCTGGACTTCTGCAAGACTTTGACACAGTCCCCCACAACATCCTACTTGCCAAGTTGAAGAGAGATGAATTTGATGGGTAGACTGTTCAGTGGATAAGGAATTGGCTGGATGGTCACATCCAGAGGCTGGTGCTCAATGGCTTGAAGTGCAGATGGAGAGCAGTGACAAGTGGTGTCCCTCAGGGGTCTGTACTGGCACCTGTGCTGTTTAATACTTTTATCAATGATATAGGCAGTAGGATTGAGTGCATCATCAGCAAGTTTGCAGATGACACCAAGCTGAGTGGTGCTGTCAATACACCAGAGGGATGAGATGTCATCCAGAGGGACAAGCTGGAGAGGTGGGCCCAGGTGAACTTCATGAAGGTTCTGCACCTGGGCTGGAACAATCCTCACTATCAATACAAACTGGGGGATGAGGTGATAGAAAGCAGCCCTGTGGAAAAGGACTTGGGTGTACTGATGGATGAGAAGATGGACATGAGCAGACAGAGTGCATTTGCAGCCCAGAAGGCCAATCACATCCTGGGCTGCATCAGAAGATGCACTGCCAGCAGATCCAGAGAGGTGATTCTGCCACTTTACTCTGCTCTGGTGAGATCTCACCTGGAGTACTGTGTCCAGGTCTGGAGCCCTGAATACAGGAAGGACATG
This sequence comes from Dryobates pubescens, assembly GCF_014839835.1. Classification (NCBI taxonomy): domain Eukaryota; kingdom Metazoa; phylum Chordata; class Aves; order Piciformes; family Picidae; genus Dryobates; species Dryobates pubescens. The sequence continues at coordinate 42,582,234 of NC_071617.1, read as the reverse complement.
GACCTGATGAAGTGGGTCCAGAGGAGGGCCACGAAAATGATCAGGGGGATGGAGCACTTCTGCTACACAGACAGGCTGGGGGAGTTGGTGTTATTCAGCCTGGAGAAGAGGAGGCTCTGGGGAGACTTAATAGCAGTCTTCTAGTACCTGACAGGGGCCTACAAGAAGGATGGAGACAGACTGTTCACAAAGGCCTGGAGTGATAGGACGAGGGGCAATGTCTTCAAACTAGAGAAGAGCAGATTTAGACTGGATGTTAGGAACAAGTTCCAACACTGGAACAAGGTTGCTTGGTGAGATAGTCAAAGCGAGGCTTGACAGGGCTCTGAGCAACCTGATCCAGTTGAGGCTGCCCCTGCTTACTGCAGAGGGGGTTGGACTAGATGATCTTCAGAGGGCCCTTCCAACCCCAACCATTCTATGATTCTAGAACATGGCACAAATGCCCAGTAACTGGATTACTGCAATCTACCAATGAAGAAGCACAGCACACTGGTGTGATTAGTCTAGTGGATGTTCTTGGGTAGGCAGAGAGTCCCAGACTCTTCTAATGCACCGCTGGAGAACATCACACTGTTACATAAAATATCTCATAATTATAATGGACCTTGATTCATGAATAGCACTGTGACAGAAAGGAATGTCCTCCTTTTTCTCCCACCTTGAGATACTGGTCCTGATCTCACTGCTGAGACATTCAGAAAGCTGCTAAAAGACAACAGATTTGATTTTGTTTGTGAGCACATTTTGAAAAGTGGTAGAAGTGCCAAACAAGCTTATTTAATACTTACACACCTTACACATTTACCAAGTGACCCACAAACATTTAAAAGCACCCCTGTTTGAAACATTTTGATGTATATTACCTAAAATTAGTCTTCTGCTGTGATGATTACCCTGACATTCAGTGTGTTTGCGTTTGTCTTTTAAGAAGAGAGCGTATTTGGACTTTGCCATACAATGAATGTGTAATGGTTAACATGGCAATTCCATCTATTGAACCTTGTTTATGTAGAGGTACATTTTTGTGCCTCTAGAAGATAAATCTTTCAAATATCATTGCAGACATGAAAAGACAAAGCCCTTCATTACCAAGTACTATCAATCATCTTAACTGTTCAAGCTAGGCATTTAAGTTTTCATTGCAGGCAATAACTGCTCAGAAAGTTTAGCCATCTATACTACAATGACCCCTTCTGATTCATTCAAAGAAGCTCAGATGGGTAGGTCAAAGAAAGTGAAGTCAATATTACCACAGAAAATCAGACATTCCGACACTTTAAATCATCTTACCTGCCCAATAATACTGCTATTTATCATTTTCATCCCCAAATGAAAAGGCAGAACTGACAGAATTTGCAGCTTACAACATTTCCAAATTTTGTTTAATGAACAACTTGCATTTGAATGGATCCCCTACGCAAAGCCTACTCGAAGTCTCAATAATGGCATGGCTGCATGCCTCTGCAGAGTTTTGTGCTGTGTGCTTTGGCTTCTTCACATGCTTCACAAGACATTTTACCTTTCTTGCTAATTTGAAATTCTAATTAACAAAGGTTCAAACAGAACTTAAAAATACCTTGTAACATAAAGAGATGAAGGCACTGCAAAAACTCTCTACCAAAGGTGTATTATCTAACAGCACATGTGCGAGTCTGGTTTCTGTGCAAGAACAGATTTTAATGTATCTTTGAAAGATGAAGATATCTACAGGGTATCAAACACAGCAAAACCAGGCAGATTAGCCAGCAGAGAAAATTAGCTCATGCAGTGAGACATGCTGCTCCAGCACTGTTCCAAATAATTGGGCATCATTTGCCAAGTGTCTATCAATCCTCAAAACAATGTTCATGCATCTCCCCCTTCCAACTGCAAAGATAACTAAAGGTGTTGTAAATAATACTAACAGTAAAGTGCTTTTTAAAATGTGTGGGAGTGAATATTTTTTTCCCAAGGCATGAAATAGGTAAGAAATGAATGTAAGAGTAGAACATACAGCTACCAAGATACAAAGCAAGATCCTAAAGACTTGTACATCAGGTACCTCAGAAAGTGCTCTCTGGATTACAGTATCATCCTGCTTGCTCCCTTAGTACAGTCCAGCCTAGCAAAACTTCCAGTACAGCTTGCATGCACTACTCATTTACAGTATAAAAATATTCTAGTCTGCTGACATCTTGCATTATTCTCCTTCTAGACAGCCTCATTCTCTTCTCTCTACTTCTGTAGATAATGCTCTGCACTGGCACTGTCAGCTTTCATTACACAACTCAAGGAATATTCAGCTTTACATGACACCTATAAACCAAACAAAATCCCAACAAGGTAAACAACAAGCTTTTGGAAACAAGTGAGCTAAACTATTCTCCTGTTTACCATTCCCAGCTTTGCAAGATGCCATGGTGCTAAGTAATCCAAATAACCTGTCTGAGAATCTTGTAATTCCTTCCCAAGGGGAAAGAGGAGTAAGCCACATTATGGTGATGTGTTTTAACCAAAGAGATGCATTTATTAGAACTCCACAAAACATAGCTTGAGGCAGTCCTTTCTACTATTTCCACTCCAGGAAGAATAGAGGGAGATTGTTAACCTCTAAGCATTTAAAGTTTGAGGTCTCTAAATACTAATGCACAATATCCTAAAAACTACCCTATTGAGGCATTTCAGTTCCATGTTCCTTCACAAACAGCAGAGCTGCAAAAGATTCAAGGAACACAGCACCAAGAAGTGACCATAATTTAGCTTAATAATTGATTTTTCTAACCATTTGCTATGGTCACTACAACTTGCCTTTTCACTATTTTCTACAGACTGTCTCTAGTTACTCATGAATTCCAAAGCAATCAATAACTCAATCAAAAAAAGAAATGAAATCTGCCAGTCTGGGACCGGACTTGGGTCTTCTGTCCTGTTCTAAAGGCAATCTGAAGGAAGGTTGTAGCCAGGTGGGGGTTGGTCTTTTCTCCCAGGCAACCAGCACCAGAACAAGAGGACAGAGTCTCAAGCTGCGCCAGGGGAAGTTTAGGCTCAGGTGAGGAGAAAGTTCTTCACAGAGAGAGTTGTTAGCCATTGGAATGTGCTGCCCAGGGAGGTGGTGGAGTCCCCATCCCTGGAGGTGTTCAAGAGGGGACTGGACGTGGCACTTGGTGCCATGGTTTAGTAGTCATGAGGTGTTGGGTGACAGGTTGGACTTGATGATCTTTGAGGTCTTTTCCAACCTTATTGATTCTATGATTCTACGATCATCTCAGGTTTCATACTAGATGCACATGGCTCTGAGACATCTGTCATGCTATATAAAATTTCATGTCTACCGACTCTGAATGCTTATGAGATGCTGCAGATTAATTTTGTAATTTTACTACTGGGTTTATGCTTTGGAGGAAAGCGAACAAGGAGGTTTTTTTCCTTTCTTCCTTAATTCGCTGCCTACCATAAAGAGAGTAAAGCAATATGTATGAGCATGCATTAGAGACAAAAAAGCTATTAGTGAACAAAACTGCCTAAGAAATACACAGAAGAAATTGTATATGGAATAAAGATGATGTCATCATGATCCTGTAACAGCCACTGGTTAAAGATTCTGCAAGAATTTCTCAGATTATAAGGAGAAGACTTTATATTTCCAGGTTTAGTCACGTGTAACCCGTGTTTCAAAGTGTTTTAGGGAGCACACAAGAGATGTGGTTTTCCACTGTAGAGACTCTGCAAACAAATACATTTTACCCCAATTTGTCCTTATTTCAAATTCACTTTGCTGTTTATCTCACTACTTGAACAGAAATCTGTCAAACTGTTTTTTCCTACATTAAATGTGACAGAGTGTTGAATACAACTTACATCACTTGTGGACAGAGCACAGGCTGATTTTTTTAGCCATTTTTTGTTCTGAAATGACAGTTCTTAAGGACGTTCTGCATAAGACACTATTGTACCCCTTGACTTCGGAACTAGGAAGAACTTAAGTACTATCAACACCTCTGTAGGTTAACAATTTTCATTTCAATACATATAAAGGGGCCTGCTTTGCAATAGTAAATTGCAATTAAAAGGTTTCCTGTGGGTCAGGACTTAAAATAACGCAGGTCTCAGTCAAGATCATATGTCAGTTGTGCTGTACAGCAGAAAACAATGCTGGTTAAATCTTTCATTTTGGACCAAGTATTTTTCTTGTTCTACAGAACACACACATAAGAATACTAATTCTGCGTCACAACTTCTTCACTCCACTAGGGATTCATGAGTTAAGGGCAACATCTATCAGATGAGCAACTTAGGTACATAATTATTCCTGTGGATACAGCATGCAATCAATACTCACTTCTAAACTGTTTCATGCCTCAAAAGCCACTGACCTATGCACCAGGGGAGGTTTAGGCTGGATGTTAGGAAGAAGTTCCTCATAGAAAGAGAGACTGGCCATTGGAATGGGCTGCCCAGGGAGGTGGTGGAGTCACCATCACTAGAGGTGTTTAGGAAGAGACTGGATGGGGTGCTTGGTGCCATGGTTTATTTGATTAGATAGCGTTGGATGATAGGTTGGACTCAATGATCTCGAAAGTCTTTTCCAACCTGGTTAACTCCTATTCTATTCTATTCTATTCTATTCTATTCTATTCTATTCTATTCTATTCTATTCTATTCTATTCTATTCTATTCTATTCTATTCTATTTGTCTAGTCTAGTCTAGTCTATGCATTTCATCTGTAGGCTTTCCTTCCAACCTTATATGCTGTCCTCAATATTTTGTCTAAGTTGCAATCCACTGCAGTTAGGCTTAAGCAGTAGTTGTGACACTACTATATTGACTTAGCAGCTAGCAAAAATGGCAGCTCACTGCTGTTGTGAAACCTCTGTAGAATTGGGGTATGATCTTAGTTCATCTACGGTGATAGATACAACTTCACAGAAACTAGACATTTGAATTTGTCACACATTTTCTCAGTATAATGGATGGCAGTATTTTTCTCCAAGACTTGTGCCATTTTTGAAGCACAAAGGCATTAAATGGTTAAAGTTTTACAGGAATTTTCAAAGAAACCACTTTGCTCTCATTGTCTTGCAGCATCCATGGTACTGCCAGAAAGTGAACAGCAATGTATGACTAACCTGAGGGAGATAGGGGAGTTTTCAAATTGTTAAGTTCAAACTTTAGGTAGGTGAAGAGAGTTTGCTTTTTTGAATAACCATGTCATCTTGCAATTATCTAGTCAGGAGGAATTAATATCATGGCTATACTTGTAAGACTGACATAGAGTTACTGATTGACAGCTGGCTGAACATGAGCCAGCAGTGTGCCCAGGTGGCCAAGAAGGCCAAGGGCATCCTGGCATGCATCAAGAATAGTGTGGCCATCAGGAGCAGGGAAGTCATTGTGCCCCTGGACTCAGCACTGGTTAGGCCACACCTTGAGTCCTGTGTCCAGTTCTGGGCCACTCAATTTAAGAAGGACATTGAGATTCTTGAATGTGTCCAGAGAAGGGCAACGAGGCTGGGGAGAGGCCTCGAGCACCAGCCCTATGAGGAGAGGCTGAGGGAGCTGGGGTTGTTTAGCCTGGAGAAGAGGAGGCTCAGGGAAGACCTTACTACTGTCTACAATACATGAAGGGAGGTTGTAGCCAGGTGGGGGTTGGTCTCTTCTCCCAGGCAACCAGCACCAGAACAATGAGGACACAGGCTGAAGCTGTACCAGGGGAGGTTTAGGCTGGATGTTAGGAAGAAGTTCTTCACAGAAAGAGAGATTGGCCATTGGAATGTGCTGCCCAGGGAGGTGGTGGAGTCACCATCCCTGGAGGTGTTCAAAAAGGGATTGGATGTGGCACTTGGAGCCCTGGTTTAGTAGTCATGAGGTGTTGGGTGACAGGTTGGACTTGATGATCTTTGAGGTCTTTTCCAACATTATTGATTCTATGATTCTACGATTCTATGACATTCACTGCCATGTCTGCAGGGCTGAGAACACCAAAACAATGCTGCACCCCCCATACTCCTAGTTTCACAAGGTTATGTCTTATAGGATGTGTGAGAATGAATCCAAAGAATATGCAGTAGAAAAAGAACAGTCATACAAAAAAAGCATGCTAGTGTCCAAGAGCAGACATCTAATAAAGTAGAGGTAAACCATAATAATAGGCAACATTACTGCAAATTGTAGAACTCTCATAAAATTAGATTTTACATAGTCTGTACTAACATATAAAAAAGGATTTGTTTGCTACCCAGAATCATTTGATTTGGATTTGAGAGTGGTATGAAATCTTTGAAGAAGTCTCCTGAGAAAGGGTAAGTGGATGGCAGAGCTATCCCAGTGTCAAAGCAGGGCCTTGTGCAGAGTGCCTGACATTTTAAAAAGAGCTAGATGAGTATTAACACTTCTAGAATTCTCTCCACACCAAGCCCACCTGAGCTAATACCCTTCTCCCAGAAGCTGAGGATTTAATTAAAAGCCAAAGTGTACCCAGTAATTTAATTAAAATAGCAAGCAATACTGAGTGATTCAATAATGTATGTGTATCATTTTGTTTGGCCCAATGAAAATGCAGGAAAGAAGAACTAATAAAGAACTGGAATGAATAATTAAAGGGTATCTACAAACACACTGTACGTGTTGCATTAACTGTTCTTTTGTATGCTACATGTATTTTGACTTCAGATCCTCATATGCTGAATGTGATTCCAGGTTTGACTTCCAGCATATTTCCTGAATTATATTATTTATATCTTGGGTTTAAATAGCTTTCTAGAAGTCACACCATATTGATCCCCGATCTCACAGCAGTGAGGTTAACTGGCCAAATCACTGCAGAGAAGGAGCTCTATTTCTTTAAAGCCTAAATGAAATTTATTTTATGTCTTTACCCCCTGTTTACACCTTATGTCCTGCAGTCTGTTAGATTACAGACTCTGCCCTGTGCAATTCCTGTAGCCTCTTGCAGTCCAGGTCACCAGTAATTCTTCTTCTAACCAAAAGGAAATAGAGATCTGTTATTTATTTATACTATAAAGGAAAACAAATGCTTAGAGCCATATATTAAAATAGAATAGAATAGAATTAACCAGGTTGGAAGAGACCTTTGAGATCATTGAGTCCAACCTATCATCCACCACTATTTAATCAACTAAACCATACACCAAGCACCCCATCCAATCTCTTCCTAAACACCTCTAGTGATGGTGACTCCACCACCTCCCTGGGCAGCACATTTGTGGCCGTTTGACGCTGTGCCTTTAAGGAAGGGGCACACTGGCTAAATGTTTATAAAATATTTTGGTAGTCTAAACGAATTTCATTGGCCAAGGAGGTGGGAGGTGAGATTGGACCCAGGGGAGCTGGGAACTTTCTCTCAGTCTTCCTTCCTTCGCTGTCCCTTTCGGCTGGATCTGCTTCTGGGCTTCTTGCCAAGAGATAAGCACTAACTCACTCCCTGTAACAGGCCTGTCCGCTTCTTCCCCTGTCCTGCTAACCATCCTCGTCTCTTCTTCTACCTCTTTGGGGGAGAAGGGAGGTAGGGCAGTGAAGGGGGCACAGGGGGAAGCCGCCCCCTCTGTGGGGGGTCTGGTTTCTGGTTGAGTTTATTTGCTGTATATTCCTGTATACATTGTAAAATACCTGTGTTTGTTGTGTTACATAGAATCTGTTTCCTTGTAAAATATAATCTCATTTCTCCGACTGAGTTTTAGCTGTGGCCTCTTTCTCAGTGGGGGAGGGAAAGCAGAGCCTTTCCTTTCAAACCACCACAACATTCCAATGGCCAATCTCTCTTTCTGTGAAGAACTTCTTCCTAACATCCAGCCTAAACCTCCCCTGGCGCAGCTTGAGACTGTGTCCTCTTGTTCTGGTGCTGGTTGCCTGGGAGAAGTGACCAACCTCCGCCTGGCTACAACCTCCATCCAGGTAGTTGTGGAGAGCAATAAGGTCTGCCCTGAGCCTCCTCTTCTGCAGGCTAAGCAACCCCAGCTCCCTCAGCCTCTCCTCATAGGGCTTGTGCTCCAAACCCCTCACCAGCTTTCTCTGGACACGTTCCAGCAACTCAACATCTTTCCTAAACTGTACACTTCCCCTGTCCCCCTTTTTATTGAGTGCGAAGACATACACAGCATTCCCTGCCCCAGCTTCTTCAGAGTATGGCAGGGCACCCTGTACACCACTTATGCATATATTTGAGCAACTTTCAGCAAGTCAGAAGCATGTCAGGACTGTGAATGCCTCTGTAGGCAAATACTTTCATTTCAATACAGATAAATATACAGTTAAATAAATGTATTACTTTTTAAAACCTACTGAAGAGAATACTGTACCTCAGTGATTTAAGAATACCTGTAAATGGGAGTTTTTCAGCTCTTGAAGCTTTCCTCCAAGGCCAGAAATACTTATTATCAAAAGCCCCAGACACAGACTAAAACCATTCTTTTAACTTCTGTGAAAACTGATGCACACTGATCTTTATTGCATTTACTTAGAAGGCCCACAGCAACCTAGCAGACAACTAGGGGGAATTAGGTAGTCTCAAGCCCCAGGCCCTACCGTGGTATTTAAGACCATAGCTGGCATTTTCCTTTATACAATATTTTAATTATTTAGTTTGCAGAGAGAAAAATATCTCTAGCCTGGAAATAATCTTGACTTCTCAAAGCAAATTTTGACAATTCCTTCTGATGCAGCAATTGCTGTGATTTCCACCCCCCAGCCCACTTCTTCCTATGAAGAATTTAGACTTTTACCAACAAAGTTCACTGGGCATCATTCTTACCTACCTAAGCCTTACTTCATGGTTGAACTAGCTGGTTCCCTCAGGATTTGTCAGATTGTTGTGGCACGTTTTTGGGCTGTGTTGACTTCATGTATCAAACATGTGAGTAAAATCAGTAACTGTGTGCATAGCTATTTGTTAACATATGGACAAATATGTTTGATTGACTTTGGGGGAACCCTTTCTTGGCATTCTCTTTCCTTTTGAGAACAGGCTGCTGCAGCCTTGTGCCAACCAGCAAAAGCCTTCTAAATGCACAGTCCTGGCAAAGCTGTAGTGTGATGCCTGTGGGAGTCTGGATAAATAAAGACACTGTCTTTATTTAAGTAAAGAAAGAATTTTGATTAGAAAAGGTAAGGAACTTTAACCTTCAAAGATGTTTAGCCTGGATGCCAGCAGGTAGGTGGCTATTATCTTCATTTTTCTGATAAGAAAAAAAAAAAGACTCAAAGACTGAACAAATTACTTCCCTAAAGGTACTGAAAGGGATGGAATTAGAAATAAGGTAGTTTCAGTCAGATTTTTATGTTCAAGTTCAATAGGTTGTATGTCTCTTGTGTATATAAAAGCATTAAAAATTGCATAATCTTTTTATTTATGCATATGCTTCTTTCTTCTGCTAGAATAGAAGAGAAGAGAATAAACCAGATTGGAAGAGACCTTCAAGCTCATTGTGTCCAACCTATCATCCAACACCACCTAATCAACTAAACCATGGCACCAAGCACCCCATCCAGTCTCCTCCTAAGCCTCCAGTGATGGTGACTCCAACACCTCCCTGGGCAGCCCATTCCAATGGGCAGTCACTCTCTCTGTGTAGAATTTCCTCCTAACATCCAGCCTGAACCTCCCGTGGTGCAGCTTGAGACTGTGTCCTCTTGTTCTGGTGCTGGTTGCCTGGGAGAAGAGACCAGTCCCCGCCTCTCTACAGCCACAGTACAGGTATGTATGGAAGAAGAGACTTAATGTGGCACAGCAACAAAATGTTCATTTTTTTCCTCATACTTTAGTTTTCATGCAAAGAACCACCTGAAGTTTATATATTGTAGGACTTAACATATCAGTAGTGCTAAAATAAATTCTATATTGTTTTGTTTTTTAAAAGTAATAAAACAATTTAGTATGTTTAAGGAGAATTTGAGGACCTAAAAGACTGACCCATTTTGATTACATGTGTTGTTTGGGACTATAGGAAGGTAACTAACAGGCTCAGTAAACATTACTAAATCAAGAGAGGTGCCTGTTACAGGACTTTATGTAGCACAGTGGTAGAAATCAAAACCAGCATGTGCTGTAATAAACCCACACCAGTTGAAAAAGCTGGGGAAATCTATGAAAGCCTATTCAAATAGTATCTCATGTTCCCTAATTATAAGCAGATGATAAAGTCTATCTACACTTCTAAACCTCTAGACAACTTTTCTAAAGCCTAAGCACTAAAGTATTTTTTGGGTCCTATCCTTGTGGTGGTGTTAGGTCATAGGCTGGACTTGATGACCTCAGGGGCCCATGATTCTGTGAACCCATGACACACTGATTAATCAACAGCTATCAACTGTTTAATTTCTGGTATTTTCATAATACATATTGTTCAGAGAGATTTAGAAGTTCCTATTCTCTATCAAATTACAATCTTGGGATAACACCTATGTAAAATAAACCAAACCAAAACACCAAATACCCCAAACCAAACTTCAATAATTTTACTTTCTAAATAACCATCTTAGAAGAATAGTCAGCAGAAGATAGCTGAATACTGTATATCTTAAAGCGTGGCAGGAAGATCAGCCAGAATTATAGTATGTACCCAGTTACTAATTTCCCTTTCATTCTTCTTATTGAACTACTTAATTCATAATTTCCAGAAGCAGTGTGTGTATTTGATTTTAACCAATGGAAGTGCTTCTGTCATACCAATACATAATCATGTCCTGAAGCAACTTCGGTTTGCAACAGATAAATCTTACCCATCTAGAAAGCAAATTTACCAGTGCCATTACAAAGTCTGCTCCACAGGAAAAGGTTCCATGGAAACAGAACCATCATTTAATATTTTACCCAGTTTTAAGAGAAACATGACCTTCAATACATGTTCAGCTACTTTGTACAAAGATGAAGCAGCTGTCAGGGTGCTTTTTTTCCCCCCCTTTCTCCTACCCCCCCTTCTTATCTATTCAAGTTTGTTTCTTTCTTCCTGTCCTTTTGAAGATAGTTTCTGAATTAACTGAGTAAATCAAATCTTTCCAAATTTATTCTGGCACAATCCAAACAAATGTCTCATCTCCTGTGTTTATGAACAAGCAGCTCTGTTATACAAGTTAAGAATCTGCAGCTGTTTCTCTTCCACCTGTTACATTACTGAAACAGTGAGACTTGCTGCCACAGTTATCTGTAAGAAAGGTACAGACTCTTCTGTGTGAACACACTTTGTTACTGATGGCCAACAGAACTGCTCAATGCTAGACATAAGTCATCTTTTCTATGCTTAGTGGAAGACCAGAAACATAAAGCAATGCATACTTCAGAATAATCTGAAGAAAAGAATTCTGCCAGGTTCTTACAGTTTTATATAAAACTAAAATAAAAATAGGGATGTGGGAAAATAATGCTAGGAACATACCCAAACTTACTTTTTAATACTTAATAAACATACTTATGTCTGTGTATACATATATAATTTTTTATATCTAAATATATATAATCTGAGACAAGTTTCTGAAATGGCTTAGAAAGTACCTTGGCCAATTATTTTTAAACATTTTGTTCCTGTCCTTGCCAAGACTACAGATTTTTACAACTTGTTTATAATGCTTTCTCCTGACAGCTGGATCTCCTTTAATCTGCATTTACTCATTAATGTTGTCAAAACCTTTCCCCTGTTAATATTTTTCACAGAGATATATATAGGGATATATAAAATTGGGAAGCACCAAATTATCTTTAGAACACAGGAGACTTAAGTCAGGAGATAGTTTAGGATGTAAAATATTTTGTAAGAGACATCATGACAATTTATTTTTAACATTGTCCTACTGCAAGATTAACGTCTTGCCCTTGGGTTTATTCCCTCATCACCTCCAGGCCAGCTTTCCTTTTAGTGACTTTTTTCAAATGACTTCTCAATTGTTCCCTTGAGTAACTTCCCTCATGATCACTATCCACAGACAATGGTATGTGGTGCACTGATATAAATATAAAAATTACACCGAAGACTTCACATGCATTCTTTGGAAATATATTTATCAGCTGCCTTAAGTTTTTTCACTTACTTTAATCGTCAACCAGAGTACCTCTGGTTCTGTCAATAATTCCTTTGAACTAGAATTAACCAGGTTGGAAGCGACCTTGGAGATCATCAAGTCCAACCTAACATCCAACACCATCTAATCAAATAAACCATGGCACCAAGCACCCCATCTGGTCTCTTCCTAAACACCTGCAGTGATGGTGACTCCACCACCTCCCTGGGCAGCACATTCCAATGGCAAATCACTCTTTCTGCGAAGAACTTCTTCCTAACATCCAGCCTAAGCCTCCCCTGGTGCAGCTTGAGACTGTGTCCTCTTGTTCACCAGAACAAGTGACACAGTCTCAAACTGTGCCAGGGGAGGTTTAGGCTGCATGTTAGGAAGAAGTTCTTCGCAGAAAGAGCGACTGGCCATTGAAATGTGCTGCCCAGGGAGATGATAGAGTCACTGTCCCTGGAGGTGTTCAAAAAGGAATTGGACATGGCACTTGAAGCCATGGTTTAGTAGTCATGAGGTGACAGGTTGGACTTGATGATCTTTGAGGTCTTTTCCAACCTTATTGATTCTATGTTTCTGTCTATAAATGTGCTTTAGTAGTTAAGATCTTAATGACAATTGAGCAGTGGACAGTGACCTATATGGATAAGGTTATATTCACATAAAATTCCAGATTAACTAGGCAGGACGGTAATGACTGCATAAAGGAGCAGCCTGTGGTGTGCTCCAACAACATGCTATGCCTGCATTCTACATGTTCAGCACAGCGAGGCAGCACTCTAGCTAACCAGCAACATCAGACTCGGATCCTGATTGCTATAGAAGCTGCTCATGAATGTGCACCCCTTCAAATCAAGAAAGAGACAAAACATCAATACGTGTCAACACCTCACAAAGAAAAAACTGCAAAGCGACACGTTTTGCCTTCACCCATGCCCGAGGTTAGCAGTTACTGCAGAGTCTCCATCAAGAGAGCACTGAATGCATTAACTGTTCAGAGCTATCCACATTCTGGGAAATTGTTGCTTGTTGCAACACAACCTAGGCCAGTAACACTCCAAGACAATCTTTTCTGTCCACATGGCCAAGAAATACTGCTGTCAACGGATCAATCAGATCGCACCACAACCAAGCAGTTCAATGCCGTCTGATCAAACTGGAAAGTTTCAGCATCTTCCCATCCTGTTAAGATCACTCAGGCCAAAGAACCCAAAAAAGTGGAGACTCCTATCTAAGAACCACACAAATCAGCAATAGCTCTCTAAGGTACTGTGGTGGGTTAACACCCATTCTGAAAAGAAACAAAACAGGGTGGAGGGCTTGTGGGTGCTTTGCCCTCCCTGCAGGATGTTTCCCCCCCTGGGAAACGGAGTCTGTTCCACTCCCCCTTCCCTGCTCAACTACTATATAAAAAGCAGGACATTGCAGTCATTAGGCCTCCTTTTGGCTCCTGCCTCTCCTGGATGAGAGCTACTGCAGCTGCCGCCTTCCTGCTCCTCTGCCACGTGGTCAGGCCTGATCCTTCTCCCTGCTGCCTCTGTGCCTCTTCAGAGAGAGAGACTGGTTTTGTATTCTTCTTCTTTGTCCCCCTCCCATCCATCCTTGTTCCTTGCCCTTGTGAAAGCTCTTTACCTCTCTACTTCCAAGCCGACTCCAAATTATTGTTTGGTGGATTTGTTCCTTTCCTTTTTTTACCCCCTCTCTGTTGTGAGGGGGGAGGGGGGAGCAGGGGAGAGATTCTCAGCCTTGCCCCCATCTGAGCTCTTAACTCCCAGTTAAGGCTTAAACCACCACAGGTACTGCTAGTGTGGAAGCTGAAGACAGGCTTACTTTCCAGGGGCCGTTATTTTGGCCAACCCATTGATTGCCAGGAGTTCTGGATAGGTGAAAGCTGAGCTACAGCCGTGTCCATCAGGATGTGACCAACACGTAGCAAACCATTTAACCAAAGCTGGTGAAGAGTTGGCACACTGTACAAATTATTCTTTAATTGCCAACTAGGACTGCAGATGTGAAATTGCTTTACTGATCATCTAGAATATCCTCACACGTCTTCTGCAATTCCAACAGAGTTAAAGACCACTGCAGAATTCTCTGTGCTGGATTTATACAGCAAATGATACCGGAACTACTTTTTGCTGTAGAATACTAAGCCTCTGCCATAAAATTAAACTATGCTTTTCTGTGCAAATGATTTCTATGGCTTTTAAGTTTACAGCTCAGTATCTTTTAAAAATGTACACGACTTTATTTTAATAGTGCTGTAAATCTAGTCAAGTAATTAAGACAAGGCCTATAAATTTATAGTGTGATTTGCAAATAATCAACCTGCCTTTCTCTAAAATACATTTCCAGAACTCTCTGTTATACAGTTATATTTACTCATAAATTTGCTGTCCCTAGTTTTAAAGTAGTGATGCTTATCACATCACTGAACTGACAACTTAATTTTCAGATCAAGGATCATACATGACTGATTTAGGGCTGCTTACACATCCAGAGAAATGCTGTAACAGACTGTAACCTGAAGAATATGATTCCCATAACTCCTGATGATATAACTGCTACTAAGTCTAATATTAAATAATTACATTATTTCAGTATGATAATTACCATCACGAGACACAAAACTATTGGAAGACTCACCAAAACTAGGGGAAAATTGCTGTCTGGAAAGCATGCCTAGTTGTAACTGTCATCTAGAAACGTTTGATAGGAAGCTGGTTTTCTCCTGGTAGTGTTGATTTAAAGGTTACCCAGTCAGATAGGCACAAAATGAGAATTCATTAAAAAATTTCACTTTCTCACTGAAGCTTGCAAAGTGCATCAGCAATTAGCAATTCCTATCACTTTCCCCAGTTCACCACGTGAAAAGGCTCAGAACTCGTCTTACAAATTGCTCTTTTGAAGATCAAAGAGAAGCTGAATTTGTCTGTGTGCGCTCTGGATGAGTTTGTAATTTACTGGAACTTTCAGAGGCAGCTTGGCAGCACACTCATTTGACAGCCCCAGGGTACAGGATTCAGGGGAGCTCTGTGACTCTTCCCTTCTAAGTTCCTTCCTTGCCTTTAATTGGCACCTCATTAGAAATTAATGAAAATGACATCCTCTGTTCTTCCTGCTCCAGGCACAGAATGCTACAAAAAAGCCCATCACAATTCATAACACATTCAATTTATATAGCAATGGCTCTTAAGCATTATTTATGAGATGTGAATTTCTTGTCAGCAGTTAATAACTTGTATAGAGGGGAAGCAGAATAAAAGAAAGATCTTGAGAGTATGAGTGTATGAAAATAAACAAGCCTTTCTGCAGTTGAAAAATGTTGTGTTTGAATTTGAAGAACCCTTGCTAGAACTCCCTTCAAAGTAGGGAATCATTTATCTTTGTGCCAAAGCCTTGCTGCTCTGTCCAATCTGTCTAAAATTCTATGTAGTGTCAAGGGAACAAGTTCAGCAGCATCACCTCCCTGGACAGGTCTTACTGGAGGATAGCAGACCAAATACAACAGGTTCCCAAAGATCTTAGAATTGGTATTAAACCCTTAGGTCTAAGGAAGCAAATCATTCTCTCTGTCCCTCTTTAAAAGGTTGTGCTCCATTGGACAAATCCTAGATACTCTGAATTAATATCTGCAGATTTATCTATATTAAAACATTGTCCAGTACGTATAGATTTGTCTTTCTACTGTGTCCCACATCATCTCACTGGAAGAGTCACCAGAAGACACATCAACAAAAAAGGAGATGATTTCCCAGGCTTTTAACATTAGGACAGCAATAAAATTGCTCTTCTGTGGAGTCTTAAGAGTCAGTTTGGATTTTAACACCAGTGTTTGGAACTATGTAATGTTTATGTGGTTAATCCTTTCTCCGTACATCCAAGCAAATCACATGCATTTGTCCTTTTAAAGATGGCACATGCCTTTCTACTGATTCTATCACAATTTCCTGTGATGTTTGAAATTGAGGTTTTTTTCCTTGCTTTTTTGCATTGCTTTAGTTAAAGATCAATATGCCAATGAATTTGATAGCAGCGGTCCAAAGTCCAGATCAACCCATGTTTTACCTTGGCCATTACTTTCAAGAACATACATGTTTATTTTACACCAGTGGATTGTATTTCCAACACTTCCAGTTAAGCATATGTCATCACCTGTGCTTTTCAATATGAGAAAAAGGCTTACCTGATCCAATATGGATTTACAAACACTTTAAATGAATGAAAATTTAAACACATTTATTCTGTCCTATTTCACATCACGCCCTTCCCAGGGTTTTTGATCTGGCTGGTTGTTCATGACCAAAGCAACCAAATTTTACAGATAGCAGAGTAAAGTTAGTGAGAATGGTGTCTATAAGGCAGCTTCTTTAAAAATGACAAAAGCTACATGCTGCTGAATACTGAAAAAGCAGTTTTGCTGACATGAAGCTGAGAGGACACATTCTGGTCGGTGGTATGGTTTTGTTTGCTGCTTATTATTAAAAGCAAACAGTGCAGGGCATGTCTGTTTTCATGTCACATGAGAGCATTTCATTACAGATAACACAGAAATACTGAATACAGCATTAATGAAACATTACAGCTGCACAGATCATAGAATCATAGAATCAATATGGTTGGAAAAGACCTCAAGGATCATCAAGTTCCACCTGTCACCCAACACCTCATGACTACTAGACCAAGTGCCACATTCAATCCCCTCTTGAACACCTCCAGGGATGGTGACTCCAACACCTCCCTGGGCAGCACATTCCAATGGTTAACAACTCTCTCTGTGAAGAACTTTCTCCTCACCTTGAGCCTAAACTTCCCCTGGAGCAGCTTGAGACTGTGTCCTCTTGTTCTGGTGCTGGATGCACCTATGATCTTCAGACTTTTCAACTGTGTTATAAACCTGGAAATAAGACCCCTGCTTCCCACTTCTCTCATTGACTGTGTGGGATATGAATGTTTATTATACATCCCATATAGGATGTAATACGTAAAGCAGGAATGCAAAGATTCATTTCCTCATTTATTGCTGAGGATCTCATAATTTTGTGTTTCATATTCATGTTTTATTAACACATGTTATGAACGTTAACAGATGTCTTTCCATAAAGCTTTATATATCTAGGAGAAACTACTCAAAGAATGATTTCTACAATAGTCTCAAGCTGTGCCAGGGGAGGTTTAGGCTGGATGTTAGGAAGAAGTTCTTCACAAAAAGAGTGATTGGCCATTGGAATGTGCTGCCCAGGGAGGTGGTGGAGTCACCATCACTGGAGGTGTTTAGGAAGAGGGTGGACGGGGTGCTTGGTGCCATGGATTAGTTGATTAGATAATGTTGGGTGGTAGGTTGGACTCGATGATCTCAAAGGTCTCTTCCAACCTGGTTAATTCAATTCAATTCAATTCAATTCAATTCAATTCAATTCAATTCAATTCAATTCAATTCAATTCAATTCAATTCTGTTCTATTCTAACAATGTTCAATTATGGGACTACTTTCAAGGAAACTTGAGATGATCCAACTAGAAGCATTTATTAAAAATATAAAAGGGCAGGTCAGACACAATGTAGCACCTAAACAAACCTCTCCCAAATGTATGAATACAAGCATGGTCAGAGAGCTTTCAATACATGACTATGAAAAAATAATTAGCAGGTAAAACTACTATGTGCATTTTCTCTGGCTATGACAAGCACATTTAAACGAGTTCTGTACACAATTGTTCCATGAAGGACAGAGCATCTCCTCTGGAATCTAGGCACATTAATTATTGTTTCAGAAAGATTATTTGCATGCAATGTAACCCCCCAAATTAGCTGCCTGCATGAGATTATCAGCCTCAATTCAACCAGCTGAACAGTATCACCAGCGTTTGAAAAGCCGCACTGGATATTTTTAAGTCTTCTACCCCTGCGTCGTTAACTGTGAGAATGAACACATCTTCAGTTAAAGGGCTATTCTTGTTTTAACTTTTTAATAATAACATCATTATAAAATGCAGAATGTAGATGCTGACCTATGTTCCTTTAAGCTCTGTAAAAACTCTGTTATCTTTGCATATTTACTGATGTGCTTTGTGTTTCTTCTCCTGTCAAGTGGGTATGATGCTCTCCCGCCTTACAGGGACTTCTGAAGCTAAATTCATTAACATCTGAGATCTCTTGAGACAAGGCAGTACATCAAGGCCAAAGTTTTAGAGGGGAAATTATACAGGAACTAATTATAACTTTTTACTACCAGTGGAAGCTACAGCTTCTGTTTAAAGTATCTTTGAAAGATTAAAAAAAAGCAGGTGTTCTGTGTATTTCCACCTTTGATACGGATGTGAGCATGGCTGCAAAAAAAAAGCCAGATGCTACTGACAAACAGTACTCACCACAGCGACATGATCCCAGTTCCTGCTGTACTAGCTCCAGTTTTGTTTGGCACTGGAAGCATCGGCGTCTACTCTTCTGTTTGGATCGACTGGTTTCTTCGGGCCTGTCGTTACTGTCATCCAGTAGCCGTGGCCGTTTCACAGGAGAAGCCTCACTCTCCGACTGTGAATCTGTTGTATTCACAACAAATATTTTAGGAAAAATATTAGAACTTCCTTGCTGAGGCATCCCTTTGGGCAGATTGAAGGTATATTGCTTTCAGCTGGGGTCACCACCAAGCAGCACGATACTGTCCATTCTATTGCATACACATTTCTTCTTAACAATCAGAATGAGCATCGAGCAAAGGACAAATTTTCTTTGTTCCCTAAAAGAACCCCTCCTGCTGGCAATATTGAATATAAAATGAACTGAACTGATTAGCTTTCTTCCAGCCATGGCTGGGTCATACAGAGATACATGTAGAGTACACACCATCCTAAACAACGGCAGGCTTCATCTGTCATCTCATTCAGTTTCTCCTCTGTGCCTTCTTCGTTCTCCCTGCACAAACTAACTGAAGTAGCCTGCTGCTGAAAAACAACTCAATACAGGTTTGACCTATTTCCTTCCTAGGCAGAAGGGAGATTTTTAAGGCAGAGAATATAAATTACATCTTTTATGACCATACTGTGCTTTCCTCTATTTCCACATGGGTAACAATTTAAATCTAAATCAGGAAACAACAATACAAGCTCAAACAAAATAAGACCAACTTGTCTGTGCACGCTATAAATTCAAAGCACTCAGCCATTTTCAAAGAATTAGTCAGAATACTATTTGCATTAATAACATCATACATTTCAGCTTATAAGGAAAGTTAAAGTTCAGGACAGTGTTAACTTCAGGTAGTGTAGTGTCTTTTGTCTGTGTTGTCTTTCTTTCACAATGGAGAGTACGTTGACCATGAAACCCACATTACTGAGTGGAATACGGGATACCCAAACCTCATTTTGTGGCATGTCAGAGGCAGTGAATAGACTTTAGGCGTGCAGACTTTGATCGCTTCAGGGATCTGATAGCCAAAGTGTGGTGGGACAAAGCCCTGGAGGGAAGAGGGACCCAGGACAGCTGGTCAGTATTCAAGGACCACCTCCTCTGTGTCTAGCAGCTATGTATACCAACAAAGAGAAAAGCAGGAAAGAATGCTAGGAGGCCTGCCTGGATGAGCAAGGACTACTGGACACACTATTACTTAAAGGAAACTATACAGGAAGTGGAGGGAAGGACAGCTAGAACAGGGGGTATATAAGGAAGCTGCCCGAGCAGCAAGAGGCCTGGTTAGGAAAGCCAAAGCAGAGTTTGAACCAGGGAGGTTAAAGGGAACACTAAGAACTTCTATAGATATATTAATGGGAAGAAGAAGGCTAGGGAAGGTGTGGGCCCCCTCAGAAAGGAAACTGGTGAAATGGTCACAAGTGATGTGGAAAAGGCTGAGGTACTCAATAACTTCTTTACCTCAGTCATCACTGCAAGGGCCTCTAGCCACACTCCTGAAGTAATGGAAGACAATGCCAGGGACGGGGAGGAAGAACTGCCCATCGTAAGTGAAGATCAGGTTTGTGATCACCTGAAGAATATGAAAGTGTTCAAGTCCATGGGACCTGAGGGGATACACCCACAGGTACTGAGAGAACTGGCAGATGAGGTTGCTAAACCCCTCTCTATTATATTCCAAAAGTCATGGCAGTCTGGGGAAGTCCCCACAGACTGGAAAAGGGGAAACATTATTCCCATTTTCAAAAAGGGTAAGAAGGAAGAACCAGGGAACTACTCTGTGCCCGGAAAGATCATGGAGCAGATCCTCCTGGAGGCACTGCTGACTCAGAAGAATAGTGAAGAGGTGATTGGGAACAGTCAGCATGGCTTCACCAAGGGCAAATCCTGCCTGACAAACTTGGTGGCCTTCTATGACAAGGTCACAACATTAATAGATGAGGGGCAAGCAACTGATGTTGTTTACCTGGACCTGAGCAAAGCCTTTGACACTGTCCCGCACCACATCCTGGTCTCCAAACTGGTGACACGTGGGTTTGATGAGTGGACCACTAGATGGATAAAGAACTGGCTTGATGGCTGATGGCTGATCCTTGTGGTTCCTTCCAACCCTGACTGATACTATGATACTATATCAGTGGATCTGCTGCTCTGCAATGTGAGCCAGGTCAAGCTAGAAAAGACCTTTTCCCCTTTCCAAACTTGTGCATAGCAGAATCAGTTCTGGATTCTTCTTAAAAGAAGCTGTAAATAAATTTAACCCATACTAAAAATTAAATCATTTGCAGTTACATTAGTTCAGTTAAATTCATTTTGAAAGAACATAAATGCAACAAATAACCAGATAACAATATCTTTTTGGCAGAAAGATAGCCATATTTTCACCTTTAAGTTTCCACTGTGTGGTATCCTGTGCCTATTGAGAACATGCCTACTTTGTGTTAGCTGTCCTGGATTATCCAGGAAAAGATAACTGCTGAAGCTACAACATTGTCCATATCCTCATTATTTAAATGAGTGTATCTGATCCACTGCTTATGAACATGCTTAAGCAAATCTCTAATGACGTCAGACTAGGAATACTTGGTAATGTCTCCCTCTGAGGTATGCTCTATATGGTTTCTCACATGCAGTATAAACTTTATCCACTTTTCTTACCTGTATTTCAGGCCTTGCCTCACAGTGTTTTTCCAATTACTGGGCTCCAATCTTACAGCCATTTGCGGTGGTTTAGGCTGGGTGCCTTCTGCTGCTACCACAGAAGATACACCTTCAGTGCCCTGGGTGTCCAGCCCAGTGGGTAGACACAGGAAGTAGCATATTTCATTCCCATAATGTCCTGCTTCCTATAAAACCACCCGCAAAGTCTTACGCTTCCTCTTTCTTCCCTCGCTGCCCTCGTGGGAGATGCTCCCTGTCTGGCAATGGAGGGGGAGTTATCTCAAGGCCTTTTTAGGCCTGGCTAGGCTTAATGCCAAGAGGAAAAGGGGGAAGGGAAATCTCAGATCTGGCCAGCTGAGATTAGCCTAACAGTGGAGGGGGGGAAGAAAGAGCCCTGGGGATTTTGGGTGTACCCTCAGGTGGGGAGAGAGGAGTGTTGGGATGCTTCTGGGTATGTTTTGGGATCTCCTTTGTCACTGTGCTTGTGGTTTTCTGTAAAACACTCACTGCTTTTCCCACTTAAACTTTCCGTCACTTCTGCAATCCGTTTGTGTGAGTCTCGGGTTTTTTTTACCCTGGTGGGAGGCAAGGGAGGATTTGTGTCAAACTGCAACACCATTACAAATATGTAACTTGCCACCTTTGGGTTTGCTTTATTTCTGTCACACTGCTCTTAAGATATGCTGAAAATGCACCTGGCTTTACAAGACGTACAAAGTTTCTACACTGTACATCTCATACAAAAGTGCTTTCTGCTCAGTATACAAGTGGTAAGTTTTCATTAGGCTGCAGTGATTTTATCTGACATGTGCCTCAACATAGCCTTCTCTATGATCTATTTCACAGATTACAAAATACATCTATTAGGGCTAAACTAAGATTTGTACATAACATGCTACAATTCTGCATGCCTGAGCATGCAGGAGCTTTGATGAGAAAAATAAAGTAGTGCAAAATGAATTAATACATTTATGGAACAATTACCTCTGTCTTGAATTAAATATCTATGGAAAGTGATTCAAGAGAAAGACCCTCTGAATAGACTGCCCAACTCTCAGAACAGAGGTCCCAACTCATACTCTAAGGCAACAGTCTTATCACACAGACACTCGTTTTCAGAGTGCTAAGAAAAGTTGGCTAGTCTTGAATGTAGTAGGGTGCACCTGTCAACAGACAGCTTGTGTGCTCCAAGCTGGTCAACTTGGAATTCAGCAAAACCCTGTTCCAGTCCACCTTGTTGCCAAATATGGGGAACTATATAATTTGATGTTTATTCATTACTCAGAGAAACAGATATTTGGAAATAGATAGTTCCCAAACATCTTTGCTTCTGGAAAGGTAAGCTGTTCTGGTAGTTCTCACAAGCGTATCTGGCATTCTGAATTAAGCTGATGGAATCCATTGTGGTCTGTTTATAATAAAGGCCAAACAAGGGATTCATGTCTATGACTCAACCAATGTGTAATCACTTAACAAAGCCATATGTTTTAATGAGAAAAATAGCTACCCCATGTTGGGCTAGTAGCCCTATAATTAAAGTACTTCATTACACATTTCCTGTTAATTGGCAATGACTACCTGAACATTAACATAAGTTGGTTAAACAACTAGAAATGAAAATTTAGGTATCTAATTTTTTTTAATGCCCATCTTTTTGTCATAAATTAAGCAATGTTAACACCAAGACACACTTAGCCTGACTCCCAGGGACAATACCAGATATCTGATCAGTGACTGCACAGCACCTTGAACACACCAGCCCAAGCTAATACTCATTATAGAACAGACCAACAGTACACATGCTTGTATTTACTCATGGGCAAGTACAAAGAGCAAGGAGAAAGCACAGAAATCAGAACTTTTAGATTCAATCTTGTATGGATTTATCATGTTGTCAGGGCACAAAGCATCTAGACTCTTGTAATATTACACTTCAGAGATCTGAGAGCAAAAGGAAATTGTTTCGCATGGCTTTACTACCTTGACTGCAGAAGAGAACCGTCTAGGAACATGGTAGAGTGCTGCAACTAGACTCAAGGGCAAATTCTCAGTGTAAACTATAAAACCATAAAAAAACAGCTACAGAGATGAGGATTCCTTCAGCCAGTGACTGACAGTGGCTTCTGTTAGAAGGATGGTTCATCCTTCTAAGGATGCTTTTAAGAAAAATTTTCAACACTCAGCCTGCATTTTAGCATTACACCTAGACCCACAAATACCCAGTCAGACAACAAAAAATAGGAATACTTGCATTTTACCTGCAGACATAAAAACCCAATAGAATAGAATAGAATAGAATTGAATTAACCAGGTTGGAAGAGACCTTTGAGATGAAATGCCCCCAAAATTTCACAAAGAAATTGCTCAGCAGAGTAACTGCTCCAAACACTCTCCAACTGCAATTTTCATTCAGACTTAGGAAATAAGGATTTATCTATACCTGATGACGCAGATTCTTTTAATTGTGGTGATTCTATCAAATTGCCTTTTGGAAGAAGAGAAAATTAATTTAGCTGGCAGAACTAAAACTGGAGAGGCTTCTCCAGCAACAAGAAGTAGAATAGTTTTCTTTAAAGTTCTTTTATGTCTTGGCCAGAAACTCACATTTGTTTCTTACTGTCACAGTTTGTCTTCATTACCTAGGTTTGCCCCTCAAAATAAAATGATGTCACAGCTGCCAGAGCTGAACCGCACTCCTACTCTCCAGCCATGAAGGAATTTTGCAGGCTGCATGCACATGGTTACACTAGCAATCATGTTCTTCCACAGTATTTTGGGAAGAAGTTGGGAAGCTTTAAACCCAGCAAACATATGGGCTGAGAAAATGTAACAGGGAAGGATGAGGATGGAAGAGATGGAAGGAGGAGCCCTCCTCTACTGTTGCTTGCTTCAAGAATGAAATGAATCTGTTTAATCTCTGGTTCAGTGACAGCTTTTGAGGCACTCAGGTTTTTTCTTTTCATAAAGAACACATAACACTGACAGACTGACAGCTGTGATCTCAGCTGCCTGTGCAAACATCAGGAAGAGCAATAATTAATGAACCTTCAAACATCACTGCCATCTCCTCTGAAACTATTTTAAAAGGAGCTCAAGCTGTTAAAATCGCTGGCCATGGAGAAATTTGTACGGTCACAGGCAATAACTATATCACAGGGATTAACTAAAGTCTGAGCAGTATCTTGTTGCCAGTTTCTAGCTTTCAGGGGTTTTTATTTCCTTCATAATTCCATTTTTAGATAAGAGATTACTTAATTTCCTGGCATTTTGACCATGCATTAGAAATTTAATCTAGAAGAAACTGTCTCTTTACAGATATTTCCTATCCCATTTACCAAAATCATAATTTCAAATCATCTCCTCTACTTCACATAAAATGAACACACAGTTGTTTCAAAACCCATTTGCTTGTTGTCTCCTAATGAAAAGAGAGAAATTCATGATTAACATCTTATGAGCCAAGTTTGACAACCATGACCACCTCAGTTCCTCCCCATTACAGGATAACGCCATGGAAATACTTATTTTTGAACTCTGGTAGTTTAATTGAGATTAACACCTCATCCTCTCATGCAATCATGACTATCTCAAAGCTGCATCAGAAACCTAAGTGTGCACCTCTTTGGAAATAGCCATGCTCATAAGAAATTAATTTCTTCTGTGAATTCACCTCAATTTTTCTTAAAACACTATAGACAGATGTCTCAGAAACTCTTACATAAACCCGTTGGTAACATTTAACCAGGCCATCTCTTCAGTATGATGGCAGTGCCCTCAGCATCACCATTTCACTGATTTATGTTTTCCCCTCCATAGAGCTTAACAGCAATTGCACTAAAACTCATCGTCCCTATACAATGAGGAGCAGGGAGACTGCCTAGGAATAGCCCCTGTAGAACTCAAGTCTCATCTTTCACTCACTTGCCTCAGTGTGAAATCACTCTGGAGACCGTAAGTAACTGCCAGAAGTTGCACTACAAAAGTTATTATTTCTTATCAACTATCAAAACCATTCAACAGTAGTTGTTTCCAGCTCTAATAAGTAAAAACAAGCAACCGACGACGACAAAAAAAATCCCACAACTTTTACCCTAGCTGTTTGAGATACCTAATTGAAAGAACTGCTTTAAGACAATCCAAATTCAAGGCATTACAGATGTGTTAAAGATTCTACCAGCAAAATTTACCTCCTCTCTTTGCAACAGAGATGAAGAAAAAGCTTCTGTTACAGACAAGTGACTTAGTGTTGCTTTTTATTTTAATTTGATGAACACCAACAGACAGCAAAAAAAAATTAAATTGAGTATGTGTACTGCTCTGAGTGTGAACAGTGTTTCTGAGCTCAACAATAGTATGGTTTAATTTCCCCAAAATGAGAGATGGCACATTGCAATGAAAGGAGAATCAAACTAATTTGTACCAAGTACTTTGCGGGCACAGTAAACACAGGCATTTGTAAAACACAGAGATGAACTCTGCAGAGCAGCACAAGACTTGTGGACGTGGCCCTGTGTTGTGGGTTTAAGACTGGATGTCAACACCATAGAGAAGAAAAGTCCTCCAGGGCCCAGGCAACACAGGAAGTGGACACTGGAAAAATGTAATCTTTTGTGATTTCATCCCATCATTCCTGCATCTCCCCTATATAAATGGACAGCACAGGCTGTTCTGCCCTTTTCCTGTCTCTATCTCCTCTCAGTGTGCTGAGCTGTTATCTCTCTGGTATTGTGGTG
This sequence comes from Dryobates pubescens, assembly GCF_014839835.1. Taxonomy (NCBI): domain Eukaryota; kingdom Metazoa; phylum Chordata; class Aves; order Piciformes; family Picidae; genus Dryobates; species Dryobates pubescens. The sequence goes on along the minus strand of NC_071617.1, from coordinate 42,556,437 downwards.
TGTTGAAGTTTCCCCCCAGCATTAACTTTGTATAGGCTCTGATGCTAGATAAGCTGCCAGGGGGAGGAAGGAGATAATGGAGATAACAGAATCACTGTTAGAGCAGAATATATCAAATGCCACAAAACCCAAACCAGCTTCATTTTGCTTCCTTAATCTGAGCAGGAATTAATCAATCAAGCAATTGCCCCATGTTGAATAGGTGCCAATTATTTTTTGTAATGTGGTGGGGTTGAAGTTTCCCCCCAGCATTAACTTTGCCAAACCAACTCAGTTAGAAGCAAATGAAGCTCTATTTACATGCAAAATCTACACTCTACAATGGAATGCAATGAATATGTATAAAATATACAGGATTGACAGGCTCTGGACACAGCCCCCAGCTCTGAGCAAGGAGGCTGAACCACCAAGGAGCTTGAACATGGAGGCCTCTTCCATTATCAACCACGCTGTAAACCCAGAGAGATTCATGGATGGGGAAAAAAACCCACCCCTTCCTACCTCTCCTATTTTTTGTTTTCCTCTAAAGTTCTATTGTTGGTACTACCATCTGTCAATAAAGAACTATAGTGAACTGCAGTGTAACTTAATGAGGCTATTAACTACCATCTCTAACGAAAAAGTGGAGACTAACCTAGTGCCAACAACCTAGATGAATGAAATGCACATTGAAAGCTGTATGATGAATGGTGAACTACAGAGGCTACTGCATGCATTTTAACTAAGTTGTAATTACCAAAAGTATGGAAATGTCTATTATTCTTTCTTGTCAGTAAATTTCAGAATTCCTACATTAAGGGAAAATCTAATTAATTTCCATCTCATACTTAAGCTCCTATACTACATGTTTTATACTCAAATTCTTACATTACTCCCCCCTACAATGTTTGTGAAGTGGGAACAGGTTGTACAGTTCAGCTGAACACTTGGTCTGGTGCTTGCTGTCCATCTCTTGCTACAGGAGTAAGAAGCTGAAGAACACACAGAAGGACACAGTCTCAAGGTGCGCCAGGGGAAGTTTAGGCTAGAGGTGAGGAGAAAGTTCTTGACAGAGAGAGATGTTAGCCATTGGAATGGGCTGCCCAGGGAGGTGGTAGAGTCACCGTCCCTGGAGGGGTTCAAGAGGGGATTGGATGTGGCACTTGGTGCCATGAGGTGTTGGGTGACAGGTTGGACTAGATAATCTTTGAGGTCTTTTCCAACCTTATTGATTTTATGATTCTATGAACATGTTTAGAACCAGCTGCTGACAGTAAAATCATATGCAGACAGTTGACTGCTAGGGCATCCAGACACAAGACTTGATTCCCTTTGTCTTGATTACTCGGGACAGTTTATGCTGTGTAGAAGCTTGATGCTATTCTAAGGATGTTAAAAGAAGTTGGTTTGGGTTGTTTGTTTTTTTTTTTTTTTTTTTTTAAACTGCTGACAAACAGCATCTCAAGCCATTCATACATTCAGACTACTATAAGGAATGAACCTTGAAAAGCCCATGGGAGAAAACAGGCCACAACACTAAAGTCACCAGTTAAAAAAATAAATAAATTAGGGGTATAAATTCAAACTTATGTTCTTCTTATTAAATAATGTCTTTTAGCAGCGCAGGATTAGGGTTGAGAGAGGGTCAAAGGCAGATTCTAATGGCAGTTAAAGCTGGAGAACAAATGATACCATAAGTGGCCTAAATAATCAGAATGGGATTAAGGATTATTGAGTAAAGGAATAATGCACAAATACAGATAGCTAAATGGAAAACCAGAAAAACAAGAAGGTAGAAAAAAAACCCTGTAACATGGGAATACACATAATCAAAAACTTAAGGCAAATCACAAACATTCTGGTCATTCCACACTATCTGAAGACTACTTACCAATATTCCAACATGTGTATTTTTACATGTGAATATGTATATGCAAATACAGAAAAATTTACACTGGTTCTGATAAAACAGGAAATTAAAAAGCATTCAGAAATATCACAGTTTTATTCTTGCTGATTTTAATGAGAGCCCTCTTAGGCTTTGTGAAGTTCCCTAATGCTGGATTAACAAGAATAAATTAGGCTACAAATACTGTATATTCACTAGTCAGCTCAAGAGTGCATAAATAAGTAGTGCTGCTCTGCTTCAAAATCCTAGTAGTATACTCCAGCTATGTCCTCATCAATCAGATGGTTTATGGGATTTGGGAAAGTAATTCTTCAAACTAATAGCCTAAAACCAGTTCTATATAGAAACTACTTGCTCTGTTATTTTTCATTCATACACTGAGTTTTGCTTAGCACATTCTTCCCCCTCATTGGTGTAATGAGGGTTTTCCAAGGCTAAGTCACAGATTCAGAAGAGGAATCATAAAGAACTCTTGCCTGGTAGCAGTGGGGAAAAAAATAAAATACATATTTTCTGTATTTACCTTTCCAAACACTTATTTGTCATTAGCTGCTGAACCTCAGGGATGCCATAAGGAGCAGAAATTTCACAATGAGACTATACTTCCAAGGACTGTAACTGATTAATGTCAAGGAAGATAACTAAGAGCTCATGTATTTTGATAAAGATTTTACTGAATGCATTAAGAGTAGATTCTGAAATTTAGAGCTAATCTAGCTTCAAAATACACTTTCTTTTGATTCAGTTATTTTGAAGCTTAAAAATCAGTTTATGTTTTGATTGTGCTACTTTTTCTAGGTATTTTTGTGAGGGAAAAAGCCCAGCCCTGGCAAAGAAGCCAATTTCTGCACACCTGATTTCTGTCTACAATGCATCAGAAGTCAGGCTGGTTAACTGGGTAGTTCTTATTGTTTTGAATCTAGCTGGAGGAGGAGGTAACGCGTGCTGAAGAGGCCTCGCCTCTACCAGATAATGAAAAATAGTATGCCCTGTTCACTGACGCATCCCATCGTCATTTTGCCCCTGTACTCAGCGCTGGTTAGGCCACATCTTGAGTACTGTGTCCAGGTCTGGGCCCCTCAATTCAAGAGATACTTGTGAATCATCCCCACTAAACTGTATCAAAGACCTGCACAAGAACTGCACAAAGGGCAAGGTAGTATAGTTGATTAGATAGTGTTGGATGATAGGTTGGACTCGATGATCTCAAAGGTCTTTTCCAACCTGGTTTATTCTATTCTAGTCTAGTCTAGTCTAGTCTAGTCTAGTCTATTCACATCTTGTCTCTTACTTGACCCTCTCTGGCCCCAAGATGTTGGTCTCATTGGTTATTCCATGAAGATTATGTTATGGAAAATAATTTGAACAGGAATAGCAAAAAGAGATAACTTGTTTACATACCAATTCAGTGAACATACAAATATTTATAAACCCCTCACTCTGTAGGGAGATTCACTTTCCCCTGTGTATGCACTGGCTTAAGCATATTTCCAAGAGGCTCTATAATTGCTTCCAGGTATTTTTAAGGTCCTTATAAAAATTAACATCTAAATGGAACACAGTGAAAACTTGTACTTAAAGGCTGTCTGATGCTCACTGAAATCTTTAGTCAGAATAGAAGCCTTCAGCAACAGTCAGATGAAAATTTTGGGGCACTGCCCTGAAATCAAAATGCACAGGAGTAACTGGATCATGAATTAGTGTGCTGCAAGATACACATGTCTTAACTTAAGAAATATATATGGCTGTATGATTTTTAAGTGTTATCTCAGGCCAGTTATTTAATGCTAAACTTGTTTTAAAAAATCTTTAGTGAGATAAAATAACAAATTTGGAACTATAAAAAGCTATGTCACATTTGTTAAATCTTACCAGTAAGAAAGTTGCCTGATCTGTACACATCTGATCAAGGTGCTGACAAACAATCTGAAGTAAAATCAGTTCCATTCTTCACACTGACAGGAGCAGAGATCCTCACAGATTTTAGAGTTGTTAAATTCAGCTATTCTTCAGGACATTCTCCATATTGTCTTGCCATTGGACAAGCTCAATTGAAATTAAAGCAAATCCCAAGCTCCCCTGATCTTGTTCCAAGACATACTTTAATTCAGTTTTAGGAAAAAGTTGCAGGTGGGAAATGCAAGACATGCAACCCTGGGAAATGGTTTGGAAGTAGAGAAGAGTGGATTTAGATTGGATGGTAGGAAAAAACGCTTTACACGGGTGGCTGAGCATTGGAACAGGTTGCCCAGAGAGATGGTTGAGGCCCCATCCCTGGAGATATTCAAGGTGAGGCTCCACGGGGCTCTGGGTGATGTGATCTAGTTGAGGATGGCCCTGTTCACTGCAGGGTGGTTGGACTAGATGACCTTCAGAGGTCCCTTCCAATCCAGGTGATTCTATGAACCTTGATTTCTTTGCCTTTGAATTTAATGGAGACACAGTTTATTTGAAGTTCTGAGCTGTGATTTTGTTGCTTGAGAATGGCTAATGGCTTTCCAGCAGTCTGTGCATGGATGGTGGTAATGAAACAGGATATTCAGAGCTTTTGGGAGCATAATGGGAAGTAACCTTAATAGATGTACATTCTCTACTATAAACTATATACCTACTGTCAAAGATCAGTTAAATGATGTTCACAGAGATCCTGATAGTTCTGAAAATTAAACATGGCATGAAACTACTTAAAAAAAAAAAATCAGTGTAGAAGTTGTTTCATTTTAGTTAAAATATACATAAAGAGTTAAATACTTACTTTTCTATTTCAGCAAATTCAAGACCAAATCCTTTCTCATAATTCCCTAGACTTTAATACAATTCTAGTGAAATTTAAAAGATAACAACCTTTAAAGCATGTAATTTTCTATCAGGCAAGAATTTCACAAGCCAGACTGAAAACCATCTTCAAGGACACAGAAAAATATTTATCATATTACATAAAACTAGTTTTAATTCTTAAAGCTAGAATCCTTTCATTAATTACTTCAACAGATTGATTACAAATGGAGTTTTTCCTAAATGAGAATTTTATAAACATCTTCAAAACACTGTCTGTGTAACACTTCTAATTCATCTATACAGCATGTGAAATAGGGCTTCCATAGCCACATTACATTTTTTTTGTCCCTTCAGCCACTTTAACTATCTGGCTTCCTTACTTTATGAACAACACAAAGAAAAGGAACCCCCTGGGAACTAGTAAGCATGAAAGTTAATGTCAAAGAAATACTGACTATGAAAAGGATGAGTTTCCATTCATCTCAGTTTAGTGTACTTTAACACAGGCAGATGTGAGTATTTCTGTCCTAGTATCATAAGATGATAGAAAAACAATCTATTTATTTTATCTTGGCTGTACTGAATAGACAAGATAGGAGTCACTGTTGTCACATCCTCCTGCTGCACACTTTTTAATTTCTGAATGTTGCATTTTTTTCCACTACTCAGAAGAAAATTCTCTTCTGAAGTAAACAGCATGAGTGATCAATGTATGAACTATGAAGATGCTTGCAAAACTGCTCTTTAGATTAAAGAAAGTACAGGCAAAATTTCAAGGCATTTTCTTTCACTACGGTTTAGAAAAGAGATGATTTAGATGTCTAGGACAGAAATGTGCTAGACTGTGATAGATAAAAGATCAAGAAAAGCTTTTGGGGGAATATTACCAATTATCGCGTGCTAACAAGCTCTTAAAAACCTTCCCAGGAACAGCTGAAGTTTTAATAAATCAGAGGCAAGCTCTAGCTGACTTTCATCAAAATGTTTTGATGTAGTGACCCCCCCCAAACCCATCTCTTTAGATTCTCCAACCACATTGGTTTTAACACATTTAGTCTAAAATGCATGGGATGCATTTAATGTAAGAGACCATTCAGGTGACTATATCCACCACTTTTAATGAGTGAGAGTGATTTTGTAAAACTGAACAAGATGATACTGAAAATAAATCCTACAACTAGTGAAAATAAATCCTACAACTGTAGGAAGTCCTTAAGCTTGTTTACAGATGTGACTGTTTTGGTCCTTACCATTAGGAGGTTTTTAACCTACAAAAATCACAATGCTTTGAGAAGGCTCTTACACGGCTAGTACTGGCAATGAATGCAAAGTATACCTGCAAAAAAAAGCAAGCTTGAGTGTATCTCTTCGAGTTCCTTTGAGCAGGAGAGGAAACCAATCTGTCCATCCAGATAGATATAGAAGCACGGAACACATAATACAAACACACCACAGAAATAGGCAATAAGATGAGACAGTAAAAACCCATCAACATACATCATCTGATCATGGTACAGTGTCATCTTCCAGCCTCTGTTTAGCTCTTGCCACATCAGTGCAAGTCCCAGACACTTTATCCTGTTTATAATTGCTGATGAGCAGTAATAGGGCCTCCATGCCTCAGCTCCTGTCCGTTCCACTTCAGCGCCCACCTATTAGGTTATAACTTTTATTTACAGCCTTGCTTGATGCACTGTTCTATTAGTGCAGCTGGAAACTGAGCAGCGGGGGCAGGGAGGGAGGGGAAGAGAAAAAAGAAGAGTGTCCCTAATGGGCACTATTACTGCCAGGACTGGGTGATTTATTGTGTGGCTTGAAGGCTGTTCTATCATTACTTTCCTGTTGGTGAGAGAGCTCCAAGAAGGTTGGATTTCTAACACAATGCCCTCCAGAAGTCAAACACTAAAGAATACCTTAAAAGTCTCTTGGAACACCAATGAAAAACCTATCTCAAAGTGGTTTCAATGTTATAAACTCCCTTCAGTAATCTTTTGTATCATTTTTTTGCTCACATGCTTCACAATCCAGAGTAATTAAGAAATAAAAATAAAATAAAAAAACACCTACTCAGTGGTTTACCAGGTCCCTTTGTCCTTACTTAAACACACAGTGACAGAAAAAAAATTGCAGAATCACAGAATGTTAGGGGTTGGAAGGGACCTCGAAAAATCATCTAGCGCAACGCCCCTGCCAGAGCAGGATCACCTATACCAGCTCACACAGGCACACATCCAGGCCAGTTATACCCTCCTGGGCAGCCTGCTCCAGTCTTCCATCACCCTCACAGTGAACAAATTTTTTGTCATGTTTACATGGAACTTCCTATGGCTCAACTTCCACCCACTGCCCCCTGTCCTGTCATTGGGCATCAGTGAGAAGAACCTGGCTCCATCCTCTTGGCACTCACCCTTTCCATATTTATAAACATGAATGAGGTCACCCCTTTGCTTAGCCTGGAGACGAGGAGGCTCAGAGGACACCTTATTGCTGTCTACACCATAAAGGAGGTTGTAGCCAGGTGGGGGTTGGTCTCTTCTCCCAGGCAACCAGCACCAGAACAAGAGGACATGGTCTCAAGCTGTGCCAGGGGAGGTTTAACCTGGATGTCAGGAAGAAGTTCTTCACAGAAAGAGTGATTGGCCATTGGAATGGGCTGCCCAGGGAGATGGTAGAGTCACCATCCCTGGAGGTGTTTAAGAAGAGGCTGGACAGGGTGCTTGGTGCCATGGTTTAGTTGATTAGATGGAGTTGGATGATAGGTTGGACTTGATGATCTCGAAGGTCTATTCCAACCTGGTTAATTCTATCCTATCCTATCCTATCCTATCCTATCCTATCCTATCCTATCCTATCCTATCCTATCCTATCCTCCAAACTGAAAAGTAATGATTTGTTGGGTTTGGCTCTGGCTCAAAATTTGTGTAGTTCTATTCCCACAACCTGCTCTTTTTGTAACTCCAAAAAGGCTGTCGATTGTCTGGGTACAGCCTCAAAGAAAATTAGATTTCTGGCACTGCAGCAGTCAAGCACACACCTTACTATATGAGCACTGATAAACCCAAAACTTCAAAATGGACCATACAGCTTTGCTTGAACAGTGAAAAAACTGCATCTTCTAGACCCAAGTTTTACACTAGAGAAAGCACAAAGCACCAAGACAGATAATGTAATCATGTACAATATAAATACTACCACACCCAGCTAGGACAGCCTGCCTCATAAAATGTGAGCTATCTGCACAGATACCTATATAAAATATTAAAGATGCACGTTTCTCATAAATAGCTGCTGAGAAATAAAGTACTTAAAACCTCACTGACTTCATGGATATAATGCATGAATTGATTGTGTCATTAAGGCATTTTATCTGACTGTTTCTACCACATTCTCCACTGCACAATTAAAAACCAACTGAGTACACTCACACAGTGCCACCCATTTTTTTCCAGGTATCTCTAATCTGCATGAAAATGGTTCAAAACCTGGGTGTTTAGAATTGTGTATTAAATCATCATTAAAGTTTCAGAGCAGAACAAGAAGAGTGATATGCCATTTTGCACTGCACTTTCACAACATGGGCACTCAGTATAAATGGGATCTGTGTGCCCTACTGACTAGAGTAAGACTCCCAGCATCTGCCGTAAATCATGACATTACCTAAGCATTAAGAACCAAATCAAAACACGTCAGCAGCTATAAGCTAAGCCACACAGTCTCACCATTTTTCCTACAAAGTCTTCAGACTGCTGGCTCCCAAAATCTTTGATGCATCATCCCAGCTAATGATTGTGAGGCTTTATTAATTCTTTTCACTATAATCCTTGTACTATGGGCACATTTTTGAATAGAAATCCTTTTTACCACAGCGATGATTCTGGTGAACAGGAGGGAAAAACTCACTATTTGATGTAATACAACAATTTACCTGAACAGCTCCTTCAGCATGCAGGTTGATAAATGCATGAGGTAGAAACTATTTTTTGTAAAAGAACTTTTCCTGTGTCTTGGCAGATTTATTGTTTTGATCTTTCTTCAATAGTTACATTAATGCTAATAAAATATGAAAGGTTTATATCTTCCTTAATATCCTCTTGACAGGAACCTGCATGCAAGACAAGTAGGTCAAGTTTCTAATTTTCTGTCTCAATGCTGATATATGGCAGACTTCAGGGGAAAAAACTATGTTTGAAGGGGGAACAAAATTACACAGATGAATTCCATCAAAATATTCCTCCTTCAAAGCTCTTCCAAGCAGAAGAAATGTGGAATACTGATAGAAGAGAGGCTTATATGCAATGTGTAGTATTGACAAATACAGCTTGTATCACTCAAATTGCTTCCTGGGAAGGGGCACTAAAGTGAAGTGAATGTAGTGTGAAATAGTCACCTACATAGTCTGCTGCTTATGCCCCTAGATATCACATAATTTCTGAGTCATATTTTGTAGCCAATATTTTCTTGTCAATTCCCACATTTATCCATACTCCAAAATGTGAACTTTGAAAACATGGCCATTTATTTTAAAAACTGAAGTTTTCTCTGGAGAAGAAAGCTGCAACTCCTGGTAACAGGTTTGTTAGTGTAAGGCACTACAAACAAAATATGCATATCACTGAACAAATAATGCAAAACGATTTTGGTGAAATTGAGGCAATATAAAATCATTACATTTAGCTGACTCAGGATGGAGCTTGTGGCGTCAAATCTCCTTATTTTCTTGCTAAACACACAAATGATTAACACACAAGCACGTAGGGACTAAACATTAGCATAAACCAAAACCAAGAGAAGTACTGAGCAACGCCAGCCAACCATTTAATGTGCATTTTTCAGTATGTCCATTAGCCTTATCATCTTTATTCTAACAAGGTTTCACTTTTGCCATTTGCCACTTCACATGGCAGATTGAGTTGCTTTTTTGCTGATGACATTTTTTAAAATAGTCACATAGTAGTCTCTGTATACAGGACCTACCCTACTCCTACAAAGAGAGGTGAATAGAGTTGGCATTGTTCAGCCTGGAGAAGGCTTCGGGGAGACCTTATAGCAGCCTTCTGGTATTTGAATAGGGCCTACAGGATAGTGCAAAAGTGACTTTTTACAAAGGCTTGTAGTGTCAGGATAGAGAGTAATGGCTTCAAACTGGAGGAAGCTAGACTTGCATTAGACATTAGGAAGAAATACTTCACCATAAGGGTAGTGAGATACTGGAACAGGTTGCCCAGAGAAGTTGTGGATGTTTCACCCCTGAAAGTATTCCAAGCCAGGTTGGCTGGAACCTTGAGCAACCTCGTCTAGTACGAGGTGTCCCTGAGCATGTCAGAGGGGTTGAAACTAGATGATCTTTAAGGACTCTTCCAACCCAAACCATTCTTATGACTCTATGACACTCTCAGTTTTCAGTATCCATAGCATCATAGAAAGCTTTTAAATTACCCTGCAATGAAAACAGTTAAGTATCACAAGAGCTAAAATATGAAGAAAATACAATTAAGTAGTATCATGAGCAAAGCAGATTAGTTTGAGTAGCAAACATTTTTGTCTTGCTTAGGTACATCTTCATGGCTACCTAGAAAAGAAAATCCCCAGTTTTCCTGTTCTGGACAAGTTGGATCCAGTATCTTCCAGTGCCAAACATAAAACATCCTTTGACAAACAGTACTCACAGCACTGTCACAGATTATCCAGCATTAATTGACAGATCAGCACCAAATGCAAGGTAATGTAGCTTCTTCATAATCTTCCTTTGCTGCAGACCAAGCCAACTTGAAACATCACAAATTTGCTGCAAGCTAACAACATGCATGCATGGAACAGCTACAATTCAGCTAAAAATACAGTAACTTGAAACACTTTTTGAAAAAATTACTTAAGAGGAAATTTACCTTGAACTTCTGAAAGAGTAAGAGCCCTTAATCAGACAGTAATGTCCTTGCTTTCTGCATACTCAGTATAGCTCCATTGGTACATAAATGCAAGTACTGACCAAAATTATTTTGGAAACAGATGCTAAAAGATTACAACTACCTGCCACTGCCATTCCACAGGTACTTGTGGCTTCCCACAGTGGTGCTGGTGGAAAGGATCATAGGAGGTCTCCTTAATCCACGCAAAACCAGCCTGAAAAAGATCTGAGCCAATGCAGGTAACTTGTCTGCCTGCTTGAATGAGTGCTCATGTGATTCTTTGTAACAGATCTGCTGCAGAAGCAGCAGCTTCAGCCTATCAATGACCTAACACGTCATTAGTAACACTAGCTCGGCAAGAGATCATCCATCTATATCCCCCATGAAGAAATAAAGTCATTGAAAGGATCCAATGAAGGTAGAACTTATTGTCAACACCAAGATCACCTATCTATAACGCATTTTCGATCAGGGAAAGTAAAGACAATATACTCAAAGCAGTTTTCTACACAGTACTTTGCATTTAAAAGCTGAGGATTTTCACTGTCACAATTGTTAGAATTAACACATACAGAAGCAATCAGTTTATGTTTACAAAGACTAACTAAAAACATAGTATATGTGTGAAATTGTTTAAGAGGACTCTGAATTACCTGCCATACGATTCCTTTTATATACACACACTTCTGACAGCAAAGCAACAATATTTATTTTCATTTGACACTTGTCAGATCTAATTAATAGCCTTGACTGCTAAACTATAACCACACAGTTAAATATCACACAAAATTTAATTCCCTGGCCCCCACAAAACACATACCTGAGTCGCAAGATCTTTTGGTTGGTGTGGTTAATGAGGCATGAGCTGTACCTGTGCATGGCCCACCTGGAAACAGAGAAGATCATATGTCTCAAAACACCACCTATATTTAACATTTATAACCACATCAAGATAATACCCAGGAATATAAAACGCTGAGGAGCACTTGGCTTTGGAAAGCACACAGGGAAGTAGTCTACTATGTTCAGTATTTCTGTCCCAGTCAAACCCAAACGTCTTGTGCTGAAAAAAATAGATGAGAAGTTGAGACAAAAAGACAAGTTATGTTATACTTCATAAATATTTCAAGAGTTTTAGGAAAATACAGTACTGCAACTGCAATTTCTCCAGCACTGACAAAGGTATCATTTACGTGGGAATACAGCTAGAAATGAACTTAACTAACCCAAAAGTACTGCAAGAGACAAAGTGATTGCTTCCCTGATGCGAACAGAAACCTCATCATTGACTCCAATGAGATACTGACTTTTTCTCTTATCTTGTACTCAGGATGTTTTCAAAGTGTGGCACAAATCTAACAATCTCTCCACATTTAAGGTGTTTTTGCTGAAATCTGGATTCTTGCCCACTCATCTGGTATCTGCTTGGTAGTAAATTGCTCTCTGGCTTTTTTCTTAACATGCATCATTGTTGAAGAGTTCTCCAGAGATCTTGTTAAAATAGCAACCAATTGAGTGTGCTCAGCAACTTGCAGTAAAAACAGATAAATAAATAAAAATAAACCCCATATAGTGAAGCCAAGACAAATTGACAGGAGCATTGCCAGTGGTAATAACACATCATAGCTTTGATAATTGGATATTATAAATTGGATGATGCTGAGGAGCCTGAAATTAGGTTAGACCTAGTAAAGTTTGGCTATCAAAATACCAGTAATCAAGTTTGCACTGAACTGCTGGTGACATAGTACTATGCTGGCAATAAAGCAGAGATCAGCATGAGAGGATAATCTTCAACATAAGTCTACATGCCCTAAAAATATACTTTCACCCTTAACATTTTTTTTTTTCAGTCTCTGCACATCTGGAAAGTAGCAAAGTGGCTTTGGCAATGCTTTTGTCTTTTCAAACCTTTTCAGGTCTAGCCTGGTAGTAAACTGTTTCTTTTCTCTTCTCTTTGAGATGCTTCTCCTTCAAGTTATTTTCAGTAAGTATCAGATCTTGGGTTACTTCACCTGCACTTTAAAACTTACAGCATGGTAATGCTACCAAAAATGATAAAAAGGAAAGAGATGGGAAAAAAAAATTCTGCAAGTGGGAGAGAAAGACGTGAGGAAATTATTTTGGTGCATTTTCTAGGTGATCCTGCCCTGGCAGGGGGCTTCAACTAGTTTGATCTTTTGATGTCCCTTCCAACCCCAAACATTCTGTGATTCTCTGATTCATTTTTTTTTAAATTATGCACTTGGCAGTAAAGTTCTCACAAGTTTACAATCTGTTTTCTAGAGAAGGACTGATAAACTTCCTGAGCTTTCTTTTTTCCCCAAGAAGTCCCTCGGCAACACACACCATTTCTTAACTGCACAACAGATAATCTTTACAATGGCCAACAAATCAGTTCTTGGCCTGCAGGCAAACACTGAGACCACTTATTAGGGCCTGACCTGATGTTACACAAAGTAAACATGACTACAAAATGTAACGTAAGACATTGCTGCATTGCAATAGGCCACAGCATAAGCAGCGGGTAAGAATTACAGTGTTGTGAGGGACAGCTGCATTTTTGCAGGCTGAGAAGGAGGGGTCTGGTGAGAAATGGGTGAACTCCCCAGGTAAGTGGAAGGCAGCAGTGGGGACTCCTCTGCAGAGGCAAGCCTGTATATGTGAAAAGTGAAGCTTCCTTTTGCAGTGATGACAACTGGGAGGCATGGGGTAGATGCCTTTCCTGGCCAACAGAAAGTGTCCCAGTTGGATGGATCAAACATTCTGGTATTGCTATGTTGGTGCCTGCTCCAGGCCTGACAGCACTGCACTGGCAAACTATTGGTTTGCAACAACCAGGAATGGCCAAATAAGCTCAAATACTTGATTTTATTTTTTTTCCTAGGCTGGAGAAGAGGAGGCTCAGGGGAGACCTTATTGCTCTCTACAGCTACCTGAAGGGAGGTTGTAGCCAGGTGGGGGTTGGTCTCTTCTCCTGGGCAGCCAGCACCAGAACAAGAGGACACAGTCTCAAGCTGCACCAGAGGAGGTTTAACCTGGATGTTCACAGTATCACAGTATAACCAAGGTTGGAAGAGACCCCAAGGATCATCAAGTCCAACCTGTCCCAACAGACCCCACAACTAGACCATGGCACCAAGTGCCACGTCCAATCTCCCCTTGAGCACCTCCAGGGACAGTGACTCCACCACCTCCCTGGGCAGCCCATTCCAATGACGAATGACTCGCTCAGTGAAGAACTTTTTCCTCACCTCGAGTCTAAACCTCCCCTGGCACAGCTTGAGACTGTGTCCCCTCGTTCTGGTGCTGGTTGCCTGGGAGAAGAGACCAACCCCTTCCTGTCTACAACCACCTTTCAGGTAGTTGTAGAGGGCAATGAGGTCACCCCTGATCCTTCTCTTCTCCAGGCTAAACAATCCCAGCTCCCTTAGCCTCTCCTCATAGGGCTTGTGCTCAAGGCCTCTCACCAGCCTTGCTGCCCTTCTCTGGACACGTTCAAGTGTCTCGATGTCCTTCCTAAACTGAGGGGCCCAGAACTGGACACAGGACTCAAGGTGTGGCCTAACCAATGCAGAGTACAGGGGCACAATGACTTCCCTGCTCCTGCTGGCCACACTATTCCTAATACAGGCCAGGATGCCATTGGCCTTCTTGGCCACCTGGGCACACTGCTGGCTCATGTTTAGGCGGGTGTCAATCATCACCCCCAGGTCCCTCTCTGTTTGGCAACTCTCCAGCCACTCTGACCCCAGCCTGTAGCTCTGCATGGGGTTGCCGTGGCCAAAGTGCAGCACCTGGCACTTGGACTTGTTAAATGCCATGCCATTAGACTCTGCCCATCTGTCCAGTTGGTCGAGGTCCCTCTGCAGAGCCTTTCTACCTTCTAACTGACTAACATCCGATCCCAACTTGGTGTCATCTGCAAACTTGCTGATGACTGACTCAATCCCCTCATCCAGATCATCAATGAAGATGTTAAAGAGGATGGGGCCCAGCACTGATCCCTGGGGGATGCCACTGGTGACTGGCCGCCAGCTGGATGTTAGGAAGAAATTCTTCACAGAAAGAGTGATTGGCCATTGGAATGTGCTGCCCAGGGAGGTGGTGGAGTCACCATCACTGGAGGCGTTTAGGAAGAGACTGGATGGGGCACTTGGTGCCATGGTTTAGTTGATTAGATAGTGTTGGATGATAGGTTGGACTGATGATTTCAAAGTTTTCTTCCAACCCGGTCTATTCTATTCTATTCTAGCTGAAAATTCAATCTTGATCTATGTTAGTAATATCATTGTAAAAGGCTCAAACACTGCCTAATCTAGGGTTTGGTGCATTTGGGAAGAAAATCAATACTGTGGCAGAATTCTTACCAAATTTTCTATTGAAGCATTTTTGGATGCTCAGTAAGTTATGCAGCAGGTCTGTTAAATCAGTCTCAGTTTTTGAAGATCAAGTATACAGCACTTGGTTTCAATATAGACTTTGTGTAAATGATACATACAACAGGATATGGAATATATCAAAGTATATACAACAGGGTAGGGAATTACAGTGAACTGAATTTATACCACAGCTGCCTCTTAAGATGAAGCAGCTCTCATTTAAATAGTTTTAGTTACATTCCCCCAGTTTTCACCTAACAGACACCACAGGCATCATCACTGCGGATTATCAAATAAGACTAATCCTGGTAATTATTGTACAGTAAATATTTCCAATAGTTGATACTTTCAGTATTCATCCAAGCAGGATCACACTCTCTGAAGTACAGTAACTTGGTATGTAGTCTGCACTTCCCTATGTCATTTTTTCTTCTATCTTCCCTCATTAGGTATTACATTCATATAGCTTTGATTTGTATAGCACAGCACCAGAGTTTCAACACAGAACATCCTGGGATTTGCATGCACATACACGTGTGCCTAATAACCAGAGAATGCAACATGTCCTTTGCAGCACTGCTTTCTGCTACTGTTTTTGATCCACCATTAAAACCATCATGCATAATTCAGTAATACACAGCATCGGCTTGACTGTGCCATTCTACATGGAAGTCATTATGTTGAATCTTTTGGTACACATAACAGCCAATGCAGGCATGTTTGTAGTGTTTGAAACGGGGCACTGTGTTTCCCACAGCTTTGATAAAATGCAGCATGGAAGAAAAGGGAAGGCAGATAATGTTAGAACACCAGTCCTTGGCTTATAATTTAGTAGGATCCAGGATATATCTGTCCCTTCATTCACAAAAACAACCCCAACCCCACCACCCCCCCAAAAACCAACCAAAACCCAATCAACCAAAAAACCCCACTCCACTCCAAAAAACAACCAAAGAAAAAAATTTCAATTAATTTAACTGTGATATATAAAATACTTCAGGGCAGAGTGAAAAGCCACACATCTAGCTTCTAACATATCCCACTGGGCTGTGTTTCTCAGCACAAACAAGTGACTAAAAAGGAAGAATAAAGATATCTTTATACTCTATATTCAATTAACAGATTAAACAACAGCTTCTGCTCCTATGCTTTTCCAGTACATGGTTTCTGGCATTTGCAACTTCTCTTTCAAACAAAAGAAAACTTGCCTAGAAATAATGTAATCCCAACAGAAGATGATTAACGTGGCAAAAATACTAAAAGCTACTGAAGAAATTGGAAGAATTGTGAGAATCATTGGGTTTGCAAATTCAAACACAGAATTAATGAGGACAAAACAATATCCTTTAATTTGAACATTACTACACATTAAAACAAAAGGTCTTGTTAATATAGCCACCTAGTTTTTGGCTTCTGGTAACCCTATTTTTCTAGAACTTACTGTTAACTGTACTCTAAATATATTGCTTTGGAAAAGCTGGTTCCAGACCAGTTTCTCGTCTAACTCTCTAAAGTGGTAACATTTTATGTATTGCTTATACTTCTCTACATATGTTAATGTTGTTATTTACTATTACAGACTGTTATACTTTCTATATAAAATTTACTTTTAGAGTGTCTTTCTGCATTGTGCATTTGTAAAAATTGCCATGTACCGTTGTCCTGCAGGCCATACCCTGAGGCAACTTCTTGTTGCCCCTTCCTGAAGTCTTTCTCTAAAGTGACTCCACTCAGTCAGAACTTCCTGTGCAAGAGAAAGTGAAAGACTACAGAATAGAATAGAATAGAATAGAATAGAATAGAATAGAATAGAATAGAATAGAATAGAATAGACCAGGTTGGAAAAGACCTTTGATATCATCAAGTCCAACCCATTACCCAACACTATCTAACCAACTAAACCATGGCAGCAAGTGCCTCATCCAGTCCCCTCTTAAACACCTCCAGTGACAGTGACTCTACCACCTCTCCGGGCAGCAGATTCAAATGACAAATCACTCTTTCTGTGAAGAACTTCTTCCTAACATCCAGCCTAAACCTCCCCTGGTGCAGCTTGAGACTGTGTCCTCTCGTTCTGGTGCTGGCTGCCTGGGAGAAGAGACCAACCCCCACCTGGCTTCCCTTCAGGCAGCTTTCTTGCTGTTTGACAAGGGCTAATTTTAAACCCAGAGTATGTGTGTTAGATGTATTTGAACAGGACTTGGAAGCACTTTCCAAGCAGAGGAAGATATGCAGAATAGAATGAACCCTTACAGTAATTACAGTGAACACAGTAATACAGTGAAACAATTACAGATAACACAAAACCAGCAAGTCAGATAATGAGCAAACATGAAAAAATAGTGGAGGAGCCTGAAGCTCAATAATACTTGATCACAGTAACATATACACATCCATACAATACACAACAGAGCTTTCAGCACTGTCATGGTTGCTTCCCTGAAAAGCCATACCAATGCCCTGAATGCAGCGGGAGGGGCTGGAAGAGGCTGGCAAGAGTGAGCTGAATTTCCTTACAACAGCAGTGTTGTTGCTAGAACAGGAACAATTGCATGACTATTGGCAATACAGGAAAGAAATCACCTTTGGAAACCTATCCAAAACAGTATTCAAGTTTTACATCTCCTAAATTGATACACACATAATCTAATTAGTCTACGCAGTTGAGTTTGAAAACAGTCATTGATTACAAACACCAATACATAAATAAATGAGATAAGAAATCTCTAAATTCAGTCTGCAAAGACAAAATACGCTCTCTTCAAGGAAAAAAAAGGCAGACCTTTACAGCACTTAGGAACAGCTTCTTTGCTACAGAATGAATAAGATGCATAATTAATTTATGCCATTATTAAATAGCTAATAGAATAGAAGAGTGGAATTAACCAGGTTGGAAAAGACCTTCAAGATCATCAAGTCCAACCTATCACCCAACACCACCTAATCAACTAAACCATGGCACCAAGCACCCCATCCAATCTCTTTCTAAACACCTCCAGTGATGGTGACTCCACCATCTCCCTGGGTAGCCCATTCCAATGGCCAATCACTCTTTCTATGAAGAACTTCTTCCTAACCTCCAGCCTAAACCTTCCATGGTGCAACTTGAGACTGTGTTCTCTTGTTCTGGTGCTGGTTGCCTGGCAGAACAGACCAACCCCCAATTGGCTATAACCTCCCTTCAGGTAGTTATAGAGAGCAATAAGGTCTGCCCTGAGCCCTGCGGGCTAAGCAACCCCAGCTCCCTCAGCCTCTCCTCATAGGGCTTGTGCTCCAAAGCCCTCCCCAGCTTTGTTACCCTTCTCTGGACACCTTCCAGCAACTCAACATCTTTCCTAAACTGAGGGGCCTGGAACTGGACACAGGACTCAAGGTGTGACCTAACCAGTGCTGAGTACAGGGGCAGAATGACTTCCCTGCTCCTGCTGGCCATGCTATTCCTGATGCAGGCCAGGATGCCATTGGCCTTCTTGGCCACTTGGGCACACTGCTGGCTCATGTTCAGCCAGCTCTCAACCAGTATCCCCAGGTCCCTTTCTGCCTGGCCGCTCTCCAGCCACTCTGACCCCAGCCTGTAGCTCTGCATGGGGTTGTTGTGGCCAATGTGTTGAACCCGGCATTTGGATGTGTTAAATCTCGTGCCCTTGGACTCCATATCACATACAAATGCATACTTTTGAGAATCTAATTTTACAAATTAGCCATTATTTACTTTTGTGGACATCCATCTACATGCAGCTTTTGGAGCAGGAAGGGAAACCTGGCTTGCTTTGCTGCTGCTGAATATCTGGTAAATTTAACTGTAACAAGTAAATGGAGATAGGATTCAGATTCCACTGTCCCCCCTGCTATTGTCTCCTTTTCCTGCTTTCTCTCACTTTCCTCATTTGTAAAATAGACATACTGCTTCCCTACTTTATAGGTGCACAATAAAGTGTAAAAATGTGCTTTTTGAAGCCAGCACTTAAATTACGTTTTTATAAATAATTTTTAGGTAAACTTGATAGCTGTGCAGCTCTAAGCCACGTTTTTCTTACATGACTATGTTTGTGTTTCATGCTCCATGGGGTCCTTGCACTTTAATAAATGGGACCCTAGGATACACTGTCTACTCTGCAGTGTGAAGCGACTATAAATCAGACAGCACAATTAACAGTGGCACTATTCTGCTGCTCTTCATTATAGTTCAAAATTATCATGCCACAGACGTGGAAAGAAGTGTTAATTTCATAAATCCATGTGCCAGATCTTTGCTTAAGATGTTAGAACCACCAGAAATGTTCTTTAAATGAATCTTGGACTGGAGGGATTAGATTGACGCTTAACAGAAAGATGCTCATGCCATGAAACAAAAGGATGAAGGGGACACTTCTACTAGAGACTCTTCTGAGCAAATTTCTGCACTGGCACTTAATACTACTGGCATTTTGCAAAAGATAGCTCAGCCCACAGCTCAGTACAGTTTTATATTTGAGAGGATTCTTGCAAAACACCCTGAAAAAACGTTAGCAACAATACTAAAAAAACTCCAACAAACTCAAAACAAACAAAAAAAACCCCCACAACCCAAACAATAAACAAACAAAAAACCCCAACAAAACAACACCCCCCCCCCCAACAACAATGAAAGATGAATATTAAAGAAAATCCAGGTCTGATGTTAATCCAAATGAATAACTGAATTACCATTAATTTTATCATTAAAACAAGTACCAAAAGCTTATTAATCACAGAATCAACAAGGTTGGAAGAGACCTCAAAGATCATCAAGTCCAACCTGTCACCACAGACCTCATGACTAAACCATGGCACCAAGTGCCACATCCAATCCCCTCTTGAACACCTCCAGGGATGGTGACTCCACCACCTCCCTGGGCAGCACATTCCAATGGCTAATGACTCTCTCAGTGAAGAACTTTCTCCTCACCTCCAGCCTAAACTTCCCCTGGGGCAGTTTGAGACTGTGTTCTGGTGCTGGTTGCCTGGGAGAAGAGACCAACTCCCCCCCGGCTACAACCACCCCTCAGGTAGTTGGAGACGGCAATAAGGTCTCCCCTGAGCCTCTTCTTCTCCAGAGCGTAGTATTTCATAAAAGGAAGGCTAAACCCCCAAACTATTCAGATGTAAAGCATCTTTTACTATTATCTAACTTAAAACAAAAAGCTTGAACAAACAGCTAATTCTTATTCTGCAGCACAGAAATCCAAATGTATCAAAAACCAGACAGGTGCATACTCTATATCAGAGGTATGTCTGTCCTCTATTGCTTTGATACAAGACACACAAAACTGAATGCAAGAAGAAACAACACAGGACAGACAATCTTGTCATCACCTAGCTACAGCTTTCTAGGTTATGTCTGGGTCCAAGTTTAATTGCAGCATTAAACCATGTGGGTCAGGTAGGCTAGTTTTGCAGCACAGCACTTCATGCTTTCTTTTGGATCAAAGGAAAACATGCAAATTTGCAACAGAATAAATCAAGTTAGCAACAAAAGAAATTATTTTCTATGATTATCTACGACAAGCAAGATAAAAAAGGGCCACCAGCTTGGTCAGATTACAAATTTAATACTATATAGAAGTGGGTATACATTTAACTTTCAGTCAAGGATGAGTCAAACCCCAAAGTTTCCCACAGTCAGAACTAGACAAAAAAAAGACAGGACATATAAAACTGACTCCTACTACAATGAGCAACTGAATTCTCAAAGCCATGGCATTCAGAAAAGCAGCCAAGAGCAACTGCCATTATAACAATCATTGCCCTTAGGTAAAATGCAATCAAGGATATCACAATAACAATTCAAAATATGAACTACTTTGAGGGCATGTGTAGGAAAGCTGTGATCCCTGATTCTCTGACAAACAGGCAAAATGCAAAAGCTGTGAAATGTTATAAATTGGTAGAAACCTCTTGCATAGTGTCAGAGAGAAGGCCATTCAATAAAAAATAAAAGAAAGGATGCACTTGTTTATCCATTTTTCATAAGGTTATGTTGAAAAAAAAGGACTGAAGATCAGGTTTTATATTGCAAAGACAGAAAAAAAACCCCAATGTTACTTTTTAATACTATAGCCTATGTGGCTTTTTACCCAGTCATGCTTCAACAAACCATGAAATTCAGAGTATAAGCTTCCAGTAAGTGCACCAGAAAAACAATCTCTCACCTTTCTGCCAGAGATCTTTTACAGAAACTTACTGCATGTCTGCCTCAGATGTAGTGCACTTTATGTACATAAAGTAACTTCACCAAAATAACTTCATAATCAGGGGTATTTCAGTATTTGCAACAAATGCAAATACTTAGTAAAACAATGGCTAAAGCATTTTCCAAACTTACCTTGCAAATTTAAGTGTTAGCTAACAGTTTTTGAACACTTAGCTTGACACAGAACAGTTAAAATTCTGGAGGGTATACAAAAACGAGCCAAAATTTACAGATACTCAGTTATGGGAATTCATATTTAGGAATCTGAAACTCAGCACACACAGAGGTAACTTTTGGCCAGTGATAATCACCTTCTTTCTCATCTGCAATCTACAGTGTCTTTTTGACATTTACAGCAATATCTTAGATCTTTGTGTAGCTTATAAAGTCTTCAATGCAGAAATGTAGAGAGTTGAACAGTTCTACAAAGATCAGATATTTCTTTTGTCCTTTTTTCAGTTGTGGCTCTTACTGATTCAAGGAGGCCAGGAAGAGTTAAGTACATCATTAAAATCACATTGGCCAAGGCTAAGAACTACTGAAATACCAACCCTGAGCCAGCTGCCAGAGCTGGAGTTGTTCATGTTGACATTTCTTCTGTCATATAACACATTTAGTTCTAAAACCTGGGCAGTGTCTACTCATATAGTGACAGGAAAATAATGTGATACCCCCAAAAAAGCAATGAAAGTCTGAAACTAAGCAAAACTATTCCATGTACCGTGTGATCTTTACCAAAATAACAGAAATTTCACTAATAAGCCAGGTTTTTTAAAGACTGCTGGTGGTTAGAGGAGCAGAAGGAAAAGTGAGGGCCATTGTGCTGTCTGTTAAAAATAAACAAAACCCCTACTCACCCAGTAAGAAAAGGAAATCTTTGACGGAGCTACAGTATCATTATTTTCTGTGTGTGCAAAAGTTTGTTTCAGAAAACTTAAGGCAGCTGCCCAGACCTGAAGGCTCTGGATAGAAAAATATTAGAAGGTTTTTTCCTCTCCTAACTTGCAACTGTTTTGTTTTGGTTTTCTTTTTTTTTTTTTTCCCATTAGTGCTAAGTAATACTTCCTATAAACAAAACACATGTGAAGGAGATTAAAAAAAACCCAAACCAACAAAGTCTTGAAGCTTGAGTCACTGTCTCTGGGCATAAACCTTCAACACACTTTGTTGACTATAAGATTGAGAACTACCTTTCATCTACTAGAGGGAGAGAGATTAATCGGCAAAGCAAGCACTGGGGTAGGTGACTGTTCAGAATTTAGGGTAGCAGGAGATAAGTCCCTAGAACCTTGCTGTATATATAAAACACCCAGGAATGCAAATGTAACTCTCACAGAAAATCAAAAGAGTAACAAAAATGGCCTAAATACTTGCACATTGTCAAACCGAGCTTCTGCAAAATCCAGTCCAAGGAAATTTTCTCCTGTGTCATTCATTCTGTGTTAAAAAGGGAAATGGCTACTTGAAACAAGTACAAAACTCACCCTTTCTCTAACACAGAATGAGAATTTTACCACATGAGCTTTCTATGGTTCTCTTTGGTTGCTGTAAGATGAATGGAATTTGTTAACTGCCTAAATGGCTTGCTGCAATTCTGTCCAATTTGTTTACTGTATAGACTCAATTACTGTGGCAAATGCCTTGATGTGAGACTCTCCTCACAAGCTTGAAAGGGAAGTGGAATGCACAATGAGAATCCTTCCTGAGTATTCCACTCTTTTCACACTTCGATAAGGATTATCATAATGACCCCATACATTGATTTCTGGTGAATAACCACTATTCTATGCAGAATGGCACATAGCTGCACATTGTCACATGGCACTGCAAGACACCAGTCTTTGAATAACACAGCTGTAATGAGAGCAATGCATGCTCTGTAGAACTTATTGCAAAATAAATATTGCATAGAAAAAGACATTGTCAAATTAAAAAAGACATTTAAAGTTTGGGTATTCTTCATTACAGGAAAAGCCTCCATGCTGAGGCCATTATCCACCAGAAAAGCTCCATCTGTGTATAATTATTTCTGATAAATGATATTAAGCTTCATTAAAAAGGTAGTGGCGATGTGGGAGAAGATAGAGAGCTCAAGCTATAAATAAATCTCCCCACTGTATTTCACTTAGTATCACCCCAGAAGGAAGTCATGACAATTTTTTTTTATAGGTAATATTTTCAAATGCTCTGCAGGCTGTGCTGCCTAATATCCATCACCTTCAGTGTATGTTCACAAGCTTGCAGCAATTTGGGATGAAGGACACTATTTAATTCCCTGTGCTACTTCCCATCTCTTTAATCACCTTCCTACTCACCCTCAAGTCATTCTCAGCCACAATAAAAACACATTGTTGTAACACAATTTAATTCCTAACTGAACACATTTTCAGAAAACTTGACCCAATAAGCACTGGAGAAGCACCAAACAGGAGATCCTGACTAATATGACAGCAGAGCTGCTGAGGCACCCTGCCCTGTGAAGGCCAAAACGTTTTGCTGAAGCACAGTATTTTGCTGAATTCTCTAAGAAGGTTGTTTTAAGGCCTTGTTTTCACAGCAGACTACAGGTTTCCCATGAAGTTCTGGACAGAAGGAAGAGATGATGGGTGGTCAGCAGGCAACTGTGTATGCGAAGGAGAGACAAGAGTTACATGGGAAGTTTACTCTTTATTACAAGAACTGGTATCAGCACATTCACATTTGAATCCTGATGTATTTCTGACAATATTCTCACATACAG
This sequence comes from Dryobates pubescens, assembly GCF_014839835.1. Taxonomy (NCBI): domain Eukaryota; kingdom Metazoa; phylum Chordata; class Aves; order Piciformes; family Picidae; genus Dryobates; species Dryobates pubescens. Next base: position 42,532,532 of record NC_071617.1, on the reverse strand, counting down.
ATGGAAAACAATAATTCAGTTAAATTTTATTTTAGTTAGTGTAATAAATTACTACAATCCCAAAACAACACTTTGCATTTTATCCACAGTCAATCTGTTTAGGTAAAAGAATTTATATAAAAGTCTACCTACTTGTAAAGAGGATAAATACTTCAGCAACTCAGCAAAACCATCCTGTGTAAATAGTTAACTGAAAATAGGTGTGGCACATGAAAGGTTTTTTTAGTCCTAGTGTTTTGTGAACAGTATTATTCCCTGCAATGGCCTCAGTGTAGAAGAACCAGAGTAGCTCTTGGAGAGCTCCTACTGACAAATAAGTATGTTTTTCTTGCAATGTTTACAACTATTCACCACAACAAAGTGAAACTCAGCTCTAGTGGCATTCTCCCCATAAAGCACCTTCTAAAAATGAAATTGCACATTTGAGCTTAAGTTGAAGAATGCAGATTTTTAAAGCTCAAAGTATTAGACACAAGATGAACTTTTAACAGAGGTTTAGATTGCTTTGAAACAACTTTTATCTCTTCATCTCCCTGTGTTTGCCAGTTTTTAACCTCTTAGCTTAACTTCAGGGAGAATTTTTGCCTGACAGAGTTCAGTAAAGAAGATGGGTCATGAAAGAAAAGATGGATCATCCCACAAAACTTAAAGTTTTAAGCAATTAAACTAGCAGCAGTCTAGACAAACATGCATTAGACTCAGTACGATGTGCAAGTGCAATAATTGAAAAACTAACGTTTTTAAAGTCAAATTTCACAAGATATTGCTACCTTTCTTTGAATACATACATTAGTTTATCAGTAATGTGAGAAGGAGTATCTCAAAATGACAGTGCTTCAAAATCATGACTGAATTGTATACTGCAGTTCCAATTTGTATACTGCAGTTCCAATTTCCAAGTTGGTTATAAACTCCTGCAACCTCTTTTAATTAGTTCTTTGGTTAAACCATCAATGTCTATTTTGCAAATGACTTCTAGCCTTTCCCTTTGCTGCAGAACCCAGACCACTTACTTCAGAGAAACTTAAAACTAAGAACAAAGATAAATGTTTTTCCCCCCTTTGCTGTCAAGTTATGACTCATGCACTTACATTCCTCTTTGCTCGGTGAAGTCACATTCAGTTCTGTCAAAAGTTGCTGGTTGGAATTAGCGGCCTGTGTGGTTAGAGAGGTATTGCTGTTGTCACTATTCGTTTCTCCAGAGAACAAATCTGACTGGTTGTTGCTTGTGCTGGGAGTAGAGTCATCATCTGGCTGCTTCTTCTGGAAATCTGTCAAAACCAAGATTTCATGTGTCATCCCACTTGCTCAATCTCATCATCCAATTTTATGCTCAAGAGTGTCCAAGAGCTTACAGCACATGGCACCTTACAAAAAACATAGTTCACACAAAGTCTATATGAAAGCACAAAGGAACAAACATCTGATGAGGGAAGAACTAAGGCATTTAATATTAGGAAATGCTATCCTTTTCTGAAAACAGCAATATCAGTTTTGGCAAAGCTAGCATAGACTGCTGTGGTTCCAGGTTAGCATGAGGGAGGTGGTGAGAGACTGCCTTTGCATCACTTGTTTGATGTGTGTGTGTGGACTTGCTCTGTCTTCTTCCCTTCACTTACACAGACATTGCAATGAAAAGTTTCTCCCTGATCTACATTATGATCATATAATTATGATCTCAAAGTTGTTTTGTTTTTTGTTTTGTGTTTTTTTGTTTGTTTGATTGTTTGTTTTATTTTTGGTGAGCAAGTCACACTAAATCTCCAAATTGCTCCCATAGTCCAAATTCCATGTCTTTGATAGATGATTATCATGAGGCTTTACCTTCCCTTCAAAGTAAGACTCAGGTTTGAAGGGAAATATGCTTTTCCTTTACAAGTGCAAATTCTCCCTTGAGGGTTTTCTCCTGAACCCACAGTCCTCATACCTGATCAGTTATAGCATTAGTCTCAGTTCCTACCAGCTACACTACTGAATTTCAGTCCAGCTCTGCCACAGGATGCCTTCAGGGAACACACTACCAGTCAAGTGGCTTTTGGTTTGCTTAACATCCAGTTACTCTCACAATGAAAAGGCACCTTTTCTTTTTACAGAGACAGTTGCAGATGAAGTGCATCACCTTGGTGTGTTTAAATACTTTAAATTACATACAAAGGCAGAATTTATTCATTATGCAAACACAGAAATTGGTACTTGGTTGCTCAATATTATGTTGTGACAGAGAGGAAAAGAGAGCACTCCATAAATACTCACAGATGACAATGTGCTAGAACATGGGTTGCCAAGATGACTCACTGGGATTGGGAAGCACTACAGTGAAACAGTCCCTAAATGCTGATTTAGGTTTTAAGCCATTTGCCAGAGAAAACAAGCTGTAATTTCTGCTGTGGAAGAGTCAGCCAGAAGTCCAGCTTGGAAAGGAACAAGCTCAAAGCCAGACAAGACAAGCTCTTCCCTGAAAAAACAGTGTGATGTTTTTTGTCACAGATGAGTTACTGGACCCAAGACGTCCCACTCAGTTCTTACTAGTTACCAACAAAGCTTCACCCAAGCTGGGTCCCAAATTACAGTGTCTGCACAATCAAGAAAGCTTCAAATACTTGTGCACTAGCCACAGCTGCAGTGATTAGAAGTGGAACCCCCACCCCAAAAGATAAAATGCAACTCTTCATGCATCTACAGTCCTGACAGAAGGGGAGCCCACAGCTAGAGATACATAGAATACATAGAATAAACCAGGTTGGAAGAGACCTTCAAGATCATCACGTCCAACCCATCAACCAATCCAACACCACCTAAACAACTAACCCATGGCACCAAGCACCCCATCAAGTCTCCTCCCGAAAACCTCCAATGACGACGACTCCACCTCCCTGGGCAGCCCATTCCAATGGCCAATCACTCGCTCTGTATAGAACTTTTTCCTAACATCCAGCCTAAACCTCCCCTGGCACAGCCTGAGACTGTGTCCTCGTGTTCAGGTACTGGCTGCCTGGGAGAAGAGACCAACATCCGCCTGCCTACAACCTCCCTTCAGGTAGTTGTAGAGAGTAATAAGGTCACCCCTGAGTCTCCTCCTCTCCAGGCTAAGCAACCCCAGCTCCCTCAGCCTCTCCTCATAGGGCTTGTGTTCCAAACCCCTCACCAACTTTGTTGCTCTTCTCTGGACTCGTTCCAGCAAGTGAACATCCTTCCTAAACTGAGATGTGAAGCACTGGTTGATAAATGAAAAGTACAGAAAATAAATGAAAATCTCACAAGTTGGCTGAAAATATAAGGTGGCTACAAAGACTCTTAAGTTTTATTCTACCCAAGGTAGTTCACAGCAGTAAAGCTGTGTTGTGTGCACCTATCAGAGAAACTCCATCTTCAATGAGCAGGGCAAAAATAATAGTTATGTTCCACATTACACACCATGAGTAACCTACACAATGCATTAAGAAAGCAAGTGTAGAGTTACAGACAGCAATAGATATTATGAAATACATTATAATTCAGCAAGTCAAAAATTCTTAGTGTATTTTGTTTTATTTTCAGGGTTTGTGTTAGGGATTTTTTTCTAAGTAGCTGCACCATCCCGTTGTCATCCATAAAATGTTCTAAATAATGAACATCCAGGCAGTTCTAACCATAGTACAGAAGTACTAGTGCTACACTGCGGCTCCCAAAGCTGCAAGTTTAAGAGCACACTGACCAATGTGGTTTGCTGTTTGTTAGGTTTGGTGGTTTTTTCCTCCTGAAAAAACTATTCACTTTGCAAGCTATCGATAAACTCTCCATCTTCAAAGAGCATAAAAAGCTGACAAAAGTGGTCATTTGGTGACAGCATCTCCCAACAAGCATACTAGTGAAACAGCTCAGCCATCGCACAGCAGCAAAATCCAGCATGGCAGTTAAATGCTCTTTGCCTTCATGAATTCAGCACCTCATGTTCAGAATTAGCATTTACTCAGACTGCAAATCAACTTTCAAAAAGAGCCTTTGCTTGCCCAGTTCTGTGGAACATCTCCCATTCCTGCTCTTTAACCCCTTTTTCACTGTAGACATGAGTACCTGAGGAAAGTGTTGAAACTGCTGATCTCAAGCACCTGAGATATACTAGCTGCAATTGAGCCTGCACTACTTATTTACATTACAGCAATTAACAGCTGCCTTAGCAATATGGTGTCAACAACAACACAGGACCTATTCAGTGACAGAGTTTACATAATGAATTTGACCTAAATTATCAACAGATTTCTGAACATACTGCTTTATGATTTGTAGTCTAGTATTCACCTGGTACAAAGACATATCTAATGATAAACTGGGTGAGCTATATAATATTTCTTCTATGTACTGGTGAGCATCTAGCTTTTGTTTAGCAGCACCCTCATGTAACTTGCAGATCTCCTCTCCAAAGCACAATAAAAGCTGGCAACAACTACATGGATGCAGTGTTTGACTAAACCTAGTTAAACCTTAGCTGCGTAACAAAACTAAAATATACACACAATACAGGCAAGACCCTGGCAAGTTTAGAAGGGGAGGCTTTATACTGATTAAATCAGAATGCAATTTGGTTGTCAGAACAATGGCCTTTCCTCATAATCTTCATGAGGTTCACAGAATCATCAAGGTCGGAAAAGACCTCAAAGATCATCAAGACCTCATGACTAAACGATGGCACCAAGTGCCACATCCAGTCCCCTCTTGAACACCTCCAGGGACGGTGACTCCACCACCTCCCTGGGCAGCACATTCCAATGGTGAACGATTCGCTCAGTGAAGAACTTTCTCCTCACCTCGAGCCTAAACCTCCTCTGGCACAGCCTGAGACTGTGTCCTCTTGTTCTGGTGCTGGTTGCCTGGGAGAAGAGAACAACCTCCTCCTGGCTACAACCTCCCTTCAGGTAGTTGTGGACAGCAATAAGGTCTCCCCTCAGCCTCCTCTTCTCCAGGCTAAGCAACCCCAGCTCCCTCAGCCTCTCCTCATAGGGCTTGTGCTCAAGGCCTCTCCCCAGCCTCGTTGTCCTTCTCTGGACACGTTCAAGTGTCTCAATGTCCTTCCTAAACTGAGGGGCCCAGAACTGGACACAGGACTCAAGGTGTGGTCTAACCAGTGCTGAGTACAGGGGCACAATGACTTCCCTGCTCCTGCTGGCCACACTATTCTTCATGCACGCCAGGATGCCATTGGCCTTCTTGGCCACCTGGGCACACTGCTGGCTCATATTTAGGTGGCTGTCAATCAGCACCCCAAGGTCCCTTTCTGTTTGGTAGCTCTCCAGCCACTCTGACCCCAGCCTGTAGCTCTGCATGGGGTTGTTGTGGCCGAAGTGCAGCACCCGCACTTGGATTTGTTAAATGTCATCTTGTTGGACTCTGCCCATCTGTCCAGTCGGTTGAGGTCCCTCTGCAGAGGTTAAAACAGGACAAGGGGTGGCAAGTTACCATCATCTGCAGAAGACTTTATTTAGGATGCATGCAAAACGCTTTCCTTCCCCCCCCCCCCCCCCCCGAATGTTCACTGATATGCTAGCAAAATCTGTGCCAAACTCCAAAATGACTAACCAAAAATCCATCAATTCTGTGTTCCCCTTTCCCAGTAACTTTTCTTTGTAACTTTTTACAGAAACTTTAACTGGTACAGGGTTTAGTGGAAACAAACTTTCTCCATCTGTCAGATAATATGTTGGGGTTTTTTGTTTTGTTTTCAAGGTTGTCACCTTTTGCCTACTGCCTTCAGATTTGGGTTATTTTTGGTGGCTGTGGTGGCTGGCTTCCTTTTTTTAAGTGCAAGACATCGTGGTGTTAGTTACAAAGTGGAACCAACACCAAAATAAGATGGGAAAATTAGCAGTTTCTTGCATAGGGGAATAAGACAAGAAAAGAGTCTAACAATAAAATGCATGAAATACACCCAATAAATCATTACTGCAAGTAGTAAGCAGTGACACTGCCAGTCTTCCAGCTCCAAAATTCTTTAGCTTTCTTAAGGACTGCACCCAGCATCTCAACTAGCTGAGGTAGGGCTCTGATGCGCTGGATGTTAGTAGTAGGAGTGTTATTTTGGGGTTGCTACTCAGGATTTCTTTGTAAACAAAACAATGACTATGTGCCTATACAGGCATTATAAAAACTGTATATAATTCATGCAAATGGTTTAGAAGGAAAGAAAGGCAAGAAGCCAAATTTGTTTCCAGACTTCAGAAGACTAGTTCTTTTGCAAGACAGTATTTTGTCCGTTTGTGCTCAAAAAAGAACATCAATAACCAAAGTCACTATCTCTACAGCTTCTGACTCTAAGCCATAAAACTAGAGGTGCCACACAAAATCACTTCTGCACAGGACTAAAATTTCCTCATACACTTGTCTGGTTACTGTTACCAGGTTAGGGTAAGCAACCAGAAACAGACTATCTTCCCAATATGATCTTTTCACCCATTACCTCAAGATCCAAATGACAAATATTTAGAATATGTGTCCTGCTTTGAGGCTGGACAGGTCCTCCACTGCCCTGAGAGGGATGAAAGAATGACACTCACACAAATGGACTGGAAAGCGATGGGAAGTTTAAATGGAAAAGTAACTGGTGTTTTACAGAAACTACAAAGCATAGTGGCAAAGATATCCCAATGTGTACAGAATCCCTTACAACACACCCAAAGGTCGCCCAACACTTCCCTTCTCCTCTCCTGAGGGTATACCTAAAACCCCCTGGGCTCTTCTCCCCCCTGCTCCCCACGGCTAGGCTACTCTCAGGCTGGCCAGGTCTGATGCTGACCCTCTCCTTCTCCTCCTGGCATTAGGCCTTACCCGACAGGGAGCATCTCCTACAGGAGCAGAGAGGGAAGGAAGAGGAAGAGAATGACTTTGCAGACAAATTTTTAGGGTGCAGGATTTATGGGTAGGAATACACTGCTTCCTGTGTCCACCTTATTGGGTTGGACCCTCAGGATACTGGAGGTGCAATTTATGTGGCAGTAACAGGAGGCACCTAGCCTGAACTGCCCCAATTTGAGCTCTTCAATCACTTAAAATGCTCCTGAACCTGTGACCCACAAATTTACTTTAGCCATTGAAATCCAACAAAATACCTAAGGAAATAGCAAGTCCTCAACTTTTGATTAACTGTAAGAGGTCTGTAACTAAGCAAGGAACAACCCTCCAGATTCTAGAATGTAATTTCTGTGGTTAAAACTTCAGGGAAATGCAAACCCAAACAATACCAGTGCATCATAAAGCACTTTATTCTGAAAAAGACAGGCATGTCAAACTATTACATGAAATGATTTAATACTAAGCCAGGGCTGCCTCTCATTTGCATTCACGCTATAGTATAAGAAATCATAAAAGTTATGAAACTCTCCAAGGGAGGAACTTTCCTTTGGGCTTATTTTAAGGATCCAGGTTAAAACCCCTTACTATTCTCTGGTCTGTAACAGATTTTTTTAATTAATATGGGTTCATTCAAATAAATTAGGGATGTTGCAAGAAGCATCAGAATAAACAGCATTCCAAGGGGAGAAATTTAAAGCTTTTAAAGTAATTATTTTGGGTGACAGGCAGTATTACACAATTCCTTTGTTTTTCAGTCCTACAGCTCCCATAACTTAGCAGTGTGACTAGCAAATAAGTTATTTACAGAGTGTTCGCCTCTTACACTGCATTATATGTGCAATCTGCACACTTTTTATTAACAAACTATCTTGTTCTTTTACAGAACATAAATTAAGAGTGGCACATCAAATGTCTGCTAGCCCATCAGTCTCTCAATGCACACAATACACCTTTATGTTACTACAGTCTTGTCAGAATACAGTTCCATGCTTAAAAGAACATAATGGTTTGAGTACTCCATGGGAAGTAATACAAATACTGACACTGCTACAGTGAAATGTTTATTTTAAGTTATTGCATCACTTTATTTTACTTCTTCACATGCCTGGAAATAGTACTGACCTGGAAAATAGTACTGACCTGGAAATATTCAGTATTCAGTATCACCAAGGTTGGAAGAGACCTCAAAGATCATCGAGTCCAACCTGTCACCACAGACCCCATGACTAGAGTAGGGAGGACAATAGTGCCCACTGCAGGCTTGAACTCACAAGCTTCCCATTAAGGGTCTTAAATAGTACTTCATGTGACCATGGAATAGAACTGCAAGTCTGAAGATTTTATTTACTTATTTGTTGAGAACTTTCCTGGTTCATAGCTCACTGAAGACACTTCAAATATCATTAATCTATAACTACATTTTGCATAATAAATTACCGCTAAACAGATAAAAGCTTTCCTACAAGGAGATACCTGAATGCAATCTAAAGCTCCAATAATGGTCTGGGAATAAAATTCCACTTGGGAGGAATTACTTATTTTTCTTTTAAAATAACACACAGACAGAAAGATACACTAGCCCACTTGCAGAATAAACACAAATATCCTGCCTTCTGGGGAATGCACTGAAGAATTTGCACAAGTATTTGTATTAGGAGAAGACAACCAAAGCAATAAAACTGAATCAGAGGTAAGTAGTGTACAAAATTGCATTTATAAATACATAATAAATGGCATATACAAAAATATATTTCTTCATACAGCCACAGTAATAATAGCTATAGTAAGTGGATGAATAGAAGATTAGACTGGAGAGTTAAGAAGTAACTATCACAGTATATTGTTGTATGAGCTATCAGCAGAGCTCATCACTTTCACAGTAAGGCACAAAGCACACGGAGAACTAACAAACCAGTAAAAATACTAGAAAGATTACTTTTTGTACAACTGAACTTTAATAAGAATTGTGATCACACATGGTACAGGAAATCCTTTCTGCTCTTAGGGGATTTATTAATAAATACAACTCTTCCATTTTTTCCCATGAAGAAAACCTGAAACGAGTTCTTTATGCTCAGTTATCCTACATGATTGCCATACTTTTTTAAACAGGAGCACATTATTACTATGTCAAATAATATTGGCATTTGGATGTTGCATATACCAAGCTTTTCATATACATATCATATTCTTTTCAAGTAAGCCATAAAAAATACTATAAGAAGGGTACAACAAACATTAAAAAAAGAGATGGATTTCCAAGGGTAGTAAACAGACAGCAAGACCATCACTATAATTACATGTATTATTCAGGAAATTAGGATCACACTACAGTAGGACTGCCACATTTGTAAAATTAACATGGTAAAATTGGTTTTGTTTTCTGGTTGATTTTTGTTGGTTGGTTGGGGTTTTTGGGGGTGTCATCTGTTTGTTTGCTTGTGTTGGGGTTCTTTCAGTTGGTTGCTTGGCAAGAGAAGAATGGAATGGAATGGAATGGAATGGAATGGAATGGAATGGAATGGAATGGAATGGAATGGAATGGAATGGAATGGAATGGAATGGAATGGAATAGAATTAACCAGGTTGGAAAAGACTTTTGAGATCATCAAGTCCAATCTATCATCCAACACCATCTAATCAACTAAACCATGGCACCAAGCACCCCATGCAATCTCTTCCTAAACACCTCCAGTGATGGTGACTCCACCACCTCCCTAGGCAGCCCATTCCAATGGCCAATCACTCTTTCTGTCAGCCTAAACCTCCTGTGGCACAGCCTGAGACTGTGTCCTCTTGTTCTGGTGCTGGTTGCCTGGGAGAAGAGACCAACCTTCACCTGTCTACAACCTCCCTTCAGGTCGTTGCAGACAGCAATAAGGTCTTCCCTGAGCCTCCTCTTCTCCAGGCTAAGCAACCCCAGCTCCCTCAGCCTCTCCTCATAGGGCTTGTGCTCCATACCCCTCCCCAGCTTTGTTGCCCTTCTCTGGACACGTTCCACCAACTGAACGTCTTTCCTAAACTGAGGGGCCGAGTTATAAGTTATAAATAAGTTAAATAAGTTATAAATAAATGCTAGCAAGACAAGAAGCATAAGATTATTACAGATGTCCCTCAACTTAAGATCCAGGTCTTTAATAAATGCATATGCAGACATCTTTTAAAAGAATTTTTTTGTATAGAAGTGAAAAAAATCTATGGCAATCATATTAACCTGGCTTATAAGACCTTAAACTATACTTTCTTTAGCCTGGAGAAGAGGAGACTCAGGGGTGACCTTATTACTCTCTACAACTACCTGAAGGGAGGTTGTAGACAGACAGATCTTGGTCTCTTCTCCCAGGCAGCCAGTACCAGAACAAGAGGACACAGTCTCAGGCTGCGCCAGGGGAGGTTTAGGTTGGATGTTAGGAAAAAGTTCTATACAGAGAGTGATTGGCCACTGGAATGGGCTGCCGGGGGAGGTGGTGGAGTCACCATCACTGGAGGTTTTCAGGAGAAGACTTGATGGGGTGCTTGGTGCCGTGGGTTAGTTGTTTGGGTGGTGTTGGATTGGTTGATGGGTTGGACGTGATGATCTTGAAGGTCTCTTCCAACCTGGTTTATTCTATGTATTCTATGTAAATGATGAGCATGAAAAAATTTGCCATTTTAACAGCCACATGATCTCAGCATCTCCAAAGTAGTTGTGAAATCCTGAATTGATGAAAAATAATTTTATTAGTGTATACAAAAGTATCCTCTGAGGCCAGCTTCCCCACAGAACAAACACTGCTTGATCTGCCAGATAATAACAATTTGCTTGTCATAATTACGTAAGTAGTGAAACCTCACATAAATAATTTAACAAAACCTTTTATCACATTTCCTGTGCTTACTTAAAGTAGCATGTTTACATTGTGTCCACCGAAATTTCATTGTTACATAAAACTCTAAATTTCACTGTTACATAAAACTCAACAACATAAACAAGAAAAAAAAAAAATCATTATCTGTCACCACAGACTCCAAAGTAGTGAGGCTATGAAGAGTAAACTATTTTGACAACTCACTTTAAATTTCCTGGTACATTTAGACTTTAATTCATTTGAGAGCACATAAAGTGAGAAAGCACCACATAGATGTACTATTATATTGCAAAACCTAAACCTAATGAGTGGATAGCTATATAGCACCTGCATCTGACAGTGGAATTACCAAGTGTAGACAATTTATTCCGCAACTAATTGAGACTGTATAGATTCTTGAATCCGTACCAAAGGATATTGGTAATAATCCCACCCAAGGGGAAACTAAGAACATTAAACATACTGTGGAAAATAAAGCAACCACTCCTTGATCACGATTGCAAGAGATACTTTCTTTTTCAGTTATATGTAAAGTGGGAATTCATTAGGAAGAGCATTTACCAAAACAGACTAGCAGTAAACTGAGTAGCAGCTTCCTATATGTTGCGACTGTGAAAGGCAACAATGACAATAATTTGACCAACTCCAATGAGAAACAGGAAGAGAAACTCCAGTACCCAGCAGCCAGGGAAAGTAAACTGATACAAAGCTATGGAGCTAGCCTGTAAATTTAACTGACTGCAGCTATTTGAAGGATCCATTGGGCACTTCAGAAGGACAATCATTTAACATGATCTAAGGGTAATAGAAGAGTGGAGTTTGAGCAGTATCAAACACCAGATGATTTTTTACAAGTACTTAGGGAAAATATCTAAGCAGCTGTGATCGACAGAATTTATTCTAAATGACAACTTGGAAAACATGCAATATGAGCATTTAAAAACAGACAAGGCAAAGCTCTAGAAAACACTCTGAAGTGTAAGCAGCACGTAACCTACAAAAACCACTGCTCTATCACTCCCCTAAACTTATGTCTGGCATTCTTTTAGTACTAGTATCCCTTTATGAAACTAAGCAGATCAATAAGAAATGTCCCACTTCAAATTAAATTCATGGAGTGACATATCCAAATTCATGTTCTGAAAGGAGGAGAAACATTCATTTTGATCAGAAGAATCTGACCCATAAACCAAGCACTCTGCAACCACCATGAGTTATATGAAGCAAACTAATGAACTCAACTTCTTGAGGTATTGTTGTAATAAATGAGACAACCTGAAAATGGAACAGTTAACCGATAGAAACAGAATTTAATTATCATTCATATTTATTCTAGACACTTCATTCACCAGGCACGTAGGAACTAATATTGTTTTAATAAAAGAAATGTTTCAATTAGCTATTCTTGTACTCACCTTATTTCCAATACCTAGAGAACCCTCCAATTTAAAAACTCTTGTCTATCATTTCTAAATTAATTTCTCCAATCTAATTTATATGGTTCCAATTAAAGTGAATATTCGCCTCATTTTCTGTCAGTAAGTCACATTTATAGTTCAAGCATTCCCAAATATTTGACTATACTATATATCATTAGGATTTTCACAAGGAACAGAAAGTCTCTACAGTGAAGAAAGCCTTTCTAGTACTAACCCACAAACTCTTCATTAGCTCCCCTTCCTTCCCCTCCAGTTAATGCACCGTAACTACCATTACCGAAACTCTCAAAACGTCCGTCAGAATTACTCATTCATCAGACTCATTTCCTCAGCCTCCTTTGAATAGCTCAGAGGCAGAGCTAAAAGCATTCTGGAGGAGAAGGAAGAAAAAGCACTCTTATTTCCTGACCTCACTTCCTAACTAGCCAACCTAACCCTCTGAAATGTGTGCCTGTTAGGAAGTATTTTATTGCTATTTAGGTTTTACTAGCAAAGCACTAAATAGCAAACTGAAGTGTAAAGTGCAAGTTTCTTCCAACTCTTCTCTGTCCTACTAGAATCTGAGGTTTTGTCTAATAAATAACTGCCTTTCATATGCAGTAGCTAGAGAAAAGCATGGAGAGGAAACTCGAAGTCTGACAGTCCTCAGTTGTGGCAGCAAAAACTTGGCAATGGTTGTAGTTATGATGAGGAATTTGTGAGTGTAACATACAACAATATGAGAAAACCCAGGTCATGTTTTGACCAAGCAAGTAAGAAAGCTCACTGGAAACTGACACCCTTGTTTACATTTTCACTTCATGTTCCACATTATGCTAACTTCGCAAAGGAGCTGGGGAAGTTAAGGGTCTCCCACTTACCATCCTCTCCATCCTATTCTGTAACCATACAGAAATGCAAAAGAGCGATGCTCAATCTGCCAGCAAAAAACTGCAGAAATTCCAAAGACCAAGGAAAGGAAGGTTCATCTAGATTGAAGAATCCAAAAGGTTAAACCACTCACTTGATGAAGTTGTGGCAAACCACTGTGTTACACTGAATTCTGACTATGAAATACACGGCTCAGAAAGAAAGGAAAATTTACTTATTTTCAGCAAACTTGAAATACATTTATTTCTTTTTCAATCTTTTAGAACAAAAATATTAATAGAATAGAATAGAATTAACCAGGTTGGAAAAGACCTTCGAGTCGAGTCCAACCTATCATCCAACATTATCTAATCAACTAAATCATGGCACCAAGCACCCCATGCAGTCTCCTCCTAAACACCTCCAGTGATGGTGACTCCACCACCTCCCTAATATGTGCAGATGTTAAAGAATTGCCTAGATAAGATAAGCATTGGTTAGGCTTCTCTATGAGTAAAAAGACATGCTGAAATTTTGATTTGATAAAAATACACTTTTCTTTACTCTTACTTATTAAAATTATCTTCTAGAAGATGATAGTTGAAACATGGAATTCAAGTCTCATTTTTTTTTAGCTAATTAATGTCAATTAATGCCGAAGAAAAGAGCTGGAATATATCTCAACATTTGAAATCAGTATAAAATTAGGCTGGATGTTAGGAAGAAGTTCTTCACAGAAAGAGTGATTGGCCATTGGAATGTGCTGCCCAGGGAGATGGTGGAGTCACCATCACTGGAGGTGTTTAGGAAGACTGGATGGGGTGCTTGGTGCCATGGTTTAGTTGATTAGATGGTGTTGGATGATAGGTCGGACTCGATGACCTAAAAGGTCTCTTCCAACCTGGTTAATTTTATTCTATTCTATTCTAAATTGGCTGTAAAAATGTGAGGTCATATCTAACACTTTCGGTTTTTTAATGGCTTTTTTTTGTTTTTCGACAAATGATGACTGATTAATTTTTTAGATGCTTCTCTAGTTTCTTTACATTAAAAAAGTGTAGAAAACCAAAAGGAATGGAAAAACTACTCTCCTCAGATGCATTTTTTTTCCCCCAGTGGAAAAGATGGATAAATACACTTCTCAATTCACTTATTTTTGTCTAGCAAATACATGGGAACTTAAAGCACCTCTTGTGATGATGAAGTGACCCTTTTGCCTGTCAGTTCTGGAGGATCGCTGCTGGAAGTGGCTAAAATACAAATTCTTGTCTGTGCTTTAATATGGAAATAAAGAGAAAGTGCTATAAACAAAGAAGGCATGAGAAGAAAACAATCATTTTGCTTCTCACACCCACAATTTGTGATTTGATCTGATCTGACTTCTTGCGTTGCCATTTGCAAGTTAATGGAGATAAGAAAATTTAGCCCTTCACCAGTGCTGTTTCTAGAGGTTTGGTTTGTAAATTGGTGTTATTGAGCAAAACAGATTTGAAGACCTTTAAAGTGGAGTCCTTGCTAGCAAAGCATAAATCTCTACATCAAAGGAGCCACATGCTAACTTCAAACAGTACATTAATTAAATGTTGGTGACATTGGGGTCCTGCACATGAAAACAGATTCTGTGGCCAGTCTTCCATGTTCAAAGTTGTTGTTTTTTCCTAGCAGTTTAGCAGTGTCACAGGCATGGAATTAGGACTCCTACTCATGGAAAGATTCCTACTAATGGAAAGGTTTCAACGTTTTTGCTTTTCATACAGAGCCTTAAGAGAAGATTTAGGAGGTTTTGTAGATTCTTCTACTAATGACATTACAGAAGAAAGTGAAAATTATTTTGAGGGTTCAATCTTGGAGGGAGCAGGAGGGGGAGAACTGTTTTACTTATGCTCTGAAAGAACAAGTGAAAAACATCCTTAAATGCTTACTAAACAGGAAGGAAAACAGGGATGAAAAATGTTATTCTCACATGGCCATGAAAAACTAAGAACCCAAATAGGCTTTCAAGTACTGTTTGAAAACATTCTTTCAAGCATCTTTTGCTATCCCTAAACAGAGCTAGAAACAGCTATTATATAGCCTCTTCAAGGGCGCACATGCTAAAGATCAATAGATTGAACCCGTCTGTGGAAAACTTATAGAGACTAAAGTCTTACAAATTATCTGTTTCTTGCATTAATAAACTACAAGATAAACAGTTAATAACAATCTTTCTCTTCCTTCTAATTGCAGTTCAAGTACAAGTAATTACAAGCATTACTTCTGAATCTAACTGGGGACCGGCATATAAAATTCAGATCAAACAGCTAAATATGAATAAACTAAAGGATGAATACATTTTTAGGAAAAGTGCCAAATGATTGCTTGAAGCTATTAGCCGTTTCATGCATACTGTTCTGATTACCTCCTTAAAGCACACACATCCATAGAGCCTATCCTTAGAGCCCAGCAAAAACGGCAAAATGCAACTGATCTCAGCAGCTCAAGGGAAGGATAGGAGAAAAATCTGAGTAACTGACAAACTTGGAATAAACCGGGTCAAGCAACCCAACTCTGTCCCACATACTCAACGAGCTTGAGTGGAGAAAACCCTACAACTCAGTTACCTTTAAAAAAAAAGCAACAGTCTGAGAGGCACCTCCCACCATGAAATCGTTCGTTCAGGGTATTGATACAGCAGGTTAAACTATGTCATGTCTACCACTAGAGGGAGATGTTCTATTAGACTCAATTTTCCAAAAACTTCCATTCCTGCACATTGTCTTAAATTTTATTTGATCATCATAGTAGAGAACAGGTTTCCTTCTTTCTGTAAAGGCACTTTAAAGAGTTATGCATATCCACTTTAGATTAATTACTGCTATTTAACAGGAGAAACTTGGCAACTAATGCATTATTTTAATCTCAAACATTCAACAAACCTTTTATCCTCTCTTTCCAGGCCCTAACACAATGACAACAGAAAAGGGCATCTTCCATATCACCAGAGACCATTACAGATTCTTTCCAAAACCAAAACTACTATTGCTTTCTTCAGTGCACAGAAATAAAGAAGTGAAGTGGTATCACCTTGCCATTTGACATGGATCAGTTCAGTGTATCATTAAAGAAATATAAGTAGAAGAAAAAGAGGGAGAATTGCAGAAGCACGACTTTGGTAATTCTGCTGTGGGAATAACCAATAGTACAGTTCCCCCAAAGACAAAGGAGTGGTGCCAACAATGTCTAACTACAAGCATTTGATTTGTGTTTTAGTGAGAGTGGACAGAAGCAGGACATGTCTGGAAAAGATTCAGAGTGCCAACAGGGTAAGAAAAACAACTGCAATATAAAGAGCCTAAATCACTCACTTGAAATTCATGACTGTTGACTACAGCAGGCAACACAGCTGCCCAAGAAAAAGAAAAGAAGAAAAAAATACAAAATCTACAACCCAGCCATCTTGCTTTACAGTGATTCCACCTATTCTGCACACATACGGAAGAAAAGCAACCCCACTGTGTTAGAAAAAAGTGACATACTTCCTCTGCTACAGAGCTGAACAGCTAGTATCTACGAGACTTCAAAAGGCAGCAAATAGATTTGAAAAAAAAAAAAGGCATTAGGTTTTCCTGTGTGTATCACTGCAAACACAGGGTGCACCAACTCCAGTATTCAGGAGAAGAAACCTGCCATCCATTGCACTGGCTATTTTTAATTAAAGCCTGGAAGTTCTAAGATATGTGAACTTTAGCTTGTAGCTTCTATCAAGATACTCTCCACTGCTAAATCTGATCTTGCTGGGGAAACGGAAATATAACTAATAAAAACAGGGAGGGAAGTTTTACCTATTAAATGGGTTTTGCTTGGAAACAGCAACAGTAAATCTAACAGATAGTACGCTGTGGCTGACTTCTCACTGTTCTTCCTCATTTAGATGCTGTAAGGTAACATTTTAATGTTGCTTAATTGTCTATATATTAAAATATCTCTGAGGCAAACAACTTCAGAAATCGTTCTTCTGAAGGATGGATTGTATTCTCATAATCATATAGTAGGACCATAGTGACAGATGGGACACCAAATATGTCTTTATGCCTATATGTAAAATTAACTTCAACAAAATAAATACTTAGTGCAGACCAAAACGAAAGAAAAAAGAATTATTATTTTTTTAAAATATGGAAAAGAAGCACTAAAACCATTCCTTTTGTTAATAGTATGGTCTTGGATTACATCTACGAACACTACACACACACAGACATGGGTTGCACTATATATTGTACAATTCAACTTCAAGGAATATTCACAGAATGACAGAATCACCAAGGTTGGAAGAGACCTCAAAGATCATCAAGTCCATTCTGTCCTCATGACTAAACCATGGCACCAAGTGCCACATCCAATTCCCTCTTGAACACCTCCAGGGATGGTGACTCCACCACCTCCCTGGGAAGCACATTCCAATGGTGAACGACTCTCTCTGTGAAGAACTTTCTCCTCACCTCAAGCCTAAACTTCCCCTGGAGCAGCTTGAGACTGTGTCCTCTTGTTCTGGTGCTGGTTGCTTGAGAGAAGAGACCAACTCCTTCCTGGCTACAACCACCCTTCAGGTAGTAGTAGAGAGCAATGAGGTCTCCCCTGAGCCTCCTCTTCTCCAGGCTAAACAATCCCAGCTCCCTCAGCCTCTCCTCATAGGGCTTGTGCTCAAGGCCTCTCACCAGCCTTGTTGCCCTTCTCAGGACATGTTCAAGTGTCTCGATGTCCTTCTTAAACTGAGGGGCCCAGAACTGGACACAGGACTCAAGGTGTGGCCTAACCAGTGCTGAGTACAGGGGCACAATGACTTCCCTGCTCCTGCTGGCCCCGCTATTCTTGATGCATGCCAGGATGCCATTAGCCTTCTTGGCCACCTGGACACACTGCTGGCTCATGTTTAGGCAGCTGTCAATCAGTATCCCCAGGTCCCTTTCTGTTTGGCAGCTCTCCAGCCCCTCCGACCCCAGCCTGCTTCACTTTCACTTCACGACCCCAGCCTTCATTTCACTTTCTCTTACTTGTTCAATGTTCCTGTAAACACCTATACATTAATATTCTTGGAAAATGATAGTGGCAGCTCAACTGAAAACAGGAGTAAAATGAATGTATTTCAGATGATCGCATCAACACACACCTAATGTTCGAGGGTTTTTTCCCCTAAGAATTAAATTCCAAGTTGATTCATGTTTTTCTCCGAGACTTTAACCATGAATTCTTTGTAGCCTTGCATATTAAGAGCATTGATAGTGCACATGAACTCAAATCGAGTTAGGATTGAACATTTGAAAGTTACATAGTTTCATAAAGGCAAGTCATCTGCAAATCTCCCACACAAGATTTTACAAAGACCCAGGAACATTCCTGGTTATGCCCTCGGTTCTTCCTGCCAAATTCTGCAATGACTAAGAACACATTGGCACTATAAACACTATGGTATGAACCCCATGTATCCAATTCCAGCAATGTATTCCCTTGTTAATTAATTTGTGACCTCTGCCACACACTCTGCAACTTTTATCTACAATCTCCAGTTCCAGTTTCAGAACACAATTCAATCTTGACTGCAACAGTGGTCTGGCTTCCTGCTTATTCCTTGAATTCCAAGCTCCCCAGGCTATATTAGAGCACGTCAGCTGCATCTGGGATACATAGTGTGGTTACAGAAGCTCAAGTTTCGGTTACAAGATTTCAGTATATCACATTTAATTTTAGGAATAATACCCATTTTTATCTTTGTAGACATTTACACTAACAGCTGTGCTAATTCTGTTTCGCCTAGCCTGTTCCAAGTCAAATCCTCCATTATTAAATTATTACCAAACAGAGTTCTGGTTGTGATGCTGCCTGAAATAGATTTAAATTTGCACATTTCAAACTTTTTTTTTGGTTGTTAAACAGAAGAGAATAAATCAGTGCTCTAAAATAGACCATGGTGGCAGAGGTGATATGAAACCCAAGTATGTTCAACTGGATTATTTCAAGCTGCTTTATATGAAACTGTACACCATTTAGAGTGAAAAGTGTCCCATATTACACATCTGACGGTAAAGTTTCTGTTTATTGTTGAGTCATCATCTCAGCATTTGCAAATACAATTCCAATGCTGTCAGCCAGATTTTCATGACCATTTTGTAAGGGTATCCAACTGCCTTTAGAGATAGGAAAAAGCCAAGTATGAAGAAAATTAAGCCACTTGCCCAATTTCATGCTGGAGATGCATGACAAAGTCATGAAGCCTACATTCATTTCACATCTAAGATTTTTTTTGTTGAGTATTTTTAGAAGTTTTCAGAACAGTTTGTACTGTTTTCTTGTAGCCTGGCACCCTTGGACAGTATTGGTGGCATGGTGTGGGCCAGTCATAGCTTTAGCTGGCCCTGTTTAGAAGTTTTTTCATTCAATTTCATGAATTATTTTAGGAATCATTCACTTGTGCACTGGAAACAGTTTGAAGAGAGCAATCAACGCTGTAAAGAGAATAGAGCTGAGGAAAGCAGAACAGAAGGCAAAGAGAGTATATAGCTGAGAGTATACTGTGCCATAAATCCATCCAAATATTCTGGCATTAGCCACTTTGCTTGCCATTTATATCTTGCTTAATCATACTGGTCCTTCTAGACAAACAAAACTTGTTTTTAAAATTTATTTCTGTAAAAGAGCTCACTCAGTCCTTCAGGAAAGAAACAGCACTTAGGACATCTTTATAAACATTGCACAATACCCAAGTAGCTTGTTATTCTGCAACCACCAAAGAGACTAGCATAAATTCAAATAAAGTAATGTCGTGACTGACATCAAGAGCTTTTCAGTCCCTGATTTTGCTCTCTTTCTCCAGAGGACCCTGAAGTAACTCATCAGTGAGAGGCCTCAAGCACAAGCCCTATGAGGAGAGGCTGAGGGAGCTGGGGTTGTTTAGCCTGGAGAAGAGGAGGCTCAGAGGAGACCTTATTGCTGTCTACACCTACATGAAGGGAGGTTGTAGCCAGGAGGGGGTTGTTCTCTTCTCCCAGGCAACCAGCACCAGAATAAGATGACACAGTCTCAAGCTGCTCCAGGGGAGGTTTAGGCTCAAGGTGAGGAGAAAGTTCTTGACAGAAAGAGTTGTTGGCCATTGGAATGTGCTTCCCAGGGAGGTGGTGGAGTCCCCATCCCTGGAGGTGTTCAAGAGGGGATTGGATGTGGCACTTGGTGCCATGGTCTAGTAGTCATGAGGTGTTGGGTGACAGGATGGACTAGATGATCTTTGAGGTCTTTTCCAACCTTGTTGATTCTATGATTCTATCACAATGTATAGAAAAATTACCACTTTCTGATTCTAGAGCTTCTATTATTCTTGCCCATTAAATCTGAAAGCTCTTCCCTTTTTCACACTCACTCACACGAGAAAAAAAAGGTAGGTTTAGAAACATGAAATTTCTACTCTCTGGTCATTTTAAAGATGATTTAAACAGTCTGTGTTACCCACCAGACTTGCTTTACAAGAAAACTGTATAATATTGATTTGCAATGCTGTGAAAATAACTGCATCTGTCTCAAAATCTGCAGCAGTCCTGCAAGTTGAGGACACAGCACTAATATTAAGACTCTTCAGACTTTCAGTTTCACATCATAATTAAGCAGCAGAAAATTAAAGACTTTTTAAAACAGTATTACAGTAAGACTGTTAGGAACAGGCTTGTCTGTCAAATTCATTGCCATGATAGATTATCAAGCTTTCTCTTAAACTGATGCTAAAAACTGAGGCAGTCATTGGTCATTGGGTTGTGATAGCTATACACAGAATCATAGAATGGTTTGATTTGGAAGGTACTTCTAAATGTCATCTCGTCCAACCCCCCTGCAGTGAGCAGGGGCATCCTCCATTAGATCAGGCTGCTCAGAACCTTGTTGAGCCTGATGTTGAATATCTCTGCCAGGGATGGGGTCTCAACTACCTCCCTTGGGAAACTTGCACCAATGTTCCACCACTCTCATCCAATCTAAATCTACTCTTCCCTAATTCAAAAACATTGCCCTTTGTCCTATCACTACAGGCCTTTGTAAATAGTTCCTTTACAGCCTTTGTGTAGGCCTCTTTCAGGTACTGGAAGGATGCTATTAGGTCTCCCCAAAGCCACCTCCTCTTCAGGCTGAACAACCCCAGCTCCCTCAGCCTGTCTTGCTCATCATTTTTGTGGCCCTTCTCTAGACCCACTTCATCAGGCCCATGTCTTTCCTGTGCTGAGGGCTCCAAAGGTGGATGTAGTACTCCAAATGAGGTCTCACCATTGCAGCGTAAAGTGGCAGAATCACCTCGCTCAATCTGCTGGCCCTGCTTCTTCTGAGGTGGCCTAGGATGCAATTGGCCATCTGGGCTGCAAGCCCATAAATGATGTGTCACCAGCTTCTAGACTCAAGAATCATGTTTATGATTTTTTGCATTACTTCTCTAGCAGACTTCTTTCAGTGCTGTAAAAGCTATTTTATCTTAGTGATAAATGCTTTCTTTTTATCACCTATTTTTAGTGAGCCAGTATTAGATCTTATATTGATGAACACTTCCTGCAATTTTTTCCCTTCTTTTTGATGATATGACCTAGCAAATGGTATCTTAAAGATATTCTCCAAAAAGGAAGTTAAGACTGCTGTCGGTCATATTTGTACTGTCTTATCACTGGAAAAAATTCTACTTACTTTTTCTTTAGTCATTCTCTCCTGCTATCAAGCACACAGGGGAAAATAATAAGGCCAGGAGCAAGTAAGAATGACTTTATTCTTAACATGCTGTGTCAGCAAAACATGCTAAATCTAAGCAAATGCAAAGCAGTCCCAATGCCCTCAAATCCTGTCAAAAGCAGAGCATTCTGACAGTACCACATTTAGGAAGACCTGGAAATTCAGTAAAGGTACAGAGCTATATCTCTGTTATGCCAAAGCCATTTTCATAGATCATTTAAGGAAAGAAATCTTAGCCTGCTATTCTGATGCTGAGAAAGTAGCATTTCTGTTACATTCATTATCTGATCAATGACAGCACACTGAAAGGATTCCATCGAATGTCATATGGTGAAAAACAGAAAGCTGTAACTTTCCACCTGGGTGCTTGATTAGTACTAACATATCTTCCAAAACATCTGCTTTTAAAAACAGAAGTTGAAAGCATAGGTCTCTACATTAATACCAAATGACTAAATCAAAGTTCAAATTAAACTGATACAAAACTGCTAAACTACAACTGCTAGGTAGATTTTTGTCTAAACTGACAAAGCTATAAACTATTTTCACATAGCAGTTATTCCAAGAGAAAAACTGTCTCTTTAACATCTTTGTTGATGATTTGGATGAGGGCATTGAGTTGATCATCAGTAAATTTGCAGATGACACCAAGCTGGGGGCAGGAGTTGATCTGTTGGAGGGTAGAGAGGCTCTGCAGAGGGACCTCGACAGGCTGGACAGATGGGCAGAGTCCAAGGGCATGAGATTGAACACATCCAAGTGCCGGGTTCTGCACATCGGCCACAACAACCCCATGCAGAGCTACAGGCTGGGGTCAGAGTGGCTGCAGAGCAGCCAGGCAGAGAGGGACCTTGGGGTACTGGTTAATGGTAGGCTGAACATGAGCCTGCAGTGTGCCCAGGAAGCCAGGAGGGCCAATGGCATCCTGGCCTGCATCAGGAACAGTGTGGCCAGCAGGAGCAGGGAAGTCATTGCGCCTCTGTACACTGCACTGGTTAGGCCACACCTCGAGTACTGTGTCCAGTTCTGGGCCCCTCAGTTTAGGAAAGATGTTGACTTGCTGGAACGAGTCCAGAGAAGAGCAACAAAGTTGGTGAGGGGATTGGAGCACAATCCGTATGAGGAGAGGGTGAGGGAGCTGGGATTGCTTAGCCTGGAGAAGAGGAGACACAGGGGTGAACTTATTGCTCTCTACAACTACCTGAAGGGAGGTTGTAGCCAGGCAGATGTTGGTCTCTTCTCCCAGGCAACCAGCACCAGAACAAGAGGACACAGTCTCAAGCTGCACCAGGGGAGGTTTAGGCTGGATGTTAGGAAGAAATTCTACACAGAGAGAGTGATTGCCCATTGGAATGGGCTGCCCAGGGAGGTGGTGGAGTCGCCACCACTGGAGGTGTTCAGGAGGAGACTAGATGGGGTGCTTGGTGCCATTGGTTTAGTTGATTAGGTGGTGTTGGATGATAGGTTGGACGCGATGATCTTGAAGGTCTCTTCCAATCTGGTTTATTCTATTCTATTCTATTCACAGACCTGTAGCACTGATGCCTAGATGTTCCTCAGGACCTACACTTGCTCATTTTTCCAGGAGTCTCATGCAGCAAGTCTGTAAGTGAGAATTCTGGACATTTTAAAATAGAGGTTGGATGCCTTATTTAGGCAAAGGACAACATGCTGCAAGCAACAGATTTTTTTAAAAATAACATCCAAGATAAAAAACTAGAAGTCACATCAGAAAAGCAAACACTAGAATATACACATATTCAGTTAAGAACAGTCCCTGATTCTTGACAATGTCCAGAGTATGTATCATTATCTTACACAGTTTCATTAACATCCACCAGATTTTACATAATTTAATTATTCATCTCTTAGGAATCTGCAGGTGCAAATAAAAAAAAGTAGTTACATGATAGCAACCTCAAGTATTTTTTCCTACTAAAAATGTTGTAGCAGTTTGGGCTGGGCGCCCCCCTGCTGTGACCACATAAAGACACACAAATACATACATAGAATAAACCAGGTTGGAAGAGACCTTCAAGATCATCGCGTCCAACCCATCAACCAATCCAACACCACCCAAGCAACTAACCCACGGCACCAAGTACCCCGTCAAGTCTTCTCCTAAAAACCTCCAGTGATGGCGACTCCACCACCTCCCCAGGCAGCCCATTCCAATGGGCAATCACTCTCTCTGTATAGAACTTTTTTCTAACATCCAGCCTGAACCTTCCCTGGCGCAGCCTGAGACTGTGTCCTCTTGTTCTGGTACTGCTTGCCTGGGAGAAGAGACCAACATCCGTCTGTCTACAACCTCCCTTCAGGTAGTTGCAGAGAGTAATAAGGTCACCCCTGAGTCTCCTCTTCTCCAGGCTAAGCAACCCCAGCTCCCTCAGCCTCTCCTCGTAGGGCTTATGTTCCAAACCCCTCACCAACTTTGTTGCTCTTCTCTGGACTCGTTCCAGCAACTCAACCTCCTTCCTAAACTGAGGGGCCCAGAACTGGACACAGTACTCAAGGTGCGGCCTAACCAGTGCAGTGTACAGGGGCACAATGACCTCCCTGCTCCTGCTGGCCACACTGTTCCTGATGCAGGCCAGGATGCCATTGGCCCTCTTAGCTGCCTGGGCACACTGCAGGCTCATGTTCAGTCTACCGTCGACCAGCACCCCCAGGTCCCTCTCAGCCTGACTGCTCTCCAGCCACTCTGACCCCAGCCTGTAGCTCTGCATGGGGTTGTTGTGGCCAATGTGCAGAACCCGGCACTTGGATGTGTTCAATCTCATGCCGTTGGACTCTGTCCGTCTGCCCAGCCTGTCGAGGTCCCTCTGCAGAGCCTCTCTACCCTCCAGCAGATCAACTCCTGCCCCCAGCTTGGTGTCGTCAGCAAATTTACTGATGATGGACTCAATGCCCTCGTCCAGATCATCAATAAAGATGTTAAAGAGCATGGGGCCCAGTGTCCCAAGGGTCCAGCCCAGTGGGTGGACACAGGAAGCTGCGTATTTCATCCTATAATGTCCTCCTCCCTACAAAACCACCTGCAAAGTCCTACACTTCCTCTTTCTTCCCTCATTGCTCCTATGGAGATGCTCCCCATCTGGTAATGGAGGGGGAGTCATCTCGAGGTCTCCTGAGGCCTGGCCAGGCCTAATGCCTGAAGGAGAAAAGGGAAGGGCAGTCTCAGATCTGGCCAGCTGAGATTAGCCTGACAGTGGACCGGGCAGGGTGGGGAAGAAAGAGCCCTGGGGGTTTTGGATGTGCCCTCAGGTGGGGAGAAGGGAGTGTTGAGATGCTTCTGGGTATGCTCTGGGATCTCTTTTGTAGCTCTGCTTGTGGTTCTCTGTAAAACATTCACTGCTTTTCCATTCAAACTTTCCACCACTTCTGCAATTCATTTGCCTGAGTCTTTTTTTTTCTGCCCTGGTGGGAGGGAAGGAAGGAAGGATTGTCCTTTGAACCCACCACAAATTTAAGTGTAACCTAAATGTTACATTTACTTAAAATCCCATTCAACAACTAAATATAGGCAAGAGAGAAGAGAATAAACAGAGAGCAATTGACTATGCCAAGACAGAAAAGATGCTCCTTAGGTACTGTGCATCTGAAAGTAATTTTATCAGAAAATAGAAATCAGAATGGGCATCAGAATGAGACACTGCAGTAACAACATTCAATTTACATACTGGTTTTATTTTAAAAATAATAATGTGTCATCTTTAAGAAAGCACTAAATAGTCCTAGGTTAATTACGGTGAAAAAAAATTAAGTGGCGTATATATAAACCCAGCACTCCCTAAACTAGTCAGAAAACCCAATTAGTTTGTTCACTTTGCAGAAAAAGGTACCAATAAATTTATCTTTAATGATGTTTATACATTTCTGTTTCTCCTAAAAATTATCCGGCAAGTAAAATTTTAGTGTGGAAAACAAATCAGTCCATTCTCATCTCTGTTGCCCCTGCAGACTTTGAGCAGGCTGGGACACACATCTCCTTGTCTAAACTCTATCACAGTACTCCTTTTCAAATGCAAATGGGGCATGAGAGCAGAACTATCTAATTCACCCATTTAATCCTCTTAATATTTTAAATATGCCAGAATTCAGTCACAATAAGGAAAGCTTTTCTCCTGTGGCATAGTATTACCTTTATCTGCTGTATTTCAGTATCTATTTTCCATGTTCATTCAGCCTAATTGGGGCTTCACTGAGTAGGAAGGTAACAATTACTGGGTTCTCTAGCTAGCACAGCATTCCTTTTCTAATCAACATGTTATAAAAACATGAGACCCAAAAAAACCCCAAATCCCTGAAAACAAAATATCAAGTGATTCTAACCCAATACCAAGACAGGCAGTTGTTATTGGAGAATGTGATACTGCCAAACCATATTCTTAGTAAATATATGAACTAGAACTACAAGAGATGCGACCCTGCCCTTTTAAAAATCCAACTGCACGCTCCAGTTCAAAACTTGAATTTTCTCACAGAAATAGGAAGCAATGAAAAAGTGCAAGAGAGCGCTGACTTACATCTGGCTTCAGAACTTCTACTACTTGAATTATTTTTGTTTACTTCATGACATCTTACTTTTCCCGATTTAAACCGTCGCCCCTCCAGTTCCTATACTGTTTATATACTTTCCACTGAGAAAAGCTGGTTTTTGCACACATGTGAAGGCAGCAAGCTGCAAAGAATGTTATTGTTGTTTTTTTTCTTCAAAGCTTTATTTTGACTTTCTGTGGCTCCACTCAATATTGCACAAATTGAGTCAGCTACAGAATTCCACTAAGATTTTAACCTTTTACATGTTCATTGATATTTCGTAGTCTTAATTATAGGGAATTTTTAAAAGAAAGCTCTCAAAGTGTTTCTGTGTACACACACAGAAGAAAAGCAAGCTTCAGGGGATAGTGTGTGGCAAAGAACTCTGTAATAACACTAAGCCACTGAGGCAAAACATGCCTCCAGAGTTAAATTATTTCTCCCCACCTCCCCTTTATTTTATCAGGCTCAAAAAAATGAAGCAACTTCTTCACTGCCGCTTATTGTTTCACAACTCACATTGTTCATCTGCAGATTTCTGGAATTTGAGAGCAACTTAACTATCCATAACATCTTCTACCATTTACATTTAACATAGCCATAACATGTTCACAGCACTTGGTGAATCATGGTCTGATGATAAAAAGAGGGAAGGGGAAGAAAAGCAATTTGGAAAACACTCAAGTATTGCGATTATGCTGGCAAAATCTTCAGGACTGACAAGTTACTGATCACACCTGATATTTGGAGTTAATACTTTGCTCTAAGATCTGACTATCAATTTTGAAGTTCAATCAGTAAATACATGGATCTCTGTCACCTATCAGTTAAACATTCCTCAGATTTCAGTTACAAGCACATAAATAAAGACAAGTTAAGTTCAATTAGTATTGAATCAGTACCTTTCAACTATGGAACAAGTCCTTGTACTAGCAAAGCATCTTGCTTCCCAGTGCTACAGTCTCAAAGATCTTTGATTAACATATTTGTAATCTGATGGTTTGCTATTTCCAATGCCTTAACCCCTCTTGCTTAAAGCTTCCAGAGTTCAAAATTTTCCTCAAGTCCTAGTCGCGTTCCGAGCACATGATGTAATCGGCATGCAGCTGAGTACGCATCAAGCTCCAGTTTACACAGCCAGGAGAACAGGCTTGTCATATGGGAAAATAATAAAACTACTTTTTCCTGCTTGATGAGATACTATGCTGCTAAGTGCAAAGAACATTTTATGCTGATTTACGTAGTACTCAGGATAGTTAAATGGCACTGATTCCTCATAAGACACATTTTACAAAGGAGATACAAGCAGAGAAATTAAATAGTTTTATTCAGGGCAGCAGAGACATTTGTGAGAAATTTCAAACTAATCCTTCACCACTGAATCCTTTCCCTACTTGCATTTCTTTCTTCTATTATACTGATTTTAGTACCTCTTTTTACAGACTTAGGTGTCTAGGTAAGAGCCTGATTAGTGTCTACAGTAAATGTAAAAAAATTAAATAGCAGAGAACCTAAACTATTACAAACCCAGTAGTCTTACCAAATCTACCATCTTTAATGCAAAGAAATGTAAAAGTCTCTTGTGAAAACATGACTTTTCTATTCCTAATGGACAATCTGCACATAACAGAGCTCTGCTTTCACCTCTGAGAGACTCAACCAATGGGAAACAGTTACCATGGCCATCCATTGGCTACAAAGGTTTTTTATGTCTAGGTGGAAAACAGTCTTGGTTTTAATTGTATGTAGGTTGAGCAAACTCAAGTAGAAGAGAGTCTACAGATCATGGAAGGAGGGCCTGGCCACTTGGGAGGAGTATAAGACTGTTGTCAGAGGATGTAGGGAGGCAACTAGGAAGGCTAATATCTCCTTGGAATTCAACCCTGCAAGGAAGGTCAAGGACAACAGGACGGGCTTCTTCAAATACATTGCAGTAAAAACTAATACTAGAGGCAATGGAGGTCCACTGCTGAAAGAGGTGGGTGCCTTGGTGACAGATGATACAAAGAAAGCAGGGTTACTGAATGCCTTCTTTGTCTCCATCTATACTGCTGGAGACTGTCCTCAGAAGCCCCAGACCCCGAGGCCCCAGAGGAAGACATGACAAAGGAGGAGCTTTCCTTGGTTGATGAGGACAGGGTTAGGGAAGAGTTAAGTATAGACTATAGAATAAACCAGGTTGGAAGAGACCTTCAAGATCATCGCATCCAACCCATCAACCAATCCAACCCACCTAAACAACTAAACCATGGCACCAAGCACCCCATCAAGTCTCCTCCTGAACACCTCCAATGATGGTGCCTCCACCACCTCCCCAGGCAGCCCACTCCAATGGGCAATCACTCTCTCTGTATAGAACTTCTTCCTAACATCCAGCCTAAACCTCCCCTGGCGCAGCCTGAGACTGTGTCCTCTTGTTCTGGTACTGGCTGCCTGGGAGAAGGGACCAACATCTGCCTGTCTACAACCTCCCTTCAGGTAGTAATCTGAACATCCATAAATCCATGGGTCCTGATGGGATGCACCTGTGGGTGCTGAAGGAGTTGTTGGAGGTCATTGCCAGACCACTCTCCACTGTCTTTGGTAAATCATGGTGGGCAGGAGAGGTGCCTGGGGACTGGAGGAAGGCAAAGGTCACTCCAATCTTCAAAAAGGGTAAGAAGGAGGACCCAAGTAACTATAGACCAGTCAGCCCCAACTCCATCGCCAGAAAGGTAATGGAAGAACTTATCCTCAGTACTGTCCTTAGGCATATCAAGGATTAGAGGGTCAGTAGGAGCAGTCAACATCATTTCACCAAGGGGAATTCATGTTTGACCAACCTGATAGCCTTTTATGAGGATAGGTGATGGTAGAGCAGTGGATGTAGTTTATCTTGATTTCAGTAAAGCATTTGACACTGTCTCCCACAGCATCCTTGCAGCTAAACGGAGGAAGTGTGGTCTTGTTGATCAGGTAGTGAGGTGGATTGAGGACTGCTTGAAGGAAAGAAGTCAGAGAGTTGTGGTCAAAGGGACAGAGTCTAGGTGGAGGCCTGTATCTAGTGGAGTCCCTCAGGGGTCAGTACTGGAACCAGTACTGTTCAATATATTCATCAATAACCTGGATGAAGGAACAGAGAGCACTGTCAGCAAGTTTGCTCATGTCACAAAACTGGGTGGAATGGCTGACAATCCGGAACATTGTTCTGCTATTCAGTTAGACTTAGACAGGCTGGAGAGCTGGGCAGGGAGAAATTGAATGAAATTTAACATGGGTGAGCATAGAGTCTTGCACCTGCGAAGGAATAACCCTATGCATCAGTACAGGCCGGGGACTGACCTGTTGGAGAACCGTGAAGGGGAAAAGGACCTGGGGATACTAGTGGATGGAAAGTTGACCATGAGCCAGCAATGTGCTCTTGTGGCCAAGAAGGCCAATGCTCTTCTGCAGTGTACATCCTGGTTGGAGTCTGTTATAGACCACCCAACCAGGATGAGGAGGTTGATGAATTATTCTACAAACAACTGGAGGCTGTTTCAAGATCATCAGATCTTGTCCTCGTGGGGGACTTCAACCTGCCGGATATCTGCTGGGAACTTAATTCAGCAGAGAGAAGGCAGTCCAGAAGATTCCTGGAGCGAATAGAGGATTGCTTCCTGACGCAGCTGTTAAGCGAGCCTACCAGGGGGCAGGCTCTGCTTGACCTGCTGCTCTCCAATAGGGAAGGGCTGGTGGGAGATGTGACCGTGGGAGGCTGCCTAGGGTGCAGTGACCACGAGATAGTGAAGTTTTCAATATGCAGGGAGATAGGGAGGAGCACCAACAGAACCTTCACCTTGGACTGCAGGAGGACAAACTTCAGCCTCTTTAAGAAACTTATTCGTAAAGTTCCCTGGGTACCAACCCTCATGAACCGAGGGGTCCAGGAGGGTTGGACCTACTTCAAACAGGAGCTCTTGAAGGCACAGGAACTGGCGGTCCCCATGTGCCGAAAGATGAGCCTGCGGGGAAGGCGACCGGCCTAGATGAGCAAGCAGCTCCTGGAGGATTTAAGGGGAAAAAAAAGGACTGTATTACCTTTGGAAGGAGGGGAAGGCTTCTCGAGATATGTTCAAGGAAGTGGTTAGATTATGTAGGAATAAAATTAGAGAGGCAAAGGCCCAGCTGGAACTGAAGCTGAACACCTCTGTGAAAGATAATAAAAAGCAATTTTACAAATATATCAACGCTAAAAAGAAGGGCAAGAAGAACCTCCACTCCTTACTGCACCTGGAGGGGAACATGGTGACCGAAGATGAGGAAAAGGCTGAGGTCCTGAACACCTTCTTTGCCTCGATGTTTAACAGCAAGGCAGGAGTCCAGGATGAGTGGCCTCCTGAGCTGGGTAATAGGGTCGGGGAGCAGTGTAATGCCCCAGAAATCCATGAGGAATTAGTTTGGGACCTGCTGAGCCACTTGGACACCCACAAGTCCATGGGACCGGATAGGATCCATCCTAGGGTGCTGAGAGAGCTGGCAGATGAGCTGGCCAAGCCGCTCTCCATCATTTTCCTCCAGTCCTGGCTCACTGGAGAGGTCCCAGATGACTGGAAACTGGCCAATGTGGTCCCCATCCACAAGAAGGGACGGATGGAGGAACCCGGAAACTCCAGGCCAGTCAGCCTGACCTCAGTGCCAGGGAAAGTGATGGAGCAGATTGTCCTGGCGGCAATAACTGCACACCTGAAGGATGGGCAAGGGCTCAGGTCCAGCCAACATGGATTTAGGAAGGGCAGGTCCTGCCTCTCCAACCTGATATCCTTCTATGATCAGGTGACCCGTCTGGTGGACGTGGGGAGGCCTGTGGATGTAGTCTACCTGGACTTCAGCAAGGCCTTTGACACCGTCCCCCACAGTAAACTGCTGGCTAAGCTGTCAGCTCGTGGTTTGGACAGCAACACTCTGTGCTGGGTTAGGAACTGGCTGGAGGGCCGAGCCCAGAGAGTGGTGGTGAATGGTGCCACATCCAGCTGGCAGCCAGTCACCAGTGGCGTCCCCCAGGGATCGGTGCTGGGCCCCATCCTCTTTAACATCTTCATTGATGATCTGGATGAGGGGGTTGAGTCAGTCATCAGCAAGTTTGCAGATGACACCAAGTTGGGAACAGATGTTAGTCAGTTAGAGGGTAGAAAGGCTCTGCAGAGGGACCTCGACCGACTGGACAGATGGGCAGAGTCCAATGGGATGGCATTTAATAAGTCCAAGTGCCGGGTGCTGCACTTTGGCCACGGCAACCCCATGCAGAGCTACAGACTGGGGTCAGAGTGGCTGGAGAGCTGCCAAACAGAGAGGGACCTGGGGGTGATGATTGACACCCGCCTAAACATGAGCCAGCAGTGTGCCCAGGTGGCCAAGAGGGCCAATGGCATCCTGGCCTGTATTAGGAATAGTGTGGCCAGCAGGAGCAGGGAGGTCATTGTGCCCTGTACTCTGCATTGGTTAGGCCACACCTTGAGTCCTGTGTCCAGTTCTGGGCCCCTCAGTTTAAGAAGGACATCGAGACACTTGAACGTGTCCAGAGAAGGGCAACAAGGCTGGGGAGAGGCCTTGAGCACTGCCCTGTGGGGAGAGGCTGAGGGAGCTGGGATTGTTTAGCCTGGAGAAGAGAAGGATCAGGGGTGACCTCATTGCCCTCTACAACTACCTGAAAGGTGGTTGTAGACAGGAAGGGGTTGGTCTCTTCTGCCAGGCAACCAGCACCAGAACAAGGGGACACAGTCTCAAGCTGTGCCAGGGGAGGTTTAGACTCAAGGTGAGGAAAAAGTTCTTCACTGAGCGAGTCATTCGTCATTGGAATGGGCTGCCCAGGGAGGTGGTGGAGTCACCATCCCTGGAGGTGTTCAAGGGGAGACTGGACGTGGCACTTGGTGCCATGGTCTAGTCGTGAGGTCTGTTGGGACAGGTTGGACTTGATGATCGCTTGGGGTCTCTTCCAACCTTGGTTATACTGTGATACTGTATTGGAAGGGGTGTGGCTAGTAGGTTGAGAGAGGTTCTCCTCCCTCTCTACTCTGCCCTGCTGAGGCCACATCTGCAATATGGTGTCCAGTTCTTGGCTCCTCAGTTCAAGAAGGACAGGGAACTGCTTGCAAAAGTCCAGCGCAGAGCCACAAAAATGATGAAGGGAGTGGAACATCTTCCTTATGAGAAGAGACTGAGGGAGCTGGGGCTAAATAGTTTGGAGAGGAGGAGACTGAGGAGTGACTCCATTTATTTTTATAAATATTTAAAGGGTGAGCACCAAGAGGCTGAAGCCAGGCTCTTCTCTGTGATGCCCAGTGACAGGACATGGGGCAATGGGTGAAAGCTGAGGCAGAGGAAGTTCCATGGAAACAGGAGGAAAAGTTTTTTCACTGTGAGGGTGATAGAATACTGGAACAGGCTGCCCAGGAGGGTTGTTGAGTCTCCTTGTCTGGAGATATTCAAAATGTGCTCAGATGCATTCCTGTATGAGCTGGTATTGGTGATCCTGCTCTGGCAGGGGGGTTGGAGGGGATGATAGTTTGAGGTCCCTTCCAACCCCTAACATTCTGTGACATTTTATAATGCCATTTTCGTTGCCTGCACTGCAACAAAGTTGTGGATACACACAGACACATCTGCTTAAACACATGAGAGTGTTGTAGGATTAAATTGATCTTTGTTCCCCATATAACTTCGAAAATGCAAAATGGCCAGCTTTAAAGGCATTCCACTAAAGACTGCAGTGGCATTGAGGCTGACAGATCTCTGAAAGAACAGAATACTTTTAAAATAAAAACACAGCTGAAATGAAACAGGCAAATCAGTCACCAAGATCTGCAATGAACTCCCTCAGGAACAATGAATACACTATCAGCTCACTTCATTCTGTGATATATGCAAAGTATGGGTTTTTATCCCTTCTAACATTTTACATAAATACACCCTTTCACCTGCCCAATCCCATCCCTTCATACATACAAAGGTTTGGGTTGGGGGACTGTAAAGTCTAGTTCAGATCTTCCTGCCATAGGCAGAGACACCTCCTACTAAAGTAGGTTGCTCAAGGCCCTACCTAACCTGATTTTGTATGTTAGATGCTCTTCCATTTTTTGATGCTTCTTTAGATCAAGTCCACATCGACTCAAACTGCTTGATTTTATCATTTGAATTTTTGAATTATTTGAGTAATTGGTAAAAACCCAGGTATGAACATTTGTCAAATAAGAAAAGTTACTTATTTTAAGTAACCTTGAACTAGTTACTAATGAAATATAACTAAATAATGTATATTACATAGAATCATACAATTGTTTTGCTTGGAAAAGACCTCTAAGATCATCAAGTCCAACTGTTGACCCAACACCAGCATGCCCACCAAATCATGTTCTGAAGTGCCATGTCTACCTTTTTTGTATAACCATAGAACTGTTGAGGTTGGAAAAGACCTCTGAGGTCATGAAGTCCAAAGGCTTGCCTCCAGCTTGCAATCCCAATACTACTACTAAGCTACTACCACTAAGCCATGTCACTCAGCACCACATCAGCTCACCTTTTGAACACATCCAGATGGGGATTTGAGCACCTGCCTGGGCAGCCTGTTCCAATGCCTGATCACTCAGGAAATAACTTTTTCCTAATATTTAACCTAAACCTCCTCTGGTGCAACTTAAGGCCATTTTCTTGCATTCTATCACTTGACACAAGGGAAATGGGACCCACACCCACAACATCTAGCTGTGGTTTGTCTGAAGCAGTTTATTATTATATCAATAATTGAATGGATGCAAATTTCTCATTTCAAGCCCCGAGTCGTCCTTGACTCACACAAAAGCAAGCTGAGAGATGCATGAACTAGTAATGGAGAAGAGGAGGCTCAGCAGAGACCTTATTGATGTCTACAACTACCTGAAGGGAGGTTGTAGCCAGGAAGGGGTTGGTCTCTTCTCCCAGGCAACCAGCACAGAACAAGAGGACACAGTCTCAAGCTGTGCCAGGGGAAGTTTAGGCTTGAGGTGAGGAGAAAGTTCTTCACTGAGAGAGTTGTTAGGCATTGGAATGGGCTGCCCGGGGAGGTGGTGGAGTAACCATCCCTGGAGGTGTTCAAGAGGGGATTGGATGTAGCACTTGGTGCCATGGTCTCATAGTCATGAGGTGTTGGGTGACAGGTTGGACTTGATGATATTTGAGGTCTTTTCCAACCTTGTTGATTCTATGATAGTACTCGGCCTTTCTTGATACGCATCCAACATGACACTGATAAACAGCCACACTCCAAAAGGAAACAAGCTGTGGCCATCACAGTCACAGTGGCTCAGTTTCTACATCCCTCAAAAAATAGGAGAACAGTTTTAGAGTGGAAAAATGACCACAATGTGTAGGCACCATCTCAGGTACAGAATCACCAGCCCAGCAGTGGTTTGCACCTTGCAGCCCTGCAGTTGATAGACCTTGCTGCTCCAGCCTGCAGGCTTCCCAAAACCTTTCGAACAAAGAACAGCTATATTGCCTGCATAAGATTTTACCCCAGACAACGGAGTTTCCAGTAAGACAACAGCATACTTTCCCAGTGTTGTTGGGAAAATGTTCAAAATACATAGTGACATGTGTATAAAACCAAATGTCACACAGATGTGCCCTAGAGCAAATTTAATTCTAATGCAGGACAAGATGGAACAGTAGGCATCCCAGCGCAATATATCCCATTAAAAAGTTTATGAAGTATTAGTCTGCAGCAAAACTTGAAACAGAAAATGGAACAGGTGAATGCTAGCATTTCTTAAAGTGTTGGGGGGGTTTTTTGGTGGGTTTATTGGGGTTTTGTTTAAGTTATACACAAGTAGAGTACACCAGAATTTTTGAGCATGTTCAACAAAATTTAGAAACCCGAAAGGATCTTTTCTGCTGTTATCAGAATCAGAGTACATAATATTCATAAGATTCATTCTTCTAAACTGGTGCATGCACCAGAACATTTTTCTTTATTACCTATCATGTTTCACCCATTAAACTATGAACTTCCTTAGAGGCTAGGAAGTTTAGGGGGTAAAAGCACCAAGAATAATTATGAATGCATACAGAAACTCAAGAAACAGTACATAGACTAGATTAGAATAAACCAGGTTGGAGGAGACATTCAAGATCATCGTGTCCAACCCATCACCCAACACCATCTAATCAACTAAACCATGGCACCAAGCACCCCATCCAGTCTCTTCCTAAACACCTCCAGTGATGGTGACTCCACCACCTCCCTGGGCAGCACATTCCAATGGCCAATGACTCCTTTTGTGAAGAACTTCTTCCTAACCTCCAGCCTAAACGTCCCCTGGTGCAGCTTGAGACTGTGTCCTCTTGTTCTGCTGCTGGCCACCCAGGAGAAGAGCCCAACCCCCACCTGACTACAACCACCCTTCAGGTAGTTGTAGAGAGGAAGAAGGTCTCCTCTGAGCCTCCTCTTCTCCAGGCTAAGCAACCCCAGCTCCCTCAGTCTCTCCTCATAGGCCTTGTGCTCCAAACCCTTCCCCAACTTTGTTGCCCTTCTCTGGACATGTTCCAGCATCTCAACATCTTTCCTAAACTGAGAGGCCCAGAAGTGGACACAACGTGTGGTCTAACCAGTGCTGAGTACAGGGGCACAATGACCTCCCTGCTCCTGCTGGCCACACTAATCCTGATATAGGCCATAGGGATAGAACAAAACTACAAATTGCTATGAGAGATGGTATTGAGGATCTTAATCATTTTTTAAAACTGCTTATTTCACCAATATGCTATAGTCATAAGCAGAAAGCTTACCCCCAGCAGATTTAGCAGGAGGAGAAAAATATTTGATCATTCAATAGTACTCTTCACTTGCTGCTTGAAAGGCAACATTGAACAGCTCTCAAAAGACCAATTCAATGTTCCTCAGCAAGTAATACAAAGAACAGAGATTTTGAGGAGAACATCATTGGGTGAAGAAATTGTGGTCCTGCAGAGTGTAAGAAGACAGAGTAAGCTGAATGAATAGAAGAACTTCTGCTGTAGTAATTTTTAGAAGACTGCACCATCCAGCACAGAGGATGCATAGTTGTATTAAAGCACTTTGTGTTATTCTGCTCTTCAATACTGCCTTCTGGGTGATGTTGCACAAATTGCTTCAACTAAGTTTCTTTCCACTTTTTCCACATGCTGGTCATGTCTAATTAGCTTGCAAACTCATCAGCACAATGACTTGCTCTCAGAATTCACCTATGAAGTATGCTCAGGAAAGTTAATTCAAATTAAAATGAATTTAGCGTGAATTCACAGAGCATAAAGCTAAATATAGTAAGGCCTCACAGAAAATTTGTTAAAGATATCAGATATTTAAACTTCCTACCTCCAGCCAATACACTTCAGTTTTCCCATATTTTGCACTGGCCTTCTATGCATGCTCACCAGCAGATTTCCATAGTATTTTAATAAAAGCCCAGATATACAAAATTACTTAAAATTATTAGTAACTGCTTTTCCTGCTTTGAGTAATACAAAGGAATTTTCACACAAAGGAATTTTCACCCCTTTGTCTTCAGAACTAGAATCAGAAGTTCCTACTTTGCAAAAATACCCCATATTAATGTGCAGTAAACTAGCTGCAGCCCATCAAATTAACATAGCATTCCTTCTCCATTTCAGTACATCTGCTGGAAAGCTTCACACCAATAACCCTACTATATACTGCCTTTCATGGACAAATTCTTAATTTTTTCCCACACTGCTTATCTCAACTAGAATAATGTTTGATCTAATTCTAGCAGATTTTCATTTCAGAACCAATTGTAAATCTCAGCATGAGATTATATACAACTTCAGCGAGCCAGGCTCATCCAAGAATCTGCTGCTGTGAAGTTGTTTAGATATGCAACATTTTCCTTACACAGGTAGGAGTTCAAGGAGAAATGTTAGCTGAAAAAAGAAAATCTAAAAAGAAGTGACACTTCTTTCCTGCTAATCATATTGATATGACTATATATGAAATCTGACTTAACTGCTCATGGCATTTCTATTTACCTTTAGAAATTTCAAGGTAAACTCTGCATTTTCTTTTTATAGATGCTTTTCACTGCATCTAGTGAGTTGCAGCAATTAATGCAAAGCAAGAAAGCAGCTCTGTAAACCTGCTGACAGCTGTTTAATGGGAGAGGTGGCAAGTGGTGGACATGTCCTGGCAGTGTGCTTAATGGATACACAAACACCCACAGTCCTCAAGCTAAACTGATACTGGCAGGAAATTAACTGAGAGATACAAAGCTCATTTAACAATGAGACCCACAGCAATCTGGACAATATAAGACTGTGTAAAGGTTGGAAGAGGGAAAATGAGAAGATGCATTTCTTCAAGGAGGTGGCAGTCTCTAATTTCATAAGTCATTTTACTTAGCCTTGTTGCTCCAGCGCACAAACCGTCACCCCTGCTTTGCAAAGCAAATGCTTTTGTACAGATCTGTAAGCTCCCCGGATAGAGCATGTCACCGACGTGCTTGAGTTAAAAGGAGATTTTCATGTTAATAACACTGCCACCATATCATGTTTTTTTCAGACACTTCAGAACGTGGCTGTAATAGAAATCAGTCTCTCTCTCACATTATGACCATTTCAAAATGCAAACCACAACTACTGTCAGACCTATTACAATTACTGCCAGAAAGGCAAATCACTGTATTGACTTATGTCAACTATTGGCATTGGGAAACAATGAGAGAGACCTACCAATAATGCTTAAATTCCAACCAAAAAATCCACCAAACCAATCTTTTACTACATGCTCAACTAAGAAAAACAAGGATTCTTTATCCTTTCATACTACAGTAATAGCTAGCAGCCCACACATGGCAGGGCTGCTGTTCTGCCATACAAGGTGCAGTACAGTCAGAAACAAGACTGCATAAAGAATATTTAGAATATTCCAGTGGACTTTAAATATTGTAATGAAATCTCAAGCTCAAAACCTTCTGTAACATTTCTATGGGTTTCTGTCTTTGTGGTCACTAAAATAAAACTACACTGGTTTATAATCTAGTATAAAAGGACAATCATCCTGTTGATTAGCATTTCTAAGTAACTTTCTGCTACACTGAGAATATGCTGCCTATTGCAGAGTACTGGAATTTCAAGTCCATGAATGCTTTGCAATAATTAAAGCAAGGGAAATGTCAGGCTGCCTGTTTCGTGGGATCTGACATTTCTCAACAAAGAACAAACTTGAAGAGATCTGTATATCTACTACCTGCTCTACTTCTGTAGACCTTATCTTTGAACTATGTGTATACCAAGAGTTAGAAAGAAGCCTATAACCCCCCAAATACTACAACAGTATAAATAGCCAGCATTCCCTAAACTTTTAGAATTACACAGTTAATGGTAAGCCTTACCATTCTCATTATGCAACATTAAGAAAGAAAGAAAAAGGTTTTACATGCTGCAATAACTACATTTTTTAAAGGTTTTATCCTTAGCAAAAATAAAATGCCTTTGCTTTTAAAACACTTTTCAAACACAGTTCATCCAATTTGTAGGTGAAGATGATACTATTCCTCAAACTGGAAAAACAAACAAATAAATCCCCAAAACACCCAACAAACCAGCTACAAACCTAAATCTATCCCACACGTTTATCTACATGAGCCAAAAGCCTAAAACTCTGTCCAATGCAAAAATACACTAAGCACTAGCCAAACTGAGATGACTGCATCATTTAAAAATCTCATCTTGAGGGGAGAAACACAACACAGCTCAGAAAACATTTCTTTTAACAGCTGCAGCAGTTTAAGGAGCTCTCCCTGGATGTTCCTCAGCCTACCATCCTATCCTGTGCCTTCAACTGTGCCAGTATTACAGTATGATGAAGCACACCAGAAAACTAGTGTGAATTTGGAAAAAATACACCACCTTCTCTCGTCCCAGATAGCCTCTCACACCAGAACAATTACACTTTTGTCACATTTTTCTGACTCTAGTCAGCACCATGTAGTTCCCCGCACAGTTACACAACAGAACTTCAGGCGCAACACTGAGAAGGGATAAAATTTTCAGAGAGTCCTAGAAACTGTATCAATTTCAGAAGAAACCTACTTCAACCCCTGGATTTAGTTTCATGTATCTGGAGAATTACACAATTTTCAGAGTAGTTATATGCTCAGTATCTGAAACTGTTTACAAAAATCCAGCAACTTAGTTATCTTTGCTTCAGTCACTGTATGGGAAAGTTCTCTTAAATTTCACCCTCCTCCTAGACAGACACACCTATTTAATGACAATGAACAGTGCAATACTTGAATGCACTATGTCACAACACCCCTCACCTTTCCCCCTCCCCTCTATGTAGCTCCTAATAGCAAAACTTTAGAATACTTTTACCTTTTGACAGTCTCAAATGAGACCTTAAATGGACTTTTCATTTAGTACTAACTCCACAAACCACAACTTACTGTCTCTGACACAGTCAAGTTCTTGTAAGAAACATTCCAAAATCAGCCATGCAACTTCCACAAATGTCCCTTCTTCCCCTTTTTAACTAAAGGACAAGATTCCTTTCTTTGTAAATATGCATGTCTTTGCCAGAGGTGTCATGGTAATTGACATTTTAGAAAGATTTAAAAGCAGCAACATTGCAATGCTTCTATCTAAAAAAAATAAATAAATTCTAAATGAAACCCTCCTGCTCCAGAGGGAAATCAGCTTCCAAAAGGGTCAAAAACAAGTCTCGTTTTGCAATCAGTTGTGCATTTTGTGCTCTAGATAATTTTTTTTGCCCCTTTTCTTAGTAAAAGTCTGGGATGTCTCCTGCTGTAGACAAGGTTCTGAATGCAGTTCAACTCAGTGTAGTAATATCCATATAAAATATTCCCCAATTTCTTTTGGCAATAGGAAAATAATCAGTAACATTTTACCTTCTGGCTTTCACTACTGTGTTACTTTGGTTGGGAAGCACTCTTAAGCATTGCCCTCTCCATAACATGCCACAACATGTCTGTGTTGATTCCCTTTTTCTAGGATGCAAAGATGACAAAATCAATACACCTCTAGTTATTCCTAAACTGACTTTCTGACAATATAGTCTTAGTTTGTAATTAGCTTATTAATATCCACTGCCTATCCATTCCAATCCATGTCCAATTGTCCCCTCTCTTGTGGTCTCAAAGCTATTGTGGTGTGGTAAAATATACCAAAAATCAAGAATCTTCTCGTTCAGGTGTTTACATTTTGATGGGCTGTTTTCCCCTCAGCTCAGCCAGCTGTGCAGCCCAAACAGCTATACCAGCAGAGGGAAATACCAAGTGAGGCTTTCTAATTCAGTTTACCTATAACCGTTCATATTGGTGGTGAAACTCTACAGTGTACCTAAATTTTGAGTTAAATTTGAGCTAGCTTGACTCTTCAATCATCGAAATATAGAAAGCTTGATCATGTAGTTTCAGGTGAAAATTCCCAGTACTGACCCTGGAGCCAGCTACTGAGAGTAGGATTGGTCCAAATACAGACAAACTTGCCAAAATAAAAAACAAGGCTGAGAAACCTGAAGACTAAAATGGGCAACTTGGCAGATTAAGCATTTTAAAGCACAGTTACTGTTCAGCAAGTAAAAGCAACAAAAACCAATTTATACCATAAATTGTCTTAACTCTATGTGACATGTAAGGTTACGTCCAAAATTAAAGTAAAATCGTAAAAATTACGTCTAGAGTGGAAAGATACTAGATAGAAGCAGCTATTCAATCAGCAGACAGTATAGGCCTTCTCAAAACATCTTACTGAAAAAGTAGTAACCTGAAACATAATATTATGTCTCTAGAAGATGGTCTTATCTTTGAGATTAAAAAAATTGAACACATCATAGTGTCTCTCTGCTGTCTGCTGAGAAATCTATATTCTGTTGTCTGTCCTATTCAGAGAACACCACTAGGTGAAATCTGAGCAGTGTGCTGCAGAGTTTCCAAGAGGTGGTGTGATTTTTCTCTTCTTCCTTTCAGGTTAGGCAGTAACTACAGAGATGTGGAATTTTGTTTTCCTCCCATTCCTCCTGCATTGTCAAGAGACAACAGAAAACGCTTCAAGAATAAATATACATTTCAGAATTTATGTGCAAAGTGAAGAGAGGCAGTTAAGTGTTTTCAAAAACAGGAACATTGATACAGTGGAACTAAGCAGATCAAGCTTTCAGACTTTTTTAACAGTACTGAATACATGGCTGGCTGGTCACACTAATAATCAGCTTCAAATAAAAGATGAAGTAGCTCTATAATGGAAAACCAGCCTAACTAAATAAAATACCAAGCAGAAGAAAACCAGCTTATTTTTCCATTAGTCGCGTTTGTTTGTCTGCAAAAGCCTCTACTAGAAGCTTCTGCTATCTGCTCTCCATCAGTAATCACACAGAAAACTAATGAACACAAACCTGTGTAAGTGAAACTTCAGAACTGTGTTGTGCACTGGGCTAATGACTCAAGTTGTATTTCTCAAAAATACCCTATTGTTTTGGTTACAGTCATCATTTAATTGTCAACATGGGATACCCAAGCATGTTCTTATGGGGTGTTACTGTAGTACCTTTCTCATTAAATCTTTCTCTTTATCTGGGCACAACACACAATCCTGACTATATGGAGTAATCAAAGTCAGAAGAAAAGAATAAAATTGTGAATCCTATGTATCAATGCAAAGTCTAACAGATATGATCACCAAAAAGCACTTTTAAACAATTATGGCAGAGCAGTAGGAATTAAGAGATATACCACTTATGTAGATTACAGCAGAATCCAAAGTACATCTTGCCTCCATAACTGGAAGGCTAATCTTGTCCTCAGAAAACTCTCATATTGTCCTAGACACATAAGAAGCAAGGGAATTATTGGCAAGTAGTGAAAACAACAGGATAGGCTGTTGAACACAGGCATATTCATTTGCACAGAAAGACAATGTCCAGTGCTGGCTGTCACTCAAGTTCTAAACTATGTTTTCAGGGAGAACATGCTGGGATAGAAAGTATATAGCATACGTTTTTTAGCAGTGATAGGAATTAAGGATTTGTAATTACTCGTAGTTAGTGAAATATACTTGTAAGTAGCATAATGCAAAATTAAATGTTCCAAGTAAGAAAAGCAGCAGAGCTTACAAGATTTTGATAACTATCCAAATATTCATCACATTAGTAGTAGGAAGCATGGCAACAAATGAGAAAGCTGTGGTCTCCTGAAGAGAATTAAGAGTTTACAAGATGATAACAGAGATCTGTAAGCATAGAAACCCAATTTGGCAGGTTGCTGCAAAACTGATGTAAAATAGGTATTTTAAAATGTTATATTGTTTCACTTGTTATTACAAACTGCAGTATGTTTGTTTGAGTTGCAATTGATGAGCTGGGAGATCTGTTCTCAACAGATAACATGGCTGTTTTGGAAAGGATATCACTGTGCAGAGATGAATGGTGAAGTATCACATACAACTAACAAACACTAGTTTGTGCAAGAGAGGTTATATAGGACAGTGCTTCTTCCATTTGCACACTAGACATTAGAAAATATTTTTCCCAGTGGCATTATATAAAACACATTCAAACAAACAGCAAGCATTGTCATACCAATAACAGTTGCTTGTTGTTTTGGAAGGCACAGATGCAGCTATTCTCCTTACCCTCTTCTGTTAGTATGACATTAATGTTCAGTACATGAAACTCTGGATAACAAGTGTAAAATAATCAATAGCAATTTCCCTTAAGGGGCTGATAATCTTTGCTCCAGTAAATCAAACAGTACAAGTAATCTTTCATTCTTATAGAACCCCTTAAAAAGCAGCCCTTGGAGCACTTAAACGTCTTCTATATGAGGAAAAAACACAACCAACCCCCAAAAACAGATATGCAAGAATGTTTTTCCCTATCACTTTCCATAAAAAGAGGAATCACAATAAAAATCTGACAGATGTTATCTGAGCTTCTTGATAGGTATTTCTGTTCTTAAAATAGTTTAAGTCCAACAAATTCAAGGTGATTTTGTACTGTAATTCTGCTCAATCAGAAGACAAAATAAGTAACCAAACAAATCCAGCTTAAGAAACACAGTATAGACTTTCTCACTCACAGAATTTGGCACATGCTTTGAACCATCAGAAAAAGATTCCCATTCCTCCTTCAAGAAGATGATTTTATTATGTTTAATACAATCATCAGCTTCTTTGGAAAACAGCCAACACCACATCAGCTTTCCATTAAAAACAGACAAGTCTAATATTTCACACCACTAGTGATCAGTCATTATTAGTGGCACAGCTACCCTGCACTGCTTGAAGTGCTCTCTAGTACATAATGCACACTATCCAGAATTTAGTATTTTTACTATAATTTAGTATTTTTAAAGCTAAGTATCAAGGTACCAAAAGATTATGAGTTCTACCACTCATCATGTGGATAGCCTGTTGTGGTCAGCTGTGTCAGTAATTGACATCCCTAAATGAAGGGTACATCTATTTTGCTCACCCACAACCAGGAACATGATTTTAAAATATTTCCTTCTTGCAGATCCAGTGTTTCTGAACCAAATAGTTTATCTGGAAACAGCTTTCCACATCATGCAGCCAGTTCAGATCTTATCTGACCAACAGTATGTTAGAGCAGTCATAAAAATGATTTAGTACTCCAGCCAAGAATATGGGCTTGTTTTCTTGTTGTTTCCCACCAATTCCTTGATATAGGGGAAAAAAATGCATGTTTTGTTCCTAATAAA
Organism: Dryobates pubescens; assembly: GCF_014839835.1. Taxonomy (NCBI): domain Eukaryota; kingdom Metazoa; phylum Chordata; class Aves; order Piciformes; family Picidae; genus Dryobates; species Dryobates pubescens. The sequence continues at coordinate 42,488,582 of NC_071617.1, read as the reverse complement.
ACATTATTTGCTCAGTTACAAGTGACCAAACCCCATACAAACGAATACCCAATGAGAACAACAAGGAAACCCCAAACACCAAAAAAATTCCAACTCAATTCAATTCACATTTATGCCACGGCTAGCTCCTATGCATACCAATCCCTTATGTAGCTCACTGCTGTATGTTTGAACCATTAATAAATCAAGTTCAACACTCCATAAACTATGCTCACAGAATATATATATGTACACATATATCATTTTATGGACATGCTTCCATTTAATCCGAGGTCTAAGTATACTCAAGAAATGAACACTATTTTGATTATAATACTTCTAAGGAGACCTTCCAAGTAAAGCATTTCCCCTCCAATACACTGTCAGCTTGAGGTTAGTTTTCAACTAATGTGGAAACCTGAAGTAACTTTGATTTTTTAAAAGTGGTCTTGTATTACAGTTAACAACCACCATCTCTAGAGGGCTCTTATTTATGGTGTATGACTTCATTCTGGAAGTTTTTCAAATTAGCTGACATTAGCTGACACAGTAAGGAAATGCTGTTTATTCCATTAGCATATGGTGCAACCTTTATGCTGTCCATTGAGGAATACAAAAGCTGCCAAGGGATAGGTTCACTTCTTCATTTGTTTGCGACTCTGAAATGAATACCTTCATCACCTTATTTTGTATGTGGACAAAATTCTCCTGAATTCTATTTTCTGGTGATTTCTTCCTGAGGATTAACCCCAGGATCTCAAACAGCAGTTTAAAAAAAATAATTACACTGAAAGGGAAATTATCAAGATTTTTTTAAAACTATGCAAGATATTATGCAACTACTGAAAGTAAACCAAGACAAGTAACCAAGACAAATCAGTCAAGGAACAAGACAGCAGCAACTCACTAGGTACCTCAGAGGCATCACTTGCAATGAGGTCCCAATTCAACTCACTCATGAAGTTACTTATCATCCCTTCAAGTTGTATCACTCAACAGAAGTGAATCTACTTTGGAAATTACTTTGATTAAATCTCTGGATTTATTTAATTTAGAGGGAGCATTCTTTTAATTGCAAGAGCCTTTTCATGCTTTGCATGAAAAAAGAAACAATTAGAACAACCTGAAACAAAGTGAGTGTGAAATTTCTCCACCATCCCACATGCTACTGCAGCAAGTGCAGAGACATGTAACAGATGGTCAATTTAACTAACATTCTCAGTTATTAAACATCACCTGCAGGTCCATTAAACTGCTTTTCTACTGGAAACACTATATAAATTACTTAGTATCCACAATGCAGAGGATTATCTTGACCTTTCTCTAGGGCATGATACATTGCTACTCAAAGACATTCAAATAAAAAATCTAAATTGATATTAGCTGTTCTTCTAGTGCTGAATTTTACAGTTCCATCTTTAGCAGATGAGCTGGACAGTGTCAGTCATCAACCTTATTGTTTCTTTATGACAAACACCATGGAGTAATGGATACTAGAAAAAGCACAGTGACAGATTAAGATAGTATAAAACAGTTGTGTGAATTTAGGAATTGAAAATCCTGTCAGCATAAGGAGAGAGCAAGACTGAAGTATTGTTTTACACTTGCTCTCCATGCCTGTTGCATGCAATTTACACAATAGCTTTTTCCTGTTCTTATAAACATGCTTCAATAGCTCCTGGAAATGACTATACTGGGCCACTGTTCTTTATCCTCTGCCTGTAAAAATTAAAATACTGAGAACTTAATCAAATACTGCTTTTACCTGAAGTCATTGCTTGTCTTATGGCAAGCTACAATTTCTTAACTATGTACATCACATTAATTGTATGTAAATCAAGATGTCTTCTGAAATCTATCTTTACAGCGAGCCTAATTATTTGACTTAATGAATCCAGAATCCTGTAAAGAGTATAGAGACACAGCAAGTGAAAAGGAATACTGCTAGGCATCACAGAAAGATATATTTGGCTAGTATACTATTATGCATCTAGATATGATCCTGTCAAAGCAAAGAGAACTTTTAAGATTTTGTTCTTTCCATGTCATGGCTTCAAAACACAACAGCCCAAGGAAGCAGTAAATATTCCTTGAAGCAATCTGAACAATTTAAAATCTAGCTATATTTTTTCCTCCTTCTTCACAACCAGCTCCAGGTGGCCCTGCTTGAGTAGAAGGGTTTGGATTGCATGACCTCCAGAAGTCCCTTACAACCTCCACTCTTCCGTGAAATACATGTCAGTCTGACCAATGATGAAGAAGCCCCCTCTATGCAAAGCAGTTCTCATGAAGTGCCAGTAGAGCTATCTATCAGTATTAGGATTGTACAACATGTGGAACATCAAGTCAACAGCATCCATGAAAATCAGGTATGATCATAAGGAAAAGCTTCTTTACTTTGAGGGTGACAGAGCAGTTGAACAGGCTGCCCTTTTCCAGAGACTTTCAGAATCTGCCTGGATGTGTTCCAGTGCAACATGATCCAGGAGTCCCTGTCTTAGCAGGGGGATTGGACTAGATTATCTCTGTACATCACTTCCAACTCCTATCATTCTATTATCTCCTATTGTCAACTTAAAAGAGAAAATTATGCCAACATCTATAGGTAAATATGATCGTTAAGAATTGGCTACAGCCACACTACACTAGGGGAAGCTGCATCCCATCTATTGGTGATGATGTGGCCTCAACTACATTCAGCTCTGTCATACTCTGAATGCTCTACAGCAGTACTTACAAACCCAACTGCTCAAGTAACTACACTAGTGCTGAGTTTAGCAGTTGTCATCATACTGTGAGCAGGACATGAAACCTATCCATACCTCTATAGTAGTTTCTCATAGAGGAAATTCAGGTGAGATCTCAGATCTTACAACTTCGAATTAACCAGGTTGGAAAATACCTTTGAGATCATCAAGGCCAACCTATCACCCAACACTATCTAATCAACTACACCCTGGCACCAAGCGCCCCATCCAGTCTCTTCCTAAACACCTCCAGTGAAACCCAGTTATCTGCCAACATGGCATTAGAAAGCATCTGAAGAAAAACATGCAGGGAACCAACACACCACAAATTGTCTCAAAGACGACTGAAGCTCACATGCACAGCACAGACTTTTCGCCACAGTGAATTCAATTCTGCATAATAAATTCCTACAGAACTACTACAAATATTATCAGTATCCTCTCTGGAGGCAAGGTATACTTTGGTGATCTGGCTTTCACCAACATAAATATAGAACAGAGAATAAAATAATGTATTTCCTAACAGCCCTATAGGATTTACCTTGGGGAGAGAACAAACCCCCCACAGCAGATACTGAGCACATTGCTTAATAATTTCAGGCATTACAGTAGGGACAGTTATGTATGAAACAGAAACTCATACCAAGGAGGTAAAGTCATTTCAAAATGTCACATTTGAGCCAACACAATTAACAGTTCCGGACACCATGAAAACACTGTATTTGATGCAGACAAGCAGATATGATGGAACACAATATCCTCTAGAAGATCATGCAATGCCACAGAGAATTATGAGAGCCCCTATGCTGTTGCTGGGTAGAACATTTACATGAAGGACTGCCAAAGGTTTGGAAGCAATATTCTGCAGATATTTAAAAACACAGATAGACACATTATAAACACTTAAGGCAAGAGTATTTGTAATTCTTGAAATATTCCATGATAACAGTATTAAAACAAATATATAGGTAGATATATACACACATAAAAAAAAGGTCAAATACTTTAGTATTGACAGAACGAAAAGTCTCAGGATTTTTCTGAAAAACACCACGTAATATTATTTAATTTCTCTCATGTTTGAAAACACTCCCCTGTTAAAACAGAATTTTATGTATTTTTTTGTTTCATTATCCATTACACTGGAAACTAATTCTCAATTTTGTCTTATAATATTGACAAGCACTAAAAGGAATAAGCATTAAGATTTGAAAGTGCTCACAAAAACAAATTATTTGCATGCTTACACTTCATGACAACAGGCTAGATTCTATTCCAAATTCTACATTCAATACTAGGGTATGACAACCTGGGATTTTTTGCACATGTGGTGACAATGCCTGATACCATCTTCACTACCACTGTCCTTGTCGTTCATCTAATGAAAATTTAACTTTGGGAATAACACCTAACAAACATATAGTTTTAGTTATTCTCAGCTTATTTTAGCAACTCTCATCTGTCGACATGTTTCTATTGTTTAATCAGTACAGCAAAGAGAAGTGTCATGCATAAACTCAAGAAAATATATATTTCTTGGATGAGACATTCACAGCAGAGTAAAAGGAACATTAAAAAAAAGATGCTGTGTATATGAGAATATGTAAGCACTATGCAATAGATTTAAATGCCATACAAGTAGTGTAAGTTTATCTTTTAATTTGCTGCTCAAAATCAACAAGTAAAATGTACAGTTTTAATTACATCATCATCAGTGGGAAAACTGCTTAGAACTAGGTCAATTTCTGTCTAAAGATAGCAGATTCTCATAAAGGAGAATGAAAGTCCAGCTTAATGTTGTGTGTCAAGATTCTTATACAAATAGGAATTGTCTTTTTCTCCTCTCCACTTTTTCACTAAACAATTGTCCAAGGTACATTTTATACATTCTACATACAAATCATATCTTCCAGAAGAGAAAATCCATTAGCAGCTTGGACATACATTCATACACAGCAGAATAAATGCATGCTAGAGAAAGCACCAAACAAAACTCACTGTAGAAATTTTTAGCTTCATTTGCCTAAGCCAACTGAAATAGAGATTTATGCTCAAGAAGTTGAACTAAGATTCTGAATAAATCATCTGATACAAATTAATTTCCTCACACCAACTCAACAGAGGCAAAAGGTCTGTGTGAGGTGAGCAAATTAAATTTCTACTAAGAAGCTTCCAAAACTGAGAAAAATCTGGTTAATGAAATCTGTGCAAGAGTCAATAGCTTCCACTATGGCCCAATCACAGAAACAATGCATCAGTAAACCTAATATTCTTTTAATAATATCTCTAGCATTATCCTGCTGCCAGCTTCCCGTTTGTGTTTTCACCTCTCACTGTCCCATTCATCCACCGACACATCCAATGTAGCTGATCAGTTGTTATTTCACTAGCAGCAAGAGAGCTATATTCTTTTATTTTTTCTTTTCCTAGGGAAGGATAGCCAAAACAGAGTGGGGAAAGAATTTGAGAAGCATCTCTGAATACTCGTGAGGAAAACAAAGATAAACAAATGTGTGCATACACATGGGCATATTCTTCCTTATCACTCCTACATCAGCCACAACAGTCTAGTATATTTTGAAAACCAGAAAGACATCTACTTCATCAAAACATGCCAAATGAGCAGTTGGAAAGAAGATGCTCTCCAACTTAAAAAATATGTTTTATCCTAAGAAGAAATAAAAAGGCAATAGCTTCTGCCTTCAGTGTTTTCAGATGCTATTGCAACCTACGTGGCTTCACAGGACAAACATGCCTCTTAGGCCATTAGGCAGAGAGCAGCCTTCCCCAGTGATAATTTCACCAAGACCTGCACTTCCATTTCCCTGACAAATCCTTGCTTGTGTGAATGCAAGAAAATTTGAACACTTACTAAAGGATCTACTGTTCAGAAATCAAATAAAATAACTTTTTGTTTAAGGCAGCTTACTTTAATAAATCCAAACCATGCTATACATAGGACCATCTGATAAAAAAAAAAAAAAGGAAAAAAACCCCAACCTGATGTGTACATGTTCATAGACTTTAGGAGCACTAGCTCTAGACAATCCAGGGTTTAGCTCATTAGTAAAAATCCTTCATCCATTATACTCTTCAATGAGTTTTGTCCCTTGCTTTAATTCACACATATTTTTCATTAATTGTTCCCCTGTATGACAGCAGAAGTTAAAAAGAGAAAATCATGGAATTATAGAATCAATAAGGTTGGAAAAGATCTCAAGGATCATCAAGTCCAACCTGTCACCCAACACCTCATGACTACTAAACCATGGCACCAAGTGCCACATCCAATCCCTTTTTAAACACCTAGAATACCTCCAGGGATGGTGACTCCACCACCTCCGTGGGCAGCACATTCCAATGGCTAACAACTCTCTCTGTGAAGAACTTTCTCCTCACCTCGAGCCTAAATTTTCCCAGGTGCAGCTTGAGACGGTGTCCTCTTGTTTTGGTGCTGGTTGCCTGGGAGAAGAGACCAACCCCCACCTGGCTACCACCTCCCTTCAGGTAGTTGTAGAGAGCAATGAGGTCTCCCCTGAGCCTCCTCTTCTCCAGGCTACGCAACCCCAGCTCCCTCAGCCTCTCCTCACAGGGCTTGTGCTCAAGGCCTCTCACCAGCCTTGTTGCCCTTCTCTGGACACATTCAAGAGTCTCAATGCTACATCCATTTATAAGAGAGGCAGATGCTGTTGTATAGGTGTTTGAATCACCCTGAACACAGGACAAGATGTAAGCAGGTGAAGATACATAGTCTTTTTGAAAGCACAGGTGTCACATCTTAATTGGCTATTTTCTACTGGCATGTGTGTAATTAAGGCATACAATAGGTTAAAATAACAAAACAATATTTTAACACATCCAAACTCTGCCTATATTTTCTCCTTCAGTTACAAGATGTTTACCTTCTTCTCCGAGTCACAGACTAAACATAGCCTTCTCTAATTTGAACAAAGGTGATATTTCTAACCAAACATACATTTGTGATCAAAACTCATCTTGCTCTCCTGCATTGTGTAGGAAATTCCCTTAAAAGCTCACATGGAGAGGAGGAAACAACTCATGGACTCAAAAAGAAAACTTTTTCCATGTAGTCTCTTCAGTTCTCCATGCTCTTGTTCAGGATCACAACCAAAGATAAGATCAATGGTCATTGAAATATGCCAATGAACGTCTATAAGCAAGGTGAGCACAGACCAAGGTTTAGTAAAGCACCTATCCCTTCCACCCCTTCCAATGACAAGGAAATCTAGTCTGTGCCTCTCAACCCTGAAAGTAAACATAATTCAGTTATTCATGTTCCACAGCAGACAGATAGCTAAAAATATCATATACAAATGCTTTCCACTAAAAATGCAAATGCAGCTTTGATTCAACAGTTGTTTTAAAATTTTATCTTTTAAAAACACTATTTTTCAAAATTCAACTCAAAATTCAATACTCAGAACTTTATTATGCGTGGAATATTTTGCTACTGACATGGAAGAGAGAGAATTTCAAGAAATACAGGACTTTTCTCACTGCAAGAATCCTGTCTCCATATTCCTCCTACCAGTGGCCTCTGCCCCCTCAGCATACTACCAACCAATCTCCTGGCTGGCACACTTGAACTCAGACTGTGAATCATCACTTTTATGGTATAGCAAACAACTCTGCTTTCGACTGAAGCACATGGAAATCACAAAGTCAACTGCCTAAATAGTAGAAAATCCACACAACAAAATTCCATAAACACTACTGCTGTTGTAAAATGAAATTTAAATTGACATTCAGGTTTTACCATTGTTTTTACTGGAGATCATCTAGAAGATTGATTATCATGACTAGAGAGCACTAAGAAGCAATTTTTTCAGGCTTGCTAATAACTTCATCACCAATGGTATCATGTGGTACCACCAATTCCTGTACAGTCAGTTGTTTTTACATTTACTAATTACTGAATAGCTTTAATGGGTTCCAAAAGAAGTGTGGTTTCCCAGCCCAGCTGTCAACCCTACATAAGTGTAAGCAGCACTATTGTTTAAGGCTTTCAAGACATTTGACAGGAGTGGCGTGACATACTGGCATGCTGTAAATAAAAAGCAACTCAGATTTTTGTTACATGATTTAGACTGAATCTGAAGAGTCAGTAGAAATTATCAAAGTTTTTTATTTACATACTTTTTTCTCATCTCTTCTGCCATCAAGCTGCACCAGGGGAGGTTTAGGCTGGATGTTAGGAAGAAGTTCTTCAAAGAAAGAGTGATTGGCCATTGGAATGGGCTGCCCAGGGAGGTGGTGGAGTCACCATCACTGGGGGTGTTTAGGAAGAGACTGGACAAGGCACCTGGTGCCATGGTTTAGTTGATTAGATGGTGTTGGGTGATAGGTTGGACTTGATGATCTCAAAGGTCTCTTCCAACCTGGTTAATTCTATTCTATTCTGTTCTATGAATGAAGTTCTGCATATCCAATTTGCTGAGAAGTGGCAGCAGAGAGACTTCAGCTGTGATTCCCCCAACTGTACCAGAGAGCTGGTACAGGCCACTGAACATAGAGAGGAATTAAGCATTAAAATTTTTCAAAAGTGAGCAAAGTTTCTCTACAGATTCCCCTCCAGTTAGATACTCTGCCTTTCACAATTTGTCTGCCAGTACACAGCAACTTAACCTTACCCTAAATTTTTAATCATGGAAGAGTCAAATATGACACACACATATTATTGCCAGGTGAGTCAAGACTGATTTTCAGTTCCTTTGAAAAAGTAATAAAGAATACACGTAAAAAAGAAAATATTTACCCTACATATAGCCCAGCACATTTCAAGAATGAACATATCTGAAAGCCTTGATCAGAAAGCAAAAGAGTTTTGAAATCTCATTGGAGGAGTTAAAAGGCTTGCTCAATTTAAACACCAGACAGCACAGATGCACAAAACTTCAAAATGAAACTCACATTTACCATTTATACCAACACAGCAGACAATGACGGGGGGGGGGAGGGAGAAGCATTATCACAAACGATTTTCACATTAACAAAGTATAAAAACTGTTAATGCTTCACTTGTTTTCTCTCAGTGAAAAACACTAGGAGCACACACATCTGCTTCTTGGAGAAGTTTCGTAATATTAGTTTTACAATTCTTGAATACAGTGGGTTTGATTTAAAGAGAATGCCTGGTTTGTAAGGAACACTTCCCACTGATCATACAAGACGGGCAATGCATCACACCCCAGGGATTAAAACTGCTTCTCAGAAAGCTATCAGATACAGATGCTTTCCTTTAACCTTCTTGTACTGCAGTCTGTAAGGTATTACCACACTGACAGATGCCTATCTATTGCTGATCTTCAGAAGCAAACCAGAAATCAATAAAAACAAGCAGTGGGACAGTGACATGACAAAGAATCGTCTAGCATAAGGGAACTGTTTCCAGCAGACACCTGTAGCCCTGGCAGCACAAACCATTGCCATCTGGAACACAGAGATCCCAAACTCAGTCTTTCATTTAAATAAAGTGTTGTTGTTTTTTTTCTATTCAAACAGATGGCCCATTTTCTGCCATGCAACTTTGTAGATCCAATTGAAGAATTTAAACTTTCACAAAACTCTTTCAAAATAAATAAATCCAGTCATGAGTACACTCCGCCTAAGGCAGGAGCTATGCTGGCTAGGCACAAAGTTAGAGTGACAGTGCTATGAGAGTACTTGAAAAAATGACACCTCCTAAGTAAGGTACAGACCTCAGATTCTTTAGGTCAGTTGGGAGCCAAGCTATACCAAACATCCTGTGAAGGTCTCACTGCTCAGAAGGAGAAAGATTTTTAAAAACCAAACAAAAATACCCAACACCTCACACTTGTGTCTTGCACATTTTTGGTAGGGTAACATATGCACAAACCTAACTGTTTTTTGGGGGGTTGGGTGTTTTTTGGTTGCTGTTGTTTTGTTGGGGTTTTGTTTGTTTTGTTACAAACTCTCTAAAAGCCTCCAGGACAAAGACTAGATCAAGTGAAAAAAAATCATGGTCTTTGACACGAAAACTAAAGGGGAAGAAAAGCCTTTTTCTTAAAGAAAAATATTAGGATTTTAAGTATATGTATTCCAGTTTCTGGATATGGTATCGCATTGAGGAAATGGGCAATTTTCCTTTGCAAGTCCATTAACTTACTTGCCTTTTATACTCAAAGCAATTTCTGTAGCCCACATCACATGACAAAACTAGATCAGAGAACCTGTATTGTCTGCAGATGGACTAGGTGATTAAACTGGATTTACCTCACCAATTTAGGCCTTCTTACAAGCCAAAGCTTTCTTCTTCATAAATGCCATTACAAGAAGTGAGTCCCACCACATGAGACACAAAACTCAGATTTCTGGCAGAAGGGTTTCCAATTATCTCATTCATGATCTATATTTCAGCACACCAATCAGAAAAAATTAAGCTAACTCTAACTAACCCAAACTTTCATATCTCAACCTACCTCTTGGGATGGTGTGTGACTTCAGTTTAACAAGCAGTTCACATCAGTTTAAAATGTTTAGGGAGAAAAATAATGAAGCTTCTTTACACTGGCTTTACTTTAATGTCTGAGCCAGATGAACATAATTTGAAGACATGAGTTTTAACTGCATGTGTTAAAAAGATATGCAAGATATTCCTGGAAAAACATAACTGTCCCACACAACAAACTGAAGGTAAATTGCTTCTTCCTCAGCTATCATGTGTTCCTGGTCTTTCTACCAGGAAAAAAAAAAAACAACAAAAACACAGAACAGTAAAAGCAAATAATTACTTAACTAATGAATGTAACAGGTTCTGAAAATGGCCAATTTAAAAACCATCTCTCAGAAAATTGCATGCTTACCTCTAGGGCTGTAATTGGTGAAATTACTCGCCATTCACCTATTTTTTGCGTAAGTTCTGGTTTCCTTGCAGTCGTCATGCCTCTTGGCACAAAGTCTGTGCTCTGCTACTTCTGTCAAATTCCAGCTATACCTAAGATTTGTCTGAGGGAATTTAAGTCTCCAAGTAGGGTGTTGGAAATTACCTTAAAGGCAAAACAAAGAACTTCTTTCTCCTTTCCCAACTTCAACCTCTTACTGGGTTATGCTGAGCACTCTAGCTCTGGCTCAGTGGACATACCTCTTTTGCCAAATCGCAAAGCATCACAAGGCAGTTACTGAAAAGGGCATTATAATGCTGACTAAAGGCAGAACTCTCAAAAAAGTTCCTTCTCCTTGCAAAACCCACACAGACAGACACAAATGTCCCCTATTCTGTAGTGTGGCCTTTCCCACTGCAATTTCAAATCATCCATACCTCCTGCAGTCTCCTGACGCCCTCAGTGCTCCAAGAGCACTTCTAATACATGAAAGAAAATCTAAAGCAGAAATTTGCCTTACATTATAATCCTCTACTTCAAGCAAGGTCCTGATTATCAAATAATTAATTTTAATATTCCAGCAGTAAGATTTTTCCCTTTATGCTTCAATCTGAAGACAAGAACAAATCCAGTAACAGAATGTCAACATTAATTTAAGAGGAGGTGAAAAATGACTTAATAACACTGCAGCAGGATAACATTCTCCAACAAGTGATGGAGGCATAAAATCTTCAACACATTTATTCCTGAACTAAAATATATTCCCACTAATATACCAGGGCACAACTGAAAAATTCTTAATACCTTGCTGCACAAACTCTCATAGCAGAAAAACCTGCCAACTTTTATAATCTCGGTTGCCTCAATCAGCAGTGAAACTGGAAAAGAGGCAGGAAGCCTCTTACTTGCTTTCCTGTGAACCAAGGACATAAAATTAGTTCAGCTAACTACAAAATTCAACCCCATATTAAGCTGTTAATTACTACATGACACTAAATAGTGCCACAGAAGAGTTTTAGCAAAGAAAGTTTTAATTAGAGAGACAGAACAGCACAGGCCAAAAAAGCCATGACAGTAATTTGCTACTAGTTTCACCTTCACATGCTACCACTTTTCAAACCAGAAGCTGCGGTACAGTCAAACTCAGGAAGCTTTCCCTTCATTAACCCAATTATGCATGAATAAGTGTTTTGCAAAGGTGCTCACATCCTTACCACAGTACAGCCTTTTGTTGTAGGCCATATAATAATAAAAAATAGAAAACCTAATGTAAAAATATGGATTTCCTAATACCAAGCAGAAAAAATAAAGGGTCAACAGTTTGGACAAAGTAAATGTCATGCCACTGTAACTCCTCCCTTCATCACAAACCTTTCCCAGCACAGGGAGCCAAAGAGAAAGGTTGAGTAGAAACCAGCCAACATCTCAGCCCTTGCACTTAGATGCTTACACAGGTTCTACAACTACTCAGTCTCAGACTTGATGGAGAATGCAGAACAGAACCCAGGATTTCATCACGTGCTCAGTAATAAAATCTCACACTACATTCTGCTTTTCTTCAATTTTCAGGTCCTGAACTTCTAAGAATTTCACTAGGAATTGAGAAATAGAAGAAACTAGCTGTAACCTGGAAAATCTGAAAAGAACCTTCAGGTTTTAAACTTGGTAAATGTTGCAGTATTGTTCTTTCTCAAAAGACTGGTTTAAACCAAAATATTTTATAAATTGAGCATCAGTGTAACGTTACTGTTCATATGTGAACACATCAACTTCCAGTAAAACATGGTTTTACACTAAATTTAGCCATTTTTTTGGTTAACTAAAATAATTAAAGTATATCTACACTTGTAAAATAACGAAGGTTAGTATTTGTCCTGTTTTGTTGGACTTTGTTTGATAGCTTATTTGTCTGGTCATAGTTTAGGAATACATATATGAATGCAAACTGGAAGTCAATAGAAAGTTCACAAATACTTGGTTAAATAAGTTACCTTAGATGCTTTGAATTTAGTTGTTTGGGGTTTTTTAAGACAACATTTTGTATACATATTTGGAGGAACTACTTCTGTTAGTAAAATTGCCTGAGATTGTCACATACTGCATGATATACTTTCCCAATAAAGATTAAAGTACGGAGGCTATGAAAATTTTCTTTCTTACTGCTTTGCTATTTCAAGTTAATCAAAATAATTAATTAAAAATTAGTATTTTCTATGCAGTTAAGAAATAATTTAATATTTCAGTACAAGTGCTTAGCCAGTGACCTCTATAACTTCACACCATATCTGCTCCTATGTAGCATCTGGCCAGTCAAAGATAGTTGATCGAAAATAACGTAGGTGGGACTAGAGGCACCAGGCGAGGCTCAGGCTGGATGCTAGGAGATACTTCCTCACAGAAAGGGTTATCAGACATTGGAGTGGTCCGCCAAGGGCACTGATGGAGTCACCATCCCTGAAGGTGTTTAAGCAGCAGGTGGACCTGGTGCTTATGGACATGGTTTGTTGTTGACCCTTCAGTGCTGTGTCAAAAGTTGGACTGGATGATCTTTGAGGTCTCTTCCAACCAGATGTTTTCTGTAATTCTGTTTAGGACATCACTGAGGTCTTCCAATTTCCAAAGGACTATTTTGATAAGGAATGTGACATGCTAACATAGAAGTCGAAAGAGTAGTTAACTTCATGAAAGGAAATATTTAGCGTATGATGCAGAGGAAAAAAGTAACTTCAAAGCATTTACATAAAATATAGAGCACGTATCTTGAGAGAATGTATATACTTACAAAAATACAGAATACATATGTACATGTGCTACTTGTTTATATAAACATAGACCAACATTTTAGCTTATTTCCCCACTAAATATGCAGACATACAAAACCCATGGTCCAGACTAAAGGAATCTCTATTCTTTCTCATTGGAACAACACCCTAGGGAAGAGAAATCAGCATAGAACTTCACTGTTTTTCTACATGTTGAAAAAGAATAAAAGTCTACATAGACAAGAGCATTTATTATGGCATTATTAAGCGTAGTCTAAGATGATGAAAGACTTCTAACTTGGTAACACAAGTGTTGAAATGCTACCCTCACACACATCTATATGGCTAAATATATTTAACATTTTCAAATTTTGTAATGTTTAGAAAGGCTTCAAAGTTTTCTTCTTAACTAAACCCTTAGAAAATCCATGCAATGGATCCTGATCAATTTTACCGGAGTGTAGAAAGAGTTACAAACTGGTTTTGTTTTTCAAAGAAATCATCTTTGAGTTTTTATGATCTATGTGTCATCACACCAGTAAGATTATCTGGGAGGTTTATTGTGTTGTTTTGTTGTGTTTGGTTTTTTTTTGTTTGTGGGGGTTTTTTAAGTAGCTAGACACTTATTTGAATACCTTGTTAAGCTTAACTATAGAACAGGTTGCCGTAATAGTATAGAATATTTTCTGAAGTCTCCTAAAAGGAGAGACACTTTCAAGTCCTATTGACAATATCATCAAAAGTCAAAAGAGAGTGAGCTAGAAGCTTTCCCTCCCTGAATAGTAAGGCATCATTTAGTTTCTGTGGCTCAGGTGCATGTCCATAAAGAGTCACAACTGAGTAGTCATTCTCTCCACAGGGAGATACTTACTGAATTTTGCTGTGTGGAAGAGATAACTATTTCAAGGTAAAACCAAAACAATTACTTCTGCTCTTCTGTAACTGAACATTTTGTACTTTGCTACAATACCAACAGAAGAGGCTCCAATAAATATCTTAAAATTCCTTTCACCACTTACTAGGGCAGGGTCAGCATAATATGAAGCTGCTCACAACGTCATATGTTTATGCAGTAGTAACTCACATTAAGTATCTTATAAATCAAGAGGAAAATTAGCTTTCACTCTGTCAAAAAGAGCTCAGATGGTAACAAATACATGAAATCTGACCTTTACATCAAAAAAGCTCTTTTGGTTACAACCAAGAAAAAACATGTTCTGTTACAAAAGCTTACAGCACTATGTATTTCTAAGCCTATTTGAATATTCCAATATATTTTTCCCCAACTCAGGTATGCCAAGACCTTTTCTTTTCTTTCATTGGGAAAACAAAACAAACAAAAAGATTAACTGAAATCCACAGCTACCAGATGCACTGGAGACCTACTGCTATCCATTTCTACCAGACATATTGATATGGAGAATATTGCCAGTCATCTTGATTTTGGATTCAGGTACACTTTTTTCAGTTCAGTTGTTCATAGATCCAAAAGCCCAATTAAAACAACCACCAAAAAAACCTACAAACAAGCACAAAACAACAAACAAACCAACCCAGAAAAAGACCAAGCAAACAGAAATCCAACAAAAAACAGTTATAGCTATTCATTTTGGAATCCATCCAGTTACCTCTAACTAGCACCAGTCAGGCATCAACTATGATTTTTACATGTTGATTAATGAAACAGGTTACTGTTATGTTTATCTTAAATGAAATCTTGGGTTATAAAATTACTGTATACATGGAGACTTCTCTCTTTTAAAGTTATAATTACAGACAGTAACAGAAATAGTGCAGAATAAAGACTAATATTTGAGGTACTTCTAGACATCAACTTACCTCTTTCAGCTGGGTAGATGTCAACACCCATTACAGGCTTCTGCATTTCTAGGATTATTTGTATCTATTACAGTTTTCACTATATACTACTGAGTTCATTTAAAAGAAAAAAAAAAGTGCCAATATCCAGCTTTTAAATTGCTGCTCAAAGCTTTTCAGCAGACAGGAGTTCCACAAAGGACATGAAATGATGTAAGGACTCTGCCAAGGCAACATTAAGTGTCAAAGGAGTGCACTCTCCTATACTGGGATCAGCTTTCTCATTCAGGGAAAGCAGCTCCACAGACAAAGACCTTGGAGCCCTAGTGGACAGCAAGTTCTCCATGGGACAGCAATGTGCCATTGTGGCCAAGAGAGCCAATGGTATCCTGGGGTGAATCAAGGAAAGTGTGACCAGCAGGTCTAGGGAAGTTCTTCTCCCCTTCTACTCTGCCCTGGTGAGACCACATGTGGAACAATGTGTCCAGTTTTGGGCTCCCCAGTTCAAGAGTCCAAAGACCACTACTTGAGCTGCTTTTACAATCTCAGAAAGTGGACCATATAGATGACTGCCACCAAACTGTTTATTCAGCTTCAGCACTTCTGATCCCAAGTGAGACAGAGCATTTGAGTCTAACGTGTGACCTGACTGCAGCCCAAGAGTTCAGAATCAACACTCCTGACTCATGGTTTCCAAATGCTTTGTCCTGGTACCAGTTACAGAGCAACATAACTGAGTATTACACTAGATGAAAGTGGGGGAGGAAAGAGTTGTGAAGTGTAGCATTTCATGATGGCAAAAACCCACACTAAGCTTGAGAAGTCAAGCAGTCTGAAATCAGAAAGTATTTGAACTATATTCATTTACTCATAATTGTGATTTGGCCTTTTAAATTTATTTTCATAGTGCATGCAAGCAAGCAATGACTTAACTTTCATTTTAGGGGAGCCCTAATTTGCTTACTAGATTTAAAAAAAAAATAAAAATAAAAGGAAAGAAGCAACCAGAATTTTATAGATAGCAAAGCTCCTTTCTGATGGACTTGACTTTGTTTTAACTCCCAGGAAAATTCTAACAGGAAATAAGTGAGAATTAAATTCTGCCCACTGACTGCCACAGGATTCTTACATGACATTACTCTTATCCTTAATTTCAAGATGTTTAAATAGATATTCTTGGGTCCTCACTAGCAGAAGCATTCAATACTCTTGCAGCTCCATAAACGTAGGGAGTGTTCAGTGGTTTAAGCATCATAAATTATGTATTTCAAGTGAGAGAGATTATGATAGGATTACAGTCCCAAGGCTACTCAAAGTTGATATCCAGTATCTGTGGATGTTTGACATTTGTGCCGTAGATTCTTATCTATATCTAGTAAACCTTGACTCACAGAAATGTCAGGATCGTAAATTAACTTATTTTCTTGAAGCACTAGGGGGCTAATTAGTTTTTTAAAGAAATTCCATAAAGAAAATAATTATTCTCTATTTAGGTCAACGTGCAAGTGCTGTAGTAAGAAGATATAGGGCATGACAATGTCTTAACATTGCTTCCTATTCAGTACAGTGAATGAGTCCAACTCTAAGGAAACATCCTTACAGTGTTGTAACTGGAAATGTGCACCTTATTTTCTAACTTAATAGTGAGGGAAGTTGTTCTTTAGAAATACTACTGACTGCTGTGCATGAACAACCCCCAGTGTCTTTACATTAGAAGAGAACGTGTTTAAAGGAGGTATTTTCAGCAAACAGAGCTAGATGTTACTTAATGACCTGTGATTTAAACCAGGAGATTAGGCCACTAATTGTATGCTTTCTTGTACTATTTTATCCTTTCAGCATAATTAAAACACAATTATAATGCATACACACAGATTGGACTAATTATTATGGCACCATAACCTGTCTTGCGATTTCCTAAATCTTCAGTACCAGATTCAGGCAACAGGCTACACTTTTTGCAAAGGAAATGAACAAAATCTTACACATTCAGTTACCAGAGGTGCAGATAGTTTCAGTATCTTTTCAACAAAGGCCTCATCTACAGTCTTGCAGTCTTCAAGTATAAGGTTCTCTCCTTCCCAGTTATGGAAAATCACCTGCTCACAAGAAAGGTTAAAGCCAGATCCCTTATAGAAACTATTTTAACCTGCTATTACTCTTTTGAACTAATAACTATATGGTATTTTGATGTGACCAAAAGAAAAAAAATAATCTGAAGGAAGACCTTTTTTTCCCCCCTAAACGTTGGCAAATTAGTCCAACAGTTAAAATGCTAACTTTTAAACATTCCCTCTCGTTCGACATCAAATACTAACTTCTCTCTCTCCAAAGAAGACAGGCATTATACTTAGTTTCCACTAGTCAACGCCACGAAGAAACTCTTCACAGACAATACTGTTTTGTTTGGGATTATTTATTTTTTATATAAAAAGTAAAGCTACAGTTGGGTTCACTAAATCTGCATGAGTAGCTTGCCCTCTGGTGACTTTGTGAGAACATACAAGTTTTGTAACAGATACATCAAGGTTGGTATGAATAAAGAATGACTGGAATGTCATACTGCAGGCTCCACAAGAAACAGTATTAAAAGGTTTAAAAGAAACAGTATGCATTAATTGCAACGGCACAATGTGATTTCATTTAAATTAAGAAGAGAAGCAAACTGAACTAAAGAGAAAATGTCAAGAAGATGAAGGACAGAACTGCAACTGTAGAATAGTCACATACCAGAAAGAACTGAAATTCCAGAATGTTGCCTAAGACTTAAGAAAGCTACAACAAAATAAGGAAACCAAAGGTCCCTCATGGCATCTGTCCCTCAAGGTTATAAAAGGAAGTCTTAGTGAAGGCTTAATAGCCAGAAATCCTTGTTCTTTGTGTCTCACACAAGTGATGTTGGCGGACTACTTGAACATAATCACTTTGGAGCTTGTGAGTATATGGGTGTGAACACAGACAAAAATCAACCATATTACAGATTATTTGGGGGAAAAAAATTTCCTTCCTCCTCAGTAAGATCTGACACCAATTTGTTACACTAATTTCCTGCACTATCACTAACACTATGCTAAAGTTGAGGGGTGGGAGTGGTGTGTCAATCTGGATCACATACAGCCAAAGGATGAAGATTCTGTCCCAGGGTTTGGGCAATTTACTCAGCCTGAAGGCCCTGACTGACTTTAAAGGCAGCCAATTTCCATTTTGATCGAATATTAATAGCATGCTAGCTTGAAGTTGATTTGAAAGAGGAAAATACCTCAATATGACCTTTTGTTTCTCAACACAGAGTTCCAGATTTACCTCAGCTCCTTAGATTATCACTGAATGGCACTGAATATCATATATATTTTAGCTTCTAAAACATTCAAGTGAAGCAGGGAAATCATAAGTAACTCATGAGGAAGAAAAATGGAAACCAGAAAAGGGTAACTTGTGTTGTATCGGAAATAAAAGTTCCTAGGCACCTGTATAGCTGCTAGATCACATTCCTTTAATAGAAAATGGATAGACAATTGAAAGTCATCAGTTACATTTTGTTCTACTATGCAAATCATGTTTGTCCTGTACACCTGCTTACCCAACAGCTTAAAACCTTAGCAAACAGCTGTATTTCCCTTACACCTAGCTTCTGAGCTAAAAGGTTTTCACAAGAGAGGAATTTCTTGATCTTC
The DNA here is from genome assembly GCF_014839835.1 of Dryobates pubescens. Taxonomy (NCBI): domain Eukaryota; kingdom Metazoa; phylum Chordata; class Aves; order Piciformes; family Picidae; genus Dryobates; species Dryobates pubescens. The sequence continues at coordinate 42,469,740 of NC_071617.1, read as the reverse complement.
CCTTGCTTGTGTAGCAAGGACTGTTGAAATGTCTGAGTTAATTGCTATGACTGTTCATCTCAATTCTTTCTCAAGTGTCCTTAGCTGAAAGTTGGTGGACGGTAACTTCTCTCTGAAGATACACAAGCATGTAGAGTTAGCTTCCAAAAGTGTAATTGTGTCTTTTCTTGTATTCACCAGGAAACTTACTTACTGTAAAGACCAGCAGAATTCTAAATAATTTCTGCAGCAATCACAAATGTTGATGGTCATACATGTACCCTTTCCCAGTTACCTCCAAACGCTAGAATAACAATGAGCCCCTCCTCACACGTCACCTAGACCACAACCTTTGCACTTTTATTTAGTTAAGTATTGCTTATGGATTCTTTCCCTTGTCAAATACATTTTGAAACTACCTCTTCTACCATCTGGCACTATTCCTGTCCTACATCAGCCTCTTGGGCAGCAGAACAAGCAGAAAAAGAAAGGCTACCTGCTAGTCTTGCACAATTTTCATATGGCATTAGTGATTAGAATCCTAGACGACGTGCGGTCAACTCAACAGCTTCCTTGTGCATTCTTAAATATCCTGCATGCAGTACTGCATAACACTTGCCAATGGTAAATCAAATTGTATTTACAAGGTGAAATATGAATCTGCATTGTACTTCTCGAAGGAATAACTTGAATGTTTCTAAAATATGCTCCCTAATATGACCTCTCTTCTCAGAGAGAAAGAGTTAAACAACCATTTTTTTACTCCCCAAAGGCTGCTGGTCCCACAAAGAGGTGGCATGTTTTATTTAAAACAGGCTCTCTCTCAGTAACCACTTGTTCTAATTGGCAAGGCAAGGCTGGGTCCCCAAAGCACACAGCTCGTTACATTCAGTTTGGATTACAAAAACACAGTGAAACAAACTGCATCAAAATGTACAAATTAACAGCTCAGGAGTGCACGACACGGACACGGAATTAGATTGTAATATGGAACAAACTCCACAGGGAGGCTAAGGAACAAATCACTAGTGTTTCTATAAACTAGAGAAGGTTTCCAAATGAGCAAATACACAAAACTGAGCACAAACTTTTTCTATAAATCAAGCAAATTGCTAAATGGGAAAAAAAGAAAAAAACTTTCCCTCTCCTATCTTATCCATGCATTTATAGGAGAACAGAGCTACAAGAAAGTTTAATAAATTAAACCTATGGGTTGCAAATTGTAAATCTGTAACTCCACTTCCATGCTCTCAGTGTGCAAACATCATGGCAATTAAGACATACTTCTAAACTTTTTTTTTTACATCAGAGAACATATACACAAGAGACTAAAATACAGCTGGTGTTTCAATGAGTCATTTGGAAAGGTAACAAGTTAAAAGGTGAACAGCATATTAACAAAATAGAAAGAAGCTGGCTTTACCATAAAGAAGAAAACATACTAGAAAACAGAGCTACAAAAAAAACAACCTAAAAATAATGCAAGCTTGAGACAAAAAAAGGGCAAAGGTCCTTTCTTTGCTTGTAGATCAATCTGTACAATGGGACTGGGAATTCCCTGACATAAAAAAACCAAACCACATGGAAAACAGCAGTGATATTTTTTCAAGAGGGGGTAGGGGGGAGGGAATTAAGACTATTCAACAGTCTTTTCAGGTAGTAAGGTCATATTTTTGTTAAAGCATAATTAGTATTTTTAACAAATGAGCACCAGGCTACTACACTATGAATTTAGCAAGATGCAATCCAATGAAATAGCCATTAATGTCCTACACAGAAGTCTACTGATAGGACTGATCAGCTGTAAAATGTTAAAGACCTTAATCAAAAGGCATTCAATTTTCTTGCCCTGTGTTATTGAAAAGACTTTCAAATGTGACTGGAAAAAGTCCTACTGGCTTGAAGTTAGTAGCAGCCTGAAAGAAGGAAACTGAAAAAGAAAATCCCTGCCCTCTTCAACACACATTTATATGCCAGCTGTGAATGAAAGTCTTTTTCTTCCACTAAAGACTGTATATAAATAGAAACACTGCATGGGTCTGTCCTCCATTACTGCTTGCCCCTTCTAAACATTTTATATGGGGAAGTATCAGGGAGGTGTAAAAAGAAAAAAAATAAACTTGAGCAAATTGAACTACCATCTGAGCCACTGACTCTACTGACATTCTACATTGCACTGTTGTGCACACAATGCCTTCATGCAGCCAAGTCCCAGGCAGCTGGGACCTGTCTTCCACACAGCCTCTTAAACACCTTTTCTATAGATAATGCATGACAAAATCATATCAGTATTGGAATACCACCGAAAAAAGAGTGGTCTCCCAAAGTAGTATTACACTAGCTTCACTTAACTTCACAGTCTCAAGGCGCACCAGGGGAGGTTTAGGCTGGATGCTCAGAAGAAATTTTTCACAGAAAGAGAGATTGACCATTGGAATGTGCTGCCCAGGGAGGTGGTGGAGTCACCATCACTGGAGGTGTTTAGGAAGAGACAGGATAGGGCACTTGGTGCCATGGTTTAGTTGATTAGATAGTGTTGGATAATAGGTTGGACTCGATGGGCTCGAAGGTCTTCTCGAACCTGGTTAATTCTATTCCATTCCATTCCTAAATGTGATCTCTATGTTAAGTCCTAAAAATCAGTAGCCTAGAAAGCTTGAGATATTCTTCTCTCCCATATTTTCAATTTTGTGTATATTGAGTACCAGGAACAGGTAGCATTAACATACTCCATTGTTTGTTTGATGGTACTATTTTTTGACAGAAGTAAAACAATTAGCCTTAAGCTTAGATAATGTAAGTACATTTGAATGAACTCCTTCTCTATTACTTTCTATTTCCTCATCAAACCTTTAAGACAGGTTAGAGGAGAAGGAGTCAAGTAAAAACATCTAGTATTTTCTGCAGAATAACACAAACTAACTTTTTGCAAAAAGCCTTTTTGGAGTTAGTAGTGCAAATCAAGCTTATAACTAAGTGAAGACAAATTAAAGTAATTTATCCTTCTTTTTTTTTTCCTTAATGATATTTCTGGATGATTGCCTTCATCAAGCTTAGCATACATCTCACCTTCTCAAGTTTACTAATTCTGTTAAGACATCTTTACCCTACCAGCTTTCCTCTTTAAAAATTCTTTGAGTACAGAGCAGAAGAAATTAAATGAATGCCAAACAATATATATGTTTGTACCTGGAATGTTATAGTTCTTTATTAGCGGATGCTCTAGAAACTAGAAATATTTGTTGCCACTGTAACCAGCTATACCAATTTCAAAACAACTATTTAGCCGCAAACCTGACTGTCTAATAAAACTGGTAGATGAAGCTTGACTACTTTGACGTGCTAGCCAGCAAGCACTGTTTTCTGTAGTGTACATTCCATGTACTTCAAAACACAAAGACAGACCTGAATACAGCAACCAATTCTAGCCTAATGAAGCAACAAATTGAGGCACCAGTTTCCATTAGGAGCCAACAAAGGAAATACCATACCGAAAAAGAAACATTTTGTGTACAGATAAACTAGTACACAGTGCTGTTTTCAAACTTCTGAAAATGCTTGCTGCCTCTCTAGCAAAATAACCACAACATGTGGATTCTCATTAGAAATTACAAGGATATGGAAAACACAAACTCATAAGGGTTTCAATCATTCATTTAGGAATGAAAACTTAATGAAGAACTGAATAAAGAATAATTTATAATTTATCATACAGCAGGATACAGCAAAATTTGGACTAGCAGCATGCAAGATGCACCTACTGAAAAGGTTTTCAGTGAGCAAGCTGAAAGCTTGACTGAGGATCAGGTTAGTAGTTGATTAACTGCAAAATCTATTCAGGCAGGAATGCTGATTTTTGCTAGCTTACGCTTACAGTAGGTGCTATTACTGCCAGACAAGGCAGCATTCTAAATAGGATTTGTGAAGACTGAGGGAAGAAGAAACTGTGTTATTGAAGTGATTCTGAGTCACTGTAAACATCCAATTTTGTAAGCTCTGAAAGTTATGGGTGGCTTGGCAGGGCAACATAAAAGTCTGCTCAAAAAAGTAAAAGGGTCAAGATGCACAAAAACATGAAGTAACTCTAGAAGCAAACATCTGAGTGAGTCCAAGAAACAGAAAGAAAAGCAAGTAATTTGAACTTCCAGAATCAGATGATAGCTGGAAGTTATTAGGGTTAGGGGTTTTGTTTGATTGTTGTTGTTGTTTTGGGTTCCCCCTCCTCCTCTTATCAGATCTTGCATATTCAGGAGAATGAAAGATAACACTGAAGCTACAAGATTTCTTAATCTGACATAGAGCTAAGCATATATTTTGAAAATACATACGTGGTTCCAGCAATACTGATTTCCTACTTGACAGATGGAGACAGGAAAAATACAGTCATTTTTACTCAACAAGATATTCAGATGAAAAGAAAGGTGCTGGATTTCAAACTGAAAAATAAAACTGACCTAGGAGTTGAGGCCCCTAAAACTCAAGAAAATTCTTTGGTTATGAAGTATTTTCTTTTCAAATTCAGTGATGCTCATCAAGCATTTCACAGAACAAGAACATAAACACTGCATAGCAGGATTAAGAGATGGACACCCACCTCTTGAAGTTTCAATTACACCTTCAGACTGAAGGGCTATGAAATTGTCTCATAAATCCATGAATGCTCTATCATTTTATCTTCCTCCACCTTCCCAAGTGCATCACTCCACCAACTCATCCAATGGTGTACTTACCTTCAGGTTCACATACTATTGAACAGCTGAAATCCACTGCCTGCACCACTCGTCCCAATGCTGACAGCACCACAACAAATTAAAATTGGTAGACTTGTAATCCAGTGGCTTCAAGGCAGACTGCATTTCTTTGGCTGATTTAAGTACAAAGTCTACTTTTAACATTTTCTCAATTTAAATATTTGTTCTTACTCTGTAATAGTTTGTTCTGTACAGGACTGTTCCCAGAGGTACTAATTAAAATAGAGTTCTTGAGGTACCAGGTGTTGTTTCTGTGAAGGTCTGTAGAATTCCTGCCTAAAAGACCCTGCTCTGTAAAAGTGGCTTTTCAAAAACACTCAGCAATATCCCCATCTGAAGCTGATATTAACAAAATTCATAAATCTAATGGGAGTAAAGATAGATTAATAAAGAGTGCTTCTGAAAATTTTCACTCATCACTGTCCTGCATTTTAATCATTCAGATTTCACAGTTTACCACATTGGAAGAAGGGAGGTTGCAGTATTACCCAAAGATGTGGCGACACTCAGGGATATTCTCTGGTCACAATTTGCATTTTTCCACTTACTAGCCTAGCTTCTGATTTATTTTAAAAAGAAAACTCATGCTTTATTGCACTTGGATTCTAGATAAGCAAGAAGTCTGAAGCAACTATGCCTTCACCATCTGAAGAGCAAATTTATTTGAAGCAATTTAATATGTAGTATTACACTTATACTGTATCTGGAGACTTTGCAGCATTGCTAGCACACGGTCAGCACCAAATTGGAGACAGAACGTTGTAAGGTACTTTGCAGAAGTACAATTAACTTGAAATTATTTTGAAGAGGCTCTTGAACATTTCAGAGTCTGCTGAATGTTATTTAAGCCCTGCTTCTACAGGGCTCAAGTAAAACACATCAGGTATTCCTTCTTGGAACAGGCAGATGAGGTGAAGAGGAGGCAAAGCTGGCTGAAGAGGATAGCTAATATCATGCTTCTCTCAAGTATTTATCAACCATTATTTGCAAGCCAAGAACTAGTTTGTGGCAAATGAACAAATCTGTGCTTGTACCAAAGAGCTCAGTGATTCTTCTAGATCTAGGGCAAAACATTGGGCTCTTCCAGCAAAGCACTGCCGGTAACTGTGCAATACACAGCTCACTCTTGCCATAGAAATCTGAACAACGTAATCTCTATAATAACCTGTGAAAAGTATTCTCATGTTTAATGCAAGAAAATATGCAGTCAGACAAAACAAGGAATTCCAGTCTCCAAGCTACATAGCTGGACAAATGAGAGTGAAAATTCACTGAATTTGTCTTGATAATAAATTTAGAAATCACAAGCATTTGGTCAAACAAGAAGGCAAACTAACAGCCTCTGACCACTACACCCTTTGCTCTACTTCAGTGCTAATTAATGTCACAGACATGAAACTATGAAGAGAGGATGGGGAAGAGAGGAAGGACAGAAGCAAGGAAAAACTCATGATCATGCATTTACAGAATTGTCACAGTTCAGAAAGTCTGACAAACCAGTAAAGATAGGAAGGTTCAATGTAATAATTGAGATTGTAATATAAACCAAACATTGTATGTTGCATTATTATTTATAAACAATGTTTTAATCTCTCAATGACTTTTTTGCCCTTTCCCCTCTATATATATAGGAAGGTAATGCTTACACAAATGTAAGGGGCTTTGCTGCTACGTGCATCTGAAATTATTTTTTTCATAGGAATATTGGCTTCTATACCTTTTAACAAACAAACAAACAAAACACACCCAGTCATTTAGCAAAGGTACTAACCTTTTTCGTTGTGTGGATTTCTTTTTTCTACAATAAAAGAGAAAGGAAATGACAGTCAAGAGAAATAGTAATTTCCAACTTTCCCTCACATACAATTCTTCAATACATTTGAATTAATAATTTGCTCTATTAAAAGAGAAACAAGAAACACCTTTTTTTCACATCACATCTTTGGAGTGTGTGGAATGGTGAAGAACATCTTGCAACACCTTACTTGCTTAAAATACTGCTGTTGTGGTGATCAAATTTACAGGAATACAAGTACACATCTTTCTATTTCAATACTGTGTCTGGAAATCCAGTATAAAAAAAATGTTTAAAATATTTCAGTAACATCACCAAAAAAATCCCAAACCAAACCAAAAAAGCTTGCCAACAAAAAGCAACTAGAAAAAAACTTCAAAGCCAAAAGGACGTTGGGATTATGAAGTTACTACTCAAACAGAACAGGTTATTTCAATGCTACTTGTTAAAGAAATCATAGTTAAGATCTAAAAAGTAAATCTGTCTTTTTCCACAAGACTGGTTTGTTCCAACTAGCAGTAGTTTAAGATATTCAAACTCTTCAATTCATAAAAATAAACAAGCTGTAAGGAAAGCCTTGAAGAATTTTAGAAGTAAACTTCCCTCCCCCTGAATAAGCACACAAATATTTAGGTATCATCTTGTACTTTTACCACAGGAAAAAAATGAACTTGATCAGAGGTAGTGCTATTTCAGGAACACTACAGAATATAAACCAAGAGCCCTTCTTGTTGTTAAAAAACCCCAACCAAACAAAACTAAACAACAAAAAAAAGGAGGGGGAGAGGGAACCCCAAACAACCAAAACCAACACAACCCTGTAAAACCAAAATAAAAGATGCTTTGCTTAATGTCTGGTTTGCTGGCTGTGAAGTTTTCTATACTCAGTTAAACTCTGAATACAAGAGATGGGACATTTTAGTATTTCTGAATCAGAAAATCCAGATTTCTGAGGTACACATACAGTTCACAGTTCCAATATGAACACAACAGTTGTGCTGAGTCAAAGACCTAGTAGCTTGTTTATGACTCTGGTCAGCTGGGAAAGAGTACAAGGAAGTACTTGCCCTTTTTCATTAGACCCTTTCCTGTGATCCATGGCTTTGGAAAACAACCAGGTAAGTGCATGCATCATTTTACGGAACACCCTTTGACAATTTTTATTTCTAATGTGTTTGGCTAATAAAATTATGCTGAACCCAAAATCTGAAATCTAGAAGTTAAAATTCATTTTTTTGTTAATAACAAAACACAGAAAAAAACCAACACCAACACCCCCCACCCCCCCCCAAAAAAAAAATAAAATTCAGAAAAAGCTTTAAAGTTTTAGTTTTTAATCTGAAATTTACTATTATATCTGCTCCCTCAAAAGAAAGTAAAAATCATTAACTATGACAGCACTTTAATTACAAATAAAAATAAATTTACAATACTAAGTAATACCCCCATAATTTAAGAAAGGCAAGGCTAAAAGATGCTAACAGGAAAAGGTCAATAGGAATTCCTAACATTTTTACACAGTAGCAATGACTCTGCAATAAGAAAATAATATGCTGCAATTAGGATTAGCCTACTCATGAGATACTGACAATTCAATGTGCAAGGGCTGCAAGTTAAAAAGAAATTGAACAAGAAGTGTTCTATACCAACTTTCATCATTTTTTATCCATGCCATATGTCGGAGGTTATAACAAAATAAATCCTACAAAATGCAAAATTACAACTCAAGATTTCAGCATTTTTAAAGCCTCATCATCTGTATAGGAGCTGTGCTGACGGTGGAACTCTGTAGTTCAAGGGCATTCCAGAATTACATAAACTTCAAGAACAGTGTTTGATTGGTGCATTCACACAAGAGGTGATCAGCAAATAAATGAAGCACCAAAGTAAGGGAAATCTGATTACATATACACACCGAAGGAAGAGAAGCCCATGCATAAATCCTGGAAGAGATGCCAACAATGTGGGTTCGATAATCTAACAAAAACACAAAACCTTTTACTGCACTTACCAGCAAAGCATTTGGAACAGAGATTCATAGTCTTGCTGGACCTGGGGCAAAAATAAAAAAAAAAAAAAAGAGCTAAAAAATTCATTATAATTCTAAGCAATATAGGGAAGTTTTTGGGGAATGAAGCAAGGGTACAGAGAGGGTAAGAACTGAAATGGCTAGGAATCAAATGTAAGGGGCTAGAAGTGGCTGAACTAGGAACAGTGACACGGGAAAAAAGACTTTGTATGGGCAATCTCTTTCCAATTTAAAGAGTTCCAAAACATGACTTCCACACATTTACCTCATATATGAAAATAAGCTCACTTTACCATTCCGTGAGTATTATACACTAATTCGTATCTTTCTCTTGCAATATGATAATAATGATAGACAGGAAGAGCCAACACATTCCACTTGAATATTAGACTCCCCTTGGCAACCGCTCTGCAGTCCTGACAAATCCTAACTACAGTACAGCAACAGAGAGATTACAGTATTGGAATTATAAGGACATAGACAGATGTGCTCTTGGAAGTCTAGCCAGAATGACTTAAGAAGTTCTAACCTCAAGCTGTTCATTAGTTCCCTCAGATGCATCCAGCAGTAATTTAAAATAACCTGGCTGCCTTTGCACTGGCATGGACTAGGATAGCTCATATGATCCATTAGTGTGGCTCAGCTTTGAGGACAGGAACCTTTAGCTAAGAGAAAAATCAGCTGGAGCAAGACAGCAGTATCTTAAGCCTCCCAGATGTCTTCTAAGTGTTTGTGCAATTATGTCACAAGTGCTCACCCTCATAAAGAAAGCCAATATGATCATATCAAATAAATAAATCTATAGACCTCCCTAAGGTTACCATGAAATTTTCCAAAGCAATACAATACGGGAGAATAAGTTTCTCCCAGTTTATGAAAAGTTTTCTTCTAACATCACAACATCTCCATTGCAGAGTGAGCTGAAGAATGTTTTCTGAAGTTCTTCAAGTGTTGAAATGTCTTTAGGTAAGAGCAACCCAGTTTCTGTTCCCAATATTTGATTTGTTCGGCGTTTCTGAATCAGCTCTGCCATTACATATAAGCACTAACACCATCTATGCAAAGTAATTCTGCATACACAAAACCAATTGAAACTACAAAAACAATTGTTTTCTATTTGCACTACGTACAGAACTTTGAGATGAGATCTGCATCTTACAATATGCATGCCATAAAAATCAGAACTGCTTACTATCTTGAGAAGTCTTAATAATTTTTTCAATACAATTATACCACAAATGAACACACCTATCAGTAGTACTATAGAATTTGTCCCTTTCCTCAGAGTTTGCAAAAGGGTATTTTGAATGACCTTCAGGTAACAAAGTCAATTCAGACTTGGTCAATCGTATCATATTATTAGTCACATCAAAACATTACAGATACTTTTCAGTTCATGCACATTTGAAAGCTGGTTTATAACAGGCTCAAAAATTCTAGGAGAACACAATTCACTGCAGATATGAGACATAAGCATTTGCCAGCTATAGCAAGAGCCACAGACACATGAAAGCTAGTTTTAAATGCAAACAGTAAGTGCACAGGACAAAAGTTAATTCCCAAGAAAAGAAATGCGGAACAACATTTGTAGCCATACAAATACATCATCAAATTGGTATATACTCAAAGATTCAATATCTATGTTGACAGTCTATGTTGACAGATTATCTACCTTCAAAAGAACTGCAATTAAAAACAGCATGGTGAGTCAACACCTACAGCATTAGTGTGCTGCAGTTCAGTACTCACTGCTTATGGGTTAGACCTTCTGGAGCAGCTCAATATGCCAGGCAGGAGCTTCTCTGCAAAGCCATTAAACCCCAGGGGCAGCAAAGAAAAAGAAAGGCAGAGTTCAGATGGTTCATATTGGTGACATTGGAATGGGCAATGACAAATGTTTTCAGTGGTTTAATCAACCATCTCAGATGTTAAATATCAATTCAATGCCGCAAACAATATTTACTTGTCAGCACATCAACAGTGGAAAACACACACACACACAACATCCAGCTAGGTATGTGGGGAGAAAAAAAAAAGGGGGGGGGGGGGGGAAAGCTGCCAGTTATTCATAATACAAAAAACACCCCAGATTTTCTGAATGGGCAGTGCTATTAGAAAAGTGACCTTGTGAGCTAAATAACTTCAGTTCACTGTTACAGTTTCAAGGATCACTTTCTCTCTAATCCTTTTCTATGCTTTTTTAAGGCACAGAAATCAGTCTGAGGCTGCTATTTAACATAAAAGTCTAAACTATGAGTGGTTTGTTGGTTTTAGTTTCTTTTACACAGTCACTTATGTCACTGTGGATCCATCAACATTAAACCAGAACTAAGAAAATTACATTTTTTATTAAAGACAGAGTAACAATGTTGATCAACAATCAGCTCCTTTTTGAAAGTACAATATTTAACTAGAGTAAAAGCTTTACAAAGAAAATGCATTAAGCAGTTTGCATATGTCAAACTCGCTAGGTATTATCTGAGAGTCATGTCAAAAATATGTTTTACTTGACAGACATTGACAGCTCTTTGTTAGACTGCAAATCCCTCCTCCCATTGCTACAATTCCTTCTTTACAGGAGGCAAGATTTCTCTTACCGCACTCTCAAAACTGAGCAAACCTGCACATTGCTGTTTTCTCCATGAAATAAATCTTGTTAACCACATAGCCATTTTACATTAAAAACTTGCCATTGACTCTAACATTCATTAGAAACTCATGCTTGCCAGGCAGGAACACCAAAATACAACATTTATTTGCTACTGGTAGCCTTTTCAAATATATCATACATCTGCAACATCTGTTCTTTCTAGAGGTAATTGTATTTGAAACACTCAAATCTACTGAACGGTTCTGGTCATGACACAGCCCTGTTTCCACATGGTAAGAAAGAGACGGTCACAGCAGACAACTCCACTTAGAGCAGGTGATTTGCAGGGAAAGCAAAACTATTCAGATTTCTAGGAACAAGTGTAAAGGAGAGTAAGGCACAGTGAAGCTAAAATTCAAAGTCAGTCCTGGCAACAAGAATTGTGTGTTTTAGACTGCAAGTTTTTATGCTGACAACCAACGTTTTGACACCCTGCTGTCAAAGGTTGGTGGTATTTGACATGCTCCTGAATTAGATACAGAATCACCATGTTTTTTAACCAGACATATGAGAATAATTACCAGATTTCTCTTATAAAAGTCAGATTCATGCTTAGCAACACCTAATCCAGAATTACTTCAGTATACAATTTATATGTACAATATCCCTAGACAGCCAGTTTTATATTGATAACTTACAACACAGAATTTAAGATGGCATTCAGAAATACATTCATATTTATGAATAAATCAAGTCAAATAGAATGGTATTACCTCCAAGGCAGAGCATAAAGTTGAGCCCTATTTGAAGGTACTTCCATCTGCCAAAAAGAAACCATTCAACTAGAGGGTGACACAAAATTATTATGCAGATTGGAAACCACACGGTGAAGCGAGCTCAGAAGGTCAAATAGCAGAGCAAGTTAGAGGCAGAGGACACTTCGAACCTGCTAGAAAACCCCAGAGGCTATAGAATGATTGCATACAGTAGTTCTATAGGGCTCAGTCTAAAATGGGTGTAGGTGTTTAAAGTGCTTCCTTTTTTTAAAGAAAAACCCCCACCCCCTTAATAACACAGCCATGAAAATAGTAAAAATTACATAGCACCTTTGAAAAGAAGAAATTTACAGAAATGGGAAAACCAGGAAGCTGTATTTATGCTTTAAGGTTAAAAAAAAAAAAAAAAAAGGGGCTATTTGAGGCTATTCAAACTATCATCCCCTACTTGCACTGCTGTGCAACAAATGTCCATAGCAAAAGAAACTATTTGAGCTTTTTTTGAGCTTTCACACAGATGTACAAGCAGAGCACCATAAGGTCCTAACTTCAGCGCCATCACTACCTGCACCTCCAGTTAATGGTGCATAATGCAAAGTGAGAGTCAGCAAGAGGCATTAAATATCAAAAATAATATACTTCAAAGTCTATGTATTGATATATAACTAATTGCTTCCCTGATCTCATTTTCACCTGGTACTTCCAGTACTTTCCTACATCTAGTCCACTAATAGCACTGAAAGTTATTTCCTTAAATTTATACCCTCTATACACTATGAATTATTCCTTTTCTTTCTTGTCATTTAGGAGTATACCATTGCAAGGTACCATTCAAATCAATGTGCATTCTTCTCTGCTTCACTGGAAGCTTGCTTTTCCTTTCCTCTCTCCCAGTACATGATTTTATTATTATGAAACCCTATCTACGGTAGTATTGTATGGAAACATATAGAATGGAGTTGAAATTCTAGCCATGAATCTTGAAGACTCTTAGATGTAGAGTATTTGGTTCAGAACAGCCAGAATCTACAAAAATAATCAATCTTAATCTGAATATTCAGAGAGTTAAAAGTAGTACACAGAAATTTATCTGATCTCAGGACACTCCATAACACAAATGCTTTCTACCAAGAAGCTTAGAGTAGCACACCTAATAAATACTGAAGGTTTTGTAACACAGTCCTGCATCTTCCAGGTAAGCACTTCCAAGGGTCCTCCATCCCATCTTTAAAAGGAAAGGAAAAAAGCAAACCACAAACGCCAAAATCTACTACTAGCTTAACTCCACACAAGTGCCAAAGAGCAATACAAAATGTGCAGTTTCATTTGTACTAGGATGTCTCCTACACTAAGGTAATAGTGAGCTGCTTTATTGAAGTAAATTCCATCCATAGCAAGAATCGTGCAGCTGCACTAGAGTCAAAATAAGTAAACACTGCAATATAGGTAGTATATTCTCAATGCTTGATAAACAGCAGCAGAATAATAGTCATTCTTGAAAATACATAATTTTTTTTTACAGGAGAGAATAATAAAGAGTTCAGAGAAAAAATGCTTTCATATAGCATACATAAATTAGATATTTAAGCCACATATGCTAATTAAGTAGGACTGCAACATCACCTATTCTTCATTTTTATTGGGAACAAGGTTTTCCAGCATATCTAGAAATAGCTCCTTAGGATTCAGTCTATGACTTAGGAGTAGGAAAACATATCTGCACCACTGGCACTCTAATTGTATTAGGGATTAAATGCATCATGTTAAATGTTTCTTGGTCCCCTTCCACTACCACAATTAGAGTGGAATCACAGTCACTGCAGCACACATGTATCTTAGCCCCTGTCCAAGATTGTCAGGGGCTGCATGTTTAAAAATCATTAATGCAATATGAATCATATTATTAATTAGTTAAAACTACAAAGAAGCCTCCTCCCCATACATTCAGTACATACTGCTTCATGTATTTAGCAACACAGGACAAATATATGTTACATCAGTGCATTTTGACTACTGTAGTTAATGGTCTGTCACCATTTCCATTATAAAGCAATTTCCAAAGGTTTATAACTCTGTTGAAGAATTCACACTGAGCTGTATCTTGGCATATAGCAAAAGGAAAGCTATAGCCCACATATGTTTACCTTCATGCAATCAGGCTAGAGGATTATTTATCATTAAAAGAAAATCGATCCGATTTTCTATTGCCCTTACACTTTTCATCATTCACTTACAGCGTACAACCCTTTACCTTGTACAGGAAGGAAGTTAATTAGACTGTGTTAATAAGACCCTCAATCGTGTTTTGAAAGTTCTGTATATCCTGTATGCGCACTTCTGAAGAAAGCAGTTTTACTTTTATAAATCAAAAGTCACCTCTTTGATTTCATATATGCTACAAACCTCATACTTATGGTTCCTCAATTTATGATCTTGCTAAGGGGATACAGGCAAGGCGTTTTTAGACATTTTAAACAACTATTCATATCTTCAGACTGAGGCAGCTCAGTTATTCTTCAAGAATAACATATGCCAAATTTCTTTCAAATCGAAGAGCTGAAGTGGAGCGTGTCAAATGCAGCTGGACCTGTAAAGAACTTGGCAATCAGAAACAGAATCACAGAATGTTAGGGATTGGAAGGGACCTGTAGAAATCGAGTCCAACCCCCTGCCAAAGCAGGATTACCTACAGCAGGCCTCACAGGGTGACATTCAGGTGATCTTTAAAAGTCTCCAGTGAAGGGGACTCGACAATCTCTCTGGGCAGCCTGTTCCAGTGCTCCATCACCCTCATCAAACAGGAGTGTCTCCTCATGTTGAGGTGGAATCTCCTGTGTTCTAGCATGCATCCATTGTTCCTTGTCCTATCACTAGGTGCCACTGAAAAGGGACTATCACCTACATCTTGACACCCACCCCTCAGATACTTATAGATGTCAATAAGATCCTCTCTCAACATCCACATACACTCAGATTTTTAAGTGAACTATAACCTGAAATTCAGTATTGTTCAAATGCAGACAATGCTCTCTACTTCTTCAGCTGTTCTATACCCCCATGCTCAGTAATGAGAACTCTAGCTCAATTAGAAAACTGTTATCAGTAAAATTGTATTATTTCTATTACAGTGGGGGTTTTGCTTGGAAAACATACAACTATTCCGGTTTTGGACATCTCATTTTCACCACGAACAATTTAAGTGTCACATAGCATTTCTAGATTTTTTTGAAGCTGCTGAAAAAGATGCTTTGGTTCGTGAGTCACACATTCATCAGGCCCTCAATTTGAAATGAAATGGAGGGTAAACTTTATGCACGGCACAGTGTGGTAGTGCAATGCCCTTCTGGCAGCTTTCCATGCTCACAAGATATGCTGATGCATCCCAATGAAGTAGCTGTATCCCAATTTATTTATTTTTCCAATGGCTACACTAAAGCATTTTTTTAAAACTCTGTGGCTGAAGCACTTGTCATGTTTTAAATATACAAAGACATTGAAGTGCTTTGTTGACAGTAAGAGCACAAGTACACAAGAGCAGGATGGGGAAATGGGGAAAATACAGAGCAACGAAGCAGCTCCTTACTTTTACAAAACATATCATGGGGTTCTGACACAAAAGCACTGACAGAATTTCAATTTGAAGCCTTTTCCAACAATTAATACAATAAACTGCAAAGAATCCAATGCATCTAAATGAGGCAAAGCGGGTTGTAAGAACTTAACATTTTATTCAATTCAGTTTCTACCTGAGCTTACAAAGTTCTTGCCTTCCAGCAAAGCTAAAACACTTCATAATCCCATGAAATATTTCCACACTGCTAAAAACCAACCAAACAAAAACCCCACAACACAAAAATCTCAGTAGCAAAATCCTGTACCAAACATTCCCCTGCAACTCTCCAACATATTTTTCACAAACATGTAGTCTGCTATTTAAAGGACAGTGAAAAAGTTGGAATGCCAAGAACTGGCAGAATTTAAGAGGCCTTCATAAAGTAGGAATAAAATTTGAAGTTTGTGATCTACCCACCTTCCACAAATTCCTCAAGGTCATTATTATTTATGTATCTTGCAGGCAATAACTAACATTGTCCTATGACAACACAATAATCTTCTTCAGACTTACAATATGAAATCATATCAACTTTATCTTTTCCTTCAGTTCAGACACTCCAGTGATAAGCAACACTTGGAAACCTACGCCATTTGTGTTACTCCTTTTTACCACAGGGTCAATGACAGATACTAAAACAGTAAAACATTGTTAGGCAAAGGAAAACAAATGCTAGAGAAAACTTCAAGAAAGTATCCATTTTGTCTCCTGACTTACAAGACATGGCTAATTATATATCAAGCCTCCTTAAGAAACTTTCTTGAAACAGTTCCTGACTGGAACTAGATTTAGCTTAGAAAATACAAAAACTTTGAAGTCTTGCTCATGTTAAGCCCAGTGTACCTCTGCTTTATGCCAAAGCACAGAGAAGCATTTTATTTTTAAATCAAAGTTATTTTTCTGTATTAAGAGAGGGGGGAAAAAAAAAAAAGTACTTTTAAATCCCTGGCACTATAATGGGTAAGAATGGTTAGAACTTTTGAATGCCAGGATTAAAAAAAAAAAAGAAGAAGAAAAAAAAGAAGAAAAAAAAGAGCCTTGCAAAGTATTTCAAAGACCTTGCCTGTTGTATGCATATTAAATATCACTGACAAGGTCAACTTATGTAAACCAGCTTTTAAACAAGAAAAAAATAATAATATCGTTGCTTAGTATTAACAAAACACACTAACAAAGTCTGGTTTAAGTATTGTGTCATATGTGTTCTCCAAAAACTAACACAATAACAAAGTAAGATAAAATCCTTTGTTGCAGAGATCGAATATGTATTAAGTCAAACACTGCACAGGCAAAAAGGAGTTTAAAAGGCTGACCATCCCAAATAAGAAGAGAGAAAGCACTTGAAGGTGCACTATATGCAAGAGTCAGAAGCCCAAGTATTATTTTGCCTATTCATTTCCATGAGGTAAAGCACAGGAAGCTAGGTTCAGAAATAAGGCAGTCAGAAAGAAGAAGAATGAACATCTGTTGGACAAAGCAAGAAAGCATTGGTGTTCCAGGACTTGTAAGGAGCGCTGTCCTCCTATTCAGTAATGAGCAGGTTGTCCAGCAGGACACCTCGTTTGCAAGGACCTCCTTAAGCCACCCCAAAAAGCATCAATGTAACAGTGTATTTTTGTGAATAAGTGACAATCTCACTTCTATAGTTCTTTGCACTCCTCTGCCTATTAAACCCTTCTGGAATTGTATGCTACAGTAGAATTATAGCACTTCCTGAAGAACTTTCACAAAGTGCCTGCAGTTTTCCTGTGTGACCTGCTCTAGGTGATCCTGCTCTGGCAGGGAGGTTGGACCAGATGGTCTTTCAAGGTCCTTTCCAACCCCTAACATTCTGTGAGTCTATGTTATTACACTGTTCATAAATACATATCTATCTGTAAGAAACTAGTAGTATGTAAGTTAGCAGACACTTTTTCTCCTCCCCATTTAACACAGAATTCAGTAAAGTCTTAAAGAGGTTAGCTGAAGGCTCACCATGGGAAACTGACTTTCTTTCATCCTAGCTAGTCTTGTACCCAATTGTACATTAAGAAAGCAGCATGGCTCTTACCTTAGCCAGTGCTGCCTCTACATGTGACTACACAGCCATTTTCAGTTCTCAGGTGGGCAATTGTAGCAACATCTCATGATACTGCTCCAGAGAATGAGAGCACTTCAGGTCCTCCTTTAGGACTTTGAAATGAATCATATCAAGGATGTGTTGACACTAGGAGTAATCTGTCAGCTAATTATCAAACAAACCATTCCTAAAAACAGATTCACCTGTAATGGCAGAAGACAGTTCTGCCCTTCTCGTACAACAAAATTAAGAGAAAAGAAAAACAAACACCACCACAAAACAAACAACAAAACCAACAAAACACCAAATAAAACCAAAAAAGGCAAAACTGAAACAATAAACCCCAACAACAACCAAACATCCTAAAGTAACTTTCAAACATGGAAGAAACCACTGGAAACTCATCATAACCAGTGCAAAAACCACTGAGGTCCTTTCTAGCAGACTGTCAGTTGTACTTCAACTACCCAGAACTATCCTGCCTAGCACAAGCATGCTTATGTTAGTCACACAGAAATTTTGTTTAACTTCCTAATAGCACCCAGGGAAAAGTCTGTAGCAGATTTCACATCTCTCAGGTACTGAATGCAGACTCCTATAGCCTCAAAAAACACCCCAGAGATTAAATAAAAAAGAGAAAGAGAGAATGCCACTCATTTGCTATATTGCAGAAATGTTATAAAGTAATATTTGCATCACACTTCACACACAGTCTTAGCCCAGAAGAACACTTTGGATATTCAACCATGAGAAGAGATCTCCTCTCATAAGTAGCTTCTGGATTTTCTACCACAAAGCCAATTCAGCACAATTCCAAGCAATGCAGCATTTCTAACCAGCATAAAACTACTCTAAAAGTGTGGACATGAAACACTACAAGACTGAAGCACTGACATTTTAGTATGCACTTATCTCATAGGCTTAAAAGACTCACTATTTGAAAATCATTTTAACTCCCATTCATCACTGTAGAAGTTCCTATGCTTCTACTATTATCACAGAATACATCCAGTTGGAAACTCAAAGATCATCCAGTCCAACCCTCAACCCAGTACTGAAGGGTCAACACTAAAACATGTCCTTAAGCATCAGGTCCACACACTGCTTAAACAACCTCCAGAGATGGCAACTCCACCCCTGCCCTGGGCAGACCTTGACATGGAGTAGCACACTGTAGATAATTCCATATGCTGTACACATCAGTACTACTTCCAATCTACTACAAACATTCAAATCACCTACCCACAGGCATACTTCCAGCTACCATCCATCAAACCTGAAGACCACCAGAATTTGTTAAGTTAGAATCAGAAACATGAACATCAAAACTTACTGCTTATTTACTTATCAGCTAAAAATGTACACAGACCAAAATTCTTTGATCAGAAATCAAGTCTTTATTCCTTAGAATGCATTAGGGTGTCTGAAAGCAAAAGAAATTACGCAGGGGTTGTGACGTGTGCAACTACAGCCAATTTTTAAAATGTCTTTTAAAAGCAAGCATTTTTTTAAAATCACTTATTTTCCTCAGAGAAGTTTCTAGTGTAAGCTAGTATAGTTGAACTGAAAGTTTCTCAGAAAGATCAGCTGTGTCCCATGATGCTCTCCACCAACACAAGAGGTTAATTTAATCACCTTTCTTTTTTTGAGCACATTCTATGAAGGACTGTCTAATTATTTCAGTGTTTAACTGACCTTTTCAGCAAATATGGCCTGGACTTCAAATCTCAGATGAGCTCCTGGCATAAAAATTCTGCAGAGCTCTTGGGGGGCGGGGGGGAAAGTCAGACATGGCAATACAAAAATGGCAAAGGCAGCTGGGGAGAGACTGCTCATCTCATGTTAGGCAGTGCTTACTTCCTCTTGGCCTTCACACACAGCTAAAGTTTGAAAATTAAGTTGACCGTTTATTCAGTAAAAACTCCGATGATCCTATATACTTTCAAATACACCATAGGTACAAACACCAAATGGGTTGTACTCACACCTGATGAGGCATCACAGAAAAGCACCCACACAGGACAGAAGTTAGCACACTTGCTTTCTGCTGTGTTACAAACTGCACTCTCTGGGTCTCTGGCAGTTTGCACTGCACATTTATAATGCTCTAGGTACCCTAACATCTGTGAAGCATTTTGTAACTCAAACTATTAGCACACAATGGTTCCTGCTGTTGTAAACACTGAATCAGCTGAACTACTGGAAACACTAGTGAAAATTTACTGCATAAAAGGAAATGTATTACAGAACAGGTTATCATGCTTTAGTATCAATGGATGAGTCACAGCAGGACTTAGAACAAGTTCAGACGACCATCCCTCAGTTCAACAAAATCCAAGTTAAATCACAGCCTGCTCACATTTGAATTGCAAAGCTGCAGTGAATGCCATCTGCAGTGGGCACTACTATATGATAATCCAGCCTGCAATACCTGCAAATAAATCTATAGGGAATAATTACCACTCCCAAAAATCGGACTCTCCTATTAAATGCCTATCAGTAGTACATAGTAACCAAATACATTTATTGATATAGTGGTCTTGTACATTATTGATAAAAGAGGAGATGTTGACTACTATATTAAGAGAAGCAGGATAAATCTTACAATTCATTACAGGATTCAGTATCACACATGCAAAATAAATCAGAAGATTTCACAGTAAATTAAAAAAAACAAACAAAAAAAGGTAATCTACACAAAAATGTATTTGTTTGCCTCCTCCATCACAAGAGTTCTGGTCTGCTTTTTCCTGCTTCTCTTTTCAGCTTAAGAACTAGCAAATCAGAAGATGGGAGAATGAATACATTGGGAAGTTATGGCCATGAAAAAAGCACCACCAATTTAAAGTAAACATGGATATTTAGTACACTTTAACAGAATAAGAGAGGCATTGACAAAATGCTTGAGCAGTGAACAATACCATATATTTCACCTCACTTCCTGCTCCCTCAGCAAAGGTTTGGGAGAGCTCCCACTTTTGCTCTTGAGACTTTATTAAATTCAGCAGAAGCAAAGAAGTAGTTTGACAGTCCCAGCAGTTCTATTGATAAATTTAAAAGCTTTTAAGAGTCTCTGTAAAGATTAAATCAACAACAGAATAGAAAGAAGAGACACTTTCTTTCAGCAATCCCTTTTTAAAAGCCTAAGTGGCTCAGGCTTTTCGACTGGCTGAAGCTTCAGACTTCAGAAGTAAATTTTCCTCAAATATTCATTTGTGGGCCATCTAAGAATTAGAATTATCAGAATTCCCAAACACTGATAAATCTATGCATCACACAAGAAATGACCAAATTTTGCTTCCCTTTATCCCAAAGTTTAGAAAAATATATCTTCTTTGCTGAAGACAACTATACAGAGTAAATGTTTGAGCAAATAATAAAGTACTAAGGCACATGGCTTCAATAAGAGATTTAAGATTTATATGTTTAGAAAGTAGATGAACATTCTTAGTATCACCAATTTATGACTTGAGAAACATGTTGTGGAGAAACCCTAAACTGACTAGAAGTCATAACAAACAACATAACACACTGCAACAATCAAGATCATGCAGTCAGTTCTTGGTTTTAGTAATATAGGAGATGTAAAGATACATTGCTTAATGGTAATTTTCTCTGACAACTTTCTAAACATACTTAAGAATGACATGGTTCTTTAAACCCTCACATTTGACATTAAATGCCTTAAAACAAATTCTTTTTTCTTACACTGCTCATAATGGGGAAAAAATGAAAAACAAAACACAAATCCTCCCCTATCCCAAAGAATCTCATACTACTACTTCTCCCAGGCAACCAGCACCAGAACAAGAGGACGCAGTCTCAAGCTGCACCAGGGGAGGTTTAGGCTGGAGGTTAGGAAGAAATTCTTCACAGAAAGAGTGACTGGCCATTGGAATGGGCTGCCCAGGGAGGTGGTGGAGTCACCATCACTGGAGGTGTTTAGGAAGAGACTGGATGGGGTGCTTGGTGCCATGGTTTAGGATTAGATAGTGTTGGGTGATAGGTTGGACTCAAAGGTCTCTTCCAATCTGGTTTATTCTATTCTATACATTTTGTTATTAAAACTGATTTCTCTTACTGATTACCAGCCAGTGACCACTTTCCTAAGCCTCAGGTTGCAAGTACAATTCTAGCTTTCATTTAACTAGTTCACTGGTCATAGTTTACCCATCAGCTACAGCAATACAAGCATCACTGTCTCAGCAGTTTCAAAGAAAGAGAAGTTATATTAATTTTTGTATTCCTGCCACTGTGCATGAAAATCATAAATATGCTTCAGCAGTTTTAGTTTTTCCCTCATAACACCTATACTAAACCCAGTTACACTATACAGGCAGAGATTGTTTCTTTAATACACTGTGAACATTCCATCCCAGAGCATGCAAGAAGGGACAGAGGCCTCCTCACTGACACAGAATGGTCCAAACCAAGATAGGGGGCGGGGGGGGGGAATATTTCTGACCAAACTGCATCTTTCCTCTCAGCTGCCAATGGGACAGACTGTCATATCTCTCTTTCCTTGTACTGGTTTCTGTTCCCTAAAGATAAGCATCTTATTTGGAATCATCACTTTTAGTTGGAACAAAAGAATTACACAGGTTAAAGAAAAAAGAAAAAACAAAACAAAACAAAACACTATGAATTGGGCAACCCAGATGAGCACTCCAGTCTTCACTCTTGAGTGAAGTTTCCCTCATGTACAAAATTGTGCCCTTCATGTACCAGGCCCAAAAGTTTTGACAATTTTTATCTTACCGTTACAGAGCTGAAAGTCAGTGATTGTAGCTGTACTGTGCCAGGGGAGGTTTAGGCTGGATGTTAGGAAGAAGTTCTTCACAGAAAGAGTGATTTGCCATTGGAATGGGCTGCCCAGGGAGGTGGTGGAGTCACCATCACTGGAGGTGTTTAGGAAGAGACTGGATGGGGTACTTGGTGCCACGGTTTAGTTGATTAGATGGTGTTGGGTGATGGGTTGGACTTGACAATCTCAAAGGTCTTTTCCAACCTGGTTAATTCTATTTTATTCTGGCATTTATAGTATACAATAAAAAAAAAAACAAAACAAAAAAAAAAAAAAAAAAAAACCACCACAAACCACAACATAACTTTATAGAAATGTCTCAAATAACTCAAAAGGTTAATCAAGGGATTGCCAACACCTAAGTTATTCCCCCTACAGTAGCCAATGTTTTGTTCCATACTGGAAGCAATGTACTTTATTGCCCAACCAAGGAAAAAATCCTGTTGCTACCAGGACTCCCCACATGCTTTTACATCATGCAGGCTAAGGCACAAGGAAAGGTGTTAAGGATGGGAGAAAGTTTCCATGAGATACTTAAACATATTGTAAGATAAGGGTATGTAGAAACTCGAACTGGAGTTAATATGCAAGAGGGGAACAGATCTACTAAATTTTAGATTTCCAAGTTTTTCCAAGTCTTCAATCTTGTAGACCATTTTGTGGGCTGTAAACATACTGATGCAACTAATCTGCAACTTTCTACAGAGTAAAATTGCTGTATGTTTTTGAAGCACAACAAATACCTGAAGTCATTTCCAACACAAAACTATTTGGAGATAGGATAAATGACACAAAGTTCAGGTATGCTGCTACAGAGTCTGTCAAAAAAAATAGTGATAAATAGAATATAAACATAGTGCTGAGAATGTATTTCTCCCAAAACAGTTTGTAAGCAGAAACAATAATAAATTACTAGGGAGCAATGCATCTTACTACTGGAGAAAATGTATTTTTTTAATACATGAGATTATTTCTGCCAGTAATTGAACACAGAGAAGAATAATAAGTGAGAAGGAAAAAAAAAAAACAACACAACCCACCAAAAACCCCCACATCCTGCTTTATGAAAATCAATAATTACTGCACATCTACAATGAAAATAGTAACACTTCTGTCCACAGCCATAGAAAAACATTTCCTATTGAGATTAAAAATACTAATAACATGTCACCGTGTGTTTAGGACTCAGCTTCACATTTGCAAACTATAAAGAGACCTATGGTTACTTATCCCATTTTATGCATTCCTTCATTTGAAGGGTCTGAATTTTCACCACAAGACTGAATGCGAAGTACAGAGGTAAAGATACCAGAGTTTTTGCTCTGCTGTCTTGCCAGTATTTATTCCAACATGTAACTCATTTTGAAGTTCTTACCAACTGGTACAATATTAGATATATACATGGGTTAAGAAAAGGACTACACAACTACATTTCAAATGTACTTAAGTCATATACAAGCCTATAAAACACTGTGTCTGTTAGTGAATTAAGCCACCCCACTAAGACAATCCACCAGAGCTCTCTCTTTGACTTCAGTCCTACAAGTGACTTTCTGATTACCCTACGTAAGTATGAAACATTTTCAAAGGCTCTCAAGTATCAATGGAATTTGATACACAAGTCATTTAAATGCTCTGAAATAATCCATTATATGTGGATTCTTCAGTGAAGGACACTTGCTTACAAGAACTGTATTTGCCTTGTTAGCCATGGAAGAGTAGGCTTTGATATTAATCTGCTCATGCTACTTTCAGGGCTCCTCTAACTAGGTTCTCCCTGTGAAGAAATGAAAACTTTCGCAAGACATAAAACTTTCCATTACATGATCAGAATTCAGATGGGTTTCTTTCAGTCACAAGATTTTTCAATATTTCAACATGTACCAAAAGGCTAAACAATCTGAATGAGATAAACCCAGGAAGCTAAGATTGCAGTACTCTCTTGGCTGAAAACCTCTATTGATTCATGATCTCTTATCAACGTAACTTTTCTTTTTTTCACTTTTGTGCTCCAAGGTGTATAAACAAGTTTCAGCTATTTTATAATGACACATGAGAAGTAAAATAATTTTGAGTTCTTTCTTACTGTTTGTCCCCCAAAGCTGAAGTTTCATAGCAACCATCCACTGCACCAAGAAAGCTGCACTTCATAGGTTGCACAGCATATGAAGAATCCTGCCCTCTACTCTCAGGAAGTCACCATTCAAATGGTGCTCCTGTAAGTAGCAGGTGATGTATCCAGTGGAGAGCATTCAGCACTCCCTATACACACCTTCCATTCATAAATCTCCCCTTATAGCAAGATTACCAGTAACTTGGTTTTCAATCTTCTATGCATTTTCCCCAGCTTCGTAACTAGACTTTTGCAGTTGGACTCATTTATAGGTCCAAGCCCCTCTGCAGCAGGCAGGGGCATCTCCTGATCTATGTTGTATCACCTTTCTTTTCCCCAACTACTTTGGGAAGTAATGCCATTTCAGGCTTTTGAGTTATTACAGTGCAGAACACTCTGATTTATTAAGAACTGACAATTTCACATAATGTCAACATGATAAATTATGTTTCCAGTTTAAGGGGCTCTTAGTACAAATAAATATTTTCATATGACTGCTGTTCCAAATTTAGGTTTACCAAAATCGAAGTTTTAATGAAAAAGGCATTTATCTTATATTTTAGTCTCTTTATGGCAGCTCTGCAAAGCAGAATGTACATGGCTGGTATGTACAAATAATAATAAATTATATAAAGCTCACAGAAACAAGTAGAAAGATGTAAAAAAAAGAGAAACAAGCATTTCCTTACTTTTATAATCTTAGCAGTGCAGCAGTACAAGGAAGTGTTATACAATATGATGCCAAAACATAAATAAAACCTGTTGAGAAATACAACTAAGGAAACGCCATGCATGCTAAATCACAGAGGGGTTACTTAAGTGTTTTAGCTTAATAATCAAGCACACTATCAGCAGCAGTAAGTCTTATTAGGAAACAACTTTGCCATAAGCAAATCTGGTAAGCTAATTAATGACCCACAAATCAAAACTCCCAAATTTCAGATCGATCTGCAGCAACTCATTTTCATATTTTAAGCATGCAAGTTCTGTTAATACAAGTCAAACACTACCTTACTCTTCTGAACTATATAAAGTTAAATAATCAGGATCTCAAACATGTTGAACATTACACTCCAACATGCTACCTACCTACTCCCTCAACATCTACAGTACAATTTTAGAGAGTCCTGGTACTTGCCATTAAACGCATCTAAGTGCTGGCTTCTACACACTGGCCACAACAACCCCATGCAATGCTACAGACTGGGGTCAGAGTGGCCGGAGAACAGCCAGGCAGAGGGGGACCTGGGGGTACTTGTTTGCAGCTGGCTGAACATGAGCCAGCAGTGTGCCCAGGTGGCCAAGAAGGCCAATGGCATCCTGGCCTGTATCAGGAACAGTGTGGCCAGCAGGAGCAGGGAAATCATTCTGCCCCTGGACTCAGCACTGGTTAGGCCACACCTTGAGTCCTGTGTGCAGTTTTGGGCCCCTCAGTTTAGGAAAGATGTTGAGTTGCTGGAATGTGTCCAGAGAAGGGCAACAAAGCTGGGGAGGGGTTTGGAGCGCAAGCCCTATGAGGAAAGGCTGAGGGAGCTGGGGTTGTTTAGCCTGGAGAAGAGGAAGCTCAGGGGAGACCTTCTTGCTGTCTACAGCTACCTAAAGGGAGGTTGTAGCCAGGTGGGGGTTGGTCTCTTCTCCCAGGCAACCAGCACCAAAACAAGAGGATGCAGTCTCAAGCCGCACCAGGGGAGGTTTAGGTTGGATGTTAGGAAGAAATTCTTCACAGAAAGAGCGACTGGCCATCAGAATGGGCTGCCCAGGGAGGTGGTGGAGTCACCATCGCTGGAGACATTTAGGAAGAGGTTGGACAGGCTGCTTGGTGCCATGGTTTAGTTGATTAGATAGTGTTGGGTGATAGGTTGGACTCGATCTCAAAGGTCTTTTCCAACCTGGTTAATTCTATTCTATTATGTGTACTTTGCTTTGTTGTAATACAATCACACATAAGAAATAAGTGGGTTTTTTTCCTAACAAGTATGAGTTTAAGCAGTATGTAGGAAAGTCTGCAGGGTCTCTATAATTAACAAGATAGATCAAATTTTGTGCCTAGCCACTTGACATTTTCCTTATAAATTTATAACTACAGCCTTTATGCAAGTACAGCAGATCTAAAAATTAACGGCTGGAGCACAGAGAACAAGGTCACCCAAAATTGTTGAATCTGATTCTCTAACAAAAATCAAAATACCTAGTTTTTCCTTTTTTTACTTCTGAGGACTTAAAGGAAAAGGTAACAATGACATTAAAGGAATAATCATAATGTGAACATGCTTCACCCTCCCTACTTCCCACCTCCTTCAAAGTTATGCCACAGTCTAAATTAATTCTGGAATACAGATGTTTGTCACAGCCCCTCTCATGTTGTGCCTTGAAAGTTCAGCACTGCTCTTCATGTGGCAGACCCCTAAAGAAGAGTGCAACTACCGCAGAAGGAAGCTGTACACCTAGCTCACTTTTCTCTGCTATGTTTGTACTGGTCACCTACCCACAAGAAATGAGCTTCTGTATTTGCTGTTCAGTGGACACCAAGGCAGAGAGTAGCATTTTTCAAACTGAGATTCAAATGTTAAGTTGGGAAGAGACCCTCAATGCATTGTGCCTTTCTCCTGTTTCACACAGTGCACTTCTCAGGTCTCAGTCAATTGTGTTTCAGTTACTAGGGTAGTAAGAAATCAGCACATACATTTTGCTTTAAAGTTCAAGGGTTTTAAATACTTAATGGAAAAAATAATGCTTCATCCCATCTCCTTCCTTCCATGACAGGAAAAGGAAACCTTTACACAAATTGGTATTTCAGCTTTTCCATCTTTGGTGATCCAGATTAATGCAAATAGTCATCTTCATAGCTGTAATTTTCACAAGGTAACTTTTACTACTTTCTAAGTGTTTAAAGTAGACACAAACACACACAAGGGTATCACAGCACTCACAGAAACCATCATACTATTCTCACAATTTTCCTATTTTGAAATAACATGCAGAAAGTGTGGGAACATGCCTCAACTTCTTATTTTCCTCTGCTAATAAAGACAAGGGATCAATCACAATCAATGCACTTATATTTCTTCTAATTCAGATGGTGGGAAATCAGGGCCAAGTTAAATATTTCATTTGCATGCATGCAGAGCAAAAAGCAAAGGCTCTTAATTAGAATAGAATTAACCAGGTTGGAAAAGACCTTTCAGATCGAGTCCAACCTACCATCCAACACTCTCTAATCAACTAAACCATGGCACCAAGCAGCCCATCAAGTCTCTTTCTAAACACCTCCAGTGATGGTGACTCCACCACCTCCCTGGGCAGCCCATTCCAATGGCAAATCACTCTGTCTGTGAAGAATTTCTTCCTAACATCCAGTCTGAACCTCCCCTGGCACAGCTTCAGCCTGTGTCCTCTTGTTCTGGTTCTGGTTGCCTGGGAGAAGAGACCAACCTCCACCTGGCTACAACCTCCCTTCAGGTAGCAGTAGACAGCAAGAAGGTCTCCCCTGAGCCTCCTCTTCTCCAGGCTAAGCAACCCCAGCTCCCTCAGCCTCTCCTCAAAGGGCTTGCGCTCCAAACCCTTCCCAGCTTTGTTTCCCTTCACTGGACATGTTAGATCAGCTTTTTATGCATTTCTGAAGTTAAGCTTAGGCAAAGGCACACTAACGAAACAAAGAGTGATCATTAACAGCAGATAATAAAAAAACGAGCCCCATAACATTACCTCATCTTGAGCTCTCATCCAAGCCACATGTAACCTTCCCAGTATACAAGGAGAACAAGCGAGGTTTAACTACCTAACCACTGTGACAGGCTGCAGCTGCAAACTGCTTCATTAACTATGAAGATTAATGCTGAATCTTATATAGAAGCAGGAGTTAAAATAAATTTTTAAAATTAAGCAAGCAGGCAACAGTATCAGCATATAACCCTTCAGTCATTCTTAGTCTCCAAGAAAAAAACTAAAAAGGCAAATTAATGTTTCCATGTTTCTGCTTGACTTTAGGCTTTAAATCACACATCTCTGCAGCTTCTTCAGCTGCACCCTTAACTCATGGAAGACCCCTTCTGAAAGGAGGCCACACAATTCTTCTCTCACTCTCCATTTGCACCAAAGCACCACCAGAGTCTGGAAAATTACATGGCAGGTTATACAATTTCCAGAAAAATAAAGCATCTCCAACTATGAAACTAATTAATAGCAAATATGTAAATTATGAACTTCACACACATTTGTCTCTTGCCTCCCTTACTTCCCAATACTTTTAATGTCCTATTCCCTGCAAACAGCAGACTAGCAAATTTAAACTTTGGATTTTTAGCTTTCTAAACATCATCTTTATCAAGAAAGTTTATGTAGACATTTTTGTTCTCTTAGGGGAAGGTAAAATGCTATCTACACACTTTTAAAGAAAATGTTTACTCTTGACTAATTCAACTAGACTCAAAGTGAATTAAACACATCTGTAGCTATTGTTAATGGTACAAATTGAAGTAGGAGTTTCTGTCTCTTGTGGTAAGGATAATACCACATTCAGTGTTTGCTATGTATTGTGCTACACCTTTTTAGCAGAAACAACAGGTTCTGAAAAACATCTACAGTTGAAAACAAACATAGAGAAACATGAACTCAGGCCATCTGTCCAGCTAGCTAGAAGACGACACTTGTCATTAATGTTCTGGTAATACTTTTGTTGCAGTCATGATGACCTAAGGATATAGGCAAGCTTGATTCTGGAGACAGAATTAATATTTAGACAGACCATCAGACCAGTTTCCCCAAATACTGAACAAGAGCCTGTGCCTTCAAAAGCTGGTCTACTTTTCCCAAACTAGGTACTCAGTTATGCTACTAAAAAGGTAACCTCTACCTTCAGAATTTGTCCTACATAGATGGTAAGAGACAAGAAAGCTAAGCAGAAGAATATAAACCACCACTGATTAAACAGATAATAAATTCTAAAATGAGGATCATGTACACCATTTCCCTTGCTGTCTTCTTAACTGCTTTCATGGACACCCAAAGAATATCAAGCCTCTGAAGCTTCTGTTTGAGTCACCATCTCATTACGTCCTATTAAAAATTATACAAATTTATTTGGACCATAAATTAACTAAAATATTTATGTTTGAGTGGCCCTAAGTAGTCCTGAATAAAGGCAACTTAAAAAAAAATCTCTAATTTTAGTTTTATGACATTCACACCAGGAAAATTAGAACAGTCAAAATCATGTTCAA
Source organism: Dryobates pubescens (assembly GCF_014839835.1). Taxonomy (NCBI): domain Eukaryota; kingdom Metazoa; phylum Chordata; class Aves; order Piciformes; family Picidae; genus Dryobates; species Dryobates pubescens. The sequence goes on along the minus strand of NC_071617.1, from coordinate 42,440,012 downwards.
AATAAAAATGTTTCTTTTAGACCTGTTTTTTTTCCTGAAAGTTGATAAATACGTGAGCATTTTTCTCTGCTCCAGTGAATCATTAGCTACACAACTGCTCTATATGAATGCTGCCAAAGCCATTTCAGTTTTTATAATTCTGTATCAAAAGTTGTTAAAGAAATTAGTTACATACGTGTGCATATATATAAAAATATAAATCCACATGCAATTTCAACATTTCCAACCACACCATAAAGACTACTTTAAAGGAATAGAATAGAATAGACCAGGTTGGAAGAGACCTTCAAGATCATCACCTCCAACCCATCATCCAACACCACCTAATCAACTAAACCATGCAACCAAGCACCCTATGAAGTCTCCTCCTAAACACCTCCAATGATGGTGACTCCACCACTTCCCTGGGCAGCACATTCCAATGGCCAATCACTCTCTCTGTGAAGAACTTCTTCCTAACATCCAGTCTGAACCTCCCCTGGTGCAGCTTGAGACTGTGTCCTCTTGTTCTGGTGCTGGTTGCCTGGGAGAAGAGACCAACCTCCGCCTGCCTACAACCTCCCTTCAGGTAGTTGTAGAGAGCAATAAGGTCTCCCCTGAACCTCCTCTTCTCCAGTCTAATCAACCCCAGCTCCCTGAGCCTCAAACACTATACTAACAGAAGTCAGAAACCCGATAACACATCAACAAGCTGGAATAATGACAGACAGAATGCAAATAAGAAAACAACTAAATCCCTTTCCATCTCAATGGCATCTAAGAGTGTCCTGGGAACCTCATCTGAGAAAAGAAAAAAGAAAACAAAGAAAGTAACAACCTCTTAAAGCTGTAGCATTAAACTTCTCGAAGTCCTGGTCTAGATCATCTTAGTTTGGGTTTCAAATTAAAGCCGTTTGAAAAGCAAACAGTAATTTCAGTTATCTGAATTTTGTATGCACTTCAGAAGACATGTTAGCTCAAGAAACTGAATTTGAACCTGCAATGCTATGGTTCTCATTATGCCAAGTACTTCCAGTACTTTAGTTTACTTGGAAAGAATAATATATCAGTTTAGTTTATTGTACAATGACATCCATCACGTGGTCTTCCTTTACCTTTTGGATCTGTCTTTACAAGCCACGTAAGCAGGACAGGAAGTGTTAATTATTCACCAGAAAGATTTCTGGTCTTTCCTGAATTAGTCACAGGAGAACATTAATAGTCAAAGGAGAGACTGCATCACAGAATAATGGATAATGATGGGGTCCTATGTTCAAGAGAGTGCTGCAAAACCACCTGAGACTTGCAGATGTGTAATGCAGGCGGTTCTTGCTCTTCTAATTGCATAGCAACTCTTCTGATTAAAAGAGACTTCTTCCGCCCACCACAAACACTTCCTTCTACATGAACATCCCTGGAAACAACATATCAATGGGGCGGTATCGTCCCAGAGCACGTTCTGATTTAAAAACAGCTCTCTCTAAAGGACAGAACTAGAGAACCCGCCAATACTCCTGGCTACCATGTCTTTCATTCAAGGCTCCTAAAGCACTGTGAAATTAAAAGAAGAGTGATAGATGATTCACCTAGGAAGAAAAGCACACAAAGGGAAAAGCATGGACCAATTACCACACAGCATCAGCAGCAAAAGTAGCAGTAAATCCTTTTCAAATATTAACGTCAAAGAAAGGATTTTCATTTAAAAAAAAAGAAACATGACACTACCTTTGTCTTTATGCATTTATAGTCTCTAACCTCTTGTAATAAATGTAAGATGCATTAATAAATTAAAAAAAAAAAAAAAGAAAAAAAGGCCAACACTAGAGCACAAAGTCTGTATGTATGTTTGGACATTCAATACTATATATCTGGTGACAATTCTAAAATAGGCATGTTAGAAGTATCACATACACTACATGTATGACAACACCTGAAGTTATAAGCAGAGTTAATTCGCTGTCTTAAACAAACTGAGGAGTATAATTGCACCATCTTCATTATTTATTTCCAAAGAAAGTTTCATTTCAATTATTTCCCCATAATTACAAACCCTCGTGCCACAAAAAGGTATTTGAAGCACTCAAATGCTTTGTTAAAGGAGTTAACACCTGGGGAAGTACTGAATATGTAGAAATAGTAAAAGCACTTTATCACTTATAGCATAGCTGACAGCTCATCCACACATCTATGTATGAATGAAAAAATAAGATTTCACCTATTCCAACAAGCTGCTGCATTTTAGACCCTCTGAAATTCCAAGCATTTTTAAAGATTAAGTCATGCTTTCCATATCAATTTTTTCCTATTAAAAATTGAATAATTAGACTAACATACTGGCGCATTAAAATTGGACACAATTGGACACAGAAATACACCATGTTAAAACTACTTTGACTCCTTCAAAGGAGCATATAGTCAAAAGCTAATTTTAAAAATATAAATTATCAGATTTTAGATTTATTAACTTGTTAACAACTCAAGGGAACACTTGAGACCTGTCTGCATGAATAAGCAAGCATTTGTTGACACACAATTTTAGAAACCATTATTGTCCATTAGTTCACTGAAGATTGGTTTAAATAAGGTAACACTAAGACATGAACAAGCATTACTGCATCTGACACTAATGCCTCTTCTTGCAAACTAGTGCCAGCAATACTTCCCCTTTCTTCAGCTAAAAATGCATTTTATTGAGTAATATTAGATACTTGTTAAAAGAACAAAGACAGTTAATTGATTTATCAAAAAGCTAGGCTCCTCAATATTGACATTATTGCCAACCAAAACAGCATCTAATCAACAGTTAGCAGGAAATACAATTTCCAATACTGCACAATTCTTGTTAAATGACAGAATTCTGCCTACTTTATATATGCAACTTCCTCTGAGACACTTCTAACAACATATAATTAGAGATCAAAATGCTGTTATGGTGACAGGGCTGATCTCACTAACAGTCATACTGTGAAGGCCAGTTGCGTTTCAGCAATTAAGTCAGTGAGGACATGACTTTGGATTCTGCTTTTCCAAGCACACAGTTTGGAGGTTATCATGGAACTAGCCTGGTTTGTTTTTCTACATTCAATCAAGCACAAGTTAAATATATACATTGCTGAAACAGGCACTCAAATTAAACAACTCAACAAGCACCAGATACTACACAGACTAAAGAGCTAGAAAGTATAGAGAACTGTCAAAGTTACTTCTTTTTCTCTGTTTCTCTGACAGCTTATTAAAATTCCTTTAGGAAAAGCAATTTATGCCTCTGTTTAAAATTTTTCCATCATTTCTTGTTAGGCTCTTTACATTAAATAAGCATTGGAAATCCAACACTAGCCGAATTTATTAAAGGACATAATGCCAATTAAAGTAATTAAGAAAATTAATTCCTTTAAACCGCTAATAAAAATGCAACAAAATTTAGAAACTGAAATTTATCTTTGTCCCATTCACCTCCACTGTTCAAGGTCAGAGCATATGATGGCCAAATTAAACAGCAGGTATTGAACAGGATACCTACAATTCTTTCATAAATAACATAGGACAGCATTCCCTGCTTCAGGGAAGACCCCAAAGGGCAGATTAAAGGCAAACCCCCATCAATTTCCTAATACAACTTCTTTGTACACTGCACTGCACTTACCACAATGCTACGACTCAGATGAAACAGACAGAGAAACTGAACACACAACTGCAAGTGTCTTCTTTCTCCAACTCATTAAATACTGTAACTTTTCAATTAATACATTTTCCTGAGTACAGGCAAAGAATAATTTAGAGCAACTGGACCTGTGTATTATGATATGCTCTCTGACTTCCAAGTTATGAGTTAAAATGTATTTAAAGGAAAAAAAGGTTGAAACACCGCATTCCTTAAGCATATCAACTGCATGCCAATTAAAATAAAAGATCCATCCCCATTATGAAAGAGAAGTGTTACATAAAAATCTTAAATGTGAAGATGATTCAGCATTTTTGCAGAACCTAAAAATCCCAACCCACTTCTACTGAATGTTCATGTCTTGTCCACAGTCTAAAACCATTGGTCACAGTCACCCACACAAAGGTTTCATTTTCAGAAGCGTTTGTCATTTATTGCACATAGTGTCCTCAACAGTATTTTCTTACGTGGCCTTCTCAGTCCATTTACAAATCTGACATCTAGGTAAGTCAATTCATGCTGCAGTTATTCCCTGATTTTTAGTTCTTCCAAAACCAGAGAAGGGGACGCCATGTTTGTGAACACTGCCTATACAGGAAGGCCTTTTGCCATTTGTGAAAAGGAAAGGAGACAAAATCCAGGAAAACAGATGTACCTGCCTAAACTGAATATAAAGATTATCTCCAAGATCCAAAAAAGGTTTTCAGTAGAATCAAGATCAACTACTGTCCAAGAACATTCACAAGACGCTAAGATACAAAGTTAGCCAGTGAAAGCTGTATATTTGAGAAGATACAGGAGCACTGTGAAATTTTAAACTTGTAAGAATATAAGCAGTATTTTGCTGAGAAAATGTAGCACATTCATACCAAAAGCCTCTTAAAGATGCCTGTGTCTATTTATACACACAAACTTCTAATTTAAAGTAATTTTAAGATGAGATAATAATTGGTATATCATGTTAGTGATAATATTCAAGTCAATACCAAACATCTCCAATGAACACATCTATCAAGGACCATTTTCTCAAGTTAATGTTTAGCATCACTGATTTCAGCATCTTAAAGGAAATAGTGAGTCATGATGCTTCCATCAATTCCAGACTTGAGTTCTCCAAGCTCAACATGCTTCACCAGCATTACCATGTCAATGAAGTTCGACACAGTGGTTCAAATTTATGCAATTAAAACCAGCAGAAGTAGTTCCTTAAATCTGATACCTATACTACAACCCTCTAAAAGAATGCACTTACTATTAGAAGCTTTTGAAGGCCCAAAGCACGTTCAATAAAATGAAGCAATATACAAAACACAACATACCTAGGTTACCTTACATTAACATTTTACTAACTAGCATTAAGACAGACACTTCACAGTAGTAACTGTGGAACAATTATTAGCACTGCCCAAATCCCAGTACCTTTCACTAATCACAGTTTACATGAAGAAGGTACAACCTGACAGGAAGATAGAAAGAAATCCGAGAGAGGTGACCTAGACACAGTAACTTCTATCTCCTCCAAACTTCAGAAAACTTTGTTTGTTCCAGCTATGACACCGAATTTCACTCTGACTGACAAAAAGAGTTACAGTAAGATTAAGTAGTGGTGGATATGTCTGTCTATAATTAGCACAGCACTCATTTGCAATGACAAAATATTTCTAAAACATTTTATCTAAGGAATTTGAATAAATTCACGGTGTAAGCATTTGTTTTCTCAAATTCTGGCTTCACTGGAGAAGTGAACAGACATTTTTAATCAAGCAAGCCTATTTCTGGATTGTATTAAACCAAACACCCTCATACACCAGCTGTCTGAATTTATTAAATTCTTAGAATTATCACACAGCAAGATTAAAAGAAACAAAATCAATTGCCTTTTTTTTTTTTCTTTCCCCAGAAAGAGAATGGTTAAATTATGGAACTACTTGCTGCAGGATCTTGTGAGGGTCAAGAATACACATGGATTCATCAAGTCATTACGCAAATTCATGAAAAAATAGGTAAGACCTGCTAAACCATAAATCTATAAAACAGATGACAACCTTATGTCAGACTGCCAGAAGCAAAGGAGGTATACCAAGATAAGCATCACTGCATGCTTGCTCTGTCCTTATGCTTATTCACTCGGCATCACTTATCACTCAAAACAGAAACAGAGCTGGATGCATCTTTGGTCTGATCCAGAACAGCTGTTTTTCATTAAGTAACAAAATCTTCTCTCTGTTTTGTCAATTCTATTAAATACTGCTAAAGAAAGCATTGTTTTCACATTCCTAGAAAAGAGCTTATTACAGTTAAAGTAATAAATCCAGTTCATCTGCTTTTACTTTGAGTGCCAATAACCTCCACTCCTAAATGTAAGCTCTGCAGCAAACAGAAAACTTAGTCATGACCCAAAGTGCGTACCTTGCAACCGTCGTTGCAAGAGGCAATTGCTCACTACAGAAAAAAGTTAGAAGAACATCTATCTTTCTGCTTTAGTTGAGCTGTTCTTCTAGTTCTACTACGACTGAGTGAAATCACAAAAACCTCACAATTTATGACTCTCCATTCTGCACATTCTTATTCAAGCAGGGAACATGACAAAGTTCAATTCTGCACCACTACCACCACTTTCTTCTCAGACAGAAGTTTCTCTATGTCTCATAATTCACAGTATTTTCCAAAATTAAGACCCAAGTATAAAATTCCAGTGTCTGTCCCATGCCTGCTACCATCCCCTGTAGCACTTTCTAAGAATCATAGAATAGCTTAAATTGGAAGGCCATGGGCAGGAAGGTTAGAGTAGATGATCTAAGGTGCCTTCCAATTTAAGCTATTCTATGATTCTTGTTTGCTTCTTGCTTGTCCCCTGGGCAGGGACACCTCTCAACTAGACTTGGTTGCTGAAGGCCTCATCCAACCCAGCCTTGAACCAGTCCAGGGAGGGACATTCACTACCACTCGGGGCAACCTATTCCAGAGTCTCACCACCCTCGTACTGAAGAAATTCTGCCTAAAATCTAGTCTAAACCTAATCTCCCTCAGCATAAAACCATCCCACTTTGTCCTATTGCTAGACACCCTCATAAGAAATCCCTCTCCAGCTTTCCTGTAGGCTCCTTTCAGGGACTGGAAAGCAGCTACTATGTCTCCCCAGAGTCTTCTCCTCTTTAGGCTGAACAACCCCAGCTCCCTCAGCCGATCCTCATAGTGGAAGTGCTCCAGTCCTTGGATCATCCTTGTGGCTGCATAACATAACAAAGCACAATATTCAAGTATTTTTAAGCAAAACAAAGACCACAGTAAGCAAATTACTTGATTCCAACCAACTGCAGTTTTGTGTGATCAATAGCCTTCAAATATTTGCAATAAATAAAAGCAAACAAGCTTTTACTTTACTCCCAAAAAAATGGCTTAGGTCTTTTAGTATTAACCTTCATAAAACCTAAGTGTTGTTAATTGATTGATTTAAATCAATTTATCACTTCAGAGGGAAGAACTGACATTTCTGATGATCACACACTAACTGCAGAGAAAACCTGCCTCTCAGAAAGCAATACCCATCCACAGCTATCCAAAAGCAATTCATTTCATGCTCACAGCTTATCATTCACTCAGGACCTTAGTTAACACTGAGATCTAATAAACAATAACCTATTTGGTAGCATATATATGGTCTTGCATAAACTGACATGGCTTATTCTAGCATGTGATCCAATGCTCCAGTAAGTGAAAGCCTGGCTAAAGAACCACATGATCCAACTCCAGTGACAGCTAATTCTCAGAGGGAAAGGTATGTATTTCAACAGTTTACTTAAGCCTCATTAAAGAGCACCTATGTGAAGATTCATCACTAAATGAGAAGTAGGTTTATGCAGCCAATATCCATTCATGATGACCTACAAAACCTAGGAGATAACTAAGTATTTATTAAAAGGATAGTCACTCAAAGTTCACATGGAGTGAACAGCTGTAATGACCAAAAAAAGACAGGAAGGAAAAGACTAACCAGAGAATAGTCTTCTTAATAGCATGCACATACATGTGTGTGTGTGTATACACATATACATACACATTCATAGTCATTATTTGTTTAGAAGCTAAAAGCAAGCTTTGATGATATAAAGTCACAAACTAATCATGTTTACATTAAATGATTCACTGTTTGATCGAATGTTTAATTTTAGTAAACAAAACTGAGAAGACAGAAGAATCTGGACCTGGCAATAACATAAGCAACTGGAAAATCCAGACTCAGAAATAAACTTTGGATTGGGCCTGCACAGAATGCTTGGGGCACAGTGTCTCATCATAACATACGATGCATGCAGTGTCAGAGAAAGGCAGAACAAATGGTAACATCCTGCAAAACCCTGCTGGCATGTTCTCAAACGATACTGCCATCAGTTTCAGCTGACTATAGCACCTTATATTTGCCAGAAATAAGATGAGATGAAACTAATCATACTGTGTTTTCAATCAACTTCCCGCTGGCTGCCACCATTTCAAGAATGGAATTAATTTGTTTTACATCCATTAATTTGTTTTACATTCATTCACATATTTCCTCCTTTTCTGTTTCTAAGGCTCTGAATCCAATAGTATGTCTGGACCATAAGAAAAATAGGCAGTAATCACTACAGCACAAATTGTAAAAGTATTATCCTCTCTGAAATACATCTTCACAGTATATGCTTCTAACAGCCAAGGAGTATTTTATCTTACAAGTCTCACCTATGTATATAACCATTTAATAGCAAAAGCCCCAGACCTTTGATGAGCTATACACAAGTAAAACCTTTGTGGGGTCCTTTAAAATCCAATGGGGAACTGCCACCATGTAGCTCATTAAAGGATCGTGCCTCACCTCTAATATGCAAAATGGCTTAATTGGAATATCTACATATAGTGATATTTTCATGTATTTATTAACTTAAGATTTAGAATTTTATATAGGCTGTAAAATCTAAGTTTCACAAACTTTCAGGTTTATGAAACAAACAACATTACATGCTCTGTTAAAAAGGAAAAGCATTTTTTTTCCATATCATAAGAAGTTAAGCACAGCACTAATTCTAGATGAAGTAACCCGAAATATCAGCTTACATACTGCACCCTTCCCACTCTTCGTACACTAAGACTACTCTAATAAAAACCAAGATATTTATAACTGACTGAAGTTGAAGACATAAAAATAGGAAGAATGGCGAGCAAGATATTTCCAAAGAGTAAGTTCTGTGAATTCTTCATAAATAAGATGAACAGAGATGAGGTTTCCCAATTCAGGGGAACTGAAATCATTTTGTAAAACTTAAAAGATCTCAGTGGTCCATTTGAACTTTGAGTAGAACTGACAGCTTGGACATTCTAAAAAGGGCAAGTCTGCAGAAGATTTAAGGACAGATTCCATGATCTTCAACAAAAGGAAAGCAAACATTAGCCATTGACCTTAAGCAAATGTTTCAGAAGTTCTGAACACTCTTAGTCTTTTCTTTCAGCAGTCCATTTTTCAGTCTCATAGATCTTCAAACATCAAGAGTTTAGTGGTTCTGCAGTCACTAGAAATTCTTGAAACCTACAGGATCCGAATTGCTAATATAAACCCCAGCCTTTTAAAACAAGAACCTCTCCAACTTTAATACAGTAATATATACCAATTTTCTCCTGTACTCTCTTTGTATGCCGCCGCTATCCACATGCATCTCAGGAGCTACTGCTGTCATTGTTCACCAATAGCCAAGTTTTAGCCCCGAAATCCACAAATTACTTCAATTTTAATGCTTCTTCCAGTACTTTCTCTAGGATTTCTTATCTTTGTGGATCACTGCAGAAAGTGTACATGTCACTATAAACAAATATTACATAATATGAATTTTATAAAAAAACAAACAAACTAAAAAAACCCACCACAACTTTTACATTTGGCAAAATCTAGACCTTATTATCTGACTCACTGACCCCCAGTTGTTCTGCTACCCACATGGTTTGGACTCACCCAACAACAACCATGAAAGGATTTTTAGGGTGTCAGGTAATGATAGGACTTGGAGGAATGGGAAAAAAAAAATAGAAATGGGTAGATTCAGATTGGATGTTAGGAAGAAATTCTTCACCATGAGGGTGGTGAGACACTGGAACAGGTTGCCCAGAGAGGTGGTGGAAGCCTCATCCCTGGAGGTTTTTAAGGACAGGCTGGATCTAACTCTGGACAACCTGATCTAGTGTGAGGTGTCTCTGCCCATGGCAGTGGGGTTGGAACTAAATGATCCTTGAGGTCACTTTCAACCCTAACAATTCTATGATTCTCAACCATTAGACCAACGGGGACTGGGAAACAAAGCCACGCTATTCCTGTACATTACTTACAAATTTCATAGAAACTACTACATTAAACTAAATGTTTCAGAACTCTTCATAGCCTTAAATTTTCTAGAGATAAAGAGCCAATAAGGCCCTGCTATTTCAAAATGACTTGACAGACCTACGAAAGTGACACAAAAATCACAGACAAGACTCCATCCAAAGACACGTTTCTGCTAGTAACCCTAGCTGACACCTAGGGAAGAATTCCAGCTTCAGATGCTTATCTTTTTGCCATCATGATTTACTTTCATCAGAAAGCTGATATAAACCTCTGACCCCTCAAGTACTCCCACCAATGCAACTTCACTAGAAGGGCATGTCTACATAGATTTACCAGCTGATCATTTTCTCAAGCCCTTGCAAGGCCTAGGTAAATAAGGACAAGAAGAAACTTAGGTTTCCTCAGAATTAAGAAGTACAACAAACTGTTAACACTCTGGAAGGTGACTGCACAGGTTTGGGTTTTGCTGGGTTTTGTTTGTGGAGTTTTTTAAGTGAAAAACTAGATACATAGTTTGCCATGGTGTATTGAAATGCACTGGGCAGATGCTTAAACTGAAAAACAGATTAATTTATTCATTGTATTGGTGGATGAAGCAAGGTTTTTTTTCACAGTGCTGTCTTTCAAAAGTATCTTGCAAGAAACAATAATGCATGAATCACACATCGAGGTGAAAAGAAAAAGGACAGATGTTTGTGCAAAGGAAAGATATGATAAAAAAAGAGGGGGGGAAAGTAACACCATTAAAGGCAATAGGTTTTCTTGAGAGCCTCCTGTTATTGTTAAGCAGCACACTGAACTAGCTAAGAAGTTCAGACCGAAGAAAAAGTTCATTTTCAATTTTCCTGCAACTCTCCTTTTGCATCCATATCATGTTACAGAAATCAGTATGCTGCATTAGAAAAGCAGTACCTTGATTTCTGCTACATTACAGAAAATACCAGGCCCAAAGATGGGAGCCTGACAAAAGGAAAATTAATAAAATAATTTACTGTATATTTATAATCTGTCTTTCAAGATCACTCCCAGCAGGGCCATGGCATTTGTTGCAGTTCAGGCTTCTGTCATAACTCAAAAGTGTGATTTCATTTAAAATTCTGCCACTCCAATAAACCAACCAAATGCACAGTGACATCACTAAATCACTCTTAATGCACCTCTTCTCAGCCTCCTCTTCCCCAGAGTATCTTAAATTGTATGATATAAATCTCAAGAAGGTACAATCACAGACAAATGTAAATCTCAGGTGGCTCCTCAAAAGTCTATTTAATCACATATTTTTTGAATTTTCCATAAAGAAGAACATTAGGGACTAATGTCCCTGTGATATACATTAAAGACACTTTATCATCACGTGTATCTGCAAGTATACTGTCTACCCTGATATGTCTAATTTACAATAAAATAAAATAAATCAGTAACTGGAATGTCCTCAGAAGACATGATCACAGAGGCAGGTGGTAAAGGAGTAGAGGAGTTTACAAAGGAACAGGCTTACTGGTTTTTTTTTTCCACCTCTGGCTAACAGGAATGACCTTACTTCTTTCTAAAAAAGGCTCAGCCAACAGCTAACAAGAACCTTATCTGTTATCAGCCTCCCTGTCTTCAAAGAGCTGGGGAAAGAAGTGTATTTTTGTCCTTATCCTTTCCCCTTCATTAGTTATGCTGTCCTACACTGACCTGCATTTATAGCAACGACAGCTTCCCGTTGCCCGGTGCAGGGCCGGGATGTGTTGGGCACCCAGCTCCAGGACACTAAGCCGGGCAGCCAAGGGCCCGCATTACTCATCTGCGCCTCTGAGAAGCTAAAGGCAGGCCCAGGAGCACAGCCCGCAGACGACTGCCACCCCGCAGCCCCAGAGGAGCAGCCGCTCCAGGAAACCTGCGCGTCTGTGGAAGCGAGTAGGCCTACCCCTGCCGAGGTGCCCGAGCGGCGGGGGAGGCTGCGGGGCTGCCGCTCGCAGCCAGGCCGTCCGTATGTCCCCGCCAACAGTGCGTCCGGGAGGAACACAGCCACCTCCCCCCCGGGTCACCCACTGTCTCTAAGCCAGAAACGGCTGCCAGCCTCGCCTGGGCCCTCCGGGACGCCCCACACCCCACCACAAGCAGGGAAGCGGGGGGACACCCCTCTCCCCGACTGGGCACCCACTGCGACCCGCCCAGGAGGGACCAGCGGCCGCCCGCACCCCAGGGCGAGCTGCGGGCTTGGCCCCCATGAGAGGCCCGAGTCCCAGGATACGGTCTGGACCGGCGCCCCGGCCGACCTCTCCGTTAAGCCTGACCAGACCAGACCAGGCCCGGGGCCCTGCCCCCGCCTGGTCGCGGCCCCCCACTGCCTCGCCCTTCGCCGCGCTACCCGCCCCCCTCCCCGCGCCGGCCAGGCCGGGCCGGGCCGAGCCAGCTGCAACCCAGCCCCCGCCTCGCCCTCGGCCCTCACTTACCCCCAGAAGCCGCAGGGGCAGCGCGGTGGCAGACTGGGCGCCTTGCTGCGCTCGCTGCCGGCGTCTCCCATGGCGGGGCCGGTGCGCTGGGCGGCGGGAGCGGTGGGCGGGGGGGCGCGGGGCTCCCAGCCGGGATTCCAGGCCGGTCAGCTGGAGCCGGACGCGACCACTAGGGAGGCTGTGGAGGGGAGGGAGCGAGAGAGGGGTGGCCGCACCCTACCGGCCGGGCCCCCAGGGGAACGGGGACGCGGCACAGAGCTCTCTGCGACTACCCTCTCTGCCCGTCGGTTTCTGTGACGACCCCGCTTGTCACAGTGGGGCGCGCCCACCCTCCCCCACCACCTGGCCCCTGACTCAACAATGCGTGTGTCCCCCTCCCGCCGGCGCCTTGTCTCCCCCTGTCCTGAGCGGGATGGTTTCGCCAACACACCGGATCAGCTGGGAATGGCATATACCATAGCTCACCCTCGGGGGGGGTTAGCTTAGATCAGGGCCGGGAACTAGGAAAGACGCAAGTTCACAAAGCCTCCCTAGACTTAATAAGGGAACAGCTGCTCTATAAGGAGGCTTAGGTGCGTCTGAGGCTTGCAGAGCTGCCCGAAGCCGTTGGCCACTTGTGTCTCTACCCACACGTTAGGCGCATAGTGGTACAGCCAGAGAAGACCAGTGGGGTGGAGGTGCTGACGTTGGTGGCGCATGCGGGGTGGGTATTCGACGCGGAAGTTGGTTGACGGCAAGAGGCTCTCCGGGGGCCTTATCCACGCTGCCCAGGGTCAGCGGTGGTCGGTGGGTCTGCACGCCACCCCTCCACCCCCTAGTTCTCCCAGGCCCGGACTTGTTTGAGCCTCCGGAGATGGTCGTTGTCAGCCAGTGTGCCGGGGGGGTGGATTGCCAAGTGCGCGCTTGGGATCTGTCCCGGACGGGTGGCCGCCCGTGCGGTACCCCAGCGGCGATGGCGCCAGAGTGTTTTCCCCGTGCCTCCGTTTGCTTCCATGGGAAGCCTTGCTGCCTCTACCTGGGAGGGAGGGATGGAGGTCGGGGAGTGCTGTGAGGGTGTCGCTCCCCTTTGCTGCGTATTCTGTGGGTGTTTGTCCTGTTTCCTTCAGTACTAAATAAAATCGGTTAGGTGCCTAACGTACGCAGGGATTTCTTTGCCTGTGTTAAGCAAAACTTCCTGCCTCAGGACACTGAGCTAGGGGTTGGCTGAAGCCGAGAGAAAGCGGGCCACCTTGGTCCTTGTGTTTTGGCCCCAGAGAAAGACCCGCCAGGGTCCTAGAAATTGCTTTGTGGTCTGAGTGACAAATGCTGTGTGGGCAAACGCTGATGTGGCAATACTGAAGGTGGAATTTTGATGTATTCTTGAAGTGCTATTACCCAGCTGATCCTTTGATTCGCGCTTTACATTTAAAGCCAAGTTTGTTGAAAGTTGGAGTAGATACTCTCTATTACCCCTTCCAACCTAAGCCGTTGTATGAACCTTAACAAAGCTCAGTATATGCAGGTCTTTGTGAGCAACTAGTGAATTCTGCTAACGACTTTCTGAGATTAATATGCAACCTCATTAAAGGATTTTATATCAAATTCATGGCAGAGAAAAACAGCAATGGCATCCATGTGCACATCTACTTCAAACTTCTTGATGAAAAGTTGGGATTTAATTGAAGTCATTGGAGTAATGTAAACAGGATTCTTTTGAAGAGTGGTTTGTGACAGATTTTACTAGTACTGGTTGCTGTATCAAACTTGAGTCTGATGTTACATAACACCCTGTTGAAGTGTCAAGCAACAGTTAATGCTTTGGTATCTCAGCCATGACTTCAAATGCAATAAAAACGTTGAGTCCTAAGACAGATGTGATACAATGGAAATGGCACATGTGTTGAGAGTTTTCATTCATATTAACTGGTCCAACTGTCATTCCTCTTTAAAATGTGGCTGCACCATAGCATGAGTGCTTCCTCTTGGCACAGCTTTCTGAGAAGCCTAACTACTTGAGGGAGCATTGCTGAATGTACTAAGAGAAGTGAGTACCTGTACAAAATAGGCCTGGCTTCAGTAACTCATCCTTTTAAGCCAGCAAGTCAGCTGAGAATTAAAATCATGTCTTGTGTGCTGGCTACCTATACTGCTGCTGGATGCTGTAAACTCCCCTCAGACAGGCAGTACCTACTGGGGTTTTGAAGATTTGATAGTTTGTGTGTCCTTACTTGCTGTTACAGTGAACTCGCATTGAGTCAGTTTTCAAGTATTAAAAATGTGGTTTCAGGTTTTCTTGCTCAGTACTGTTGTGTAGTTTCAAATGAATTTACTGATTTTTGTGAATTTATGTTGGGATAATGTAAAAATTCTAGTTTTCCAGGCAATGCAGATTTTTACCCACCCAACAGGGGTGTGGTAATTCACTCCAAAGTTAAACATAAGTAAAACATGATTTTAGAGATAATGTTGTTACAAAAAGCAAACACAATTTAAGCATGATGGTGAAGAGACTGAACAACTCTAATTCTGCCTAGTACTAATGCCCTAATGAGGAAGGATAGGATAGGATAGGATAGGATAGGATAGGATAGGATAGGATAGGATAGGATAGAATTAACCAGGTTGGAAAAGACCTTTGAGATCATCAAGTCCAACCTATCATCCAACACTATCTAATCAACTAAACCATGGCACCAAGCACCCCATCCAGTCTCTTCCTAAACATCTCCAGTGATGGTGACTCCACCACCTCCCTGGGCAGCCCATACCAAAGGCCAGTCACTCCTTCTGTGAAGAACTTCTTCCCAACATCCAGCCTAAACTGCCCCTGCCGCACAGAGACTGTGTCCTCTTGTTCTGTTGGTGGAGACCAACCCCCACCTGGCTACAACCTCCCTTCAGGTAGTTGTAGACAGCAAGAATGTCTGCCCTGAGCCTCCTCTTCTCCAGGCTGAGCAACCAGAGACCTCACAGGATCAGGAAGCAAAATTCCACCATATTTAGAAGTGGTGATTAAATATTATTGTATCTCAAGTACTTTTGTTTTTTGTCCCCAGATACATGAGAAAAGTTCATGCCTGTATGTAATCAAAACATTTGGGGTTGTTTATTTTAGTATAAACATGATTGCTTGATTGAGATACATGTGCACAACTGTAAAGTGAGGCAGGTGAAGTATGTCACAAGTATTGTACATCTTCCCTCTCACCTTGCATCTAAATTGCCATCAAATGATAAAACTGACTCCTGAACTGATTGAAATAATCACTTTTTACTCCAACCCAATAGCTAGCTATTATTAGTGAAATCTTTTCTTTTGGAATACTATTCTTATTAAACTCTGTATTGAGGCTAAAAAATAAAATGAGCATGTGGGAAAGGGCAATGGAGAGGGCATGTCTCAGGTCTAGTCATAGCTAATGATAAAGGTGAACAATTACAATGATTTGCTACAGATCATGAAGACACTAACCTGCATCACTTGCTAGTCAGCAACACAGATATGACCCCAGCAACTGAACTGTGCCAAAGACTGGCTGAATTGGGACCAAGGCTGCCAGACTTTCAAATGCTCGTTCTTTGATGTGTAGCTCATCTCATTTTCTGTATTTGTAACACATATTTTAGTTTTTGTATGCACCTGGCACAGCAGGGTGGCATTCAGCCGAATGCCTCAAGATTTGCTTATTCATTTAGTTTAAATTAGGTGTCAGTGCAAACAGTCTGAAGAGAGAAGAGCCCACACCTTTGCCCCTAGCTTGGGCCTTGAGAAATCTGACTGTGGTTTTCTTTGCTGATTGAAGGATGTCTCCAGATTAAAGAAGGCAAGCTGAGTTCATCTTGGCTCAGCATTGGTTGTGTTGTCAAAGCATACAAAAGACAAAATTAACCAGCTGTGAATTAGCAATTTATAAATCATGTAGATTAGAAGGCTTTCATAGCTTTTTTTTTTTTTTCCTAAATATAAAACATACCTATGAAAACGAAAGGACAAGTTTAAGTAAGTACAGCACTGAATTTGGAGTCAGAACTTTGACATTCTGGTTGTTTTTAAGTCCTTCTGTGCCTCAGTTTCTTTTTCAGGAATGATAAGAGTAGCTCGGAGGCAATTACAGAATCACAGAATGGTAAGGGTTGGAAGGGACTCTGGTGGTAGGGCCAAATGGGCCCAGCACAAACCCAGACAGGTTCTGGAATGTCTAGACATGGTCCCACTCTCCCCACTCCTCCCTGCAGGAGTTGGTGTAACGCAGGAAAAGGGACAAAAGAACAGGCACCAAGGAGTCTGGTAAACAAGTCTCCTTTTGGGGTAAGAGCATGTGTACTGGCCACTGCTTCCCCCAGACCAGACCTGTGTCCCTGCCTTTTATGGCCACAGCCTGGCAGAGTCCCATTTCATTGGGTAATTTTTTGCTGGCTTCAGTTACCCTATTGGCCCAATTGAATCTCAGGCAAGTGATAAATACAGACTGAATTGTATTTGCCTTGCCTTGCCTACTTGGACTCGCCTTGCCTGAATTTGCCTTTGCCTGGACTGGCCTGCTTGGACTCACCTTGCCTTGAGTCACCTTGTCCAAGACCTGGGATAGAAGACACAAGCCCTACAAGCCCTACTTACTGCCAAGGGATCAGGCCCAGCCAGCATGGATTTAGGAAGGGTAGATCCTGCCTGACCAACCTGATCTCCTTCTATGATCAGGTGACTGCCTGATTGATGTAGACAAGGCTGTGGATGTAGTCTACCTGGACCTCGGTAAGGCCCTTGATGCTGTCCCCCACAGCAAACTCCTGGCCAAGCTGTCAGCCTGGGGCTTGGACAGGAGCACACTGCACTGGTTTAGGAACTGGCTGAAGGGCCAGGCCCAGAGAGTGGTGGTGAATGGTGCCACATCCAGCTGGCAGCCAGGCACTAGTGGTGTCCCCCAAATACCAGTTCTGGGCCCAATTCTGTTCAATATCTTTATTGATGATCTGGATGAGGGGATTGAGTCCACAAATAGTAAGTTTATGACACCAAGTTGGGAGCAGGTGTTAATCTGTTAGAGGGTAGAAGGGCTCTCCAGAGGGACCTCGACAGGCTGGACAGATGGGCAGAGTCCAGGGTCATGCGATTTAACACATCTAAGTGCTAGGTTCTACACATTGACCACAACAACCCCATGCAGTGCTACAGGCTGGGGTCAGAGTGGCTGGAGAGCGGCCAGGCAGAAAGGGACCTGGGGGTACTGATTGACAGCTGGCTGAACATGAGCCAGCAGTGTGCCCAGGTAGCCAGAAGGCCAAGGGCATCCTGGCCTGCATCAGGAATACTGTGGCCAGCAGGAGCAGGGAAATCATTGTGCCCCTGGACTCAGCACTGGTTAGGCCACACCTTGAGTCCTGTGTCCAGTTCTGGGCCCCTCAGTTTAGGAAGGACATTGAGACACTTGATCGTGTCCAGAGAAGAGCAACAAGGCTGGGAAGAGGCCTTGAGCATAAGCCCTATGAGGAGAGGCTGAGGGAGCTGGGGTTGTTTAGCCTGGAGAAGAGGAGGCTCAGGGGAGACCGTATTGCTGTCTACAACTACCTAAAGGGAGGTTGTAGCCAGGTGGGGGTTGGTCTCTTCTCCCAGGCAACCAGCACCAGAACAAGAGGATGCAGTCTCAAGCTGCACCAGGGGAGGTTTAGGCTGGATGTTAGGAAGAAATTCTTCACAGAAAGAGTGGCTGGCCATCGGAATGTGCTGCCCGGGGAGGTGGTGGAGTCACCATCACTGGAGGTGTTTAGGAAGAAACTGGATGATGTACTTAGTGCCATGGTTTATTTGATTAGATGGTGTTGGGTGATAGGTTGGACTCGATCTCAATGGTCTTTTCCAACCTGGTTAATTCTGTATTCTACTGCAAGCCTGAGAAGCCACGAGCCTTAGGAGCCAAGCCTTACTTCCCCTTGCTACTGGAATTTGTGCCTTGCCTCTCAGTTTACCCAGGAAGACGCAAAAGTCCTTCGCGGAAGTGCTTCGTACAGCCCACCGTCCTACTGGAGCCAGATCAGCCATCGAGAGACCGCATGGCATCCTGCCAGCAACCAGCATTCCTCTCTTGCCATGCCAGGTGCACCAGAAGTGCCTTACAGCCGTAACGGTTAATATACAGCAGCAGCAACCCCCCTTCTATTTGGGTGGAACTAATTTGTGAGTAACTAATTCATTGCCTCCTGTGTTTAACGGTTCCTGTCGAGTCTCCCCCTGTGGTCGAGCACCATACTGCGCCCAGGGGTTCTCTTCTCTTTCTTCTGGTTTGCTTAAAATTGTTAGAATTGTTGGCTTGCCTAACTATTGTACATTCTCACTGTAAATATGTATATCCCAGCCATACTCTGAACCTATTTGATACGTTCTTGGCATTTTTTCATATTAATAAAAAAGTTATTAATTAATA
Source organism: Dryobates pubescens (assembly GCF_014839835.1). Taxonomy (NCBI): domain Eukaryota; kingdom Metazoa; phylum Chordata; class Aves; order Piciformes; family Picidae; genus Dryobates; species Dryobates pubescens. The sequence continues at coordinate 42,421,184 of NC_071617.1, read as the reverse complement.
TTTTATTAATATTCATGTTTACCATATTAACTTTCATAAATTCATAAATCTACAACAGGGAGCTCTGGAGACCCCTTTGCTAGATCATGTTGCACAGGAACATGTCCAGGCAGGTTTTGAAAAGTCCAGAGCCATTCTGCAGTCTCTCTCTTGGTTGCCTGTTCCAGTGCTCTGTCACTCTCAAGGAATTTTTCCTCACGTTCAGGTGGACTTTACTGAGTTCCAGTTTGTGCCCACTGCCCCTTGACCTGTTGCTAGGCAGCACTGGAAAGAGTCTATCCCCATCTTCTTGGCACCCACCCTTTATATTGATAAGAATTGAAATGATCCCCCTCGCAGTCTTCTCCAGGCTAAACAGACCCAGGTTTCTCAGCCTTTCCTCATAAGGGTGATGCTTCTGTCTCCTAATCATCTTTGCAGCCCTTGCTGCAAACTGTAATGGATTGTCTCCAGTAGTTCCCTGTCTCCCTTAAACTGAAGAGCCCAGAACTAGACACAATACTCCAGATGTTGCCTCCCTAGGGCAGAGTGGAGGGGGAGTGTGACCATCAACCTGCTGGTCACACTCTTAATGCACCACAGATACCTTGGCCTTGGCCACGAGGTACATCGCCACCTCATTATTAATAACACATTCATTTCACACATGTATTACTTCCCCTTCCTGCCCCTTTTCTCTAAATACCCAATCCAGGGTATTTAGAGAAAAGCATAAATGCAAAACAATAATAAAAAAATGAGTGCAATTAAATATTGTAGGGAAGTCTAAAAATGCCAGATAAAACATATGAAATAAAATTTAAACACCAAAACGTTAGGCATGATGTAACAGAAGGAAAGAAGATGCCTAGCAAACAGAAGTGGGTAGTGACCCCACACAGATGGGACAGTGACTAATACTGAAATCACTCACAGAAAAATAAACCTGCAGATGTTCTACATAAGCTGAGACTTTTAGTATTGTTGCTCTAAACCATGAGGCTTACAAATGTGAATGATGATCATCTTGTGCTTGGCATTTCCTGAGGCTGGTTAGCAAACTCAGCTAAGAGCATTCTTAGCCTTTGAAAGATCTTCTTAGCAAATGATCTCCAGCACCTCTTTCTTTAATAAAAAAAAAGATAAGACAATGACAAGCACTGTTACAGCAATTTTGCCAGGAGGATTGAAGCCTTGGAAAGTGGAACAAGCTTCTCAGAGTCACGCAAGAAGGCACCTGTGGATCTAGTAATAGCATTCAAGTTACTCAGCTCCCAATATAGCAACAAATGCAGAGTCTGTACCCTCCTGCAGAACTCGTGCTTCGGGTGCTGCTTTAGCAACCTGCCTTCTCTGCCCCAGGGCTCAGAATCACATAACAGTGGTGTCCCAAATCATCTTTGCTGCAACTAATTGATAAATTAAATAACTATGACTTAGTATAGTTAAATAATTAAGTATAGTTAAATAATAGTTAGTATAATAGTATAAATAGTTAGTTATAGTTAGTGTAAATAATAGTATAGTTAAATAATTACTAACTAACTATACTCTATAGTTAAATAATAACTATAGTTAGTATGGTTAAATAACTATAAGTTAGTATAGGAAATGTATAGTTACTAATAAGTAACTATACATTTCCTTCCACTTGAAAAAGGAGCTTATGCCAAAACAGTATGGGAAGGTAGAAGTGGGAAGGTAGAAGACCAGTGATATTTATGTATTTCCTCTCTTTTCTTTACCTAGTTTCTCTTTGGCATTTTCATAATGCCTCACACAAAGGGACCTAGTCTGCACCTACGTCTTCTGGGTCCTACTGCAGCACAAATAAACAAGCATAATAAAACTCCAATCTTCTATAAATATAACCCAGTCCAGCGTTCATTAGACAAAGGTGCTTGCCCCTGACAATCTGTTTGAATATAAGCTATTTCTACTCGTTTCTCTGCTGCTCTGAAGATATTAGACTGGGGACTTGGCAGCTGAACATGTTTTCAGTCACCTCAATAGGTTTGTCAATTCTGTGACTTCTGACCTGATGTTTCTGAGCATGGCTGGGATGAGCAGTAATTCCCTCACAAATGCTCCAGTGTCAGGGAGGCTTAATTACTCGGCAGCATGAGAAACTGTTCAGTAGTTCAATGACAAAAGGTCTTAGAGAAAGTGAAATGGGAGCTGACAGTTCTCCCTTGCTGCTCCTGCCTGCTCCTCTCCATAATGTATCTAACATTTAGTTTTTTTCCAGGACTGTGGCACTACTGTTAGCAGAGCGAACCCTGGTCTTGCTGTTTAAGGTATCCATGTGATCACAGCAAGATCAGAAGTCTTAAGTGCAGCTTAGGTAATTTTGTGAACAGCAGAAGCACCAATTTCTTTTACAGCAAGTGAAAAAAAAACCCAACAAAACATTGCCTCTGGAAATGAAGAGCATACAGAGCAGCTGTTTCAAATTTGTCTGACACTGTAATAAAACAAGTTTAAAATGTTAACAGTTGTACCCATGGCACAGCTTCCCCTGCTGTGCGCACGCTGACAGCTTTCCTCTATGCCATACTACTCAGCTGCCACGTTTGTGCTCAGTCCCCTTGTCTTTCAGATCAACTTCGTGAATCATTTCCCCAGCTGTTGGCTACAACTGACTGGGCAGACTCCAGGTGGACTTGCAGGCTGGCAGGCAGGGATGATGTGCAATCAGCCACAACTGTCATGCCATGCAGGAGCATCTGTTGGGTAACCAGGAGTTGTGGTGGTTCTCAAACCTGCAACTCCACCCTGTTAAATCTGTGCTGCCTTCTGACCCAGGCTAGGAATGAGCTCTCCAGCATGCCAAGATACTAAAATGTTTTCCATTCTGCTCATTGCATCAAGGTGATGACAGTGTACAAGCAAGAAAGGCTGGAGGAGGTAGTGGCCCTGAGCAGCTTGATCCTCCCCAGGCTGGAGAAGCAGCTACTGGCATTGGACAGAGGCTGAAGAGGGAGGAAGAGGAGATGCACTAGTGAAGGGCTCCTGGGGAGTCCTTCCCTGTGTTCTGTAGTAACATAGCTGCTACAGTTATCCCTACTCTCCCCTCTCTGTGCTGGAAACATTGAGAACTGAGGGAGTCTTCCACTCCAAGGTAGAGCTGCAATTCCAGTTTGGAGTAGTTGGGCTACATGCCAGAGAGTTGAGGGATGGTGCTATTTGAAGGTAAGGAGAATGATGAAGTTTTGAATTTTCCATAGAAACTGTCACACTTGGCCACCTGGGCACACTGCTTGCTCATATTCAGCTGCTTGTCAACTAGAACCCCCAGGCCCCTTTCTGCTGGAAAGCTTTCCAGCCACACTTCCCCAGGCCTGTAGTGTTGCTTGGGGTTGTTGTGACCCAAGTGCAAGACCTGGCATTTGGCCTTGTTGAAGCTCATCCTGTTAATGTTGGCCCACTGATCCAATCTATCCAAGTCCCTTTGCAGACCCTCCCTACTCTAGTGTAGATCAACACTCCTGCCTAACTTGGTGTCATCTGTGAACTTACTGATGACACTCTCTATGTCTTCATCAAGGTCATCAATAAAGATGTTAAACAGAAATGGTCCCAACACTGAGCCCTGAGGAGCACCACTTGTGGCCAGCTGTCAGCTGGATTTAACTCCATTGAGCACCACTCTTTGGGCCTGTTTGCCCAGCCAGTGCTTTATCCAAGCCAGTTTGTCCATGAGAATTCTGTGGGAAACAGTGTCAAAGGCTTTTTGAAAGTCTAGGTAGACAATATCCACAGACTTTCCCTCATCCAACAGTTGGGTTGTCTTGTCATAGATGGAGATCAGGTTGGCCAGGCAGGACCTGCCCTTCATAAACCCATGCTGACAGGGCCTGACCCCCTAATTGTTCTCTATATGGCATGTAATGGTACTTGAGATGATCTTCTCCATGACCTTCCCTGGTACTGAGGTCAGACTGACGGGTCTATAGTTTCCCAGATCCTTCTTTCTTCCTTTCTTGTAGATAGGTGTTACGTTTGCTACCCTCCAGTCCATTGGGACCTCCCCAGTTAGCCAGGACTTCAAGTAAACAATGGATAGTGGCTTGGTGAGCACAGCTGCCAACTCCCTCAGCACCCTCAGGTTTAGCCCATCTGGCCCCATAGACTTGTGTGTGCCTAAGCAGTGTAGCAGGTCACTGACCACTTCCTCATTACTTGTGATGACCTCATTCTGATTCCCCTCCCTGACTCCTAGTTTGTGAGGCTGAGTGTCCAAGGAACTGCTGGATCCAGTACTAAAGACTGAGGCAAAGTAGGCATTGAGGACCTGAGCCTTCTCCTCATCCTTAGTCACTATGTTTTGCTCTGCATCCAATAAAGGATGGAGATTTTCCCTAGTCCTCCTTTGGTTGTTAATGAATTTATAGAAACATGTTTCGTTATCCTTAATGGCTGTAGCTAGGTTGAGCTCTAGCTGTGTTAATTTCCTCCCTGCATGGCTCTACTACATCTTTATAGTCCTGATGAGAGACATGTCCCCTCTTCCACAGGCCATAGACTCTCCTTTTGTTCTTGAGGTCCAGCCAAAGGTCCCTATTCAGCCCAGCTGGACGCCTTCCCTGCTGACCCATTTTCGGCACACAGGGACAGCCTGCACCTGTGCTTTTAAGACTTCCCTCTTGAAGCATGTCCAGCCTTCCTGGACTCCTACATCCTTCAGGGTGGCTTCCCAAGGGACTTTGTCAATCAGTCTCCTGAATAGGCCAAAGTTTGCCCCATGGAAGTTCAAGGTGGCAGTTTTACCAACCCCTCTCCTTGTTTCCCCAAGGGTAGAGAACTCAATCATCTCATGATTGCTGAGCCCTAGATGCTCTCCAACCTTTACTTCCCTCACAAGTTCTTCCCTGTTTACAAGAAGCAGGTTAGGGGGCACCTTCCCTGGTTGGCTCCCTCATCAGTTGTGTCAGGAAGTTACCCTCCACACACTCCAGGAACCTCCAGGACTGTTCTCTCCCTGCTGTATTGTATTCCCAGCAGACATCAGGGAATCAGCTTGTTGTGGTTTAAGCTTTTCCCAGAGTCCAAAAGCCCAAATGGGACAGATTTGGACTGCCTCCTCTCTCCCTTTTTCCCTGGTAGGGTAGCAGCCAATTAAGCAGGAGAAAAAGAGAGGTAAAATCACAAAACAAATGGTCTGAAATCAATTTGGAAGAGAAAAAAAGTAAGTTTAACAAAATACAAAGAGCATTTGAGTAACAGGGAAAGTTACAAAGGTCTAAGGAAAAGGCTAAACAATAAAATATACAAAACCAGGCTCAGCTGGTATTGGGTTCCCTTGATGTAAATGTGGATTCACTTTGGATGTAGTCCTTAGAAGTGTGGATGCAGCACGGAGGCAGGCCACATGGTAACTGCAGGAAGCAAGGGCAGCAGAGATGTCTGTTGGGCAGGCAAAGCACAGGAGCAAAAGAAGAGTCAAGCAGATGGCTCCCCTTATATAGGCTTGCTGGACAGGAAGAGAGAGTGGAACAGACCTTGACCTGGGGACCCTCTCCCCAGGAGGGGGAAACCAAGTCTCTCTGCCCACCTGGGTCATGTTTCTTTGTCCACCTGCGGCTGGGTTCTTTTCAGCCCCTCCAGGGACTGGTGTAACCTGACATAGAGCTGTCCTCCTTTTCCTTCCCATGGCAGCAGGCGTGGCAAGCCCTGTCTGAAAGTCTTTTGGACCCTCCACCCCAGATTGCACAGCAGCAAACACACACCCCAAGTACACAGATGGTCCCAGTCACAGCCAGCAGCTGTGGGAAAGAGGACTTCTTAAGAGCAGGTTGGAGGGAAAGTGGCTGTCAGTGTGTATGGGTAGGGGATGTAAGGCTCCTAAATTAGGGGAGGGAGATAAAAAGAGGCTCATAACAGCTTCCTTACATCCCAGATTGCACAGCAGCAAACACACACTCCCAAGTACACACCCCTCTAGCTTCCAAACCCTATCATTGACTTCAGCAGTGAGTCTGACCCATATGGGCTCCAAGTGTGTGGATTTGTAGGACAAATGAGAAAGTGGAGCATGAGTCTGTCCAGAAGACCAGTGTGAATACCCACATTCAGGTTTGGAGATGAAATGGAACACTAAAATGATTGTGTATGTCACCCCTAGCTCATGTAGAGGAGAGAGGTTGAGTCACTATTTGGGTTTGCAAATGAGTTTCAGGAGGATTATTACATTTTACAGACAACATTACAACAGAAGGACAGGTTACAGGATACATCTTGCAGTCTGATGACAGGAAGAGGTGGAACACGGGGTCAGTGGTTAACAAGCTGAAAAAAGTTTAGTGAAATACCACAGGCAGAAACCACAGCAGTGGATGAAAGAGTAGTAGAAGGATAGGAAAAGGGAAGATATCAGCAAGCTTTTGGGAAGCAATATGAAAACCGAGAGACTTCTGAGCAGGGATTCTAAGGCCATTACTGTTGTAATTAGCCTCCCAAAGCTGGTCAGTGTTGCTGGGACTGTCACTTGTGTTGCCTGCTGAGTTTACACATGCCTTTGTTAATGTCCCCCCCAGCAGTGGTTAACAGGGACATGAGAGGTCTAGGGAGGTTAAAGGAAAAGCTGGCACGGTGGCTTTGTCTGTAATGGCACATATTTCTGAAGCAATGTGACAGTTTCTCTTAAACACCTTGAAATGGGATCTGGGACAAGCTGCTTTGTTTTCCTGTTCTGTAACTCACAGTAAAGGCTGGATTAAGACCACTTCAGTGTAGGGCAATTTCTGATCAGTCGTCCAGGGAAGAAAGCTTTCTGCTTCCATGGGCTGAAAGAAAATTTAGAAAACCCTGCTCAGAAATTTCTAATGGCTTTTGAAAGCAATTTATAGACTATAGGTTTGAGGTGTGAACTAGCTGTGCCTATTAGTACAGTCATTACCTGCAGTTGGTAGGAGGGTCTCCTTAACATGAGCTCATTCACTTGTGTGATCAGAGCTTTGTAGTAGGTGTTAGGCAATGCTCACTCTCAGTAGTGGCTCCCTGCATTTCTGGGATGAGCCCCAAGGGAAGGCCACGCACTGTGACCCTCTCACTTCTACCCCAGTACTTTTTGGCCATGCTGATTTATTGCAGACAAGAAAGCTGCTTTCACAGCCAGGGTCTTTCACCTGACCCTTGGATGTGGTCGGAAGAAAGGCTACAGAAACCAGGCAAGGGAACCTGTGTTGTATATACTGCAAGCTGAGCAGCCATTTTTAAGAAAAACAGATTGCTCTGCTCTGGTTCAAGAAATTAAATGCTGAAATCAAAGCCCCTAGGAGCAGGCAATTTATACATGTTGAGCTGACATTGGTGCACACATCTAGTGCACTGAAGGCACAGCCATGCTGCCTGCAGAGCTCACTGGATGCAGCTTATATTTACTGTGGCACAGTGCATCTGCACAACATCTGTGAGGTCAGGAGTTCTCCAGCAAAGGGTTCAAAGCCTTGCTAGTTTGCATGCATGCATGGACAACCAGCAAAGGCACTCATCCACTGTGGCTGGACCTAAGTGTCAAAGGGGTGACCTGTGCCCTCATAGTCAATATTTTAGGGTGACCTTTGTGATGTTGTGATGCTGCATACAGCTGTCAAGGGCAGAGGAAGACATTAAACTTCTTTTTATACTTAGAGTGATGTTTCATTCAAAAGCTTTGGACACAACCTCTTTATTATTGCTTCTTTCTCCCACATATATGTACAGATCTACTGTCCAATACACCAAATTTATGTAGGCATAACAAAGTTTTCAAATAACATATATGACACTGAAAGTCTTCACAGCTGCCAATAAGCAGTATGCATTGCCAAGAATGAAGCAGAAGAGTACATCTGGTGTGAAAGCACCTGTGACACCAACTGATGTTTCACTGGGTTTGTACAATGCCAGGTCTGCTCCTGTGGTGACAGAGAGTGACAGAGCAGTGAATAGGCACTTTTGCCTGTGTGAAGGGGATTCACCACCAACACCACCTGTTCTCCATCTAGGATGTGGAGATTGCTCAGTTGCTTTGGCAGGAGGTGATACTCTCACAAATGCTGTAGCTGGGTTTTTTTACTTGATGCCCCATTTAAATTTTGAGCCATTCAAGCCTCTTCTGCTGCTGTTTGTCCTGTTTCTTTCTCTTCTCACCCGACATAGTATATACCTTCCTGCCCCTACTCTGCCTGCTCCTGTGTCCTCTTTCACTGTCCCTCTCTCCCTCCTGGTATACGGGCACGTGTAAAAGCCACTGTATTTTCCACACATGTCGCTCCTTTTGAGCTCTTTTGCATCTCTCTTCCTGAGTTACAAATCTCTTGATGAAAGGTCAGAATGGCTGCCAGGCTGAGGTGGCAAGTCCTTTCAAAACAAAGAGCATATTATTTTTTGTTCAGAGAAGGAAAGAAAATCCTATATTAAGCCCTAGAGCACAGCATGGCCAGAAGTTAGTATTTCTGCTTACTAGGCATGCCTACGTTTAATTGCCTAGCCTGTTCAAAAGGCATTAGTAGCCTAGTGACCAGCAGCAGCTACACCTATGCTGCTATCATAGTTTCAAATGGTTTTATTAAACAAATCTAGGAAAAAAGGCAAGGGGAGTAGCTTGAAATGTTAAAGCAATCAGATGCAGGGCCCATTGCCATGGCTGTTAAACTGCTTTTCCAGCCCAGGGAAACCCTGCAAGGATGACATTTTCCTGTAGATCCATATACAAGAGAGTGAATAACTTTTCTTGGGATTTTGCTAGAAAACCAAGTACTCATTCAGAGGGAAGATTTCATCACCTTTTAAACACTGGAACAGGCTTCTCAGGGAGGTGATTGAATTACCATCCCCAGAGGAGTTTAAGATATGCATAGATGTGGTGTTAAGGGGCATGGTTTAGCACCAGACTCGGTAGGGTTAGATAACGGTTGGACTTGATGACCTTAAAGGTCTTTTCCAGCAAAAATGATTCTATGACCAGTCATCACACGAATAAATGGGGAGAGCTAGCTGGCAGCATTTATCTTGCTTATGAATATTTCAGCTTGCAGCAAGTCTCTCTTCTGTGAATGAGAAAAAAATAAATAAATGGGAAGCATCCAGTTAGGAACAAGGAACAATTGGGAAGAGCATCCAAGTAGTGCTGAACTGAGATACCGGAAGATGGGTTAAAAAAAATTCTTTATTTCCATCTTCCTGCATTATTCCCAGTCAGCAGACTGTGAACAAATAACCTCTGGAGACTAGTATTCCTGTCAACAGTTTCATTTAGTATAACCCTGAGACTTATAACAGCCAGTGTGGGACAATGTTACACCATTAGTATTGGCACATCTGTCTAACAGAGCACTGACCTGCGAAAAAGAAAGGTACCCATGCAGGCCATGGTTCTCTGTTTTGTTTTCCAGGCTGACAAATACAGCAATAGCAGTCTATGTAACTACAGATCCAGCCCTGCTGCTGCTACTATTCTAAGCCCATTTCCCAGGAGAACTTTAAAATACAAACATCTTCAGCTCCACTTAATCACACAATCTGTCCCAAGGTCTGTTCCTGCATTTTTGGTCCTCCTGTCACCAAGGTGCCTCCCAGGGTACTCTGTTTTTTCTTGCCTTTGACCCTATATCAACACTTGGCCATGTGCCTTGTCCGTCACTCTGCTGTGGGACAACCTCATGGTCACTCTTGCTGCTGCAGTTGTTGCAGTACTTTGTCCTGTAAAGCAGATAGTGAGATGATCTAATTGTATTTCATCTGCCCCAATGCAGAACATCCACATGCCCAAGCCTTTTGTTTGCCAGCCTCCCATGGCTGTTTTCATGAAGGTGTATCTCCATTTTCTTTCCTCTTCTCTCACCAGTGAGCATCCAGGGCCAAGCACTTATCCCAGCAAGCAATCCATCCAGGCAGTATCTTTTCAAGCTGTTGAAGAAAGCTGAGTGGTGAAGAAATAGAATAGAATAGAATAGAATAGAATAGAATAGAATAGAATAGGAGTAGAATAAACCAGGTTGGAAGAGACCTTCGAGATCATCACCTCCAACCTATTATCCAGCACCACCTAATCAACTAAACCATGGCACCTAGCACCCTATCAAGTCTCCTCCTAAACACCTCCAATGATGGCGACTCCACCACCTGCCCGGGCAGCCCATTCCAATGGTCAATCACTCTCTCTGTGTAGAATTTCTTCCTAACCTCCAGCCTAAACTGCCCCTGGTGCAGCTTGAGACTGTGTCCTCTTGTTCTGGTGCTGGTTGTCTGGGAGAAGAGACCAACGCCCACCTGGCTACAACCCCCACCTGTCTACAACCTCCCTTCAGGTAGTTGTAGACAGCAAGAAGGTCTCCCCTGAGCCTCCTCTTGTGCAGGCTAAGCAACCCCAGCTCCCTCAGCCTCTCCTCATAGGGCTTGTGCTCCAAACCCCTCCCCAGCTTTGTTGCCCTTCTCTGAACATGTTCCAGCAAGTCAACCTCCTTCCTAAACTGAGGGGCCCAGAACTGGACACAGGAGTCAAGGTGTGGCCTAACCAGTGCTGAGTCCAAGGGCACAATTATTTCCCTGCTCCTGCTGGCCACACTGTTCCTGATATAGGCCAGGATGCCATTTGCTCTCTTGGCCACCTGGAGCATGTTGTGGTATTTTGAGTTTCAGCTTTGCTAGAAACAAGCAGGTGCCTTCTAGTAAACTGGAGGATAAGGAGGGGCAATAGAGAGGCTGGTAAATACAGGCTTAGGAGACACAGCGGTATTGAAGGACTACTAAAATTAAACTCTGCTCTCTAGGTTTCAGCTGTGTCCAGTTTGGGTTCAGCTTACACTGAAACCTAGGCTCTAATTTACAACCCTGCAATATGTCTATGGCTAGCTTTTTTTTTTTTTTTTTTTTTTTTTTAAGGAAGATTAAAATAAATTTCAAAGCAAAGTGCTTCGAATCTGCAGCCATAAGCGAGCCAATACAAAAATGGATAGGAGGGAAAGTGTCAATAGTCAGCTGTAGCTTAATCCATAATTATTTACTGCAGAATCTCTTACACCCGCATTTATCTCATGTAGCCTATTTCTGGAGACAGACTGTTAGACATTGGTAAAGCAGGTGGTTTGCTTATGACTCCCACATTGTATATTGATCTGTTCCGCTCTCCCTGTTTCTGACTGGTAACTTTATCAAGGCAGAACGGCCTTGGTGGCTTATGTTTTAACAGTGCCCAGCAGTACTGTGCTCCTGAATGAAATACATAAAATCCTTTTCATGTATAAAACCACTAAAACCCTAAGCTGAAGCACCCACTTATTAAACAACCACTCCCCTCTCTGGCCCTCCCGTGCCCTGCCAACTCTGAATAAAACCTTACAAAAAGCTCAACTCTTCCCCAAAGAATCCATGAGTGTCCCTTCTCCTCTGTCAAGCTTCAAGGCACTAAAGCTGCTTCTCAGTCCCCAGCTATAACTCCCTGTCCAGCATCTCTCAGGAAGAGCCACCCGATTAGAAATTATCAGTCCTATAAATTAGCTATGACTTTTTTTGGTGTTTCTTTTCTGCTGCCTGCTCCTTTTCACTGTTCATAACCCATCCCAGACTGATTTCCTCTATTTCTGAGTACCAGCATCCACTTCTTGAGGATTATTTGTCATGGCTTTGGGTGTGTTGACAGAAAATTCTGTGATTCTATGATTCTAAAAGATAGCATGCAGCTTTTTTTTACTGCCTGTTTCCCAGCTTGTGCAGCCAAGGAGAGCTCTGCTATGCAGTGTGCCTCATGTTTTATGCTATTTCTCTGTGGTGCTTAGGCATTTAGAACAACACATCTCTTCATCATTTTCCCATCTGAATGGCAAGGAACTTGCACTAATACTTCACATTTTGAGTCTGTTTAAGCCAAAGAAGTACCTTCTTCATTGGATAGCACTGGCAGTGGTCCTTAAAGTGACAGAACTGTGCCTTTGATATCTGTTATCTGATTTACCCAGCTAGATTCCCCTGTCACCAAACAACTGTAGGGAAACCCAAGGGCACTGGTTCAGCATTTCAGTTTCCAGAGTCAGGCTGCAAATTTGTGGATTAGGTGCAGGGTACTAATTGGTTCCTAGCCAGACAGAGCTCAGGCAGAGCTATGTCCCTCTTTACACCTTCAAAAGTCACACACATACACAAAAAAAAGATTGTAAATAGCTTAATAGGAGGCAGAGGGGAGAACGACCTTGGGAAAGAGTGGAGTTCATATATTGGATGATCAGAATAGTTTAAATCCCCAGACCAATTTTTTTCCACTGCTTGAGTTTGCTTAGATGCTTCCTTTTTTTAGAGAAAAGCTCTTTTTGTCTTTTTTGTGTGTGTGTGTGCATACTTTTTGCTCAGTCATACCCTCCTCTTCCAACAGCTCATTTTACATGTCACCTTATGCCTAGTAGCAAAATGTCTGGGAATGTTTTGTAAATCAAGGAGGGCAATCTTACAGCAGAGAAATAAAAATGCCTTATTTTCAAGATCAGTCCTGCATAATATCTATAAGCTGCAATCATTTATGCTGTCTGAATTAAAATAATTCATTACCATTATAAAAAAATATCTTAGGAGATTCAAATGGGAACTTGCAGATAGATGCACTGATTGCTCACAGATTTATTAGACATGTGACAAGTAACTCGAGGATAAGAACATAGCTGGAATCATTTGAAGATGCATTTAGCTTTTAAAGATATGGAACCAAGAGGTATACATTTGTTGTAGTGATCAGAGAGCATGTGCCCTATTTCCTTTTGGAAAGTGTAACTTGACTTGAACTTTTGAGCCACAGTTCAGAAGCAGCTTTCATTAGCTCATGTGGATAGCTAAGAAATAGGTTTCCTATTCCATTAAAAAAGAGGAAAACTCCCTTACCAGGGTGCTTATAAATGTTCTTAAGTCGAAATGTGCTTATAAATGTTCTAAACATTTCAGCATCTCCTTATATTCTTCTTTCAGGTGGTCTGCAAGATGTCTCCAACTTGTTTCACTTATTGCCACAAGATTGGAAGAGTTGGGATTTCTGCTTTCTTGGCTTTAAAAGCACAAAATCCTATTGATGAAAAGACAACTGCTTTACACCTGTTCAATCATAGAATCAATAAGGTTGGAAAAGACCTCAAAGATCATCAAGTGCAACCTGTCACCATAGACCTCATGACTACTAGACCATGGCACCAAGTGCCATGTCCAATCCCCTCTTGAACACCTTCAGGGACAGTGACTCGACCACCTCAATGGGCAGCACATTCCAATGGTAACAACCCTTTCTGTGAAAAACTTTCTCCTCACCTTGAGCCAAACTTCCCCTGACACAGCTTGAGATTGTGTCCTCTTGTTCTGGTGCTGGTTGGCTGGGAGAAGAGACCAACCCCTTCCTGGCTACACCCTGCCTTCAGGTAGTTGTAGACAGCAAGAAGGTCTCCCCTGAGCCTCCTCTTCTCCAGGTTAAACAACCCCAGCTCCCTCAGCCTCTCCTCGTAGGGCTTGTGCTCGAGGCCTCAGTGATACAGTTTCTAGCATTATAGTAGCCTTAATAGCACATATAACTATACTTAGTATTAAAACCAAAATGAAATCATGATTGTGACACATTGGCCTCTGAGTATCAGAAATCTTTGGGGTAGGTGAGGAATCTGAGAGCCATAGCTCCTGGGTTTCTGCTATTAGTAATACCGTGGGCTCATTTGCACAGATCATTTGGTCTTCATTTGATCATTTGTGTCTTAGTTTGTAACAGCTATAATGCTTTTGCTACCAGAGAGGCGGAACCCATTAATAGTTGTAGAATGCTGTAAGGTCTTTGTATAGAAGGTACTAAACAAAAGCTCAAACTTACACACAACAATCCATGACTTCAGACTTCCCATTGCTTTTCTGGATGATTTATTTAATTCCAATGGGTTAAGCAGCTGTAAACATGCAACTGTTGCACGGTGAACAAAGGTTTTCATTCCTGGGTTCCCATCTAGGTGTGTGGTTGTAAGCTGATCAATTCTGCCTCTGCTGATCCTCCCCTGGTTTCTCCCCTAAAATCCATTCCAGCAGTGATGAATTCACCTCTTGAAATTAATAATGTCAAGCTTGTCAATATTTTAAAACTCAAACTTAATTTTGCTCTCTTGAGCCTTGCCTTTGGCTTCTGAAAGCAGACGCTTTAAACTCTATTATTTGGGAAGTCTACTGGGATGCCTTGGTGTGGCAGCTGCTACATAAGTTTAGTGCTGCACTGCTATTAAAGTCCATTAAGAAGGATCTTTCTGGGGCTGTCAGCACACTGCAGATTAAAACCAAGAAAATAAAGGCACGCTCAACAAATGCTGCTGTAATGGTTCAGATAGCTGCAGAGCAAGGACTCATCTTTGGCTTGTGATCAGTTTACTTCTGGGTTCAATGGAAAGGTTGTTTGGCTTCTTGGGTAAGCTCTGAGAAAAAAAAAACATATATAAAAAAAAATCAATGTGGAGAAGCTTGGATGAAAGCCAGAAGAAATGCTGTACTGAATCCAGAATATAGAAATCCTTCACAATTTCTATTTTCTGCTCCATACAGGTTGTTTGTACTCTAGCAACAACTAACCTTTACTTTCCAGTACCACTGCAGGGTTGTATAGAATGTGAATAAATTGTCAATTTTTATATGGTCATTTAAAAATACTTATCAAAATCCCCTACCAAGATGCTGTTACAAAAGGCAAGGTGGGTAAAATGTGAGAGGAGGACCCGTCTAACCTCTGCAAAAGGCCTGACAACAAAACATAGGAGTAACTGACTAGTTTTAAAGTTGATGAAGATCTACTGCAAGATGCCTCCTTAATCCCCCTGATTAACTGTTTGGAAAATGGAGAAGACAGTAGGGTGTAAGAGGTGGGTCTGACACTGCAATGGAATCTCCTCACACCTAAGGAGGATGGATCTATGACAGATGCAGCCTGTGGGAGCAGGCAGTGGTATTTGACCCATTCCTATGCTGGCACATCCAGGGCAGTGTCTCCAGAAGGTGTGATAGTGAGCACTCAGGCTGCCTAGAGATGAGACAAAGCAGTCTGTGATGGTGATAACACCCTTGCTTAAGTCAATAGCACACTCCTCTTGTCCTGATTTCCTCTTTTGGTAAGTATATTGAATAAAGCTCTCACACACAAGTGACAGGAATTGTCAAACCATGTGCATATGGTATTTAAATGGGGAAGATCTGGAAATGCTGAAAGCTGTATGCCAGAGACGAGGTCCCTGACTGGGATGTGGAAAATGTGGGTGGTAGAAAGATGGTAAAATAGATGCCTCAGTTCATCCTCCCAGAATAAAAGCACAAGAGGATGTTCAGTGGAAGCAAAAGGCAGAAAATAAAACACTGTTAAAATAAACCATGTTTTATACAATGCTTAATTAGTTCATTCCCATAAGATATTATTAAGCCTAAGAGATTAGTAGGATTTTTAAAAAGGATTAGACATTTATATGGATAATGTAATTGGGTATGTTCTCATTAAATAGAATACACATTTTCTTTTGTTATGAAAGGCTATAAACCCTCTTGCTTCAGGGTTTAGGCTAGCCATGAACTGATAAGTATTAAAAAAGAAACTTCCCCTGTTGGCAAGTCATTCCCTACTTGTCTTTTGCTAGGTTCTCTGTGCTTCATCTTGAGTGTTTCACCATGAATTATCACAGTGGGATTATTAAACTATATGGTCCATATGTTTAGTATGGCATGGCAATTCCATTTCTTCATAATCAGATATCTCCTTGTGACAGATCACAAAAATCCCAGTGGTCTGAAACAGAATCCTTTTCTTCTGCTGCTTGCTCCATAGTGGCATCTTCGAAGTCATCTACAGGGTTTACACAAGATCAGTTAAAGAGATAGCAGGATACCAAAGGCCCCACAACTTACACTATTTCAGAGAATGTTCTCCCACAAATGTGAATGTGGTTTTCTCGTCGATGTTGCAGGCTGTGAGAAGCTGCAACAAAACACATTCAGGTGAAAATGAAGCAATCATAATCAGAAGGAGAAAAAAGTGCATTCAAACTCTTCCTTTCACTTCCAGGTAATATAGAAAAGGTGCTGGTATTAGCCTAGCCTTCCTATTTTGAAGCATCAGGAGGCCATAACTAACCTGGCTAAAATGCAATTGTTTTGCATTGTCATAATTGCAATACTCCTGTCTTCGCTCTTGCCAAGTGTAATTTCAGTCTGTCTGCATCCCTGCAAAATACTGCTGTAAATATCATCCTCCTAATCCATCAGTTTGAGGATTTTACACGTTTTTTTTTTCCTCCTCTCTACTACATTCCTCTTTTTTACTCCATCAAACACATGCTATTTATCTTTGCTGTCAAGGCCCTTCCCACTCTGCCAAAAAGCTCTTCTTTGCTATGACAATGTCATTTCCCTTCTCATCATTCTGTCAGTCTCCACGTCTCACTTGTTAACATTTTTATAGAAACACTTCTGTGCTTTTTTTTCCCTTACTGTTATTCAGAGTAATCTTGGTAAAGAGGAGTGAAAGACCCTCATTATCTTTCCAAATCTCTGTTGAAGCTCCTCCTTTACTATGCTGCCTATGAAGAGCTTGACAATGGTTTGGCCACTCCTCATTGTGTTGACAAACAGAAGTCCATTCGTTCTATTGACCTTGTCTGCCCAGATACATCAGCTGTCTTTTAGATATTCACATCTGGAAGGTAAGAGTGGCCTTTTGGTTCCACAGAATGTCATCACAACAGCGTCTCAATTTTGACTAGGATTTCAAAAGGCCTGCGCAAAACATTGATATTCTTCATTCCTTTTCTATCAAGCGTCCAGGCAGAAAGGGACCTGGGGGTACTGGTCGACAGTAGATGGAACATGAGCCAGCAGTGTGCCCAGGTGGCCAAGAAGGCCAAGGGCATCCTGGGCTGTATCAGGAATAGTGTGGCCAGCAGGAGCAGGGACGTCATTGTACTCAGCACTGTACTCAGCACTGGTTAGGCCACATCTTGAGTCCTGTGTCCAGTTCTGGGCCCCTCAATTTAAGAAGGACATTGAGACTCTTCAACATGTCCAGAGAATGGCAACAAGGCTGGGGAGGAGTTTGGAGCACAAGCACTATGAGGAGAGGCTGAGAGAGCTGGGGTTGCTTAGCCTGCAGAAGAGGAGGCTCAGGGGAGACCTCATTGCTGTCTACAGCTACCTGAAGGGAGGTTGTAGCCAGGTGGGGGGTGGTCTGTTCTCCCAGGCAATTGGCACCAGAACAAGAGCACACAGTCTCAAGCTGAATGTTAGGAAGAAGTTCTTCACAGAGAGAGTGATTGGCCATTGGAATGTGCTGCCCAGGGAGGTGGTGGAGTCACCATCACTGGAGGTGTTTGGGAAGAGACTGGATGGGGTGTTTGGTGCCATGGTTTAGTTGACTATATAGTGTTGGGTGATAGGTTGGACTGGATGATCTCAAAGGTCTTTTCCAACCTAGTTAATTCTGTTCTATTCTATTCTATTCTATTCTACTCTACTCTACTCTACTCTACTCTACTCTATTCTAGGCTCACTGGTACAGTTTACTTGAGTCCTGATGCTCTTGTGTTAGTAAAACACCTGAGTTATCGACTGCTTTCTGTAGGAGCTATTCATGGAAGGTCATTGTGCCCTGCAGCTGAGGTCTCTTCTGAAAATGCATGTGGTGAAAAGTGGGCTCCAGAATGGAAGCATTCAATTTATCTCTGTTCTAGGCAATGTTGCCTTTCCTTCATTTGCTAATGACTCCTGCAAATTCTTCAGTCCGAGAGGATGGGCATTGTGTTCTTGTTTATAACACTCTTGTTGAATGTACTTAAAGTCAGTCCTGCAGGACAGTTTCAATCAAACTGTCAATTTATTCCAGCTGAATGTGTAAGTGAAATTAATGGTGCTGTACTTGTATCCTGTTACAAATATAATAATCTTGAAGCAATGTCGACTGTAAAACCTGATGATGATTGTAGAGTAAAAATCAACCTCTAGAAAAAAACCACAAAATTTGATATCTGCAAGAGCAATCAGGGATACATTTAATCCAGAGGGTCTTTTTCATCATATTTGTTCATACTGCTGTTCTGCTTCACCAGAATAAGAGGACACAGTCTCAAGCTGAGCCAGGGGAAATTTAGGCTAGAGGTGAGGAGAAAGTTCTTCACAGAGAGTTGTTGACTATTGGAATGTGCTGCCCAGGGAGGTGGTGGAGTCACCATCCCTGGAGGTGTTCAAGAGGGGATTGGATGTTTCACTTGGTGCCATGGTTTAGTCATGAGGTCTGTGGTGACAGGTCGGACTTGATGATCTTTGAGGTCTCTTCCAACCTTGGTGATTCTGTGATTCTGTGATTCTAATAAAAGGCAAGCATAACTTGGTCTCCTGTAGCGGTTATGTTTGGTTTAACAAATATGCAGAATACCCTCTATCTGCTCCCAGCTCACTGTCTGGGGGCTTGCAATGGTATTGGTATTAATATTTTTACATTTATAAGACATCTTTAATCCCAAAGCACATTATAAATCAGGGTCAAGGTCTAAAGTGCTTAGTTAGCACTGTCAAAATATGTGTAAGTTCTTCCAATTATTCAGTAACCGATGCCAGATTTTGTCCTAAAAATCGTAAATATTTATATTTATGTGGCAGAGTATCTTATCTATTGAACACATTCCCAGGAAATTCACTCCCCAGAAGGTCTGGTGTTCCTGCCAGTTAGGTGTTTGGATCGTTCCTGATCCAATCATTACCTCAAACCACTGGGGAAAACCCAGCTTTCACCACCAGCATGACAAAACTTACTGCTGGCATATTAGTCAAGCACAGCTTCAGGATGTGATGGTCTTACCTGAAGCATTGGAGACAGGAAGATAAGCAGACTGCAGTTAAGCAACTGGGAATAAGTAACTGAATTGGCTCAAGCCTCTGGCTCCAGGGAGCCCAGGTATTTTGAACACTTCACATCTCAGCTCAGAATTTGCCCATCTGCAAGCTGCTCTACTTGGAGCTGCTGGCCCTGGGAACAGTTAAGAGCCCAGCCAGACTTTCACATACTCAATCTGCATATTTTACAGGAACATCAAGGGCTTAGTGGTACACAGACAGACAATTCCACAAACTCAGGCAAAAGGTGCAAAAGTATCTGGGCAGCACAGGTGGAAGGAAGAAGAAAGTGAAGCTGTGTGGACAGATCTTCACTCCTATCCCATCATGAGATGGGCCAGCTGTGCTGAAGAGGCCTGATTTACCCCTTCAGAGCCTTTCTTTTTCTTCACCCATGTTGATTTGTTTCTAAAGGCCTTAAAATAAATAACACTCCAAATGTCAGTGGATCTCAGGTCTTTACATCTGAAGCAAATTGTCTTTGGTAGGGTAAGCAATATCAAGTTACCACAAAGTCAGGTTGCCAGCAGGCAAGAAACTGTTCTGAACTATTAACAACATTCAGATATTAAGGACATCTGGGTTCCAAGACCTTTGTGACCTTGAAGTGCTTGGACAACCTCCTTCGACAGTCCTGTCAGATCATCTATGAAACCTGGTGTTTGAAGTGATACAGAAAATATTAAATCAGGGTCAGTGTTGATAGATTAAAAAAAATAATAATAAAAAAATGAATTGATGTCTTCATATTCCCTCACTTCAAATCCTTGCCTAGAAAGCTTTCCAAGTTCCATTCAAACTGGAACAAAATTAATGAATCTGCAGTCATACCTTTCTTTCCATTTTATGTTTCTTTCACAACTACCAAGTGCAGTTATGTGGCCTCAACAAGAGAGGGCAAAATCAGCACCATGACAATGGAGTGGAAGGCACTGGGAATATGCCAAGGGCACATTCGGTCCAAAGGATACCAGCCCAAAGTGCTGAGTTAAGGTATCCTCAATATATCATCCAAGAACCATAGAGGCCTTTCGGTAATCTTTTACTTTTAATTAAACAAACAAGCAGTTAGTAGATTAAATACATCTTAAGAGGGAGAAGCTCTGGCATTCCTTCTCATCGCCCTCTCTTTTGAGGCTCACATGCTCTCCTCAGTTATTCACAGCCACATGACAAATGCTGCCTAATGGCCAGCTTACAGAATCACAAAATGACAGAATAATAGGGGGTGGAAAGGACCTCCACACACATCAGAGTATGTTCACATTGAGAAGGTTGCACAGGATGGTGTCCAGGTGGGCTTTGAGTGACTCCAGAGATGTAAACTCCACCACTTCTCTGGGGAGCCTGCTCCAGCTTCCATCACCCTCAACAAAAAGAAGTTCCTCCTCATGTTTAGATGGAACTTCCACTATTCAAGTTTGTGCCTATTACCTCTTGTTCTGTTGCTGGGCACCACTGAAACAAGACTGGACCCATCCTCTTGACACCCACCCCTGAAATATTTATAAGCTTTGATAAGATCCTCCCCACTCTTCTCTTCTCCAGGCTAAAAGAGCCCCAAGTCCCTCACCCTTTGTAGGACAGACCCCCTAGTCCCCTGACCATCTTTGTATCCCTTTGCTGTACCCCCTCAACCAGTGCCTTGTCCTTCTTGAACTGGTGTGTCCTGAACTGAACATAGTACTCCAAATGAGGCCTCACCAGGGCAGAGCAGAAGGGGAGAAGAACCTCCCTTGACCTGCTTGCCACACTCTTCTTGAATTGTGAACTGGAGGTAGGCAATGTCCACTGTTATGCCCTTGTCCAGTCATGCCCTCATAGAAGGCTATCAGTCAGACATGACTTCCCCTTGGTGAATCCATGCCGACTACGTTGGATAACCTCCTTTTCCTCCACATGTTTTTAGATGCTCAGAACAAGCTGTTCATCATCTTTTCAGGGATGGTGGTGGTGCTGACTAGCCTGTAGTTTCCTGGGTCTTTCTTTTTGACCTTTTTGAAGACTGGAGTGGCATTAGCTTTCCTTCAGCCCTCATGCACCTTGCCCCTTTCTCCATTCAGAGATGATGGAGAGCAGTTAAACAATTATTTCTGCCAGCTCCCTCAGCATGCAAGGGTGCATCCGATCTGGACTCATGGATGTGGGGTTATACAGTTTATTTAACTGATCTCTAACTTGATCCTCCTTAACCAAGTATTCCTTCTTCCAGGCTTTTTCTGTTGTCTCCAAAGTCATGGACTCCTGATGGCTGACCTCAGCAGTAAGGACCGAAGCTTTTGTAATAACCTTTTGTTACAAACCTGAAACACATTGAATTCACATGGTCAACAGCACATCAATGCTCACTTTCCATAGACTAGATTCCTTTAAAAAAATCATTATGTGAAAATCTTTGGATGTGCTACAGTGTATTAAGTTTTGTGTGGACACGACACCACTGTGAACTCTTGTGCCTGGCCTCTTGCTGATGTCCCATATGACAATGTTTCATGCCAGGGTTGATTCATCTGCTTACCTGTATGCTCTTACTGGATCAAGGGTTAAGCTAATAGGATTCAGCTAATGGTGTGTGTAGCCCCAAAATAGCCTGTGAATATATATTCTCAAAATCTCTTGTACTATATCATGTCTTGCAGCCTCCTTGCCCAACACACTTGAGTGTTCATCCAGCAGTCATAGGTCATCATACTCCAAGGGAAAGCAAGCTGTTCAGATTTGTCTGGAATGACCTGGAAGTATAGAAGCACACACAAAAATGATACAGCTCATTGCAACAAGGAATGAATGAAACACTGGCAAAAACTGGGGAAGCCCCCCCCAAGGCTGTGAACAAGGTAACAAAGTCTCTGGCAATGTTCCATGTTCTTCCCCAAGGCTTTGGGTCTGATATTTTGTGTGAAAGGTGGTGTGCAGGCTGTGGTCTGTGCTGGTGTTTCTGGTTTCTAACTCCCATTTTGATGCTATATTTGCTGAAGGCAGCATCCATACCAGGGAGGTTTTGTTTAGTGATGATTATTCTCTTAAAATTTGCATAGTAATTTCATACCATCATTTACTCACCATCACTTTTCTCCCAGCTTTTTCATACTATCCAGACCAACCATTGCAGCATATGCCTCCATCCCAACCAGTCTAATGATAAGGCAACAGTTTCAGATAGATAAATGCTGAACAGAGCCATCCAAGTCTACAGATACTTCAGCTAGGGAAAATTTGGACAACAAACAAGGAGCTTTGCTATTTGATGGCCACTACCATCTTTCACCTCCCATGACATTTTATAAGGTACATTTCCCAAAACAAGATGTGTGGAAATGGAAAGACATTAAATGTCCCTTGTCTGTTCACAGTCACACTCCTGGCACCATCAGAGCTTAGGTCTAGTAAATTTCTTGTAGGATCCAGCTTGACATCACAGTTTGAATGCGCTACCTAGTGAAATGAGGGAGAACAGCAAATAACAGTGCTACAGCCTGTCACCAAGACTGCAAGACAAAACGCCCAGAAAAGTTGTTGGTGAAGCAATCCACACCTGTGAGAAGACTGGTGGGCCAACCCCAACAATTCTGTGATTCTATGAAGTAATCACATCTCCCTTGTCTGTCTGCTTGTGGTGGGTTGAAAATTCCCCCCCAACATGAAATTTGCCAAATCAGCTCAGTTGGAAGCAAATGAAAGCTGTATTTACAAGCAAAACTACAATCTACAATGGAATGCAATTAATACATACAAAATATACAGCATTTAAAATATTTACAATTAATAAACAGCACAAGAATCCCCTGGCCAAAGACTGGGGGAACTGCAACAGCTTCTTTCCACCCTGCCCCGCTCCTCTCCCTACACCCCTTTGTACACAAAGGGACAAGAGAAAAAGCAGAGAAGTTCTTAATACCAGTCACAACAAAGCAGTGCAGCCAAGGTCAGTAAAGCCAGAAGAATAGAATAGAATAGAATAGAATAGAATAGAATAGAATAGAATAGAATAGAATAGAATAGAATAGAATTAACCCAGTTGGAAAGGAGCTTTCAGATCATTGAGTCCAACCTATCATCCAAGACTATAATCAACTAAACCATGGCACCAAGCATCCCATCCAGTCTCTTCCTAAACACCTCCAGTGATGGTGACTCTACCACCTCCCTGGGCAGCACATTCCAATGGCCAATCACTCTTTCTGTGAAGAACTTCTTCCTAACATCCAGCCTAAACTTCCCCTGGTGCAGCTTGAGACTGTCCTCTTGTTCTGGTGCTGGTTGCCTGGGAGCAGAGCCCAACCCCCACATGGCTACAACCTCCATTCAGGTAGTTATAGACAGCAATAAGGCCTCCCCTGAGCATCCTGTTCTCCAGGCTAAGCAGCCCCAGCTCCCTCAGCCTCTCCTCATAGCATCCCCCAGAGCCAAAGAAGCGAAAAGAAAGATTGTTTTCCAAACTAAACCTCGTGGTAGATACCTCTCCAATGGGATTGCTTAGAACTATCATTATTTTCCTTTCTACACTCAATAGTTATTCTGCAAAAAGTTTTTAAAAGCATAGCCTAAAACTACCACACTGCTCCTTGTCAAATCGCTCCCTTCTCTGGGAGGGTACAAAACTTAGAAGGTCCAAAGACCAGCTAGAAATTAATCTGGCTTCGGCTGTAAAAGACAACAAGAAATTGTTCTACAAATGCACTAGCAACAAAAGGAGGATTAAGGAGAATCTCTGTCCTTTATAAAATGGAGTGAGGAACATAGTGGTCATGGATGAGAAAAAGGCTGAAGCTTTGATAGCTTCTTTGCCTCAGTCTTTAGTAGTAGGACCATCTGTTTGCTGGATACCCAGTCCTCTGAGCTTGAATGAGAACAGAATGAAACCCCCATAATCCAAGAGGAGATGGTTAGCAACCTCCTGAACCACTTAGGCATACATAAATCTGAGAGAAATGGTGGTAGTGCTCACTAAGCCGCTGTCCATAATTTATCATCAGTCCTGGCTAACTGGGGAGGTCCCAGTTGACTGGAGATTGGCAAATGTGAAATGTAATGCCCATCTACAGAGAATGTCTGGAAGGGAGGTTTGAGGGACTACAGACCTGTCAGTCTGACCTTGGTGAT
This sequence comes from Dryobates pubescens, assembly GCF_014839835.1. NCBI lineage: Eukaryota > Metazoa > Chordata > Aves > Piciformes > Picidae > Dryobates > Dryobates pubescens. Next base: position 42,397,256 of record NC_071617.1, on the reverse strand, counting down.
GGGGAAGGTAGTGGAGCAGATCATCTTGAGTGCCATTAACATATGCAAGGCTAGTCAGGCCCATGTGTTCATGAAGGGCAGGTCCTGTTCAATGAACTTGATCTGGACTTCAGTAAACAATTTGATGCTGTCATTTGATGCAGCATTGTCCTGGAGGAACTGGCTGCTCATCACTTGAATCAGTGTACTCTTTGCTATGTACAAAACTGGCTGGATGGCCAGGCCCAGAGAGTGGTGAACTGAGTTAAATCCAGTTGGTGGCCAGTCACAAGTGATGTTCCCTAAGGCTTGGTACTGGGACCAGTTAGTTCTCTTTAATATCATTATCAATGATCTGGACAAGGGGATTGAGTACTTCATGAGTAATTTTGCAGATGACACTAAGCTAGGAGGGTGGGTAAGAAGGCTCCATAGAGAGACCTGGACTGATGTGCTGAAACCAAAATTGTATGAGATTCCACAAGACCAAAGTCTGGGTCCTGATCACAACTCCATGTAGTGCTACAGGTTTGGAGCAGAGTGGCTGGAAAGCTGCTCAGTACAGAAAGCCCTGGGAGTGTTGATCAAGAACTCTACGAATATAAGCCAGCAGTGTACCCAGTTGGCCAAGAAGGTCAACAGTATCCTGACTGTCACAGGGAACACTGTGACAAGCAGGACCAGGTAAGTGATTGTCCTCTTGTACTCAGCACTGCTGAGGCCACAACTTGAGTATTGTGTTCATTTTTGGGCCTCTCACTACAAGAAAAACTTTGAGGTGCTGGAGCATGCCCAGAGAAGGGCAACAAGCTGGTGAAAAGTCTGCAGAACAGGTCTTGTGAGAAGTGTCTGAGAGAGCTGAGGATGAATATTCTATTCTATTTTAGCCTGGAGAAAAGGAGGTTGGCAGGAGTCCTTGTTGCTCTCTACAACTCCCTGAAAGGACATTGTAGCAAGGTACGTGCATTTCTCTTCTCCCTTGTAACAAGTGACAGGATGAGAGCAAATGGCCTCAAGCTGTATCAGAGGAAGTTTAGGTTGGGTATTAGAAGAAACTTCTTCGCCAAAAGGGTTCTCAAACACTGGAACAGGCTACCCAGGGAGGTGTTTGAATCTTCATCCCTGGAGGTGTTTAAAAGGCATAGATATGTGGTGCTAAGGGGCATGTTTTAACACCAGATTCGGTAGAGTTAGGTAATGGTTAGACTCCATGATCTTAAAGGTCTTTTCCAACACAAACAATTCTGTGATTCTACAAAGATATGATTCTGGTCCTTGGGGCCTTGTTCAGGCCAAGGTGACCTCCTCCAGCAAAAGGGCAGTACTTTGACATACAGACAAGGCTGACTGCACTCCCTCTCAATCTGTACACTTTACCCAGCTCTTTAAACTACATGGATTTCTCCTGCCTAACCTTCCAATGCCCCTCATCCCCACCACTTTCCAACCTTTAGGGCTGTTTTGAAAAGGGGAAGCAGTGTGCGAAGCATTTTATTGTTTCTAAGCCTTCCCTTGTCTGGAGAAAAGACTTGGGAATGCCATTCCAAAATCATGATTTTGGAAATGCTGTCATGGCTGCTACAGAGATCCCAGCCAACACAGTAATGACTTAATAAATTCCTCAGCCTTATCTTGCTGTCACATCACAGTCTCCAAAGAAGATGGAGACTATCAGTTTGCAGAGCACCAGACTGACCTCCTAGTACATACATACATAGAATACATACATAGAATAAACCAGGTTGGAAGAGACCTTCAAGATCATCGCGTCCAACCCATCAACCAATCCAACTCTGCCCAAGCAACTAACACACAGCACCAAGTACCCCGTCAAGTCTTCTCCTAAAAACCTCCAGTGATGGTGACTCCACCACCTCCCCAGGCAGCCCATTCCAATGTGCAATCACTCTTTCTGTATAGAACTTTTTTCTAACATCCAGCCTGTATCTCCCCTGGCGCAGCCTGAGACTGTGTCCTCTTGTTCTGGTACTGCTTGCCTGGGAGAAGAGACCAACATCCGTCTGTTTACAACCTCCCTTCAGGTAGTTGTAGAGAGTAATAAGGTCACCCCTGAGTCTCCTCTTCTCCAGGCTAAGCAACCCCAGCTCCCTCAGCCTCTCCTCGTAGGGCTTATGTTCCAAACCCCTCACCAACTTTGTTGCTCTTCTCTGGACTCGTTCCAGCAAGTCAACATCCTTCCTAAACTGAGGGGCCCAGAACTGGACACAGTACTCGAGGTGCGGCCTAACCAGTGCAGTGTACAGGGGCAGAATGACCTCCCTGCTCCTGCTGGCCACACTGTTCCTGATGCAGGCCAGGATGCCATTGGCCCTCTTGGCTGCCTGGGCACACTGCAGGCTCATGTTCAGTCTACCGTCGACCAGCACCCCCAGGTCCCTCTCAGCCTGACTGCTCTCCAGTAAAAAAGAAAAGGAACGGAAGAGATCAAGAATTTCACATCATCTTGATGGTATTGTGGAGGATGAACAAAAGGGGAAAAAAAAAGAAAAGAGGAGTAGAAGGAAGCTCTCTGAGCAGAAATATAAGGTAGTTTTTAATTTGAAAGGGTGGGGGGAAGACAGAAAGGAACAGCAGAAAATTAAAAGCTACTACAGCAACAAAGAAAAGCCCTGCAGAATGGGCTTCTGGAGTGGAGGCAGAAGCAGAGAGCTGGTGAAGGCTGTGCTTACGGCTCATTCCTGCTCAGAATGTCATCCCCAGCCAGTCATGCTCTGAAGCCTAGAGGGACAAGTGCTTATTATGGGCAGCAGTAACTTGCTGAAACCCAAGGCTGAAGCTCTTTCCTTCCTACTGCAAAATCTAGGGCAACAAAGCCAGCAGATGCCCTGCAATTCCCACACTTGCAGTCAGGCAAGGACATTGGATGGAACTGCCACATCTGTACTCCACCTGGGAGCACTGCAGCCTTACTGTGCGCACCCAAGCAGCTATCGCACTGCTTTACAGCACAGATTTCATTGACAGTATTTCACAGATTGTTTCGTGCATGAGTCTGTGCCCCTGCTTGATGGAAAATTTTGGCTGGATGTGTCTGGTGGGAGGTTTTACTACTTGTATTATTTGATTTTCAGTAAAGACTATTTTTGACAAAAATGTTAAAGATTCATAAATTTATATGCTATCTCATAAACACCATAAAATGCCTTTTTGACAAATCTAATAAACATAACAAAATGCCCTTCCAATAAAAGAGCTGAAATCTTGCCTGGCTGCATAAAGTTGCATTTCGGAATGGTTAGCACCTAGGTTTAAAGAAGGAATGAAAAACCACCCTCACCTTGAAGCTATGGTTTGTTGTAGTTTGCTGACCTTAACACATTCAAAGATCCTGAGCTTCACTTTTCTAGCAGCCAGTGAGGCTCAGGACTAGGTTTAGTTTTGTGGCAGAAAATACAGTAGATTCACATTTGCACAGGAGCAGGTATTACTCAGCAGCCCCCAGCTTCATCATAGCATCATGAACCTTCCAAATATATACTTCATATGCATTCCACATTGACTATTGGTGTAATTGAGCAGGTCTTATAGAAGTGTCCTGGAAAGTTTCATGGGCTGGGGAAGTTGATGGGCAAATTGTTTTCCTAGAACAGTAAAAAGACACAACACCCTCACTGTCGAAGTATTGTTGGAGTGAGAGGAGCTACATCTCTCTCTCTCTCTCTCTCTCTCTCTCTCTCTCTCTCTCTCTCTGTGTGCAATCCCATACTAGGTAGTTGCCAGCTGGTAGTAGCTGTGAGAGATAAATTTGCATCATGATGATGTGGTGGCATCCATGACCACAAGCAGAGAAGGAATAAACCCTCTAGGGATATGCGCCCAGAATTACAGAGCTCCTATTTCGCAAGAGCTGCTACAGCCTTGCAGTGCCGTGGGGAACAGAGGAGGAAGCTGGAGGAGCAGACGTGGTGTGCTTGGACCAGTTACACTGACAAGTGTTGCAAGCAGCTTAAGGTGTGAAAAAAAATATATCCCAGCAACCCTGCTCCCTAACCCCAAACTATGTGGCTGCAGGGCATCAAAGGGCACTCCTCCCATTCTCAACATCAAGTCTTTCATAAATAAAGGCAGATGTTTCCCAGAGAGGACTCACTTGTCCAATTTAGCTGAAACCCGAGCAAAACTGTTAGACACACTGACTCAGCACCACTGGGTTCTATGTGCAAATAAACTCAAATGCAAGTAGCACATGCCAGGAACAAACTCACTCCTGGAGAAGACCTAAGATGAGCCAGTGGGCTCTAGATTGGCAGCTGATAGCTGAACATAAATGGGAACTCCTGCTTGCAGTGCTAAAGATAAACAGCAGGAAACAATAAGAGTGCATCTCTGTCCTACATCCTTCGGCATTCTCTTATTCTTGCTCCAATTTTATGGAATGTATTTAATTACTTTGCATTATAAATGAGACTTAAATTAGACAAATGTGCTCAGAAATCTTCCCTTCACTGCACAGCTATATTAACTTTATGATGTCACAAATGTCAGAATAAAACATTTATATTATTCTCTTTGTTCGCTAAAATTTGTCTGTGGTTGTAAATCCAAGGAACTCAATTAGATTACACCAGATAATAATTTGATCCTGTTTGTCTAAGATTCTGAAGTCAAAAGATTTACTAATGGTTCTAATTCTCTTATTTCCAGAGTTAGTTATCAAGCTCACTTAAATGATATTCTGCCTTCAATTTCATGAGTGCTATTACCAAAAGTGGAGGCAGAAGAGAGTCAGATTCTACGTGGAAGATTTCCCCCTCTGTGCTAAGATATTCACAGCATTATCTGAGAATGCGACATGATGAAAACACACAGCTTTTGCCTGGGCTCCATCTGACCCAGATTCTCTCTTAGGCTGGTATACTGCGTATATTCCAATTTCATATTCACTAGGTCAGGCCATTAATGTGTTGTTGGAGACTTATGACCCACCTTACACCTCACAGTATAGCACGAGCAGTGAGATTTTCTAATTTTCACCTGCCAAGCGTGACTTTTCTCAGACAGCCTTTTACATTCATTCACAGCTTCACTTGGAGGTGTTTGCTGGGTGGTCAGCAGGTGAAGTTGTTGTCCAGAGCTTCAAAATGAGCTGCACAGGCTCCTGGAAAGGATTTCACAGAAGGGGCAAGCAGAGCAAGGCTGCAAATGCTGTTCTTGAAAATATCTTTAATAAGGTCCCATACAGCAAAAGAGAGTCAAAGCATTCCACCAGAGTCTTAAAGTGGATTCCTTGCTGTCTCCTTTGTGATGAAAGGTCCTACAGAAATGTGAGATGTTATTGCAACTAACTGCATCAGTACGGCTCAGTACCTTGCAGGGAGGCGCTGTTTAGAGTGACACTGAAGGTTTGCATAACTTTTGCTGGCAAAGGCATCCTATTCTGGAGCTTATATGGAGAATCTGGGGAGGTGATGAGCAATGCTGACTCCAGTTGTCTATAATTTCTTCTTTCCAAATGAGATGGACACAAGATATATGATAATATCAATGTAAATCTTCAAGACCACAATTGAGTATGTGAAAACAGGCCGTGCTACTGTAAATCTGCTGAGGTATCAATTAATGCAGTGGATTTATTCTACATTTACTGTTACTGGGACCAGAATCTGTCCTGATTGTTATTCACTGACTAGTAGGGTCAGAAGTCCTCTCTGTCTGTGAGGGTCTGCACTTATAAGTATAGCTATGCTACTAAGCTCTCTGTAGGCATGTCAGCACCATATTGCTGGCATAACTGCAAGAGATGAGCATCATTAAGCTAGAGTGCTCCAAAACACCTGTTCTAGAAGTTGTCATTATAATATACTGCAACCTGCAACCCTTGGCCAGTTATATCTCTTTTGACCTAGATCTCATGGGTCCAGTTCAACTTAGATCTGCTTTGCCCTGCAGCCAGGCTTTAATTGAGCAAAGTCCTCTGAGCTCATTTCAATGAATATTGAGTGGATATGTCAGTGAGCTTCTTTCCAGGCCCTCAGAGGTCTCATTTGCTCTGGCATCTGTAGTCTCCATCAATTTTACTTTGTCTAGCCTGGAACGTATTTGTACCCATCCTTTCACTGCTTTGTACATAAGTGAACAAAATGCCAAGAGAAGCATTTCATACTCTGTCCATTTTCTGTTTACATGCTCCTTATTTAAACACATCTCAGAACTTTCTCCAGAAGGAGCTCGAGAAAAGACCGAGTCAAAACTGAGCTAAAACCTCAGAAAACTGGGCATCACTACATGCTTTGTTTGTTCCTCTACAAATAGCTCTGCCCTATAGACATAGTGCTGACACCAAGGAAAAACAAAGCGAGAAACTGACATGGAGAAATTGGAGCAATGTGGCAGTGAGGTTCTGCAATGACTTCTGACACTGTTATGTACTCCAGACCAATCCCAGAGGAGCATCTCCTTTATTAGTTTCTAGGTATCTGTAATTTTCTGCTATTTATGTTATTGCTGATCATTATCCTCAACTTCTTTTCAGGAAAAATGGAGGAAAAAGGAGAATTAAAGAATAGGAAGGCAGAAGTGCTCGCAGTGAGGCATAAGCAGTCTCTTTCAGTATCTTGAAGCCTCTTCCTAGAATAGCTGGCCTTTCCAGGCTTCTCTCACAGGCTGCACATTTACTACAGTTCCTCAATCCCAAATACCCAAGGGAGGTGTTTCACGTAAGAAAGAAGTTTCTCAGAATGAGCAAGGAAGCCCCAGGAGGTTGTTTAATTCAAATACCCCAAAATATAAGTGTGCCCTAAAAGAATGAAAAAAACTTTGGATGTTTCTGAACGCTTTCAGTCACTTTGTCACCAGGTGCCCTGGACTGTGAAAGACTCTGTCTACTCAGTACCCTTTTTCCTTACACCTGAAGAGAAAACCTACAGGAGACATCACTTGCTGCAAAACTCTCAGATCACTAACTATGTGGATCTGTGTGTTTTCATCCTGGAATAGCTTGCTGCTTTGCTACTTCTGTACATCCTGCTCATAGGGTGATGTCGAAGATGTCATTCCTTATGAAAGCTAGGAGGAAAGGACAATGTCAGTGTGTGTTGTGTAGAGACTGTGACAGGGAGAAAGGCCATAGACAGAGGTTTAATGGCACTAATAATACATGAGGCAGCATAATGGGAGGTCTTTGGAGGGAAAGGCAGCACTTAAGGGATTCTGTACAGGTGGAATTCAGTTCTCCTTTGGGAGTTAATTATGGCAATTGGCCCAATAAGTCCCGATGTTCTTTTAAGAACAAAGAAGGTGTTCTTTGATATATTACATCATTTCAAACATTTAACCTTGAAATGACAGAGCTGCTGTAGCTGCTTTTGCATGGTCTTGCCTAATAAATTGAGAGTAGGGAGAGTCAGCTTGGAATCTCAGGCTCTGATTCTTGCAAGGATGCTGTTTATATTGCTGCAGGAACTTTCCTAGTTGAGATACATACTGGAAAAGATCAGTAATCATTCTGATACCATAAATTTTAAGCTACTCAGATTCTTTATTCAGTGATACCTTAAACTCTCATCTTCTCAGCCACCAATGACTCTTCATTTGGAGAACTGATTTTGAGCACTGTACCTGAGATATGCAGTGACTTGCTTCATGCAACAATTAGACATTTGGGTATAGGGTGGCTGTAGAAGAGAAGTTGTTCCAGTACAATCCCTGCCAGCTTGACCCACTTCCTACCCATCACACGGGGACAACTGCTGGAGGGAATGCAAAGGTAGTAAAAAAGTGTCTTTTGTCTCTTTCTTGAGAGGATACTCCAAGAACCCAAGGACTCAGTCATTGTCTAAATGCTGTACAACTCTTAGTAACTAATTTTGATTCTCTGCTATTCTGATAAAGCTATCTAGTTTTGTTTATACAGTGAAGGCACTTTCCCTACCTGGTTATGTTAAAGTTTGAACGAAGACCATGGGATGTTCTTTAAATTAGAGGGGAAATATGGATGTCACATTCATCATTGAATTGTCATGTGAAATTTGTGATTATGTTTGTGTTAGTGGGATTGCATTAAAGTATTTGGTTTATTTTCACACTACATTAGGTCTCATACAACAGTCATATGCTCATCAGGTCTCTTGTGGAACTCTAACACACTGTTGTCAAGACAGTCAGACAGCTTGCTCCGGAGCCTTTTGTTGCTGGCTCTGGGAGTCCTGCAGGACAGCCAGCACAATTTAATGACCTCCTGGTATCTCCCCAAGGAAGCCATTGCTGAACTACTCTGTTCCAGCGCAGTGTTGGTGCTTTCCTGCTTACCACCATTCCCCTCTCTGGTACTCTTCCCTCCCACCAGTATCTACAGTTCACTGTGTGCACCACCAGCAGGGCTCAGCTCTGACTCCAAGCTCCTTCTTGAGAGCTTCCTGGCATTTTTCCTGGAATACTAAGGGGGTCTGTGAGTGAAAAATGTCTATTTCATAGAGCATAAAAGGCAGAGGGCAGTGTTCATCCTCCCTCTTGCTAGATCAAACTCAGCTTCACCAGGCATGACTTTGCTTAAGGTCTTTCTTTTTTTTTTTTTCAGTGAGAACGAGGCTCCAGCAATTGCATGCCATTGAAATCAATGTCAGACACTCAAAGGCAGCTCTAACATTTGGCATCTAAGCAGGAACTCCCCAGTCTACATGGGGGAGGCACTGGGCAGCATCCAACTTAGAGCTCTGCTTGCTGCACAAGTAAACATTGGTTTATTTAGCTTTGAGTAGCCTTGGAGCTAGACACTTATCAGCAGATGCAGCTTGCTTTACATAGCACTGGCCTTGGAGAAAGCTCTGAACCAATCACAAGGCTCTTGTCTGCAAGGTTCCTGCTGGTTTTATATCTCCATGCTGTGCTCAGAGATATTGCATGGCAGGAATAACAACATCTCTGACAGCATTCGCTGGGAGACCCTCAGCAGCTGAGCAGGCAAGCTGGTGCTTTCGGTGGGCTAACCTGTGTTTCTCTGGGAAGGTAAGGGCTGAGTGTAATAGAAGAGGAGGGTGGGTGTGTCTATTTTGTATTTGGGATGAGCCCCAGTTTTTGCTCTTTATTGGAGCAACACTCACCTTTGGGGTCACATCTGTCATTCTCCGTCCCTTTGCATGGCTTTCACATCAGTTAGCAGATCACTCCTTCAATCTTCCCTGACAGGTGAAAACAGCACCGATTAAATCTTGTGTGCCCTGTACTCAGCATGATGGTTGCCCCCTCCGGGTCAGAGCGACTCGAACACACTGATATTGCTGGATGAACACACTTTATGGCACTGGATCTTGCAATACTGCAAGCTTCCTTCCTTTTAGCTTAATTTGACTTTGTGTGCCAGCACCAGACACAGCTCAGCTTTTAGCATGAGTTGCTGTCGGGGAGGGCTCCAGCACTAGGAAGTCACCCCACCACCACCACTTCCCTGCTAAATCCATCTAAACCACATTTTCTCACAGTGTTGTTTGAAACAAAACCATTGTAACCACATATTTATTCCTTTCTGACATCTCTATTGCTCCTCCTCTAAGGAACTCAGCATGTTTTGTCTGAATTATAAAGATTACTTTAACACTGTGTGTGGATGGTGTTCTGAAATGCTTCTATTGTTGTTCTACAGTGCCCCAAGTGTCCTGGCTGCAAAGTGCTGTGAGTACAACTGGATTATTTGCTTAGGTAAACACCAGAAAATAGGTTTACTGATATTGCTAAATGCACTGGAGCAAGCCCTGAGTACACACGCAAGCACACGTGCCAGAGTTCACATAAATAGTCATCAGGTTCATGCACGCCCATATATACACACCACAAAATTGTATTTGTGCGCTTGACAGTTCAGCAGATGTCATGCAAACATGCTGAAAAGATCACCTCAGATTTCTCTGCTGTTGAGGACGTGAGGTTGAGTTTGAATGCAAATATGAACTCACCCATTGCATGGATTCTATAAAAGGCTTCACTTGCTTTTGTGCAGCTGCCTCAAACCAAGAAAATATTTCTCCTTTCTGGCTCGCATAGCCTGTACCCACAATAACAGGCGTGTGGAAAATCTTGTTAAACCAAGTCAGTTTTCTGTTCATGTAAGAGAAAGTCTGGGGAGAAATGCTCATTAGCTTCTGGCAGCAATAATTCAGACGGCAAACCAAATCACATTGTGAGACACCTTGGGCACTCTCTCATTTACTTTCTTTCTCCTGAATACCTACCCCCGTGAGGCAGGAAAAGCAAATAACAGTCAACTCTCAGCGGGCCATGCATGCAGATGCACAAGGAAAGACATCAAATCTACCTCGCTTCCAGGTTGGACAGGCACAGTCACTGAAGAAAATACAAGACGTCTCTACTACGCTGGTGGTTGCTCATGTAATTACAATGATGCTGGCACAGAAAAAGGAGGGTGCCTGAAGCCTTTGCCTTTCCAGAAGCAGATGATGGTAGAAGCTTTTTAGGTTGTTGGGGGAATGGAATAGGGTTGACAGATTTTAATTCAGTTTCATTTTTTCGCTCTTGGCCCATGGCTCTTCAGATATATATATGAAGAGCCTTCAGATATATATATGAAGAGCCTATATGTATATGTGTGTGTGTGTATATATATATATAAAAATATATATAAAAAATCTATGTATATTAATATATATATTATTTTTTCCAGGTATACCGCATTTGGCCTATTTTGTCAGAAATCCTGGAGCTGTTTCTCTCTCCAATGTTTTGATCAGATTTGACTAGGAATGAAAGCATGGAGTTGAAGTGATCGATAACAAAAGGAGCACAGTTTAACTTAGGTTGCCAGGCCTCTCTCTTTGCTTTTCTTTTGTCCTGTCTTGAGTGTTGTTACATGTAACACTGCCTGCAGAAATTCAATAGGAATTAAAAGTGCCTCCCAAGAATCTCAGCATTGTCCTTTACTGAAGTTTCTTAGACCTTGGGAAGCAGAAAAGGAGAAAATCTTGTACTATTCCCTCGTTCCTTATCTCTACTGTAAAAATGCCAACATGACTGAGCTGAGACCATGACTATTTTGCAACAGTACAGCCCTAGCTTCTGACAGTTACACTAAAATATCACCTAAAATAGATCTGTGAGGGCCCAAATGATGTGATCATGTGACAGAGGTAGCACTGTTGCTCTGTCTGTCATAGTCCTGCTACTCTCAATGCCGTTGGTGAAGCTGCAGAAGCAGCAGCATGGTTTTAACAAAATAAAGATCACTGAAGCCCTCTGAATATATTGGTCTATATGGACCCCTTCTTAGGAAGGACAGAGGGTTTATTTAGATTCGCAGACTGGATTGGTGGGAAACAACAATGGGCCTTGAGCTTTCTCTACTCAGGAGAGGCTCAAAAGCTTGTTCTGCTTAAAAAGCTAAGTTATTCCTTAGCTTCCTAGGCAAGGCAAATTTGAATGAAATTCAACCAGAGGAGCCAACAGTCACACTGCATCAGAATAAAATTCTATTCAGCCCAGCAGTCTGTCTGAGAGTGGCTGTGGTAAATGTTTCAGTGTAAATGTAAGAATAGAACACTTACGGCTTGCCTGGTTCACTTCCCCATCCTCTGGCAATCAGCAGTTGAAAACCTTCCCTTTTTCCTAATCTAGGATTTATTTCTAAGACTGAGCCTTCCAGGAAAAGTTCCAGGAAGTTTTTTCAGGCATATGTAAAGGTGTGACAGCAAGAGAAAACAGGAGCATTGCTTTGTTCCTATCAGGCAGTTTAGGAAGGCTGCCTGCTGTTGCACTTAATCTTTTCCCCTTCTCTTCCTCTGCCTCAGCGAATCAGATTTTCCAAAGCTCTAGATCCAGACAATTTCTATTCCCATCTGTACAGGAGGTTGATCTCTTTAGCTGGTAAGATCAACCACCAGCTGCCTTGTGGTGGTTGATGGGATATCCATTTACCTTCATGACAATTAGAAAAACATGTGGGTGGAAAAAGACCTAATGGTTTACTTCTAAGGTAGAGGAGCAGAAAAAGCTTGAAGGTGATCTGCCAGCACTGAAATATTCCTGCATCTCCAAATAGAAAGTTGCAAGCCTCCCTGTTAGCACTGATGTTCTTGGCATGTGCTCCTGAACCTTTATATGCTGTGAGCCAGCTGTTTCCAGCAAGACTTTGTGATATATAGGCCAGAAAAGCAGATAAGACACTGGGTGATGGACAATAAATGTGAAGATTTAATTCTTGGCCTTTTGTGTCCTGACAAGGATCTCTTGCTTATCAAATTACTAAAATTGAACTGAAAGAACTGTCAGGCATCCTAATTGCTCTATGTAGAAAATAAGGCTGTAGCATTACCATCTCCTCACAATAATCAGACCACCCCCATCTTTTGGGGTTCTTTGCTAAGTACCTTCAGCATCCTCTTCATTCCATCACATTTGCAATACTTTCCCTGCCTTAGCTGGCACAATTTGTTATCTGTTTGCAAGATCCAGCTCTCCTCAGGAGTGCTTGGATGTGTAAATCCAGCATCTCCCTTTGTTTTTGTAAGCCCAGCCTCACAGCTGGATTTTGCTAGCATTTGACAGATTTTTGATCTCATCTGGGGGAATTCATCCCACAGCAGATAATTTTCTTCAGTCTCTCATTAAACAGTGTGTCCAATTTACTTATGTGGTTAATTCAGTAGCTTGTGCCTTGGCGCTTTTTGTTGCCTTGTTATATTCACATTTGGCCATAATGTGTGATCTCCCAGAGCTGAGCAATGTGCTCTATTGCTCTGCAGTATTCCACCTAAGAAGATGAAAAGGGATCAGAGCTTGCTCTCATGGAGAGCTCATGTCCAGGTTTTGACAGGTGAAATGGCTTCAACTTTGGATGCCAGTGGTGGTAGAGGTTAAGTGAGTCAGCACCCCAACTTTTTCATTCCTAGAGGCAGCAGGGCAAATCCAATCCAAATGGTAGTTTGCTTTCATTATTTACTTTCTTTACACATTTTATTCTCTCATTAGCCATATTAGAAGTCTCTCTGGAGCCACATGTCTGTCTTTTAATAACACATATGTCCATGGCATACAAACATCCTTCTCCAAGCACCCTTTTGTAGCTTAATACCCTTTTGTAGCTCAATACCTGTAAGGCTGGAGATGAGGATTCATCAGCAAATAGGCAGCAGAGCTAAAAATGACCCCAAGGAAGATCTGAACTAAATCTTTCAAAGCTTTCAGGTCATGATGTTTTAATGAGCTAACAGACAGCTAAGCTAGTGCTCTGGGCTCTTGCAGCATCACCCTGTATCCAGCTGCTTTCCTGGGCCAAGATTACTTGAACTAGGAGAAACTTGGGAGATTGTAATCTCTTATCTCTCTTGCAAACTGTGCCATTGGTTTTGAACGAGACATTTGGTAGTGCACCAACAGCACAGCATAAAATAAATTAAAAAAAAAAAGGGGGGGGGTGGGGAAGAAAAAGAGGAAAAAACCCTTCTCAGACTCTGAAGAATAGCTCCTGCCATTTCCCTTTTGTAGCCACTGCTGAGGTATTTGAAAAGAGCAGGAGATAAGTAGCCTTATGAATGCTACAGATTAACAGGCTCTGAGGTACCAAACACGTATTGCTGCTGCTGCTGGGTGTATAATGGCTGTTGATATTCACATTTATACAGACATTTCCATGGTGGCACTGTGTGGTGGTTTGGCCCTGGCCTAGGGACCACATGCCCACCAAAGCTGGTCTATCGTTCCCCTTCTTAAATGGACAGGGGAGAAATATAACAAAAACCAGTAATAAGATGGAAGCAATCTAATAACAATAATAAGCAAAAGCAATAGGCTGCACAGAAGCAAAAGCAGAGAGAGAGATGTTAGTCTCTACTTCCCATCAGCAGGATGATGGTCAGTCTCAGGAAGCAGGGCTTTCTGAGCTTGGTGGCTCCTTAGAAGGACAGACACCATGGATGAATCCCCCACTTCCTTCTTTCACCTCATTCTTCTATCTGAGCTGATGTCATATGGCATGGAATGCCCCTTTGGCCAGACTGGGTCAGCTGGCTCAGCCATGTCCCCTCCCAAGACCTTGCACACCCCTCAGCATACTCTTGGGGCAGCAAAATGTTGAAAAGACACAGCCTGGATACTTACTCAACAGTAGCCAAAACACTGCTGTGTTATCAAATACTGCTGCAAAATGCAGCACTAGAGAGATGCTGTGAGGAGAATTAACTCAAGCTCTGCCAAACCAAATACACACTGCAAAGAGCAGGCTGTGTGGAAGCCTACTGAGGCCATGCAAAATAAGACAAGGAGCAAAATACCTGTCACTGAGAAACAGCAGAGGCACTGAACAATTCCTGCCATGTAGAAGAATCTGACTTCAGATTATGGATCTTCCTCAGACACAAAGGATACACTAAAGCTTGGAAGATTAATGTCAGGAGCTCTCTAGAGGGGAGGGAACACAAGTCCCTGACCTGCAATAATGAGTGACAAACTGCTGTCCTGTAAGGCTCTCTGAGGCACATGATATGCACTGAGAGACTTCTGTCAGGTGAGCCAGAGAAGCTCTGGAGGACAAAGGTACAAGAGTTTTGGGATTTCTTCCAGCCTTTAATTTTGCTTATGTTTTGTTTTGCAGAGCACATTGGACAGGGAATGGGACTTCATGTGAGAGGTGCAACGGCTTCTTCCCATTGCAAGGTATGTTATGCATTTGTCCCAGATACATGGGCTACAACATGCCATGTCAAAATTTTCATGTCATCATTTTCATAGAATTATAGAATGATATAGGTTGCAAGGGACATAAAAGATCATCTACTTCCAATCCCCCTGCCAAAGGATACCTTCCACTAGATCGAGTCACTCAAAGCCCCATCCAAGCTGGCCTTGAACTCTACAAGGGAGAGGGTATCCACAACTTCTCTGGGCAAGCAATTCCAGTGCTTCACCACCCTCACAATAAACCATTTCTTCCATACTTTTAAAGTTTGAAGCCATTACTCCTCATCCTACCACTACACTCCCTGACAGAGTCCCTTGCCATCTTTCCTGTAGGTCTCCTGGAGCCTTCTCTTCTCCAGGTGGAACAACTCCAACTGTCTCAGCCTTTTCTCATAGTGGAGGTGCTCCAGTCCCTGAACATCATCTTTGTGGCCCACCTAGACTGAATTGATGAGGTGTATGTCTTTCTCATGCAAGGAGCCCCAGAACTGAACACAGAACTGCAGGTGAGATCTCCTCAGAGTGGTTTAAAAGGGTGGAACTGCCTCCCTCAACTTGCTGGTCACACTCGTTTTGATGCAGCCCAGAGTGTGACTGCCTTTCTGGACCGCAAGTGCACGTCACTGGTTTATAGTCACTTCTTCATCCACCGACACCTCCTGGAACAGGTTCCCAAGAGAGGTGGTGGAGGCCCCATTCCTGGAGACATTCAAGGTCAGCATTCAGCAACCTGATCTAGTTGGGAATGTCCCTGCTTACTGAAGGCAAGGTAGGTAGGTGACCTTTAAAGGTCTCTTCCACCCCAGTGCATTCTATAGTTCTATGATTCTATGCTACTCAAGCAACTCTTTTACACCTAAGGAATAACAATTCAGGGTAATATCTTGTGCATTTGTTTACAGAAATCCGAGATTATATAGAAAACTGAACTTCTACTACATAATGGTTGTATCAGTTCCCAAAGAAGGCACTGTAATAAACTGGGTTTTGATATCTAGTTGCAGAAACTGTAACCCTTCCTCTGTCAGGGGAAAGGGGCAAACTCTCAACCAAACTTTCATGTTTGCATCTCTCTGGAGAGTAGAACTTGCACATTGTTGATCTCAGTTATATTCACACATTTCTCTCCAGCTGCTTCTATTACTTGGCAGAAAAGCATCACATTGATTTTCATCTCTTATGTCCTTTTCATTAACTGATCCCTAAGGAGAAGAGGGATTAAAAATCCCATCTGCAGGCTTCCAAGGATATGTCCTGGACAAATCTGTTCCTCCCACACCCTCCTGTTCTGCAACTTTCTGTCCTCTAAGTACAAGGAGTTTTCAGTGCATAAGCAGAATATTCCAACGTGTACGATACTTTCGTGTTATGCTTATCCCACCAGAAGAATGTGTTCTCAATGCTACAACAGTAGGAGCTGTAGGTCATGACTGAGCAGCGTTGGCAGAGATCTGTGGTGGTTGCACTGGAATACCAACATGAGATGGGGGCCAGAAATGAACAAGTTGGCAGATGTTGGCGTGACAGAATTTCCTACCAGATATTTCTGTCAAAGAAGCATGTCCTTACTCCGCGGGAACCATTAACACTCGGGGCAGGTTCGTTGTCAGAAAAGTCAGAGTGTCTTCTAGAATTGCTAAAACACAATATCAAACAATTAAAGGTTAAACGTAACCCCACACCTGTGTCTATTCCTCACTCTAAGTAAATGTTTACTTTCTTTGTCTCCGTGTTAGTGGCACTGGACAAAGTCAGCAGTCAGGTGCAGCAGAATTGAATGAGTTATTGCTTCAGCTCCCAGGGTCAAGCAGAGCACATAAATATGATGCAAGAAGTGGATCTGGAGGGACAATGTGGAAATGATCTCCAGGTCTACAAATAGAAAGAAGTGTTCTCATAACAGTTGAGGCCACCAGGCTGTCTTATTAAGGTCAGATCTAGTGTGTCATGTTGAATGTAATTATTCCACTGCCTATAATTTCAGTACATTTGATTCTGAATATAAAATGAGGCCATTTTCTTCCTGGGGATAAGAGAAATGTGTGTCTTTGCGGAACATGAGACACAATCACTCTCAGACCAACCAGCTTTATTTCTTCCTGATGAGGCACTGACTCCCCAGGGAATAAGCAGAAAACAGTATTTTCAACAGAGAGGGCAGAATACAAAGAAAAAAGTTTTTCTTCTGCTCTCAGGGGTGTTTTGCTTGGATGGTGGCCTGTTGCAAAGTGGCCTCATGGGAATGATTCCCACTAGGATCATAGCTGTGTGTCCAGGGATTTAATTTCCTTTAGACGTCTTTCATCTCTTCATTCAAGTCCTAATGCTGTGATTGACCCTGTAAACTATTGGTTGCCCTCAGCTACCATTCTTCCTGTTTTAAAAGCAAGGCTGATAGGAACATTTAAAAAACCCAAACAACAAACTCTTCAGACCTGGCAAATTTTATCATTAGGTGGTGCAAAATATTATACCCCCCACCCCCCCTTTTTCTTGTGAAGTGAATGGGATTGGATTCTTTGTTGCCTTACACATAATGTTGAAACATATGCTTGTGCCAAATGCTTATAAGGTGCTGCCAAATCCAAAGAGTAGCATTTTGTATGTCCTTTGTTCAGGCCTGAATGCCTGTGCAAGGTGCAAAGCAAGACTAACTCAGATACTACAACAGTCCCCACCACAGAATGTTACTAGCAAATGCTAAAATATGGTACCATGTTTCCTTAGCTCTTCTGCCTCTTGTCTGAAAACAGGATCACTGAGTATAATCCTCAGCCTACAAGTGACAAATTTAGAAAGCTACTAGATAAAACACAACTTGTTCCTTTGCAACATGAAAATGAAATCCATTTTTTTCAACATTTGAGTCCCTAGAAGGATTAAAACATCGCCAGTTTGTACCCTCAATAATTTGCATCTGTCCTGTGATCACCTATACCTGCAGTGTGCAATGCATGGTGAAGGATTCAGTACACATGATTAAAACACCTGCTACCTCTGATCCACCATTGGAATGTGCTGCCCAGGGAGGTGGTGGAGTCACCATCACTGGAGGTGTTTAGGAAGAGACTGGATGGAGTGCTTGGTGCCATGGTTTAGTTGATTAGATGGTGTTGGGTGATAGGTAGGACTTGATGATGTTGAAGGTATTTTCCAAGATGGTCTATTCTATTCTATTCTATTCTATTCTATTCTATTCTATTCTATTCTATTCTATTCTATTCTATCCCTTTCATACTTCAAATGGAGTGAAACATTTTTATTGTACAGTGGAGCTGCCCATTTGTGGCGCAGTTGTTTTTTTCTTGTGTTTTTGTCGTTGTGTGCTATTGCGTTGTTTTATTTGTTTGCTTTTGTTGTTTGGGGGTTTTTGTTGTTGTTTTGGTATTTTTCTTCTTTAAAATGGTTTCTAGTTCTGCGAAATATTGTGGGTGATGATAGTGCTGACAGCGGTGTGTCCTCAAGAAAATAGTTCCAAAGGGAGTGCTCAGGTTATTAAGAACAAATTGATTCTTGGAGGATGAGAGGAGGTAGTAATTGTGGAAGAACCCTTTAAGTGATTGTATTTGTTACTTCTGCTAGTGAAGTCATATTAATAGAATAGAACAGAATTAACCCGGTTGGAAAGGAGCTTTCAGATCATCGAGTCCAACCTATCATCTAACACCATCTAATTAACTAAACCATGGCACCAAGCGCCCCATCCAGTCTCTTCTCTTCTCTCCTCCACTGATGGTGACTCCACCACCTCCCTGGGCAGCCCATTCCAATGGCCAATCTCTCTTTCTATGAAGAACTTCTTCCTAACATCCAGCCTAAACTTCCCCTGGCACAGCTTGAGACTGTGTCCTCTGGTGCTGGTTGCGTAGGAGAAGAGACCAACCCCCTCCGTTGTCCTCAGAAGGACATATATATGCTGTCTGCTAGTCCAGATCTGGAGGCCTTGCATTTGGTATTGTGAGCTTAGGAAAATGAGAATGATCCTTTCCATCTCAGCATTTGGGAAGAAGGACCTTAACCTGTAAAAATACATGGCTGGTGCTAAGAGTTCCCAGTACCTTTTTGGATGAACCCTCACCAACAGTGGTTATCCTCGGCAGTGCTGTAAAGACTGTAAGGGAGTTTGCACACTGGTGCTTCTATTTCTCCTTTCAGCTCTACAGAGACAGACTTGTAGAAAAATAAAGGGAGTTATATTCTGCTCCTTGAAAAATAGAAGTTTTGCAATTGAATTTGTCCACACAACAGCAAAGCCTGAATTTGGCATCTGCTTCTTAGATTCCTGACCTGGAAGAGCCCCCATTCTTAGCTCTAAGCTCCTGTGTTAACTTGAGGGCCACTTCTTAAATTGATCCAATGAAGAGACAGGTTCTGACTTGGCACTGAGAAATAGAGAGGCTGCAGTGAGGTGGCTTGAAGGCCAATCTCAGGGTATAGAGAAACTCCCTCAGCAAAAATTGCTGGGCTGGGATCCTGTGATTTGTATAAAAACACGGTGTTGAATTACTGCTAAACACATGAATAAGTAGTGATGGGATTTACTGAGAGCATCAGTATCTACCACAGGAGCTTGCTGAGCTTGGCTCAGTCTGTAGCCTCCCTGGAGATCATCTGGCATTTAATTTTGATCACTGCAGAAAAGGGAGGCTGAGCTTGCAACAGTGACTGATTTAGCTGATGTATTTGAAAATGTTATTAAAATAGGAAAATCTCTCTCCAAGTGGATTCTGCTTTGCTGTTTAAAAATCTCATGTAAATGATACACAAAGGATTTGGAGTGGGGGAACTATCAGAGATAATAATAAGCTATTAATATGAACTAGTCAAGTTTCACTCAGCAGGATTAAGACTGTTGTGTCTCATTTAGGAGTGTAGTATGAAGCTGTCCTTCAGATATGACAAAGCTTATTTTTTTCCCTGAGTTGTTTCCAAATAAGGAGGGAAATCTCAATTAGTTTATTATTTTGCCTGCTGTCAGTCCTGCCTCCGTGGGTTAGGGAGTTCAACCTGATGCAATAACCTACAGCAACAGTGATGGATGTAGGTTTATCATTGACAAGGGATCAGCAAGTACAAAAAAGGGGTGCCAAGTATGGGAAGGATTATCTGAGGAAGGGGCACTAAAAGGAGTGGGGAACTTACCACCCCATTCTCTGGGAATTCAAAGTAGCAGTTTATTTTACCTTCAGGAAAACAGAAATGTCTTTTTTATTCTTTTCCCCCTAGCATTAGCTGCAAGAAAATCATAGCTATATGTGGAAAAGACCAACTCAGCATCCCTCTAGTTGCCTCTGTGCAGAGCAGCTATCAAACGGGATGTCTCTGCCTAAAAGACGTGCTTCCTACCTCTTATCTTGTGATTCTGTTCCTTGGCTTGGCAGATCCCATTATTACAAGTTCTCTTTTTTCAAAATACCTCACATTAGCTATCCTCCATAGGATCTCAGTACTTTATTTTTACAGCCCTTCTAAGCAGCTCAATCAGGGAACTCACCTGTAATGTAGTTAAAATGTATGGCATGCATGAGTCCTCACCGTGTTGCAGCTGGATTCACAGACTTACTCAGCTTTGCGTAACACAGATATGTTGTTATAATCAGGTACCATTTACATTGGCCTCTCTCAGCTCTGCTATATATGATCTTCAAATACGTGCAGGACGCTATTTTGTCCTTCTTAGATGTCACTTAATATTCAGCATCAGCAGAAGTGGGGCCATGTGCTGCAATCTCTGCATTGTTGTCATTATCCCAGATACTGTGGCAGTTAGAGATTTACTGCATGAGCAGGATGTGATCTGACTTACCTTCAGTCTTACAAAGAAGTGTGCCAACTAAACTCAACAAACCTCCAGTCATTAGCACTGGAGATATCAACCATTTGAGACCCTTAATCAACTTGCCATCGGTATTTTTGGATTCAAATGAATTTGCTGGGATTGTCCTCTTTGAGGTCTCTTCCAGCCTTGGTGATTCTGTGATTCTTCAGCTTATCCAAAATATCTGTCTGAAATGCCTTCCATGTTAAGGGGTATAAACTCAGACTGTTGCTCTCCCCACAAGTCTACCCTTAATTCTGATTTCTCTAGTCTTTTACTGTGACATTTGCAAACTCTCCCTCATTACAGGACTTGGTTGTCTTTGTCCCTGCCACATTCTTCCAAGGGGAGCTGAAAGTCAGAGCCCCCAGGAGCACAGAGGCACACAGAAATTCTGTGAAAAGGAAGAATTTCCTTGCTTGGGAATTTTAGCTGGTGTGTGGTTTACTTACGTTGCTTTTTTTCTAGACACTGAGTTTTGAATCTGTAATGAAATCTGCCTTTGAAAGCCATAATTAGCAATTAATGATTAATGAAGGACACAGTTAAGGATAGAGAAGTTGATTAACTTATCTAGAAAGCTCAACAAAACTAGTACCATTTCAGATGCTGAATTTTTGCAGCAAACATCTTGTATGTGAACGACCTGCAGGTAGTTCGAATCACCTGACAGGCTTACAGATACAGCTTCAGATTACTCGTTTTAGAGAAAAACCTCAAACCAGTGAAGAGGGATTTTGTAAAGCATGAACAGGACTCTAAGATAAATATAATTCAGTAAGTTTTTTTGTGTTAAGCAATTTGCTCAACCTCACTGAACTTTAGCAATCCACCCTTTCAATTCTAGCCGCATATAATCACGCTCACATAGACTCTCACTGCCAGTGGATGATTTAGCGCTTGCAACACTTTGTCAATTACTCATAATCGTTAGTGCCACGGTCCTGTTACTGTTCCGGTTCTCTCTCACCTTTCCTTGCTCTGCTTGTGCACTAGGGTGATTCCTCTCTGTCTTGTAGAACTAATTTTAAACATGGAGACTTACATGCTTCAGTCTTTAGATGGCACCAAAACTGAATGCACTAATTAGGGAAGCTTTATGATTTCTGTTATTTCCCAGACAGGCCTGGTTTCTAGCACTTTTGAAGGTCCATGAGCTCTGGTTTGGCAAGGCTTTCTGTGAGTTCTACATATATGCTGTTTGCAATGTTAGATCATACATTGATTAAAGGGATTTAAATAGAAGCAATTGCACAGCAGCTTTGAAGTGCTCTGCATGTTGCTGAAAACTGTACTGAATTGAGCTGCAACTGACAACAAAATATAGTTAGACTCTTGAAAAAAGAATAGCATAGCATAGCATAGAATAGAATAGAATAGAATAGACCAGGTTGGAAGAGACCTTCAAGATCATTGAGTCCAACCTATCATCTAACACTATCTAATCAAATAAACCATGGCACCAAGCATCCTATCCAGTCTCTTCCTAAACACCTCCAGGGATGGTGACTCCACCACCTCCCTGGGCAGCACATTCCAATGGCCAATCACTCTTTCTGGAAGAACTTCTTCCTAACATCCAGCCTAAACCTCCCTTAGTGCAGCTTGAGACTGTGTCCTCTTGTTCTGACGCTGGTTGCCTGGAAGAAGAGACCAACCCCCGCCTGGCTACAACCTCCCTTCAGGTAGTTGTAGACAGCAAGAAGGTCTCCCCTGAGCCTCCTCTTCTCCAGGCTAAGCAGCCCCAGATCCCTCACCCTCTCCTCACAGGGCTGTGCTCCGAACCCCTTCCCAGCTTTGTTGCCCTTCTCTGGACACCTTCCAGCAACTCAACATCTTTCCTAAACTGAGGGGAGCTGCCCAGAACTGGACACAGGACTCAAAGTGTGCCCTAACCAGTGCTGGGTATTGGGGCAGAATGACCTCCCTGCTCCTGCTGGCCACACTATTCCTGATACAGTCCAGGATGCCATTGGCCTTCCTGGCCTCCTGGGCATACTGCTGGCTCATGTTCAGACAAGTAGAGACCAGCACCCCCAGGTCCCTCTCTGCCTGGCCGCTCTCCAGCCACTCTGACTACAGCCTGTAGCACTGCATGGGGTTGTTGTGGCCAAAGTGCAGCACCCAGCACTTAGATGTATTAAATCTCATGCTGTTGGACTCTGCCCATCTGTCCAGCCTGTCAAGGTCCCTCTGCAGAGCTCTCCTATCCTCTAACAGACCAACACCTGCCCCCAGCTTGGTGTCATCTGCAAACTTACTGATGATGGACTCAATCCCCTCATCCAGATCATCAATAAAGATATTGGACAGGATGGGGCCCAGCACTGATCCTTGGGGCACACCACTAGTGACTGGCCGCCAGCTGGATGTGGCACCATTCACCACCACTCTCTGGGCTCAGCCCTCCAGCCAGTTCCTAACCCAGCAGAGTGCTGCTGTCCAAGCCATGGGCTGACAGCTTGGCCAGGAGTTTGCTGTGGGGGACAGTGTCAAAGGCCTTGCTGAGGTCCAGGCAGACTACATCCACAGCCTGCCCCACATCCACCAGGCGGATCACCTGATCATAGAAGGAGATCAGGTTGGTGAGGCAGGACCTGCCCTTCCTAAATCCATGTTGTCTGGGCCTGATCCCTTGGCCATCCTCTAAGTGCTGTGTGATTGCACTCAGGATGACCTGTTCCATAATCTTGCCTGGCACTGTGGTCAGGCTGACAGGTCTATAATTCCCTGGCTCATCCAACCGGCCCTTCTTGTGGATGGGCACCACATTGGCCAGCTTCCAGTCCTCTGGGACGTCTCCACTGAGCCAGGACTGCTGAAAAATGATAGAGAATGGCTTGGTCAGCTCATCTGCCAGCTCTCTCAGCACCCTGGGATGGATCCCATCTGGTCCCATGGACTTGTGGGGATCCAAGCAGCTAAACAGGTCTTTAACTACTTCCTCCTGGATCCCAGGGGAACTGCACTGCTCCCTGACTCCATCTGCCAGCTCAGGAGGCCAGTTGTCAGGGAGACAACCTATCCTGCTATTAAAAATTGAGGCAAAGAAGGTGTTAAGTACCTCTGCCTTTTTCTCTTCGTTAGTTACTATATTCCCCTATATGCCCACCAAGGAGTGGAGGTTGTCCTTGCCCCTCCTCTCGTCATTAATATATTTGTAGAAGGATTTTTTGTCGTCCTTCACAGCAGAGGTCAGTCTAAGCTCTAAATGGGCTTTTGCCTCTCTAATTTTTTTCCTGCATGAAATGAAATCCTGAGTTTGTCCAACGTTAATAGTGGTCCTTCCAGTTCCTTTCTATTCAAGTATGTGAAGGAGTCAAATATTTTCTTTTTATCTTGGGGCATTATTATCTTTAAGGAGTTTGTGTACTGACTTCAAGCTGTCTAGATGGTATTGACTGAAACAAAGCAATGCATGCAATTGTATTTCCAAAGGACCAGTGCAAAATGATATGAAATTAAAATAGATGGAGACATTAAGTGCTCCCCAAGGGCAAGAACACTGGTACTTAATGGTCAAAGATGTACAAGAGAAAAACTTGGAGTTATTTACTACATAAATCCTTACAGACAGACTTCTGGTAACTGGAGCTGTGGTGAAAGAGGCTCTGAAATTGTTGCTTTCCTTCAGTGTTAATGCTGATCCCAGCATAGTCCATACAAAATGAGCCCTTTCTGGTCCTCAGACCTTCCCATAGTGCCATAAATTATAAGGCTACACCTGCAGGGAGGAGTGGAGGGATGACCAAACCCTGAGCAATAAGGTATTCCATTCCATATATGTCATATTCGATATGAAGATGATGGATCACAAAGTCTCTTCTTCAATGACTAGCATTTGAAGAGGACTCAGTTCATTTTGCCTTCAGTCCTGATCTGTGTATTCCTGAATCCAGCTCCTGAATTCAGTTCCAATCAGCTGCTTAGTCCAGTCTGGGCCTTCTCCAGTGCCTGCCCTGCAGCATTATTGCCAAAGGTGATGTGTGTGTGTGTGTTGTGTTCGATATTGGGGTTACATGTATAAGTCTCACCATTTTCATTATTATTAAAGCTGGTTTAGTTTCCCAATCCATAAGCCTCTCTACTTTATAACCTTTGTCTTCCCATTAGGGAAGGGAGAGAGAGCATCTGTCATTCATCTAGTGGCCAGCCCAGCCCTAACCCTTGACAACTTTACTGCTAAATACTGAAATCTTAGCTTGGTTAGCGCTGAAATTACTGAAACAAAGAAAATCCAGTGTGTGCAAGCATGTTGTACTCTCTGGTCACTCTGTCTGGATCAACTCACAGATTCAGCTAGCTCAAAAAATCATGCTAATTTAAAAAATACTCCAAACATATTTAGTAACAACCATCATGAAGAGGTAACAAGTCTGCTATAGTATTGGCCTGAGCTAACAGCTTAAACATGAGAGAAGCAGCACACTTTTTATCTCAGGTGTTACTATTTTGACAAATAAACTATACTTCTTAGAAACATCTCAGCTTTCCCCAGGAATTCAAAGGTCTGTTGCAGCCTCTGCCTCTCTCCCTCAGTGGGAAAGGTCCAAAGGACCACATCAGCACAAGAGCCAACAAAATGGTGACAAGATTTATGAGATAAGGGATTCACCTGGGAGTTCTGGGGAATCTCTCTTAACTACACTTAAACTAGCATGTGGTAACCTGCCTAGTAGAAAGAGGCTGTTATTGAAAGGTTCAGTCCTTCTCCTGTGCCTGACTGTTCACATAAACATCAGCACTTGTGAGATCTCTTACAGAAGTAGCTCAACACTTAGGTAATAGAATAGAATAGAATAGAATAGAACTAAATTAAATGAAATTAAATTAAATTAACCAGGTTGGAAAAGACCTTTGAGGTCATCAAGTCCAACCTATCACCCAACACTATCTAATCAACTAAACCATGGCACCATGTGCCTCATCCAGTCTCTTCTTGAACACCTCCAGTGATGGTGGCTCCACCACCTCCATGGGCAGCACATTCCAATGGCCAATCACTCTTTCTGCAAAGAACTTCTTCCTAACCTCCAGCCTAAACCTCCCTTGGTGCAGCTTGAGACTGTGTCCTCTTGTTCTGGTGCTGGTTGCCTGGGAGAAGAGAACAACCCCCACCTGGCTACAACCTCCCTTCAGGTAGTTGTAGACAGCAGTAAGGTCTCCTCTGAGCCTCTAATGCACTTAGGTTATAGCTCTAATGCACTGACTTTGGCACTGGTCTGACCTAGACTGCTCATTGTTCCTCATTTCTGCCTCGGTATCCACACTGACCACCCCCATGTTGTACTGTGGACCTGGACCCCTTCAAAAGGTCATGAAAAGACAATGGGGTAGGTAATCCGATGCAGACACATTATCTAGCAAGGCAAATAATACTGTAAGACTAATAAAACCATTGGTAGCATGATGGATGGTGAAGGAGTTCTTAAATCCTCTTGGTTTCAAAGAGCAGCGTGGCCAGGCTTCTGATGAGGGATGCTCTGGGAAGCTCTGCACTCACAATTGTGGCTTTTTGAAGTGAATTGTGTTACAGATCTTTTTCTCTCTGCATTTCTCACTGAATGGTTCCACAGACTGACTTATGCTTTCCTGGGAGTTAGCATCCTTGATGTGTTTTGTAGTTGAAGAAAGGCTTGAAATACCAATTCACCAGCGCCTTGTGGGCATTAGAGTTTTCTTGGGTAGATAGTGAGCCCCAAGCCCTGTTTTCCATGTTCAGCCTTGAAAGCATAGCTCAAGACATACCTGCCGCATAGACCTTTGTTAGGTTGGTGTATTAGCCTGCAAATTAAGCAGCCAATCACTGGAACAAGTCTCCAGAAAGCCTGTGGTATTGCCATCCTTGGAGACTTCCAAAACTTTTGTCAACCTGATCACTTTTGAAGCTGACTTTGACCTTGTGTTTGGATTACATGGACTCCTAAAATTCTTTCAAAAATGAATTATTCTAGATATTAGGATGCCTGTATGTGTATTGGTTTTACATATCAGCTCCTTTAATTTATTCTCTGTCTGGTCTACCTTAAAAGTATCTACCCTTTAAAATATTATCTTTGTCCTCCCCAAAACAGAAAGGATCCCCAGAAAAACACAGATGACCCAAGTGGAAATTTTAGTGGTACCATTACATCAGAGGAGGGCTTTAATTAGTAGGCCTGCAGTAAAGATAATCCATTCTGCCTGTATCTGTTACAGACACGTAAGAGGGAAGCTAAACAGATGGAGACCATCATTTGTTAAAGTGAAAGATGTCTTCTTTAACCTTGCAAAGCTCTCTATTCCAACACAGTGCTTATCCTCTTGAGCAGCTCAGCAGGGCAGTAACTGTTAAGGAAAGGAAGAATACCAGAACTCAGAGAAGTAGAACTTATGGAGTGAGAAACTACACACTTAATAGGTGGGCTTTAACCTTTACCTTGCTGGTGGGTTCTTTCTCAGGGAACTGCACAGATTTAGCTTCACCTATAAGGAAGATATTGAGTCCTTATGGATTCAGCCACCAAGAAAGGCATTGTGCCCTGCTCTCATGTGGAAAGTTTGGGCAAAGGAGCAAGGGGGCAGGGCTCCAAAATACACTTTTCAATGGAAAGATTATTTCTTTCTGGTGATGCAATATGGTCATGCAGGCTGCACAATGTGACTCTAAATCAGTGTTGCCACAGAAAAATCTCCCACCACAAAGATGAGAGTGCTGTGGAGTAGGGATTCACCTGTCCTCACTGTCACTAGCCGGTCTGGGAATAGCCTGTTCATTTTGGAATTGAGATGAAAAAGAGGCTTTGGCCAGGCCAAGTGTTCCCATGTTCACAGATGCTCACTGCACTAAGGAGCAGCCTGAAGGGCAATCAGGCACTCTCCTATCTAGTTTAGGGAATCAAAAGTGGGACCAATAGAGAAAAAGTAATTAGGAACAGCATGGCAGGGTTCCCACCTCACACTGTCTTGAATTGTCAGGTATTTATGATCCTCTGTTTTCTAAATACTTCGTGGGTTTGGGTCTCTTGGAGAATGGGAGAAGCCTCAACGATACAGAACAAAACTGGCAATGCAATAAGGAGAAAGTGAAAGAGAAAGGCAATGACTGTCAGAGAGAAGGGGTCCAATTTTCATGTGTCTAAGGGACACAGGAGATGAAATCTCTGGTAGATTTATGTCACTTGAGACACTTCTGACAATTTATTCCTTTTACTAGGAAAAAAATAAAAACAAGTTATAAAAAGCTTGGCAAAACAACCTTTAGTCACAAGGTCTCTTGCTATACTCTGTATATGTTAAATAGGGCAGTGGATCTCTAGGGAATTTCCTCTCAAACTCATACTTTATTAGAAGTCAGAGAGCAAAGAATGTGCCAGAGTGCCTGGAAGGAGCAGCTAGTCACTGTTTTTGAGTAACAGCACATAAACCTTACAGTCTCCAGAAGAAAGGCTGTCTGCTGGTACTTCAATTCTCTGACTGGGATTCCGTTTCCCCTGTAGTCTGGTCTCTCCTTGTCTGTTTGTTTTGTTATCGTTTGTATGGAGATCATCAGATCCAAGTACATTTGACATATGGAGATAACAGTCAGGAAAGGAAACAACATATGGCAGACAATTCATATCCATCAAGATCTGACATGAAACCATTTTTAGCAGTAGAAAAAAAGAAGCATAGAAAAAGACAGCAGTTTTGAATTTAAAATAAGCATGCTATTCTAACAACAGAATGACCTAGGGCTTGCTTTGCTAAAGGAGACCGCTGGTTCACCAAAGCCAGCCCCTTTTGGTACCCAATGCTTCAACAGTGGGTTAAAATCCTCTACAGTGCATTGCCCATTTATTTTTTGACCATCATGACTGATTAAGGACTCAAAACCTCTAATGTCTCAAAGCCTCTAATGAAGCCAGCCACATTGACAGTTTAGCCTGTTGAATCTCTGCCTTGGGATATTTCTGGGTTAAGCCCAGGGTTATAAGGAATGCCCAGGGTTATAGAGAAAGAGAATACTGTACTGTGCAGGTGCCAAAGGATAGAATAGAATAGAATAGAATAGAATAGAATAGAATAGAATAGAATAGAATAGAATAG
The DNA here is from genome assembly GCF_014839835.1 of Dryobates pubescens. Lineage (NCBI taxonomy): Eukaryota > Metazoa > Chordata > Aves > Piciformes > Picidae > Dryobates > Dryobates pubescens. The sequence goes on along the minus strand of NC_071617.1, from coordinate 42,368,752 downwards.
AATTAACCAGGTTGGAAGAGACCTTCGAGATCATCGTGTCCAACCTATCATCCAACACTACCCAATCAACTAAACCATGCAGCCAAGCATCCTGTCAAGCCTCGCCCTGAACACCCCCAGTGATGGTGACCCCACCACCTCCTCAGGCAGCCCATTCCAGTGGGCAATCACTCTCTCTGTGTAAAACTTCCTCCTAACCTCCAGCCTAAACCTCCCCTGACGCAGCCTGAGACTGTGTCCTCTTGTTCTGGTACTGGTTGCCTGGGAGAAGAGACCAACCTCCGCCTCACTACAACCCCCCTTCAGGTAGTTGTAGAGAGCAATAAGGACGAGTGTGCCTGGAGTCCCTAGGGTGCAATGTGTGGCCCTGCTGTCCTCAAGTACTTTATTTGCGCTGTGGCAACATCACATAATTGATTGGACAGATGAGATGGTCCAAGTCCTTCCTAGCAGGGTACTCACATTGCCTGTTGCAGAAGAGGGCAACAATGCTGGCTCAATTCAAATAACCTACAAGGGTGTTTTGGATATGTTGTCCTGAGCCTCAGGCCCTAGGCTTCAGACTGCTCCTGGAACTGATGACCTCAGGCAAGGTGTGGCTGTACACCAGAAACATGACATGTAATTTCTTTAGTCAAAAAAAGTGCTAGTCTTTCAGTTTGGCTGAATTGAACTTTTGGCTGGAGAGGAGTATTTTGAGCAGCTGTATTTGGTTTAGACTTAGCTGTATTTGGATTATTTGGATACATTGGGAAATTTTAAAGGAATTATGACATTTTCCAGGGTAGAAAAATATTATGCCACTAATCTATGTAACTTATTTATTAGCAATAAATGGGATATGTTCTGTAATCTAAACCCATTTTTCCCTAGGGGACACCTGGCCTTTTACCCCAAAAAGTGACATTTCACTTTTTGTTAGTCTTTTATAACCCTGTGGAAGAGTCCTGTAGGATTAAGAGGCTAATTAAGGATGAGGAAACCTCTGCGAGGGAATGTTTGCATTTCCCAGCCTAACAGAATTCTCATGCTCAGACATGGTATCCCTGATGTGCCAAAAGGAAGGAACAGCCTCAGGCTCCTTTTTATGAGACCAAAAGCTGAAAACCAGAGGATAAATTGACACTATGTGGAGATATACTTTTAGGGAGGATCTTCTCCCGGTGTTTTTTTCCTGATTTTCTTTCACATAGCTTCCAGTGTGGCTGACCTCCTTCCTCCTCTGCCAGTTGTCTTCCCATCTGTTAATTCTTCTGCTCCAGGAGGAAGGTAATTGAGCTGTTATGATGGGATTTGCTTATATCACACTTCTAGAAGTAAAAAGATAGCAAATCTCAGTGGAGAAAGAAACAAAATGTATTTGAGAAGGATAAGACCTATTTGATGAACCAGGGCATCTTGTTAGGAATGGAATCTGTCAGCCTCATCTAAGGGTTAATGGTTCTGAGCTGTGCAGAGTTGTGCAAGAGAGGAGCTTGGTGAAGTGTATTTCCCTGTCTTGTCTGGGTGAGCAGGAAGGATGAAACCTTTATCAAAGCCTAGCCCTGCCCAGAGCTTTGCCACAGTGTCAGAATAAGGAGGTGCTGCTGCTGCGTGTAGCAATCCTTTACAGGTGCCAACTCGGAGGCTTTAAAATGCAAAATGGCATTTCAATGTTTAAGAATAGCAAGTAATTTGATGGCTGTAATAGAAAAGCTTCCAATCCTTTAGCAATGTGTTCCAGAGCTGCATAACACTGCTGATAAAATTGCCTTTGGATTCCTTGTCTAATATTCCAGCCTTTCTCTCGCTCAGCAAAACACAATAGCTTGCACTAAGCCTCCCTAGGAGGGCGGCTAACAGCACATTTACTAGACACTTCAAACATTTGATCATATTTCTCCTGAGTGTATTTAATATCTGTTAATGTCAGCAGCTCCAGCCTGATCGAAATACCTGCATTGCTGGGAAAAATGTTTAATATAAAAGATGACACGGGTGAGCAATCACTTACTGATGTCTTTTGAAAATGGATAGGTTACTACCTAGATTCCCTCTATCCCCCTTCTTCTGCCTCCCCCTTCCCCAGCCCCGCTTTCTTACCACCCTGCTGCTCTGTGCATCTCTGAATGCATTAGAGGGGTTATTCTGAGTATGCAGGAGATGCCAGGAATAGTTTCAGGTTTCCTGCCTCATCAAACCAAATTCAATCTCTAAAAAATTAATACACCCAGAAGGAACAGTTAAAAGCATCTCCAATCAATTAATGTTAAAATGGGTTCTAGGAGGCTGATTTGTTAAAGGAAACCCAACCCAGCTCAGAGCTCAAGAGGCTACTGAGGCAAGAGTACAGTCAATGAGTCAAGCTGTAGTGTTTTAAAGAAGGGTAGCAGATAAGGTATAGGTTGAAGCTATGAGTGCATCACTCTCAGCTGCTCATTGCTTGATGCTCAAGAACTTCAAAGACACACCTTGTTTTGGGCAGGCCAATATGTCTTAGCAGAGAAAGTCTTCTTCCCAGACTTTCCCCAAGGCAGCAGATGGCACAGACCTAGCTGTGTGCACTGGCCATTTGCATCTCCCACTAGCAGCTGGAGTGAGAAATAAAGGATGTATCCAACAGCCTTGAGAGATCTGCATACTTACCTCACTGCCATGCCTACTGCACTGCTCACTCCAGTGGTTCAGGAGACAAGTTGGTACACCATCCTTATGAGTTTGCCTTTAAAATCTGTACCTCAAAAAGAAACAGAAGAGGGTTTGGTTTTTTTGCTTGATATCTGAACCTTGTTGACATTCGACACTATCTTCATGATTGTAAGCTGTGCTTCCATTTTATTTGTAATGGAAGCTGAGACTCAGATCATCTTTTGATTTCAGGGCCTGGAGCTTCAAGTTGCATTTTGAAAGGCATATGGATAAGTTTCCAGAACTGGCAATGAAGCTCCTCATGGTGAAATTAAACAGATACCTCAGCAATTTACAGAGAGCAGGATTCAATCTGCAGCTCCTGAGTGTCTCCTGTTTGGAGTGCCAGTCCTCATAAAGGTGAATTTTATATTTATTCCATCAAATGCCACCTTTGACTAAAACCTTTTCAACCACTTTTCTTGACACCTAGTATCTTTAAAAATCAATCAATCAATCAATCAATCAATCAATCCCCAATATCTTTACAATAAATTAAAAAATAAATAAAAAATTAGGTGCACAACCAGCTGAAGCCTATTGTCCCTATTTAGACACTGATTAATATAGGCCACGCTTTTCTTCCTTCCAGCTATTAAGTATTTAGATCCATTTATACTTTAATCCCTTGGTTTTTTCCCTGGTCCTTTGTTGCTGTGTTACATCCTCACAGTCAGAGAACTTTGAGATAAGTGGTAGAAAAATGGGAAGAGGGAGTTAAATCAGTAATCCAGTTTTGAAATAAAGAATTGGCCTGAGGTTAGTGTTTGAATCTGAAGAGCTTACTGAAGGCAGAAGGCAGGGGTAGAGACAATGACAGTGGAAACTGAGGCAATAGGACCTGAGCCAACATTAGCACTTATCCAGATGATGTCCTTGAGTGTAGTCCATGTGAGAAAGGGTTCATGAAACTGAGTCTTGACTGGGCCAGACTAAAAGCAAAGATTTGATGAAGGCTATGACAGGGTTGCTGGTATGTAAGAAAGCAGTTCAGCTGGTGCTAGAGCTATAATGCTTGGTAGGCTGCCGTGGTCAGGGTAGTCTTCACACAGTCATGAGGAGGAATCTAAACCTGTGTTGCCTGACATGGGAAAGAATTCATGTTGTGCTTCCCCTATATTACTCTGTCCAGTTAGCAGAGCACTGCACCCAAGAAATACATTAATTTTGTTCACAAATCATTGCCTGTGAGGTTTAGAGTGTGTTCTGGGTTTGATCTTCTGGGAAAACTGTATTTCCCTTGGAGATAGGAAGGAAATAGTAGACAACAGCAACAACTCTGCTGACAGTGAGGAGGCGTGTCTGCCTGTTCATTGTCTATCACTTTTTGCATTCTCTTGTTTATCTTAGACAGTAGCAGCAACCTTCCTCCTGGTTAAATTAGAGAAGCTGGCTGGAGAGAGTTCAGGTAAACCCAGATGAGATATTGTTATATTCAGTAAAAGAAGTTTACAGAGACATAAAATTATTGGCCTCCTCTGTCAATAACTGGACACGCCGAGTCCATAATGCCCTAGGTTACGCTTCTAGTTCTTGTCAGTTCAAAAGACAAAATCAACTTTCCTATGAACTTTTGAGAATAAAATACACATTTAAGGAGTCTTTTTGGACTGCATGTGCTCTGTATCACAACAGATAAAAGCTGGGTTTCACTAAAAAGAAAGCATTATTGTGTCATTCATGCAGGACAGGGCAAAAGGAATGATCTTTCTGCAGCCAGGTATAGGAGGCTGCGTAGCTCAGCTGTGCCCTGCACTAAGATACAACACACAGCATAGTGCAGCTTTGATTTTAATTCAAAATAAATATTTCCATAACCTACAAAATTCCTCTAATACATTTATCTGGGGGAACACAAAGATTAAAGAAATCCTGCTAATTCCTTTATCTTTCAGATACAGGACCGAAAACAAAGACATCCAAACCTTGAGCAATTTAGAAGAGGAAGAAGCCAAAATCTGTGCCAAAGGTTTGACTGCTGGGTTTACTCAGGGCTTCAGGTAAGCTTCTTTCCCTGGACTGTTTAGCATTTCAGAGGCCCTCTGTGTTCCTCATGGAGAGCTATGGATTACAGACATAAAACCTTGCATAGCTTGTAGCAAAGGCAGAGCAGAGGGAGTACAAACAAGCTAATCCAGGGTGCCTTCCTCTCCAGTATCTTGCCTCTGACCCTGGCCAGCACTACATGCTTCAGAGGAAGATGTAAGACACTCACAGCAGGCAGATGCAGGATAATCAGTCATTTCAACCTTTTTCTCAAGCCCCATTAGATGTCATCCAGATCCCTGAATAGTTACAGGTTGGAGTAAGCCTTGAAGAATGGCATTTAATATACTCTAAAAATTGTTGTTATCACAAACTCCCATGACTCTGAAAACTTATGTTATCCACAGACAAATACATTTTCATTTTGGATCATCCTATGTCCTTGGTCTTACTGTAGCAATGAGTACATAGGCTTAAATACCTGTTTGAAGAAAGTATTTAATATTTCTTGTTATCTGTGGTGATTTCCCTGTGGTTTTTTTTCTTCACTGCATGTCTCTTTTCCTGACATTATGAAATAAGGAATAGGGATAAAGTGAGTATATTCTAAAGATTACACACTGCTTCGTCACATTATTGTACAAAAGGTCTCAGAAGATGAATTCTTTCAGCACCTTAAGCACTGGTCTGGCAGCCTGTTTCCAGCCCCACTCAAAACCAAAGAAATAGGCTTTGTGCCACTCCCAAATCAAACCCTAATTCATGCCTTAGTCCAAATTGATGACCTTGGCTGACTTTTGTCCCAGCTTTTCCAGTCATGGCTAGGATGAGCAAGGTCTCATATGAGAGCTATTTTTGCAGACAATCTATCCCTTGGCAGCCCCTGTCCTGCTCCACTCCACCAGAAGTAGTTTTTGTTTCCCTCCCAACACTAACAGTTTCACTTGCCCTTTTCCTTAGCACAGCCTTGCCCGAGACCCTCAGGCGTCCTGGAGGTGGAAGAGCTGTCAGTGCAGAATACATTTGCAGCCTCCCTGTTCCTTTGGCATCCCTTTTTCTCCTGGCTCTATCTCTAGCTCTTTTATTTTTGTTATTTTTAACCCTTAGCCTAGCAATTAGCCTTGTTTTCTATCCTTTCCCTAAGATGCCTTGTCAATATCTTGTTTTAATAGAATTTTTAACATATTTTTTTTTCTCCCTGTGGCATCTCATAACCCCATTTAACTTGTGCAGCATCACTGAGGAAGCTTTTAGAGCCTATGAAGAGATGTGACATGTAGGGCTTCAGCCAGGACTGTAGTGCTTACCTAGAATTTCTCAAACATGTTTTGGGTTTTAATTTCCAATTCATTTTGGCTTTCTGCTATCATTTGTGCACATATGGAATCTACATCAATATACCTACAGTAATGGCTTCATTGTGTCACCTGCATTATATCTTTGTACCCACTTTCAGTGCAGTCCAAACCTCTTTACCGTTCCTCCTCCCTGCTCTGCTTCTGTCCTTTCCGCTCTTCTCTTTATAACATCACAGCCTCTTGCTCTTTTCTGTCACATCCTCTGCCCTTTTCTGTTTCCCTGCTTGATGCTCCTCACTGAGACAGAGGCCAAGGGGCAAGTGAGTGACCCATGTATATATTTCTGTGTAGTGGGCAAGAGAAGACAGAGGAGAATCTGTCTGTGTGGACTGACAGAACTCCATGCTGTGAGCCAGATGGAGGGAGGCAGTCAAGAGAGATGTTGCTCTGCTGTAGGGCACAGCCTCTCCCATGGTAGGAGAGGGACGTTTGCTGCTCAAAGCCATGGCAGCATTCTGTGGCAGAGGTGCTGGACACATGACTGTGATGGGGATGCACTGTACAGTAATGAGGAGCCTCAGAAGTTTGGGGGCACAGATCATAAGATGGATGCAAAGAATTTTTTCCTCTTTCCAATGTTTCATGTCTTCGGTGTTTCAGCGCTAGAATTTCATTCCCTGGGCCAGTCATCCAGTTGCCTAAGGTCTTCCTTAATGTCATTGTAATTGTTCCTATTACTGACCCACCTAAAAACTTGTGGATGGTGCATTTTGCTATTCCAGTTCCATACCCTTCTAGTTTGCTCATAAACACAAGAAAACTAAACAGTGCTGGATCCAGGGTGGAGCCTTGAGCCACACGATGTTTGCAAGGGTGAAAATAGGCCACATGAGTCTTTATTTCTCTTTAAGTCTCATCCAAATACATTTCACTTCCCTCCCCTTCCCTGTCTTAATTTTTATGGCTTGTCCTTTTAATGTGATGTTTTCTCAAAAGTATTTTTGCAGTCTGAGAAAGTCAAGGCTTTCCTTTGACATGGGCAGAGAATTGTGAGAGCTTATTGAAATTGTTCTCTTTTTGCTGGGTATCATTTTAAATGCCTTGTTGTAATTTTTTTCCCCCACATTCTTAATGCTGCTTTCAAGGAAGAATGGCGAAAACATGCCAACCAGCTCTGCAGACTTGCAAGATCTCTTTCTATTATTGTACTGATCATGATACCCCTTAGCACTATTAGTGGGTTAAAATCAGAGGGATGGCTAACAAAACTGACATCCTGGGTGGAGTCTGCTATAGACCACCCAACCAGGATGAAGAAGTTGATGAAATATTCTGTAAGCAACTGGAGGCTGTCTCAAGATCATCAGACCTTGTCCTTGTAGGCGACTTTAACCTGCCAGACATCTGCTGGGAACTTAACTCAGCAGAGAGGAGGCAGTCTAGAAGGTTCTTAGAGTGTATGGAAGACAGCTTCCTGACGCAGCTGTTAAGTGAGCCTACCAGGGGTCAGGCTCTGCTTGACCTGCTGTTCTCAAATAGAGAAGAGCTGGTGGGAGATGTGATGGTAGGAGGCTGTGTAGGGTGCAGTGACCATGAGATAGTGGAGTTTTCAATATGCAGGGACATAAGGAGGAACAACTACAGAACCCTTACTTCGGACTTCTGGAGGGCAAACTTCAGCTTATTTAAGCAACTAATTTGGAGAGTGCCCTGGGTAGCAGCCCTTAAGTACAAAGGGGTCCAGGATGGTTGGACCTACTTCAAACAGGAGCTCTTGAAGGCACAGGAACTGGCAGTTCCCATGTGCTGAAAGATGAGCCGCCGGGGAAGGCGACCGGCCTGGATGAGCAAGCAACTCTTGAAGGAATTAAGAGGGAAAAAGAGGGTGCATTGCCTTTGGAAAGCGGGGGAGGCAACTTGTGATATGTTTAAGGATGTTGTTAGATCATGCAGGAGAAAAATTAGAGAGGCAAAAGCCCAGTTAGAACTTAAGCTGGCCACTGCTGTGAAAGATAATAAAAAGCATTTTCATAAATGTTTTAAGAGGGGCAAGAAAAACCTCCACTCTTTATTGGACTTGGAGAGGAATATTGTAACTAAAGATGAGGGTAAGGCTGAGGTTCTAAATACTTTCTTTGCTTCAATTTTCAACAATAAGGCAGGAGGACTTCAGGATAACTGGCCTCCTGAACTGGTAGATGGAGTCAGGGAGCAGCATAGTCTCCCTGAAATCCATGAGAAAGTAGTTAGGGACTTGCTGAGTCACTTGGATACTCACAAGTCCATGGGACCAGATGGGATCCATCCTAGGGTGATGAGAGAACTGGCAGATGAGGTGGCCATGCTGCTCTCCACCATTTATCACCAGTCCTGGCTTCCAGAGAGGTCCCAGATGACTGGAAGCTGGCCAATGTGACACCCTTCCACAAGAAGGGACGGATGGAGGAATCTGGAAACTACAGGCCAGTCAGCCTGATCTCAGTGCCAGGAAAAAATATGGAACAGATCATCTTGAGGGCAAACACTGTGAACCTGCAGAGCAATGTGGTTCACCCTTCTTTTCCCAGTGAAGTGTGGTTTGTCCCATAAGACAAGTGTTTCACTGAAGCTGGTTTGTCAGGATGTCATAACTAATAGAATAGCCCTTGGCTGGCTGCACATGTGGATCCCTGGTATGCTGTTACTGCCTAACTCTACTGAGAAGACATGGATGGACCCAGTCTACTCAATGGACACAATTCCTGAAAGAAAAATACTCCAACAAAACAATATGCTGCTCCACATAACCCTAACTGTCTCGTCCTGCTGCTAGAAGGAGCTGTGTGGCCCTTACAGAGACATGGAGGAAAACAGTGTTTATCAGAGACATCAGGTATCTGTTTGGGAGGCTGTGGGATGCAGCCATTCCTTGGACACCGCAGATATATTTACAGGATTAAAAGGTCAAACAATCTTTCTATTTCTCTGTTTGCTTTGGAGCGTTTTGTTGAACATTCTCATTACTCGTTGCAGCATTTCTTTGATTTAAGAGGATTTCTCGGCACGACCATAGTTATTAGAATGCAGTGTGTGTGCAGTGAATGTGTTATTACTGTAACAATCTTCTTCTTGGAGCAGATATTTATTCTGAGAACAAAGCTTTAAGTTCAGTTGTGCATGTGGCAGTGAAGGCAAGATGGGGCAGGGAATTTGGAAAAAAAGATGGAGTGGAGTGGGAAAAAGACATAAAATTATGGTTTAGTCATGAGGTCTGTGGTGATGGGTTGGACTTGATGATCTTTGAGGTCTCTTCCAACCCTGATGATTCTGTGATTCTGTAAAAATTAGCAGTTTACAGTGGTGACTTCTGTCCCTGACTTATGGGCCCTATGCCAACTACTACCTTACAGAATCAGAACCAAAGCAGGATAGAATAGAATAAACCAGGTTGGAAGAGACTTTCAAGATCATCGTGTCCAGCCTATCATCCAACACCACCCAATCAACTAAACCATGCAACCAAGCATCCTGTCAAGCCTCGCCCTGAACACCCACAGCGACGGCGACCCCACCACCTCCTCGGGCAGCCCATTCCAGTGGGCAATCACTCTCTCTGTGTAAAACTTCCTCCTAACCTCCAGCCTAAACCTCCCCTGGTGCAGCCTGAGACTGTGTCCTCTTGTTCTGGTACTGGTTGCCTGGGAGAAGAGACCAACCTCTGCCTGACTACAACCCCCTTCAGGTAGCTGTAAAGAGCTTGAGACTGTGTCCTCTTATTCTGGTGCTGGTTGCCTGGGAGAAGAGACCAACCCCCACCTGACTACAACCTCCCTTCAGGTAGTTGTAGACAGCAAGAAGGTCTCCCCTGAGCCTCCTCTTCTCCAGGCTAAGCAACCCCAGCTCCCTCAGCCTCTCCTCACAGGGCTTGTGCTCCAAACCCCTCACCAACCTTGTTGCCCTTCTCTGGACACGCTCCAGCAACTCAACCTCCTTCCTAAACTGAGGGGCCCAGAACTGGACACAGGACTCAAGGTGTGGCCTAACCAGTGCAGTGTACAGGGCCAGAATGACCTTCCTGCTCCTGCTGGCCACACTGCTCCTGATGCAGGCCAGGATGCCATTGGCCCTCCTGGCTGCCTGGGCACACTGCAGGCTCATGTTCAGCCTACCATCAACCAGCACCCCCAGGTCCCTCTCCACCTGACTGCTCTCCAGCCACTCTGACCCCAGCCTGTAGCTCTGCATGGGGTTGTTGTGGCCAATGTGCAGAATCCAGCACTTGGATGTGTTCAGTCTCATGCCCTTGGACTCTGCCCATCTGCCCAGCCTGTCAAGGTCCCTCTGCAGAGCCACTCTACCCTCCAGCAGATCGACTCCTGCCCCCAGGATCACCTAGGGCAGGTCACACAGGAATGCAACCAGGAGGGTTTTGAAAGTCTTCAGAGAATGAAACTCCATAGCCTTTCTGGGCAGCCCACTCCAGTGCTCCATCACCCTCACAGTAAAGAAGTTTTTCTTCATGTTGAGGCAGAACCTTACTTTCCTGACAATTTTTGGACAGAGAGAAGTCCTGTGCGACAGCATGAAGACCATGAGGATGGGAACAAATTTTTCTCTTCATGCAATTTCCCCCCGATTGCAGTCAGGGGTTTTGGCCCTTTTAATCTATATTTGAATTGGTGAAAGCCTCTGAATCCCCAGCCAGTTACTGTGAATCCTTCCTGATCCTTGTCCAGGACTTGCTCTCTGTTCCTTGTCCACAACACCCCTTCAGTGCCAGAGAGGAAAAAGGGGCAATGGAAATGGGGTTTCTAGAACTGAAGGCAGCTAAACACTCCAGTTTAGAGAAAGGAGGTAGAGGCAACAAGGACTTTTTGTAGGACTGGGAACAGTAGGAATGCTGACATTATCAGGCAGAGATAACTAAATATATTATGAGGCAAGGGAGACAAAGGCATTACATCATGATTTTCACTCTACATTTTGAAAGCCACCACACACAGGCGTAGGTAAGAGTGATTACTTGCAAGAAAAAGTAACTGAAGAATCTGCTGAACATTGTCTATTAGGATAACAAATACCTATGAGTCTTCAGAGACTTGGCTCAGGAAATGTCTGGCGTTAATGAACCTGGGATTGCTGGCAATATTGCAGATGACTGCAAAGGTTTTGCCAGTGTTTCAGAGGGGTGTGAGAAGCAGTTGAGGTAATTATAAGCTGACCGACCTGAAGTCCATATCTGGCAAAATAGGGCTCAGGGAAATACGAGATTCAGTTGCTAAACAGAAATCCTGGCATGCATCAAGAATAGTGTGGCCAGCAGGAGCAGGGAAGTCATTGTGCCCCTGGACTCAGCACTGGTTAGGCCATACCTTGAGTACTGTGTCCAGTTCTGGGCCCCTCAGTTTAAGAAGGACACTGAGACTCTTGAACATGTCCAGAGAAGGGCAATGAGGCTGGGGAGAGGCCTCGAGCACAAGCCCTATGAGGAGAGGCTGAGGGAGCTGGGGTTGTTTAGCCTGGAGAAGAGGAGGCTCAGGGAAGACCTCATTGCTGTCTACAACTACCTGAAGGGTGGTTGTCACCAGGAGGGGTTGGTCTCTTCTCCCAGGCAATCAGCACCAGAACAAGAGGACACAGTCTCAAGCTGTGCCAGGGGAAGTTTAGGCTTGAGGTGAGGAGAAAGTTCTTCACAGAGAGAATTGTTGGCCATTGGAATGTGCTGCCCAGGGAGGTGGTGGAGTCACCGTCCCTGGAGGTGTTCAAGAGGGGATTGGACGTGGCACTTGGTGCCATGGCCTAGTCACGAGCTCTGTGGTGACAGGTTGGACTCAATGATCTTTGTGGTCTCTTCCAACCTTGGTGATTCTGTGATTCTGTGAAATACAATTAATATTGGCCAGCATGGCCTTCAAGGAGGAAGAGTCTACTAAACAGAACAACTTTCATTTTGTATGTCATTACAAATTCAGTTGACAGTGACTGCAGAGACATAATATGTTTTCATATTGTGTGGAACATGGCCCAGCACAATATTTTGACTTAAGCCAAAAGAGGCAGGGAGTGCTGACTGATGGGAGTGAGGTTATATATAATAGTCTGTGTCCAGCATTATTTCAATTTCTCTATCAGCAATCTGGAAATAAATATTAAACTGCTGCTGATAAAATCTGAGGATGACACACAAACTGCTGGAATAGCCAATAATGATGGGGACAGAATGGTTAACCCAGACAGACAGGATGGTGCAGTCTGCAGTACCAGTTTCAATAAAATGTTAATTAAATTGTTTTTCATGTTGCCAAATGTCAAGTCATTCACCTGGATTGCCGGAACAAGGAACTCTTCTGATGTGGGCAATTCTTATTGATAGCAGCCTTGAGTCCTGTGTCCAGTTCTGGGCCCCTCAGTTTAGGAAAGATGTTGAGTTGCTGGAAGGTGTCCAGAGAAGGGCAACAAAGCTGGGGAGGGGTTTGGAGCACAAGCCCTAGGAGTTGAGGCTGAGGGAGCTGGGGTTGCTTAGTCTGGAGAAGAGGAGGCTCAGGGGAGACCTTCTTGCTGTCTACAACTACCTGAAGGGAGGTTGTAGTCAGGTGGGGGTTGGTCTCTTCTCCCAGGCAACCAGCACCAGAATAAGAGGACACAGTCTCAAGCTGTGCCAGGGGAAGTTTAGGCTGGAGGTGAGGAGAAAGTTCTTCACAGAGAGAGTTGTTAGCCATTGGAATGTGCTGCCCAGGGAGGTGGTGGAGTCACTATCCCTGGAGGTGTTCAAGAGGGGATTGGATGTGGCACTTGGTGCCATGGTTTAGTCATGAGGTCTGTGGTGACAGGTCAGACTTGATGAACTTTGAGGTCTCTTCCAACCTTGGTGATTCTGTGGTTCAGCCCTAATAGAGGACTACTTTTTTTTTTTTTTTTTTTTTTGTCTCTTGAAATCTCTTTTACCTGAGGGTAATACTTCTGGATCTTATCACTGACTGCTTTGCCAATGTTTTTTTGCCAGCACAGGCTGGTTTTAGCTGGTTGCATACATTAGTGTCTTACAGGTGAGGGAGACAGCGTGGTACCAGCAACGAGTGAATCAGACTCAGTGGGGGTGTAGGTGATTGTTGAGACCTACTCTATGCTCAGCACATGTCACTCTGCTATTGATGATACCCTTCTTCTTGTGTGCTTTTCCTGCCCAGAGGCAAGCTGATTAAAGCAGCTTTTTTCTTCCCTGAGCTTGCTGCTATGTGTGTGACTAAAGATTCATGCACTGGCTCATAAATCGCACCTAGTCAAATCTGCATTTAAAGTTATTTGAAGTATTTCCTTGGACAACTGCCCTTCCCAGTTCATTATTTGGGCATTCTTATACCATCTGTCCAAACCACGAGTCCAGCTTACTGCAGCTGTGTCTTCATTAATAGACTCTCAGGAGTCAGTCATCACGCTGCAAGGTTTGAAGGGTGATTAGCATCTCACACTGTCTTGGTCAGAGTAAAGAGAGAAAGTCACAGTAGTAGAATTTCTCCAGCTGGTCCTTGCTTTATAGCATCAATGAGTCATATTTCTATAGAATGATGTAGAAACAATAGAAGAGAACCTTATTTCCAGTGAAACATTAGAAATACCTTGATTTCATCCAGGATCTCAAATGAAGGTCAAGAAATTTAAGGGAGAAGTTGTACCTATGAAGATGGATCCACAGAGAGATGCTCTATTTTAGTAGGGTTTTTGACTCTCAACATCAAACACCACTCACCCTAATGTAAACCCACAAAGTTTTGTGAGATCTTTTATCATCACAGGTTTTGAGTATATTGACTCCACATCTCTTTTCACTGATGACTGTACCAGGCAAACATCAACCAAGGTGCTGAGCTCCAGTCCTGAGCTGCCAGACTAGGCAGCTTTCCTCTATCAAGCTGCTTCTTTACACTCTCAAGGGCTGCCAGTGAATACATTGACAAAGCTCCTGCCACTAAGCTTGTGAAAGTTGATGAGATCACAGGAAACCAGTTAGCTTCATTAAAATGGGGACTTGAGAATTTAACCATGTGACCAATTTTAGGCTGTGCCTTTAAGAAAGGGACAGTTGCTGGAACACTCTGGCTGAACAGAATTTTCCTACTTAATAATTACCTTTTCTCCCTCTCTAACCCTTTTTGGGAAAAAAGGGAGGTAGGGGGAGAGAGGGGGCACAGGGGAGGGACTCTCCTCTGTCTGGAGGAGGGAGCTTTGTTCTGTATTACTTTCTTTGCTGTGTATTTCTGTATATATTGTAAATACTGCATGTTGTGTATATATTCACTGCACCTCATCCTGCTTATAAATATAGCTCTTATCCATTTTGCTTCTCTGACTGAGTTAGCCGTGGTTTCTTCGTGTGTGTGGGGAGAACTGAACTTTCTCTCACCACCACAAACCAATTTCTCAAAATTCTTTCTCTTGCCTTTAACTCAGACATATCAATGGGTTTAAATTTCTTTCTCTCATGTGTAAACACTGAGCAGGTATTGATAAAAACATATCTGTGAACTGTTATCTCTTTCGTTTCAGGAGACAGCTTCACAGTATGCAGTCTGTTGTAAATATCATAGTAGCTGCTCAAAATTTCCTCCCCCCCCTATGATAGTCTCATGTTGAAAGGAAAATGAATTCATTATACTTATTATATATATTTCAGAAATTATTTGGTGGATTATGTACTGCCTCCTACTTCTGAGTAATCAGTGATATGCATATATTGCACTTGGATTTTTTTTTAACCATCTGAACCAGCAGTCTGAGAAAGACTAAAAAAATCCTCCCTTTGCAGGGTAGGTTTGCTAAGAGGAAAGGAGGGACTTGATATTCTCTCCTGTGTTTCTAAAGAGAGAGCAGTGACTCAGGGCTGTATGGCAGAGATTATCCCTAAGTCTGTCTGTCTGCTTGCTGCAGTAGAAATGAAAACAGTGATATAAAATTAATTTATGTGGTACTGGTGACTGAGGAGTTAAGGTCCCTCTCTCTAAAAGTCCTCAGCCTATGGCTGTTGTGTTAGGTCTACTTACATGAGAACCGATGAGTACAAGAATCAAGGGTGAAATATGAACCTGCTTCACATGGTGTTGTGGCCAAAAACCAAAACCAACAGAAGAAACAACCCCATGAACAAACAAACACCCACATGAAACAAAGCAAAATACAACCCCCCCAACACACACACACAACCCCAAAACCAAAACCAAACCAAACCTCTCTGGAGACCCAAACCTTAACTGTCATCCCAAAATTATGGGGGCTCTGATCTGCTGTTGCCCTCAGCAGTTTGTGAGAAACAAAGAAGTACAAGTCTCCTTTATCAAGAAAGAACTTGCAGGGCAGAAGTCATAGAATCATAGAATCATGTTGGTTGGAAGCAACCTTTAAGATCATCATGTCCAACCATAAACCCAGAACTGCCAAGTCACCACTAAACCATGTCCCTCAGCACCTCTACACATCTTTTAAATACCTCCAGGGACAGTGACTCCACAACCCTTTCTATGAGGAAATTTTTGCTAACATGCAGCCTAAGCCTCACCTGGCACAACTTGAGGCCATTTTCTCTTGTCCTGTTTCTTGTTACTTGAGAGGACAGACTGACCCCTGCCTCAAGGAAAAATCCTTTCAGGTTGTTGTAGAGAGCAAAAAAGGTCTCCTTTGAGTCCTCCCAGCTTCTCACTTCTCCTTACAGTTGTTTGTAGCAGATGTCAAGCACATTACATCTGACCATCAGGAAAGAGCCTGGGGGACTTCCCACATTCTGCTCTTTCCCTCTGAATTGAAAGTCTAGTGGATGACTCACTCTGTTTTCTCCTAGCCTTGTAGTAAAACTTCTGGGGGTCCTCTGAGGGCCCTCCTTGGCTTGGTCTGTCCAAACTCATGACCCCACAGCAAAGAGCAGTGGAGCAGGAGTCATTGGGTCATTTCATCTTGCTGGGAGTCTTGTCTGAGCTGGATGGGTGCCTGCATCTGTGCTTCAGGCAAGAGGACGGAAAGGCACATGAGCAGTAATTTCCAGATTCCCTGTAGCCCTTTCTCTGAATCTGGTTTGGGGCTCTCATTGCCTGTGATCTTCCTGTACCACCCCAGTACCAGAAACCCAGGCTGGGCATATGGTGCAGAACAGTGTGTGCAGACTTGGGTGTATGAGAACTAAAGGACAAATTTGGCTTACTCTCACAGTGTTGGCTTTTCAGTCTCCTCTCTATGTCAGTGTAATTTTAACATCTGTAGATATTTCTGTTCTCCAAAGAAGTTATTGACTGTGTTGCATTATCTGTGAAAAATCTTTCCCCCAAAACCTTATTTGTGGCTCCATTAACCTACAGAACTCATCTAAATGCTCCATTTGCCTTTTAAATAAAGAACAAGTGATTGTTGAGGACTTGCATCCCTATCATTTTGTGTTGCTTGCCTCATTATGAGAGGAACATAAGGGCCCCCCATCATTATTTCTGGCTCTGTCATTAGCAAAGGTCTGGAAAGTACGTTTTCACTCCATTAGCCTTCAGAAATAAAAAGAATGATTGCATAAGTCAAGAATAATTATTTCAACCAGCTTTCCTCAATGTTTTGCTGTGGAACAGGCTGGGACCTAGACATGAGCAGACAAATTAATTGATATTATTTGTATTTTTAGAAAAAACACCAGGTTCAGGGCTGATTTAGCAAAATGAATGGCTTTATTTGTGGGTTTATGTGCTTCTCTGGTCACTTATGACAAACGTCAGGAAGCCGCTCATTTCCCAAGGCTCCCGCAATTTACCTCTTGAGCAGTGTGTAAAGCAGAGGCTCCCAGATCCACCACAGTCATTATGTTTCTCAGAGGTGTGTGGAAATCTGTGTTAACCAGGACCTCTTTCTCTAATGATACTATTCTGCAATTATGTTGAAGTTCATGGAACATGATATGGTAAATAATTCAGGGATATTAGCAGTCTTGGAGAGAAAGCACTACAGAAGAAATGTTATTTCTTATTTTGTCTGAAGATACTTTTCAGTTGCTGGAGAAAGTAAAGACAATTAGAGTGTAGCTGAGAGCTTGGAGTGAAACGGGGTTGAAGAAGACTATTTAGTACCTTTTTCCAACTGAAAGAGGCTTTTCAACCTTTACTTTAAAATTCCTAATGAGCCAACTGGCACGAAGGAGAGCATCTCCTATAGATCTGTGCAGCTCCTGTCACAGCAAGTTGTTCAGCTGGAGGTTTCAGTGGAGGTAAGAAAGATCAAATTCTGCTTGTCAGTGAAAAGCTGAGAGCTTTGTGGTTTGTGGGCTTTTTTGTTTGTATTTTTTTTGGGGGGGTGGGGATTTTGTTTGTTTAGTTGGTTTTGTTTATTTTTGGTTTTGTTGGTTTTGTTTTGTTTTGTTTTGTTTTGTTTTGTTTTGTTTTGTTTTGTTTTAAACAGGTGTACGGTTGCCAAATGTGGATTACAGTTTGACAACACAGGCATTCTGTGCACAGAGGGCATTCAATAAGAGACAGAGGTGATAAGCACAGCAAAGAGAACCCAGATGATACTGTGAATCATGATGTTGTGCCAGGATTTTATGTTAATTGCATGCCTTGTTTTCCTCACCTCTGTGTGTGCTAGTTCCTAGGGGAGTTCAAAAGTTTGACTCCAGCAAAGCTGCAGAAAGCCTGCAGTCATTCACACTTAACTATTGACCAAAATCATAAACCAAAGGATAAAGAAAGATGTCCTCTAACTGACACTGCTGTAAAACAATGATCACAGTCCCTATGTCTTCTGCACAATCTTCATGGAAACCTGGCAAGAGCATCTAGGATAGATGAGGCATCTGAGCAGGGTCAAGAGGACAGTGTCAGGCCTGAGATAAAGGGGTTTATCTTAGCCTTGAGATTGGCCTGAACTTTAAAGGATCTAAGCCCAGGTGTGCAAAGAATAAGAATGGGTACATGTCACAGTAGCTTGTAAAAGCAGGCACTGTAGAAGCTGACATGACTGTCACTTTTGTTGGCAGATTCATGGTGGAAACAAAGACCTCATCAAAACAGCCCAGAGGAGCTATGGGGTACATCCAGGGAGATGTGAGATATGGTCCTAACCTACAAACCCACATGAGACAGGGCTTCACCCCACTCCAGAACTGTGTCAGTGACAGATGAGTTAAGGTCTTTTGAAGCATTTGGAAGATAAACACCTGGAACTCCTGATAGTCATCAAGGCTAGAATTATCACAAAATAAAGCAGAGTGGAAGTAAAGGTGCAAGATGAGATAAGGGACATCATGTAATAATGGGGTTCTACGAGCCTGCACTATTTAGCGGTCTCCTTCTGCCTAGATTCCACACATTTCTGGAGGATAGAATGGGCTTTTCCACTCCCTGGTTTGCTCTGCTCCAAGGAAAATTTTCAAGCTCAATTAGAAAATGGCATTTTGCCATAGCAGTCCATCCACATGGCCCAGAATGACATGGAGATCCTTTAGGCTGTGACATGGACCTGCATGTTCCCATCTTCAGGTTGTGGGACACACCCTTATGAACTACTTCTGCTGGGAGATTCACATCCTGTGTTGCTGAAACATAGTTGCATCGTAGTTAATAAACGCACTAATGGCGACTTGCATTACCAGGACACTTTGAAATATACTCTGGGAAACCCTTCAACTCCACTAAATCCACCTTTGTCATGTGATAAAGTGCTGCTCATAACAGGCTTACCAACATTCAAACTGCAGCCCAATTAATTAACAGCTAGCAGGCAGGAGTTTCCAAAGAGACCCCAGGAAGCAAGTTACCCTGACCAGGGGCTGGATTCCTCAATGTGTCTGTTAGTCCTCTTTGGATGTTTTGTGACTGGGAGCCTTTCTGCTAACTTCTCCGTGACATTTAAATGCACAGCCAAGACTAGTTGTAATCAGTTAGGGACCTGGAAAAATCTGCCAGGAGTTCCCACCCTGCTGCTGGGGTCTTTATTTGATTCAAAAGCTGCCATGAGCAGGAGATGCCAGCCCCATGCAACAGCCATGGGCATTTTCCTCCTCTCTCCTGCTTGGCTGACTTTAATTTAGAGCTCAAGTGTCAGCTGCTCTGACTAAGTGCATTAGAGCTGGGCATGATGATTAACAGTGAATGATAACAATGGCATTTCAGTGGTGGCTAATAGGCTTCCAAACTTAATCTCTCGTGCTCTCACAGAGATAAAGAATAGATAATTCTTCCAGGGACAATGATTACACAATAAAGTTTGCATTTACTCCCTGCTGATGAGCTATGAAGCCTGGTTTCACCCAGGGGCTCTTGAGAGGCCCCAGGGCTGGGGTGTTGCCAGCTCCGGATTTTACTGGATCTCTGCTGTCATGCAGGTCTGTATCCTGGAGCTGGGTGATTACAAGGAATTAATGTCTTTGTTCTTGCTTTCTTTCTAAAGGCCCAAATCTCCAGCCAACTTCTCACAGGGAGACATGGACTAAGGGAAATTAAATTTGTTCCTGAGTAATCTATTTGAGCTTACAACTTTTGGACAAATCTCATGACTTTGTGGCACCATTTATTGATCTGAGTACTGAGAATTGTCAGTTCTGGGTCTGGCACATCCACAGCATGGGGGAGAGCTATAAAATTGTCAATGGGCTATGAGGTTCAGCAGAGAAGCTAGACTGGGCTGTAAGGATGATTTTCTAAGCAGTGAGAGAAGCTTTTCTGAATGGAATGAGTCTGTCAGTGACTGGGATAAACAAGAAGGCTTGACCTGAAGATTTGAGGCTTCATGGTGTTGTGTTTTAGCAGCTCATATGCCAGGACTCTGGTATTTACCAGATTCAGTGGGTAGCTGAGTATCAATAAAGCATGCATTAGTCTTCACTGGAAAGGATCCATGAACCCAAGCAGATTGGATTTGAGAGAGCAAAGCTCCTGGTGAAATTATAAATGAAACACATGCAGCCTACTTTGTTTCAGGGCAGTGCATGCCACGAGAGGAACACGTACTCCCTCAGACCTGGTCATCGCCCTGCAGTGCAGACAGCAGTAACCTGTCAGTGCTGTGTCACTGGACTCAATGGGTGTCTCATGGCTCTCTGTTTCAGAGGTTACCATTTGCTTCTTGAATTCTTACAAAAGAAACATTGTTCCTTTTTTTTTGTTTTAATCAGATCAAGCCTTGCCTTTTTTTCTTTTTCCTTCTCCTGAACTGCCTGTCAAGGAGGTCAGCTCTTTCAAAGACGTTGCTCAGATCCCTCTTGACCATACAGTGCTAGTGGCACATTCATCAAGAAGACCCTGGGTTTGAGGACAGGCAGGACAGCAAAGTAGAGTATACACCCCACTGCTAGAGCGTAATGTGGACAAATAGCAGGACATTATGGTTAGGATTTACAGCTGCTAGATGTGTTAGTCCTTAAACAAACACCTAATGGGATTTTAAGCTTTAATTCTTTTGAAATACCAAGCTTCAGAGGAGAGCTACTTTCTTACAGCATCTACCATCATGTCTTCAGGCTGTGGGATATTATTTTAAAAAAGCCAAAGCACAATTCATCCCTGATGTATTAAACCTCATTCAGTCTGGAGTTTTTGCATTTTCTCCTGCACACAATTCCTTCTCCTTTCCACCCTGCCTCTGGTATCCCAGCTGTTCACATTTCCTTGGCTCAGGCTCTATTAAATGAAGCCAAGAAGCCTATTTCAGTGAAACCAAGAGAATTTGTAATTAGCTCCACCTTTTCCAGAGGAAAATATTGTATCTGTATCTTGAAGTACACTTCGTTGTAGCAGCATGGCACAGTTCCTGTAATCATGTCTTACCAGTTTTTTGAGCTTGTATCTTCATAGGAACTGTATCCCTACAGGTCTCCTACAGAGGAAACAAAAGATGCACATTATATTCACAGTTGGGCTGTCCTGAACCTCTCTTTGAAAATCAAAGCTCTTCAATTATTCTTTTTATTCTTCATTTTTACCCATTTCTGCATTGCCAGTTGTATATGGGGTACAAGACAGTCACCCAAATATAGAATAGAATAGAATAGAATAGAATAGAATAGAATAGAATAGAATAGAATAGAACAGAATAGAATAGAATAGAATAGACCAGGTTGGAAGAGACTGTGGCAATGCCAGTGATGAGCAGTGTGAGCAATCTGGCAGTCCAGGCCTAGAGCCTGACATGGTGGTAGGTCATGCTCAGCATAAGTGCAGAGCCAGCTAGCAGTGTAGCAAAACAGTGCTGTGCCTGCAGCATGTAACTAAAGCAGGACACTGGTAACTATAAAACACAGAAAGTTATCTGGGAATAACAGGACATGCACCTGCATCAACAACCTCGCATGTCATTAGTAGTTGGACCAATAATCTATAATAGTGTGATGTGCGGTCACTTGTGGGAACCAAAGAAGATATGCCAACAAGGCTCTCCAAGTTTATATAAGTTGTAGACCTTTCCTTTCCTTTCCTTTCCTTTCCTTTCCTTTCCTTTCCTTTCCTTTCCTTTCCTTTCCTTTCCTTTCCTTCCCTTCCCTTCCCTTCCCTTCCCTTCCCTTCCCTTCCCTTCCCTTCCCTTCCCTTCCCTTCCCTTCCCTTCCCTTCCCTTCCCTTCCCTTCCCTTCCCTTCCCTTCCCTTCCCTTCCCTTCCCTTCCCTTCCCTTCCCTTCCCTTCCCTTCCCTTCCCTTCCCTTCCCTTCCCTTCCCTTCCCTTCCCTTCCCTTCCCTTCCCCTCCCCTCCCCTCCCCTCCCCTCCCCTCCCCTCCCCTCCCCTCCCTTCCCTCCCCTCCCTTCCCTTCCCTTCCCTTCCCTTCCCTTCCCTTCCCTTCCCTTCCCTTCCCTTCCCTTCCCTTCCCTTCCCTTCCCTTCCCTTCCCTTCCCTTCCCTTCCCTTCCCTTCCCTTCCCTTCCCTTCCCTTCCCTTCCCTTCCCTTCCCTTCCCTTCCCTTCCCTTCCCTTCCCTTCCCTTCCCTTCCCTTCCCTTTCCTCCCCCTCCCCCTTCCCCTTCCCCTTCCCCTCCCCCTCCCCCTCCCCCTTCCCCTTCCCCTTCCCCTTCCCCTTCCCCTTCCCCTTCCCCTTCCCCTTCCCCTTCCCCTTCCCCTTCCCCCTTCCCCCTTCCCCCTTCCCCCTTCCCCCTTCCCCCTTCCCCCTTCCCCCTTCCCCCTTCCCCCTTCCCCCTTCCCTTCTTCTTCACATTACTTTCCTGTGCTATGCTCGCACTGTAGTCCTACAATACTGGAACAATAAAGGAACAATACTCGATCATATTGGTCGTGTGTATTGACTCCAGTCTCTGTCACCGATAAGAGACCTTCGAGATCATCAGGTCCAACCTATCATCCAACACCACCTAATCAACTAAACCATGGCACCAAGCATCCCATCCAGGCTCTTCCTAAACACCTCCACTGATGGTGACTCCACCACCTCCCTGGGCAGCACATTCCAATGGACAATCATTCTTTTTGTGAAGAATTTCTTCCTAACATCCAGTCTCCACCTCCCCTGGTGCAGCTTGAGACTGTGTCCTCTTGTTCTGGTGCTGGTTGCCTGGGAGATTATAGGTCAAGATTGGTCTGTTTCTTACAAGATATTGAACTATTTCACCAGGTTTTGGCATCCTGATATTTCCCTTTCAAGAAAAATATATTATTTCTTGCGGCTGCATCTGTCCTCTTCTTACCTTGTATGTGTCATACACTGAGTGACTTAGCTATGATAGCTGAGAACCACACCGGCAAATAGGATGGTATCCTGCCCAGCTAATGAGTCATGTAATTCACTGGAGGATTTGGTGAGCAACAAGAATTAGCTCAGGGGAAAAGATAAGCCCACAAGGCCAGGAGATGGGGATATGTAAAGAAAGACAAGGGGGTGCAGAAGAAGGTCCCTTCCTTTCAGCAGAAACAGTTGTGTTGCCTCAGCTGACTATGTAAAGACTTGACTTCACCTATGGTGGGGCAAGTTCAGTAGCCCCTTCTGGATACATGGTTCATTTTCAAAGTACAAAAGCTATTTTCTTAATTTCTGACATGCTATTGGAGTCAAACAGCAGCTCTCCCTGCAAGCCCCTCTTCATTCACCCTCCTTCCTTTTGCAGAGTCATAGACTGTTCCCGTTTATGGGAGGCATCTGAGAGAGGCTTTGAGGTCTGTGTTTAGAGCCGTCTTAGCACAGAGAGCAGGGCAGACTTTTCTTCATTCTAATTGACTTGAAATATTCTTTTGTATAACTGGGGAGGCAAACCCCCTTCTACCTCAATAAAACTCCTCTTCCAGCATTTTGTCCTCCAAGGTTTAAATTTACTATCTGTACTCTGCTCAAGCTTCTCCTCAACACTCCATGTTGTCTATTACTGTGTATAAAAATGATCTGTGTTGACACAGGACTTGAGTGGGCACTTTGTATTACCAGCTCCAGCATTTGCCTGTGTCCTTTATTTCAAGCAACAAAAGCGTATTTCACAGCAAGGTGTTTTCTTGAAAGGTTTTCCACTAACAATTTGTCTAAAAAGAGATGCTGCTAGAGAAGGCAGAAAGCTGGGTTTCTTCAACCCATTCAATGAAGTTATTGAGGAAATTGCTCAAGACTTCTCAGCTGCTGCTGTGGAGCACGGTGCACATTGTATTTGCAGGGCTTCTGGTCTCTTGGTTAATGGGATGGAGAACCACCCCTCTTTCAGGGCTTAGTGAGTGCCGCACTATGAAGGCCCCTGGGAGCCCAGGCAACAAGCTATAGTGCTTTGTCTGAGCTCTCTGAGATCACCAACAGCCTCTAGCCTGGCCTGGCCTGCCTGCAGCCTACACATGCACACTGGTCCTCATTAGCTCAAGTTGGTTCTCTGTAAGCAGGGATGTGCTTGCTGTGCACCTGCCACAGCAGGCCCTTTCCACTGCTCCTGGCTGAACTGGTTTTAATTATGAAGATAATCAACGGTTAATTGCCAACAATCAGACAAACTGGTGTTTAGAGACAGAGAGAAGAATGGCAGAGAGAAGCAGGGACGAAAGCAGGAGCCAATGCCAGTGCTGGGCACAGCTGATGGCAAGCAGCTGTTTGGAGTAGAGGGAGCTCGATGGAAGAGAGGCTGCAGCAAAAGTCAAAGCATCTTTTCTCTCCCATCCCTGAAGAATCTTCACTTTGAAACTTGCTTCTGCCATACTACTTCTGTTTTAAGAGAACACAGCTTGGTTTTGCAGGCAATATTGTTAGATCCCACAAGTCTGTGGGGAAGACAACACACTGGTGAATGGCAAATTAAAGGGTTCAAAACACAGGGGCAGTGCTGCTGCCTCTGCTGGAGTTGCCCAAACATTTCCAAGTGCCTTATCAGGCTGGGGGTGAGCTCCAGGGAAATGAAGGCCTTCAAGAGAGGGCCCAGGAATGTGGCACGATCTCATCTGCAGTAAAATCTTTTCAGGAGGGTCAGACAAGCACAATAAGGAATTAATGAGCCCAAGTTTTACTCTCTCTGCACATGGGCTGGCACATTTTGACTTTTATAGAATCATATGGGTATGGGTTGGAAGCAACCGCAAAAGGTCACCTAGTCCACCCTCCCTGCAGTAAGCAGGATCGTTTGTAACTGGATCAGGTTGCTCTGATTCCCAGTCAATCTGACCTGGAATGTTTCCATGGATGGGGCTTCTATCACCTCTCTGGGCAACTGCTTGCAGTGTTTGACCATCCTCTGTGTAAAAAATGTCTTCTGTATATCTAGTCTAAATCTGCCCTCCTTTAGTGTAAAACTATTACCCCTTGTCCTGTCACAACAAAGCTCTGCTAAAAAGATTGACCTTATCTTTCTTCTGGGCCCCCTTTAAGCATTGGAAGGTGGTGATAAGGTCTCCCTGGAGCCTTCTCTTCTCCAGGCTGAGCAACCCCAATTTCTCAGCCTTTCTTCCTAAAAGTGGTGCTCCAGCCCTCTGATCTTTTCTTGTGGCACTCTTCTGGACCCACTGTGCCATCAGGTCCATGTCCTCCTTGTGCTGAGGGCTCCAGCACAAGAGGAGTTGTTCCACTTATTTGCAGTTTGTTGCTAACATGAGCAATGAAAGAGAATTGGGGGGTTGTGTGTGTGCAGGTGTGGGTGTTTGTGTGCCCATTTTTTATTATTTTCTGGTTGACATACCAATTATTTTGATTTGATTTGATTGTTATTTTTTATCTATTTAGTGAGACAGAGCTCTGTCTTTCTACAATCTTGCTCAGTACCCTGAAGGCACATGGAGCAGATGGAGCTGTTGCTACACTTTCTTACGACAGTCCAGCCCTCACCCCACGTGTGCTCGGCGCGGACCCTGGGCGTTCCTTTAGGCAACCCCCGGCCGCGGGGATGCCGACGGCTGCCCCAGGAGGGGCACGGAGGTTACGGAACCCGCAGTGAGCGCGGGGCGTTAGAGGCGGTGCCCAAGGCCGCCGCTGCGGGAACAGCTCTCCGCCGGCAGGGGGCAGCGCTGCCCCGGGCAGCCCCGCATGCCGCCTAGGCGGGCCCGGCCGCGCAGCTCCGAGCGCCGCCGAGCGCCGCCGATGTTGGGGCAGCACCGCGCCGAACCGTGCCGAGCCGCGCTGTGCCCGGGGGCTGTACCCAGGAACCGATGTTCCAGGCTGTGCTCCTCTGTAAATGTTACACGTGCGGTGTTTTCCTGGAGTCTGAAATATTAATTAAGGGTGGGAAAAGCCCTTTTACAGCGTGCCACTATATTAAACTTATAACGCTGTAAATCGGCAGCATAAAACTGTAACTCAGGGGCCGGGAGTTAGCCAAACCTGTCACTCTGCTGGGGGAACGGCAGAGATCTTAACAAACGGCATCATATACAAGTTTCTGCGATGTACATAAAACTTACCGGTTTGTACCCTGTTAGTCGTTGTTTGGGTTTTTTTTTACAACATCTTCAGGGACAAAGAAATAAAAATGGCAAGCAACACAAACAAGCAAATCAATTCAGAGAAAAAAAAAAGCCGATGTTAGCTTGCACCCGAGAATAGAATAGAATAGAATAGAATAGAATAGAATAGAATAGAATAGAATAGAATTAACCAGGTTGGAAGAGACCTTCGAGATCTTTGAGTCCAACCTATCATCCAACACTATCTAATCAACTAAACCATGGCACCAAGCACCCCATCCAGTCTCTTCCTAAACACCTCCAGTGATGGTGACTCCACCACCTCCCCGGGCAGCACATTCCAATAGCCACTCTTTCTATGAAGAATTTCTTCCTAACATCCAGCCTAAACGTCCCCTGGTGCAGCTTGAGACTGTGTCCTCTTGTTCTGGTGCTGGTTGCCTGGGAGAAGAGACCAACCCCCACCTGGCTACAACCTCCCTTCAGGTAGTTGTAGACAGCAATGAGGTCTGCCCTGATCCTCCTCTTCCCCAGGCTAAGCAACCCCAGCTCCCTCAGCCTCTCCTCAGAGGGCTTGTGTTCCAAACCCCTCCCCAGCTTTGTTGCCCTTCTCTGGACACCTTCCAGCAACTCAACATCTTTCCTAAACTGAGGGGCCCAGAAGTGGACACAGGACTCAAGGTGTGGCCTAACCAGTGCTGAGTACAGGGGAAGAGTAGTCTCCCTGCTCCTGCGGGCCAGACTATTCCTGATACAGGCCAGGATGCCATTGGCCTTCTTGACCACCTGGTCACACTGCAGGCTCATGTTCAGCCTACTGCCAGCCAGTGCCCCCAGGTCCCTCTCTGCCTGGCCGCTCTGACAGGTCAGGCACCTTTATTCATTTGCTTGAGAATGCTGGGTTAGTTTAAAAATGCCTGCCTTCCACTTTCGTTTCTTTGCTTCCTGCATGCAGGTCAGGACAGGCTATGCTAGGTAATGGAGGCATGGTAAAATTAGTTATCCTTTAATATAGTTACAGTCTGATCACCAGGTTTCTACCCCTCAAATGCAAATCGCCAATTTTGACCCCTGCTGCTTTTTGTTTATGTTCACAAATGTTCTCAAGGGACTTATTCTCCCTGTTCCCACACCCCCAGCAGAAAAATTACTCTCTGGGCTTGTCCATTTTGTTTGACCTTCAAAGTCTTAACTCCTGCCTTTCTCCTTTTCACTAGAGGAACCCTGGCAAGAACTTTTGCAACCATTAATAGTCATGTCATTATAAAGCAAAAGCCTGGGCTGTAGCTCTCCCTCTCCAGGAGAGGTGGGCAAGGTTTTGCAGCTTGTTAGTCTCCTTTTCTGTGTGAGGCAATGGAGAACTGCACTTCACTTTGAAGTTTCATGCAACATCACAGATCAGGTCCTCTGGCAAAGAAGGGAAGCAAATACCAGAGATACTGAAGTGACTGACTACCTCTAGTGAAGAAAATCCTTTAATGTGAGCACAGTGTAGGTAATGCAGTATTTGTTTACCGCAAAGAAACTGTAAAGAGCACAGCATTGATTTCTTGGGTTTTATTCTTCAGGTCGCTTTTGCAGGGCTTGATCTGTTTGGATGATTTTCTGAGAAGTATCTGAATAGCTGGTAGCTGAATAGGTTCAGCACTGACTTCCTGACACAGGCAAGGTCTGTTGTTCATGGTATTCCTGAAATGACACAGGGGCTCTGGCTGGAGCCAGGCCAGGACATTAAATGAAACTGCTTTTATGACACTTTTGCTTTTGATGTCTAGAGGACAGATTTTCCCATTTTATGTCTCTGCAGCATTTCATTGTTGACCATGAAACCCTGCTGGCCCATGCTGAGGAAGGAGGTAGGTTGTAGTCTGGTGGGAATGGTTCAGTAGAACATACCCAAGTAGTAGAGATGTGAACATACATCCCTACTGCTAGTGCCTGGCTGTGATGCAGTCCCATAAGGATGTATGCTTTTCTCTTTTCTGCTGACCCAATTGATCTCAAAGTCGTGAGGGTAAGTGAGACATTGATGCAGCCCAGGATTCTTCAGGAGCTCAAGGTGGTTGTGTCATTCCCTTCTCTCAGTTTTAAAGTAGTCAAGTTCAAATACTCACTCCTTTAAAGACTTGGTAGCCTGGATCAAAGTGTCTTAATAAGTTCCCTTATCAACACCATCAAGAGAATTGCTGTTTCCCACTGCAGCAAAAGGTGAGATAGGGAAGAGGTGGCTCTCAGATGTCCTCCTCCAGTTGTTGTAAGCATTGGTCAGTGTCTCTCTGAAGTGTGGAAAAAAAAATCTCCTCACCTGGGATGGTTAGCACTTTTGTTACAGAGATCACAGAATCATAGAATTGTCAAGTTTTGAAGGGACTTCAAATATCATCTAGTTCCAACCCCCCTGCCGTGGGCAAGGACCCCTCACACTAGATCAGGTTGCTGAGAGCCCCATGCAGCCTAGCCTTAAAAACCTCCAGGGGTGGGGCTTCCACCACCTCCCTGGGCAACCTGTTCCAATATCTCACCACCCTCATGGTTAAGAACTTCTTCCTGATGTTTAATCTAAATCTGCCCTCCTCTAGCTTGGATCCATTCCCCCTAGTCCTGTCTCTGCCTGACACCCTAGAAAGTCCCTCACCAGCTTTCTTGTAGGCCCTCTTCAGATATTGGAAGGCCACAATTAGGTCTCCTTGGAGCCTTCTCTTCTCCAAACTGAACAATCATATCTCTCTCAGTCTCTCCATAGGAGAGGTGCTCCAGCCCTCTGATCATCCTTGTAGCCCTTCTCTGGACATGTTCCAGCACATCCAGATTCTTCTTGTAATAGTGGTCCCAGAATTGGACACAGTACTCCAGGTGGGGTCTCAGGAGAGTGGTGTAGAGGGGGAGAATCACCTCCCTCAACCTGCTGGCCACATTTCTCTTGATGCAGCCCTGGATGTGATTTGCTTTTTGGGCTGCAAGTGCACATTGAGAGCTCACGTTGAGCTGCTCATCCACCAGCACCCCCAAGTCCTTTTCTTCAGAGCTGCTTTCAAGCCAGTCACTGCCCAGCCTGCATCAGTGCCTGGGATGGCCCCGACCCACAAGCAGGACCTTGCACTTGGTCTTGTTGAACCTCATGAGGTTGGCTTGTGCCCACCTCTCCAGCCTGTCAAGGTCCCTCTGGATGGATCCCTTCCTTCCAGCGTGTCTGCTGCACCACACAGCTTGGTGTAGTCAGCAAACCTGCTGAGGGTGCACTCAGTGCCACGGTCCATGTCACCAACAAAGATGTTAAACAAGACTGGTCCCAGGACTGATCCCTGAGGAACTCCACTTGTCACTGGCCTCCACTGGGACATGGACCCATTGACAGCCACTTTTTGGGTGCGGCTATCAAGCCATTTTTTTTGTCCACTGAGTGGCTCATCCATCAAACTCATACTGCACCAGCTTGGAGACCAGGATGTCATGCAGGACAGTCTGAAAGCCTTTGCTCAGGTCCAAATAAATTACTTTGACTGCCCTCCCCTTGTCTATTGATGTTGTGACCTTGTCATAGAAGGCCACCAGGTTTGTCAGGCAGGATTTGCCCTTGGTGAAGCTGTGTTGATTGTACCCAATCACTTCTTTGTTATTCTTCTGCCTCAGCAGATCCTCCAGGAGGATCTTTTCCATGATCTCGTTGGGCACAGAGGTGAGACTGGCTGGCCTAAGTTCCCTGGATCATCCTTCCTTCCTTTTGGAAAATGGGGGTTATGTTTCCCCTTTTCCAGTCAGTGGGGACCTCCCTGGACTGCTATGACTTTTGGAATATAATAGAGAGCAGTTTAGTGACCTCATCTGCCAGTTCCCTCCGTACCTGTGGATGTATCCTGTCAGGTCCCATGGAGTCGTACACTCTCAAGTTCTTCAGATGGTCCTGAACCTAATCTTCACTTACAGTTCCTTCTTCCAGACCCTGCCATTGTCTTCTGTGATTTCAGGAGGGTTATTGGAACCCTTGCCAGTGAAGACTGAGGTAAAATCATTGAGAATCACATCACTTGCCACCAGTTCTCCTGTCTCCTTTCTGAGTGCGCCTACACCTTCCTTAGTTTTCCTTTGGCCATTAATGTACCTACAGAAACTTTTGCTACTCCCCTTGATCTCCCTGGCTAGATTTAATTCTAACTGAACTTTAGCTTCTCTAACCAGGTCTCTTGCTACTTGGACAGCTTCCTTATATGCCCCCCATTCTAGCTGCCCAGCATCTGAAGATTGCCTTGCACTTCACACGAGCAGGGAATGCTCACTGCCTCTGGAACATATGTCCATCTTGACTACTGCAAACTAGCACAGTGTTTCACCAACAGCATCAGGACTGGCCTTTAGATTTTTCACCTTCCCACCCCACACACTGGCTTCAAAAGTGATGCAAGACAGCATGATTATCGTTACGGTGTGTAATCACCCTCCCCAAGTCTTTTTATGCACACAAACATCCTCCATATATACTTAAGGCTTATCTTTAAGTTTGTGTACATTTAAGACATACACAAGGAGGATTAAAAATGTCAAGTGAATTCAGAATAAAGAGGTGAAAAGAAGCATTCTGTGATACTCACAGGGCTGGTAGCACTAACAAGAGAGACAGTTCCTGGCTTTCTTTGGTACTGAAGTTAATTGCGGGCATCTATGGTTGAAAGACCTTGTGTTATTGATGGGGGTGTGTTAGCCACAGGAGGGATTGACTCTAACGTTAAATTGGAACTTAGTATGTGCAGTAGGTTGTCAAGAGAACGAAATAAGAACAAAGGAGACTGTTATTATCTTTTATTATTATCTTTTAATTCCCCCCCATTTTCCTTCTGCATGCTCTCTCTCTTGCAGCCCTCTCTTTTCAATAATTACAATAATCAACTTACAATGATAACAGAAATAATCTCCTGCAAGATAGCTAAACAAACCACATGTTATCTGTACTGAACTGTGCTTGCTTACAGTAGGTATATCACTTATGGAAAAGCCAATAAAATTTTAATTAAAAAAGCATGTGGGTTGTCAGTTAAGATGCAAAAATGATGTGCAAACACATGCAGAATGGTCCACAAATTGCTTGGTATTTGATAGAGCAGGTGGGAGAGCAACCCACCCCACCCCAAACCAAACCAAACTAAACTAAAACCCCCCAGGTTTGAGGAGCTCTATTTATGTTGCTCTATACAGAGCACTAATTGCCTGGGAATTCAAAAGCAGGGGGAGGGGACAATCCTCCCTTGAGCGACAATCACATCCACCCACCTCCACCAGTGCTGAGAGCAAGCACGCAAAAGTTAATTAAAGATTTTGCATCTCCCGACTGCAGCACTGGATTGATAGGTGAGACAAACTAAAGCTCTCCCACACTGTACCACTTATACGCCTTCAACCTTGCCCTGGAGGCACCACCTCTAGGGATTATGTGTTTGCTTCCCCTGGTATATCCAGGGCTTGGCCTCTCTGCTAGGACTGAAAGTAGGAGGAGTGATGAATGCCAACTGCTTGTCTCACAGGAGCAGGGCTATAGGTAATTACCTAGTCATGAATCACAGCGGTTTGAGAGGACTCCAGGTTCTCTTTACTAGTTGTTTGTTCTAATGCTGTTTGGCATAGAAATGACAAAATTAATAATTTCTGCTTGTGTACTGTGCAGCCAGTTATGATATGAAGAAAGTCCTCGACACCACCAAGTGACCTGAATTTACCTTGCTCCCCATAGTCTTTTTTGTGGCTCTGGTGTGAATCTTGGCATGATCTGCTCATGGCCTTTGCACTCCCATGGCAGGTCAAGAATGGTGGCTTCAGCTACTGCTTTGAAGACAGAAGTGCATATCCTTTGCTCAGACATTTCTCCAAGCTCCATTGCTGCAGGGTACCACTGGAAGGGGAGGAAGTTTCAGCAGTGATGGAATGACCAGCGCGGATAAACCAACAGTTTTGCTTTGCACCATTGTCCCTCGGTGAGTCAGCAGCTTGCTGGGATCACGTTCTTGTGCAGAGAAGACCTTTTTGGTAGCACAATAAATGCCTTTGGGGTGTGAGGACATCCCAAAACAGTGTCTGAAGTTCCTTCCTCTTAGTTCAACCTTCAGCTGCAGCTGTAAATGGTGGATATCTGCTGCACAGGCTGCACTTTCATGTAGGAAAGAGCAAGGCTGTGAAGTGGAAGGACCAATTTCTTCAGTGAGCATATTGCTGTGATACACCCACTAGTGTAAGACACTGAGTTTTGAGGCTATTATAAATAGATAATGCTTACATGTTGCTCTTTACATTTACAGTGATCCATAGGCTGTGCCTAGTTACAGAACCACAGCAGACTGGCAAGGCAGAGCAGTTAGGATCAGCCTCCTTGGTAGACAAGAAATTGAGGCAAGTGTAATAAAATGTAGTAGTATAGATACATGATCAACCTCTTCCCACATTAAAATGCATGATCAAGGGTAGAGATGTGGGGTCAATGAGAAAGAAGTAGGTTAAAACATCAGACATATTTCCATTACAATGCTTCATGTGTCTTGGCCAAATATATTCATGTTAATGATGTACTAACCCTTTTCATCTGAAGATTTTAAAATGCTTTGTGTCATGATCTGTTTTCCCTTAGCAGTGCTGTGGTAGGCTGATGGTCTTTCAAAGGGGAAAAGTATGGGTTGCTCTGCTATATGTGTGCCTTTATTACCTCCAGTCCATCAGAGGGAGGAGATGACTGGGGTTATTCATGAGTCTCACACCAAGAAATTAGATGGGTGATTGTGCTAAAGGAACAGCAGATGCCATTGAGGGAAGGGTAGGAAGAAGGCTGGGTACGGGTTGGGAGGATTTAGTGTCGCAGCGGTTCTTGTGACAGGGTAGAGCTGTACCTGGGTTAAGGGATATCAGGCTGCAAGGGGTATCTGGAGATGCTGCAATGAGATCCAT
This sequence comes from Dryobates pubescens, assembly GCF_014839835.1. Classification (NCBI taxonomy): domain Eukaryota; kingdom Metazoa; phylum Chordata; class Aves; order Piciformes; family Picidae; genus Dryobates; species Dryobates pubescens. The sequence continues at coordinate 42,336,092 of NC_071617.1, read as the reverse complement.
GCAGAGAGACGACAGCACAAAGACAGGTAGTAGGATCTCTTTGTGGAGGACTGAACAGAGAAACATAGAATCATAGAATGGTTTGGATTGGAAGGCACCTTAAAGATTGTTTCCAACCCCACTGCCATGGGCAGGGACACTTTTCACTAGACTGGGTTATGTAGTACCCCATAGAACCTGGCCTTGAACACTTCCACGGAGGGAGAATCCATGGACAGCCTGTTGTAGTGTTTCACCACCCTCACAGTGAAGAACTTCTTTCTTACATCTATCTAAATCTACTTTCTTTCGGTTTAAAGCCCTTGTCCTATCAGTACATGCTGGTGTAAGGAGTTGCTTTTCAGCTTTCCTGTAAGCCCCTTTCAGGTACTGGAACGCTGCTGTAAGATCTTTTTGGAGCCTTCTCAAAACTTGGCCAAGGGAAACCCAGAAGCTATTCTTTGCTATTTTCCTTCAAAATAACATTTTTACCATCACAGGTTTGCAGTGAAGACTGAAAGAGAGGTAGCTGCTGGCTCTGGCTGGGAGGGGCCTGAGATCCCACAGAGCAGCTTGAAAGGGTATGTGGGGCTGGTGGGCTGAGCAGGTGGGCAGAGCACCCTGTCATGAAAGTGGGCAAGAGTCACAGAATCACAGAATGTTAGGGGATGGAAGGGAAGAGCCTGGATCCATCCTCTTGGCACTCACCCTTTACATGTTTACAAACATTAATGAGATCACCCCTTAGTCACCTCCTCTCCAAACTATTTAGCCTCAGCTCCCTCAGTCTCTCCTCATAAGGAAGATGTTTCACTCCCTTCACCATCTTTGTGGCTCTGCACTGAACTCTTTCAAGCAGTTCCCTGTCCTTCTTGAACTGAGGGGCCCAGAACTGGACACAATATTGCAGATGTGGCCTCACCAGGACAGAGTAGAGGGGGAGGAGAACCTCCATGAGCCACCTACTAACCACACCCCTTCCATGCACCCCAGGATACCATAGGCCTTCTTGGTCACAAGAGCACATTGCTGTCTCATGGTCAACTTTCCATCCACCAGGACCCCCAGGTCCTTTTCCCCTTCACGGTTCTCCAACAGGTCAGTCCCCAGCCTGTACAGATACATGGGGTTGTTCTTTCCCAGGTGCAAGACTCTACACTTGCCCTTGTTGAATTTCATTTGATTTCTCCCTGCCCAGCTCTCCAGCCTGTCCAACTCTCACTGAATGGCAGCACAACGTTCCTGTGTGTCAGCCGCTCCACCCAGTTCTGTGTCATCAGCAAACTTGCTGACAGTGCTCTCTGTGCCCTCATCCAGGTCATTGATGAATATATTGAACAGTACTGGTTCCAGTACTGACCCCTGAGGGACTCCACTAGATACAGGGCTCCGACTAGACTCTGTCCCTTTGACCACAACTCTCTGACTTCTTTCTTTCAAGCAGTTCTCAATCCACCTCACTACCTGATCATCCAGACCACACTGCCTCAGTTTAGCTGCAAGGATGCTGTGGGAGACAGTGTCAAATTCTTTACTGAAATCAAGATAAACCACATCCACTGCTCTACCATCACCTGTCTGCCTGGTTACGTCCTCAGAAAAGGCTATCAGGTTGGTCAAACATGACTTCCCCTCGGTGAAACCATGTTGATTTCTCCTAATGACCCTCTTGTCCTTGATATGCCTAAGGACAGTGCTGAGGATAATTTCTTCCATTACCTTGCTGGGGATGGAGGTGAGGCTGACTGGTCTATAGTTACCTGGGTCCTCCTTCTTACCCTTTTTGAAGAATGGAGTGACCTTTGCCTTCTTCCAGTCCCCAGGCACCTCTCCTGTCCACCATGACTTACCCAAAACAGTGGAGAGTGGTCTGGCAATGACCTCCACCAGCTCCCTCAGCACCCACAGGTGCATCCCATCAGGACCCATGGATTTATGGATGTTCAGATTACTTAACTCTTTACTAAGTCAATCTTAATCAACCCAGTCCTCACTGACCAAGGAAAACTCCTCTGTCATGTCTTCCTCTGGGGCCTGAGGGGTCTGGGGCTCCTGAGAGCAGTCTCCAGCAGTATAGATGGAGACAAAGAAGGCATTCAGTAACTCTGCTTTCTTTGCATCCTCTGTCACCAAGGCACCCACCTCAATCAGCAGTGGGCCTCCATTGCCTCTAGTATTAGTTTTTTCTGCAATGTATTTGAAGAAGTCCTTCCTGTTGTCCTTGACCTCCCTTGAAAGGTTGAATTCCAAGGAAACCTTGGCCTTCCTAGTTGCCTCCCTACATCCTCTGACACCAGCCTTATACTCCTCCCAAGTAGACTCTCTTCTTCCACTTGAGTTTGCTCAGCAGTTCCCTACTTGACCATGCAGGTCTCCTGGCTCCCTTTCTCAATTCCCTACTTGTTGAAACGCTCTGATCTTGAGCTTGGAAGAGTGGTCCTTGAGTATTAACCAACTATCATGGGCCCCTTTGCCTTCAAGTACCCTGTCCCATGAGATTTCCCCTAGCAATTGCTTGGAAAGGCCAGAGTTGGCCCTGCTGAATTCCTGTGAGGAATGCTGAAAGTAAAAGGGTTTTAACTTTCTTAAGACTGTTGATTTGTGGCTTGAATACCCTGGAGAAGCAGAGACTTGAGGGAGAGGATTTAAAATGACATATGAACTTTAACTGCTGCAGCTCCCTGAAGCCTGGAGGGGAAACTGAGTACCCTAATAAACCACAGCTATGGGCTAGAGGAACTTTGTCCCATTATGCCACTCTCCATCATTTTCCTCCAGTCCTGGCTCACTGGTGAGGTCCCAGATGACTGGAAACTGGCCAGCGTGGTCCCCATCCACAAGAAGGGTCAGATGGAGGAGCCCAGAAACTCCAGGCCAGTCAGCCTGACCTCAGTGCCAGGGAAAGTGATGGAACAGATTATCCTGGCAGCAATAGCTGCACATCTGAAGGATGGCCAAGGGCTCAGGTCCAGCCAACATGGATTTAGGAAGGGCAGGTCCTGCCTCTCCAACCTGATCTCCTTCTATGATCAGGTGACCCGTCTGGTGGATGTGGGGAGGCCTGTGGATGTAGTCTACCTGGACTTCAGCAAGGCCTTTGACACTGTCCCCCACAGCAAACTGCTGGCTAAGCTGTCAGCTCGTGGTTTGGACCACAACACTCTGTGCTGGGTTAGGAACTGGCTGGAGGGCCGAGCCCAGAGAGTGGTGGTGAATGGTGCCACATCCAGCTGGCGGCCAGTCACCAGTGGCATCCCCCAGGGATCAGTGCTGGGCCCCGTCCTCTTTAACATCTTCATTGATGATCTGGATGAGAGGATTGAGTCAGTCACCAGCAAATTTGCAGATGACACCAAGTTGGGAGCAGATGTTGATCAGTTAGAGGGCAGAAGGGCTCTGCAGAGGGACCTTGACTGACTGGACAGATGGGCAGAGCCAATGGCATGGCATTCAACAAGTCCAAGTGCCAGGTGCTGCACTTTGGCCACGGCAACCCCATGCAGAGCTACAGGCTGGGGTCAGAGTGGCTGGAGAGCTGCCAAACAGAGAGGGACCTGGGGATGCTGATTGACAGCCACCTAAACATGAGCCAGCAGTGTGCCCAGGTGGCCAAGAAGGCCAATGGCATCCTGGCCTGCATTAGGACTAGTGTGGCCAGCAGGAGCAGGGAGGTCATTGTGCCCCTGTACTCTGCAGTGGTTAGGCCACACCTTGAGTCCTGTGTCCAGTTCTGGGCCCCTCAGTTTAGGAAGGACATCGAGACACTTGAACGTGTCCAGAGAAGGGCAACAAGGCTGGGGAGAGGCCTGGAGCACAGCCCTGTGAGGAGAGGCTGAGGGAGCTGGGATTGTTTAACCTGGAGAAGAGGAGGCTCAGGGGTGACCTCATTGCTCTCTACAACTACCTGAAGGGAGGTTGTAGCCAGGAAGGGGTTGGTCTCTTCTCCCAGGCAATCAGCACCAGAACAAGAGGACACAGTCTCAAGCTGCACCAGGGGAAGTTTAGGCTCGAGGTGAGGAGAAAGTTCTTCACTGAGAGAGTCATTCGTCATTGGAATGTGCTGCCCAGGGAGGTGGTGGAGTCACCATCCCTGGAGGTGTTCAAGAGGGGATTGGCTGTGGTACTTGCTGCTATGGTTTAGTCATGAGGTCTATGGTGACAGGTTGGACTTGATGATCTTTGAGGTCTCTTCCAACCTTGGTGATACTGTGATACTGTGATACTGTGATTAGTGCTTTCTCTGCTGCAGACACATGGCACCCTCTGGCATCCAGAAAGTCATGGGCATCAGCCACAAGTAGGCAATTTTAAACTGCTCAGAACGATCTCCCGAAATGGAAATACAGAAGCTGAAGTAATTCCTGCCTGGGAAGGCAGGGAGAAACATGGTGCTGCCAGCTGCCACCGTGAACTGCCATGGGCTCCCTCTGGGTCCCATACATGCAGTCTTGTTTTGTCCCTTCACAGGAAAAGCTCTGCATCCTGCCATGACTTTGGTGCAAAGGTCTTGCGTGGGGTCCTTGTGTGAACTGTGGGCAGTTTCCCTGCAGCTGCCAGTGAGTGGCAGATCTGACTTTTTTCTTCTTCTGTTTTGATTACGGAATTGCTCTGTTATTCTAGCAAGTCTGAAATTAGACACAGGTGCAAATTAACTAAGTCACAAGTGCATTGCATTTGGTAATTTTTCTGTCAAGAGTCATACTGAAGGGTTGCAGAGAATAACAAGAGAGCCAACCGGCTGGTCCAGGTGTGCCTGCTCACTGAGCATGCCTCCCTGTCAGTGGCAGGAGGCAGCAGGGGCTGCTTTCCATCACATGGTTTGAAGTCACCCCCTTCCTCTTACTTTTCTACCTCTGATTTTTTTTTTTGTCTGCCATTCCTCATGGCTGGTCAAAAGTGTCTTTTATTATTTGCTCCCCTGATTAGAATGGTAGTTGTCATGGTTATATCTAGGTCCTGGGATTTTGCAAAGGCAGTGGAACAAGAGCCTGGATCCTCCTCAAGCAGTGTAGGCCCTGTGTTTTTCTCAGCTGAAACAAGAAGTGCTGTTAGCTGCCAGTCCACCCAGCTATGGCAGGTAGATGAAGGACTCCACCTCCATCCACTGCCAAGCAGGTAAGTAAGGATCTTCTGCCCCTTCTCAACCCAAATGGTGCCTCTCTTTGCAACTTGCAAGAGAGCAGTGGCTGCGGGGGCAGCTTCCAAGCAGCCAAGATAATCCAATCAGTGGAGCTGTCATAACGCAATGATCAGATGCCTTGTCTGTCTTCCCCGTCTCCTAGGAGGTGTAAGCATCTTGTGTAGCACATAGTATAAATAGCTTAAGTGAAGTGGGTGGCATAGGACAATAAGACAGCAGGGAAACGTGTGAAAGTGTTATTCTGCTACGGGTGCTCACAGCTGCGTAGCATTCACTTTGCAGAGGGACCATTTCTGGCTCCTTGTGACAACTCATAGTCACTTCAGTTCCAAGGATGCTGAGATTCAAGTGCAGGAACTGTGGTGAGTCTCAGTGCAGCTGCCCTCTCTGAAAACTTTCAGCCCTGATGTGTACTAACAGGCCCAAGAGGGATTAGGAGGTGCCTGAGCTGGGGTGCTGAGCTCCTTCCTTGAACTCCTCAGATGAAGCTGTGCACATATCTGTCATCAAGACTGCAGTGTGCTGGCAGGTCAGTGTATGGACAAAGCTTGTCTTGCTGCTGTCTCACAGATAAGCTTCATTCACCAAGCAGTTAATCTGGAATGCTTTCACCAGCGCTAAAGCCATACTATTTATTTAAGGATTAAATTAATGGTTCTATACAAATCTGCAAATTAGTTAATGACATAATTGTATTGAATGATAAGTGTGGTGCTGCATAAAGCTGGGCAGGGAAACAAATTCAGGCCTGGCTTTCCTCTTGCTGTGGCATTCAGACAGCTTCTCACACTGAGGAGCTGGGTGCTTTGCTGGGATGTGAGTGTGGCTGAGACAGGGCTTTACCTCTCTCTCCCTTACCTGAGTACTGCTGCATTACAAGGTATATTGCTTGTAGCCATGCAGGGCATGCTTGGGGATGCCTTCTCTCTTTAGCTCCTTATTTTGAGGTAAGGGAAAATTTGCATTATTTTTTCATTTTTCCCCCCAAAATGATATGTTTTGTAACTGCAAAAAAAGATCAGTAGATGCAGACTTGATTTTGGCAACATTTCCATGGAAGCATCAAAGGTAAACACACAGTTTTAGAGGACAGCTGCTGTGAACTGCTCATAGTGTTTCATTCTGGACTGAGATCTTCCCTTTCCAGCTCATGTAGTCATTAGCTGCAGGAACGCAGGATGTGACCGTCCAAACAGCTGCTCTGGGCGATATCCATGAGCCACTTCACCTAGGAGCCAGTATTTGGCAGCAGCTGTTGCCTAGAGAAGCACACCAGAAACAAGCCATTAGGCAATGATGCTTGCTTGGTGTGCTCTCCTTGGCTGCCTGTGGTCTGTAGCTATGGGACCTACTGAGCAAGAGGTGGCCCTGGGGAACAGTGACAGACTGGCTTTTATGAGCTTGTTACACCCTGTTTGTCTTCTGAAATAGCTTTATTTTCTTCCTTTGCCCTTCCTGAAATCTTCTTTAGCCCAGTAGATTTTAGTGCATTTATGGAATACTCCTGCTTGTTTATTCTTGGGGTTCAATCTTTCTCTAAAGCATTTTAGTTGTAGCATGTGTGGGTTATGGAAACCTTTTGAAGATTAAAAGAGAACATTATAGGCAGTAGCCAGGCACTGTTAACCCTGTGATCAACCCACAGCTCCCAAAGTAAAAAGGAGTCAGAATTCTCTTGTATTTTTTTTTGTTTAATTAGAACAGCAGCAATCATCTTTTGGGGGCTTAAGGGGTGTGGTTCACAGACACGGAAAAACACAAGTTTGGCACAGTCACTGAAGTTGATTTCTCCTTTACAGCTTCATGTGAACACCCTGCTTCAGTCTCGGCTCTCCTGAGTGGTACAAGTGCAAAACTTTCCCACCTCACCCCCACTTTTGCCTGGAAAAGGGGTTGCATATGTCAGGATGAAAGGGAGAAGGGGCAAGTGATAGAGAGAAACTGGTGAAAGTGTGAAGGAAATAATAGCTACAACATTTTGCATGGGGACACCCTAAACTTGCTACTGCTTCCAAGGTCAATCCTTCTCCCACCTGCAGTTCTGCTTTCTGGATCAGCTTTACAGTCCTCCCCATGATTCTCTGCCCCCTGTTTATTAGCACAGAAACACCTCTGTGCAAACTAACTTTATTCTCCAGCCAGTGTCCTGGTTCCTATTTTCAGAGCTGCAGAATTTCTAACCTGTTTTCACTTCTGTCACTGATTCTGCTGTGGCTCCTGGCTAATCACACAAACTGTTCTGTAACCTTGTCAGCTCTGTCCATGGTGATAGCGTTGCAGCCCTCACTTACTCACAGCCACTTCTCTAATGCCAACGTCTGTATCTGAGCCCTGGTCTCCAAAACTGAAAGGTTAAGGGTTTGGAGGACCAAACTCTCCAGCACTCACATCTCCTCTTGAGAAACACCTTTTCTGCTCATTCTCCACTGTACTGTCACAATGCTGGGAAGAATGTAGAGATGCCCTTTTAAGATAGTGGCATTAAACCTTAGGTCTAAATTCATTTTGCATGATGTAGATTTTGTTATTGCTCCAGCAGAATTTTCCTATTGATTTCTCTGGAGCATCTCAAGGCATCCTTACTTCCTTGGCTTACAAAGTGATTTCAGGACAGAGAAGAGTGGAACACTTTCTTGACCTTCCTGACCATTGCTCTGAGTGTGCTCTCTCTAGGTAATTAGTCACTAAGACAAACTCACCTGGATAAAGGTCACTTAAATTGTATATACCACTTATACCAATCCAAATGATTGTGTTTTACTTGGGGGCATCATCTGCTGGAGTGGGAGGCTGAAGGTTGGGTCACTGGCCTTTGTTGCAAATTGACACTCTCAGTGGCCTTTTTTTTCCCATGATAGAGTGTCTCGATGCCAAAGTGAATGGATTATAATCCCATGACACAGCAATTACACTAATTTTTAAACTGCCTCTTATTCTAGCAGGACAAACAATAACTACCTGTCCAGCCCTTTTTTATCAGATTCATTTCAGAGTTTTCATACAACAATGAATAAATGTTCCTTGACTCTAAATGTTATAGTTTAACGCTAAGTGCCTTAGCTTAGTGTCCTAATTGTAAACAAGAATATGAACTTTCTGGAGATATTTGAGTAAAAAGCAAATAAAACTGGCCATTGGATATGAAAGAAAAATAATGATGTGTCTGTGTAATTCCACTGGTTTGCTAATGAGGATAAAAGTTAGCTGCATAAACATTTCTGCCTCTTTTCTCTTCTTCTCTCTGCGATTTCTGCTTTTGCATTGCTCCCTTATCTCTTTCCTGAGCTTCTGCCGGTGTATATTGTACCTGTGAAGTGCTAGGAAGGGAAGGGGGAGGTTGCAAGCAGCCCCTCTTGCTTGTCCAGAAGGGTCTGGGAACAATTCAAGGTGGGGTGTCTCTGTGTTGTTTCTAAATTGTAAAATATGGATATATACTTTGTACATACTTGTTGCATTTTGTATTTCTAGATTTTAGCTTGCTTTTCAAATATAGCTTCATCCTGCTTCCAAACCTTCTGAGATAGTCTGCTGAATAGAATAGAATAGAACAGAATAGAATAGACCATGTTGGAAGAGACCTTTGTGATCATTGTGTCCAACCTATCGTCCAACACTATCTAATCAACTGAACCATGGCACCAAGCACCCCATCCAGTCTCTGGTGATGTATTTTGGGGGTAAATCTCCAATTTGTTGGGGGTTAATTTCACCCCACCAATATCAAACTATGCATGTATATTGAGGAATATTATTCTACCCAAAGTGTGCCTGTCAAAGGTCCATGTAGCACAGCATCTCTTACCTTGTCAGGAGCCAAAACCTGGACCTTTCAGGAAAAATGTAAGATCAGTGTAAGCAGGTAGTGATGCTTCCTCTCATCTCCAGCCTCCAACCTTCTAGTGCCAAATGTAGTTTCTATACATTTGCTAATGTTGGAAAAGTGCAGTAAATATTGCTGTAATTAAAAAAAACCCACCTCACCCACAACAACCCCATGACATTTCATAAGGAACTTCATTCTGGGCCCCTCAGTTTAGGAAGGATGTTGACTTGCTGGAGTGAATCCAGAGAAGGGCAATGAAGTTGGTGAGTCGTTTGGAACACACGCCCTATGAGGAGAGACTGAGGGAGCCGGGGTTGCTTAGCCTGGAGAGGAGGAAACTCAGGGGTGACCTTATTGCTCTCCACAACTACCTGAAGGGAGGTTGTAGACAGGCAGAGGTTGGTCTCTTCTCCCAGGCAGCCAGTACCAGAACAAGAGGACACAGTCTCAGGCTGCGCCAGGGGAGGTTTAGGTTGGATGTTAGGAAGAAGTTCTATACAGAGAGAGTGATTGCCCATTGGAATGGGCTGCCTGGGGAGGTGGTGGAGTCGACATCATTGGAGGTGTTCAGGAGAAGGCTTGATGGGGTGCTTGGTGCCATGGTTTAGTTATTAGGTGGGTTGGATTGGTTGATGGGTTGGACGTGATGATCTTGAAGGGATCTTCCAACCTGGTCTATTCTATTCTATTCTATTCTATTCTATTCTATTCTATTCTATTCTATTCTATTCTATTCCTCTCTTGGGGACTGTTACAATCCCCTTCTCAACTGTCCAGGGTGTCTTACTGTCTTCAGTGGTAGAGAACATAATTTATCTTCCATAAGCAGGTGCAGGGCAGAGAAGACAGTGCTGGGATTTGAACCTGCTGCTGTGGGTAGTGTTGATGCTCAGCTGAGTAGGTCACCTCCCTGACAGAGAATTTAAAAAAGCCGTCCTGGAAATTAGCTATTCATCTTCTCTGTTAAGAGAGTCATGTTCAGCTATGCAATGCAAGGAGATCTGACAGAATCTTTAGAGGTCACATAAAACGTAAAGCTAGGATTGACTTTTTCCATTTCTGAAGGTGTTACAGGACAGAAACTAGAGGTCTGGAGGGAATAAAAGCACTGAGTGTATTAAACCTGTCTTCTGAAAAGAAAAACCCCCTAAGTGCTCTCCTTAGGCATACTCTGCTTTTCTGTTCTCTTGCTTTTGGAAATATAATGTAAGCATCAAATGGATTAAGGAAATGACTCACTATCCTGCAAAGCCAAATATCCCTGCATATGTGACCAAAACCATTTGGAGAATATTCATTTTCCTTTAAAATGTGGATATGACACAGAGTACTGGGCCAAAGGTCTGTTCTGGCACAGCAATTTCTCTTTCCCTTCCTGCTGTTTGTGCCTGGGCATGTTCTTTTGGATCTTCACATGGACCAAAGCAAGCTGCCATAAAAGTCTTTGTAGTTAGTAGTAGCTCCCCAACATCACAAATGTAACTCTATGCATAGGGAATGCAAGTTGCCTCTCCAAGCAGGATAAAGCTGCTGTGTCCTTACTCTCACATTACACAGATGCCTGTACTAAACCAAAGATGTTTCCCTATGTTCCTTCTGTTTCAACTTGTAATTTGAGGGGCCAGAAATGAGGTTAGATCTCTGAGAACTTTGAAAGCCAGTGTTTCCCTGGAGAGGGCCCTTGGATTTACAAACTCCAGGAATCACACAGTGTCTGTTAAATTTCTAAAGTGTTAACTGAAATTTACTACAAATGCAATTTTATGCCAACACATTTTTTGTTGTTGTTACTAAGGCAGCTATTCCATAGTTACTATTTTGGTTCCCATGACAACTGCATTGCTACCCAAGTTGGAGATGATAAAATTGCTATGTTGACAGATTCTGATTGACTGTTGATACCAGTTGGCAGAAAGAAAGGAAGCCTTCCCCATAGGTTTATATGTATATTTTCAGGAAGGAAACAAAAAGGCCTGTATTATTTTTTTGGGTACACTTACATTTTACTAGCAGCAGAAATTAAAAAGAACCAACAGCCTAGAGGCTGCTGGGGAGGAAGGGAGGGGGGAAGAAAAAGTGGGAGGGAGAGGAGGATGAGATGCTTGAATTTCCAGAGGCCTCTACACCTTGTTGGCTGTTGCCCATTTTAGAGAAAGGTGGAATCTGTCAAATCTCAGGCTTTTTTACACTAAGAAGCCACAGCCACAAAAGCATCAGAGGGATCTGAATATCAGCTGGTAGCCAAAGCAGCAGCTGAAGCAAGAGACTTTGGAAACACCAAGAGAAGAGTAACAAATCTTGGGCAGAAGGGTGGAGAGAAAAACAGTGTAATAGTGACACTTGCCATGTGTCTTTTTTCCCCACACTGCCACTGTGGGACAGGTTGGTCCTGACTATAATGGTCTCTTGAAGTGACACAAACATTGTACAGGTGTGTTGAGAGAGTCTTTTCTGTCTGACAGCTGTGGTGAGCATTTTTTGACGCACACAGTTGTTCTGAGAGCTGTGAGAAGGTTTGCTGGAGAGCAGCTGCAGTCCTCAGTTAGCTAAGGACAGTCCTGCAGTGCAGACTGCCTTCTGGTGTTCTCCAAAGTCTCTCCAGGCACAGTTTTGCCACAGAGCTTAGTCACTGCACGTGACTCAAATTACTCTTCAGTAATTTGAGGATTGTCTGGATTGTGGCATTTTCCCCTTATTCCCTTTTAAGTGTGATTATGGAAATGTAGTTATTCTAAACATCAGAGCAGCCAAAAAGATGGGAGGAATTTGGGCTCCTAACTGAGCCAGAAGAAAGAAGGCACAACATGCTCTGTGAGATATGACTTGCAGAGGGAATTTGTCTTCCATTTTATGCTTAAAATTGCCTTGTCACCACCAGGACCAGGATCATGCACCTAGAGGGCCTGCTTCTGAGCTGTGGTACACCAGAGAAGGGCAACAAAGCTGGGGAGGGGTTTGGAGCACAAGCCCTATGAGGAGAGGCTGAGGGAGCTGGGGTTGCTTAGCCTGGAGAAGAGGAGGATCAGGGCAGACCTCATTGCTGTCTACAACTACCTGAAGGGAGGTTGTAGCCAGGTGGGGGTTGGTCTCTTCTCCCAGGTAACCAGCACCAGAACAAGAGGACACAGTCTCAAGCTGTGCCAGGGGAGATTTAGGCTGGATGTTAGGAAGAAGTTCTTCACAGAAAGAGAGATTGGCCATTGGAATGTGCTGCCCAGGGAGGTGGTGAAGTCACCGTCACTGGAGGTGTTTAAGAGGAGACTTGATGAGGCACTTGGTGCCATGGTTGGTTGATAAGATGGTGTTGGATGATAGGTTGGAAACCTGGGTTATTCTATTCTATTCTGTTCTGTTCTGTGCTGTTCTGTTCTACCCAGCAGACGAGCAAACATTTTGGCTGCTCACAGCAACACCAGTGATGGAGTGGGTGGCAATGTCAGTGCCATCATCAATGAAAGAGCAAAATGGGATAAGAGGGAAGGATGGTGAGGAGAAAGGGAAAGGAAAGAAGATGGAAAAGGTTGTTTGCCTGAAGAGCATCTACCCATGGGCACAGTTCCTGGTGCAGCCAAACTTTTGGTTTTTTCCTGTCAGTTCTGGATTCTACCACGTTGCAAAAGAGTCAGGAAAAGGGTAGCCTTTCTCTGGCTGTCCCTTATGGTACGGTAACATTGCTTATTGCTGGCCTGTCACTCAGAACACTTGCCCAGTGTTGATCCCGGTATTTATCAGCATCTGTCAGAGTTTAGAAACGACCATGTTCCAGCATGCATTCAAAACTCCTGGCCTCCTTGCTCCTTACAAGGGAGATTTTTCATTATTGTTCTATTTTCTTTTTCTGTTAAATGCTACAGCGCTTTGTTGCCTGCCGCTTCCAATCTCCTCCTAACCTCCCTGCAATCTCCTTGGCAGTGACTGTAATTTACTGTGAATTAACCTAGTCACCAGGGAGCTCCTAATGGCCGTTCTACAGGTTCGCAGATTATCTTAAGCAACTGATATTTAGTGCAGAAAGAAGGCAAACTTCTAAAAGATTTAGTAAATGTCATGAAAAGTCTATTACAGAGCTTGGGGCCTTTGGTTTTTTTCCCCCTTCTCCCCCTCACCTAACCCGCTCCCCCCACACACAAGTGCTGCTTGGCTTTCTCTGCCCCAGGTAGAGGCCAGCCTAGGCACGTACAGAATCCTTGCGGAGAAGGGAGCATGGAGAGAAAATGGAGGGAAGTAAGTGTGCCAGAGTGGGGAAAAGATGCCATTTCCTCTCTGGCAGAGCGTGACAGCACAAAAAGGAGGTATATGTTGCCTGCTGAGGCTCCCCCTGCACAAAGATGCCTTGTTGTTCTTTATCTCGCTCATGTTACTTAACAGCAGGGCTGGTTGTACAAACCCAGATTAGAGAAGATAACAAAATGGAGTTCTGAATTATTCAGCGGGGGAGGGAGAATGTGGCTGGGGTTACTGGATAAAGCTGTGGCCTCCAATGGAGCTGCCTGTCCCTTGGGTTTTATATCTAAATCTATTTGCTCTGCCAAAGTCTGTTTTCCTGGCTGTGGAAGAATTAAGACAATGGTTTAAATTATTTACAAAGAGGCCCCTTTCTTAGCAGCTGCAGAAAATGGGAGTAAAAAGGACGTCATGAGATCTGCTTGTCCATCCTCCCACCCTTGCAGGGTTAGTTAGAGCTGGGTCTCTCCCAGCAGCCACATACCCACACCAAACCTCCCCAGGCAAAATGAGCTGTGCCAGCATGCCCCTCTAGTGTTTCACCTTCTGCGGCTTGTGGCCCTGCACCCTTTGTCAGAACCTCCTCAAATTCTTTTCTGTTGGACTTCCTGTGCCTCCCAAACCCTGTTTTGTGAGCTGTGCTAGTTCAGGGAAAACACTTGCTGCTCATCCCTGGCTTTAATTAGATTGGAGATTATTTGTTTGGTACCTCTCAGAGTTGGGTTTTGCAGGACAGCAGGAAAGACAGGGGGCTTGGAGACTAGTTGCCCAAGAAGTTCTCTCATCGCCTGTATGTCTCTGCTGGTGCTTCTAAAAGAGAGATGGCAATGAGGAATAGACTGAGGGTTTCTTCTCTTTGCTTTGCTGTTCTTTGCTCCCCTAATATGTCAGTATGCAATAATTGCTGTTGTGGTGCCAAACCAGAACACTCTTAGCAATAGCTAAGTCTAATTACCAGGACTGATGCTTTCTCTGAGAATTGTTGCTCTATGAATCTTCCCAAAGAGTACACAACTTCTTCCATCTCCACACTAGTTAGGCAACACAGTGTTTGTAGGTGTCCTGATCTCCTTAGAGAAGCCTTTCCTGTTCCTGCGAACATCATCCACAAGCCCCATATGGCCATGGCAGACAAAGCTTTCAAACGTTGTTTTCACTGCTATTATTTTATGTGGGGTAGCTTGAATTGCCTGGATCACTTTTACTGTAACTACACCCAGCTCTTGAGAAACAGAAATTCAGAGGCAACAGAGACTTGCTGCTGCAGCACTTGCTGGCAGGGTGTGATTACATCATAAAGTTCATTGACTCAAAAAACTAACTTAAAAAAAGGCCTGCTCCTGCCATGTTTTGCAGCCCCCTGAGATGTCCCAGTACCACTGATCACAGGGCTGTGCAGTGCATTGATAAGAAGATTGAGGTTAGTTTCTCCAGCTGTTTTCTGGAAGGATCATTTTAAACCTGTGTCCTTTTTTTTTGTTGCTGGATGCACCAATGTTGTGCAACTACTTCAACAGCAAGGGAGTCAGTTCTCCTTTTGCTCAGATGAAAGGGTGTTCAGTGCTTTGATGCTTCTTCAGATCCTGAATGCTGGGCTGGCACCCCTGCTCTGGAATGCTGTGCCAAGGGTGGAAAGGGAGAATCCCAATCACCCATCGCTCAGCTGTGCTTTCCCCTGATTGAGCATGAAACTCATTGCCCATTGGGGTTGCCCATTGCCATTGGGGTTGCTTAGCCTGGAGAAGAGGAGGCTCAGGGCAAACCTTATTGCTCTCTACAACTACCTGAAGGGAGGTTGTGGCCAGGTGGGGGTTGGTCTCTTCTCCCAGGCAACCAGCACTGGAACAAGAGGACGCAGTCTCAAGCTGTGCCAGGGGAGGTTTAGGCTGGAGGTTAGGAAGAAGTTCTTCACAGAAGGAGTGATTGGCCATTGGAGTGGGCTGCCCAGGGAGGTGGTGGAGTCACCATCACTGGAGGTGTTTAAGAGGAGACTTGATGGGGTGCTTGGTGCCATGGTTTAGTTGATTAGATAGTGTTGGATGATGGGTTGGACTCAATGATCTCAAAGGTATTTTCCAACCTGGTCAAGTCTATTCTATTCTATTCTATTCTATTCTATTCTGTTCTATTCTATTCTATTCTATTCTATTCTGTCTTTGGCCATGACCTTGTCTGATCTCCTCATCTGCAGAATGCCTGACCTAGCAGCAACCTGACCTGGAAACTTGTGTTTGAAAATGTGAGGCTTTTTGGCAAGCAACCGTAGTGCTTATGCAACTTAGGATGTACTCTTAGAGGCATTGTTACTTGAGTTCATTGTGTACTTGACTTCATTGCTTTTGGACTCTTTATGCTTCTTTTAAATGGCCATCTTCCTGGCATGCAGTGACTCCCTCCAGGAGCAGCAGCTCTGCCCTTTCAGCACAGTGACCAATTCCTGTACCGGATTTGTTGAAGTCCCTTTAGGACTGGAGACAGTTAACAATGTCTGAAGCTCTTGTTATCACAGAGGCAGCCCCCAGCAAAGTCTGGTATTCCTCACGTTGTCTCCAGTTCAAAGTTTGCTGTATGGCCTTCAAGCTCCCATGTGAGGAAACTGTGCTCTCAGCTCCATCATCTATTCCCCTTTTTGACATTGGAAGTCAGGCCAGGGTTTAATGGGTTGAAACACAACTCCTGCTCTCCAGCATCAGCTCTTCAGGGCCTGTTAGAGTCCTCAATCCACGCATTGGAAAAGCATCATCTTTCACTGCTTTTCTTTCTTTTCTTCCTCATCAGACACAAATTAATGACCTTCAAGCATTGCAGTGATACTGCCTTGAGCCCTCCACTCAACGAGCCAATTTGCCCTCAGGTGCAGAGCGTATTGGATACAAACACTTTAGAGATTCCTGGGGAGTATCATGTTTGCCAGGAGCCTGGCTCTGAGCTCTCCCTCTGCACCCCAAGCTGAATTACCCCATTGATTGATAGCACAACTCATGGCCCTCTCGCTTCCTGCAAATAGGAGTTCGAGCCCCCGCCATTTAAGAGGGGCGTGGGACATGTGCACAGCTGAAATGTCAGCACATCACCGTGGCCATTAATCATAAAGCTGCTATTAAGAGGGGGGAAAAAAAAAAGAAGGAAACAAGAAAAGAAATTATCAGAAATATCAAGAAGCCAGTTTGAGGCAAATACATGCATGGCAGCTGCTTTTTAACTTTGCCCATATCTCAGTTAGACAGGGTTGGAGCTCTCTTTGTTTCTGGTTTTGAAAGGTCTGAAACTCCACGGGTCTGATCAATAGAGGGGGACAGAGGAAATGAACAGGAGACGAAAGGGCCGAGTTTCCCTAGAAGCTGTCAGGGTAATTTATGGCCCTGTGTCCTGATTTCAGCTGGAATGAAGTTAATTTTCTTCCTGGTAGCTGGTACAGTGCTGTGATTTTGGATTTAGGATGAGAATAATGTTGATAACTCTGGTGCTTTAGTTGTCGAGAAGCAGTGTTTTTACTAAGTCAGGGACTTTACAGCTTCTCAAGTTGCCCTGCCAGTGGAGGCTGGAAGTGCACAAGGAGCTAGAAGGGGACACAGCCATGACCCACATGAGTGAAGGGCATATTCCCTAACATATAATGTCATGCCCTGTATGTAAACTGGGAAGAGCTGGCCAGGGGCACTGTGGCTCACAAGCTGGCTGAGCATCAATCAGTGAGTGGTGAGTAATTGTTTTGTGCATCACTTGTTTCTTACGTTTCCCCTCCTTCTTTTTCTGTTCTATTAAACTGTCTTTACCTCAACCCCCGAGTTCTCCTTTTTTTCCCCCTCTTTTCTTTTCTTTCCCTATTTGCTCCCTTATCCCCTTGGGGAGGGGCAGTGAGCAAGCAGCTGTGGTGCTTTATTGCCAGCTGGGGTAAACCGCTGTACCCTGGCTGACAAAACTTGTAACTAGTCAAACACAAGCTAGGAAATAGCAAAAGCAAAGCAAGCCTTGGAGGAATGATCCCAGCCAGAGAAGTCTTCTGGGGTAGCACAACCTAACATGAGCAGTTACTTGCATGGGAGCTTGGTAAGAGTCACTCGACTCCTATTAATCCCTTGGCTTCCTGTGGATGGATCTTGCTCTGGAAGAGCCAAGTGCTGTCATTATGCTTGGTATTGTGTTTGGGGTTTTTTTGGTCATGTCTACTTCAGGTGGCAGCAGCAGTTGCAGGATGTGTTGGCCAAGGTCGCTGAAAGGAGAAGACAAGCAAATGGTGTCACTTGGGGCTCTGCTTTTAGTCTACCCCACAAAGTGAAACTTAGCTGCTGTGGGAAATGGTACTGGTATTTTAGTGGGTCTGTGTTTTGGGGGAACAGCAACTCTCTGTCCTTTGAATCCATGTTCAACAAAAGGGACAGCAAGACCTGGCAGAGTTGTACAGCTCATGATATCTTCAATCCCTGGCAAATGCCACAGCTTTTGTCCCTAGTGCCATCACCCTGGACCAATTCTAACCCTCTCATGTCATTCCGCTGTTTCCATATTTTCTGGCTGGAATGTGTGCAGTGCTTGGATAGCTGCTGAACTGTGTCTGATCACTCTCTTTGAAGAGAATTGTGTGACAGTGAGGAGTGATGGATGTTCACAGGATAAGACCACCAGTTGGATACCAGGAAGGTACTTTCTGTAAAGGGAGCCTGAAGCCAACTGCAAATTTGTTTTGAAGCAGAAATCCATGAAAGGAGAGAGTTAATGGGGTCTTCTGGTCTGTTACCCATGCCATTGACAGTCATGCAGTCCGGTCTTTCACCTCAAATGCTATGTCATCCAGTGACAGCAACTTTGTTGTGAGAGGACATAAGTGCAAACTATTGGCCAATCTGTTTGCACTTTGCACATCTCTTCAGTGCACCAGAGACCTCACACAAAGCCTCCTTTTTGGCTGGAGACAGCCTCCTACAAACCTCATGTCCTTTCATGCTTCCTGGGATGGGAAACTTCCTTATTCCCTCCTTTCAACATCCCAGAAACCCAAACCTGACTTTTGCATGATGCCCTAAGGGAGAAGCAACCGGGTGAAAGATGATTCTCCTTTGCCTAACTACTGGTTTTCCCAGCAGTTTCAGAGTCCCACAGGGAACTAGATGGGCAGGAAGTACCACAACCAGAGCAAAGGCACAATGGTTAGAGAGTTTGTCCTTGGCCTTGGGACATGCCAGCATTCAGCCACTGGCGTGGTGCAGGTCCTAGGGTATCATTCAGATACTTCTCTCCGTACCATTTTCATTGGAGGATCAATGCAGAGAGTGGCCTGGGAGCCTTTGTGGATCTTAGCCATAAAACCAAAATGCTTCTTATCTGTGCTGATCCATCCATCAGCAGTGAGAGACTGCATAGACACCCTGACAGAAAAAGATGGGGGGTTTGTGGAGGCTGGCAGTTGTTAGGGAAACCTGTTGCTGAGCAGTTGCTGTTCTCTGACTTTGGCAGCTTCACTACCTCCTCCTCCTCCTCCTCCTCCAAGCCCAGAAGTCACAACTATCACTTTGCACTTATAGGTGTAGTGGAGGAGGTCAGAAGGGAGCGCTGCCCATGGCAGTGGCTACCTGTAGTTTAGCTGTGTACACACTAAACTACAGGCATCTTCCCAGTTTCGAAAGGGGAGATGATCAGCCTTTCTGCCCAAGGCATTTCTCAGGGGTTAAAAAAAGTAAAACTACACTGTTGTTCACAGTCCTGTTCATCTTCCAGCTTGTTTTCTTTTTAGTTGGAAAAAACACTGGCCTTCCTTCCCAAATTATCCAACGTTTGAGCCCATATTTGAGCCAACACTGTTAATACATAAATCCCAGCATGACTGGCAGCTGCAGGTGGGTGAACCAAGAAATTGCTTGACATATTGGTCACATTGCGCATGAAACTGGTTGTCCTGTACAGGAGGCATAACTCTGAATGAATCAGTAATCCACTGGATCTCGGTGGTACTTGAAACAAATTGGGAAATACTTGCTCAAATGCAGGAATATCCATGTGTATGTGTATAGAGATTTATACATATACATATGCATGTGTTACTGAAGGTGTTACCTGCACGGCGCCTATTTCCTTCACAAACCTGGACCCACATTAATTCACCTTTTTGAGCGGTCACATGCATCCCTGAGAGCCGCTCACAGCCATAAGCTGGTAGAGTTACTTCTCAAACATGCCTATCAAGATCACATTTTCCTCCCTGCCTTCCTACTTGAGTGTGAGATTCTTCCTTCTCTCCTCCTTCTCAGGTACCATGCTCAAAGCTTTGGAGAGGCCAGCTGTGTTCTGTGCTGTAAAGGAATATTTTGGACCTGATTCTCATTTACACTACAACAGATTTTACAGCACTTTGTCAGTGGAAGGAAGCCATGCAATGAATATAGATCACTCCAATTTAAAGCTCCTTTGTATTATAGAAGGGAACACCATGAAAATGGAAATAGGGTCCCCTATTTTTAAAGCCTGTCAGCAGGTGTCTATAAAACCAGGAAAGAGACTTTTATTGCCTGGGCAATGGGAAGTTACATCCTTCCCTGGGGGAAGTGACACTGCTCTTCTCTCTCTTGTGCTGTGTGGCAGGTAAGGACCAAAGTGCCTCAAAAGAGATGTGGAAAATTGTAGGACAACTCTGGATGATACTTACCTGTAGGTAGAGGGATTTTATTTAGCTCAGTCCCAATGGGAAAGGCACGTGCAGTCCACCAGCTGTTCCATCTGGGCAAGGCAGGGCCAGGCTGGGGAAAGAACAGATTCACTTCTACAGCTCATCGCATCTTTACTTTAATGATCGCCTCCATCTCCACATCCCAACTCTGCTGCTTACCATGCAGCATGTGGTGCCAGCAACCACAGCTGCCCAGAAGTGAAGCATCTCCACTGAGCATCCCCCTCACTGGCAGCAATCCCCAGGGACTAGCACACTGATGCTCTGTCGGTGCATGGTAGCAGCTGTGGAATTTGCCCTACTCTGCAAGACAGTCCCTCTCCACTTTGCCTTGCCATCCTCTTTCCCTCTGAAACAGGATTTCTTCTCTCTCTGCTTGTTCAGTTGCCTTTGCTGACTGTCCTCCAGATATTATTAACCCAAGCACTGAAGCAAACCTGCCTGGCTTGAGCTGTGGGAAGACTGCGTGGCAGTGACAATGGAGACTATCTGCTTGCTTGCAGGAACCTGAATATCCCCCATAACTACTTCTCCCCTCTCTGTGGGATGGAGATTTATTTTGTTCTTCATGTCTCTGGTAGTGGGAAGTCCAGGCTTGGAAACTGGTTTCCAGCAGCTCCTCAGTGAAGGGTTTAGGGCAAACTGTGGGGAAAGAGGTCTTCATCCATCTGCATCATTGAATGACAGTGTCACATCTTAAGGGAAGGACAAAAAGTGAGCTTTCCCATAGAGACATCTCCATGAGAGCCCTCCAGCTGGTGAATACAGCAAAGAACAGCAAAGAATAGCTGGAAATGTGACAGGAGAACAACTATGTGGCAATGCCATGAATAGTGCTAGATGGCTTGCTTTTATCTGCAGTACTGTACTCAGCCCTGGAGATTTGTCCAGAAAAGATGTAGGAGAAGTAAAAGGAACTGGCAACCAGACAGAAAAAAAACTTGGGGAAATACTGGGTCTCTTTAGCAAACAGAGGAGATAAATAACAATGGATGTGGTAGATGAGTAAAACAATATGGGTAGAGAAGGTTTACTGGATGCTCCTAATTCTCTCTTGGAGATGAGTCATTACATTGAGCAACTAAAGCTTGAAAATTATTTTTCTGTAATACATCACTCCAGGGTCAGAAATTAAATGTGTCCAAAAGATAGAACGGGACTAAAATAAAAACTTAGGCATGACTATGGATAATGGAATACCTTTAATTGTATAAAATGGATGAGCAAGCCCCATGTTTCATGGCAAAACCTGGTTTCTGTGAGATGAGTGGTGGTGGAAGTTTTCTGAAGGGACACACACTTCTGTAAAGCTATCTTGCAGGGTTTTTTCATTGTCCTCTGAAAGCCTTGGTAAGGACACAACGACAACACCAAAGTCCTGCTCATCCCCATGTTTCAAGCCTTGCCTTGCCTCACCACACCTCATCTTGCCTTTGCCTTTGCCTTTGCCTTTGTTTTGCCTTGCCCTTTGCCTTTGCCTTTTGCCTTTGCCTTTGCCTTGCCTTTACCTTTGTTTTGCCTTGCCCTTTGCCTTTTGGCTTTGCCTTTTGCCTTTTGCCTTTTGCCATTGCCTTTGCCTTTGCCTTTGCCTTTGCCTTTGTTTTGCCTTGGCCTTTGCCTTTGCCTTGCCTTTGCCTTTGTTTTGCCTTGCCTTTTGCCTTTGCCTTTTGCCTTTGCCTTTTGCCTTTGCCTTTGCCTTGCCCTTTGCCTTTTGGCTTTGCCTTTTGCCTTTTGCCATTGCCTTTGCCTTTGCCTTGCCTTTACCTTTGTTTTGCCTTGCCCTTTGCCTTTGCCCTTTGCCTTTGCCTTTGGCCTTTGCCTTTTCCCTTTGCCTTTGGCCTTTGCCTTTTCCCTTTGCCTTTCCCTTGCTTTTGCCCTGCCTCCTTCTCAGCTGAGTGGGGGGACTCTGCACATATCAGCTGTGCAAGCAGAAGGTGTCTCCCAGTCCTGATGATGAATAGCCATCGGTGCCATCACTTTGGCAAC
Organism: Dryobates pubescens; assembly: GCF_014839835.1. Taxonomy (NCBI): domain Eukaryota; kingdom Metazoa; phylum Chordata; class Aves; order Piciformes; family Picidae; genus Dryobates; species Dryobates pubescens. The sequence continues at coordinate 42,314,279 of NC_071617.1, read as the reverse complement.
TCTAAGCTTATCCCTCTACTATTAACAAGGTAGTTACGCATCACCTAGGACATGACTGTCGGGCAGTGCAAAGCAGGAGTTGCCCTGGGTAATGTAACATTTATTCCAGAGGCTTTGAGCTTGTGCAGCCCTCATGGGGGCTACCATGGGGAAGTGAGATGCCCTTTCTGTTATGCTAAGGCTGTCAAGAATCCACTCAAGCGATGTAGTCAAGTTTATTGGAAAATCAGTGGAGGAAATCAGCTCAGGGGTCATCTTTAAAAGCAGATGAGCATCTTTCCCCTTTTTCTACTGTTGGAAATGGAAACTGGCAGCACTGGGGTCTGGGGCAAGGGTCCATTTCCCAGTTCTGCTGCTGACTCACAAGCAAGCTCCCATCTGTGGAGCAGGAGTATTTATTTACCAGTCAGTGCAGTTCCCCAAGTGGGGAAAAAAAAAGCCATTGAGACGCAGTGTTTATGCCTGTGATTCTGGGCAAGCAGGCAGATGGCCAGCAGACTTGCAGAAACCCTTTGAAATGGCCCAGCCCAGTAGTCTGACTGGCTGCAGACTGAAGTCCTTACAGCTATCAACTGGAGATTAGAGGAGCTAAACTGCTACAAAAAACTGCTAAACTGCTGTCTACAAATACCTGAAGGGAGGTTGTAGCCAGGTGGGAGTTGGTCTCTTCTCCCAGGCAACCAGCACCAGAACAAGAGGACACAGTCTCAAGCTGCACCAGGGGAGGTTTAGGCTGGATGTTAGGAAGAAATTCTTCATAGAGAGAGTGATTTGCCATTGGAATGTGCTGCCCAGGGAGGTGATGGAGTCACCATCACTGGAGATGTTCAGGAAGAGACTGGATGGGGTGCTTGGTGCCATGGTTTAGTTGATTAGATAGTGTTGGGTGATAGGTTAGACTTGATGATCTCAAAGGTCTTTTCCAACCTGGTCTGGTCTGGTCTGGTCTGGTCTATTCTATTCTATTCTATTCTATTCTATTCTATTCTATTCTATTCTATTCTATTCTATTCAAGTCAGGACCAGTGTTTAGTGCAGTGCTTCCAAAATCTCCAGGTCTTGTTCTGGGAATAGCTGCATGGGTGCCCTGCTGGGTGCCCTACAAAGCCATAGATGGCACAGAAGTTTGAGTTGGGTTCCACATCCATAGCTAGGGTCTGATATCCCAGCCTTAAGCTGCAGAGGGACCTCTCTGGCCAAAGGCAGTGGTCATGGCTCTCCTGTCCTCACAGTATCACAGTATCACCAAGGTTGGAAGAGACCTCAAAGATCATCAAGTCCAACCTGTCACCACAGACCTCGTGACTAGACCATGGCACCAAGTGCCACATCCAATCCCCTCATGAACACCTCCAGGGATGGTGACTCCACACCCACCCTGGGCAGCACATTCCAATGGTGAATGACTCTCTCAGTGAAGAACTTTCTCCTCACCTCGAGTCTAAACTTCCCCTGGTGCAGCTTGGGACTGTGTCCTCTTGTTCTGGTGCTGGTTGCCTGGGAGAGAAGAGACCAACCCCTTCCTGGCTACAACCACCTTTCAGGTAGTTGTAGAGATCAATGAGGTCTTCCCTGAGCCTCCTCTTCTCCAGGCTAAACAATCCCAGCTCCCTCAGCCTCTCCTCATAGGGCTTGTGCTCCAGGCCTCTCCCCAGCCTTGTTGCCCTTCTCTGGACACGTTCAAGTGTCTCAATGTCCTTCCTAAACTGAGGGGCCCAGAACTGGACACAGGACTCAAGGTGTGGCCTAACCAGTGCTGAGTCCAGGGGCACAATGACTTCCCTGCTCCTGCTGGCCACACTATTCCTAATGCAGGCCAGGATGCCATTGGCCTTCTTGGCCACCTGGGCACACTGCTGGCTCATGTTTAGGCAGCTGTCAATCAGCACCCCCAGGTCCCTCTCTGTTTGGCAGCTCTCCAGCCCCTCTGACCCCAGCCTGTAGCTCTGCATGGGGTTGCTGTGGCCAAAGTGCAGCACCCGGCAGCAATATAGCAGGGCCACTCACATGGTCACTCTAAATATCATCCAAAAATCCAAGGCAAGCAGCAAGTGGATATACAGTGCACCACATCTCGCCTGACCAAGGTTATTGCAGAGCAGTAGGTGGTTGTTATTCCATCACCTGCAGGCTCCAGCTCAGTGGCTCATTAGCAGGTAGGATATATTAGTAACTGTCAAACAATTAGAGAGCTACCTCATTGGGTGAATGGATGCAAACATATTAACTCCTACAAAAGGAGGAGAGGCGGTGATTAGCTGGTGAGATGACAATATGAAATGTCAGAGGCGCAGACAGTAAGCACAACTGTTCATTATTACATTAGCAGCTTTAATTTTCTGCCTTTAAACACCAGTTTCCTGTCAGTTCAATTAGATTGTGCGTGTGTGTTTAACTCAGATCAATATACAGCTGCGTCTGGAGTTTTCCTCACACATCCTCCGTGAGGCGAGGAGCAGAGGAGCCAGCAGGAGCAGCTCAGTGTCCTTGAGGTGAAAAGCAGCTTGTGAAGAGGGTGATGTATGCCCTCACGTTAGGTGACTGTAGCCTGCAGTGATTTGTAAAATTCCTGCAGAGTGGGGTGGGGAGGAGGTGACACCAGAGGAAACTCTTGAAGAGGCAGCCAGAACAAACAGCACAGTCTAATAGTTTCAGCGAATTATCTTGCAGTCTGCAGAAAATAAAGGGAGAAAGAGGGGGTGGGAAACAGACTCTTGTGCTGGGAATGACTGAAGGCCTGATTCTCATCATGATGACAACACTCCAAGTCTGACGTTCCTCAGATAATGCTTTGATGCCTGTAAAAGTGAGATCAAGGTTTGGGCTGGATTCTCAGTGCCAGAGAACAGCACATTTAGGAATAGGATTTGCTTGGTTTCTTCTATACAAGCAAATAACAGCATATTGATCTGCTAGGCAAGACAAAGGGAAACGCAAGAAAGCACAAGGCTTCCTGCACTGATTTCAGCATGGATTTGCTCAATGCCAAGGGATTTTCACCTTGCCTGGTGCCAAGTCCTTGCACCTCTCTCGTGCTCATCCTTCCTGCTCTGCAAACACGGGTGCCCTTTCTGCTTGCCAAAGAAGGGTGATACACTTTCACCAGTATTTGAACCTTGCTGAGTCCTTGTGACATGGTGACACTAAGCCAAAGACTTGTGCACTTTCCCCCTCTTTCAGCTTTGGCCCAGAATTTCTGTACCTAGGTGCTCTGTACATTACATTGGAGATCTCTTCCACCCAAACCATTCTATGGTTCTTTGACTCTGTTTTTCTCTTGTTGAAGTCAGTGGGCTAATACAGTATGACTCGAGAAGCTTTATTTGCAGTAGCTAGTCACGTTCTTTTGCTTTATTGTCCTTCATAGCTCTGATCTCTGTAAGATCTTCCTTTCCCCTACTGATACTCCTGGATCATGAAGTTTTCCAATAAGCTCAAATGTTTCACACTGGTTTCTCACCTGCTTTAGTCCTATAACCTGGAAGCTGTGCTACTCCATCTTCATCTCCTGGACAGAGAAGAAGCTCTCAGCTATGGGGAAACTCTGAACTCCAAGCCTTTGGTTTCTGGCACAGTCTTCTGTCCCCCACCCTAGAGAGCAGGATGGACTTGTGAGGAGAGATTCCTTTCCCCTCCTTCCTGATCCTCTTAGCAGAGGCTTCCAGCCTTGTTCTGTCAGCTGTACATCTCCAGTAAGTCCAGCATGAGAATAACTGAACAAGGAATTCTAGAGCAGGAAAGGTGGACAGGGGTGACCCACTAACCTTGCCAGGAAAAATGAACACCACCACTGCAGCACCATCCCTTGCACATAGCACATTCCAAAGGAATGCCAGAAAGACCTTTTCTGCCACAGACGTGTGCAGAAATGTCAGTGCTGTGACTGGCACTTGCCGAGAGACATCGGGCAAATGTGTTGAGACGTGCAAGCAGGAGCCCCAGTGCCTGAAGCTGGGTACCAAAACCTGGATGTTGGACCTAAGACTAAAGCCTGGGGTCCCTAGAAGTGCAATAGCCATCATGCATTGCAGAGCACAGGAAATGTCATGTTAAACAACTTTTTTGTCTAGCTCAGAGCTAGATTCCCTAGCAGTGGCCAGCAGCACAATTTCAGCCTGCAGAGATAGCCCACACAAAGTGGTTGGGCCAGGATCCAGAATTGGTCAGTGACCTGATTTTCAGTGTCTGAATATTTGGTTGACATTCCAATGCCATATGTAATCTAAAAAAGCTCTTCCTTATTCCCGTCTCTGGAACCTACCAGTCCTCCTCTTCCATTTCCCTAAGAAATCTGCAATTATAAGGAACTATCAGCACCTGAAGGCTGCATCAGAAAGAGCCAAGTGCCTTGTAACACTCCATGCCCAGGGAATGGCCTTTGGTGCCACCTTTTACCTGACTTGTGATGGAGCTGACTTTCCTTTCTATCCAGTCTAGGGAAATCTAGATGTAGGGCTTAATGTCTTGTCTCTTCTTCCTCTAACACACAAGATCCTAGGTAGAAGTCTCCCTGAATGTTGAGGCATCCCTTCCACCCTTCCCTGGAGCTCTGTCTGGACAGCAATTCCTACAGAGAACTTCTCTGCATTTCTTCCATGCTAGGCTCCTTCCTTCCCTTGCAAAGTTAACAAAATACTTGAGCCTGCGTATGTGTTAACTTCCCATACAAAGCATCACCCTTTTCACTTCCCAGGCTGCAGCATAAACATAATAAATGAAATCTCCAATGGGTAAAGAATGAACAATCACTTTCTTAATTTTTTTTTAAAGGCACTTTAGGGCTTTTATCAGCAAAGCATCGTGTCCATTAAGAAACAAATTAAGTCATTCTGCAGGCAAGCTAAGTGCTGTTCCCATGCCAGAATTAATACTGCCTCTTTCCACTGGGGATGTTTAAGGGTCCCTCCCCCATGCCCTGGGATTACAGCTACTTTTAGTTCATAGAGGGAGGATTAATCAGTGGAGCTCCTCTTTGCCGGGCTCCTGAAATAGAAATCACAAATCAGGGAGACTGGGAAGTGACAAATGTGAAATTATGTTGCACTTTGTTTGGCATCTGTGCAGAGAAGATGACTGCAGTGACTTAATGGTGCTCTGATCTGGGGTGTAGCTAGTTCCTTCAGAAGGAGACATGTTCAGGATGAGTGAAAGGCAGGTCAGGGAGGGCAGAGTGACAATTGCAAACTTCAGCACCCAAACGAGGAGTTGTGAGACTTGACAGGGCTGTGTGTAGGAAAAGATAGCTAGAAGCAATAGTTGAAACTGCTATATAGTTCTCTGCCATCAGTCATGGAGATCCTAATGCTGGTGTGAGACCAGAAGCTGAAGGCTCCACTATCTTTTGGTGCTTTGTTAACAGAGTGCCCCCAAATCAAACTTTTCCAGATTCCTTTTCCTCAAAGCCATTCTTAGTCTGTCCCACTAATACCAGAGTGTAGGATGGTCTGCCTTGTTAGTATTACCTGCCTACATTTGGACCCATTCTGACTTTGTCAGCAGGGTTTCAGTATTTCATCCCCAGTCCATCCCCTGCTAATGTTGCAGCTGTCCAGATGTAATACAGATGTGCAGAGAAGTAAGAATTAATGCAGTCAATTTTCATGTAACCAGTACCATTATAAGTCCCTTTATAGCAGTTAGTGTGACTGTGGAGGAGGAGGGAATACTACTTTAATTACATTGGCTTTAAAGCTAATATAGTTAAGTCAGTATGAAAAATTATGTGCAGACTATCCCTAAGGGTCCAAATTGAAACAATTCCTATTGAAGAAAAAGTCTAATAGAGAAAAACATTGGCAAAATGGTGTAAAAAAAGGATACAACCTGCTTCCACTCAGCACATTTTGTTCAGCCAAAACTTTTGTACATGGCTGTGCTGTGGGGCTGAATGCCTTCTGGTACCTTAGCTGAAGGGAAAGCAGCGTGACAGAGCCTGTCTTCGAACTTTATTTTGGCTCCCCTGGGGTACTAGAGCAAGATGAGGTGATAGCCTGACTCCTAAAAGTAAAGGTACACCATAGTTTCACAAATATGCCTGAGATTGCTAATTGGGACTCATGGCACTGTCAAGAAACTCAGGCAATCACTGCTTGTGATCTTTACCTGACCATATTTTGAGAAGAGGAGGCTCGGGGGAGACCTCATTGCTCTCTACAACTCCCTGAAGGGAGGTTGTAGCCGAGTGGTGGTTGGTCTCTTCTCCCAGGCAACCAGCACCAGAACAAGAGGACACAGTCTCAAGCTGCACCAGGGGAGGTTTAGGCTGGATGTTAGGAAGAAATTCTTCATAGAGAGAGTGATTGGCCATTGGAATGGGCTGCCCAGGGAGGTGGTGGAGTCACCGTCACTTGAGGTGTTTAGGAAGAGACTTGATAGGGAGCTTGGTGCCATGGTTTAGTTGATTAGATGGTACTGGATGATAGGTTGGACTTGATGATCTCAAAGGTCTCTTCCAACCTGGTCTGGTCTGGTCTGGTCTGGTCTATTCTATTCTATTCTATTCTATTCTATTCTATGCTATTCTATTCTATGCTATGCTGTGCTATGCTGTGCTATGCTATGCTGTGCTACTGTATTCTATATGTGGGGCCTCAGCATTTGTCCTGCTAGAGAACTGGAAGAGTTTTGCATTAGCTGTTGGGTTTCCCCCTAAAATGATGAACTTCTCTCAGAAAATCAGATCCAAAAAATATCACCAAATTATTCTTAGTCCTTGGTCTTCTTAATGCAAAGTAGAAAAAACAAACAAACAAACAAAAGCAAACAAAACAAAAAAAAAAAAAAAGAGAGAAGGAAAAAGAGGAAAAAGTAGTCATTGCCCTTGGTTTCTAACAGTCTTAACTGCTTATATCACCAGAAGCACTCCCTTGTCTAGGGGCAAGAAAGTGTGTTTGAAATGCTTCCCTTCCCCCAGGGATGGTTTATGCACAGAACTAAAACATCCTCAGGCACGTGTCAATGGCCAGCCTCAGTTCCACCCTGGGTCTAAGTGCAAGAGAGAGCAAATGCTCTTCCTAGCTGTGGTTGTCAAGGGAGGGCAGATATCCTGATGTACTCTACCAGCTGCATGACCCACATCTGTCTATGCTGGGTTGGCATGGAAAGGTGCAGCAGTCCCTGCCACCTCCCCTTTCTTGCAAATTATGGTGGAATATAGGTAGCAAAATCTTGAGCTGTTCATGGCCTCTTTCTCCTCCCCTGTACCTCACCTCTTTACAGCAGGTACTGAATCTCATACACACGTGCTCCCAGGTATAGACGCTTCCACAAAACTCATGGTGCAGAAACAGAAGCTTCATTATTTTCTTCACACTGGCTCTCTTTTTAGGCACATTTGGGCTGGGACCCTCTGCACATCACTCCAGGGAGACCTGAATGTAGCATGCTTCAGAGCTGCCCCACATCTGACCATTATTCCTTTGCTGTGAGGAATGGTCTTCTACCAGAAGAACTTCACAAAATGCCTCCCCCAGTCTCTCCAAGGCAGACAAATATGGGAATAGGAAGGGGGGGGATTTCTTTCCAGCCTGCCAGTGAAGATATTCATCAGGAAGCTGGTCTCTTGCTGCCAAGCCCTCATGACTATCCTTTTCTTTTCAGCCTGTTAGACAACAATCAGCCAACTCAGACCCCAAATACTTGTCCTACTCAGTTTAGGAAAGATGTTGAGTTGCTGGAAGGTGTCCAGAGAAGGGCAACAAAGCTGGGGAGGGGTTTGGAGCACAAGCCCTATGAGGAGAAGCTGAGGGAGCTGGGGTTGCTTAGCCTGGAGAAGATGAGGCTCAGGGGAGACCTTATTGCTGTCTACAACTACCTGAAGGGAGGCTGTAGCCAGGTGGGGGTTGGTCTCTTCTCCCAGGCAACCAGCACCAGAACAAGAGGACACAGTTTCAGGCTGTGCCAGGGGAGGTTTAGGCTGGAGGTTAGGAAGAAGTTGGCCATTGGAATGTGCTGCCCAGGGAGGTGGTGGAGTCACCATCACTGGAGGTGTTTAGGAAGAGACTGGTGCCATGGTTTAGCTGATTAGATAGTGTTGGGTGATAGGTTGGACTCGATGATCTCAACGGTGTCTTCCAATCTGGTCAATTCTATTCTGTACTTTGAAGACATCATCCTCAAAACAGCCTGTCATGCTGCCTTGGGCACTACTGAAAATGACCTCACATCACAAGTCAGACATAGACTCTCCCACCCTGGCAAGCCAACACCAGTGTTTGACCCTTGAAGATTTTCTGCCTTTCTGCTTTGCTCCTGGGGACTTGGAGAAAGGGGTGAAAAGGCAGAGGAGTGGCGCTGGAGCTCAACTCAGCTGGCTGCTCTGTGGGGCTGCCTTCATTTGGGAGGCCTTAAGTATGGTTTTCACTACATTTTGCCCTCAGCTACCTGGGGAGTGACTGTCTGCCTTTGTAAATATCTGGAGGAACAGTAAATATTTATTTTTTCTGCAGTCTGAGAATAGGAGAAAAAGCCCTGATTTGTTGTTCACTTCTTAAAAGGGTGATATGAGGGGAGGGCCCTTGTGAAACTCGAACATAGAAGATACTAATTTCTGTTGTAGAATTGAGATAGATTCTACAAACTAGAGGAAATCCCAGTGGGCTTATATGGTAAAGAAGAGAGTTGGAGGGATAAAAATAGGTGAATGCAGTCTGACAGTGTGTTGTGCAGCTTATGAGAGGATGGGTCACCATGCTCTGCACTTGAGCATTTGAGGACACTATGTGCAAAGAAAGAAATGACCATGCAGAAAGGAAAAAAGAGTACCTTTGAAATATGCAGCCCCACATAAGAGTCTGTGTGTGCATCCCAATGCCTGGCAGTGCCTGCTGATGAATAGCCATAGAGCGTATTGCTGTCATAGTGCAGAAAGCCCAAGCTGGGAACTGTCTTTTCAGGGCACTCTCCAAACCTATTACAAAATTAGAGTCTCCAAACCAGCCTGACCATTTTGAATATCACGTTGCAGGTAAGGACTTAGAAACAGTTTGAGTTTCTGACTTTGCCTCCTGACAAGTCTGTGTGGCATGTTCTTCCTCCACTACTTCTTTATGTCCCCTTTTGGGGTGCTGTGGGGTGCTGCTGTGGAAAAACTCTGAAAGTTGCATTTCCTACCAACCAGAGAAGAGATGAAAATCCAAACAGAGGAACATTTCTGAGGTCACAGGAAATAGAGTCTCCTTCTTGGCTCTCTAGACTCAGCAGTGATGTATACCTGAGAACAAGAGACATGTTTATGACTCACTATATGCACAATTTGGGAGATTTGTTTGTGCCACAGCAAAAAATGGGGTCAGGCCCAAGACAAAGGGAGCTGTGATCTATCAATGCATGCACAGCTGCTGGAATTAGAGGTGCCTTGTCCTCAACATCTTTAAGCAGAGGCCTTAAAGGCAGAGACACATGAAACACAAAAGCAGCTGCTCTTCAGAGCAACTGGCTTCAGTTTGGCTACCCCTACAGGGAGTTTAAGGAGCCTCCTATCCAAATGTGCCTGAATGAAGGGCCTTGATTAGAGTGGACTGGTGGTAGTAAAAAAAGTCTATTTTGACTTTTGTAGCTCTATAAGCATACATGATAATATGCTACTTTAAAATGTGGTGAAGGTTTCACCGAATTTGCCCAGGGAGGTGGTGGAGTTGCAATCACTGGGGTGCTTGGTGCCATGGTTTAGTTGATTAGGTGGTGTTGGATGATAGGTTGGGCTCGATGATCTCGAAGGTCACTTCCAACCTGGTCTATTCTATTCTATTCTATTCTATTCTATTCTATTCTATTCTATTCTATTCTATTCTATTCTATTCTATTCTATTCTATTCTATATTCTATAGGTGTCCAGGTAAAGACCCCTATCAGTACAAGTATTGATGCTCACAATTGAGAATGTGTGCAGCGTGGGTTGTGCTTGACAGCTTCCCCAGAGGGAAGGGTGTGCTTCATCAGCAATGTCAATGTTTTTTAAAGGAGCTTTTGTTTGAAGACCAGCTGTACTTTGAATTAAAGTTGGAAAGATGCAACAGAGCAGCTGTAGGCTTGCAGAAAGCCATGTTGGCAAATACAGCTATAAGTGAGGTGGTGGTGGTGGTGGTGACCCTACTGAAGGCTTGGGTAGCCCAGGCATCCAGATCAGCCCACACAGTCTTGCACAGCCTTGGCTAAATAAAGTAACCTCATCATCTCATTTTGCTGCTGTACTGTTTGTTCCTACTTCAAGATCACATTGACTATGCTACATAATAAGATCCCCTGCTACTAAACTTTGTTGTATCTCACTCAGGATGTTTTACCATAATGAAAATTGGCCATTTATTCCTCTTGATATGGTTTTTGTTTTGCAGCCCTGCTCTGGTGTATGATGTTACTTTACCGCTGGCTACTTAATTGATTCAATTCTAAGAAAATTCTCAAGAAAGACTTTGCCAAAAGTTCTGTAGGAATGCAATAGCCTGTAGCAACCACTTTTCCACTGTCTTTTTATCCAAAGAAGTCCAACAGACCAGTGGAACATGATTTTTCTATGTTGAAGATCCAATTGTTAGACTATCGTACATCAATCAGTTGTGCTGTAATGATGTTTTCAATTTTCCTTACGAAACCTATCAGAGTAAGAGGTGTTGGTTGTATTTTCTGGGATGAGTAACCCTAGCATTCCTGAAAATGGTCAACCTGACATTTGATTATCTTCCAGCCTACTGATTTTGTTGAGGGCTTATGTATTTTCCTTAAAATTTTCTTTCCTATCCACCTTAAAAAATGTTTAACCTGCTGATTTTCAACTCTTTAATGTGGTGCATTCATTATAGCATCTTTTCTTTTGACCATTAAATGCCTGACAGTGTCTCATCTTTATGTGCAGGCTGTTAGCCTGAAGTATAGTTAAGATTGTCCAGCATTTCCCATCATCAGGTCTTAGTTTTTTAGTTGTGTAAGACCTTTTCTGGGCAGAGATTTCTCAGGGTTACTCAGTTTTCCTTTTTCTGGTATCTATTTTTGTGGGTACTGGTTGACAGTATGCTGAACATGACCCAAGAGTGTGCCCAGGCAGCCAAGAAGGCCAATGGCATCCTGGCCTGTATCAGAAGAGTGTGGCCATCAGGAGCAGGGAGGTCATTCTCCCCCAGTACACAGCACTGGCTAGGCTACACCTTGAGTCCTGTGTCCAGTTCTGGGCCCCTCAGTTTAGGAAAGATGTTGAGTTGCTGGAAGGTGTCCAGAGAAGGGCAACAAAGCTGGGGAGGGGTTTGGAGCACAAGCCCTATGAGGAGAGGCTGAGGGAGCTGGGGTTGCTTAGCCTGCAGAAGAAGAGGCTCAGGGGAGACCTTCTTGCTGTCTACAACTCCCTGAAGGGAGGTTGTAGCCAGGTGGGGGTTGGTCTCTTCTGCCAGGCAACCAGCACCAGAACAAGAGGACACAGTCTCAAGCTGCACCAGAGGAGGTTTAGGCAGGAGGTTAGGAAGAAATTCTACAGAGAGAGAGTGACTGCCCATTGGAATGGGCTGCCTGGGGAGGTAGTGGAGTCACCCTCCCTGGAGGTATTTAGGAAGAGACTGGATGGGGTTGTTGGTGCCATGGTTTAGTTGATAAGATAGTGTTGGGTGGTAGGTTGGACTCGATCTTGAAGGTTTCTTCTATTCTATTCTATTCTATTCTATTCTATTCTATTCTATTCCATTCCATTCCATTCCATTCCATTCCATTCCATTCCATTCCATTCCATTCGTGACTGCCTCATCCAAAATGATGTATGTAGCTGCTTTCAAGAATGAAACCAGGAAAAAATAAATTAAATCTTTTTTTCTTTAAATGTTCTCTATCCATCATGCTGTTGAAATAGGATTTGAAATAGAGCACTTGGGTAGTCTCTGAGTTGAGAATACACCCTTTGTCTTTTTATGAATGTATCCTAAATCTGTCCTTCAAAACCTGCAGCTTGCACATGCCTACTGGAGTTTGCTTAGATTGTAGAAGCAGTGCTCCCTCAAGAGTCTGTCTGTCCTGGACATGTTTGATGCCCTAGGTCTGCAGAATTTACTGTACAAGGACTGAAGCCACAGGGAAACAGCTACTGGGTGAGCAGAGTTGCGCAGGAGCCCGGTCAGGGTTGGAGCTTCTCCTGGGAACCGGTAAGAGCAAGAGACAGAAACTGGGCTGTGATCTGGAAAATGGTCTTTGTCAGGGATGTGGGATCAGGGAGTCAGGCTGTGACATGGAATTGTGGCGAGAGAGATTATGTTTAGGTGACAGTGTGATCTCCCCCTCCTGGCCACCAGTGTGACATTCATCTTACACAGATTTCTACAGTCTATTTCTGTTCAGTCAGTAGCACTCATAGGGAACAATTCAGCTGACCTATATTAAGTATCTTCTCAGGATGAATCATGCCCCAGGACTGCTGTATTTTCTCTGCCTTGCCTAGAAAAGGCTCATCAGATGATCAGCTCAGATGGACACTGGGCCCAAGCTCACAGCCTGCTGGAGGGATGTCAGCTGCTGAATCCTCTGAATGTTTTAAGCCTTTGGATGCTGATGAGAATGGGGGATCTATCTTTATTGCAGAGTCTTGGGCCCACACTGGCATGCAAACCCTCTGCAGGTCACAGTCCAAGCCCCACAGCTTCTGGATGCAGTGCTGACTCCTTGGTTTTCCTGTACATCCCTTCCCCTGAGGTCCCCTGGGTCTGGCTGGGTGAGGGTGTTATTTGAAGCCAGTTCTCTGTGGCTGAGATTAGGTGAGTGGAGAGATAATGGCAGGACCTTGCAAGGACACCAGCAACCCTTGGAAATGGGTTGAAGAGGTTGTAGGGAAGCTGAGACAAATGGGACAGTGTGTCTTAGAGGCACTGATAGGAAGAGGCAAGACTTGGCATTGAGTCTGAGGAGAGGATTTCACGTGGGATGTGAGCAAGAAAGGGAGCATGCCCGGGAGAAAGGGGAGAGTGGCACAGGAGATGAGGAACCCAACCATGCAGGCAGAGAGCAAACAGCAAGGAGAAAGGAAATGTTGAAATGCTATTTATTGTTAGTGCTGCTTACCTTGTGCAGTGAATAAAACAGGGCCCTGCAGGGAAAACACTGTGTAGCCAAGTATTTAATGCATAAAGGAAAAACAACTAATGGTTGCCTGAAGATTCCTGCTTTTCCCTAATTTTTCAGTCCTTGCCTTTGTACTGTTATTTTAATAAGTTTTGTTATGTGTTGGATGCACATACTCTGCTATGTTTCTGCAAGGAGTGAGGTGCATCCTCATTTCCACCCTCTTTTCTGAGCCTCACTGTGTTTCTGTGTATAATGCTTGATGGAAAAAGAAACATCCCTCCAGCCCTTTGCTGGTGTCCTACCAGCAGGTATGAGCTTGAAGGAATACCCAAACCTCTGACCCTTCTGCCTGGAGGCAGGAGCATTACCCACTGAATTGCACTGTCGTTTAATGCCTTACACTGGATGCAAATGTTCACGTGGCTTACAGGGCACGCACCAGAGCAATAAAACACAGGCAAGGAAATCAAAGGCATATTTCTGCTCTGGTTTTTTGTATTACCAGTTGTGTTTAATGCAGTGCACTTAAAATGCCTCCAGAATACATTAGAGGGTTTTTGATGGTAAATTTAACTGCCAAACTATTGCCTGCTTCACTGGGATCCCTTCTCATCTTCACATCCAAATACTCCTTGTCTCACTTCACCACTAACTGGAGAAGGGCAAAATGTGCCAGCAGCCTAGTGAGAGCAAAGCCTGAGGAGTTTGGAGTCGTTCCTGGATTGTTCAATATCACCCAGGAGACGAGGCTCTCTCCTGTGCAGCAAACATCTCCAGGTTAACACAGAAGGACCAACACTGACCTACAGTTTTCTTCTTTTGGCAGACCTTTCTGAATCATATGGCACAGAAGTCTGGGTTCATCTGGTGATTTGAGAGCTAGCTGTCCTGATACCAAGCAAGGCTGGCCAGAAATAGAGATAAGAGACTGTCAGTATCTGCTCTTCCCTGCCCACAGGAAGTCTGATGAATGTTTTAGATTCGTGTAACTGTTGCCCAGGGGTCACCATTTTAAGTGAAGCACCAAAGCCTGGATTTAACCCCAAGTACAGCTTTTGTTGGAAATAAGCTTGCTCAAAAAATACCACAGACCAATTAAAAAAAATAAATAAAAAAGAAAATCCCCTGCAAGAAGCATTCTTAAAAACAAGGGAAAATCCCCTTTGAGGGCCTGCAACACAAATATCACTCTAGAGCACAACATTCAGAGTAAACCTGACTAGAAACTGGAGTGAAATCCAGGTGTCTGTTTTCATTGTCCATCAGAGAGAAATGTCAAGGAACAAGCCAACAGCAGAAAGTGAAAACCAAGCTGGATTCTGAAAAGCCTTGCAAGGATAAACATCTAAGGTATCCTCTGTAAAACAGAGGATGCAGTGTTTATCACACCAGCACCCATCCAGGTTAATTAGACTGAAGTCCTGCGCCTTCAGCTGTGTGAATAACTGAAAATCACAACAGATGAGCAAGTGGTTCCCACAAGGTCACAGGAGAAAAATATGAATGGGGATGCAATGGGACTGATAGGACTTGTATCTAATAATAAAGATGTCACCTGCATGCACTGGTCAATTGATTGCAAAGAAAGTGTTTTTCGCCTGCACAGTGCTCCCAGGAGTCCTGGAGACCAATGTCTCCTGCATAAACAAGCTTTCAGGCTGTATTGGGCACTTTCAGTCTGTGCTATATTACATTAGCAGGTGCATTAGGAATTACAAAGAAAAACTGTTCTACCTGGTTTAAACCAGATCTGTGAGTGGCAGACATGGTTGGTCCGTGTTGATGCAAAGAGGGCAACGAATTCAGGGCCTCTCTGAGCACCAGAGAGAGCTGAGCTGTGGCTGGGCCGGATACCAGGTCTTGAACGTGGTGACTGGCCCAGTCTGTCCAGAGATCTGAACTGTCAGGCTGGGTCGACCGCAGGAGAAGGGCATGTTACATGAAAGTCACATTACTTAAGGATCTTCAGGAGCAATTTTGTTGTAGCTAGAAATGAGGAAAGGAATAAAATATAAAGAAGAAAGTGTCTTGCTGTAAACAGAGTTTTAATCATTGTGGAAGTGAGGCTGACAACAGGACTGGATAGCTCAAGGAAATGGTCTGAAGTGAGTTGAGCTCAGCAGTGATTAAAAGCTGCTACTAGTTCATGGCAGTTCAGGGGATATTTGAGATGAGTCGATAGATCTCAGTCCACAGGCATCAACATCTTTGTAGTATCACCTAATTGGCTCCCATGTTGGCAGTCTCAGCAGTGGTGCCATGGTTTAAAGGGGTTGTGGGGAGTAAATCCACTGCTCTGGGTGGGGAACAACCTGGGGTGCTCTGGCAGAGCAGGGAATGGAGACATAGGCAAGCTTGTATGCTAATGGCTTTACTTTTCTTGCCCTGAGGAGAAATAAAAGCTCCCAGCAGTCCCAGCCATCAGCCCAGTCCTGCTCAGAGAACTGAGACCTTTTCAATAAAAGAAACAACAGCAAGGCAAGAATTTGTAGCCCTGCTCCTCTAATTGCAAGTCTCTTCCCCAGCCCCATTAATTTGCTACGATAACTGATAAGTGTAGCCAGCATTAAAGCTGGGAGTGTTTCCTTCCATTGGGGCTCTCTGTTATGCAGCAGACAGGCTTACATTTTTGCTGTGACAAATATTTTATTGACATTGATGCAGCATATACATTGCAAAAGAGCATTCAGGATAAAGTATTTCCTTATTTCAGTGGGGAGACATGTTTGCGATACAGATGGCTGGAGTAAATCTGGCCTCACAATTAAAATCTGTTTAGAGTTTGTAGCAAAGTGACTGATGGATTAGGCTCAGTGCTCCATCAATCCCCCCCTCCCCAAGCCTCTCTGTAGAACAACATTGATGGCAGGTCATAAATAGCCATTTGTGCAAAGTGCAGGAACTCTTTAAGCATCATTTTATAGCTAGTATATATATTCCAAGTGGCTGGCAAAATGCAAAGTGCTTGGGGTCTTTAAGCAGCAAGGGCAATAGACTGTGGGTGGTAAGCAATACCTTTCTATTTGTACCGAGGATGTGCTGTCATATAGGAATGAGGATATTGTTAATATTCTGCTAAATCCTTTATTTGCTACACACACACCATTTAGGTCCTTTGCTAAAAGAGTGGGGCATTAAACAAAGTTTCTTGGCCACATTCCTGCCTGATTAATTACAGTTCTGCTCTTTAAATCTCTTTAACACTTCAGATTAGTGAAGGTTTTAACTTTGCCCTTTGGCCCACCCTTTTGCCTAATTTTTGTGGACACCACTAAACAGCCACTTTGTTCTTCTTTACAAGTTATTTGTTTCAAGGCCAGGGGGGTGGGGGGTGGGAAACTGCATGTCATATAAAGACAGGCAGGTGCTACCAACTGTGAATTCTTTCAGCAGTGCTTACCACCATGTTGTAAGGGGTGCCTTGCTTATCAAACAATGTTAAAGCTAAAAGCAGAACAGAAATGTAAAATATTAAGGTAAAAGCATCATAGTAACAGTAGCCATATGCAGGGAGGGCTGCCAGAGCCATGGAGCAGAGTCCTGAGCAGCCCTAAGCAGGGAGAGATTGCCGGGGCACTCCCTGGTGGTGGAGGGACTGTTGTGTGTCCCCCACAGCCTCTCCTCTAACTTAGTCTAGTCCTAAATGCAATCTTAGCTGAGAGGACGCCTTTGCAGTGCCCATGTAGTGTAGTGAGCTCAAGCACATGACCAGTCAGAGGTGTTCATAAAGGGATTGGATGTGGCACTTGAAGTCATGGTTTAGTAGTCATGAGGTGTTGGGTGACAGGTTGGACTTGATCTTTGAGGTCTTTTCCAACCTTATTGATTCTATGATTCTTTGTCTCCATTGGTGGGACACCAGCCAGGCTCCCAAGCTGCATATCTTCTGCCCTGTTGTACAGGGATCATGGAGAGTTTCCGCAGGTACCAGAGAGAAGCAGCCTGTAAGAGAAGAGATTGAGCCCTGAGGAAACCCCTCTTTTCAGGGCTCAATATGTAGAAGCAATGCTCACATTGCTATCACCTGTAATGTAAAACTAAGAGGAAACTTCCTGGTGATCATAACCTGAATCACAAGACAGATTTTCAAAAGTACCTATGAAGAAAGAGAACATACTTGAGGAGAAAGTTCTTCACAGAGAGAGTTGTTAGCTGTTGGAATGTGCTGCCCAGGGAGGTGGTTGAGTCACTGTCCCTGGAGGTGTTCAAGAGGGGACTGGATGTGGCACTTGGTGCCATGGTTTAGTAGTCATGAGGTGTTGAGTGACAGGTTGGACTTGATGATCCTTGAGGTCTTTTCCAACCTTATTGATTCTATGGTTCTATGATATTGAGCTATGGCATACCAGCCACTCCTGTTGCTTCTTACCGGGGTGGAACAGGAAGTAGAGCTTCAGAAGGAGGTTGTGGTTATGATCCCAAGGCTTTAGTGAGGCCATGTGTTGAATGATAACTCCCTGGTGCCTCTGCATGGGAATGTAAGGGTTTGGCCCACAAGTTCAGTGTTTCTAGGCATGTTATCACTGGATTTACCACTAAAGACAAGTGTGACCTCTACAGCTTCCCCATGGGGTAATCACTGTGGTGTCCCAGGTGAGAGAAAACTGGAGATACTATTCATCTTATCCTTTCTGTGATGTCTGCCTTGAAATTTCCAGTGTTGTAAAAAGTAGTAGTGATAGTCCCATGACTTGCAGTTAAAAGAAAAGTCAGTGATAACTAAACACTAGTGTAAATTCCAAAGAGGAGGACAAGCCCTCTTCCCAATCTGGAACCTTGCCATTTATTAATTTTCTGTTTAAATGAGTAATATTTTATTTGAGGCACAAAGAGCAATTCTTCTCCTTGACCCATTATGGCCTGACAATAGCAGCAAAGCTTAACTGAGGAATAAACAAGAAATTATTTATTTGTTCTTGGCTCAATTAATTTCTGGCTTGGCAACTCAATGCAGAAATCAGGCTATTTTCACATGTGCATTCTAGTAAAATGGTGTCAGTCTGAGCCAGGCCTGGCAGTGCCTCAGGCCTGAGAATTAGGAGGAGACCATTATATTTGGAAATAGATAGAATCCCACTATGACACTGGAAAATACATTCCCCTCACAACAGGATGCAGTAGCCTCCAAGAGCCAAAAGCCCAGGAAATTCGATGCCAGGAAAACCCATCTGCTTTCTAGGATGCCAGTCCAAAGCATCAGCATGGTTGGTGTTTAAAACATATCTGCAGAAAAACATGGAAATTGAGGTTTAGGCCCTGTCACTTAGTACTAGGCAAGCTCAACTTCTCAGGAGCACCCTGGAATCTGTCTCCAACAATGCATCTCTTGAAGTATTAATACACTGGCTCACAATTAATTGTTTTAAAACAAAGGATCACTCTTTCTGTTGGTGATGCACAATTCACACAGAGGCCTGACTGAACACCTCCTTACACACTTCATTGCAGAGAAGGCTGTAGAGATGACACACATGTGCAAATATCTGCTGGAAAATACCTGTCTTGCATATTGAAGGAAGGGAAGCATAGAGCTCAAGAGCTCCAATGATGTGTTTCAGTCACAGGTGCTCTTGCACCAAGGATCTGCATTTACTGCTCTTAGTGTGAGAATGAAAACAAACAGCTTGATGTGATGGTTTCCTAACCTGTCAGAATCAGCTACATTCTAATAAAATGAAGAAGTAAGGAAAAAGGATGCAGGCCATGAAGGGGCCAAGTATGCAGAGGGACTTGAACAAGGCCATATTGAGAGGTCTTCCAAACAAAACTCACATCTATAGGATGCTGTGCACTCGTCTACTGCTTTGGCTAACAGACAGAAAGCACTGAGAGAGTCAGATGCTGGTCACATTTAATGCTGCTCCAAAAATACACAGCCAGGAAAAGGCTGTGCTACACTCTTCTGTGGGTTCCCAGCTATCATAAAGAGCTGAGTTAATGAGACCTGGTAGCCAAATGGTCTCAAACACAACAAGAGCCTTTGAAAGTTCCCTACAACAAGTAGATCTCTCATGCAGCCACTTAGGTCCAGCTTTGCTAAAAAACACATTACCAATGCTGGCAACTGCCCGGATGAGCCCTCTCACTTCCCATTGCTGCTACTGGGGGAGACAAAGCAGTCTTAGTAACAGTGGGAAATGTGGGCCAAAAAGGCCTTGGACTGAATTTGACATAAGGTATGTTGGTTGATTTTTTCCAGTTGATTGACACTAAAGGGACCAGAGTGAGGCTTATGATGGTATGTTGCTGCTGCTGCTGTTCATTTCAGGCTACTAGCATGGGCAGAAACAGCCATCAGCCATGCTGATGCCACAAGATCACAGAATCACAGAATTAACCAGGTTAGGAAAGACCTTCAAGATCATCAAGTCCAACCTATCACCCAACACTATCTAGTCAACTAAACCATGGCACCAAGCACCCCATCCAGTCTCTTTCTAAACACCTCCAGTGATGGTGACTCCACCACCTCCCTGGGCAGCACATTCCAATGGCCAATCACTCTTTCTGTGAAGAACTTCTTCCTAACATCCAGCCTGAACTGCAAAATTGTTTTAGAATCATAGAACAGTTGGGGTTGGAAGGGACTTCAAGGATCATCCAGTTCCAACCCCCCTGCCATAGGCAGGGACACCTCACACTACATCAGGTTGCTCAGAGCCACATCCATCCTGGCCTTAAAAACTCCCAGGGATGAGGCTTCCACCACCTCCCTGGGCAACCTGTTCCAGTGTCTCACCTGCTCATGGGGAAGAACTTCTTCCTAACATCCACTCTGAATCTACCCATTTCTATTTTTTTTCCATTCCCCCTAGTCCTATCATTACCTAACACCCTAAAAAGTCCCTCACCTGCCCTATTTTCCCCTTTTTTCCCCTCAAATCCCAGAACACCTGGGTTCTGTTGGAGTCTCCTCCCACCCCAGGTGTGGCCACTTGGCCCTCCCCACCCACTCCCCTTTTTAATCCCTCCCAGGAAAGGCAGAAGCCCCAAGCTGAGCTCATCTGGGCTGAGGGATCCTTCTCATCACTGGTGAGTCCCCATGGTGCACACTGGGTGATGGTGGTGGTGACAACAAAGGCCGGGGGGCCTGGTGGCCCCCCGGTTAGGTAGGAAGAACATTGATGGTCCCTCTAGTATCATCTGTGGGTGCTGGCTGAGCCTCCTTACTGGGGCTGAGCTCCTCTGTGTGGTATCTTGGCTGGTGAGGGTCTTGCCCCCAGCTCTGGGATGGGTGCACAAATGGTGGTGGTGGAGCAGGAGCTGTTTAGTCAGATGATACTATGCTAATTACAGTTTTTACCTGGAGGCCCCTTGAGTCTGCTCTCATCATTCAATAAATCTCTCCTTTTGCACCTTGTTTACAGACCATTTCTTCCCCCTCACTGCTTCTTTTCAGAAATAAGGAAAGGAGGGAAAAAAAGCAATAAAACATATCTGGAAAATGCATTCACTTATCAATCAACTCTGAACAGGAAGCCTTCAGGAAGAGGGGCAGGTTGGAACGTGAGAATCACTTCTTATGAATCACAAGGCAAATTTCATAAAGAACAGACAGAAAAAGACTGCATCTTCTCCATTGTGGTTATGCTTCATGGTGGTAAATGCAGAGGGAAAAAAAGAAGTTCAAGCTGGCTTGGAAATATCAGTCACATTTCTCTACAGAAAGGATCACTGAGAAAGGGACATGGTGACAAGTGAATACCCATCCTTCATACAGAATTAACCAGGTTGGAAAACACCTTTGAAATCATCAAATCCAACCTATCACCCAACACCATCTAATCAACTAAACCATGGCACCAAGCACCCCATCCAGTCTCTTCCTGAACACCTCCAGTGATGGTGACTCCACCACCTCCCTGGGCAGCACATTCCCATGGCCAATCACTCTTTCTGTGAAGAATTTCTTCCTAACATCCAGCCTAAACCTCCCCTGGCACAGCTTGAGACTGTGTCCTCTTGTTCTGTCACTGATGTCCAGCCATTGTATCGCAGTACCGCCAAGGTTGGAAGAGACCTCGAGGATCATCGAGTCCAACCTGTCACTACAAACCCCATGACTAGACCATGGCACCAGGTGCCACGTCCAATCTCGTCTTGAAGACCTTGAGGGATGGTGACTCCACCACCTCCCTGGGCAGCACATTCCAATGACTAATGACTCTCTCTGTGAAGAACTTTCTCCTCACCTCGAGCCTAAACTTCCCCTGGCACAGCTTGAGACTGTGTAACATGTCTTTCCCAGTCTACTATGAAGAGCAGTTCAGGGAAGACAGGTAGGAGAACAAATCCTTTGGCTGCTCTTAGCATCTAGGAGAAGATGATAAGGCAGTATCACAGTAACTAAGGTTGGAAGAGACCCCAAGGATCATCAAGTGCAACCTGTTCCAACAGACCTCACAACTAGACCATGGCACCAAGTGCCACGAAGGCTTGGAGAAGGGATTGGTGATGCTCTTGTCTTCTGTAATGCTTTGTTTCTATGAACCCAGTGAGGCAGAAATCTAACTGAAAACTCCTATTGCATCCATAGTTGCTAGTAAAAAGGTAATCTTCCCAGCCTGTCAGTGCCCAGAGCTCTAAAAGAAGGACTCATTCCATCTACCCATTCAGGTAGAGACTTTCTGATTATTTCCATTTGTATGGATTCCCTACCCACAGTGCTCTGTGTGACTGGGCAATAAAACACAATAACTTTGGATCTAAGATTTTTAAGATTCAAACCAATTTTTTTTTTTCCCACTGTGGAGAACATTCATGTTTGGGGCAACAGTTAATTGGTATTCACTCATGACGTCTCCCTGGATGCAGGTAAAAGGACATAACTGCTTCTAGCATGGAACATATTGTGTTTACTCATGCCTTGCTGCTTACCTGAGAGTAGTAAACACTTGATTTCATTGATCTTGGTCCTTGCTTTGCTAAGCACTTTTAGCAAACTTAGTGTTTGCTGCAGAAGGTATAAATCAAGAAATTCAGAGAGCCAAAGGAGACTGAAAGCTTGGCAAGGGCAGATGTTACAGAAGACTTTGGGGTGAAAGATGGTGGTCAGGACATTAATAAAGAAGTCACCCCTCTGGAAAATCATCCTTGTATGATTGTTGATCGAGGTGAATAATTAGCTGCGTTAAGAATGCAGATGCAGGTTGCTCTGTGGAGGTTAGAGGAAATACTGCAAAGGAGTAGTTGAGCTGATTGCCTAGTCATGAGTGGAGTTTGGTAGATGGATGTCCAGAAGCAATAGGTATAGCATATCCTCCTCAGCAGCTGACAAAGGAATTTGATGGGCTGACTCTGTCATCAGGCATTCTGGGAAACTGTGGATTTAACTCTTTGCTGGCACTAGTGTTCTGGATTTTCCTCTGAGTAAGTTTTCCATCCTTGCTCAGCTAATGCCAAAGGCCAATACATTTGGCTTTACAATCACTAGGATTGGAGTGAAAACTGGCTTGTTTTGGAGGCACAGATTCACCACCACCAGCAGGAGGAGGAGGGCCTGGTGCCAGGCAAGTGCTGGCTGACAGCATTGGTTCCCTTCTCTTTGCAAAAGCTCCCAGAAGGCCTCCAGGGCTGAAATTCTTGCCAGTCTCTCAACACTTGATATTTCAGGTGGTTAGAAAACATTCTTGAAGACGTAAGAAATCTTGCCTTTTTTTTGTACCCTGCCGTTTTCAGTAATGTCTGTGCAGCAGCCCTGGACAGAGATATATGGTCTGCAGCAGAATATCTATCTCCACAGACTTCCTTTTCCATGATTATTTATCATATTTGTCCTTCTTTAGCAGCACAGCCATAAGTTATACATAATGTAAAGGAGGAGGTAATAAAGAGTCAATTGCTGTGCTCTTGTCTTGCCAGCATCAGGACTGCTAAATGGGACCATCTGGCTCCAGGGCCCTGTTTACTGCAATGGACACAAAGGGACACCTCAGGGTAAAGGGTGAAATCCCCTGTAATGGACAATGGTGGAACAAAAGGGTCACCTGTCCTGTCTGCTCATCCTGGAAAGTGCCGCTTTTTTACTTGCAACCCTTTTGCTTGTGGTGCACCAATATGGTACACAAGATTTAGCTATGACCTTGATTTCTATGGTGGCAAGCATAAGCAAAGCAGGATGGTGGCATTTCTACCCCAAGCAAAAGCCTTTCTGCGTGCCAGTCCTAGGCAGTAACCAGAAACATCAAGCACCATCACTTCTAGAAGCAGGTCCTGTGTGCATAAATATGCTGTTAACTTCAGAAAGTGCAGTTTCCTAGAGGAAACTGAGCTGAAAAGTAAAATTGCTGAATGGAGAAGTGTTTCTGCTCTAGCTCAAACCAGGACAGCGTTTGGTTTCGCCCATTGGTGTTCCTCTGTGGGCCATCAGTTGCAAGACCAAGGCAAATATTTGAGCGTAGTCCTGGTCTTGGTAATGCAAGAGAATTGTTGTGGTTGTGCATCCATACAAATAAGAGCAAAATCTTGCAGATGGAGACTTCGTGTAACAAATGGTTCCAGATTAAGCTGTGAGTCAGATGCTAAGCGGGAGTCAGGTGTGACGTACATCTGAGCAGTGGCAGACAGCCAACCTTTAGGAGGGGAGGGTTTGTCTGCCAATAAAACTAAAAGCCCAAAGGGAGAGAGAAGACCACAGTCCAATCTAAGGAGCTAAGAGATTTCTGGGAACAGGGATGGGCTGAAGTAAGCCCCAAAATAGGGTCCGAGAAAGGGGAATAAGGGGTGGGGTGGGGCAGGGAAAGCCCACACAGGAAATCTGGGTGAGAGTAGTGAGGGAAAATTTGAGGCTAGAAAATAATCATTTGATGAGATATTATTTACCCCCTAATCCACACTCTCCAAATCCATTGGAAAACAGCTTCTTGTGACCATCTGTCATGCAGTAGCATAAGGATGCTTCTTGCCTTCCAGACTGGGCTGGGTCATATCCAGGTGTAGACTTGCACGAAGATGAAGGCCCTTCAGCTGACACAGTCTGATTTACCTTGAGATGGAAACAAGGGAAGGGAACATTCACCATCTCTACCTATCGCCCTGCTATGGAGGAGTGAGTGAAGTTCTGCTGAAAGACCTATGCCCTTCACAGTGTAGAGAAAACCTTGTTAGACAGCATTGGTGGGAGGAAACCACCGTTGACTGGAAAGGGGCAACCACTCTTAACTAGAAAGGGGCTTTCCTTCACAGTTGTAACACAACTTGTTTGCTAGCTGGAATCTCTGTCTCTACCTGAGAACCTCCTCTCCTCCATGCAGTGTTGGTATGGGAGGAAGCTGTTTTGTCATTTAAAAGGAAGAAACAGATGGAATATGTGTCGGTGTTAAAAAGCCCCAGCTTGTTGCCAGGGTAACTGAGTGGGATATTTTTAAAAACTATTATTTTAAATTCTTCATTGTCTTCATTAAAGGTAACAATGATAGTGGAGAATAAACAAAGCGGTGCCCTGCTGTGCAAATCAGTCCTTCAATAAACAAAATTAAAGGAGTGTTCTGCATTGCAAATGCTGATACAGTCACCAGAAGGGTGGAAGTACTGCAGGTTATCTGAAGTTGATGAATTATGCATGCTGGCACATTAAGGACGTAGCAGGGTCATTTGGCACCTCTGCCCTATAACTTCTGCTGGGTGGATTTGAATGAGTCTGCTGGAACGCCGGAGAAAGACCCAGCCTGCTTGCATTGGGGAATCATCTGATCAGCCTTAGGGGTGAGGAGGAAATCCTCCCAAAGCATCCATCCTCCCAACATTCATTATATGGAGCATTGGCCAAGCAAGCAGGTGAATTACCTAACAACTACAGGGATGGAGGATGTCTGACATCCTGAACCAATTGCCTGAGGAGTTATACCTGGGTAAATGATGAGTGATTGTCCTCCACTCAAGATATCTAACAAATTCCATCAACTTACTACACCTCATACATAATGGTAGCACTTTGCCCAGCACTGAAATTCTGTTAGCCCTGCTGTGAACTGTATCAGTCATAGCTACACATCTCTTAAGAATATAAAGGGAAGAGGTACATTTTTTGCCTTCTGAGACAATAGTATAAACCCAGGGGGGACTCTTCTGGTTTGTAAATTGGTCCAGGCACAGAAATTGCAAGAGCACTGACACTAAACAGAATCTACTGTGTTTTTTATGGGACACCTCACACTAAAGAAAACATCTCAACTTGCTTTGACCCTTTTGACTCAGCCAGAGTTAGGCAGGTGTGGTTATTTATCAGCAGATTAGAGAGGTAGTTAAAAGAGAAAAATATTTGGGTGGCTGAGTGAAGAACAGGCCACCTTTGGAAAGAAATGTTTTTCTCTTGATGAGCCCAAGGTCAGTGAAGAGAATACCTGACCACAGCTCTAATTTGATTGAGAGATTACATTTCACAATAACAAGTTCATATGCAGCAAAATCCCTGTTATTACTTCTTCTGACTGTGTTTGTTATTGCTAATAGAACAGATTTAAAACACATCCAAGCCTGGGGAGATTCTCCCTAGGGATGAGAGTGGGTAGAGGTCCTCCAGCTTTCTTGCCTCTGCCCCCAGCCCTGGTCCTTTCCCAGATTTTCTGCATGCTCAAGCATCCAAGCGTGAGGGAGAGACAGCTCAGATGTGGAATCCGGGGCACAGGCAGCTGCTCACTCTTCTCTCAAACAGCAGAAATGGGCACGGTCTAAATTTAACACCACTTCTGCTCCCTGCATTCCCAGTGATTTCTGAGCCTCTGGGGGCTGTGGTGTTGCCACCACAAGGGACAGGGCTGCAACCATAGCTCTCCTTAGTCTGGTAACCCTGGGTTTGTTAGGCAGCTCCAGGCACAAATTCCCTTAGTTAAATAAAAGGACAAGGTGCTCCATGACCCTCTGTCTTTGGTGCATCCCCACTGGGACAAGAGTGAGTAAACACCAGTAAACAATCATGTTTTCCCCTCTGCAGATATCTCCATATCGGCCAGACAACTATTAAGGCAGAAACAGTCTTTGGAAGACAAGAGTTATTTCTGAAATCTTATGAGCAAGGATGAATCTCACAATTTTTACTGACTTTAATAGTAAGTGGCTTGGCTCTTCCTAATATGGGAACAAGTCAGGGTCCAAGGGTCCTCTCCAGTTACTGTCTGAGTCCCACTTTATTTGGCCCTATAAGTGGCCACTACATGTGAAGCATCCAGCAAGCAGCTCAGAGCATCCTTTCTTTCTCCAGAGCTCGAAATGAGGAGCTCTCTGCCTGCTCAGTTTCTCATGACTACAAAGGTACTGGCCAGCCAGACCCTATCACTCAGGGAGTCTTCCTGACACAAGGGGAATATTATCCATTTTGATAGCTGTTCACATGTCATTTAATCCTGACTCTTTTAGAAGGTCTAAGTATAGTATTAAGCATAAGAGAAAGTAGGAAATATTATACAATAATCATTAGGAGTAGAATACGATAGGAGTATAGGTAGTAGTTTCGCATATATGAGTACCCATTACCAAGATAGCTTCTGTCAGCTCAGCATTAGGTAGGCTAAGTGAACGTTAAATGTCCAGGAAATAGTGGAAGTGTGAGACAAATGACTTGAGGTTTTCCATGGGCAAAAAGGTCAGAAGAAAAGGCCTCGTTGCAAAGAAGCCAGTAGGTACAGTTTTTAACTTGTTATAACATAACTGAGGACATAGTTCAGATAAAGATTAGATGGTCTGATCATAAGTGTATCGCATTGTTTCTGATTCACTTGTGTTATCACATTGCAAGCTTGCTAAACATATTTCTTTGTACATATTACAGGAAATCTTAGTCTCCTAGAGGAGGTTCCTTTGACCTTTTCCTGCTGATGTCTGTGGGTTCACACAGTGTAGCTGGGCCCGGTTTTCTGAATGAGGTAGTGTCAGTCCTCACACACATGTGCTGCTTCTCTCTTCTCTTTTAATCTAAAAATCCCTTTGATTTCCACCTAGTGCATATCAGTGCTGTGGTTTTCTGAGAACTGGCTCAGGAGGGGATTCAACTTGTGTATGGGAAAGGATTCTTGGGTGTGTCTCTATTTTATCTTTTCTAGCTCACCTTTGCATTGATAGCACCAGAGGGGGAATTTTCTCCACTTGCAGTATCTTCTCACTCTCTTCTTGTAGCAAAAATGGCATTAGGTCATGATCTGCTTACCTAGTCACTGGTAGCAAGCATGGCTGTTGTTGATAGCTTAGTGGCTGATAAAAACCCACAACAGCATTCTGGCAAATGAGCAGAAATGTAGGATAATACCCCCTTGTCTCCTTGATCTGAGTTTTGTGACCTGATGATCAAGTCACAGCTGCTGATAAGGCCATCACACAACTACCGATGTGCCCATTGCAGATGTTATACTTTCTAAGATCAGGCAGCCCAAGTGGAGCTGTCAGGAAATAGTATCCCATCCTCCCAGCATCTTCAGGATTTCAGAAATATCCCTGCTGTGCAGTAGGGGGAAAAAAAAGGGAAAACTTTTGGACATTCAAAATAGTTCACAGGCAGGAGACTAAGGCACTGATCGGGGATGAGTAAGACTGTGGTCCAGGTTCTCAAACCCACTGGAGCGGCCATGGTTTAGAAAGTAAGGCCCTTCCCATTGAGCACTGCCTCATAGGGAGAATTCTGCACATCACACTGTCTCTCTCACATTACTCTTAGAAGTCATAGAATCACAGAATTGTTAGGGTTGGCAGGGACCTCAAGATTCATCTAGTTCCAACCCCCCTTCCATGGGCTGGGACACCTCACATTAGATCAGGTTCCTCAGACCCCCATCCAGCCCAGCATTAAAAGCTTCCAGGGGTGGGACTTCTAACACTTCCCTGGGCAACCTGTTCCAATGCCTCACCACCCTCATGTTGAAGAACTTCTTCCTAATATCCATTCTGAGTCTACCCACTTCTAGATTTGCTCCATTCCCTCTAGTCCTATCACTACCCAACATACTAAAAAGTCCCTCACCAGCTTTCTTGTAGGGCCCCTTAAGATATTGAAAGACCACAATAAGGTCTCCTCGGAGCCTTCTCCTCTCCAGACTGAATAGCCCCAGTTCTCTCAAGTCTGTCTCTATAGAAGAGGTGCTCCAACCCTCTAATCCCACCCAGGAACCAAAGAAACCATTCTTGAGGCTGTGTCCTTCTAGAGAGGTTCAGTTTCACAGAACTAACAATTTGTAACCAAAACAGTTTGGAATTGGAAATCTCTCACCTAGGTAGCACTATTCATCCCTCTAAAGCAAGGCTGACTTTGAACTTTGACACCACTTTACGAGCTGGTCTTATGCCTGCAGGGAGGAGGAGCTCACATCCTTTACTTTCTATGAAGTTAGTTTTAGTGTTTTTCTTGCACATGCATGTTTTCTGCATGTGCATTATGTATAATATAGACATTTACAAGAATGTGCTTTTATGTATGTGTACTATATGTATGTATAAACATTGAGCTTACCTTTCCCTGAGATCAAGATGTGGGCCCTCTGTTTCAACATCCCCCTGGAGCAAAGGGAAAAAAAGCTCTAGGGGTAGAGATCATAGAATCATAGAATCAGTAAGGTTGGAAGAGACCCCAAGGATCATCAAGTCCAACCTATCATCCAACACCTCATGACTACTAAACCATGGCACCAAGTGCCACATCCAATCCCCTCTTGAACGCCTCCAGGGATGGTGACTCCACCACCTCCCTGGGCAGCACATTCTAATGACCAACAACTCTCTCTGTGAAGAACTTTCTCCTCACCTCAAGCCTAAACTTCCCCTGGCACAGTTTGAGACTGTGTCCTCTTGTTCTGGTGCTGCTTACCTGGGAGAAGAGACCAACCTGGCTACAACCTCCCTTCAGGTAGCTGTAGACAGCAATAAGGTCTCCTCTGAGCCTCCTCTTCTCCAGGCTAAGCAACCCCAGCTCCCTCAGCCTCTCCTCATAGGGTTTGTGCTCGAGGCCTCTCCCCAGCCTTGTTGCTCTTCTCTGAACACATTCAAGAGTCTCAATGTCCTTCTTAAACTGAGGGGCCTAGAACTGGACACAGGACTCAAGGTGGGGCCTAATCAGTGCTGAGTCCAGGGGCACAATGACTTCCCTGCTCCTGCTGGCCACACTGTTCCTGATACAGGCCAGGATGCCATTGGCCTTCTTGGCCACCTGGGCACACTGTTGGCTCATGTTCAGCCTACTATCAACCAGTACCCCCAAGTCCCTTTCTGCCTGCCTGCTCTCCAGCCACTCTGTCCCCAGCCTGTAGCGCTGCATGGGGTTGTTGTGGCCAAAGTGCAGCACTTGGACTTGTTGAATGTCATCATGTTGGACTCTGCCCATCTGTCCAGCCTGTCAAGGTCCCTCTGGAGAGCCCTTCTATCCTCTAACAGATCAACACCTGCTCCCAACTTGGTGTCATCTGCAAATTTACTGATGCCTGACTCAATCCCCTCATTCAGATCATGGGTTAGTCTCTGTGGAAATGTTCTTCTGGTCCACATTTCCATGAAGGCCCATCCTGCCTCTCTCTCCGCCCTGTGAGCTTCAAATTTCCCATGTGGACTCATTCCCCAGGTCATTCCAGCACGGTGCTTACAGGGAAGTGCAAATGATTGAGCTAGGTGAAGAGAATGCATTTTTGATGTCTCTTTTCCCCTGACCAGCTTCAATGAAGTAGCAGCTCTAGGAGGGTGGAGCATCTGACCTGTCTAATTTTATCTGTGAGGATGCAGATCTATCTTTCCAAAGCTGTTTTCAAAGTGACTCTGATAACAAGACTGCCTACAGATAGGGATGCAATGATTATTCAAAGCATTAATCAGGGAAAAAATTATGCCAGTTACTGATTAACTAATTACTGCAATCAAATATTCACTCCTCTCTTTGGAACGATGGGCACGGCGCTGGGACAACAACAACAATAAAAAGTCTCAACGGAAAAAAATAGTTGCTTTAATCTTTTGTGAGCTGGGGGAGGGGCCCACTTGCAGGAGGCTGCAGGGGCTGAGGGAGGGCAGAGGGCTCCACCAGCGTCCTCTCTCTCTCCCTATTTGCACTCCAGCGCATCTTTGGCTGCTCCAGCTTGCGATTTAATGAAACACCAGGAAGGAACGGCCAGAGCTTCATTAAGGAAGCAGCGTTTGAAAGTGACCCCTGCTAATGGCTGTGAATTAGGGATTCAGCAGTGCCTCTCAGCCCTCTGCTTCTGCCCTCTGCAAGCTACAGCAGAGGGTGGTTTTATTCCACATTGGTGGAGGAAGATCCTGCCCTTACAGAGAGCAAATTTTCCAGGAAACTTCCTCTGTCCAGATACCTCACTGTGCCTAGCAGAGGGTAATGCAGAATCAAGTGGGAATACAGAGAGAAGGACATCTAGAGCTTTACATCCACATCCAGCTGGCAGCCAGTCACTAGTGGTGTTCCCCAGGGATCAGTGCTGGGCCCCATGCTCTTTTAATATCTTTATTGATCATCTGGATGAGGGCATTGAGGCCATCATCAGTAAGTTTGCAGATGACACCAAGTTGCAGGCAGGTGTTGATCTGTTAGAGGGTAGGAGAGCTCTACAGAGGGACCTTGACAGGCTGGTCAGATGGGCAGAGTTCAACATGATGACATTCAACAAGTCCAAGTGCCAGGTGTTGTGGCACATTGGCCACAACAACCCCATGCAGTGCTACAGGCTGGGGACAGAGTGGCTGGAGAGCAGGCAGGCAGAAAGGGACCTGGGGGTACTGGTTGACAGTAGGCTGAACATGAGCCAGCAGTGTGCCCAGGTGGCCAAGGAGGCCAATGGCATCCTGGCCTGTATCAGGAATAGTGTGGCCAGCAGGAGCAGGGAAGACATTCTGCCCCTAGACTCAGCACTGGTTAGGCCCCACCTTGAGTCCTGTGTCCAGTTCTGGGCCCCTCAGTTTAAGAAGGACATTGATGCACTTGAACGTGTCCAGAGAAGGGCAACGAGGCTGGGGAGGGGTTTGGAGCACAGCCCTATGAGGAGAGGCTGAGGGAGCTGGGGTTGCTTAGCCTGGAGAAGAGGAGGCTCAGGGGAGATCTTATTGCTGTCTACAGCTACCTGAAGGGAGGTTGTAGCCAGGTGGGGGCTGGTCTCTTCTCCCAGGCAACCAGCACCAGAACAAGAGGACACAGTCTCAAGCTGCACCAAGGGAAGTTCAGACTGGATGTTAGGAAGAAATTCTACACAGAGAGAGTGATTTGCCATTGGAATCTGCTGCCCAGGGAGGTGGTGGAGTCACCATCACTGGGGGTGTTTAGGAAGAGACTGGATGGGGTGCTTGGTGCCATGGTTTAGTTGATTAGATGGTGTTGGGTGACAGGCTGGACTTGATGATTTCAAAGTTCTTTTCCAACCTATGCTATCCTATTCTATGCTATGCTATGCTATGCTATGCTATGCTATGCTATGCTATGCTATGCTATCCTATCCTATCCTATCCTATCCTATCCTATCCTATCCTATCCTACATTGCACCCTGAGGATATTGCACATAGCCCAGCTTGTTTCACAGGAGGTTTGAAAAGTACACATGGAGGCAATATGTAACACAGGGGCAGGGAAGTAAAACAGCAGCAAACCACATCATTCAATCTAAATACAAATCTTGACTAAGAATCTATCTGGCTGCAAATAGTCTCCCAAGAAAAGGGGTGGAACATCCTCTTAAAACAGACTTGCACTGCTTGCTTAGTAGGGTTAATATGTTTCATGGTCAAGAAACTTGCATGAGTCTTCCAGCAATAGCACTTTCTATTAAATAGAGGTTAATACTGAAAGATTTTGTCTCTTCAGAAGTTTTCATTGCTTGTTGAATACCAGCTCGACTGCTGCTCTGCAGGCTGTGAATCTATTCTGTGTACATCACTGTGATCGTTTCCAATCTGAGCTCAGCTGATTCCTCTAAGTCCACAGACTGTTCCTACAGGCCATGCAGATGAAAACAAAGAAACATGACTGTGGTCAGTTGTCTTAAATTTCTTTTACAGGAATTTTTTTCTAGAGCTCATAAACTAAAAGAAGAAAACCTGTTTCACCCATTGATGTACATGATTCATCTCATCTTCAAGGCTTTTTCCCTAATTGTAGATGTTAGACATGCTAAGGGGAGACATCAGGGGAAGAAGACACATGCAGGTTGCCCAGGGGGGTGGTAGAAGCCTCATCCCTGGAGTTTTTTAAGACCAGGCTGGATGTGGCTCTGGGCAACCTGCATGTGCAGGGGCCCATGGCAAGGGGGGGTGGTGGAACTGGATGATCTTTGAGGTCCTTTCCAACCCTAACAATTCTATGATTGTAAAATAGATCAGAAAGGATTTGCCAGGGAAAGGAAATGGTACCATCTCAGAATTAGACTTGTTTACTTTGCTAACTAAATGAGATTTTAATTGATTTTGAATGTTATGTTTCCTGTAGCACCAACACAGGCCTGGAAGGCTGACCAGCCCTCCATGCTACATTTTCACAAGCAGCAGTGGCAGTGAGGGCATCCCACATCTGCTGCTTCAGGCACAATCTGGGGACATAGCACATGCACTTGTATCACTGCCAGTGAGCTGCAGAAATTGAAGTTACCTAGGTGGCACTGACAGTAGAACATGGTCTGCAAAACTTTGCTACACATCTTATTATACAAGCCACAGAAAGTCTAAACTTGGCAATGAGGCTCTAGAAGAAGAAGCTGAAATACAAATGAGTTGCAAATCAGCACAGATTTTGCAGGCTTCTTGCTCTGCAATAAATGACAAGCCATGAGTGGTCAGTGCATGTCAGTCCAGAAGACACAGCAAATTCTCAAAGTTGAGCAGCATGCCTTTTTCCCCCCCCTTCTTCTTTTTCATTAGTGGTACTGTAGGGGTCTTGACATTCTCTTTAGAGGTCTTTGAATTTTAGAATGGCTTAAGTTTGTCTGTTAGCCAGAAGGGGGGGGGGGGAAAGACAGAGAAAAGCCTTAGATGTTAATTGCTATTTATTCAAAATGTAATAACTGCAGAGTCTGAAATTCATACCATATTCAGAAATGAGATCATGCTTCATAATAATTGCTATTTCATACTGTTAGCTCCTTAATGTGTTTTTTTATTTTAAAAATGCTCAAGAATTCCTTTCTAGTGCCACTGACACCTACTCACATCCCACATTCATGCTCACACAATTTGCCCTTAAATGTTACTGAACATTCCTCTTCCCTCTGGGTAATTTTCAAACATTAATTATTTTCTTTTTTTTTTTTTTTAAGTATAAAAGGAAATTTTTCCAGGCACTCACCAGTAAACTGTCCCTGACCTGACATGCATGTAGTGCATAGCAGAGAATTCCAGAGGACACATTCACTGTGTGGATTTTATAGGGGTAGATCTGGAAAGCTGAGCTGACCGTCAGACTGGGGGAAGCGATTTTTCCCCTCTCTCTGGCAATCATGAGGACATATGTGATGCCCAATGCCCAGTCTGGGGCCATGGTTTAGTCCTGAGGTCTGTGGTGACAGGTTGGATTTGATGATCTTTGAGGTCTCTTCCAACCTTGGTGATTCTGTGATTCTGTGAAAGAGCTTGTAAAACAGGAAGGAGCCCTGTGCAGGGCCACCAGGGTGGTTTAAAACTGCAGCTCATGCTGCAGAGAGGGGCTGAGTGAACTGAATTTGTTTAGTCTTTGGCAGGAAAGGCAAAGGGGAGCTCTAAAGGAGGTGGTGGAGTCACCATCCGTAGAGGTGTTCAATAGGGGATTGGATGTGGCACTTGGTGCCATGGTTTAGTAGTCAAGAGGTGTTGGGTGACAGGTTGGACTTGATGATCTTTGAGGTCTCTTCCAACCTTATTGATTCTATGATTCTAAATGCTATTTTCTACTACCTAAAAGAGTTGGTAGTGAAGATGCTCTTCCCAGATCTGAAAAGCCATGAGGCAGTCATCACTGTTCCAGATGGACATGAGAAAGACATTTTTCACCATAAGCATGGTTATGAGAGAGGTGTGCAGAGAGATTATGTGATCTCTGGCCTTGAAGATATCCAAAACAGAGCTGCACAAGGCCTTGACTAACCCATCTCTGCTCTGAAGTTAGTCATCCTTTGAGCAGGAGTTGCAGAGTTGCTTCCAGCCTGGATTATTCTTTATTTTGCTCCACTCTCCTCCCAGTGTTGCCTCTACACAGTGTTGTACTCATGGTCACACGGGAACTGCTGAAGGAAAATGCCTTTCAGAAATGCCAGCCTGTCCTCCTGTTGGGATGTAGGACCTGAAACTGAATTGTGGAAAAACAGCTTAATGAATAGAATAGAATAGAATAGAATAGAATAGAATAGAATAGAACAGAACAGAACAGAACAGGTTGGAAAATACCTTTGAGATAATTAAGTCCAACCTATCACCCAACACCATCTAATCAATTAAACCATGGCACCAAGCACCTCATCCAATCTCTTCTTAAACACCTCCAGTGATGGTGACTCCACCACCTCCCTGGGCAGCACATTCCAGTGGCCAACAACTCTTTCTATAATGAACTTCTTCCTAACCTCCAGCCTAAACCTCCCCCTGGTGCAGCTTAAGACTGTGTCCTCTTGTTCTGGTGCTGGTTGCCTGGGAGAAGAGACCAACCCCCACCTGGCTACAACCTCCCTTCAGGTAGTTGTAGACAGCAATAAAGTCTCCCCTGAGCCTCCTCTCCTCCAGCCTAAGCAACCCCATCTCCCTCAGGCTCTCCTCATAGGGCTTGTGCTCCAAACCCCTCCCCAGCTTTGTTGCCTTGCTCTGGGCACGTTCCAGCAACTCAACATCTTTCCTAAACTGGGGGGCCCAGAACTGGCCACATAACAACACCTTACAAAGCCAGGTGCTTTCTCCATATATGCATTTTGCAGCAAATTACAGAGGGTTACATAACCCTGAGAGTTTGTGAAGGCAGCTCCTTGGTAGAGAAGCTCCTTTGTCCAGAGATATCATCATCTCTGATAAATGTATCAGGTCTTAGAATGAGATTTTATTGGGATCCATCCTTTACTGTTGGGACTCCTTTTTCACCCAAGTGCATTCCTGTAATCTCAGAAACAGAAATGCAGCATGTTGGTAACAGTTCTCCCCTCTCACTCTAGTTGCTTGTATTTAGCCCTAGACTACCAAAAAGAAAATTAGACCAAGCTTGCACTTGGAGACAGAAGAGGGCTACAGATGTCCTGTAGGTGGCCCATTCCCTACTGCATGTATGTCTCCTTTTGTGAATAGATATTACCTGCCTAGCATGAGCATGGTTTGATTTGGTTTTACTTACATTCACAACTGATATTCAGACAAGGAGAAAAAAGTTTAAAAATCAGAATGTTAAAATCCTCCTCTTTCTTCACACACAGAGGCAAGGTGCTACCACCTGCACATATCCTGGGGACTGGCTCATGCATCCTCCACCAGGCACACACAGCCTGCCCGCCCGCCTGTTCTTTTCTCTCTCTGGCCAGTCCAACCCGCCAGCAACCTATCTGTCCCTTCCCACTGTCCTGAATTCCCCTTGGAGCATCCTGGTCACCAGTACTTGTTGTACTTGCACTGGTCTGTTCTAGACATTCCTGAGTGAAACTTGGCACCTGAAAGTGCCCAGTAAAGAGCAAGGCAGAGAACCTGTCTGGGGCATACCAAGTTTATGTGGGGGAACTACAGCCGGTGCACCCTTTCTTCATATGAAGAACACTTTCTTCTGTCCCTCACAGTACTTGATGAGTTCCCAGACAGAGGACATGGACTGTGTTGCAAAAAGAGAATGAAATTGTTTTGTTTGATTTTAAACAGAGCACTACTGTGTTACAAATCTATAACATTTGCATGATCCTGTCTGTGGGGCAAGGGGAGTAAGAGTAGGAGCTATAGCTGTGTCTACTGCTTAAGCAGAACATATCCTTCCAACAGGGCTCCATGGGACTATGGGTATGGCTGACATTGAAAGGATTCCTTCACGTCTTGGGTATAGCTGCCTCTTCACCATCACACTGCAGGAAGAGGGGCGAGATTTGCCTGTGGAAACCACATTTTACATCTGCCCTTTATGCACTGCTCCTTTCTGAAAGACATTGTGGAAACATTAGGGATTATTAGAGAGGATGAAACTGCATGACCAAGTATTAAATATTTATTCTCTTGTATTCTTCATTTGGATTATTTGAAAATCCTTTCCTTAATTGTCTTGTTCTGCTCCCAAAGTAGGGCTGTGCTGCTGGCTACAGCTCCCACTCTTCATTCTTATTCTTACTTCTCTCTCCTGTAGAGCAAGGCTCTGGTCAGAACTGGGGTAGATTGCACAGGAGACCCTGTAGATACAAATGTGAGGACTTGATCCCTTTGCTGCTGCAAATTCACAGGGTATAAAAACAAACAGATGGAGCGTGGCAAAAGGGGGTCACAATGTACAATCAAAGTGATCAGAGCTGTTGTTGACAGCCACAGGGGCAACATAATTATAGGCTCTTTTTGGTTAGTTTTGGGGGGTTTTGGTGGCGGTGGTTTGGGTTTTGGTTTGGTTGTTGTTGGGGTTTTTTTGGTGTTTGGTTGGGGTTTGTGGGGGGAGGGGGCCTGGGCATGGGGATGCTGTTTCCCTGCCTCCCCCCCAAAAGATGTATTTCACTTGCCCATCGTTTGAGGTTTGTCTGTATTGCTTGGAAATAGAGAAAGATATGCAGGGACATTTGGAAGCACAGGAGCAGAGAGAGTAGATGGCAGGAGGAGAAGGCAATGGTCAGGAACTGGCAACCAACAACCCAGAGAGACCCAAGAAGCAGAAATAGTCCATGCTCAAACCGATGAGATGAGTAAGGAACCTAAGGGGTGGTGTTACTGGGCCTACAAAGGCAGAGGAGGGCTGCCAGGGTCAGTCCCTCTAGTTTCAATGGACTGCAAGGTCCTGGAACTTCCGTTTTGTGTTTCAAAGCTCTTTTTCATCAGAAACAAACAGCAATTCGCAAGCTTTCTATACAGCAACGACCTACATACACCTTCCTCCTTGACTTCTGACCCAAGACTACCGTGCATGGTGAAGAAAGACTCTGAGACAATGGGCTGCCTCCAACTGCTTTGTGTGTGCAGGAGCACTGGGATCTTCAAGCATAGTCCTGTGCATGGGGCCAGTGCAGCCCCCAGGAGATGAAACACAAAGGAGCACAAAAGATTGCTGGAGGAATAAACTGGAGATTAATTCCTGTGAAAAGGAATATCTGAAGCAAGGAGATAAAAGGATATGAAGACATATCCCACTGGGGTAAATGGGAAGGCCCTGCTCCCTCACTGCATCTGGGAAAGGCTGGTGGCAGGGGATGGAAGGTGCAGTGAGTGGGGTGCATGGAAAGAGCTGAAGAGACAGAAGCTTACTGTGAAAATAAAGAGGAAGATGACAGATGAAAAATAAAGCCCTAGAGAGGGATGAAACAAGTTCTTTAACTAATCAGCTTGTCCAGCTGAGTGGGAGGGTTAATCCAGCTATGATAAAGTGAAAAGACTGAACACATGGGGCTGGGCCAGTCTGGCTGGAGAAGTACCATCTAGTTCCCCTCAGTGGGTAAAGACAGCGAGGAAAGCAGGGCTGTGAATGGCTCAAAGACTCAGAAGCTGGGGAACTTCTCCTTATCCCTGAGAAGCATGTGACTGCATAGTCCTTATGTGGCTATCATCCCTCCCACCTGAAGAGCAGGCAATGTAGACCTTTCCTTCTCAGCTGGGAGAAGACAGTCCTCTTCTGGGATCACTTGTAGCTAGCTTTCTGGGTTTGTTCATGAGCAAAATAGAAGTAACACCTTGTAAAATCCAACCTGGATATTACATGGTAAATGCTGAATTTCCTCAGGTATCTGGGCAGAGGAGATAGTGGAGATCTTTACTCCCTACAACAGCTGAAAGTAAACCCCAAGAGGGCTACTCATGTGCCAGGCTATTGCCCCAGCTGCCAAGACTCCTGCCAGTTTGCACCAGCACAACTGCAAGCAAAAGTAGCCCTCAAGTACATGGTGTTACGGCCAGAGTGTGGTGTACAGCGTGCCACAACGATGGAGGAGAAATGTGGTCTGCAGCTGTTTGAAGCAGTGTGCTGGATCTTAGTTACCAAAGGCTGCACCACTCTGCCTGCACAGGGGACAGAGCCCTGTGGCTGAACCTTAGCACACAAGTCACTCACAGGTGGATAATGCACAATTTTCTAGTAATGGAGCCAGCAGCTGTGCACTAGAAATGTTTCTGAGCACAGTAGTGTGCTTCTGTAGTTG
Source organism: Dryobates pubescens (assembly GCF_014839835.1). NCBI lineage: Eukaryota > Metazoa > Chordata > Aves > Piciformes > Picidae > Dryobates > Dryobates pubescens. Next base: position 42,276,035 of record NC_071617.1, on the reverse strand, counting down.
CAGCCCAGGAGGCATGAAGCAGCAAGAAATTCTCACTTTAGGAGGCAGGCTGCAAGAGAGATGGTTCCTCTTATTGCGGTTATTACTGCTTCTCTGAAAGGTTATCAGACCTTCTCCATCCTGTTGTCCTGCCAGAAGCAATTGGTACCTGAGCTAAGGAGTTCCACCTACTCAGCTGTCACAGGTCTCATAGATTAGGTCTTCAACCCTAGCCCACCCATGGCACTCTGCATTTGAGGGGTAGAAGTGGTAATGGCTCTGCTTTCACCATCCCCTGCAGATGTAGAATCCCCCTGAACACCATTTGGTGATCCCTAGTAGTTCTCTTTTCCAATCCAGGACCATAGCCAGTGAAAATCTGGTCAGGAATTAACAGAATGTAGCCACTTTCTCCACTATCTGAGTTGTCAGAGCACATCAGCAAATCTAGGTCGTTGCAGTATCTGTCCATGCTCTGAAAATTCTGCAGATATATAAGCAATGTCATCCTTTCCTTAGAAAGGGAAAAACAAAGGGCACAGACTGTGGTTTTTTTTGCCTGGTGTCAGCTGGTAAATTAGTGACAGGGCTGGGAAACAGATTTTGCAGTCTGGATACAGCTTCACCGTCCTTATGACATGGTCCTTGCACTTTAATTAGAGGTGGCAGACAGTGGGTAGGAGCAATGAAAGCCACAGGGATTTTAAAGAAAATCTCCCCCTCTTTATGTTTGGTCCTCAAGATTTTTGTGACAGTGAAGAACAATAGCAAGGCAGAACTGCCAGGGTAGCACTAGTGGGGCAGTGCAGCAGGTCTGTGTCAATTTCGTAGGCATGAAGCTCTGCACTTTAGGTTTGAATTCCAGTTACTTTATTTTAAATGTTCCAGAAATATCTTGGCCATCCTCGAAGCCCTCTAATGTGAAAGTGCCACTGCTAGTGACAGGTCACAGGCTTTGTACTGAGTCTGTGAGACCTCACAGATGAGGTTTCTCCGTCTTGCTCTCCCTGAACTTTGCTTGACCTGCCTGCAGATTTGTTTTACTTGATTTAGCTGTAACAGCAGCTTTGCTAACTGACCAGGTAGCTAACGCCCAGTTTGTTCTGCTTTTGTTTACCTTTCTATGGTGCTTGAGTCCTGTGTCCAGTTCTGGGCCCCTCAGTTTAGGAAGGATGTTGAGTTGCTGGAAGGTGTCCAGAGAAGGGCAACAAAGTTGGGGAGGGGTTTGGAGCACAAGCCCTATGAGGAGAGACTGAGGGAGCTGGGGTTGCTTAGCCTGGAGAAGAGGAGGCTCAGGGGAGACCTTATTGCTGTCTACAACTACCTGAAGGGAGGTTGTAGCCAGGAGGGGGTTGGTCTCTTCTCCCAGGCAACCAGCACCAGAACAAGAGGACACAGTCTCAAGCTGCACCAAGGGAAGTTTAGGCTCAAAGTGAAAAGAAAGTTCTTCATAGAAAGAGTTGTTGGCCATTGAAATGTGCTGCCCAGGGAGGTAGTGGAGTCACCATCCCTGGAGGTGTTCAAAAAGGGATTGGACGTGGCATTTGGTTCCACAGTTTAGTTGTCAGGAGGTGTTGGGTATTAGGTAATAGGTTGGACTTGCTGACCTCTGAGGTCTTTTCCAACCTGGTTGATTCTGTGGTCCTGTGATTCTGTGAGTTGGACAAAGCCAGTTATTCTGGGCCACAAAGAGAACAAGAAGCAAGTATATGCAAAAATGCAGCGTACATAATGTGAACCCAACAGGGCCCTAGAGCGAGGAAAAAGAAACCATTAACATCAGCATTGTGTTCTCCCCAGGTAAAGACTCCAGACACTGATGACAGACTGACAATACCCATCTCCACCTCTCAGACAGAAACTGCCACCCTCAAGATCCAAAAGAGTAGTGGAAGAGTGAACACAACACTAGGAGAAGGGGTGCAAACTGAGAAGTTTCAGGTGCATTATTACTATTATTGGTGAGGAGAGGGATCTGTACAGGTCCTCTTCCTTTTGCTGTTTAGTCAGATCTGGAGTATTATTCTTGGGTCATGCTGTTATCATTTCAATCATACTAACAATGAATTCTTGCCTTTCTCTGTGTATATGTGAGTGTTTCTGCTGTGCCCACAAACATGAATTCAGATACAATGTTTGATTTCAACTTTTTTGCAGAGAGAAGATTATTCTCAAATTTAAATATAGTCCTTTTACTACAGAGGAATTAGAATCATAGAATCAAAAAGGTTGGAAAAGACCTCAAAGATCATCAAGTCCAACCTGTCACCCAACATATCATGACTACTAAACCATGGCTTCAAATGCCACGTCCAGTCCCCTCTTGAACACCTCCAGGGATGGTGACTCCACCACCTCCCTGGGCAGCACATTCCAATGGCCAACAACTCTCTCTGTGAAGAACTTTCTCCTCACCTCGAGCCTAAACTTCCCCTGGCACAGCTTGAGACTGTGTCCTCTTGTTCTGGTGCTGGTTGAATTAATTCACTCAGCCCACAGGAAAATCCAAAGAGATGTTACATCAGTAAAAGAATAATACTGGAAACTGGAAAGGATTTAGAAGGTAAAGTTTAACTGCTCTTTGTGGGGGAGGTTTTGGTTGGTTGGTTTTGTTGTTTTTTGTTTGTTTGCTTGGTGTTCTGGTTTTGTTTTGGTTTTTTTCCAGAAGAGAACTGAATAGACTGTTTCAGAAAGTGATGCCTGCACTCTCTCTGGGAAAAAGAAAGAGAAAAGGTTGTATCTAGGTGAGCAGAAACAAAAATCAGCTGTGTAAGAGCTTAAACAGAATAGTCCTCAGCTTCATGCAAATTGAAACACATGTCATTTAGCCAAGATAAATTCCCTAATACTCCTTAGTTATTTTGCCACTTAAATCCTCTGTCACATGCTTCTGAGAGTCCTTCTGTCTGGTGCTGGGAGGAGTCCAAGTACATTTGAGCAAGATATGCCAGACTGTGCAGTGAGATTTCCAGGATGGGAGTGACCTATAAAGAATTTCCTCTCTTGCAACTCAGTGAGTGAGCAATGGAGTATTTTTGAACAAAGGAGGCATAACTATGAACACATCTAACCACCAGTGGTTCACATCTTCCAAATTACCTCAGGAGCAGGACAACCTTACTGTATTGTAAGAGGCTACTCCATAGCCCTAACAACTCTCATGATAAATCTCGGTGGTTTATGGTCTGGTGGAATTTCAGTGCCTGCAGTGATGGCAGGGACTTGGACCTGGTACTTTTTTTCCCCTCCGAATACCCTCTCCCCTCCTTGAGTTGACCACTGAAGAGACAAGGGGCTGGGGGGAGGGGGAGGCAGGGGGGCAGGGAGAGGGGTCACTAGATCTGTTTTCCATCCATCATCTACTCCAGTCATCCTTGCTCTTTCCCTGCTATCTCCAACGTCGCTGCAATGCCATGCAGGGGGGACTGCAGCATCGCCTGTGTAAGAGCAGAGGCCTGGGCATTGCTGTATGTGCTGGGCACTTGCTCTGCTGCTCCCCACTCCCTCCTGAAAGCTCTGAACCAGATGGCTGAGCTTCTCCTGCTTTGTGTGCAGCCACTGGAGCATTAGAACCACACACCCTGTCTGTATGTAGAAGCAGGGGAAAGGCAGAAAACATAAGGTTTGAGCTTATCAGAGAGACTCCTTCAGATAGCAGTTGTAACGGGCGACATTTGTGCACAGAATAAGCATGCACGTGCTACACCATATGCGTGAACCATGAAGTGGGAGAGGGGGGATCCCACTTGCTACTAAATCTCAGCTCACTCAGCTGGAGAGCTGCTCTGGCTCGTCCTTTTGAAGCATGTGACTGAAAGGTGCAGTCAGTGTCTGCTGCCCAGCACAGCCAGGTGGTGGTCAAGAGAACTGGACTCTGCCCTCAGTCTTGCTGCTGACTTGCTGAGTGACTTTGCATATATCCTGTCAAGAACATGAATCATCTGGCTGTGTCATTTTGAGGGGCTGGCTGTGTGTATAATAAAATGTATATATTATATATATTTTACTATTTAATATCTTTATAGAATCATAGAATCAATAAGGTTGGAAAAGACCTCAGAGATCATCAAGTCCAACCTGTCACCCAACACCTTGTGACTAACGAAATCATGGCACCAAGTGCCATGTCCAATCCCTTTTTGAACACCTCCAGGGATGGTGAATTCACCACCTCCCTGGGCAGGACATTCCAATAGCCAGTCACTTTCTCTGTGAAGAACTTTCTCCTCACCTCGAGCCTAAACTTCCCCTGGCACAGTTTGAGACTGTGTCCTCTTGTTCTGGTGCTGGTTGCGTGGGAGAAGAGACCAACCCCCACCTGGCTACAACCTCCCTTCAGGTAGTTGTAGACAGCAAGAAGGTCTCCCCTGAGCCTCCTCTTCTCCAGGCTAAGCAACCCCAGCTCCCTCAGCCTCTCCTCATAGGGCTTGTGCTCCAAACCCCTCCCCAGCTTTGTTGCCCTTCTCTGGACACATTCCAGCAACTCAACATCTTTCCTAAACTTCTCCCAGGCAACCAGCACCAGAACAAGAGGACACAGTCTCAAGCTATGCCAGAGAAGGTTTAGGCTGGATGTTAGGAAGAAGTTCTTCACAGAAAGAGTGATTGGCCATTGGAATGTGCTGACCAGGGAGGTGCTAGAGTCACCATCACTGGAGGTGTTTAAGAAGAGATTGGATGAGGCACTTGGTGCCATGGTTTAATTGATTAGATGGTGTTGGGTGATAGGTTGGACTCGATGATTTTGAAGGTCTTTTCCAACCTGGTCTATTCTATTCTATTCTATTCTATTCTATTCTATTCTATTCTATTCTATTCTATTCTATTCTATTCTATTCTATTCTATTCTATTCCATTCCATTCTAAAACCTGAGCTTTTAAAAGAAGCCTTTCTCCCTGTGCCACAATGAAATATTTGTCAGCCAACATTGAGAGGTTTGTCAGCACATTGTGCCCTCCTGGCAGCTTGAGTGTGTGTGTGTGTGCATGTGCCTGGGAAGTGCTGTTAGGTGGAAGCTTATGCTTCTCAAAAAAAAAAGAAGTCACATGCTACCTCAGAAAAGTCTCCTTAAATCTCTAGGTAAATAAAGACTCTAATGTCTGTTATCTGACTTCACAGCCTTTCAGTTTCATTAAGTTAATAGCTTCCATCAAGGGCCCAGCCGGATGCTTGCTGTTGATTTAAAACCTGTGAATTCATCAATCTTCAATTGCACTTCAAGCAAAGCCAGTGTACCTCACCCTGGGGACACGTGGAAACCCTAATGCTCAGTAGAGGACTTCATGCCAGCACAACAGGGACCAGATAACCGGGGTGCTTTGTGCAAGCCTTATCTGCGCTTGTTCAGCTGAGGACTCCCCTCACTGAGCTGATGCACAGTGGGATGATTTGTCTTTACAGACAAGATGCTAAGCTGACAGTAATGGGGGCCTGCTACTGCAGACAGCTGCGTAGGGACACATGAGCAGAGAGAGGTGGACTGGTCTGCAAGATGGGTCATGGGGGAGCTGAGCGTTTTCTGTGTCAGCTTCTTACTTTAGACCTATCCAAATCAGCTTCTACTCTTCCAATGAAAATGCTAGTTTCTCTTCTGTTGCCACCTAAATAAGGCAGAAGTATCTTTGCTTTTCCCTAGAGGCTTCTGAGAACTGCTTCCTCTGCAGATAGCAATGAGGCTTTTCTGTCATGGGATTTTTATGGAGATGCAATTACTGGAACCAGGGACAAGAGACAACTAGGATCCTGGAGAACCCTTGGAAAGAGTATTTTTCCTAATCTTGCTAGATGTACCAACAACATAGGCTGTGTGCCCTTTGGATAAACTTAGGCACACATACTTTTAGATCTGGGCCAGCAGGTGAGGCCTCAGCCAGTTTGTGATTACTCACAGACATTGATGTTGTATTGGAAGTCAGGGCACTATGAAAACAGCTGGCAATACAAGTCCCTTTCTTAGCTCATGGGAAGGACTGCTAGAAGAGAAGCCAGGTTTGTATATGGAAGCAAATGAACAAATGACATTTGTTTTACTTTATAGCTTTAGTTATTTCAGTCCAAATCAAGAGGATATGTTTCTGCTGAGAATTTCTGTACTATCATGACTGAATTTTAACATTTTTCACCCCTTTGCTTCTGCGTGTGTGCAAGTCCTTCTGAAAAACTGCATCACTGAGACCTAGAGAATAGAGTGGAATGGAATGGAATGGAATGGAATGGAATGGAATGGAATGGAATGGAATGGAATGGAATAGAATAGAATAGAATAGAATAGAATAGACCAGGTTGGAAGAGACCTTCAAGATCATTGCGTCCAACCTATCATCCAGCACCACCTAATCAGGTCTCCTCCTAAACACTTCCAATGATGGTGACTCCACCACCTCCCTGGGCAGCACTTTCTGATGGCCAGTCACTCTCTCTCTGTAGAATTTCTTCCTAACGTCCAGTCTGAACTTGTAGAATTTCTTCCTAACATCCAGTCTGAACTTCCCCTGGCACAGCTTGAGACTGTGTCCTCTTGTTCTGGTGCTGGTTGCCTGGGAGAAGAGACCAACCCCCACCTGGCTACAACCTCCCTTCAGGCAGCTGTAGACAGCAATAAAGTCTCCCCTGAGCCTTCTCTTCTCCAGGCTAATCAACCCCAGCTCCCTCAGCCTCTCCTCATAGGGCTGTGCTCCAAACCCCTCCCCAGCTTTGTTGCCCTTCTCTGGACACCTTCCAGCAACTCAGCATCTTTCCTAAACTGAGGGGCCCAGAACTGGACACAGGACTCAAGGTGTGGCCTAACCAGTGCTGAGTACAGGGGCAGAATGACCTCCCTGCTCCTGCTGGCCACGCTGTTCCTGATACAGGCCAGAGAGATCATTGCAAGCTAGCAAAGGTCCTTCCTGTTGATTCTGAGGCATTTTGGTACGCCCACATGAAACTCATACTGCCACTATCAGCACCAGAGGTATAAAAGTAGTGATTGCCTTGTCCAGATCTTCTCACATTTTGTAGAGATTCTCCAACTTTGGTCTAGAATCATCCCATGGATTCACAAAGTGCACTGCAGAAACAGAGCCTAGCTGAAGAGCAGAAACTCTGGAGTGACTTCAGTCTTGCATCCCTTGGGCTGCTGGTATTGCATCTTTCCACAGGAAGAAAGAACCTAAAACTAAATCATAAGAAGAGAAAGAGGGAAAGGAAGGGAGGGAGAGGCAGCCAACTCCATATCTATCCACCTGCGAAGTTCCTTGTGTGAGCTCCAGACAGTTTCTGAATGTGTCCAGACAGAGGAGGAAGGAACAGTGCTATGTGCCTGTGTTTTTATCCCAGTTCTAATTTGTAGTTTGTAATGATATCTTATTTTTCATTCTTGGATGCTTTTCCTCCTTGCCGAGTCCTTGCTGCTGCCTGCATCTCATACATAGCAAGGTCCTCATCACATCAAGAATTCATAATCATCCAAAAATATTCAATAGGAATATAAAATATTTACATGTGAAAGACTGTCAGAATGAATCACTTGTGTTACTCTGTTGGAAATTGTTCACTTAGAGAGGGCACGAATTGTGCCAGGGCACAATGCTGTGTGATTCTGGATGAGCGCTGTGGGTATGGTGTGGACAAGATCCCAGGGTGGTCCTCACAGCTCCTGTCCTTGGCTGCTCTGTGGTGCGTGAGGGTGGCTGGGAGCCAGGTGTATCTCTTCCAGGATGGGACAGGCTCCAGGTGTCTTTGCATAGCCAGCCAGTCCTTGTTCTGCTGAACACAAAGTAACGATACCAGACAGAAGGAGGCCAGCTGGCCAGGCTTGGGCCAGGCATCTGACACAGCCAGTACTTGCATCCTAGAGTCTCACCTTCTTTTAAGCGCCTTGCCGATTCTTTTTCAGGGCAGGTGCATTTCCACTGTCCTCTGTTTCTTTGCTGAATCTGGCCCACATATGCAACTCTCTTCTGCATAGTGAACCCCCTCGGAGGCCGTCTTCAGTCTCTGACTCTTTTCTGAGCTCTGCTCAGGCTCTGACTTTCTTGAACCAACCCTTCTCCTGCACAGGCTCCTCCAGATTGTCAGTTGCATCCTCCTGTTATCAGCCTTTTTTTTTTTCAATAAACACAGCTGGATGCTGCACAGTTGCCATGGCATGAGCTGTGAGGATCAAAATGACTTTGGCATGCGACTGAAGGGCATGTCCACATGGCAGAGTGTACTGCTGTGCTGGAGCCCAACAGCAGGGTGATGCATGGAAACATTAGCTCAGGTCATGGAAGTGGCATAGTAATGCCAGCAGACTGCTCCCACCAGGATTAGCTCCCTGGAGCCAGCACCACACAGTGCAACTCCTGTGCCTTCAAAACCACTGCTAAGTCATGACATGGAAGCCTGGAAATTTCTGCATAAGCTGCACTGTATAGGCTCTCTTGGGTAAGAACAGAAGATGCCCTGTGATTTTGAGTACACCCATGTGCACTATCACAGCAATGAAATAAGTCAGTTGTAATTCACCTGCTGAGCATACCCAGTTACTGTCCGACACTAGCCAGCTAAGGTTCTTTTATAAAACCAACCAAATGGAAGGAATCCAAATGCTAATCAATCTGGATCATACCTGGGACAGTAGTCTTGGCCTTTTTATATACTAATATAGTGTTCTTTCAAAGCTGAAGGGCTTCAGGAGCATGCCTTTGTGGAGGATGCTGTCTAGTCTAGGTATGTTCTAGTATGAGAGCTGGTAGCAGGAAGGGAGTTTGATAAGGAAGGGTGTCTGGTAGTTGCTGCTGGCTGTTGGAATGATTTGTAAACACAAGATTTCAGAACAGAGATAAAATGCATCTTTGTAAACTGGTCATCCCTAGTGTAGATTCTGCTCCCAGTCTCATTCACATACTAATAGCAAGAGCTGTCAGAGCTCTTCTCATGAGGCTAAGCAGGCTCCAATTTTCATCTGTTTGTTGTTTTAGCTTTGGCACAGTCAAAGGACCTGTTCTGAAATAAATACCATCATGCTACAATACCGAGGCAATAAATCCTGTGCTCTGGCAATATGCAAGAGAAGGAGCTAAGAGGAGATAGGGATTCCTAGAAATCCATGCATTGCTGGGTTTGGGCTGCTCCTCTGCTCCTACTACATTAGTATGGGCCCATTATCCTGTCATGGACAAAGACTCATTGATAGTTGAATTTTGCTGAACCAATCCCCTGAGAGGCTTTAAAGGATTGAGCTAAAAAGTAGGGAGGAATCTAGACTCACTGGGAGCTTGGACAAGTCACTTTATCCCTCTGTGCCTCATTTCTCACTTTTTTAACAGCTGAATTTGCCACAATGAGTTCTTGGGGTGCTTTGCTGTTAAAAAAGTGGTGAGCATCCAAACAATACCAATAGTGTATCAGCATCAGGGCAAGGAAAATGATGTTATTTGTTCTGAGGTCTTCTTTCAGGAGGCACCTTGGAACAAAAACATTGGAACACAGAAATTGCTATCTAACATTTTCTCAGTTTAGAATAGAATAGAATAGAATAGAATAGAATAGAATAGAATAGAATAGAATAGAATAGAATAGAATAGAATAGACCAAGTTGGAAAAGACCTTTGAGATCAAGTCCAACCCATCACCCAACACCATCTAATCAACTAAACCATGGCACCAAGTGCCTCACCAACACCTGCAGTGATGGTGACTCCACCACCTCCCTGGGCAGCACATTCCAACGGGCAACCACTCTTTCTATGAAGAACTTCTTCCTAACCTCCAGCCTAAACCTCCCCTGGTGCAGCCTGAGACTGTGTCCTCTTGTTCTGGTGCTGGTTGCCTGGGAGAAGAGACCAAGCCCCACCTGGCTACAGCCTCCCTTCAGGCAGTTGTAGACAGCTATTTGTTCTGAAGGCTTCTTTCAGGAGGCACCTTGGAACAAAAACATTGGAACACAGAAATTGCTATCTAACATTTTCTCGGTTTCTTCCCTGCAGATTCCAAACTTTCTTGTTACCCCTTCTCTGATGTCCTCTGGGAGACAGGAAGATGCACATGCACGTCTTCACACTCACACACACAGAGGTTTTTTTTCCCTACATTGTCAGTATGGGAGAGGGTGTGAGGAGCAGCGCTGTGCAACAAAAATGGACAAGACCTTGGGTTTTCTATGTAAGAGTGGAGGTAGAATGGGGGAAGGAATCACTCCAGAATATATTATACAGAACAATCTTCTGTTGACAGAGGGATGAACTAGGTGACCTAATAAAAACTGTTGTTACAGATTTTGTCACTTCTGTCACATAATAGAGGACTTCAGTCTCCAGAGCTGTCAATCCAATACTTTTCACTGGCAGAAGTATTCACTCAAAAATAATCTTGGTAAAAGGAGAGAACTTCAGTTAACTGCTTGCCTGGGGCAGACAGAATGCAGCCAGGAGGCTTGTTTGGCAAGTAATTATAAATGCACTTTCACTGCCCAGGTGCAGGAAGCACAGCTTAAGCTTTTATTCATTAACATCATTAAAAATTCTATCTCAGCTGTCGCTCTGGCATTGACAGTGCTTGCAAAATTGTGACCAGGTCAAGTAGAAACTGGCAGTGAGCCTGATGCTGGGCACCGTGAATTCAATTGCTTAAAAGAGCCAAAACCCACTAATAGAAATATTAAATGATTCAGTGATACCTCCGTGCACTCTTGATGACAGGAAGGGTGGCCTTGAGGACAGAATGAAAGGGGGGAGAAGAATGTTGAAGAACACAAGAAATGCCACGCCTGATCTGGCCAATTGTCTCTTTGTTTGGTGTTTTGTCTTTGATACTGCTGGGTACCAGAAGCTACGAAGGAAGGCACACAGGATCTCACTTTGGAATCACAGAATCACCAAGGTTGGAAGAGACCTCAAAGATCATCAAGTCCAACCTGTCACCACAGACCTCATGACTAAACCGTGGCATCAAGTACCACGTCCAATCCCCTCTTGAACACCTCCAGGGATGGTGACTCCACCACCTCCCTGGGCAGCACATTCCAATGGCTAATGAGTCTCTCAGTGAGGAACTTTCTCCTCACCTCGAGCCTAAACTTCCCCTGGCACAGCTTGAGACTTTGTCCTCTTGTTCTGGTGCTTGGACAGTTTAAGGATAAGCATTGCTTAGGACATATCTTCCCTAGCACCCTCATTAGTGATTGGTTTAGATGCTGAATTGTAAAAATTTTCTATTCACATTTGTATCTTAGCTTCTATCACAAATCTGGAAAATTTCAATATCCAGATGTATCTCCTTATTTGAATCTTTCTACACTCTGCACCTCCGAGATACCTTGTAGCAGAGATTTCCACAGGTGAATGAGGATGCCTGAGGAAAAGTATTCCCTTTGATGGAATACTTTCCCTATCACTCAGTGTAATGAGATGTGCCTTTGGTGCTGGAAGTGTGAAAGATAAGGTAAATAAGAACATTGAATTTGCTTTTCTGCATAGTTTACTCTAACTACTTTGCATGCCTGTTTTATTCATATGATTTCTAAAATAAATACACCTGCCATTTAATTTACTTCCTACATGGAAGTCATGCTATGCCTTGAAATGATTGTGTAGACTACTTTTGCTCTAATTTTCTTTGAATACAGAACTGAAGACAATGTTCTGGACATAATGAACTTACATACTGATCTCACACTATTTTCAGTAAGAAACTTCACTCTACTCACTATTCATGTTCCTGCAAATGGAGAACACTGTCAAACTGCAGAGGAGCACAATGCTACAAGGATGTACACTACAGCTGTGGTGGTTTGAAAGGAAAGGCTCTGCTTTCCCTCCCCCACTGAGAAAGAGACCACGGCTAAACCCAGTCGGAGAAATGAGAGTATATTTCACAAGGAAACAGATTCTATGTAACACAACAAATACAGGTATTTTACAATATATACAGGAATATACAGCAAATAAACTCAACCAGAAACCAGACCCCCCACAGAGGGGGCTTCCCCCTGTGCCCCCTTCACCCCCCTACCTCCCTTCTCCCCCAAAGAGGTAGAAGAGAAAAAAAGGGGAGTTAGTACAGCAGAGGCCTAAGTATAGGGAGTTAGTTAGTTCTTATCTCTTGGCAAGAAGCCCAGAAGCAGTCCAGTGTGGAAGGGACAGCGAAGAAAGGAAGACTGAGGGAAAGTTCGCAGCTCCCCTGGGTCCAATCTCACCTCCCACAATCCTACCAATGAAATTCGTTTAGAATACCAAAATATTTTATAAACATTTAGCCAGTGTGCCCCTTTCTTAAAGGCACAGTGTCAAACGGTCACAACAGCCTAATAGGACATCAAACCTTTCTCATTTTAAACCTGGGAACACATGCTGATGCTTCAAATTAATCCTTCCAACATCCATTTGTTACCTGGAAACTATACACTGTTATTGTTTGATTCCTCACATCTTTTTCTCTCTAGGTTCCACATAGAATATTTACCATTTGCAGATGTCACTGCCTTACTATTAGCCTTTGCCACCATTGTCCATTAATCTGCAAATGGTAGAATCATAGAATCAATAAGGTTGGAGAAGACCTCAAAGATCATCAAGTCCAACCTGTCACCCAACACCTCATGACTACTAAACCATGGCACCAAGTGCCACATCCAATCCCCTCTTGAACACCTCCAGGGATGGTGACTCCACCACCTCCCTGGGCAGCACATTCCAAAGACCAACTCTCTCAGTGAAGAACTTTCTCTTCACCTCCAGCTTAAACTTCCCCTGCTGCAGTTCAAGAATGTGTCGTCTTGTTCTGGTGCTGGTTGCCTGGGAGAAGAGAACAACCCCCTCCTGGCTACAGCCTCCCTTCAGATAGTTGTAGACAGCAATAAGGTCTCCTCTGAGCCTCCTCTTCTCCAGGCTAATCAACCCCAGCTCCCTCAGCCTCTCCTCACAGGGCTTGTGCTCAAGGCCTCTCCCCAGCCTCATTGCCCTTCTCTGGACATGTTCAAGAGTCTCAATGTCCTTCTCAAATTGAGGGGCCCAGAACTGGACACAGGACTCAAGGTGTGGCCTAACCAGTGCTGAGTCAAGGGGCAGAACTTCCCTGCTCCTGCTGGCCACACTTCTCCTGGATACAGGCCAGGATGCCATTGGCCTTCTTGGCCACCTGGGCACACTGCTGGCTCATGTTCAGCCATCTGTCAACCGGTATCCCCAGGTCCCTTTCTGCCTGGCTGCTCTTCTTCCACTCTGACCCCAGCCTGTAGCACTGCATGGGGTTGGTGTGGCCAAAGTGCAGCACCTGGCACTTGGACTTGTACATCAACACAGATCTTTCTAAGAGCTAGGTGCATGCTGATACTAATTCTTTGCCCTGTTAGAAATGGCAAACTTGTTGGTAAATTGCATGGGTATATTTTTTTCCCCCCAGACACTTAGCCAGCTTGTCTGCTTGCCGTGGCATGATGTTCTCATTAACAGAGTACCTGATTGCCTATGCTTTTGTTTGGGTCCTGTCAAGAATGCTTTAAAAATCCAAGTGAAAACAGGCAGACAATGTTCATTTGTCTCATATTTGCTGACACACTCGAAGAGTGCTAATAGATTGAAGTGGTTTTGCAGATGCCCTTCCAGCGTCCCTGTTATATCTGCAACTTCCAGATATTTTCTTATTCCAGTCTTGTTTTTGTCATGGGTAACCAACATTCCCTGCTCTGCTTCCCCAAACACCTATTTCAGAGGGCTGCTGCAAGATCTGCACTCCCCTGATTCTCCTTAGAGCTGGTATCAGTCAGGCTCTACTTTTTGTAGCAACTTAGTGACTTCGTTCTTAAATTCATTCAGACCATCAGATGTACTGTATGACTTTTGTCAAATTGCTTAACTATTCTGTCTTGCTGTTTTCCCTCCTGCCCTTTGTATAATAAGGTAAAAGTAGTTATCTTCCTCACAGTGGGATGGAGAAACTTAATTCATTCATTTTGTAAAGTCCTTTGAGTCCTTCAGAAGGAAGTTGTCACAAAAGCGTGAAGTGCTATTATTCAAGGACTAAAGCAGTGTTCATATATAAACATTTCAGCCCACCTTTAAAAATGTATGTTCTATGTGAAATGCTTCTGTGATCAGCCCCCTGTCATATGTGCTCACATGGTACTACACATAGAATCAATAAGGTTGGAAGAGACCTCAAAGATCATCAAGTCCAACCTGTCACCCAATACCTCATGACTACTAGACCATGGCACCAAGTGCCACATCCAATCCCCTCTTGAACACCTCCAGGGACGGTGACTCCACCACCTCCCTGGGCAGCACATTCCAATGACCAACAACTCTCTCTGTGAAGAACTTTCTCCTCACCTCAAGCCTAAACTTCCCCTGCTGCAGTTCAAGAATGTGTCCTCTTGTTCTGGTGCTGGTTGCCTGGGAGAAGAGACCAACCCCAACCCCCTCCTGGCTACAACCTCCCTTCAGGTAGTTGTAGACAGCAAGAAGGTCTCCTCTGAGCCTCCTCTTCTCCAGGCTAAGCAACCCCAGCTCCCTCAGCCTCTCCTCACAGGGCTTGTGCTCAAGGCCTCTCCCCAGCCTCGTTTCCCTTCTCTGGACACGTTCAAGAGTCTCAATGTCCTTCTTAAACTGAGGGGCCCAGAACTGGACACAGGACTCAAAGTGTAGCCTAACCAGTGCTGAGTCCAGGGGCACAATGACTTCCCTGCTCCTGCTGGCCACACTATTTCTGATGCAGGGCAGGATGCCATTTGCCTTCTTGGCCACCTGGGCACACTGCTGGCTCATGTTAAGCCGGCTGTCAGCCAGTACCCCCAGGTCCCTTTCTAGGAAGGAGTTGCCTCTAGTTGCATGGGTGGTCTAGATTAATCTATCTTTTCCCTGAAAACATCCCTTATATATTAATATATGATAATGAAAGGATTATGATACCAGACCAACTGCACCCTCCAGTTTAATTTTTTTTTCATGTCATCTCCACCTTTTATTTATTTCTTTTTTTAATTCCACTTTTAATGTTTTTCCTTTCCCTTTTTGTATTTTTCTGCTTGCTGAGTAGATTAAGTGGTTTCCTGCCTGAATTTCCAATGAAGCTGAAACTAGGATATGATTTTTTTGCCTTTGCTTATGCCCACATTGTCACAGCAGCATCCATGCCAGTGTCCCAGCTCAGGGCACAGAGCTTACCCTGCCACTGCACATACTGGTTCTTGGCAGTTACTCTAGATCCAACCTACCTCTCTCACCCAGAATGTTCCCGTCTCGTTTTTTTGCTGTCTCTAACCACACGTTCCAATAATCCCCCCTTTGTAATTACACTTTGCCAAGCTGTTACCTTTTGACCCCAGGAGTTATTTCTTTTCTGTTGTCATCTCTGCCTCTCTGATAATTGCTGTGGTAATTTTTTTTCTGCGACACCTTCTTGATATGTGGTAGAGATAGCGATGACTGTCAGGTCAGATCCCTGAAAACATATTGCTCATTAACCAGATGAATGGGCCTGTTGCCATTCTCTGAGCCTCAGACAGATGCCCAGTCAGGATAGATGATTTTCCATCCAGCTGCACCCATCCCTGGGGCTTCTTCCAAGAGCCATTTCTCAGATGATGGCTCTTAATACTGGAAATCATCAGCTTGTTTGCCCTGAAGTCCACTCACTCTGTCTGGGCTATCCCCCCATCAAGACATCTGGCTGTGAGTACAGTTCAAATGTGTGTTTAATTGTGATCAACATGAAGTGTACCAGTGTTGCTTTATCATACAGCACCACCCAAGACCAGAATGGATTTTAAGCAGCTCATTCTACCCTCAGTGCTTTCTCTAACCCTTGCTCCCCAATAGCTCAGCAAGATCACCTTTCTCCAGTGCTTCCCAGATCATGTGTTATTTCATATTGCTTCCTTAAAAGGGGTGGATATATCCTCTACAGTTCTTGTGCCAAGGGCTTATTGATGTCCTCAGATGCTCTGGGTAGGCAGTCTGGGGCACGGCTGCAGGGAGAACCTTTGCTCCTGAGGGGGCCTCTGCCACATGCTCTCCTGCTTACACCCAGCCAAGCCACATGATCCTTAGGGACTGGCCAGCATTAGCTCAGCAGTTGCTTTTTATAGCTTTTTGTGGTAGCTCAGTAATTGATATCATCATCCAAGCTCCTTGAAGAGACGTTATCTGATCCATCCATCCCTCTCACAAGTGGGATAGATGGGAACAGGAAAAGCCAGGTGGCTGTGGCACCAAGAGGCAATTTGTAAACTGTGGGTATTTTGTCTGTTTACTCGAAAGCACAGAATTTGTCACTTGTGTGAGTAATTTACTGCTAATTATGAGCTTACAATCTGCAGATAGGAAAATCAGAGCCAATGTGCATTTTCAGGGGAAAAGGAAAATTACTCCAAGTACTGTATAATTATGCACTTAACTGGGACTTGCTCCTGAGCCTTTCTAGAACATCACTTTTCAACTCGAGCAAGTTTACATACAATTGCATTTGTATGTGAGAAGGGAGACTAGCATATACCAGAGAGAGCAAAAATCCAGAAGACTGATGGTAGAAACAACAGGAGGATAAAATGCAAGGTGCTAAACACTTAAAATTTCACTCTCAAAGCCCAGAAGAGTGGTAATTCTTGGCCAGGACTGCACAGCATATACACATCACTGCTGTACATCCTGCAACCCATTCAGCTTTTGCTGTTCCAGCCTGAACAACTCATGCACATCTCTTCCCCTCCTCTGGTCCACAGCATAGCCTGCATCCTCCCATCCTAAGCTCACAAATGCACTCTGCTGAACTCAGTCCCATATGGCACACCTTGTAAGTAAGCATAAGCAATGGAAAGAAGCATCTCATTTTCATTCCTGCCCTTATATAATGTTGGACTGGGGTCACCAGAGCTGCCAGGCCAGTGGGCTAAACTCTTGCAGTGCATTCAGCAGCTGTTTTCTGGGCTTTGCTACTGGGGGCATGCTACAGCTCTTTTTTTGTCTCTCCTTTGTGAGAAGATGAAAGTCCAAAATATTTCAGTGGGTTAAATCACACAGTTACTGAATTAATAGTCTAAGGGCAAAGAAAAGGGAGGCAGAGTGGTAAGAGGTGTTGTCAGACGAGATTTGGAATAGGATAAAGAGTCAGTGAGGCAGGGAGCTACAGGAAGGAAAATGTTAAATACTTAATTGAATTTGCATAAGTGATTCCTTAATGGTAAACTAGGGATAGGTGAAGCAGAGAAATTAGAGATGGAGAAGACTTATTAGGTCATCTAGCCCATAAAGCAGTTCAGATAAAATAACAGTCTTACCTGCTCTCACTCATTCATGTCCCTCCTCTCTTTTGCATGCACATATAAACTCCTTGGATTTCACTTGCCTCAAACCAGCCACAAATATTTGCAGAGATTTTTATTATTTCTGATTTTTCTTCAAATGAAGGTAATGTGGTGCAGAATTAATTAGCATCCTTGGAGATGGGTGTCCTTCGCTTGCTCCTACTACCCACAGAGCAGAGGCAACTGGTATTTGTGTTTCTTTTGTTGTCTGCCCCTTTTGCTGCAGAACAGTCTTCTCTAGATGTGGAGTGGGGACTGAACCCAGCCCTGAGGCTGCCTGCTGAGCTCCCTGGCTTGGCAGGCTCTTCAGTGCCAAACAGGGCTTCTGTTTTTGCTACACAGGCATTTATCTACCTGGAAACGGGCAGGCACCCCAGACAAAAATCATTATGTACAGGCCTCTAAGAGCCATAAAATTATCAGGATTAAGGCTTCCTGCTGAGTCAGTCACAGGGATGGTTTCTGGGCACCAGAGCTCTGCTGTTACACAGGGATCAGCATCCCAAGACCCACGCCTAGGTCTTGCCAGCAGCTCCAGCCACTCAGAGAAATCTGGTTAGCTTTTACAGATGGTTTTATCTGGGAGCCTGTAGGAATGGCTGTGCCAGTTTTCCTGGGCATCTTTCATGAGCTGGAGTGTTTCTGGGAGGCTCTGGGGCTGGTTTACCCATGACAATAATCAGCCCCTGGATAAAGCATCATCTGTCAGGTTTCACCACAGAAATATGAATTACTTAGGCAGTTCTTATCCTTCCCACTCATCAGAAAGGTACTTTGGATTAATGCCAGCTTCACTGGGGACAAGCTGACACAAAAACTAATTTTTCATGAATAATGGCCCACAGTTTTTAATGAATCTGCTTCATTCATGTTCACTCCAGTTTTGCCCTCTGCTTTATGCCCATGCAGGATGAGCGTGGTGAGCTGGCAGATCTTACCTGGGGAAGCAGAAATTTTAATCAGTTGTTGCAGGAAGGTGAGGAGATGTTAAATTTAGATTCATAACAAAAAGTGCTTGAGGAGTCAGTCTGAGATCCAAAACCCACTGGGAGATCACCTCCCCATCCAAACCTGTGGTAGGTTGAGAGAGAGGGCTTAGCTCTCCCTCCTCCACAGAGTAAGAAACCACAGCTAACTCAGTCGAAGAGCAAAAGCTATATATTTACAAGCATATATGGAAAGCAGGTTATATATAACACAATATATACAGGTATTTACAATATATACACAGAAATACACAGCAAAGACAACACAACAAAAATCCCTCCCTCAGGGAGGGATCCCCTCTTTGGAACCCCCTCTCTCCCCCCCTTACCTCCCTTTTTCCCCAAAAAGGGGTTAGAGAGAGAGAAAGGCAAGTTACTAAGGAAAAGAGTTGTTAGCAAGCTTCAAAAGCCCATGCAGGATTAGTGTTTGCTTATCTGAAGGCCAAGTCCAGCAGTTCGCAGAAGAAGCAGGCAGGGAGAACAGGCTGAAACACCAAACTCCCCCAACTCCCAAACCGAACTGAACTGAGGAAAAAATTTTCCAACCGCTTCACAATCTAAAGCTGAATTTTTGTTTATCAACCAATGAAATTCGTTTAGAATATCAGAATGTTTTGGTTCTAGTACCAAAAACATTAGCCAGTGTGTTCCAGCAGTGTTTGTTCTTAAAGGCACAGCCTCAAACGACCACAAAACCTGTTTCCAGCTTGCACAGTGACTCCTTGTAAGAAACTGGCTACTCAAGGGGAACCATGGACCAGATTTATTCCAGTAACTTCAAACTATAAGTGCATTTGTGAAAAGAACAATCTGCCCATTAATGGCCTGGAAGAAAGGAGAAATTAATCAAATGAATGATTGAATATGAATTATTCTCCCAGTCCTTCAAATCTCCCAAAGTGGTTCAAGTCCTGTCTAACCCAACCTCCTCGCTGAACGTTCTCCCCTTTAAAAGGCTGTTGTATTATTTGCCTGAATTATTCATGTGCTGGAATAAACGTGTTGGTTATGGAGTTGTCCCATCTCCTTTTCCTTCTGCTGAAAATATTATTTAACTTAAAGGTGGCAGTTACATAATTTAATCCATGCTTTCCATTATTAATGAATTCAAACATGAAATATGTAGGCATTTTTCCCTATTCTGCCTTATGGAGCACTGGCCATAATTATGTCAGATGGAATTTTTTTTCCTCCTTTTTTTGTAGAGGTATTTGTTAGAAACTGTCTTCTGTGCTGCTGACAGGGGAAGTTTAAATGGAAGACTAATTTTTTTCTGCCTCCTTATTTTTAGCCTTCTTGTAGGGCATTTTCAGAAACGGACCTTAGCAGTGCCTCACAGCCCACTGACTTGAGTCCTGCAGTGCTTTCTGGGGTGAGGGATCTCTGTCCCTGCAACGAATTCTGGTAGAAGCAATCAATACTACAAGGAAAGTAAGTTTGGCTAGGCTCTTTGTTGAGTTTATTCACAAGTTTTCTCCTTTGGGGAGGTGACTATAGTTAGAATAGACTAGACTAGACTAGAACAGAATAGAATAGAATAAACCAGGTTGGAAAGATCGTCACATCCAGCCTATCATCCAACACCACCTAATCAACTAAACCATGGCACCAAGCGCCCCATCCAGTCTCTTCCTGAACACCTCCAATGATGGTGACTCCACCACCTCCCCGGGCAGCACATTCCAATGGGCAATCACACTCTCTGTGTAGAATTTCTTCCTAACCTCCAGCCTAAACCTCCCCTGGTGCAGCTTGAGACTGTGTCCTCTTGTTCTGGTGCTGGGTGCCTGGGAGAAGAGACCAACCTCCACCTGGTTACAATCTCCCTTCAGGTAGTTGTAGACAGCAATAAGGTCTCCCCTGAGTCTCCTCTTCTCCAGGCTAAGCAACCCCAGCTCCCTCAGCCTCTCCTCATAGGGCTTGTGCTCCAAACCCCTCCCCAGCTTTGTTACCCTTCTCTGGACATGCTCCAGCAAGTCAACATCTTTCCTAAACTGAGGGGCCCAGAACTGGACACAGGACTCAAGGTGTGGCCTAACCAGTGCAGTGTACAGGGGCACAATGACTTCCCTGCTCCTGCTGGCCACACTGTTCGTGATACAGGCCAGGATGCCATTGGCCTTCTTAACCACCTGGGCACACGGCAGGCTCATGTTCAGCCTACCATCAACCAGTACCCCCAGGTCCCTCTCTGCCTGGCTGCTCTTCTTGCACTCTGACCCCAGCATGTAGCACTGCATGGGGTAGTTCCTGTTTTAGATATCTGGAAATGGAGTGTGGGGAAATGATATGCCCATTCACAATGTGATTGCTTGCAGCAGCACCTCTTTGCCAGCCCTGTCTCCTGTCATGAGATCACCCTCCTTTTCACAGCTGCCTGCTCCCTCAGAACCCAGAGCTGTCACCACTGGGCGGCCTTCTTGCCCTGATTCTTGCATGATAGGAGCACCAGAGCTGTCACCATTTTCTCTCCCGTTTTCTGGTGTGATTATTCTCACTCCTGTTTGCACACACAGATGGAGCTCAATGGATCCCTAATAG